>NC_080673.1:159190215-160440215 GCF_030445035.2 Dasypus novemcinctus | reverse complement strand
GGAGTTGTGATAACTGTTTATCTATTACAAGTATAATCTTTATTATCTATATAATTGTAAGTATTTTCTACCATCTGTAGCATCTTTTGGCATTCTCTTCATATCATTTTTCACTGAGCAAAAGTTTACATTTTGGTAAAGTCATATATAATAACAATTATATTTTAAAGATTTTGATTTTGTTGTGTTACCTAAGAACTCTGTCTAACCCACAGTCATGTATATTAGTCAGCCCAGGGGGTGCTGATGCAAAGTACCAGAACTCTGTTGGACTTTATAAAGGGTATTTATTTTGGGTAGAGCTTACAATTACCAGGCCCTAAGCAGTCAACTCAAGGTACCATAAGAAGTACTTTCTCACCCAAAACCTATTCCCATGCATTGACACAAGATGGTGGGCAATGTCTGTGAGGGTTCAGCCTTCCTTCCGCCTTCCTCTTAAGGCTCTGTGGTCCAAGTTTCTTTCAATCTCAGCTGTAGACCTGCATAAAGCTCTCTGCCTGGGGTTCGTTTCTTTCCTGGTTCAGCTGCTTTGTTCTCACCACAAGGTTAGCTGTAGAATACCAATATATAGGTTACTTTACACCCTCTTAACAAAGTCACTTGAAGCCCCAAAGTGTTAACTTTTGAGGAGGTCATATTTATTCTCTCTTTTTCCTTTCATTGCTCAGGCTTTGGGTGTAAGGTTTAAGAAACTACTGCCTACCACAAGATCTTGAATATGCTTCCCTACATTTTCTTCTAGGAGTTTAATGGTTGCAGCTTTTATATTTAGGTCTTTGATCCATTTGGAGTTAATTTCTGTATATGGTGTGAGATAGGGGTCCTCCTTTTTTTAGCTGTGGATATCATGTTCTCCTAGCACTGTTTCTTTAATAGACTGTTTTGACTCAGCTGAGTGGGTTTGAAAGTCTTCTCAAAAGTCACCTGACCATAGATGTGAAGGTCTATTTCTAAATTGCACTTTGGTTCCATTGGTCAATATGTCTGTCTTTATGCAAGTACCGTGCCTATACATGCTGTTTTTAACACTGTATCTAAGTAATATGCTTTCAAGTCAGGAACTGGAGATCCTCCAACTTTGATCTTTTAAAAGTCATTTTTGGCTATAAAGTGTCCCTTACCCTTCAAAATAAATTTGATAATTGATTCTTCAATTTTTGTAAAGAAAGGCTATTGGAATTTTTTTGAGCTTGAATTGAATTTGTAGATCAGTTTATGTAGAATTGACATCTTAATGCTATTTAGCTTTCCAGTCCATAAACAGAAAGTTCTTCTATTAGGTTATCATTGGTTTCTTTTAGCAGCATTTTATACTTTTCTGAATACAGGTCCTTTAAATCCTTGGTTAAATTCATTCCTAAATATTTGATTCTTTTAGTCATTATTGTATATGGATGTATTTCCTGAGTTCCTCCTCAGATTGCTCATCAGAAGTGTAAATAAATACTACTGATTTTTGTGTAGTAACCCTGTAGGCCACCACTTTGATGAACATGTCTATTAGTTCTAGTATCTTTGTTGTGAATTTTTAAAAAATTTTCTTGGTATAGGATCATATCATCAGGAAATAGCAAACATTTTACTTCTCCCTAACCTATTTGGGTGCCTTTTATTTCTTTATCTTGCCTAAGTGCTCTACCTAGAAATTCTAGCACAATATTGAATAGCAGACATGACAGTGGGCATCCTTGTCTTGTTCCCAATCTCAGTTGGAAAGCTTTCCATCTTTTTTTTTATTGAGTACAATGTTAGCTGTGAGTTTTTCATATATGCACTTTACCATTATGAGAAAGTTTCCTTGGATTCTTATCTTTTTGAGTGTTTTTATCAAGAAAGATTGCTGCATTTTGTTAAATGCCTTTTCTGCATTAATTGAGATGATTGTGTAATTTTTCTTCTTCAATTTATTAATGTGGTATATTACACTAATTGATTTTTTTGCATTGAATCATGCTTGCATACCTGGAATTAGACCCAATTGATCATGGAGTATAATTAATTTAATGTGCTTTTGAGTTCATTTACAAGTATTTTGTTGAGGATTTCTGCATTTATATCCATTAAAGAAATTGGTGTGTAATTGTCTTTGTTTGTATTTGGCTTTGGTATTATGGTAACACTGGCTTCATAGAATGCGTTTGGTTGCAGTCCCTTTTATTATTCAATTTTTTAAGAAGCATTTGAACAAGATCGGTATTAGATCTTCTTGGACTGATTGGTAGAATTTGCCCGTGAAGCCATCTAGTCATGGGTTTTAAATTTGGGGAGATTTTAGATGACTGTTTCAATCTTTTAAAATATATTGAGATCTGTCTTCTGACCCAGTATGTGGCCAAATCTGGAGAAAGATCCATGATCACTTGAGAGGAATGTATACCTCTATGGAGCATGTAATGCCTCATAAATGTGTGTTAGGTCTAGTTCATTGATTATATTATTCAAGCTCTAAGTTTCCTTACTTATCTTCTTTCCAGATGTTATATCCAATACTGAGAGTAGTGTACTGAAACATTCAACTATTATTGTAGAGTCATCTATTTCTCCCTTATTACTCTTGCCAGAGTGTGCCTCATGGATCTTGGGACACAGGTTAGGTGCATAAATATTTATGATTATTTCTTCTTAGTGAATTGTTCCTTTTATTAATATATAATGATCCTCTTCATCTCTTATAACAGGTTTGCATTTAAAATCCATTTGGTCCAGATCCTTTTTTGGTTACTATTTGGAGGTATATCTTTTTTCAGCCTTTACTTTCAGCCTGATTTTATCCTTGGGTCTAAGGTGAATCTCTTGAAGATGGCATATAGATGGCTAATATTTTTTCACCTATTATGCCAGTCTATCTCTTTTGATCATGGAGTTCAGTATATTAACAGTCAATGTTATTACTGTAAACTTAATTTTTTTCTATTTTATCTTTTCACTTTCTGTTGTCATATCTTATTATTGTCTTTTTACCCTTTTAATTACTTTAATTGTCTTCATTTCTTCACCCTTCTCCAAGTCTCATGCCATTGTCTTTTCCTCTCAGGCTCCATAACTCTTTTTAGTATCTCTTGTAAATCTGGTCTTTTGGTAACAGACTCTCTTAGAATTCATTTGTCTGTGAAGGCTTTAAACTCACTCTTTATTTTGAAGAACAGTTTTGCCAGACAAATAATTCTTGACATGCAGTTTTTCTTTTTCAGAACCTTAAATAGATCTTATCAAAGACTTCTTGCCTCCATGGTCATTCTGAATAGTAGGTGTCAGAGAGTAGGTCTATTCAGATTTATTCCATTGGGGGTGCATTGTCTTGCTTGAATATCGATATTTATATCTTTCATAAGGGATGGGAAGTTTTTGTTCATTATCTCCTCAAATGCTTTTTCTGCCCTCTTTTCATTCTCTTCTCCTTCTGGAACATCTTTAACATGTATGTTTGAATGTTTTTTGATGTTGCCATTCAAGTCCACTTTTTCTTTTCTTTTCTCTTTCTATTGTCCTGTCTTTTCAAGTTCAGATGATCTGTCTTCCTTCTCACTAATTCTGTCCTCCAACAATTCAAATATGCTGATATATGCCTCTAACATAATTTTAATCTCATCCAATGTGTCTTTCATTCCCATAAACTCTTCTTTCAGAAGTCTTTTCTTTGCAGTCTTTCAAATTGTTCCTTTATGCTCACCCAGTGTCTTCTTAACATCTTTTTCTCTTTAGTCCTATTTTTCTTCAACTCTTTTGTGTAAATATATCATTGATTAGGCATCTTAAATCCTGTGTCGAATAGGTTTTTTAAAAAAATTAATCCTTCATCTGGACCATATCTTACTGTTTTTTAGTGTGACTTGTAATTTTTGGCTGATATCTAGACATCTGATTATATTGGTAAATGTATGCTAAAAGTCAATTTCTCTCTCTTGCCAGGTTGTTTTGTTTCATGGTTCTTTAATTTTTGGTTCACCTTATTCTAAATCTAAGATTTTCCAGCTTAAGTAATCAAAGCAGGGCTAGAGACCCACTAATGGGGTGTATACCAAATTCAAGAGTACTTGAACATGTGAGACTTCAAAAAGTTCTTCATACATATTGCAGTGTCCAAACCTGCCAAGAGCTGTCAGTCTTTAATGAACCTTTCTGCAGAGAAGTGTTTTTCAACCTCCACTTGCTGGTGATTCTGGTCTGGCCAAAGCCAAGACTCAAAATGGGCTCCACTGGCCAAAGTCAATCAAAAAACATAGACTGGCATAATGGATATAAAAATAGAGTCCCCACCACACTCTTTCCTCTCCCAATGAGGAAAATGTCCTTTCCCCTCTCAGTTGGCTGCAGTGAGCCACAAGTTTTACTCAGGCTGTTCACCTTGAGGGTGGGGAATAGGTGTTATTCCCAGGCATAGGGGTAATAACTCACAGTTTTCACTTCAGTCTCTTTTTTTCTCTGCCCCTTTCCCTCCTGGACTATCTTTGTTTGTAGAACCCCAAACCTGCATCCTCAGACAGCTTTTGCCCTTTCTTTGCTCTTTTTGTAAGCAAGTTAAGCTCTGTCATCTTACACTGATGCCGTCTTCTCAGAAGTCCCTGTGTTGATTTTTTCTTCTGTTTTATGTTATTTCAGTAGTTCTTGAAAGTAATTCTCTACCTGATCACTTTTATTTGCTTGTTTGTTTTATTATATACTTCTCCATATAAATAACTAATCTACATTGTGTAATAATCTTATTTGGCAGCTAATGAACCATTACCTTTGGTACATGTTAGTCTACTTCTTGACATTGCACAAGGCCCTCATCCCTGGAGACTTTCTCTACCATCCAGCAAAAGTTGTCTCACCTCATCCAACTAAATGAGAGTGGGGTTTGGCAGAAGTTGAATAGCAATTGCTTTGGCTCTTTCAAGATTTGGGATAGAGCATACTAAAGCTGGTGTTTTAAAGGAGGTGGATTCTTCATGGTACATTCATTTTAGTCATTATGTGTTCAAACCCTGTTTCTCTTCTTGATCCCAGAAGAAACACTGTTGATCATGTTATTAAAAATTTTTAGAGTAATTGCTAAATGATACCTCCTTTTCAGTAATCAAAATCCATTTTACATTAGAGTTAAGTGTTCAGAAAGCAACATAATTAAATTACATTTTGTACCAAAATTGTTTTTAAAAAGAATATAGGCTTTGTTCTTATTCCATGGTCCTTTTATTATTTTAACTTTCAGTGATTTATTCCAGTGAATTCAGGACAATAAATTTCTTTGTAAGAATGTGTAAATCTTGCACAACGAATAGCTAGAAAGGCACCTTTTATACTTAATGTGTCAAATAAACAGCTCTGTAGGGCAAATCTCATTTTAAATATCCTTATAATGGGATAGACAGGGGGGAAGTTATGTTGTCTCTGAATGACTGTCCCCCACTGATATTATTTGACTGAGGAAAGCCATTTTATTATAAATAATTTGTCAAATTATTAAAATATGTTTTAAATTAAATAAATTCTAATGATATGAATTTATCACTAAGTTTTTGTTAAATATATTGATGAGTTAATATGATATAGGCCTTGTGTATAGGACAAAAATCATTGCATTACCTACAAAGAGGTCATTCTGTATCATTTGGAGGTAGGTGTATAAACAAGTCATTTTCAAATAATGGACCGACTATACTAAAAATATATTCAAAACATTTTAGGATTACAGAAGAAGGAAAGACTAATTATATAAGACATGATTTAAAAGCCAGGCTTTTTGAAGAAAATGTTTGAGCTTGGTAATGAAATTACTAAGAAATATGTAACTGACTCTTGCTAGAAAGTCCAGACCAAATAAATAGATTTAATAGGTATTGTTGCAAAGTGATTAGAAAATCATGGAAATAGAACAATTGCAAATGTTGGATATATTAGGTAAAAACAGAAGAATTTATGATGAAATATATGGACATATTTTTCCCAGGTTGTCTAAGAGGCAATAAAAGAGAAAAGGAGATATTTTTAATAAAAGATGTCAAAGACCACATAATGTTGGAAGGGTTGGGCAGGGGTAAATTGTGATGTGGAGTATGGTCATCAGTGTCTAAGGTGGAATATTAAAATAAAGTCTGAAAAATCCTATTAAATATAGCATCCAGAAGTTTATTATAACCTTACTAAGAAGCATTTTCAGTAATGCAAACATTCAGTTTTCTATGAAATAACCATCAGTTTAAGTTTTGAGTTTCATAGGTTGCTTCTTTTGAGTTTCCTTCTGTTTGACAGGAAAGATAAATATTTTCCATGGTAATTAATTTTTCATGGTGGATGTATAAACAGATACTGTTGCATGCTGTCCACTCTTTCTTTCCATGGAGATACTAAAAATACTCATAATGTGTTTAAAAGCAGAGATGTATTCAGGATGAAATTTCTTTCCCTGTTTTAGCTTGCATTTTTATTTTCTTCATTATGGGAGCATCTGTCATTCATGGCTGCTCCAACTATACTCTCTCACTTTCTCTTATAAGATAAATCAGCTTTTTGTTTTTGTTCTTATTTTTTTAATTTTTAAATTATTTTTTTTAATTTTTAAAGAAGCTTTGGATTACATAAATGTTACATAAAAAAATATAGTAAACTGCAATAAATACCCCTCCACACACGTTCCCCATTAGCAGCATCTTTCAATAGTACAGTTCATTTTTTACAGTTGACGAGCACAGATTGATGCATTGCTGCTAACCATGCACTCTAGTTTAGATTATACTTTATACTTTGCACCATACAATTTTTTAGGTTTTGACAAAATGTATAATACCTTATGTCCATCATGGCAGTACCATGCAAGACAATTCCAACGTCTCAAAAATTCCCCCATGTTTCACCTATTCTTCCCTCTCCCTCCCCTCAGAACTTTTGGTGGTCACTGCCTTTATATCAATGATACAAGTTCTTCCATTGCTAGAATAATAATAAATCTACTTTAGTCCATAGTTGCATTCCCCCCTTATGTTTGTTCATTCCTCAGTCTTGAGGATTTTGGGTTGGTGATGCCCACTCTGTTTCTCAATGAGAGGGAGGATGGAAACATCTTGCTCGCAGTTGTAGATACTTTTTGTTTTTTGGGGTGGGCATTATTCACCATCATCCTTTTGTTAGGCATCTTGGGTGAGTTCAATGAACTGGAGAGTAAATGTTAGTTGAAACTCTGTTGAGATTCAGGTCTCAACGGGTATATGAACAGACTGAAGAATTCCATCTCTGGGACATACATTTAATAAGTACAGTAAACCAGCTTTTAATAATTACATATTATTCATTTGTTAATTATATATTTGGCTGTTGGACATTGGCATATATGCTTATATGTTAATATTAATATAAAATTTTGGTAAGCATTATTTGCCTATATCATTGAACAATATTTCTTATAGTATACATTTTGGAATACTCATGTTTAGATAAAAGTTCATATATTTTTTTAATTAACTGGAACTTATTGGATTTATGTTCTTACTGGTAATAACAAGGAATTCAACTTCTCCACTCTACTGACCTAATATTTTCATTGTTTTAAAAAATCATTACTAATAGTATAAATTTCCTGTGATTTTTAACTTCGCATTTCTTTGATTCATACTGGTATTTATTCTTATTGGATATTTAATATTTTCATTTTGAAAAATGACTATTTCTACTCCTAGCTCATTGTAACAGTAAATTGTCCTTTGTATTGATTTATGAGTTACTTATATCTTACCAATAGTAAACATTTGTTTAGGTTATATATTGTAAAACATTTTCAAAAATTTTCTTAGTTATTTGATTTTACTTATCTTGTTCAGTAATTTTAGTAGTATTCAGTTTTGTTTTGTTTTTGCTTTCTATTTCTTATCTCTCTTCTCTCCTAATAGTATATGTTTTTCAACTATATGTTTATTCTTTTAGTAGTTTTACAGCTTATTTTTATCATAATATTTAAATCCATCAGACATCGTATGGGAATTCCTTAAAATGAGACCAGGATAGGATTTTAATATAGATTTAAGCTATAGCTATTATATATTATAAAAAGATGGTTCATTTATTGCATCTTTACCTGGCCTTGGTTATACTTCTAAATTTTATATATTTTTATTCCCATTACCCTGATACTGTATCTTAATGGTAGAATAATTGTATATTGATTAATGTTGATATATAATGTGCTTTAATATTTGAAGAAGCACATATACTTTAATTAATCTTCATTTTCAATAACCACAGAATTTGAAGTCTGTCATATAAACATTCTGCCAACTTAATTTCAGAAAACCATTAAATAAAAGTATACTTATAACTAGGATTACAATAAATTTACAAATATAAATTTTAATATATTTCTAGTGTCAATTATCAAAATATGGCATTCTTCTTCCAGTTTTTGCATCTTTTTCTACTCATAAAATTTTATAAATTTTATTATATAGGTATTTACTGCTTTCTTACTAGATATTCTGTATTTTATTAATACTATAGATTAGATTTTACTTCTTTCATTTTAAACCCATTATTGCAGACACATGGATAAACTATCGACTCTTGTTTAGCATTCAAACTTTATAAAGTCCCTTAACTTATTAATTTTAATATTTATATTTGTTATCTAGTTTTACTTAAGTTAAAAGTCATATAATAGGTACACTATGATGACAATGCATCTTGTTTTCTAATATCAGCCTATTTCATTTTGTCAAAGTTAATTACTTTAGCATTTCTAAAAGATTATTAAATTATATTGTTGATAATGGAATTTCAGAGATTAATGCAAAGTCCTACAATATGGAACCATTAAACAGGATAGTAAATATTTCTTGTAAATCTTTCAATATAATATATGTATTCAATTCTAAATAATAAGTAAATGGCTTATGCTTTTTAACTCTATCTTAACTAAAACTTATTAATATAAATGAAAAAATGTGTCAAATTCCTTAATACCTACTCACTGGTTTAAACTTAAACTCCTGATTTGTGCTTCCCTTACTCCTAGAACTATATTGTTTTCGTGTATAAACCAATGAATAAGCAACTAAGTAACGTAGTCATATCCCTTAGTGGCAGCCAATGTTTTATTCTGAAAATGGGGTAGGGCTTAGTGGAATTGCTTAATGAAACCAAATAGGACACATATTGAACATATTTATTTTTTAAAAAAACATTAACTTTATCTTGATTTTTGATCCAATTTTCATTGATTTTTCTTCTATGGTCAGTGTATTTTGTTTTTTGACCAAATTCTACTTTCTTTAAAAAAAAAATCTTATTGAGTAATGTTAGGTAGATTTTTTGTTTAGAACTTCTTAAAAGGAGAATAAGTCAGGTTTAGGAAACAAGAGGACACTGGTTGGAAATAGGCTCAATATGGCAGGCTTGATTTAGTAAAGCATTAATAAAATAGAATCATTAATGAGAATCAGAGATGGTGGAAATCTTAACTGATATATCCACTCTGGTGCTGACTGAAAGGAATATGTCTCAGAACTAACACAGGACACAGAGGCTGAAAGATTTTGGGAATCTTTCTTTTCTCCAACTTTTCTGTCCAAAGTAAAAGATTGAGAGTTAAGGTTGAGGGCGGCATGAAAATTAGGAAATTCTTTTGTACCTAGCTAATATTAGCAGTAGATGCCTTGGAAACTGTGTAGTCCAAGTAATTAGGCAAATGCTTAATTTAAACCTTGAGTTGGGGTGGCAAATAGATTTCATATTGAATGTACTCCTTAAAATATCTGGTCATGGATTACTGGAGTGATGGTGCAGCTAACTTTCTTTGGCCTCTGCATAAAAGAATGTGGTAGTTAAGAGCCAAGTTACCAGTTCCAATGGAGAAAGTAGCAAGCTTAATGTAGTATGGTTTTTTGATTGTGAGCCAGGGAGAGCCTACAGAAATCAAAGGAATTTTTAGAGGAAACCCAACAAACTGAAACAACAGTGTATGGGATTTTCTAAAATCCCCCACCAACTAATTATTTTCTATAAAAGTGTTACTATCCTGGAGCTATTCATTATACACAAAATTCTAGCTCTTGTATACAAACAAAAAAGAATTTCTGATGCTTTAATGAGAAAAAAAAACATAACATTTTGGCTTATTTGCACTACCTTTAGGGATTTAGCTAGAAAATCAATTGTTCCTATTTTGAGTGCATGTTTTTATCAACAGTTGTGAAAATTTTCTGTTACCCTTCATATTTTTTATAATAGTCTCTGTCTCCATGATGAAATGGTGTGTAGTCACAGAATATCAAGTAATAAGGATCTCCTACAACATGATAAGTGAACTATTTAACTGTGTCCTACCATGTTTTCCTCTACACACAATGTTCACAATTAGAAAGCTACTTTTATTTTTTATAAAGTATATATATAGTTAATTAATAATTCTTATGTATTAGTTAATTAGTTAGTTAATTGATTGTGAAATTGACCTGTACATATGAGTAGGCTAAAGCTACTAATGAGGAGAGAGCAGGCCCTATGCAATTAAATGGGGAGAAAAGTCATTCCTAAAGGAATGTTGAACACAGGGTGGGGAATTGGAATGTTTTGCATATTTGTTTATTAGTATATTCTGTAGTAAGCATGTGCCTATTGAATTAACAGGAAAGGATAAGTCTTTATTTGGAAAAAATGTTGTAACGATTGTTTTCAAACATATTTACATTTTTCTTTCAATAAAAATAATGCAAAGCTGTCATATATCAAGCAGATAGATGCAGAGCTCTTAAGGTTGAAGACTGAATGCCTCAACTACGCAAATTATTTTCCTCACCCAATCCCATCTTGCAATGGCCTCCAGCTAGGCTTAGATTTGGATATATTTTATGGACTTTCCAGTGAAAGTTTAGCCATAAGTGTTGACCAGACTTTGCTCCACACAAATGTCTAAGTGGTTTTTAGCAACAAGAGCTATTAAAATCCAAAAATGGCTTTGTATTAACTGTGAAACAAACAAAAACAAAAAAACCACTGTGTAGAGAATATGTGAGGGAGGGAATAAGCTTGGAGTAGGGAAATTAATTAAAAAGCTAAAGTATTAATCCAGGGAAGGAATACATGTGATAAAAATTTTGATAGTGGCAGTGCTGAGCAGTAGAGCCTTTAATGCATATCCTTATATCTTCTTAAAGTCTGGGCTGTCTTATCTCAGTGTTTTCTAGATAAGAAAAGTGAGACTCAGAAAGGCCAAGTGAGTTGTCCAAGATCTTCCACTAAAAAAAGGACAAAATAATAATTGCAGGCCAATTTGCTGGTTCCATAGCTTGTACACATTTCACTGTGCAAAAATTTAAGATGTACGTATTTGACTTTTAGAATTTCACATTAAGAGGTAAATATGGTAGTTTATATAAACTACTAGTTATAGTGGTCCACATTTATAGCCTAAGTTTCTAAATATTTGTAAAGAGTAGCAACTGTTCTTGGAAGGAAAAACAGGCACTTATTTACCTTATCAATCCTTTACAAGAGAATAATTGGAGAACAAAAAGAGACATAATAGATCACCTCAAAAAGGGATAGCACTTACAAAAGATCATATGATAAGGATAGTAATATTATATGCTTGCAACTGTAGCTATTCATTGTATTGAGAACACAAAGATGTAATTTTTAAAATGGATATGTGCGGGCAAAAATGAGTTTAAATTTTTATAAAGAATTGCTAAAGCTTTTCATTTGGATTTTCTCAGGAAGTGTTTTTCCCACCAAAAGCAATTAAACTAATAATCCAGCATCACAGGGAAGGCAAATGAAAATGACTCCAGGTCTAGCAATAGGCGATAGGCATCATTTCTGTAATCAAATGAAAATCTCATGAGCATTATGAAAGTAGCCAGAGCAGCTGCCTTTGAATTCTGCCAAAGAGACAGATGCTCTTGGAACAGCTTCTTCTCCTGCTGGTGCTTGAATCCCAGTAGGGCACTATTGTCATGACATTCCACTTGTATTTTATTATTTTACTCATAGCCACATTTTACTCAGACTAGTAAAACTTTTAGGAGATTAAATGCCATGTGTTCATATTAGACTTTTCCCAAAAGCTCCATTCTATGCAATGTTTCACTGAAAACATTTCTTCCTTAGCAATCTACATCTCATTTCCTTTTAATTTAGAGCTAATTTTTTAAGCACAAGGGCCTCAGTTTTGCATACTCAAGAGAAAATTATTTACACTACCAGTCGCACACCTAAGAACTGTTTACATCAAATAACATTAAAAAAAAGATGTCATACCTCTTAGGTAATAAACTATTTTTCTTCAAGGACTAATATTAAATCCCGTAATTTCCCATGTGCATCCATTGTCACTGGTTCAAAGTAGGACTAATTATTCCTTAATAATTAGGAGAAAAATCCCATATCCCATTTTTTAAATCAGGGTCTAAGAAAGATTTAAAAGGAGAATCATTTTCAGCCAGTTTTCTAAATTTTGTTTGTGAATTGCAACCTTAGGAAAATATTGTTGATATTTCAAAATACCCTGAATTTGAATGAAGGGACATCATCATAAAATGTAAGGGATTCTAAGTCATTAGGTCTGGGAATTTAGGGCAATTCTTAGTGGCTAGATTGTCAAAAGAGCACAGCAATTCCATTCCAATGGAAAAATGATCAACTAAATGAAAGAGTTGATTTATTTGACCCTTAGTTAAGTTTATTCAGAATATTACATGGGTTGCTCTGGAATTAGTACATTTAAGGATGAGCAAACAGTATACTGCCTAAAGTCATCAGTTTTGTATCCAGACTACCAGGTCTAAATGTGGTCACAATAAATGAGTAAAATGAGCAAGTTATTTAAATTCTCTGCATCACAATTTCTTCATTTGTAAATGGTGGATAATATTAGTACGTATATCATAGGGTTCTTGTGATGATTAAATAAGTTAGTCTTTTTTTTCTTCTTTATTTTTTTTAAAAGTTACATTAAAAAATATATAAGATTCCCCATATACCCCCCACTCTCCTCACCCCACTCCTCCCATATCAGTAACCTCTTTCATCATTGTGGGACATTCATTGCATTTGATGAATAGATTTTAGAGCACTACTGCACCACAGAGACAATGGTTTACATTGTAGTTTACACTCACCCCCAGTCCATGCAGTGGGCCGTGGCAGGAAATACAATGTCCAGCATCTGTCTCTGCAGTACCACCCAGGACAGCTCTAAGTCCTGAAAATGCCCCCACATCATATCTCGTCTTCCCTCTCCCTACATTCCTCTCAGATGGACCTCTTCATAGGGCAGCTTATAACAGATTAGCTGACTTCCATCTGAAAAAGTAAGACAGCAAGAGAGGGTGAGCAAGATACAAGTCATAACCTTTTTGTAAACTGATTTTGGAAGGAACATCCCGTCACTGGCTGTATTCATTAGAAGTAAATGAAGGGAGTCACTAGGTCACAACCAATCACATGTGAGGGGAGGAAATTATTCAGGAAGTGGAAATTATTTGGAGCCACCTTAAAGGTTCTCTATTGTAAGATTGCAGCAAAATGGCTAGTACCGGTTAAAGTTTTGTTTCATCATTGTTTATAGATTAAAAGATTGCACAATTTGTTAAATTATGAGATAAATGTTAAAGACTTTGGAAATTTAGGACTCTAGCCAGTGTTATATTTTCCCACAATCTCATATATCTGAAATTATGCCAATCTTAATGATCTTTATCTGAATTGGAAACATAACCACTTAGGCTTCAGTGACTGAAAACATCATTTGAGAAAAATAATAATTTCCCATGACTGCTTGTAATTGTTTTATAATTACACATAATCAGTGAATTGTAATAGAAACAGAATCAGAAGTAGAATTTGTGAATTACACAGAAATTAATATTTTATAGTTACTTTACAGATTCACGTCTGTTTTGTCTCTTTAACCTTAATGTTTTGAGTGTGCTTATTATTTGAATTTTAAGATAAAAATATCCTGTAATGAGTAGATACTATTAATTTGTTTGGTTATATTTCTTTTTTTGAACTCACCATAACATAGTTAGCATTTTGGGGGCAAAGGGTATCTAATATCTCAGTTTACACAAAAAAGACAAAATCATATTTTCTACTTATCTGAAAGTAGTTTAAATCATGCTACTTTGGGGATAAAACATAATTCTATGGTACTACCAAAGGAAAAACCCCTAATCTTATCTTGGCTCAATTTATCACCCTTGATATAAACCTATTTTGGCCTCAGAACTTTTCAAATGCATAAAAGGACATGGAAATTTCTAAAATGGCATTCATTTTGAAGCTCAGAGGTTCTACTTTTCTTAATTTGAGTCACAGAAGAGAAATTGGAAATTCCATACAGTGAATTTTTCCCAAACTGTAAGCAATCTGGATTTTCAAGTGTTAATCCTTTTTTGGTGCTTTCTAAAACATAATATATCTAACTTATTAAATTATTTTTCTATATTTAAATACCTAGTTTATTATCATTTTGTCATTTGAAAACTAGGAAGTTTTGAATGGTCTGAATAGTTTTGTCTTGAGCACCTGGATGAAGGGTGGATAAATTTATTGAGATAAGAAAGAATATAGGTAGAATAAGTCAGAGATGGAGTTGGAAAATGTCAGTTTGCCATGGAATTTTAAGTGCGAAATGTTTATTAGCTAATCAAGTGAGAATGTTGAGTAGGCAATTGAATGTGAGTCTGAATTTAAGGAAAATGTACAAGTTATCATCAGCATGCAGATGATATGTAAAGCCATGAAACCTGATATTACAATTTTAGTTATTCAACAATTAAAGGTGTACATAAATAAGATGAAACCTGAATCTTGATCTTGGATATAGTAACATGAGTGTTATTGTTGACATTGGCAAATAATTTTTCACTGTAATGTTGGGGTCTGAATTCTGATTGGAGTGAAAAATCAATTTTAAGAGAAAATGGGAGAAGAGGGAGTGGAGACAATAGTATAGACAAATGGCAAATCTGTTTGGGATTATAAGTGTTAATGTATCAGAAAAATCAAATGGAGTGGTAGGATAGTTTCTGTCTTGACAAGTTTTTGTTTGTTTGTTTTTGTTTGTTTTTGTTTTTTGCTTTTAGTACAATAGTAGGGATGGATGCCTGAGTGTAACTGATTATTGTAAAAATAAAGATTGAAGATAAAGAAGCATAGAAAACTCTTGAAAAATTTTTTGCAAGTAAATCACTATAATGTAAAAGGAAAAAGACAATGGCAAAAAAAACCAAAAAACAAAAACTAAAATTTGGTTCTCTAGAATACTTAATATGATTCATAAGTCTTAAAAAACATTAATAAAGAAGAAAACAAAGAAAATATATTTGAATGGAATTCAAAATAAAATATGTAAACCATCTTCAGACACATCAGAGATTTATAAAGTGATAAAATATTATTAGAAATTTAACTCTTGTAAATTTGAAAATATATATGAAAAGAATAAATTTATGTATAAATATAGCATACAAAAACTGATATGAAAACAAGCAGAAATCTTGACAAAGCTATTATAATCTTAGTAGTTGAAATAATAATTAAAATTCCATGCCCAAATTCCTTAATCCTAGAAATTAGTACTAGTGAATTCCATCAAATATTTAAGGACTAAATAATCCTTATAATATGCATTGTAATATTTAAGAAGTTTGTATAACACTTACGTCAGAATTCATAAGAAAAGTACAATAATTGAGAATGCTAATGTTCTTCATACTTTTCACCTCACACTATACATGAGAATAACTACAAGGATATGAGGGATAAAAATGAATCCATATATGTACTTGATAACATAGGTAAATTCTGATATAATCTTGCTATAAAATAATTGGAATTCTAAGTATGACTCAAAATCCAAAGGGTAAATTTTACATAGAAAATAATAATTTTGAATGTATTGTAAGAAGACGGCAGATTATGGAGCTCCAAGATTCACTCAATCTACTAGAACATCTATTAAACAGACAAGAACTGTTTGAAACAGCTATTTTGAAACTACAAAGGCTAGAAGAGACTTATAATCATCCAGAGAAGAGCAAGTAGAATAGGTTGACAAATTACAATAAAGAACAGTAACTTTCTGTCTCCATGTGGCGGCTCCTGACACCCCAACTTGCACAACAGGCCACTTTGGGTCCAGGCCCTTGGTTGGTTAGCTCACTGGTGACAGAAAGATATATAAAAATTCTCTTCACCAGGACTTTGGTAGGCCTGGTGAATTACTAATTATGGCTTGTGATTAATGACTTCAGATCCATAGGGGCCAGCTCTGAGAGCAGCCATTGTTTCAAAGTGCCCTGGACAAAGGCCACAATGGATGACACTTAAAGATGTTATTCCTCAGAGTTGTAGAAGATAGTTACTTGAACACCTGCATTCTCTGGGCAGGTCAAAAAGCTCAGCTTTGGGTAACTGTGGAAAAGGTTCTTGGTGCGCTCCCTGATTCCTTCCCCGGGGTAGTTTGGAGCCCGTCTGCACCCCCTTCATGGGTCCCTGGACAAGTTTTGGTTGGGAGAGACTGACTTGTGAAAGTTTTTTCTTTTGTGCACTTCCTCCCAGAATTTTCACTCCAAGCAAGAGCAGCTTGAGAAAATGAATGGAGTGCAAAAAGCTATTGAGATAGACAGTCTGAGGGAAAGGCCTGCCACTTTCAAACACCAAGGAGAAAGAGGTCTCTCTCCTGAGAACAAGGGGGCAACCAAACTTCTGTAAACAATCAAGCTTCAAAATAACTAATAAGCAAAAGCTCAGGAAAAAAAACAGAGGCCCAGAAAGACAGAGAAAACCATAAACACTGCATTTCCTTGGGCAGACCTTCCTGATAGGAGGGCTGAAGCTCAAGAAAATCTCTGCTCTTTTAACCAGCTGGCTACAGAATCAAGAAACAGGCATCTCAGAGAATGAATCCTAGAGCTATCATTTAAAAATATTAAAATGTACAGTCTGCAACAAAAAAGTACAAGGTGAACTAAGAAAAAGGAAATGATAGCCCATCTAAAGGAAAATAATAAATACCAGAAAACACCAGTGAAGAAGAATAGAATGTGGACATACCAAAAAATGTCCTTAAACATGATCTTTAAAATGCACAAGGAGAAGAAGGAAAATACAGAGAAAGAACTAAAGGGTAATGGGAAAATAATAAATGACACTTTATGAGAATCCTAGTAAAAGAGAGACATTTTATAGAAGAAACCTCAACTGAAGTTGAGGACCAAAATGACTAAAATGAAAAATTCTCAGTAGGGACGTTAATACCAATCCTGCTGAAATAAAAATGGCTGTAAGTGGATACATGAACAATTTATACCAATGTACTAAATAAGCTATATGAAATGAACAAATTCTCAGAAGCACATAAACTACAAACATTGATTTAAGATGAAATAGGAGTCTCAGAAAACCAATTACTATTAAAGAGATTGAATGAGTAATCAAAAACATCCCAACAACAAAAAGCCCAGGACCAGACGGCTTCACAGATGAATCCTACAAATCCTTCCAAGAAGACCTAACTCTCATTCTGCTCAAGTTCTTGCAAAAAATTTGAAGAGGAGAGAACACTCCAGAATTCATTCTATGAGGCCAACATTCACCCTCATACCAAAGTCAGATATAAAACTACAAGTAAGAACACTACACACCATAATCTTTTATGAATATAAATGCAAAAATCCTCAATAAAATACTAGTAAACTGAATCCAATAGCATAGCAAATGAATTTATACCATGATCAAGTAAGTTTTTCCCTGGTAAGCAAGGTTGGGTCACCATTAGAAAATGAATTAATATGATATGCCACATTAACAAGATGAAGGGAAAAAACCCACACTATCTCTCTTTTCTATATCTTAACTTATGTAGAAAACAAATTTGACAAAATCCAGCACCCATTTTGATAAAAACACTTAGAACCCTAGGAATCAAAGGGAACTTCCTCAGTATGATAAAAGGCATATATGAAAAACCCACAGCTAACAACCTATGTAACGGCAAAAGACTGAAAGTTTTCCCCCTAAGATCAGGAACAAGGCAGTGGTGCCCATTCTCTTCACTGTTATTTAATATTATACCTAAAGTTCCTGCCAGAGAAATTAGGCAAGAATAAGAAATTAAAGGCATCCAAATCAGAAAGGAAGAAGTAAAATTTTCCCTATTTACAGATAATATTATCCTATAAACAAAAAAACCTGAAAAAAATCACAACGAAGCTCTAAAACTTATAAATGAATTCAGCAAAGTGTTAGAGTACAAGATCAACATGAAAAATTCTATAGCATTTATAATACAAGCAATGAACAATAGGAAGAAGAAATCAAGAAAAAATTCCATTCATAATAGCAACTAAAAGAGAAAAATAAATAGGAATAAATCTAACTAAGTATGATGATTAGGCTAATGTGTCAACTTGACCAGGTAATGGTACCCAGTTGTTTGGTCAAGCAAGCACTGGGATAATTGTAATGCAAGGATATTTCATGGAACTACTAATCAGTGAGTTGATTGCTTCCATGGCTGATTACATCTACAATCAACTGACAGGACTGCCTTCAGTAATATGTCACATCTCATCCAATGAGTTGAAGGCCTTAAAGTAGAAGTGATTTAAGCATTCACATAGTGAATTTCCATCTGTACTTCAGGCAGCCTGTGTCTCCTAGGAAATATATCAAGAACCTAAATCAGAGTTCCTGGCCTGCAGTCTGCTCCATGGAATTTGGAGTCATGCATCCCCATGGTTGTGTGAGGCAATTTTATGCGATCTCATACTATTTATAGATATCTTCTGTTTTCTTAGAGAACTTATCTTTTAAAAAAGATTTTTAGGAGGTATTGGGAATTGAACTTGGGACCTCATACATGTGAAACAGGTGATAAGTCACTGAGCTATACCCATTCCACTCCTAGAGAACCTTAACTAACACACCAAGGATATTAAGAAATTGTATACAGAAATCTTCAAAACAGTAATAAAAGAAATTAGAGATCTAAATAAATGGAGGGGCATTCTAAGTACATGGGTTTGAAAATGAAATGTCATTATGATATCAAACCTATGTAATGCAATTGTGGATGCAAATCAATCTCAATCAAATTCCAACAACATTCTTTGCAGAAATGGAAAAATCAATCATCAGATTTATATGGAAAGGTAAGGGGACCTGAATAATGAAAGCCTTCTTGAAATGGAAAAATGAAATTGAAGGACTCACACTTCTTAATCTTAAACATTATCACAAAGCTACCTTAATCAAAAAAGTATGGAACCCGAACAAGTATAGACATTTAGACCAATGGAATTGAATTGAGAGTTCAGGAATCAAACCTCACATTTATGGCCAACTGATTTTTGATAAGGTGGCAAAACCACTTAATAGGGAAAGCATAGTCTCTTGAAAAAATGGTTCTTGGAAAACTGGATTGCCATTTGCATCTTCAGGACCTTGCGTTAGGCAATAGTTTCTTAGACTTTACACCAAAGCACAAGCAATAAAAGAAAAAATAGATAAATGGAACTTCATTAAATAAAAAAAGTTTGTGCTTCAAAGGAATTTATCATGAAATTAAAGCAATATCCTACACAATGGGAGAAAATATTTGGAAACTTCATATCTGATAAAGTTTGAGCATCCAGAATATTTAAAGCAATCTCTCAACAACAAAAAGACAAACAACCCAATTAAAATATGGGCAAAAGGCTTGAATAGTCATCTCTCCAGAGAGGATATGGAAATGGCAGTAAAGCATGTAAAAGTTGTTCTATGTCAATAGTTATCGGGGAAATGCAAATCAAAACCACAATGAGTTATCATTTAACACCCATGAGAATGGCAGCTATTGAAAAAGAATGTAAAATTACATTTTGTTGGAGAGGATGTGGAGGAATAGGAATACTCATTCATTGCCAGTGGGAATGTACAAATGCAGCTGCTGTGGAAGACAGTTTAGTAGTTTCTCAAAAAGCTAAGGAAAGAACTACCATATGACCTGGCAATCCCACTATTGGGTATATACCCAAAAGAACTGAAGTAGAGACTTGAACATAAATTTGCACACCATGGTTTCACAGCACCTTTATTCACAGTTGCCAAAAGGTGGAAGCAAGCCAAATATCTACTAACCAATGAATGGATAAATAAAATGTGGTATATACATACAATGGAATATTACTTAGCTGAAAAAGGAATGAAATCCTAATTCCTGGTACAACATGGATGAACCTGGAAGGCATCACGTTGAGTGAAATAAACCAGGTACAAAAGAATAGATATTTTAAGATCTCACTGATTTGAAATATTTAGAAAAAGCAAATTCATAATAATCTAGAATATATGTTATCAGCAAAGGGTTGGAGGTAGAAAACAGGAAGTTAAGGTTTACAATGTACAGGGTTCCTATTTGGAATGATGGAAATGTTTTGGTAATGGATGGTAGCACAGCACTGTGAATAGAAATATATTTCTGAATGTAATCAAAAGGATAAATGCTAAAATGTATATATAGTAACAAAATTAAAAATTAAAAATTTTCAATGGAACTACCCTAAACAACAGTGAATCCTAAGTTAAACCATGGAATACCTTTAATAGTACAATTATAAAAATTTGCTATCATCAATTGTAACAAATATTCCACACCAATGAAAGCTATTAATAATAGGGTAGTTTACAGGAATCCTGCATTTTATTCACTATTGTTCTGTAAGCCCACAACTTCTCTAATATAGAGAAAAATAATGTTATTGGCATGACACAAAATACTATAAGCCAAGTGAAATGACAAACTGGAAGAATACGATCTTTGTAACATGAACTACAGAAAAAGGGCTGCTATCCCTAATATATAAAGCATTTTTTAAAATTTAGGAACAAATACCAAAAAACCTGATACCAAAGTAGAAAAAAGTTTCAAGCAGATATTTTATAAAGATATATAATTATCCTTTATAAACCCTGTATATTTCGGATAAAACCTGTGAACATAAGCATGCTGCTCTTATTTGTCATCCTAAAGTTTCCACTGTTTATAACAGGATGTGTGAAATATATAGTGTTGTAAAGTGGTTGTTTGAACTGGGAGGGGATTTTTAAATATGCTGCAATCTGGAGAGATGCTGCCCTGTATCTATTCTCAGGAAAACATACTCATAGCAGCTAGCTGGGCTTGACTAACTCCCTGATATCTGCTTGCATGCAATAATATTCAAGGTTTGGCCAAAATTGAAAGCATGGCAATATATTCTATTTGTAAGATAGGGGTTGGGGTGGGAAGACAGGTATTCTCATACATCATACAAATTAAAGTTTGTACCTGTTAAAACAGGTTGGAGTCTCCAGAAACAGATACTGTGATGAAGTTTGGCATGCAGGGACCAAGACCTGTGGAAGCAAGGGAGGAAGCAGAATTGGGCTGAGGGAGAACGTTAACTGAGATGCAAACCCAACAAAACCTCAGCCAATCCACAGGAAGATTTTGAACATGTAAAATCCCCATGAATTTTCTTTTAGAATCTAAATTTTCTTTTAGGGCTTCCAGCATCTAAATCAGATCCTGATGAAGTCAACAACTGAATCACAAGTCCTTCTTTGATGGGGATCTGGGAGGAGCATTTCCATCTGTTCCATAGTATTTATAATGGCAATAAAAATTAGAAAGGAAATCAAGGATAGGGAATGAAAATAACGCAAGGGGAAGCTGATGAAGTCTATGTGCCATGGACCGAGGATTAAGTCAACATTTCACACCTGGGATTATTCAGATGACAGAAATTCAGTCCTACATCAGCCTTCTAATCTTTTGGAATTCACATCATTTCCCTGAGAATCCATGATCTTAACTTATCTGTAAAAGAGATGATAATAGTACTTTTCTCACAGGGTATCTTTTAGGCGCATGGTTGTTCTATTTCTTTTTAGCTTGAACCTTTTTTTTAAGCATTTCTATGTAAGTCATCAAATACATATATTGTTGTTAAATTTAGCCACTGCATTAGCAGTCTAATAATTCTAGTAATAACTAGACAATACCAAAAATAAGTACAAAAAAAGAAAGAGTTCAGTTACCAAAGTTCAGTTGAAAGGTGGCTAGACAATGGAAGAGTAATACTAGAAAACTCAGTAGGACATTTAATCAGGCAGATTAGAAACCATATTTCACGGTGGACTTGCCCAGTGGTTAGGGCGTCCGTCTACCACATGGGAGGTCCGCAGTTCAAACCGTGGGCCTCCTGGACCCGTGTGGAGCTGGCCCATGCGCAGTGCTGATGCGCGTAAGGAGTGCTGTGCCACACAGGGTTGTCCCCATGTAGGGGAGCCCCATGTGCAAGGAGTGCGCCCCATAAGGAGAACTGCCCAGCGCGAAAGAAAGTGCAGCCTGCCCAGGAATGGTGCCACACACACGGAGAGCTGACACAACAAGATGATGCAACAAAAAGAAACACAATTCCCGTGCCGCTGACAACAACAGAAGCAGACAAAGAAGACGCAGCAAATAGACACAGAGAACAGACAACCAGGGTGGGGGGTGGGGGTAGGGGAGATAAATAAATAAATAAATAAATAAATCTTTAAAAAGAAAAAATAAACCATATTTAAGGAGGTCAAGTAAAGTAAAAAGAGTCAAGATTCAGAAAGACAAAGGAAAAGAATATTCTTTTTAAGCACCTTCTACATGACAGGATCAGTATTAGGAATTTTAAAACTTCTTTTTTTCACTTACATACTCATAAACTTTGAGAAATATAAAATATTATCCCAAATTTATAAAAGCAGTAACTGAAGTGGGGAGTGGTAAATTAAATTGTCCAAGACCTAACTGCTCTCTGGTAAATTCTATTTGAAATTTCAGTCACTCAGATACCAAGCCCTTGAGTATTTTTGGTTAACAATTTATTGGCGAATACTATTCTAGACCAAAAACTTGTCTGTTTTGTTCAGAACAAAGGACAAACATGTCCTTTATTCTTGGCCATCCAGTTCTATTAATTTCCTCAAAAAGTGGTATGTTATCAAGCTGATATTCAGCGCTCAGGCAGACAGCCAGTGATTATCCATTCTTCTTTCTAGGTGGACACTGGCTTGGGATATGTGAGGAAGAAAGATTATAGGAGACTGAGCTAGGTGTGGATATGGGACACAATCAACTATGGAACAGCCTCGTGTGGGGTCAAGGAAAATGGCCAAAACAGAGGACAAAACAGGAATGCAATCAGCCAAAACATCAATCCAAATGGCCTAGATTCAAAGGTGCAAACCAAAGGCTAGGATATAGATGGAAACCTGCACAAAAAAATAAAGTAAACTTTGAAAAGAAGCTGTCTGTATTGTCAGTGTAGTTGCAGGGACATTTTCTGGAAAACTCTGGGCTTGTGTTTAAGTGGAATGAGAGCTAGTAAGGCCTCCAAACCAAATATCTCAATCCACTGCTGTAAAGTTCCTTATAAATCAGCTACTGCACCATCTTAGTTTTCTGGGTGAGGAAACTGAGGCACAGATTGCTTAAGCGATTTATATACTAAGTGACATAGCTATCCTTCAGATCATCTTAAATGCCATGAAGGATTAATAATATTTAATTATGATACTACTTTTAATTTTGGAATTGTTAAAGGATAGACTCACGCATTATATCACTTGCACATCAAAACAATTATTTTTAATCACTATTTAAATATTAGGAAGCTTATTTAGAAAATTAAGTGACACTTCACAGCCTCTCTAGTAATATGTGTTAAAGGAAGTCCAAAATCAAGATGTTCTTTCTACAAATTTAATATTCTTTCTATATTTACATATTTGATTTTACGTAAGAGAGAGTGATATTTCTTCCATAAAAGAAGTCTGGGGTAAAATGTATTTGAAAAAGAAATATTTTATATAACACTCTTGGAGGTTCACAATATATAGCAACATAAAACCTCTCAGATATCTGGAAGGCAAAATGTTTGGTTCACTTTGTATATAGCCCAGTGTTTCTGAAACTTACTTGAGTAAGTAATACTTTTATAACATATTTTGTAATATTCCAAATAATCCTGTTTTCAAATCTTTGTCCAATTCTTTGTTACCTGTTTTAAAGGTTACAATTAAATAACAAAGATCTAAAGCCTGAATAAATATTTTTTTCTAATTTGTATAAATTTTTCATAGGGCATTTGGGTGGTTTAGCTTTGAATTATAATTTTCTACAAAAGATGTCTGACTACTATGTCATAAATTTCTTTACTCACTATTATTTATCTTGCATATTATATAGACCTTTACCATCGATACAGTAGTGTTGCAAAAAATATGTTTGAATAAATAAATTGCATATGCTTTCTTAGCTTGATATATTTTCCTTTAAATTCTTCCTTTTAATAGTTCACACCACTGTGGAAATTATTTTTTCACTACTAAGTTTTTCTATCTTCCAAAATTCCCTTCCTGTGTTTTCCTTGCCACCATCAAAAATAAAGGTTAAAATGGAACAGAATGCTTGAGATCATGGAAGGGGAAGATACTTTATGTGGTGACATTGATAAGGATTAATTTTTGGTTTTTCAAGGATTCCCATTATCACTTTTCACTAATTCACTGCAGCAGGGGTAGCTTGCAGTATACCTCCCAGCATCTGATAGAGCTTTACATGTTCTAATGATTTTATGCTTTAGCACACCTAGAATAATAAACAATACTGTATGTAAATTATACCCCATAATATTTTTGTGACTGTCTTTAAGAAAAACAAATAAATAAATAGTTCTGATAAAAGTAAAAAAATGTATTTATGATAAAAATGACTGCATCATGATACCTGAAAATTGTTTACTATTTGAGCTACATTTTAAAAGAAATAACAGTTTGCTGGATATCAACAGGCAGCATTCCATCACTTACTTAGCAAGAGACATTAAATTTTGTGAAAATGAGTCATCACTAAATACCATTTTATTTGTTATATGAACAGTTTCCAAATTTTAGAGAAGCTAAGAAGCACAAGATCATGTTTAGTTAAAGCGCTCCGGTCCTGGGACCAGACGGCTGGTGTTGTAATCTTAACTACAGCACGGATCATCCATATGCCCATATGAAAATGTTTCATCATTCTAATAAGTGATGAAATATATGATATACATATTTATATTTGTAAAATAGAAATAATAATGTTACCAACCTCATAGAATTTTGAGAACTAAATCAGGTAAAATATTCAGGTATTCAGGTAAAATACTTTGAATAGTGTCTGGCACGTAATTATCATACAATATTTGTTAGCTGTTAGAGTATCACCCAATGAGCAGGAAAAATATCTTTTATTGGTTTCTGATCCAGAAAATGGCAAGATTTCCTTTGAAAACTGAATTAGTCAGGGTTATCTAGTAAAAAAGAACTGACAGGAAATGTCTGTAAATATTAGTAGATTTTTTAAGTGTTGTCTCATTCGATTGTGAGAATAAGCAAATCCAAATTCTGCAGGACAGGTCTCCACCTGGAATCCCAATGAAGGATTTAATAAATTCTGCAGGAGAAGCTGGTTGGCTGAAGTAGAAAAGGAAATGCTCTCCTCTGACTGCTGAAATCTTCACTTCTCATTTTAAGTCCCTCAACAGATTGGATGAAACTTCTCTCATTGTTGAAGGCAATCTCCTCAGTTGATTGTAGATATAATCAGTCATAGATGCAATCAACCTATTGATGATTAAAGTCCAAGAAATGCCCTCACAGTAACAATCAGGTCAGTTCTTGCTTGGTAAAAAAACTAGGCACCATGACTTGGCTAAGTTGGCACATAAACTCAATGAGCACAGAAACAAAATCTTTCTTCATCTCTCCCTTTGCCCTTCCTCTGTTGTATCTTTATTTGCAATATTCTACTCTTCCCTTGTTCATTTACTTCCTTGAGAAGTAGTGTGGGTGTAGGTAAATTTAGGATGTTGTGATTAGTTAGAGTCAGAAATTGTGAATAGAAAACTAAACAAAGTATGAGAAGAAAGAAAAAAGTGAGCAAGAAGTGAATCCCCAGATGGAATAAATAAAGAGATGGAGGTTGATTGAATACTTAAATATGAGTTGTATAGTCTTACAGGTCTTCACAGCATGGTAGTAAAATAGATTTTGTTAATTTGAACAGACTTTTCCTCACTAATGGGTGACACTTGATTTGACAGTTTCAGCATCCTCATATGGTCAGTACTAAGCAATATTACCTTTTCTGCCTTACTCTGTTGGATGCTATGAAATAATATCATATGCTGATGATATTTCTTATTTTGTATGACTTACATTTCATTATGAGAAGTATTTTATTTATGACATAATTGTTCACAGTTGAGATTTTTATTATTTTGCAAAAACTTCATTCCAGACTCTTAACAGATACAGTCCTTTTGTAATTAAAGCATCTGAGCTTTTATCTAGTGAAATGTCCATTCTGATATAATTATATGACAAAAATATATTCAAGCACTATTAGTATAAAACAATGCATGACTAATTGAACTTATTGAGTAATTTTAAAATAAAAGGATTTTAGGAACAACTGAAAGTAGATTGAAGAAGAAAACTAAAACTAACAATGAACTTAATGGAAAACTCACTACTTTGGAAAGAAATCACTATTTAGAGTAAATGGTAATACACTAAAACTTTCACAGTATGGAAATAAATATGCTACACAGTTTGAAATTTAACGAGGCTGAGAAGCAATGCTAAAAAAGTGAGACAGATGGTAATGAGCACAGTATTCACAGCCCACAGTGAATAGTGACATAGAAAATGACTCAGACACCAGGTAATGGAAATAACAATTATATTTAATAGCACACAGCAAAGTAGGCGTTAAGTGTCTACCTACTAGAAGAGAGAAAAGAAACATTATTCAAAATCTGTTGTTTTTCATTGCAAAATATATTACAAGGAAGGGAAAAAAGGATAGAATTTATAATTGATATATTTCAATGAAAAATCAAAAATATTCAGGCAAAAAGAATTCAAATATGGTTTATTGACAAATCTATAAACAGCTATATATTTGAAATTTTCTCCTAAAGTCTTCATTTTAATGATGCTATTATTATTGTAACAATGTTTACAATACAAATGCAACATATTAGTGGTCATACAATATTAGAAAAAAGTGTGAGTATAATAAAATATGGTGAAATAATTGGATGATAAGATTAAAAGAGACAAAAATACACCTATGCCATACACAATGAAATATATTATTTTAACAAAACTAACCAAAATTTAGAGGTACTATGAATGTTGACTTCTCATAGTCTCTTAGTAAATATGAAGAAGGAAAAATTCTTGGATTAAGGATCAATAGATCTGGGTTCAAATCTAAGTTTTTCTATAGACAATCTATATGTTCTTACAGAAAGTCAATTAATTTGAGTTTCAGCATTTTTCCCATTGGCATAACTGAAATATTTTATGTATTCCCTTTAATACAGTTTTGTTAAAATTGTTATGAAAAATACCTTGAAAATTATTCATTTATATAAAGATGATGACATGTTTGGTTGTCTATTTCTGCATTGTAAATTTCCCTAAAATTTAGCAGCTTAAATAAAAAGTTACTAAGGAGAGTTTTAACTGAGGAAACTTGGAGAGTTTTAGCTGAACGATTCTTAGTTTGGATGTCTCATGAGGCTGCTGTCTAGCTGCCATCCAGGATTGTGGTCACCTGAAGAGTTGGCTGGGGCTCAAGAATCCCTGTCCAAGATGGGTTACTCTCAAGGCTATTGGTAAGAGGCATCAGCTCCTTGCCACAAAGGCCTGTCCATAGGTTGCTTATAACATGGCAGCTAGCTTCACCCAGAGAGTGATCCAAGAAACAGAGGGTTACCAGGACGGAAACTACCATGTTTTCTGTAATCTCATTTCAGAAGTTTCAGTGAGACTGTATTTTATTGTTTACACAGAGCAGCTGTGATACAATATGGAAGGAAACTGTACAGTGGTGTGAATCCGAGAAGGCAGTGTCCATTGGGCAGTCATCTTGGAGGCTGGCTACCTCAGTAAATATTTCTATGTAATGAAGAAAATTCTAAAATCAGAATGTTGGGTGAATGTGAAGTTGAGCCCTAAGGCATTTTTCACTTGGTCAAATTATTTGCTTATTTAATATTTAGTATAAAAGTAAATGAATGTGATGATTTTGTTCTAAACCTTCTTACTGCCCTATTTATGGTAGTCATTTTAAGCTATGAAACTTGGATCCTACTCAAGTTCTTCCTAGTTGTGTTACATGTAGCTAATCACCTCACTTGCACTGCCTCAGTTATTCATCTATAAAATGGGGATGAGAATTGTATCTTCTTCTTAAGGTTTCCACTCTAAAATTGGATGACTCATGTAAAGCACTCAAAAATTTCCTGGTAGAACCTAGCATTCATTAGGTATTTGCTTTTATTACTAAAGGAATTATTATTAAAATAATAAAATGAAATAACTTGCATTTATTTATTAAGTTTATTGAATCTCAAACCTTGTTATTAGAAATTGAGTTTTCTCTTATTGTGAAATTCACCAATTCTGCCTTATGGAGCATGTATCCCCTTTAAAATGATAATGGGTAGACTAGGAAAATTAATTATCTGAAGCAAAAATATTTGAAAAATGTAGATCTCAGAAAACTAGCATTCCCTACAGCCCAATTCCAAATGAAGTAAAATATTTAGCAGGTATTAGGTAAATCAAACCATAATCACTTCAGAAATTAGTGTTAATACATATGCTAATAATAACGTGTCCATTTCTTGAGACTTGACTCTGCTTGCAAAAGCCTAGATTTCTTTCTGTGGCCTAGAAAGAAATCATTTTTTCATAATTTTTTATTCTTCTTTGTTAAGAGTTTGTTTAATAGTTTCAAAAACCATAATCCTCTAACGTGCTATAGTTTTAATCTACATAAAGAGTATTATTAAACATATTTACTTACAAATAAATTCCTGTTCCCTTCTTTTTATACTATGAACCATTAATCTGCACTGGATTCATCTATTCTACTTATCCCCAAGTTAAATTTTATTATTCATTATCTCCAATCCAAAAAAGTATACAGTAGGTTTGAAAGGTTAATTTCTTATAGTAATAATACTCTCCACAAATTTAGGAATTTAGGAAAATGAAAATTCTGGAATTTCTAGAAAAACATGGTTTTAATTGCTCATTGTAATAGAATAAAATAGTAAAATCACTACTACATCATTCAATATGTCCTGGTTAGCATACTTGATTGAACTATTTCTAAAAAATTAATAACCCTGTTACTCTGAATACATAAAATGTATTTTAAGTCCAGTATGTCTTCAAAGATAATCAGAAAGGTTTATATATTTTTAATTTATTCTTTATTGACTTTCTTCAAAACAAATAAATTTTATTGATATATATTAATAGAGCAAGCAATTTATTGAAAATGTACAATCAATAGAATTTGGTATAATCACATGGTGCGTTCATCACTTCAATCATTATTAAAGTATTTTCATTTCTGCTAAAAAGTCCTTTATTTTAAAATTGTAAAATGTATAGAAAAATAGATTGAAAGAAATTACAAAGCTTAAACAAGAGTAAAAGGCAGGTTTAGATTTAATATAATCAATTATAAAAAATAGCATTGCAACAAATAATTCAAATATAATAGAAATTAATTATAACATAATTCTGATTTTTATACTACAACTTTATTGGACATAATAATCTCTTTGATTATTGGTTAAATTTATTCTCAAACTTTAAAATTGTCTGGCTTAAATTTACAAATGTGGGCAAGGACTCACCAGTAGGGCACAGATTTTCTCCCAGGGGTTGGATACAGAGAGCAGGAACAGTTTTTTTTTTTTTTTCCTTTTCTTTTTCTTTATTTTTTAATGTTACACTAAAAAAATATGAGGTCCCCATATACCCCTCACCCCCTTTCCCCATTCCTCCCCCCATATCAACAACCTCCTCCATCATCATGAGACATTCATCGCACTTCCTGAATACATCTCTGAGCACCGCTGCACCTCATGGTCAATGGTCCACACCATAGCCCATGCTCTCCCACAGTCCACCCAGTGGGCCATGGGAGGACATGCAATGTCCAGTAACTGTCCCCACAGCACCACTCAGGACAACTCCAACCCCCGAAAATGCCTCCACATCCCATCTCTTCCTCCCATTCCCTACCCCCAGCAGCCACCATGGCCACTTTTTCCACACCAATGCTACATTTTCTTCAATTACTAATCACAATAGTTCATGAATAGAATATCAGTAAGTCCACTCTAATCCATACTCTATTCCTCCATCCTATGGACCTTAGAATGATAGTGTCCACTCCACATCTTTATCAAGAGGGGGCTTAGATTCCACAAGGATGACGGATGAAATTCTCCTGCTTTTAGTTGTAGGTACTCTTGTTTCCTGGTGTGGTGGTTGACCTTCTTCACCTCCATGTTAGCTGAGTGGGGTAAGTCCAATAAACAGAGTGTAGGAGTAGAACAGTTTTTGTCCATGCAATTTCCAGACTGGCCAGAAGATGGCAAAAGTCGATGTGTCTTTCCTCTGAGGTGTTTCAGTCTCTGCTTCCTGCAACCCTGTATTGAATCTTCAGATTTGAGATTTAAAGAAGGCTCTGGTGGCCTAATTCACTGAAGAAAAGCACCCCAACCTCCCTTCCCTTTTTCCTTGAGAAGCTGACAGGGAGGAAGATGTCTGTTCTGCTTTCAGTTGGCTGCCGTGACAGATGTTTTACCCCAGCTTAATATTTTGGTGGTGACAGAGGGGAGCCCTTCCAGGCCACCACTGGGTTTGGTCATTCATGTTATTATTTTGGCTTCTTTGTCCCTCTGTCCTGGGAGTTGTTTAGCATTGTCCTGGTCTGCCGACCTCCAAAGCAGACCCCTCATATAGCTTTTGACTCTTTCTCCATTGTTTTTGTGAGTGCATTCAGCTCTGCCAGTTAATCTGTCACCATCTACCCACAATCCTCTAATATATTTTTATAAGAAATCCATTTCTAAGTCTAGACATGTGGGGTCTTTTTAAATGTAGCTCCCAAGAACTAAATGTTAAAAGCTTTACTTCATTAATTATGGGGTTCAGCATCCATATATGAGCTAAATACTGGGTTTTAGAAGTATGATGAATGATTTTATATGTCAATTTGGCTAGGTTATAATGTCCAGTTGTTGGGTGAAACACTGATCTATTTTTGCTGTGGAGATATTTCCTAGATAGCATTAGCATTAATAATCGTTGAATTAATGTGGATGGGCCTCATCCAATCAGTTTGAGGTCTTAAGAGGGAGAACTGAGAATCCCGGGGATCACCAGGATTTCTGCTTCCATAATTCACGATCCTCTCCTTCCTGAGTTTCCAGACTATGAAATTTTTATTCGATACTTCCACATCACTCTAATTGGACATTCTAGCCTCTGGTTCACCATATAAGATTTGTACTCATCAGATCCCCAAATCACATAAGCTAATTCTTTATAAAGCCATAGATACACACAAACACACATATGGTGTTGGTTTGAACATGAATGTATCCCAGAGTCTTTTTGATGAGGCTACTTCAGTTACGGTATAACCCACCTCATTCAAGGCAGCTCTCAATCCTATTACTGGAGTCATTTATAAACAGAATGAATACATACAGAGAAAGAAAGAAAGCCAAGGAAGCAAGAAGGTGAAATCAAGGAAACCTGGAAGAGAAGGGAGAGATCAGCAGACACCACTATGTGTCTTACTATGTGACAGAAGTGCCAAGGACTGCTAACAGTCTTTGGAAAGAACGCATTGTCTTGATGATGCTTTGATTTGGACATTTTCCCAGCCTGAAAATCATGAGCAAATAAATTCCCATTATCTATGCTGACCCATTTCATGGTATTTGCTTTCAGCAGCCTAGGAAAATAAAACATATTTATATCTGTATTTCTCTCTATATATAATTTATATCTATAGTTAACTGTATTCTATTGGTTCTGCTTCTTTGTGAAACCTTGTCTAATATAATATAGTCCAATAAATCTCTCTATACAAGATTTTAATAGTGCCTTTGATGAAGAAAAAGTTACAAATTGTGTGCCTAAATTTGTCCCATGTAAATATTTTGCAAGCTAATTTCCAAGGTAATCTCTTATTTCTACAAATTAAAATCTTGAAATATATTCATGCACTTCTCCCTTTTTAAGAGTCTTCAAATATGTGCAATATTAACTTTGTACTTTTAGACTTTTGAGAACCCAAAGGAAAAATATCATTCAACTGACTTATTAAATTTTATACCTCATAAAATTGAAGTCTCATCTTCAATAACCTAGGCCTTTGGCTGCTTTTTTATTGAATAGGTGTAACTCTCATATTTATGCATTATTACATACATGCGATGAAGAGGTAAGATATGGGGAGAGAGAAAAATAGAAGGACAACATATTATAACACACACACACACTCACAACATGGAAAGATACTCTAGATTGGGATAAAAGAACTTCTATTTGTGGAAAAGACATATAAGCTGTTACCTGAAGAATGAAAATGGATCAGTCAGGTATGATCTGGAGACAACAGCATTTTAGGAAAAGGAAACAATCTTCTCAAAGTTGCGTCCACATTCTCCTTTATCAGTAATAGGTTTTATTTCATCTGGTCTATCTGGTAAATTCTTCCATTCTAAATTCAAGCCATGCTAATTTGATTGATGACACCTTCTCTGATGTCCCTAGGAAATCACAAGGTAAGAATTTAGTTTTATATTTGCTGCTTATTAGTTGTGTGCCACTGATAGTTTACTCAATTTTTAAGAGCCTTAATTCTTCTGTAGGTAAAATGGGGTAATATCAACTCCTGCAATTTTTGAGGTAGTAATAAGCATGGGAGAGTATCTCTCACATTGTTCCATATGAAGTTATAGAATCTAATCCAGTAAGTATTATTATCTGGGTCTTGAGAGAGTAAAGACTTAAAATGGTTTAAATGAACGACATTAAAGGATCTGATTCTCCCGCCTGGGGAAAAAAAAAAAAAGATTATATAGAGACTAAACCTGGGCCATATATATCACAACCATGGTCAGTAAAATGGAGTCTTAGAAAATGATCAGAGCCCAAATAATGAATAATGTAGAATAATCAATTTAATATAGACAGTAAATTACAGAAAATCCAAGAATAAAATCAAGTTGGAGTGTTTGGATGCCAGAAAAGACAGTTTGAAACTGATGCAAATGGAGTGAAGCGAGGGAGGGGTATATGGTCTTGGAGTATTCCACACAAAGTATTTTTAAGTAAACTCAAGACCATGGACACATTATTGAAAGATATAAGATAAAAGTAAGCATTGACCAAAAGCAGGAAAATAGAAACGCTTAACTTAGGAAGAGACTACACAAGTACCTTGTCACTTGAATAGTGATTTGTTAAGAAATTTAAGCATGTGGCATGGTTTATTTCATCACGTAATGTAAAGGAAATTTTGATTTAACTGAATTCAAGTTGAATGTATGTATTAATACGATATAAATTGTCATCAGATAGCTGTATGGATTACAAAAGTCTCATTTGGACCACTCATAATCTATTGCAAAAAAGAATTTTATGAATGGTGAACATAACCAAATGTCAAGTTAGATTGTATAGATGTCAGGAGCTAAATCATGGTTATAATATAAAAGTAATGATTGGGGGTCATGGTAAAAATTACTGGTTGGCCCCACCCTAGGAAAATAAAACTCTGTATCTAGGGATGCGTCCTCAGTGTAAATTTTTATTGAAAGACCATGATATAACTGTGCTTTCCATGATATAAATGAACTGTAAAACAAATCTGAACTGTCTCATACAAAGGGCACTACTTACATATAAGTAATTGGTGGAGTATGTTTTACTTTAATCATGGCATCCTATAAAATATTATTGTTTCATGGTAGTATACATATTACACACAAGATTAGTTTTACTATTGCACATGAACACAACACAGATCTAGTTGGTATCAGCAGATTGATTAGAAATGGAATATTTTTTATACACACCAATTGAACATTGTGTCATTTCTTTGAACATTTTATGAAGACAACACAACTTACTATATATACATTTTAATTAGTAATTAAGTTGAAATATTAATAACTATTTTAATAAAAATATAAATACACTATTTTTCTCACTTAAACATTAAGGAAAAACTTAAAATTCAAAGTGAAGGTATCCTACGGGGACAGAAATATGTGGGTATTCAGAAACTAGTACTTTTACTGGAACAGCACAAGAAAAACATGAGAATGGAGGAGAGCATGTTTCAAATTTCACAGTGAATGAACAACTGCAATTTTTGTAACAGATGTAAATGAAAAAACTATTGGGCAAAATATATTTTAAAGATAATAATGTGTGCAATATTAAATATTTTCAACAGGTTCAGAAAGTAATGAATTTGTTTAAGAAGAAGTTTTCTTTTAACAAAGAAGCAAAGAAGGAGAAGGAGAAGGAAAAGGAGAAGGAGAAGAAGGTTTCTCTCCTGAAATCAGAATTAATGGTCATGGGGAAGCCATGTGGCTCAGTGGTTGAGTGCTGGTTTCCCATATATAGAATTTATGGTCCAACCCAAATCTTTTAAACAATTATTTTTCTTATTTACTTTTTTTTTCTTTTGCTTAGTTTTACTTTATTTTGTTAATTTTTAATAGGATATTGGTCTGTATCCTAGCAAGTATGGATAAAACAGCTTGGATTTTTTCATAAAGGGAATACTATTTTTGCATGTTAGAAAAGTATAATGAAAAGTCTAAAAAATACATGGTACAAAAAGTAAAATTTCAATTAAACCAGCAAATAATTGCACATATAATAAAAGTCACTTCTAACAATATTAAATTCAATTGATTAAACATTTGAAATATTGCAAATACATTTATTTAGCTTTAGATGAGTCATGAGATATGAGACACTGTCCAATTAATACTATAGGCACATTTTGCCTCATAAAGTTTATTGATAATGCAATGAATGGTTATGAGTTCTTGGTTTACAAAACTGAACTCATGATGTAGTTAAATTTGAATCTTTTATATCTGCTAGGGAATTTCTTAAGATAGATATGGTAAAATTATTTATCATGATGAATGATATTCCAACCAAAATAGGTAAAAAAAAATTAAGATTTACTGTTATTTTAAAAGAACAGACTAATGTTTATTTTATACAATTGAAAATATTGGTTTTCCATTTTTTTAAGCAAACCCTATAAAGGTGTTATGCATATCATGATGAGTGTATGAATTACTGCCAGTTTATGGATCTTTTGAACAAAATAGAACACAATGAATTTACGTAAGAGTGTCCTTTACCAATGCTTCTTGGCTGAGTTGTATATTTTTATAGTTAATTCTGTACTATTTAAACTTAAATTCAAGAATTTCTTAAAAATAAAATGTTTTCCAGGTATTAAAACATGACACAAATGAGGATCATTAAAGAAAAGTTTGTTACCTAGATACAGGTGAGAATATATGCTGTAATAGAAACCTTTTGAAGTATAAATCAATGATGTTTATTTTACATATTTTTCTAAAATGAACCAACATACAAAACATTTTAATTTTAATTGAAAACAAAAGCTATTTTAACAAAAATTGAAGAATGCTTTCTTGATATTTACAAATTCAGAGTTGTTTTTCAATGCATATAATACTCCATTGAATTTGACGTTTATTCCTTGGTTAATAGAAGAGTGAGTGAATTCACTTACACATCAGTACTTTTGGAACAGATATGCTTTTGCTTCAATGTCAAACTAATTCTCTTTGAAAAATATGGACTAGTATTGTGAAGGAGGATTTGAATATTAAGAGAAAATCGTATTTTTATACTCAATATAATTATTGGAAAACATTTAAGATGGCAGGAAGAATTTGGTTATGTGAATAATTTTTAACTTCAAATTTTAGGTAACATAAATAAAGATCAGTATTTCCAAGGAAAATTTTGCTTCTCAATTGAGATGATATCCAAGTATAAAATATAATTTGTATATTGAGTACTTAATATGAAGAAATTAAAAAAAATTCATAATTGTTTTCTTGATTGAATGTGGAATTGAATGTTTTTGAAATTTTGAAATTTTGGGATAAATGAAATATATTACAAAAATAAATTTTATCTGTTTCTTTTTAATTTAAATAATATTACATTTTTATTAAAGAACTCTGACAGAGATGAGAGTTTGAAAATCATTATGTAAATCTTTGGGAAATATTTTAATGAATAAAAAGTAAAAATCAGTTTCTCCTTATGACATCAAATTCAAATGTGGCCAGTCTCAAAGCCAAACTCAGCATGTAAATATGTTGCCTTCCCCACAGCATAAGACATGACTCCCGGGGATGAGCCTCCCTGGTGGTGAGGGATTACTACCAAGTACCAGATTGAGGGACGAAACGGGGTCCCTGTTATGGGACGAGCGGGGTCCCTGTTGCGGGACAAGTGGGGTCCCATTGTGGGACAAGGGGGGTCCCTGTTAAGGGACGAGTGGGGTCCCGTTGTGGGACGAGAGGGGTCCCTGGCGTGGGGAAGAAAGCCTCGTACGGCCACTGAGGCTTCCCTCGGGGGCTCCAAAGGCGTGGAGGGCGCACTACCCAGGAAGGAGTCGTGGAGACAGGCTGATGGCACAAGTCTGGTTTATTCCGGAAGGGTACACACTTTTATAGGGCTTAGGGTGGTGTAGAGGGTTCTGATTGGCTTAAGCTAAAGGCGATTTGTGGTTGGTTGCCATAAGCAGTTACTAGGGACAGGGGCAGATATCAGGTTAGCTCTGCTATCTATAGGGACGGGGATTGGTTGGGGACTGCATGGAGAGATTTGATAGGTGCAGGCGGGTACTGCTTCCTGATAGGTGGTTGTAAGCAGTTGCTAGGCAGAGGGCAGGCGGAGAGGTTAGGAATGGGGGAGGGGAAAGGGGAAGTGAGAGCCGACCAGATGTTAGGCTAGGCGGGAGATAGTGGGAGGCGACCGTTATTGATGTATCTTGCCCGGGTAGGCTGAGGGCGCTTCGCCCATACCAGGCTGAGGGCATGGTCGCCCGTTCCAGCCACCCTGAACTGCGGCTTCGGGCTGTGCACACGCCTGTTGCCGGGTCGGCTTAGCAACGGTGGCTCACACTCCCACACCAGATGATGATGTAACTAGAAAATGACCTTGAATAAAAGGGTCAACTCGGACCAGCAGAATATCTCAATCTACATATAATACCAGGAGTTAAAAATGCTTTTTGACCTGAACAAAAGGGGGAAATGGAAAGGACAAATGAGTTATATAGCTATGAGTCTCCAAAAAGAGCTGGGAGGTTATCAGAGGAGTTGCCCTTATATACACCTCAGCAGAGTTCCAGAGACATATAAAGTAGCACAACCCCGGTATTGGTTCTTCTGAGGGCTACAGAGATCCACAGGTTCTATTGTCATGGCAGATTGAGTTCAGTGCCATCTCAGTTAGCCCTACTTTGGAGTTTGTCTTTCTGTGTGATGGAGCTGGACGCAGATGTGATCTTTGTTCACAAGCCTCTCCTGTTACTTTTACCGAAACTGTAGTTGGTGCTGGGGTTTAATGTATACCCAGGGGACCTGAATCTCTGGACTGACCATGTGATAGCCAGACCCTGAGCCTCAACAGACTTGCAACTCCTACACTCTGGTTTATTGGACTTACCCCATTCAGTTAACATGGATGTGAAGAAGGTCAACCACCACACCAGGGAGCCAAGAGTGCCTACAATTGAAAGCAGGAGAATTGCATCCAGCATCCATGTGGAATCTAAGCCCCCTCTTGATAAAGATGTGGAGTGGACACAACCATTCCAAGGTCCCCAGGATGGAGGAATAGAGTATGGATTAGAGTGGACTTACTGATAGTCTGTTCATGAACTATTGTGATTAGTAATTGAAGAAAATGTGGCATTAATGTGCAGAAAGTGGCCATGGTGGCTGCTGGGGGTAGGGAGTAGGAGGAAGAGATGAGATGTGGGGGCATTTTTGGGACTTGGAGTTGTCCTGGGTGGTGCTGCACGGATAGTTACCAGACATTGCATGTCCTCCCATGGCCCACTGGGTGGACTGTGGGAGAGTGTGGGCTATGATGTAAACCATTGACCATGATGTGCAGTGGTGCTCAGAGATGTATTCACCAAATGCAATGAATGTCTCATGATGATGGAGGAGATTGTTGTTATGAGGTGAGGAGTGGGGTGAGGGGGGTGGGGGGTGTATGGGGACCTCATATTTTTTTAATGTAACAATAAAAAAATAAAGACAAAAAAAGAAAAAAAAATTCAGATCTTTACAGTGACAAAAAATAACAAAGGCTTCTAGATAATATTTCAGAATTTAATAATTTGATTTACACTATTCCATTCTGTCTTATTATTTATGTAAAGTATACTAACTATAAGCAACCAGATTTGATTTTCAGCTTTACCACTTCTTAGGTCTCCGAGCTCTTTAAACTAACTAAACCTTGCATTTTCTATAGCCTAATTAACAAAAAGAAAAAAGAAGGAAAAAAAAAAAAGAAGAAAAAAAAGAAGAAAAAAAAAAGCCGCTATGAAATGATTGTGACTTGAGGATTTTAAGTAACAATCAGTTCATAATGCAATCTCTTTATGGTAGTAATTGTTGTTACAATGATTTTTATTGATTATTATTATTGATATTAATAGAAACTTAAGAACATCTTTAGGACATATGGATATTTGCAATGGCTGACAGGACTCATGCCCTTCTGTTTTTCTACCTGTGTTATGAAGGGCACAGCAGGGAAATCAACAGCTACAGCAAGAAGTTGAAGCTGCTTTATATTCATCTTCCCTTCAGAGGGAAATATTGAAATGTTGGTTCCTGCAGTGCCTGACACCGAAATCATTTGCTGTCTTTTGGGAGTATGAGACCTGGTGATGCGTTGCTTTTTCTGAATATAACTTCCCTGAGAGAGTTGCTGCAACATGGCCATCTGTTTGGATACTATGGCAGAGTTATATTTTAGAAATGTATCTTTCTGTTTCCTTATTTCTCAAAATGGGCATTTTTACATATCTAAGCCAATGTTTTGAAGTGTTTTCCTCAGAGCATAAGAATCAAGTGAGCAATGGAATTAGAGTCTGGAGACCCAGGTTCTATTCCATGGTTAGACACTAATGAATTCTGTGACTTTAGGAAGAGCCATTTAATTTTTCCTGTCCTTAAATTTTTCATTTTTACAATAAAGAGTTTGAAATGTACCTTTTAATATCCCTTTAAAATATATACTTGTCTAAAATTCTTTGTTATGTGAGAAATGAAAACATTGTTATTTTATCATTTTTCTGCTATCTTTCTGAATTTACCTATTTTATATCACTGCCACTTACTGATTTGTTCAATAATTATTTGAGGGCCTAGTCTTGTTATTGCTTTGCTAGGAAAATCATAGTAGGCAAGAAATCAGTAAGCACCCTTATGGATCATGCAGTCTTGTGGAATTAATAAACATTAGTCAAATATTTGCACCCACTTCTGCATGTAATCTCTTGTGATTATATTGTGACAAGTGCAAGGATAGGGCAAAATTCAGTGATGTGAGAGTGAAATGGAAATATGCAGCTTCTTTAAGAAGGTAAGAGAGGATATCCAGGGACACAGAGAAAACCCTTCAGGCACCTCAGGCCTAACACTAAACACAAGGTATCAATAGCTGATGCTGGAGGAACCTGGAACAGTAGTATAAGAGCAGATAGGATGGAGTCATTTCTAACACGAGGCCATAAAGTTTGCCCAGGAATGATACTCCATTCTCTTTCCCATTCTGATTTCTTGAGGCAAATGTGAACAGTGACCTTGGAAGACACACGATGAAGATGGAAGACCCAAAAGATGGTAGGAGCTAAGGCCATGGTCGTTTTTTGGAAGAGAATAACCAACAGAGCAGGGACACCAACTAAATTTTATATGATATATAAATACACCTCTGCTATGATTGCACCTCTACACTTTTTTTATATAACAGTAGTGCTTCCTCAGAAATGGTACTTTGAAGAAATGTTACTTTGAAGGAGAGTGATTCCATAGTTAACCATATGATACGTAAGATTGGCTTAGTAATCAGATGGCAGTGTCTAAGAAGCTGACATCAGAGGCAAAAAACGTGATGATTCTTTCTCAGTGGCAATGTACGGCTATCCTTATTACCTGCATTAGCATAGTAGACTTGCCACATGGCTACTAAGTCTTTAGCTTAGGAAATATGAGAATTGAAGTGATCATTTATGTTGAGTTTATTTTATGCTTTTGGCAAGATATATCATAAAAGAGATGAATTCATGAAAGAACTAGGCAGTTTACAAAGTAAAATGAAGGGAAATGGGGAGTCCTGATATTTGGAGACTTACAAGTTTAGAAAAACCTGACTGTTTCTGGACTTCCAACAGCTAGATTTGAGCAACAGATATGAGCAACACTTTTCTCAGGAGAACAAAATACAGTCTTGTGTAAAGATCAGATTAAGAGTTTTTCTAACCTATGTAAGCCTATTATTTCAGATAACCTTAAGGTGTTCAGCCTTATGAAGAAAGAAAAGAAAAATACCCTAGGAATCAATTTAGGAAATATTTTTGCCTTTGGCTCCTGGTACATGCATATATCAGGAAGTGAATAAATCAGAAGCTTAGAATGTTTCTAAGGGAATTGTCTTGTCAAGAAATCAAACCAGACAAAAAAATAGCTTTGCTTATTCAAACTTAAAAAAATCAACCCTCAGCCTCTAAATCTGAACCTGTAAGAAGTAGACCATAAAAATTGGGCATGCAAACAAAAGAAGTATATTCCCCAATAACTACTTCAGATGTGTCCATGGAGAATAAGGGAGCAGGAATAGTCCCATAGGGTAGAGTTAGGAGACTTTGGAGAATAGTACAGGGGAGTTACTCCCATCGAGAATAATTAGGACCCAATCACGTCAAGATTGAGAGCCTTTCCATTTTGGGTCCAGCAATATTTTATTATTGCTGTGGTCCAGTGACTGCTGTGCATTTCTGATTATTTATTTTATTTTATTTTGAGTGGAAGTTTTTTCTTATTTTAATTTTTTTATTTTCAAAGAATCTTTAGATTACATAAATGTTACAACAAAATATAGGGGGAAATTCTAAATTAATCTAACTCTGATACATTGGAGGAGATGGCTTATCATATATTCCAAGGTAAGGTTCACTGATAGGGTGTCAATTTTGGGGGGTTGTCTGCCCTGCCCATAGTGTCTAGATGTCTCTAAAACCCTCAGAAGCACTCCCATTTGAAGCATTTTTGCGATAATTGGAATTGTTCTGCATGATATTATAATGACGCATTCTAGCCATTACACATTTTGTCCAAACCTATAAAATTGTGTCGTGCAGAGTGAAAAACGTAATGTAAAATATAGACCATGGTTAGTATAATAACAATGCTTCAATATGTGTTAATCATTTGTAACAAAAGTATCACATTAATGAAAGATGTTGTTAACTGGGAAAGTGTGGGAGAGGGACCAGATGGGATATATGTGGATTTCCTATATTTTCCATGTAACATTTATGTAATTTGAAGCACCTTTAAAAATAAAAAGTAAAAATTATTTTTAATAAAAAGAAAAAATATATAGGGGATTCCCGTATACCCCACCATCTCCCATACTTCCCCTACTAACAATATCTTTCAATCTTAAGGATTTTTATATGGTGAGGCCCATTCAATTTCTGATTGAGAGGGGGCTTAGATCCCATGGGACAGGTGGATGGAACTGTCTTTCTTGCAGTTGTAGATATTGAGTGGAAGTTTTAATTGCAACTATCCTGTTTCTGCTATATTATTGTATATGGGGTGCTTGTTGTGATAGGTAGGGCACTGATAATTTATTTTAATTATTCATAGGTAACCCGATCACAAGGCATCACCTTCAGATATTAAGAAAGCAAATGTGAATCTTCCCTCAGTCTTAGATTTTAACTTAGATTCAAGGCATAGATGAGAAAGTGAAGAGTAAGTGAAGGTCAGTGAACAGAAATCCGAACTATAAGGACCACTGGCTAGTTGCTAATGGATGTATTTTTAAAATGTCATTTTAGAGTCTGTTTGCATTTTGTTCCCCTAGGGTTTTTGCATTGATATACATAAATTGAATTGCTTTGTATTGTCTAGACTTGTGCAGTCTTGATCAGATTTAAGCATCAGAGTTATACAGGCTTGATAAAGAGTATCTGGACAATTTTAGTCTTCTAGCTGTGGAAAAGGTTTCATAAGAATTATCTAATTTTTGAGGGTTAGTAGAAGGTTAATAGAAGACTGAGAAACATTTTGTCTAGTGCTTTTTAATGTTGGTTTTTTTTTACAATATTCTCTAATTCTTCAGGAATTGGTCAGATAATCTTCATGTATCTATTAGTACCCATCTAGTAAATACTAAATAAATTTCTTAGATAAAGTCTATTTTCATCCTGTTTTTCATATTTATTTACAAAATATTGTGCGCAGTTCTTAATTTTTGCAATTTTCTTCTCACTCAATATGTTTCTCTTATTGCCTATTAATTTGTACATCTGTGTTTCCTAGCTTCTTTCTTGTCACTGATAGATTACCTTTTATTCTGAAGGAAAAGAGTATTTTGATTTTTTTGACTAATTTTCTCTTTTAATTATCTTCTACTTTCATCTTTATGTCTCCTTAACTTTTGTGCATGTGTGCATGCTTTTATATCAATTTACTGTATTTTTTCCCACAACTTTTTGCATCAGGAATTTAGTTTATTTACATTCATTCATTCATTAAATTAATGTAAGTTTTTAAGGCTACATATTTTCCTCTCTTACCTATTCTAAATATAGCCCATCAAGTTGATATAATTTAAATTATCTTTTTAGAAATTCCACACTTTCAATGTGTTTTTTATTTTGATATAAGTGTTATTTGGAAGTTTTAAATTTCCACTGAATGTTTTTTTAATTATGATTTTAATTCATTTTATGTAAAGAATGTTATTTGTAATACTCTTTATGGATTTAAATAAATTTTCTTTGTAATCTGATTAATTGTAAATTCTGTAACCGTTCTATGTATATTACTGATGTTGGTTTATTCTCCTTTAACAAGATATTAATTCAAAAATATATCCATAGGATTTATATTAATGATTATGCTATCAAATTTTTCATATCATTCCTTAATGTTTGCCTACTCTTAATTTATCTTGGATTAAGAGTGGCATGTTAAATCCTGTTTTAAATTGTATGTTTTTGTGTCTTTATCCCTGTATCTCCCTGCATCTTTTATAGATTTTGTTTACTCAAGATGGCTGCTCTTGGTGCACAGATATGCAAAATTATTTGATATCTATTGTGAATTATTAACCTCACCATTTAAAAAATTTTCTTTCATCAAATTTAATACTTTGGAGGCCTGAATGCTATCTAGTCTATAAGCAGTATCTCAGCTTCTACTTCCTAATAGGAGCTCAGAGATAATATTTCCATCATTTTTATTTTAAACTTTTAGAATCACATTGTTTTAGATATATCACTTATGCACAGCTTAGAAAGTTGGGTTTTTGCTTTAGGTACCAATCTATAAGTACTTTTCTTTACATAGATTGGTTAGCCTAATTTATTTCTCTTGACATGAATGGCACATTTGGTATCAATTCTGTCATATTAAGTTATGTTAGACTTTAGAGGGTATGTAAGAATTATATCTGGAATGTTTCCTTATCTTTTTTAATATTGTGTGTCTATATATATTTTAGAAATAACCTTCTCTCTGCATTTTTACAATAATTTCTATCTCTCCTTTCATTATGAAGGTTTCTATTTAGTTTATAAGCAAACATTTTCTATGATTTCATTGACTCCCAACTCTTAGGAGGATATGCTATTCTATCCCCTTCTCTTTCTGTTCATGGATATTTTTTGCTAATATATTTTAATTTTGTCATAATATATACCATTTCACACTATTCTTTTTAAAATATATTTTTAATATATTTAACCCTGAACTCCAGTTGCTTTTCCAAAATTTAATGGGGTGAATTTGTCCTTACTAGATTCTTAAGAAAAGACTTTTAAAAATAGTGTTTCCTAAGTTTTCAATTTTTGTGTGCTTATTAATGAATACATTCATTTTGTTTATTACAGATCAGATATAGATACAGCTTAAAAATCTTAAAAATAATTTCACTGAACATATAATCCATGAATTTTCCTATTCTAACTTGCATTTCTTGACAGGAAGGCCTGTGATTTTTAAAATCTTTCTGTTTAAATCCAATAGTTTATAAACACACTTCTCAAGGTTGGTCATTCTGAGCCAAATAAGGCATAAGTGTACTCTTTCAAGCACATTGATTCCGACCATCTTTGCATTCCAGAGACTTCCTTAGATTATAATTCTAAACAATATTAGATACAGCCTTCTTCAAAGACTCCAATGATAACTTTCATGGTACTTCTTTGCTATATTCTAAATCTATAACTTTCCCTCCTGTATTTTCATATCTTATTTTGTTTCTCTGTTCTCTTTGTCTTTTATTTGTCTCCTCAAGGTCCCTTATTATAGTTTCCATCCATCATTCTCTTCTAAAATTCAGTCTTCATATTTGATGTCTTTGTCTTTTCCTTTCACTTCTTTCCTGAGTTCAGTCAATTTGATTTCATATTTTCTTGTGTGTGTGTATTTGTGTGTATGGGAGTTTTAACAATTTTATTGAAATAGAATTAATATACCACACAACTCATCTATTTAAAGCTTACAAATGATTATTTTCAGTATATCCACAGAATTCTGCAATCATCACAGCTTTCTCATTTTGCAATATTTTCAACACCCAAAGAAGAAATTCATACCCATGAGCAGTCATTTCCCACCCACCTCTTCAGACCAATACAACCAATAGCTTACTTTCTGGCTCTAAAGATTTGCCTATTCTAGGCATTTCATATAGATGGGATTATACAAAATGTTGGTTTTTTTGACTGACTTGTTTCAATTAGCATAATGTTTTCAAGGTTCCTTCATGCTTCCTTTTTGTTGCTGTTGTTCTTTATTTTTTTTTTATTTTTCTCCCCTTTCCCCCAACCCTCCCCTCCCCCTGCCCCCCCCCCGTTGTCTGCTCTCCATATCCATTTGCTGTGTGTTCTTCTTTGTCCCCTTCTGTTGTCAGCAGCACTGGAATCTGTGTTTCTTTTTGTTGCGTCATCTTGTGTGTCAGCTCTCCGTGTGTGTGGCACCATTCCCTGGCAGGCTGGAACTTTATTTTTGCGCTGGGTGGCTCTCCTTATGGGGTGCATTCCTTGCGTGTGGGGCTTCCCTACACAGGGGACATCCCTGCATGGCACGGCGCCCCTTGCATGCATCAGCACTGCACGTGGGCCAGCTCCACACGGGTCAAGGAGGCCCAGGGTTTGAATCTTGGACCTCCCATATGGTAGACGGATGCCCTATCTACTGGGTCAAGTCTGCTTCCCTTGTTCTTTATTTTTACTCCATTAATATTCTGAACTGTTGACTTTCTGATTCATAGTGGTCTTTCATGTTTGCCATTCCTTATTTTATATTATTTAATATAAGAGTATTTTATTGTAATCTTCCTCTGCTTCATGATTGTTGTCAGAGGAGTATTCTCATTCATTGAAAAGTTTTGCCTCTTACTTTCTGTTTTCCTCTATTAGTAGATCAGATATGGATGCTATGTGACATTTCTGTATACTTTTAAAGCATCTTTATTTTCCTGTGACAACAATTACATTTAATTATATGTGAATGAGGCTAAATTGTGTAAATGGTTGATTATTATTACTTTGAAATTGTAATATTCTATTGGTTGCTTGAGTGATTATTATTTTTTTTTAACTACTTGTTGCCTTTTACCTGTATGAGTAGGAAAGGAGCAGGATAGAAGGAAATAGAGTTTCTTCTGATGATGTGGTATTCTTTTGTTTCTGAAGATTCCATATATTCTACTTTAAAACTTTTTTTTTTAACTTTTTTTATCTTCAACACCAACAACCAAGATTCCAAATAATGCCTCCACTTCATTGTGGCCTCCATCACCCCAAAATTAATGTATTTCCAATTTTTAATCTCTGGCCCTATGCATGTCCAAGCCCTTTCCTTTTGATTCTGTAGTAGCAATTGTCACTCAGAGTGGGATTTTCTCTTTTAAGGGTGATGTTATCTGTGTTCTCCTATGTTTTAGTGTGCTAAAGCTACTGGGAACAAAATACCAGAAATAGCTTGGCTTTTGTAAAGGAATTTATTAGGGTGAAAGACTGCAGTTCTGAAGCTGTGAAATGTCCAAACTCCTGCCACATAGTAAGGCAAATTGGCTTGGTCTCCCTCTGGGTCTCTGCCTTTTCCTCCATGCTGCTTTCTCCTATGCTCGGCTATTGGCCATCAAGCACATGGTAAGGCTCTTCTCTTGAGTATTAACCTACTCTGTAGGTTGAGGTTTTCATGGCCTCTTCCCATGCCTCTGTGCATCACTGATTCCAGTCTCCAGCCTTGGGCCTGTCTCTGAGCCTCTCGGGGTTCTTTGTCCTATGCCCACAGGCAATCCTGAAGTCCTTTTTCACTCCAGGGTAAAAATGGCAGCTCTCTTTCTCTGTCTATGTCTGCCTTCAGTTCTCTGCTTACAAAGAACCCCAGCAAGAAGGCAGAGACCCAACCTGGGTCATGCCTCACTGACTCCAATCAAAACCCCTAAAATGATCTAATTAAAGAGTCTCTTAACTGAACCTAATGCAATCATAGCGTGCCATACCCACAGGAATGGATTCGTTCAAAGAACATGATCTTTTCTGGGATTCACAAAACTTCAAATGGTCACAATGTACTGTTAGGACCCTGTTTTTTGAGACTCTATTTCATAGATAACTTTCCTGTTTCTCTACTTAGAAAAGAGCAACAAAGCAGGAGGCTATACTGATTTTGGAATATTTATTCCCATATACATGTGACTTAGAGTTTTTAGCTATCTGTATCTCCTAATTATTTTCTAGGAATAGGACACAGTTGGTTTTATATATTATTTTGAAGCTTAATGGGAAATTTTCTTTTTTTGTTTAGGAGTCAATCATTATCCTATCCAAAATTTTCTTAAGAATAAAATTATATACCCTCATTTTTTCCCCTGCAAAAGTATTTGAGTCACTGTGGTGAATAAATTAAGTAGCCATTGACAGAGGAGTTTTATCTAATCCTTCACTTATTTGTCCAGACATTTACCTGGTTTTACTATATTAAACTAGAATGCCGTTGATATGGACTGCTTTTTGAGTTAAGGATTACTAGTGCTCACCAATGTATCTCGTTCTCTTTTGTGTCTTATACCAATGAGAGACTGCACTTCGAAGATTCCTTTTAGTTAGCTGGACCCACATGTATATTTCTTTTTGGTCAGTATAATGTGAGTGGAATAAATGTGTCAGATGTAGGCTAAAAGCCACTAGCAAACTCGATCCTTTGATTCTTCCCCAGCAAGAGCAATAATGGAAAAGTTTTCACCTTTTAAGATCAGAGACTCAAAATGGCAGTGACTTGAATTATTGAGTCTCCACATGCGACACAGCCTCCTTGGAGAAATATCTGAACCCATTCTGGACTTGACATTGATGTAGACTATGGGTGGGGAGCTGTTCATCTCTTCATAGACAGTGAGAACTACATAGATGTTTGAAACGATGAGAACTGCAACCCTGCCATCAGTAAGGATAACAACAACTCCAATCCAGGAGAAACACTTTAGCAATGCAAACTCTATAGACTTTAAATATTCAGGGAAAATGCAAACCAAATGTGCTAAAAGCTTATCTAGAATGTATAAAATCCGTGCTAAAAGCTTACCCTAGGATATGGACGATCTGTGTTAATTCAAGCCTATTGAGCACTGAAACAAAACACCATTTAACTCCCCACCCTGTATAAAAAAACTTGTAAATTTTATTTGAGGCTCAAATTTTAAAATAAAAAACTCTGAGCTCAACTAATTGAAAATAAATCCTTTTTCCTTCCCAAAATTATTCCTGAGTCCTGGCTCTTCTGTAGGCAATAAATTGAACCTCTCAACTTCTACAACAATATGAGTAAGGAATACACTATTTCTTTGTTTAGTACTGGTTTAACTGAGCTTTGTTTTTTGTTGTTTTTTGTTTGCTTGTTTGTTTGTTTGCTTAACTAGAGGTCAACCATATCCTGATACTTATCATTTAGGTAGAGAGTAGACAATTTCCTCAGAGCAAGAAGGGGTATCCAGAACTCACATCTGACAGAACAAAAAGCAAGGATTCTAATCATGTAATTCAAATAATGATTCAGGTGATGATATTCTTATGTGTAAAAAAACTAAAAGAATGCCCTGATGCATAATGTAATTAAGAAAGTGAAAGCTTCTTATATCCTTCTGGAAGTCCTATTTTTTTCTCTATAAGCTGTCAAATAAAACTAACACACTTTTTAAAGAAGAAATCTTCACTTTAGTATCTTGAAAAAATGAGCACTTGACAATGTTTGCACAGAAAGTTGTGGCTGAAAGGAGACATATTGCACATTGGATAGTTTTGAGAAATAATTTACAAGGCTTTTGCTGATTTCCAAATTTTTGAAAACCACTAAAATGTATAAATACCTTCATAAAACATTATACTATTTTCTATGAATTTTTAAATTAAATCACAAAACAGCAAGATCTAAACCATTAATATTAATTTTATTTTTGGTTAATTAATATTACTATTAAGCTGATTTTTTCACTGAAATACTAAATTATGCTCTATAGCTTAATGCATCATCAAATATAATTAATGTATTAATGTAAATTATGAGCATAATCTGAGTTGGCAAAACTAAAGCAGTAATGGTAAATGATTATGATTGTTGTTTTAATCTTTGTGCATGTGGACAGACAGCATGAATGTATATTTTGAAATGCACTTTTCCCAATATTAAGTGATTCAATTCTCACTGAAATTTATTCTGCCTGTGGCTCATCTCTTTGTGTTATCTGCCTTAATAGGGAATACTTTCTCAGTTATGTATTCAACTGATGCCTTCTTTCCTATTAACTTCACATTATGCAAATTAAAATGCTTCTTAAAATTCTTGAACCAATCTTTGCTCATAAAATTGGTTGCTTCAGATGCTGTGCTGATACTTTTACACCTGTGGTGACATGGAAGCATTTTTACAGGCTTCTGGCCTCTTCCAAATTTATATATCCATCTAAAATCACATGTTTCTGGTGCATATCTTATATCATATATCAATTATCTTTCTAATTGTCATAAATTAAACCCTTGAATTATGAACATATTTTATTTGACTAGAACATTTCTATATGGAAGATGTAGCATTATCCGTGTCACAGCCCGATTTATCAAAACCTTCTATATTTTCATTAAGAAATTTTGCTGTGTTGTTTTCATTTTCGTATGTTGTAAGAAGTTCTATATGATTTTGGGGGTGATTGTTTTAAAAGATGATTTTCTATTATTATTATTTACTTTTAATCCTAAGTACTAGTTACTGAAAGATGAGTTGGATTGACCAAATCTGTACAGAAACATGGTCATTGTTCAGAATCACTCACTAGTTTAGCAAAGCAATCTTGTAAAACAGCCTTAGATATGGTATAGAAAATAACAAATATAAAAATATCACAAGTTATAAATACTTGTGGGTACATGAACATGAATATATCAAAGAGTTTTTTAGGCCCTTGTATTAAACAAATTATTTTAATACAAGTTAGCTATTTAAAAATTTTAAAGTCTGTTCAAACCCTGTAGCAGGGAGGGAGAAAGCAAGAGGCATTTAATCATATTCCCTCCCTCCTGGCCACCCCCAATCAGAATTGGTGCTCTTTCATTTATTTTATGTGTTAGTTTGATATAAAAAAGTAATAGGAAGATAATTATTTAAATATGGAACCCATTTTACTGAAAACAAAGATACCTCCAATTAGTTTTAAATCATCTGTGTTTGATATTATTGTAATATTGATTTAGAACATAAACTGTCCTATCCCTGCAAATTGGTCACCACTAGGAAGTCATAGAACTCATACATGATTGAAAATTAATATTTCCATTTTTTCAGTATTGTTTTATGCTCCAAATCTGGAGCAGCCATATTAAGTCTCTTAAAATGAAGATGAAGTCTGTCAAAATTTTAACCGTACCTTTTTATTCCATTCCTTCTTTTTATGAATCAGCTGATAAACGTATGTCTGAGACTGTTATTTTACAGGCAAATATTTTCAAACACATTTGATTTGGCAAGTTTTTCTCTCCGTTCATCAGCATATATGCTCAAAGGAATAAATCAAACACTTCTGGTGACACTTCTGCATTTCTCCTGTGTGGATTAGTCAGCAACCTGAGCCCTATAAAATCTGTCATTCCTCTTCTGAATTTAACCTGCTAACAATCCCAGCCATTATGCTTTCTTTGAACATTTCTAAAAGTACTTAAGCATCTGATTTCAAAGATTACTGAGCATTTTGTCATTATATGAAGGCTTGTGCCTGAGATTAGGGTGTCAATGTTTTGGGAACATATTCTTTAACTCAGATATAAATTACAGATTTGTTCTTAGAAAGTCATTCTCTAGTCTAGATTTTAGGCCCTTAAACTAGTATCAGAATTATTTAGAACCTTTAGAAATATCCAGATGTTTGCCTGATCTCCTAGTGTTATTATTCAGCAGTTTTGGAGTTGCATCACAATTTTTTATAAGCTCCCCACATTATTATATTGAACATCAGTTTTTGAGACACTTTGCACCAGAAAAAATTCTAACCATATGAGTACCATACCTGAAATCAGAAGATACAGAGTAGGCATATCTTACAATGCTCAGTAAGGCAGTTTATGTTTTGTTTACATGCATGTATATTAGATCTTTTTATTTTCCCGTTTTCTTAACTTAGGCAATACATAGGACACCAGCTTTAGAAGTTTGAGAGTTTGGGGGTTTGATCAATAAACAGTTTCTGACCACTAACTTCCCCCATACTTAATAAAAGATGAAAGTCAGATGCAGAATCTACATATATATCAAGCTCTACAGGTTAAAGACTTTAAAACCTAAGTATTCAAAAGGACTGGTAAGGCACTGAAGAATTTTATTTATTCATTAAGTGACTATTTTGACTTTTTATTATTCCTATTATTTCTCTTGATGTCTCAAGACAGATGGTTTCCCTTAGCCCATTTCATACCACCAGACTTGACCCGGCCCGCAGGTCAAACGAACCGGCACCTGAAAGAGGGAGTGGGACTTGGGGGACAAGAGGCGAGAGAAACAGAGACAAGACAGGATTCTGATCAAGTCTCCGTTTATTGAGGTAGAGCATCAGAATATATACTAAGGGGAGGGTATTAGCAGGGGGTGATAGGCTGACGAAGCGGCTCTTCCATACAAGGCAATAAAATGCTGTTACACCACTTGCTATAGGTTGCGAGTCTTCAGTGCTGGTCATGGGTTCAACATCTTGTTGCGCAGGCGCGACACTTTTTGCCCGGGAAACTGGGGGAAGGGGAAGAAGAAGGCGGAAGCAAGCACAGGGGTGGAGTAGGCGTACTTATGAAAACCGCCATGCTGCTGGAGACCGCAAATGCACGTAGCTCCGGGCGGCTCCCCACACAGAGTCATCTGTGTTTATACCATAATGAAATGGAAGACTGCCCTAAATATAACTCTACAGACCATGATAAGGGCCACATAATTCAAAGGAATACATCTTTCAGAGATATACAGCCAGAGTTCATTCTCACGATGAAGAGAGGAAAAGGGAAGGGATAAGCACATACTTTCACACGTTTTCCTTCACATGTTTAGTCTTCTATACAACACAATTTTTATTAACCATGATTCACATTTGAAGAGGCAGATTTTCCAAGAGTGTAAGTAACTTGACCAAGTTTATGGAATCAATAAATGGCAGAAACTCAAACTTTCTGATGCCAAATCCCATGAACTTTGCATTAAACATTGCTGCCCAAAAAATTATGGTAGAAATAGTGAAAGAAAATGGAGGCTTCCTATGTAAGACACTGTGCTTCTCAATAATGCTAGACTGTATTCATTATTTGACAATTATCATTAGTAAGACTCATGCTGCCAATAAGATCTGTAATTCTGTGTAATACCAATATTAAAATAGGCAACTAATTATATTTTTATTCCAATAGATGTAGTATTCTGAAAAATTCTTTTAGATTAGAATTTTTACCAGTATCTCAGAATATCAGAATAAGAACTTTAATATTTGAGGGATAAACAGAGTTGTAGTATATGAGGAAATTTCTAGGAGATGAACTTGGTGGGAAAGAATAAGATGAAACATGTAACCAATTTTCCCTGAGTACTTGCGAAATAAATGAAAACCCATATTTTATTAGCTTATATTTTAAGTACATGAGAACCCTCTCATGCTTATCCTTTCTTTTTTTTAGCAGATAAGAATATTGAATGCATAATGCACAACTGCCAAATCACCCAATGTTTATGTTATAAAAACTTGCTTGTAAAATTTATGTTGTCTAAATGCAGTGTGTCTTGATGTCATATTTAATATTAAGTTCACTTGGGACCTATCATATTTTTCTTGAGTGTGTGATGTAAACAGTATCCTAAGGCACACGTTAGAGGGTTTTATTAAATATTTATTTATTTATTATTTAGTTCCCTAAGGTAATGTTTCTGTATCAAATACATCAAACTTTTGTAAGTCTGTTCAAACCAATATATTCCATTTATTTGTAATCACAGAATGATGTTGTAGATTTGGTCTTAATGTCAGCAAAAATAATTTGAAGCCCATAGTTTACTTGGCTTAATTTCCCTGTTCTGAATCATTTGAGGATTCATATTTTTTATTCACATTTCTTTTCCTTTTCAATCTCTATTTTATTTTCCTTCTGTCATTTTCTTCTTCATATTTCTGACCATGTTCTCAAAGAGCTTTGCTTAAGCAGGAGGTTACTCTTCTTAGGCAACATATGGGAGTTTCTATCAGCAGCCACAAATTCTACACTAGCCCCTACCTGCTCTAATCACATTTATTCTTACAGTCAACTGTAGTGCAATGACAAAAGGTTTAGTTTAGGGCACTTTTATCCTATCTTCTGAAATTGGTGTGAGTATGATTAATAGCCTATAAATATATACCTTTGGCATATGAAGAGCAAAATCTTTAAAATTCAAAGCTAGTGATAACCTTAATGAAAAATCCTCTTGTGCACATATTTTACTTCTAAACTCAATTTAGAGCAAATGTGAAGGCTTACAACATTTGCATTTTAGATTGTTAATTTTTCTGGACTCTTTATGTTTATTGCCATATCTATGTCTGGTTTCCAAATTAGCCACGTTATATCTGATTATTATAATCACCTTTGTAATGTATCCTATCGGTATAGCCAAATACAATGTTCAATAAACAGGCAAAACAATGAATCAAATAACATGTTGAAAATTCATGGTTATTATTTTGTAATTAATAGATTATTTTTAAAGTATTAGTTTGAATTAATAGTCACATTTTTATATACAATTTAAAGTAATATACACTTTTTGATTAATGCCTAGATATAAATACAATTCACTTCAACAAAAATAATATATGGAAATTGTGTTGAATTGAATTGCATACTTCAGTTTGAACATGTTCGTGGTCTTGGTCCACATTCTGGTGGATGTAGACTCATTGTAAATAAGATCTCTTTAAGATGTTACTTCACTTAAGGAGTGGCCCAGCTAAATCAGGTTGGACTTTAATCCCAATTACTAGAGTCCGTTATAAACGGACTGAAAGTCATATGGAGACAGAAGGAATGGGAACAGGCAGTAACTGGAAGTCAATGGAACCTACAAGAGAAAAAAAAGATGCCACAATTTGCATTGCTATGTGACAGAAAAGCCAAGGACTAAGATCATTGATAGCCAACCTCAGAACATCACAGTCTCCTGGGAGAAAAATATCACCTTGCTGAATCCTTAATTTTGGACTACTTCTAGCCTTAAAATAGTAAGCCAGTAATTTACCATTGTTTAACCCAACCTATTGTATGATATTTGTTTTAGCAACCGCAAAACTAAAACAAAACACACACACACATATCTTTAATTGGGGTAGTTACTTAAATATGAAAGAATGAGTCCTATATTACAGATTATATTGCTTTTGAACTGAGAATTTTTTGTAAACCAGTATGTCCTATTCTCTTTTATATCCTATACCAATAAAATGACGTAGTTAGAAAAGATGATCTTAGAAACCTTTAGTCACAGTCTATTATGTAAATTATACATGAGGGGAACTCTCTTGTACAATGTGAATAAATCATTCTAGATTGTTAATTTGTGCAGCTATCATTTTTGGATCTTCCATTTTAACCTTTTGTTCACATGGTCAAGCACTCTTTCTGCCTCTTTTTCATCTAAACCATGTCTAATATTGACATAAATTTAATGTGCGAGAAAAAGTAGGACAAAAGGAAATGTACATTAGAGCCAAAATTTGCTATGTTTACTTTTTCTTCGCTAACATTTGGAAAATAAGTATTGACTTTTCATTGGAACAAAATTTGATAAAGCCTTATAAGTTCGTAGTAAATACATTGTCTAACTTCTGATTAGTATCTCTTCAATCAGAGATGTCTAAGATACCCCATTCTCCGTATGCTTCTTTCTGGAGGCTCTGTGAGTGAATCTGTTCCCAGAACCTTTCAATTGGATGGAATCAGTTCTTGAACTTATAATTCTCAGGACTCTGTTGCCTTAATGGCTGTTATCCAGGGGTTGGTTCTTGTTCCAAGAGGCTACCCACTTTCTTTCTCCTGCAATACCTTTCAAGTTTCAAATCCCTTTGACTTTTCCTCCTGTTATGTTTTTCTGAATAACTGCTATGTCTTCTTCTTTTGCATTTTATGGGCTCATGTGACTAGTTTGGGCCATTTGGATAATACAGGATAATTTCCTTATCCTAAATTCAGCAGGTTAGCAATTTTAAATACATCTGCAAATCCCTTCACGGTAGCACCTAGATACATGCTAGATTTAATAACCAGGCAACAGGATCTCAGGGCCACTTCAGAATTTTGTCTTTCACACCCAACAATAAATAAATCAATGAATATCATATGGGTAAGCCACATTACAGAATAATATTGATAAAACACAATTTTCTAATAAAATATTTACCTGGAATTTGAGAATGGTGATAATTATTTTGGAGAAAAGCAGAATATAAAGTTACATAATCACTCTGAAAATTTATATTTATCAATGTACTACAGTGTTTATGGTGACTATTTGTCTTGCTCATTTTTCTCCATGACTTTTCTGAATTATCTAAAATATCCACATTGTGCATATATTACATTTACAACAGCAACCAAAGTGTAAGTGTAACTTCCACGTTTGATTATGGGGGAGTATCTTGGTTAATACTTAATTTCCCATCATAAGCAATTAGAAAAATGAAAACATAAATTAACACTTTCAGATGTTGGAAAGCAAGTAGTATAAGAGTGATAAAATTTAAACATACTATAATAGCCTTAGGATCACTGAGCTGTCTGCTAAGCGGCATATGCCAGAAGAGGAGAAAAGAGGGGGATTCCAAGCAGAGCACAAAGTCTCACTGAATCGAAGCAACTGAAAACGGAGTTTGGAGAGAAAGAGGAAGATGAAATTTGCAGGGTGTAGCAATAGTGTAATGCAAGAGAGAAGAGAGCTCTGCAGAGAAATTGCTAAAATAATCTACATCAGATCTCCTAGAGTCTTTTGTTGAATTCGGAGCTGCATATTTATAGGGTCAAACTACCTGAATCTAGGCAAATAATGATGAGGAAGTTGAAAGCTAGCCAATTTCAAGAGTCTAAGTAAATCTGGAAGAGGTCTGAATTCTTATAAAAAGAAAGGAGGGACTTACTGTACAACTAGGGAATTGAATAGCAATCTCAGATGATTACAGATTAGTTGAAAGCTAAACTATCTAGCTCTTGGGCAAAGGATACTCTAGAATACCTTTAACAAAATCACACCAAAACATCAAGCTGATCTCCAAGCAACTTAGATGGCTGGCAGAGCAAAGTTCAAGATTCTTTAAAAGAGTACAATAAACTCCAGGTTGAGTAATGTAACATTCCCAATGTCACATCCAATAAAATATACTGGCAATTTAAATAAAACAGGAACTGTGGCCTATACATAGGCACTAAATCATTTCAGTAAAATAGATATAAAAATTACAGAGACGGATTTATTAGACAAGAACTTTAAAAGAGGTATTTTAAATTATTCAAGGATTTAAAGAATAACACAAAAATAAGTGATAATAGAATGTACAGGGGGGTGCAGGGAATGGGGTATATGGGAACCTCATATTTTTTAATGTAACATTTTGTGTGATCTATGTATCTTTAAAAAAGATAATAAAATATGAAAAAAAAATGGGATGTATGGAATAGTTCCAAATGGAACTTTCAGATATGAAAAAATGCAATATATGAAATGAAAAAATCAGTGAATGGGAATAATTACTAATTAGGGACTACAGAAGAAAAGATCTGCAAATTTAAAAATAGAGCAATAGGAACTATTTTAAATGAAGTATAGAGAGGGAGAAAAAAATCTTAATAAAAATGAAAAGCTTTATTCATCTGTTGCACACTATCAAGTGATCTAACATCAACAGTGGAGTCCCAGAGTGAGAGATCTGTGGAGTAATATCAAGTAGTTCAGTATACATACTTGAGTTCCAAAATAAGAGTGGAGGAATAGAAAAAATGAAAATAAGTTATGAACTCAAATTTTCCAAATTTGATGAAAACTGCAAGCTCACAGACCTGTGCATTCAATAAAACAAACATAAAAAAAATTGATACAAAGAAAATCACACCAAGATGAATTATAATCAAGTTTTTGGAAAATGGTGATAAATAGAAAAATCTACAAGCAGCTAGAAAAATAAGATTCATTACTTACAATGAACAAAGATAAAAAGGATTACAATCTTTTTGTCCAAATAAACGCATTTTAAATACAATGGCAGTGTTAAAGTAGGCAGGGAATAAATTGATAAAATTTCAAAGGATGCTAAATTATGAAGGCAAAAGAAACTGAAATAAAGTCTTTCAGAAAAAGAAATCTAAGAAAGTGTGTTATCCATAGAACTGCCCTATGAGAAATGCTAAAGAAAATTATTGAGGTAAAAGGAAAATGGTACCAGATAAACTTAAAGAGTGAACAACACTGAAAATAATATATGTGGGGATACATAGAATATTTTTTAGCATTTAAAATTTTAATGCTATGTGGATGATTAAAGCAAAAATTATAAAAGTGTATCCTAGAGATTGTAACATATGTAGCAATAAAATATATGACAATATTCATACAATAGTACAAAGGGCACTTTGTTCAAAATCTTACACCTATAAGTTTTACATTATGTGGGAAGTGATATAATACTATAGAAAGGTGGACTGAAAATTTTAAAAATAAACACAAGGAAAGCTACACACAAAAAAATAAGTATAGTTTTAAACCAATAATGTAGATGAAAATAAAAAATAAAAAATAAAATTAATTGATATAAAAGAAAATGGGAATTTACACAAAAGAAAACAGAAGGGAAAGATAGTTGGGACATAGAAAAGATGGGACAAATAAAGTACAAATAGGAAGTACAAACATATCAATAATTAAAATACGATAGATATTGTGTAAACATTTCTATGAAGAGAAAGAAATTGCCAGAATTTTTAATTAAAGAAAGGTATTAATATGTGTTATTTTAAAATAACACGTTAACTATGAAAGCAGAAATTACAAATTAAGATAGATTGATACACCACAAAAATTTTTTATATGGAGCATGGACGGAAATACTAATATCAGACAAAATAGAATTCAGACAAGAAATATTACTGTGGATAAAAAGGATATTCAATAGTGATAAACTAGTCAAAATAAGATGAAAGAATTATAAATGTGCGAGTGTATATTCAAAGTGTGTAAGCTCCTATTTTGAAAATCAAGGTAATAAAATGAGAAATAGACAAGTCTGCAAGTCTGCATTTATAGTAAGAAGTTCCAACAAATTTCTCTCACTATCACAAACAGAGAGAAAACCAATTAGGATACAGAAAAATTGAACAACATTGTCAATCACCTTGACCTAATTGATATTTATAGATTTCTACAAGCAATACCCACAGAAAACACTTTTTTTTCATACAAACAGTTCACATGGCAACTTCACCAAAAGAACACATTCTAGTCCATGAAAAAATTCTCAATAAATAAAAATTGCTGGAATCATACAAAATGTGTTCTCTGATGGGAACAGAATTGCATTAGAAACTGATAACAGAAAAAGAAATCAGAAAAGCTAGAAATATTTCAAAATTAAACAACATAATATTTAAGTAATACAGTTTTAAAGGAAAGTTCAGAAGGGATAATAGTAAATATTTGAAATGAGTAAAATTACAGACTCACCATAAAAATGTAGCTAAAACAGTGTTTCAAGGGAAATTTATAGCATCTAATATTTATATAAGATAATAAAAGGTCTAAAATCAATGATCTAAGTTTTTATCTTAAAAAACTACCAAAGTAAAAACAATTTTAAACTCAAATATCAAAAGCAAAAAAATAAATATTTAATGATGAAAGATCAAATAATTCCCCTCTACAGTTGAGAATAAGACAATTTCAGTATCATGACTTCCTTTTATTTTTTTTGGAAGGAAATTTCTTTTTTTTTATTTTGTTTTGTTTTTTTTTAATTAAAGTTAATAGATCACAAGGAATGTTATATTAAAAAACATAAAAAAAACAAAGAGCATAAGAGGTTCCCATATAACCTACTCCCTACCCCCCACCACTTCATTTTTGTAAATTGTATTTTTTGAAGATATATACATCACACAAAAAAGTTACATTAAAAAATATGAGGGTCCTCTATACCTCCCACCCCCGCACCCCACTCCTCCTACATCAACAACCTCCCTCATCATTGTGGCACACTCATCGCACTCAGTGAACACATTTTTGAGCACTGCTACACTACACAGATAATAGTTTACCCTGTAGTTCGCACTCTCCCCCAGTACATTCAGTGGGTTATGGTAGGGTATATAAAGTTCAGCATCTGGCACTGCAATATCATTAAGGACAACTCAAAATCCCAAAAATGACCCCACATCGCATCTCTTCTATCCTCTCCCTGCCCTCAGCAACTTTCTCCACCTTGATGTTAAAGTTTCTTCTATTGCTCATCACAATAGTTTTATAGTAGAATATCAGTAAGTTCACTCTAGTCCATATTTTATTCCTCTATTCTGTGGACCCTTAACTACTATTAGGAGTCTAATCAGTGCAATAATGTAAGTAAATGAAATAAAATGCTAAATATTGGAAAGACAAATCATAAAACTGTCTACATTCACAGATGACATGATCCTGAAGGTAGAAAACACTAAAGAATCTTCAAGAAAACTACTCAGACTAATTTAATAGAGTCTCATGATGCAAGATCAATTTGTAAGAGAAGTTAGATTTCTATGAAATGACTTTTAAAAGGTAGAAAATAAAATAAAAATCAAATTTAAAATCATCATTAATAGCATCAACATTAGAAATATTAGGTAAGTAAAATGAAGTATAAATAAATAATGTAAATTGAAAACTATAAAACATTGACATATTAAATATATCTTGCCAATATTTCTCAGTTTTCAGTATATCGTACTTGCACATATTCTGTTGCAGTTGTTTTTGTGTATTAACAATTTAAGATATCCATTTTCCTCAATTAATCTCATATTCACACACTTTAATCAAAATGCCAGGAAACTTTGTTTAGTAGAAATTGATTAGCCGTTATTAAATTTAGAAGGAAGTGCTAAGGACCTAGAAGAGTTAAAACTTTTTTTAAAAGATTAGCTAAGTTCTAGAGCTTACTGACTTAAACACTTACTATAAGTCTATAGAAATAACTGAAGTGGTAATGGTAAACGCATGGGCATATATTCTGTGGAATAGGTCAGAGAGCATAAAAATAGAATCAATATATATGAACAATTGTTTTTTTTTAACAAATCAGTTTTTTTTATACATCTTAATAAAGCATATAATTCATCCAAAGTGTACAACCAATGGTATTTGGTATGGTCACATATTAGTGCATTCATCACTTCAGTCATTATTAGAGCATTTTCATTATTTCAATAATAACAGTAATAATAATTTTTAAAAAAAGAAGAAAATTCTTCCTCTCTCAATCTCTCTCTGTTTTCCCTGCTGAACAAAACTGCTATTTGACAATTCTGGCACATTTATTTATTTATTTAGATGTTTTATTGAGATGTATTCATATACCGTATGATCTATCTAAAGTGTATAATCAATGCCTTTTAGTATAATCACAATATTGTACATTCATCATTACACATATTTTAGAATTATTTCATTACTTCAAAAAGAAAAACTCCACATCATTTAACATGACTTCCTTAGCCCTATATAACAACTAATTCAATTTCATCTTATAAATCGATTTATATTTTATATAAATGAAATCATACAATATGTTTCACTATATATTTAATTAATAGTAATGCGATCATACAGTATTTGTCCTTTTATGTCTGGCTTGCTTCACTCAACGTAATGCCCTCCAGGTTCATCCTTGTTTTCATATGCTTAATGACTTCATATCTTTTTACAGCTGCAAAATATTCTATTGTATGAATAAATCACATTTTGTTTATCCATTCATTGGTTGATGGACACCTGGATTCTTTCCAACTTTTGGTATCATGAATAGCACCACTAGGAACATTGGTGTGCAGATGTCTATTCGTGTCACTGCTTTCAGTTCTTTTGGGGATATATCCACTAGTGGTATTGCAGATTCTTGAGGCAGAACTATATTCAACTTCTTTAGGAACTGCCAAACAGTAATCCACAGAGGCTGTACCATTCTGCATTCCCACCAAAATTGAATAAGTGTTCCTATCACTCCACATCCTCTCCAATACTTGTTCTCTGTCTTTTTAATAGTGGTCATTTTGATAGCTGTGAAGTGACATCTCATTGTAGTTTTGATTTGCATTTCCCTAAACATTAGTGATGTTGAACATTTTTTAATGTGTTTTTTTTCTTTTGCCATTTGTATTTCTTCCTTGGACACATATCTGTTCAAGTCTTTTGCCCATTTTTTTTTTTTTATCAGGTTGCTTGTCTTTTTCTTGTAGTTGTAGCAGCTCATCATATATCATGGATAGCAAACCTTTATTGAATATGTGATTTCCTAGTATTTTCTCCCATTGAGTTAGCTGCTTTTATACCCTTTTGGAAAAGTCCAGTGAGGTAGAAAAGTGTCTAATTTTGAGGAGGTTCCTTTTATTTATTTTTTCTTTGGTGTGCATGCTTTGGGTGTAAAGTCTAAGAAACTACCACTTTTCACAATCATTTCAATTGACACAGAAAAAGCACTTGACAAAATCCATCATCCTTTCTTGATAAGAACACTTCAAAAGATAAGAGTAGAAGGGAAATTCCTCAATATGATAAAAGGCATATGAAAAACCCACAGCCAACTCCATACTCAATGGGTAAAGTTTGAAAACTTTCCCGCTAAGATTGGGAACAAGACAAGGATGTCCACTGTCACCATTGTTATTCAACATTATACTAGAAGTTCTAGCTAGAGCAATTAGACAAGAAAAGAATTAAAGGCATCAAAATAGGAAAAGGGGAAGTAAAACTAGCATTATTTGCTTATGACATGATCCTATATTTTTAAAATTCTGAAATGCCTACAGCAAAGCTACTTGCTCTAATAAATGAGTTCAGCAAAGTGGAAAGATACAAGATCACATGCAAAAATTAGCAATGTTTTTGTACACCATTATTGAACAATCTGAGGAGGAAATCAGTGAAAAATTCCATTTATGATGACAACAAAAAGACTCAAATACCTAGGAATCAATTTATCCAAAGAAGCACAGGACATATATGCAGAAAACTACAAAACAATGCTAAAAGAAATCAATGAAGATCTAAACAAATGGAAAGACATTCCATGTCCATGGATTGAAAGACAAAATACTGTGAAGATGTCAATCCTACCCAAACTGATTTATAGATTCAATGCAATGCCAATCAAAATTCAAAAAACTTACTTTTCAGAAATAGAGAAGGCAATTTCAAAATTCATTTGGAAGGAATAGTGCACCTGAACAGCCAAAAGCATTCTAAAAAAGAAGAACAACAGGGGAGGTATTTCACTGCTTGACCTTGAAATATATTACAAAGTTACAGTGGTCAAAACAGAATGGTTCTGGCATAAAGACAGACAAATCGATCAGGGGAATAGAATTGAAAGTCTAGAAGTGAACCCTCACTTCTATGGTCAAACGGTGTTTGACAAACCTACCAAGTCCAAATTAAAGAAACAAAACAGTCTCTTCAACCAATAGTGTTGGGAGAACTGGATATCTATAACCAAAAGATTGAAAGAGGACCCCTGTCTTACTCCTTACATAGGAGTCAACTCAAAATGGATCAAAGACTTAAATATAAATGCTTGGACCCCAAAACTACTAGAATAAAATGTAGGGAAACATCTTTAAGACCTTGTGATAGGTTGTGGTTTCTTGGACAAAGTTTTTTGACAAAGGTCTCAATGTAATTCAATGAATTTTACATAATTTGATAATGTTTTTAAGAAATGCTGCTAGAAAAACTGGAAAACTGCATGATAAAAATATGTGCATCGTTGTATACAAATTAACCTGATTTAAAAGTCAGTGTTACAATTATAAAAAATTTAGGAGGAAATAAAAATAAATCTTAAGGATCTTGAAGTAGCCAAAAATTCCATAAATAAGACACAAAATATGCAAACAAAAAGAAAAAAAGATTGATTGGATCTGCAAGATGAGGACTTTTTTTTCAAAAGATACAATTAAATATCAAAAATGACAACTTAACACTAGAAATAGTACAAAACAACTATCTGACAAAATAATTGTATATAGAATATTTAAATAACACTTCCAAGTTTATAAGACTACCACCAATATATTAATGTATGTTCAAAAGATTTGAACGGCCAATTCTCCAAAGATATATGAATGGCAAATAGGCAAATAGTAAGGTGCTTACGGTCAATAGGTATCTGTGAAATGCAAATTAAGATCCTAATAAAATACAATTTACAATTGACTGAAAGACTAAATTTTTAAAAATAACAATGTACCAAAAATAATAGTGCTCTAAAGGACATGAAGCAACTAGAACATTTATTCTTTGCTGTGAGTGATTTAAAAGTTTCACTATTTTAGAAAGCAGTTTGGTTATATCTTCTAAATTTAAGCATAAACCATAAATTGTACTCTTAGATATTTACCCAGTAAAAATTAAATAAAATGTCCACAAAATGACTTACACACATGTGAATAGTAGATTTTTTAATAATAGTCCCAAAGTGTAAATAACCTGAATGTTCATCAATGATGAATGGATAATCAAATGGTATATTCATGTCATGGAGAATCATTCAGAATTATAAAGAACAAATGATACACAGCAAATAGTTGAATCTCAAACTTATACTGAGGAAAAGAAGCTAGACACAGAAGAGTACTAAAAGGGTCCTAAATCCAATGACGTGTCTATAAGAGACATCAAGAGGAGACAATGTGACTGACCACGGAGGTAGAGATGGACGTGAAGTGGCCACAAGCCAAGTATTGCCTGGCAGCACCAGAACCTGGAAGATACAAAAACAAATTACTTCTTGGGCCCTGGAGGAAAGGCTGCCCTGACAGATTTTAGAATTCTTGTCTCCAGAACTGTGAGAGAATACATTTCTGTTTTTTTAAGTTACCAAGAGGTAAATTATTATGGAACTCTCAAGAAATTAATACATCATGTATATGAATTTCAAGAGGAAGCAAAACTAATCTATACTGATTAATAATGGATAAGTATATTATCTGACTAAGGTATATTATCTGAATAAGGGACTAGGAAAGGATAGACTATAGAGAAATATAAGGAAAATCTGGCAGATTTGGAAATATTTTATACATTCCTTGTGTTCATGGCAACATGAGTACATATGTTTTTCAAAACTCATGGAACTGTATACTTAGAATGCTATTGATTATACTTCCAAAATTTAAAACATGCTTCATCAGTTTCTTATTTAACTTGATCTTGTAGACAAATCATCACATTGCCAATGTGGGAACAGGAAAAAATGAACAGAAATGAAATTAAGGCTTGTCCTTTCACCATGGTCTATTTATGCCTAGTTCTATACTATATCTTAAATAGTTGTGCAAGTTAGGAAGCAGTGAGATAACACATGGTCTCAAAGGTATTTTTTCTTGGCTTGCTAGTGGGTTACTAACGTTACATTGTTTTGTCATTGTTGAAATTTGATTGTAAATCACTCCAACCTCCACATGCATTAAACATTAATGAAATAATTTTGTTTGTTTAAAGTAACAGAAATGGTTGGAGCAAGACAGTGGGGCAATAATCATGAATTGCTTGTACTATTTTTGCCATACAGTTGTTCATAATATCCTCTTATGATCTCTCATTTCTACAGGGTCAGTGATAATGTCCCCCTTCTCTTTTTTTTTAAGTTTTTAAAAAATTTATTGAAAAATATCATTCATACATAAACAATAAGTGTATTATAGTTGTGAACTTACAAAACAAACATATAACATCAAACAAACATATATGATCTCATTCTAGTACAAATAACTTGCACTGTTTTTAAACCTTTTTAAAAGAGCATTGTTAAAATATTACTACTAAACAAAGTATTTTTCCCAACCAATTCTATTATTATCTTTATATCATTTATATATGAATAGATAAACAATTAAGTGTATAGTAAAAGTTGTGAACTTACAAAGCAAACATACGTAACATCGTACATGGGTCACATACATCAACCCTCAACCAACACCTTGCATTGTCATGAGATGTTTGTTACAAATTATGAAAGAATATTGTCAAAACCTTATTACTAATCATAGTACTTATCTTGCATTTGGTGTGCTTTCCCCCAACCCACCCTATTATTATTATTATTTTTTAATTTTTGACACAAGTTGCAAACTTATAAAACAATCATGTACGTGTTCAGAACTCCCAAACAACACCCCTCCATCAACACACCACACTGTGGTGGAACATTTGCTACAGATAAGATAATATCATCTGATTGTTGTCATGACCACAGTGTACATTAAGGCTCACATTTTCCATACTGCTTCATTATCAACACAGGACATCTTTTGCATAGATGCAAGAATATTATATTATTATTACTAACCACAGTCCATAGGTCACTCCAGCTGTATTTTTCCCATGCTTCTCCACATTCCCAACACCCTGCAGTAGTGATATAGATTTGTTCTAGCTCACAAAGGACACTCTTACCTCTGTACCATCAATCACAATTCTCACCCACCTCTTGGTTTACTGTGCTGTCCAGTTCCTAGATTATTCTCAGCCATTCTGTCAAACATAACTAGACTCCATTTTCAGTCACATCCCCAATTATAAACTGGCTGTTACTCACTGTGTGTTACCATCCACTCTATACATTTCCACACTTTTACAGTAAAGCTAATTAAAACTTCTACATACATTAAACACCAGTAGTCCACTCAGTCCTCCTCTTATGTCCTTTAAGAATCCATCAGCTACCACCAAGGCCTTGAAGATATTTTCCTACAATTTCCTCTAGAAGTTTTATGGTACTTGCTTTTATGTTAGGTTTTGGATCCATTTTGAGTTAATTTTTGGATAAGCTGTGAGATAGGGATCATCTTTCTTTCTTTTGGCTAGGGATATCCAATTCTTTCAGCACCATTTATTGAATGGATTGTTCTGGCCCAAGCTGTGTGCGTTTGAAAGGCTAGCCAAAAATCACTTGACCATACCTGGGAGGGTCTGTTTCTGAAACATAAATTTGATTCCATTGGTCTATTTGTCTGTCTTTAGGTCAGTACCATGCTGTTTTTACCACTATACCTAGGTAATATTATTTAAAGTCTGGAGATGAGGGCTTGCTTTTCCTTTTTATGATATTTCTGGCTATTCAGGACCTCTTACCCTTCCAAATAAATTTGATGATCATACTTTCAATTTTTTTAATGGGTAGTGGAATTTTTATTGAGATTGCATTGAACATATATATAAATTTGAGTAGAATGGACATCTTAATGGTATTTAGTCTTCCAATTCATTATCATGGAATGTTCTTCCAGTAATTTAGGGTTTTTAAAATTTCTTTTATCATTGAGTTGCAGTTTTCTGAACACAAGTGCTTTACATCATTGGTTAAGTTTATTCCTGACTATTTGAGTTTTATCAGTCGTATTTTATTTTCACACTCTGTTGACACTTTTAGTTACTTTTATTGACACAATCTTCATTTCTTGACTCTCTTCCAGGTCCCTCTCTCCTGTCTTTTCTTTTCAGGCTCTAGCACACCCTATAGTAATTCCTGAAATTCTGTTTTCTTGCTTAGAAATTCTTTCAGTTTCTGTTTATCTGTCAATATTCTAATTTCACCTTCATTTTTGAAAGACAGTCTTACTGGATATAAGACTCTTTACTGGAAGTTTTTCTGTTATAGTATCTTTTTTTACTCTCTCTCTTTCTCTTTATTTTTTTTTAAATGTAACATTCAAAAAAATGAGGTCCCTACTCCCCTCGCCCCACTCCTCCCACATCAACAACGTCTGTCATCATCATGGGACATTCATTGCATTTTGTGAATACATTTTGGAGCACTGCTGTACCACATGGATAATGGTTTACATTGTAGTTTGCACTCTACCCCAGTCCACCCAGTGGACCATGGCAGGACATACAATGTCCGGCATCTGTCCCTACAGTACCACCCAAGACAGCTCCATGTCCTGAAAATGCCCCCACATCGTATCTCTTCTTCCCTCTCCCTACCCTCAGCTGCTACCGTGGTTACTTTCTCCACATCAATACTACAATTTCTTCCATTACTAATCACAATAGTTCCATAGTACAATATCAGTAAGTCCACTCTAATACAAGTCTATTCCTCCATCCTGTGGACCCTGGGCTGGTTATGTCCACTCCACCTATATATTGACAGGGATCTTAGATTCCACATGGGTGATGGATGCAATTCTCCTACTTGTAGTTGTAGGCACTCTTGGCTCCCTGGTGTGGTGGTTGACCCTCTTCACCTCCCTGTTAGCTGGCCGGGGTAAGTCCAATAACCCAGAGGATAGTAGTTATAAGTCTGCTGAGGCTCAGGACCTGGCTGTCACATGGACAGTCCAGAGATTCAGGTAGTATCTTAAATGTATCAGACTACCATCTTTTCACCTCCATTGTTTCTGGTGAGATATCAGCACTTATCTCATTGGATACCCCTTATATGGTATGCATTGATTTTCTCTTGCTGTTCTTAGAATTCTCTCTTTGTCTTTGGCATTTGACATTCTGATGAGTATGTGTCTTGGAGTTGGTCTATTCCAATTTTTTTGGATGGGAGTACATTGTGCTTCTTGAACATGGGTATCTATGTCCTTTAATATCATTGGGAAATTTTCTGCCATCCTTTCTTCAAATATTCCTGCTGCCCCTTTTCCCTTCTCTTTTCCTTCTGGGACACCCATGACACATATGTTTGCACTTCTTTTGCTGTTATTTAGTTCCCTGAGACCTTCTTCAACTTTTTCCACTCTTTTCTTCATCTGTTATTTTGTATGTTCACTTTCAGAGGCCATTTCTTCAAGCTCACCAATCCTTTCTCTGCCTCCTCAAATCTGCTATTATATGATTCCAATGTTTTTAAAATTTCATTTATTGCACCTCGCATTCCCATAAGACCTGCTGTTTTTCTATGTATGCTTTCAAATTCTTCTTTGTGCTTATCCAGTGTCTTCTTAATATGCCTAATCTCTCTAGCCACCTCATTGAATTTATTAAGGAGATTTGTTTGAACATCTATGACTAGTTTTCTCAACTCCTTTATGTCATCTGGAGGTTTATCTTGTTCCTTTAACTGGTCCATAGCTTCTTGTTTCTTGGTGTGGCTTGTAATTTTTTTTTTTTTTGGTGTCTTGGCATCTGTATTACCAGAGTATTTATTCTGTGTGCAGTTTTTCTCTTTAGTTTAAGGCTTCTTATCCTTTCTCCCTTGTTGGTTGAGCAGTAGGAGTCAAGCATTCAGTTGGTGCTGTAAGAGCGGGGGCTCAAGCTGTCCTCATTGCACCAGGAACCAGTGAAGCTACTCCCAACTTTCTCTTTTGCCAGGAAAAGGGACAGAATCACAGCTGTATGGAATAATCCAAGTCATGTAGGCCTAGACTGTAATTGCCCAGAGAGACTGATAACACTTCATACCCCTTTCTTTCCTGCCTGGGGCAGGAATGGCACTGCAGGCGTGGGCAGAAATCTATGCAGTGTGGGTCCAAGATGACCACTGTTTCCCCAGTAGAATTCTGATTTGCAATCTGTGTCTGTCAAAGTTGCCTGTAGTTTCCTAGATAGGCTCATGCAGGACCTGTCCATCTCCTTCCTGTCACAGGTGGGGTTGAAGCCTAGGCTAGGCCTCTGGCCAATCTGTGTGAAAGAAACTGGTTCCTACATTCACTTAGGTTCTTGGTCAGTCCATCTTCCCCTCAGACTGGGGGCAGAGTCAAAATGGTGGCCATGGGCCTCTTTCCAACTTGAGCTGATTCACACTCCAGCTGTTTCCAGGGTTATATCTTAACCAGCCTAGTCTACCAATCAGTAGCCAAAATCAGAAACCAACCATCTCCTCCTCCCTTGTTTATGGTAAATGGAGCTTCCAATTCCAGCCACAGAACAGCTTCTGGGGCAGCTTGTGCTGCCAGAATAGGATAATCACTGACCTTCACGGCTTGGCCAGAAATTTCCCGGAGAGGCTCTTGCAGGTCCCTGCAGCTTCCTTCCTGCTGGAGGTGGCACTGGGGCCTACACTAGAGCTGCAGTCAGACCTGGGTAGAAAGAAGCTGGTCCCCAACAGCACTGTGGTTTTTAATCTGCCCCACTTCCTCTTGTGCCAGGCACAGAGTTAAGATGGCTGCTCCCATCCTCTTTCTGGCTATGGACATTTACTAACGCCCTGTAGCCAGGAGCTGATTCTAGGAGCTCCTTACTCCACTGCCATCTTGCTGGTTCTCTCTCTTGTCTTCATTTCTTAAGAAGTTTTAGATCACAGAAGGGTTACAACTATGGTAGGGAAAGATCATTGGTGTAGGGTGTCAGTGATGGAGAACACAAGGGAGGAAGTTCACCTAGGCACACATATATGGTATAAAAATATGCTTAAATGTTCATGAGGCATCGCCACCATGAGCAGAGATTCACATAACAACTGAAAGAATATTGAATTCCCATCATGGGGAGTTCTGCCACATTCTCTAATGGAACAGCAACAATCCCCCAAGTACAGGGGCAATGACTAGTGAAGAAGGATGGCCCAGTGATGGCCTTTGACACTGATGACTATGCTTATAAGCCTTTGCTCTTGAAATTGCAACTTAGCCTACTGTTGTAGGGTACCTAAGAGTTACCTCCTGAGATACTCCATGTTGCTCAAATGAGTCCTCTTTCTAAGCCAAACTTAGCATATGTATGTGTTACCTTTCCCCCAGCATGGGACATAATTCCTGGGGTTACTAAGGGATTACTACCAAGGACCAGCTGGTGATGCAGCTGGAAAAAGACCATTAATGAAAGGGGGAAAAGTAAAGATAAATGAATTTATATGGCTAAGAGACTTCAAAGTGAGTCAGTAGGTCATCAGAGAGGTAACAGTTATGCAAGACTCATCAGGATCTCATTGACTGCCAAAGTGGATACTACGCCAAACAGTGGGGCTTCTAAGAACTCTGGAGACACCCAGATACTACAGTTATGGCAGTTAGTTTCAGAGTTTGGTGCCTTGTCAGCAGGCCCTACTTTGGAATTTGTGTTCCCGACTGTGACAGAGTTGGACTCTACACATGCCTCTTTTGTCCCTTTTATTTCAACCTATAGTTGGTGTTGAATTTGTAGGCGTACATCCAAGAGACTTGAGTCGTTCAACCGTCCATGTACCAGCTGGGCCCTGAGCCTCAGCAGAGTTGCAACACCTATTCCCCAGTTCATTGGACTCACCCAGAACAGCTAACAAGTTGGTGAGGATGAATAACCACCACACCAAGGAACTAAGAGAGTCTACAACTGCAAGCAAGAGTGTCTCATCCATCAGCTATATGAGATTGAAGCCCCCTCTCAATTAGAGGTGAAGTGTGCATCATCATCGTAGAATCCTCAGGATTCTATATGAGATTGAAGCCCCCTCTCAATTAGAGGTGAAGTGTGCATCATCATCGTAGAATCCTCAGGATTGTGGAATAAAATATGGACTAGAGTGTACTTACTGGTATCCTACTATAGATTTATTGTGATTCTAGCAATGGAAGAAATATCACTGATGTGGAGACAGTGGCCACTAGAGGTGCTGAAGGCAGGGAGAGGGAAAAGAAGGTGTAATATGGGGGTATTTTCAGGACTGGGAATTGTCCTGAATGACATTTCAATGGCAGACACAGGCCATTATATATCTTGCCATAACCTACATAATTGAGTGGGAGAGAGTGTAAACTACAATATAAACTATAATTCATGCTTAGAGAAAATGCTCCAAAGTGTGTTCATTAATTGCAGTGACTGTACTACACTAATGAAAGAAGTCGTTAATGTGGGGAAAGTCAGAGGTGTGGGGAATGGGGCATACGGGAGTCTCATTTTTTTATGTAACATTTTATGTGATATAAGTATCTTTTAGAAATAAATAAAAATATATTGAAAAAAACAATAAATTTCATGGATTTTGCATTTGCCTGAAATAATTGTATATACTATGAGGATGTGACGTCAAATATTATCTCTATAATCCCAGCACATTACATACTGACTATATTTTCCTAAGTGATTTTACTTTGTCTTTAATTAATGTACTCCAATCATTATTTTCTCTATTATAATTAAAGTTTATCTTGATTTACATAATAAATACATCTATTCATATGTTATTTTAGACTTTTATATAGTTCATGAAAATATTACTAAATTCCAACACCAAGTAAATTTGCTTTCACTTTAAAACACATATAAGTTAGAATATTTTAAATTGCAAGTGACAGCAGCAAAATCTCAAACTATCTTATGGAAAATTAATTAATTTTCTCTACATGGTATGGCAGAAATGACCACCAAAACTTTTAGGCTTACAAAGTTCTTTTAGCTCACAAATACAAAATAAAAAAGCCAACCTCTTCCCTCAGTTTTCAACTTAATTGTCCCAAATAAATTTACTTCTGCTTGAGTTGTATATCAACCTCTGGACAAATCATGCTTGAGTATTCTAATTAACCAGCCTGAATTGCAAGTTCATGTCTGTTGGAATGGAAGTTGCACTGATTAAGTTACAGAAAATATCATATTCTTAAAGCCCATCCATTTCTGTGGATGTGGGCCCCTTTAATTGACTTCAGTTCAGTTGGGGGCCTTTATTGAATTACTCCACTGGGGCATGACCCATGACCCATTATAAATAAGAAAGAGAAAATACCTCAGACATATGGAAAAAATCAGCAGCAACAGAGAAACCAAGAGAGACTGAGAGGTCCCAGAGACTAGAGTCTGGAATAAGTGGAGTACAAAAGGTATGGAAAGAGACCCGTAAGAGGATGAAAGAGACAATGCCCAGATAAGAGGGGAGAGAAGAGCCATATGCCTGATTGCTCAAAGCTGAGCTTGAGTAGAGACCCAGACCAGAGAGCCTCCATTGTGTCTTGATACCTGGCAGGAATCCAGGATCACCAGCATCTGTACTTCAGTAAGACAGATGCTTTGATTTGGACATTTTCACAGCCTCAGAACTGTAAGGTTTTAACCCAATAAATTCCCCTTTTAAAGGCCAACCCATTTCTGGTACATTGCTCCCAGAAAGATTTTAGCAAACTATTAATAAAACACATATAAAGGGAGTGAGTGGCAATTTTGAAAGATAAAACAATGTATTTAATAAGAAGATAGGACAAGAAGTGCTCCATGTTCATAAAATTCAGAGTTTTCAAAGCTAGACACTTCCTTGTCAGACTTCAGACTCCCCTTTAGACTTGTGTCAAACATGCACACATCACCCCTGACACTCATGGGAGCTTTGGTGTTCCTCATTGAATATTGCTACGCCCAGTACTCAGACTTCAAAAACGCTAGGGTGTAGAAGACAGTGACCTTTATGCCAAGCTTGGAAATTCAATTTCTCCAGCACAGAAATTCCTTTGAATGTTCTATCCCTTGCTGAAAACCCAGAATCTTCTATTTCTATTAGCACCAGTCAAATCACAACCACAGGAGTTTTCTTTGCTTGCTTTTTCTCTGTATCTCCCCAGCTTCTTTCAATATCTCCCCAACCTAAATTCTATTCTTCAGTAATAGAGAATATTTTTGTTCTTCAAAAGTACTGTGCTTTTTCATTTCACCTGACCTATGTGTATGCTGTCCCTTTGCTTTGGAGGAATCCACCTGCCTCAGTCTTTTTATGAACCTAATATCCAGTCATTATTCATCTTTTATCATATATCATGAACTCTCAGAAATGTGTCCTAGAATAAATTTAGGAACCAATTGGTTCCTGATTAAACCCTAAAAGTGATCCTGTGTCCTTTTCTCTTCCAACATTATATTTGTACATTGTAAAATAAATAATGAAAACACATGTTAGGGCCAGGAAGTTAAAATACCTGTGAAAATGACCCTATGTCCAAATTTAAGCTCTAGATACTAGGGTTTAAGATGAGGATCTTCATTATATCCTTACAAAATTTATATCATATAGACAGGTTTATAATTCTGTTGGATAAACTATAAGTTTCCTTCATTTCCTAATTCTGGTCTGTGCAATAGTTGCCTTAACTCATTAAAATTATGCAAATAGATGAATATTATTTTAATCATGCCTTAATGTAATGTTTGGAGTCATGCAAAAGTAATAGAATTAAGGTAAGTAGAAGAAAAGTTCATGAGGCAAAGTAAAGCAAGGACCTATTTCCTAATTAGTATTTCCTGTTGCCTCCTCATATTTCCTCTTCATTCTGAGCTCTTTATACTGACAACCTTTCCAGAATAATTTATATCTATGTGTTTGTGCTATTTTTATACCCTCTGTACTCCAGTGGATGGTACAAAGATGGCAGTAACTCTGTGGTCTTACTTATTTGAAAACAAATTAATATCCTGTTATATTGGTCATTCTGGGGGTAATAAACATTATTCAAGAGTACTAATAAAATCAATTTTTCAATCTCTCTTGAAAATTATTAAAGGAGTAAGCTGATTTCTCAGCTATTCTCTGGCACATTATTAAGTGAAAAATAATGCAAGGGCACATGGTGACATGGCAATGAACTAGGCATAAAAACAATGGAGAATGAGCAAAAAGCTGCCTCAGGGACCTGTTTTGGAGGAGGTCAGCAGACCAGGATACTCCTGCACAACTCCCAGAAGGGTAATGGACAGGAAGATGAAGAAACAAAAACAAAAATCTGTGAGTTACTAAACTTCTAACTGCTAGGAAGGGTTCCCCTTCCCCACTCCTGAGATATTCAGAAGGCGAAAATCCCTGCTTATTTCAGCTGACTGAAAGGGGGGCAGACTTCTTCCTCCCTGCCAGCTGTTACAAGGGAAAAGGGAGGGGAAGAGAGGGGCCTTTACTTCAGTGAATTTGGCCAATGGAGCCTGGTTGGAATTTCAGCTCTGACCACACAAAAACAAAGGGAAACTGAGAGAGATACACCTCCATGGAAAGGTGGACCAACAAAGGATATCTGCTGACTGGTCTGGAAGTTAGATGGAAAGAAACTGCTTTTAGGGCTCTCTTTACCCTACCCTTGGGAGAAAATCTGTGACCCATTAGTGAGACCCTGGAGAGATTTTGGTAACTGAAACTGGGCAATTTTGAGGACTTAGGATAAGTTGAACCAAACATCAAAGGGCTGTGAAAAAAATAATAAGACAAGAGAGAAATTGGCCATCATAGTAAATTCACCAACATATTAGATGCCTAGATATCAGCAAAAATTACAAGCCATACTAAGAAACAGGAAAAGATGGCCCAGTCAAAGGAAAAATCAAATATCCTGAAGAGATTCAGGATTTGAGACATTAATCAATGATAACCACACAACTTTCCAAACCATTTTAAAGAATGGAAAGAAAATATGAATAAGGAGATAAAGGATATTAAGACATTGGGTGAGCATAAAGAACAATTTGAAAGTCTGAAAAGAAAAGTAACTGACCTTATGGGAATAAAAAACATGATGGATGAGATTAAAAATACATTAGAGACACATAAGAGCAAATTTGAAATGCTTGAAGACAGAACTACTGATTTTGAAGACAGAATAGCTGAACTGGAAAAGATAGGAGAATAGAAAAAATGGAACAGGGTCCCAGGGAATTGAATGACAGCACAAAATGCAAAAACATGCATTATTGGCATCCCAGAAGGAGAAGAGAATGGAAAAGGGGCAGAAAGAATATTTGAGGAAATAATTACTGAAAAGAAGGACAATCCACCCCAAACAGAAGAAACTTGAACAGGCCTACCTTGAAACACTTACTATTCAGAATGACAAATACCAGAGATAAAGAGATTTTGAAAGCAGCAAGAGAAAAGCAAAGCATCACATACAAGGAAGTCTCAATAAGATTAAGTGCTGACCTCTCATTAGACTTCATGAAGGAGAGAAGGAAATGGTATGATGTATTTAAGGCATTGAAAGAGAAAAACTGACAGTCAAGAATTCTGTTTTGGCAAAGCTCTTCTTCAAAAATGAAGGGGAGTTCAATATTGTATTAGTGAGTGTTCTCTAGGGAAATAGAACCAACAAGGGATATCTGTCAGTAGTATGCGACTCTCTAAGAGTCTCTCCTGTAACCATAGGGATACACAAGCCCAGGTTCCATGGGTAGACTGCAACCAGTGGCTTCAATGAAAGTCCAATGTAGGTTTTTGAAGAGTTCTGGAAATGTTGGTTGTTTAAAAATGAGCTGGGAATTTCTCTCTGAATGATGGAATCACTTCTCCTTTTAAAGCATTCAACTGATTGGGTCAAGCTTCACTCTTGCTGATGGCAATCTCCCTGACTGACGTAATTATAACCAACTATCTATGATTTACAACTGCAGTAAAATCAATGGTGACTAAAGCACTTATGTCCTTGTATTACAGTTATCCCAGTGTTTTCTTGACCAAACAACTGGGCACATTTACCTGGCCAAGTTGACACAATAGCCTAACCATCACAGTCCACCCCTTGTCAACTCAGCAACCATACACATTACCTTAAATTAGTAACAATGCAAGTTCTAAATTATATCACAATCAATTTAAAGAAATACAGGTTGTCTTGGGGCAAAGTCCTGTATGCTACAGTCTTCTGAAACTTACAAAATAATTTATGTTTCCAATACACAAATGGACAAAGGATAAACATTTTCATTTCAATAAGGAGAAACTGGGAGGAAAACATGAGTCATGAATCCTCTACAGTTCAGTAAATCTGCAAGACATCCTCCATTCGATTTCATTCTGAGAGTCATTCTTAAGATGATTGTTTCTTCTTCTTGGTGCCTTATTGGAACCCACCCTTTCCACATGCTTCTCCAACAGTCATTTTCTTTTTTTTTTTTTATTGATTTTGTAAAAATATTACATTAAAAAAATATGAGGTCCCATTCAACCCCACCACTCCCACCTCACCACTCCCCCCCACCCCAGCAACACTCACTCCCATCATCATGACACATCCATTGCATTTGGTAAGTACATCTCTGGGTATCTCTGCACCTCATGGTCATTGGTCCACATCATGGCCCACACTCTCCCCCATTCCATCCAGTGGGCCCTGGGAGGATTTACAATGTCTGGTGATTGCCCCTGAAGCACCATCCAGGGCAACTCCAAGTCCCAAAGGCGCCTCCACATCTCATCTCTTCCTGCCATTCCCCATACCCATCAGCCACCATGTCCACTTTTCCCACTCCAATGCCACCTTTTCTCTGTGGACTTTGGATTAGTTGTGTCTGTTGCACCTCTATGTCAAGAGGAGGCTCAGATTCCACATGGTTACTGGATGCAATCATCCTGCTTTCAGTTGTAGGCACTCTAGGCTCCAAGGTGTGGTGGTTGTCCTTGTTCAACTCCATCTTAGCTGAGTGAGGTGAGTCCAATAAATCAGATTGTAGGAGCTGGAGTCTGTTGAGGCTCAGGACCTGGCTATCATATTGTCAGTAAAAAGATTCAATCCCCTAAATATATCTTAAACCCCAATACCAACTACAATTCCAGTAAAGTAGCATGATGGTCTTATGAAAAGAGATCCCCTCTGGGTCCAGTTTCATCACGCAGAAACACCAGCTCCAAAGAAGGGCCATCTGACATGGCAGTGAACCCTATCTGCCATGACCATAGAACCCATGGGTCCCTTTAGCCCTCAAAGGAACCAATACCTGGGGATTGTATCTACTTTATCTGTCTCTTAGACTCTGCTCAATTGTGCATAAGGGCAATCCTTCTGACAGCCTCCAGACTTTTTTTTTTAGAGACTCATAGCCATATAAACTCATTTCTCCTTTCTATTTCCCCCTTACATTAGGTCAAATAGCATTTTAAAGTCATATTATTCTATGTAGACAGGGATATTCTACTGATCCGCATCGAACCTTCAATTCAAGGTCATTTTCCAGTTGCATTATCAGTTGTTAGTTGATAGTGATCCCTCGGTGCCAGGGAGGCTCATCCCTGGGTGTCATGTCCCATGCTGGGGGGAAGGCATTGTATTTAGATGCTGAGTTAGGCTTCGAGACTGGCCACATTTGAGTAACATGAAGGCTGTCAGGAGGAAATTCCCAGGCACAGTGCTGTTCTAGGCCTTGTTCTTATTTCAGGCATATAGGCTCACAAGCATAGTCATTAGTATCAGGGGCTCACTGTTGGACCCTCATTCCTTCTCGGTCCTTGCCGCTGCACTTGGGGGACTGCTGCTGCTCCCCTAGGGACCACGGCCCATTACCCCTGGCCAGGGACCCAGTACCCCCCCCAGCTGTAGTTTTTAATTGTTGCCACTATGAGTATATCCAAACATTACCATGCACCCTGGACATATGCCCTGTATAGCTCCCTGTCAGCCATATATCCCCTGTCAATAGTATCCTATACCAGTATTCCTCCACTGCCATTGTTGGACCACTCTGGGATCCAGAACTTCCTGAATATTGAAGCCCCAATATAATGTCAGGATCTTGTACTAGCAAAATGGGATATAGCGATGGGTTTAAAGGTTAGATATAGAATACGTGTTGACTTGGAAAAATTCTACATCCTATTTTTTTCTTTTCCTTTTTTTTTTTTCCCTAATTATTGAACTTCTCTTCACAAGAGCCCTAGACCACAGCAATTCATGTATACAATATACAGCACTCCCACACACCCACCACAAAACCTTTTCCCTTCCACAGCGATACTCTTACAACCTATTCACAACATATTTACTTAAAGTGATGTACAGAGTCTGAGACAATAGCTTTCAAACCAGGTGACATCTGTGCTTACATTGTGGTGCATACTTTAGGGCACGCAGGTTTCTAACATTTTTAGTTATCCTATGTTTTACATTATGGTTTACATTATCATTTTGTCATCCCCTATATGTTTATGATGTAATATTACATATTTTATATCCATCCTTGTGTACTCTCACGAAAATCCTCTCTTACCCCATATTTACCTTGGTTCCACACATTTAACATCCATTTTCCCATCCCGTTGGTGCCCACAGTGACAGCCAACCTCCGTTTCCCGAGGAGCCACGTCCAGAGATACTTGCAACAGTGTTCAGGTCCTAACTTGCTCAGCTGCCCCAATGCCCTGGGAGCCACCCTTTCTCTCGAGAGATACAGTTCCCTCTATTTGATGGCATTAGTCCTCCCCAGGATGTGGGTCCACCCCCACTCTCACTTCTTGGGTCTCTACCCAATGGTATCACCCACTCTGGCAAAATGAGCATTTAGACATTCCCGAGGAGCCCGTCCCGCATCAGACCATCCCTTCCGAGCATCCTAAACAGGTAACCCTCTTAATTATATTTTGATACGATTTCTCAGCATTTTACTCTCAACCAACACCTGACACTCTCCTGTGTTCGTATGTTACCCCTCCCTCCCCCCACTTTTTGGGCAATATTACCCATCCGCCCATCCCCAGCCCCCCTCAAACCCGCAAAGCCCCACCCAAAGGCAACCCCTTGCCCCCCTTTTATCTCTTCTTTGTGTTCATACTTACTGCCAGCTCATCATAAATTCCACCCCTGCAGACGTCAGCTCACATCCTTCCTCCACCCCCCCCCCCCCGATTTCCTGTAAGCCTATCGTTCAGTCTCTAGCTCTCTGAGGCAGCTTGTTTATTTCATATCATTGAGGTCATGTAGTATTTGTCCTTCAATGCCTGGATTGCTTCACTCAACATAAGGTTCTCAAGATTCATCCATGTTATCACGTGTGTTTGTAGTGTATTTGTTCTTACAGCCGCGTAGTGTTCCATTGTGTGTATATACCACATTTTATTGATCAACTCATCTGTTGATGGGCATTTGGGTTGATTCCAACTTTTGGCGATAGTGAACAATGCTGCTATGAACATTGGTGTACATATATCGGTTTGTGTCCTTGTTTTCAGTTCTGCTGGTTATATACCCAGCAGTGGTATTGCTGGATCATATGGCAAATCTATGGTTAGCTTTTTGAGAAACCGCCAAACTGTCCTCCAGAATGGTTGGATCCTTCTGCATTCCCACCAGCAGTGGATGAGTGTTCCCCTTTCTTCACATCCTCTCCAGCATTTGTATTCTTCTGTTTTTTTTTTATAGCTGCCAATCTTATGGGAGTGTCATTTTCTTGGTTTCACCCTTATCAGGCATCTGGGTGTCCACCAAGTTCCAGACCTCACCATCCAAGAGTGTTGGGGTGATTGTCACACTTTACCCAATCTTTGGGTTAGAGTCTTAATCCCCCTAATGCAGTGATGTGAAGACACCATTCCCCCTAACCTTTGACATACAGGCTCAACCCTCTCAGAGCAATGGGTTGACCACCTGGTCTTCCCTAACCTTTGGGGGACAGGTCCACCCCTATCAGAACTGTGGGGTGCTGAACTTAACCACCCTAATCCTTGGGAAATGTGCTCCACCCTCTCTGTACTCTGGGGCAGCAAAACTTTCTCAGAACACTGGACAGGTTCATCCACCATCTTCAACTGCTGAGGCAAAATCACCCTCTCTGGACACATGGGTGGGGTTCCTCTCTTGGCCCAAGGTGATGTCCTATTTCCAGATGTCAACTCCCGTGTTTTTCCTCTTAAAGTTGTTTCCCCTTCAATCTCTCCCTTCCATGTCCCTTCTACTCCAGGCTGACAGTGGTTTTCTTCATGCAGCTCTCTCAAAAAGTCTGTAGGTTTAGCAGGCAGGAAGCAGGGGTCCAAGTCATTAGACAGTAAGAGTTTCCACAAGTGTTTCCAAGATAACTGCATCTTCAATCCTGATTTATAAGTTCCAAGTTTAGCTAAGCCCTCCAATGGGGCACTTTCATCTGGGAGCTTGATTTCCAGAGGCTTGGAATTTCCAGAATCAGTTTCTGTTTTCTTTGTACCCAACAGTTCAGTCCTCAGCAAATCTCTCTCATCTAGCATTTTGCTATAAACTGCAAGCAGATGCCAAGCTGCATTCTCCAAGTTTACTTTGAAAATTTCTTCAACTACATGCCCAGGTGCACCATTTTCAAGTTCTGCCTTCCATAAAACACCAGGAGTTAATCTTGCTAAGTTCTCTGTAACTTTAAAACACAGATTGCCTTTCCTCCAGTTTCAAATAAAGTTTCATCATTTATTTCTAAGACATCATAAAAAGTTTCTTTAGCATCCATATTGCTAGCAACTGTCTCTTCAAAGCACTGTAGGTCTTTTCTTCCAAGCATCTCACAATTCCTCCAAAAAAAAATACCCCTTACCCATTTATAAAACCATTACAGCATTCTGGTATTTGCAAAAGCACTTCCACACTTCTCAGTACCAAATTCTGTATTAGTCAGGGATCTCTAGGAAAACAGAATCTCTAGGGAATACAGAATACAAATTCTGTATTAGTCCAGGATCTCTAGGGAAACAGAACAAGGGCTATCTCTCAATAGTATGCAATTCTATAAGTCTCTCACACAGCCATAGGAATACACAAGTCCAGGTTCCACAGGCAGGCTGCAACCAGGGGCTGCAATGAAAGTCCAGTGAAGGTTCTTGACAAGTTCTGGGAGATGTTAACTGTCCAAAGATGAGCTGGGAAATTCTCTCTCAATGGTGGAATCATTTCTCATTTTAAGGCATTCAACTAATTGGGTTAAGCTTCACTCTTGCTGTTGGCAATCTCCCTAATTGATGTTAATTACAACCAGCTATCTATGATTTACCACTGCAGTACAGTCAATGGTTACTAATCCATAAATGCCTTTGTATTACAGTTAGCCCTGTGCTTGCTTGACCAAACAGTGAGGCACAATTACCTGGCTGAATTGACACAATAGCCTAACCATCACAAATAACTTCACAGACAAGCACAAACTCTTAGACTATGCTTCTAAAAGACCAGAATTACAAGACATACTAAAGGGAGTCCTGCATTCTGAAAGGAAAAGACCAGGTGAAAGACTTGGTCAAGAGTGTAGAAATGAAGAATATTTGAATGGTAAAAAGATAAACTATTGTATGATATGACAACAGAAAGCCAAAGGTCAAAATGGATGAAGAAATAATGTCTTTACAATGTAACACTGAATGTTAATAGCTTGAAATCCCCAATCAAAAGACACGGACTGATAGAATGTATTAAAAAATAACAGTCATCTATATGTTGTCTACAAAAGACTTACCTCAGATGTAAGGACACAACCAGTTTAAAAGTGAAGGGTTGGAAAAAGATATTCCATACAAACAGTAACCAGAAAGAGCTGGAGTAACGATACTAATATTGGACAAAATATATTTTAAATTAGAACTGTTAAAAGAGATGAAGAAGGTCAAACAAAGAAACAGAGAACTTGAATAATGTGATCAATGAACTAGACCTAACAGACATCTATAGAGCATTGCACCCAAAATAGCAGGATATACATTCTTTTCAAGTGCTCATGGACCCTCCTTTAAGAATGCCCATATGTTGTGTCACAAGACAAATCTCAATAAATTAAAATGATTGAAAACACTTTCTCTGATCAAAATGGAATGAAGGTAGAATACAATAATGGACAGAAAAAGGGAAAAGTTGTAAGTACATGGAGATTAAACAACACACTCTTAAACAGTCAGTGGATAAAGGAAGAAATTGCAAGAGAATTCAGAAAATATCTTGAGATGAATGAAAATGAGAACACAGCATATCAAAATGTATGGGACATAGCAAAGGCAGTGCTGAGAGGGAAATTTATAGCCCTCAATGCTTACATTAAAAATGAATAAAGAGCTAAAATCAAAGAGCTAACTGCACACCTAGAGGAGCTAGAAAAAGAACTGCAAACTATTCCCAAATCAAGCTGAAGGAAAGTATTAGTAAAGATCAGAGCAGAAATTGAGAACAAAAAGACTATAGAGAGAATCAACAAAACCAAAAGTTGGTTCTTTGAGAAGATAAACAAAATCAACAAACCCTTAGCTAGACTGACACAGAAGAGAAGAGGGAGGACAAAAAATAAATCTAATAAAAAATGAGAGGTGGGGAGAACCAGGAAGATGGCAGCATAGTAAGGAACTCCTAGAGTCAGCTCCTGCTACAGGATAGTTAGCAAACACCCTAAAGTCTCTGGAGCTAGCTGAAGCACCTGTTTGGGGGCTTCAGGAAGTAGAAGAGTATCCTGCAATGTCCTTGAAGGAGTGGAAGGAGGAGAATGCCCATCTGCAGAGAGGACTTGTAAGTAGGGCACTCCATGCTGTGGAGTCCCATGCCCATCCTCCACTAGAGGCACAAGCCACCTCAGAAGCTGTTCCACAGCTGGAATTGAAAGCTCCACTTCCCCAAAATGGGGGAGAAAGAGACAGCTGGGCACCAATTTCAGCTACTGATGAGGAAATTCAGTGGGCTACAGTATAATCCTGAGAACAGCTAAAGTTTGAGAATGTCCAAGTCAGAAAGAGGCCAGAAGCTGCCATCATAACTCTACACCCGGCACAAGGGGAAGCAGAGCAGATGGAGAATCCCAGTGCTGGTGTGGATCAGCTTCTTCCCATCCAAATCACATTGCAGGTCTAGCCTAGGCCCCAGTGCCACCTCCAGCAGTGAGGAAATTGTGGGAAACTGCACCAGTCTCTCCGGGAAATTGCTGTCCAAGCCATGGAGGCTGGTGATTATCCTACTCTGGCAGCATGAGCCACCCCAGGAGCTGTTCTGTGACAGGAATTGGAAGCTCCATTTCACAGAAACAGGGGAAGAGGAGATGGTTGGCTGCTGATTCGCAACTGATTGGTAGACTTGGCTGGCTAAGAGATAACCCTGGGAAAAGCTGGGGTGTGAACCAGCCCAAGCCAGACAGAGACCAGTAGCCACCATTCTAACTCCACCCCCAGCCCAAGGGGAAGCTGGGCTGACTGAAACTCTCAGTGTCTGCAGGAACCAATTTCTTTCACTCAGATCAGCCTGCATCCCTAGACTAGGTTTCAACCCCGCCTCTGGTGGGGAGGAGGTTGAGGAGTCCTGCACCAGCCTATCCAGGTAACTACTGGTAACTTTGGCTGGCACAGACTGAAAATCAGAAGTTTACCAGTGCAACTGTAGTCATCTTGGATCCACACTGCAGAGATTGCTGCCCACACCTGCAGCTCCATCCCTGACCCAGACAGGGAAGAAAGGGGATATGAAGCTTCATCAGTCTCTCTGGGCAACTACAGTCTAGGCCTGTATGTGGATTATTCCACATTGCTGTGACTCTGTCCCTACCCCTGGCAAAGGAGAAAGTTGGAAGAAGCTTCATTGGTCCCTGTTGCAATGAGGGCAGTTTGAGCCTCCACAGCTTATAGCACCAACTACATGCTTGGCTCCTACTGCACAACTAGCAAGGGAGAAATGATGGGAAGCCCTAAACTAAAGAGAAAAACTGCACATAGAAAAATACTCTAATAATCAGATGCCAAGACACCAACAAAAAAATACAATCCACACCAAGAAACAGGAAGCTATGGCCCAATTAAAGGAACAAGACAAGCCTCCAGATGACATAAAGGAGTTGAGAAAACTAATTATAGATGTTAAACCAAATCTCCTTAATAAATTCAATGAGGTGGCTAAAGAGATTAAGGATATTAAGAAGACACTGGATGAACACAAAGAAGAATTTGAAAACATACATAGAAAAATAGCAGATCTTATAGGAATGAGAGGTTCAATAAATGAAATTTAAAAAATACATTGAAATCATATAATAGCAGATTTGAGGAGGCAGAAGAAAGGATTGGTGAGCTTGAAGAAATGGCCTCTGAAAGTGAACATACAAAAGAAGAGATGAGATTATAAGGCTGTGAGTCTCTAAAAAAGAGTCTGGAGGTTGTCAGAAGGAATACCCCTATGTACAACTGAACAGAGTCTAAGAGACAGATAAGGTAGATACAACCCCAGGTATTGGTTCTTTTGAGGGATAAAGAGACCCACGGGTTCTATGGTCATGGCAGAAGGGGTTCACTGCCATGACAGATAGCCCTTCTTTGGAGCTGGTGTTTCTGCGTGATTGAATTGGACTCAGAGGAGATCTCTTTTCACAAGACTTGCATGCTACTTTATTGGAATTGTAGTTGGTGCTGGGTTTAAGGTATATGTAGGGGATTTGAATCTCTGGACTGATAATATGACACCCAGGCCCAGAGCCTCAACAGACTTCAGCTCCTACACTTTGATTTATTGGACTTACTCCACTCAGCTAACATGGAGTTGAAGAAGGTCAACCACCACAACATGGAGCCTAGAGTGTCTACAACTGGAAGCGGGAGGAGTGCATCCAGTACCCATGTGGAATCTAAGCCCTCACTTGTCATAGGTGTGCAATGGACACAACCAATCCAATGTCCACAGAGAAAATGTGGAATGGGTGTGGGAACGGTAGCCATGGTGGCTGCTGGGTGTGGGGAACGGGAGGAAGAGATGAGATGTGGAGGCGTTTTCGGGACGTGGAGTTGTCCTGGATAGTGCTTCACGGACAATTACGGGACATTATAGATCCCCCCAGGGCCCACTGGATGGAACGTGAGAGAGTCTGGGCTATGATGTGGACCATTGACTATGGGGTGCAGTGATGCTCAGAGATGAACTTACCAGGTGCAATGGATGTGTCATGATGATGGGAGAGAGTGTTGCTGTGGGGGGAGTGGGGGGGCGGGGGAGGTGGGGTTGAATGGGACCTCATATTTTTCATAATGTAATTAAAAATAAATAAATAAATAATTTAAAAAAAAAAAAAAGAAAGAAAAGAATGGAAAAAATTGAAGAAGTTCTCAGGGAACAAAATGACAGGAAAAGGCATGCAAACATATCTGTCATGGGTGTCCCAGAAGGAGAAAAGAAGGGAAAAGGGGTAGAAGAAATATTAAAAGAAATAATGGTAGAAAATTTCCCAACCCTATTGAAGGACATACATATCTCTGTCCAAGACGCATAATATACTCCCATCCAAAAAAATCCAAATAGACTACCTCCAAGACACATATTCATCAGAAAGTCAAATGCCAAAGACAAAGAAAGAATTCTGAGAGCAGCAAGAGAAAAGCAATGTGTAACATATAAGGGATATCCAATAAGATTAAGTGCTGATTTCTCACTGGAAACCATGGAGGCAAGACAGTGGTTTGATGTATTTAAGATACTACAACAGAAAAATTTCCACCCAAGAATCTTATATCCAGCAAGACTGTCTTTCAAAAATCAGGGCAAAATTAGAATATTGACAGATAAACAGAAACTGAGAGAATTTCTAAGCAAGAGAACAGAATTTCAGGAATTACTATAGGGTGTGCTAGAGCCTGAAAAGAAAAGACAGGAGAGAGGGACCTGGAAGAGAGTCAAGAAATGAAGATTTTATCAATAAAAGCAACTAAAAGTGTCAACAGAGTGTGAAAATAAAATATGACTGATAAAACTGAAATAGTCTGGAATAAACTCAACCAATGATGTAAAGCACTTGTGTTCAGAAAACTGCAACTCAATGATAAAAGAAATTTAAAAAGCCCTAAATTACTGGAAGAACATTCCATGATAAAGAATTGGAAGACTAAATATCATTAAGATGTCCATTCTACTCAAATTGATATACAGATTCAATGTAATCTCAATAAAATTTTCACTAGGATTAAATAAAAAATGGAAAACATGATCATTAAATTTATTTGGAAGGGTAAGGGGTCCTGAATAGCCAGAAATATCATAAAAAGGAAAAGCAAGCCCTCATCTCCAGACTTTAAATAATATTACCTAGGTATAGTGGTAAAAACAGCATGGTACTGACCTAAAGACAGACAAATAGACCAATGGAATCAAATTTATGTTTCAGAAACAGACCCTCCCAGGTATGGTCAAGTGATTTTTGGCTAGCCTTTCAAACGCACACAGCTTGGGCCAGAACAATCCATTCAATAAATGGTGCTGAAAGAATTGGATATCCCTAGCCAAAAGAAAGAAAGATGATCCCTATCTCACAGCTTATCCAAAAATTAACTCAAAATGGATCCAAAACCTAACATAAAAGCAAGTACCATAAAACTTCTAGAGGAAATTGTAGGAAAATATCTTCAAGGCCTTGGTGGTAGCTGATGGATTCTTAAAGGACATAAGAGGAGGACTGAGTGGACTACTGGTGTTTAATGTATGTAGAAGTTTTAATTAGCTTTACTGTAAAAGTGTGGAAATGTATAGAGTGGATGGTAACACACAGTGAGTAACAGCCAGTTTATAATTGGGGATGTGACTGAAAATGGAGTCTAGTTATGTTTGACAGAATGGCTGAGAATAATCTAGGAACTGGACAGCACAGTAAACCAAGAGGTGGGTGAGAATTGTGATTGATGGTACAGAGGTAAGAGTGTCTTATATGTAGAGTGGCATTTTCTTCCATTTTTTCCCCAGTGATTTACTTTTCTTCATTTTTTTCTTCAAAGAAGTCTTAGGTCACACTAAAGTCACATACAGACTATAGAGACTCCCATACACCCAACATCCTCCCTTCCCCCTTCCTGTAGTTATAACCTTTTAACATGTGGGTGGTACATTTGTTACAAGTGATGTACAAATATTGAAGCATACCTACTAACCATAGTAATGGCTTACACTATGGTTCACATTTTAGAACATACACTTTTATAACTTTCTGATGAAATTTAACATGGCTTTTATCCAAGATCATGCAGGATACTTCATTTGCCCCCTAAACATCCCCTCTTCCATCTATTCTATTCCTCCCTCCCCCTCATCTCAGGACCCACGGCAACCACCAGGCTTCACTCCTTGAAAGACAAGATTAATAGATACTTGCAACACTACTGAAGACTTGACACACTAGTCAGTCCTCCCCTATTAATACCTGTTCATGCTCTTGAGAGACATCCTCCCCTCTGCTTGAGTACTCATTGGGCCTCCCCAGGATTGGAGTTCAACTCCTTCCCATTCATTATGCGGGTCTCTCCCAACTGATACAACACACTATGATAAAATGATCACTCACACATTCTCTAGAAGACTGTCCAGGTGTGCCCTTTCCCAAATGGCCCCCCATTCAACACCCTAAACCAGTAACCCTTCCTTGTCATATTGCCAAAAGTGCTTTTCCAACATTGTAGTTTCAATCACGTACCCACCAAATCCCAGTGGTTAAATGCTCCTTCTCTTAACCCTCTCCCCAGTTCCATGGACTATGCAACCCACCCTCACCACCCTATCATACCCTCCTGTCAAACTTGCACTGTCCAACCCAGTAGTATCCCTATAACCCGTATATCTCTTCACTGCACAACTACCCACTTCTACATTATCATAGTGGACATTGGCTCACAACCTTTTCCTTTCTATTTTCTGGAATCCTATCTTCAAGACTCTAGCTCTCTGAGTCTGCTTAATCTGCTTAATTTGCTTATTGATATCAGAAAGATCATGTAATATTATAAAGATGAATATTTGTGGTCACATCCTAATAGTATATACAATTATTTCAGGCAAATGCAAAATCCATGGTATTTAATGTTGTGCATTGAGTTCAGAATATTCACTCTAGCTTTTTATCAAATACATTTTTTAAAAATAGATAAAAAATATTTCGGCCTGAAGCAAAACAATTTTTCAAACATTATATTTGCATTCCTTATTAATTTAGGAGGCTTAGGATTTTCTGAACCTTTTGTGAAGATTGCTTTGAAGGTCAGAGTACATGTCACCTGTCTCCCAGGTGACATGTCTTGCTCTTACTCATGAATAAATATCGTATGCAAAATTTGTACTCATGCATCAGTAAATGCACCTGGACAGTTCATTAATTGTTTGGTCAGAATACATTTACAAATGAAAGCCATTATATCAACAATAGTTCTATTTTGCCAGAGAGTAGAATAGAAATATCGCCCTCAATGCACTGATAATATCTAATATGAAAGTCTATTGGCATAATTTATTAAAAATAATGCATACTATTTGAATATAAATGAGTATAATATTGAGCAATAACAATGAGTATATAAAAATAATTATCACGTTTTCTGTTTTTTTTAAATTAAAGAAGTTGTGAGCTTACAAAACAATCATGCATAATGTGCAGAATTCCTATATATCGCCCCATCCAAAAACACCTTACATTGTAAGAACGTGATCAGACTATTACTACTGTGTTCCATTGTGTACATTTCATATATTTGTCCTTATACCCTCTCTTATTAAAACTATGCATTAGTATTTTATATTTGTTATAGTTCATGAACAAATACACTCATATTTGTGCTGCTAACTACAGTCTATTTTCCACCACATGGTTCACTGAGTTATAAATTCTATCCAAAGAGTACACTTTGTGGTTTTCAAGATCATCAGCGTTGTGTAGTCACTGGCCCAGTAACGTTTTGAATGTTTTCTTTAGTTCAAAAGAAAAAGTTCCATACGCCCATATTATTGATGCTTAGCATTGATCTAGTACTGTATTAGTCAGCCAAAGGGGTGCTGATGCAAAATATCAGAAATTTGTTGGCTTTTATAAAGGGCATTTATTTGGGATAAAAACTTAAAGTTACAAAGCCCTAAAGAGTACAACTCAAGTTTACTTCCTTATCCAAAGTCAGTTGCCACATGTTGAAGCAAATTGATGGGTGATATCTGCAAGGGTTCAGCCTTCCTCTTTCCTCTTAAGGCTCCATAGGGCCAACTTCTTCCAATCTCAGTGGTAGACTGGAGGGCTCATTTCTTTTCAGCTCAGCTGCTCTGTTTTCTTCACAAGACCAGCTGTAAACATTACGTGAATGGCTCATTACTCTTCCCGGGGCCACAGGATCTTTTTCAGTGTCTATGGAGCTCTCTCTCTTTTCTTACGTACCTGCATCTGTGTGTCTCCTTGATTGAGTGTTCATTCATATAGCCTACAAAGTGGGCAGGGATTCAAACTGAGTTGCCCTAATGACATGGTTCAATCAAAGTACTAATCTTAACATAATTTAATCAAAGATATGTCAGCTAAATCTAATACAATCAAAGTGTTATCACACCTAGAGGAACTGATAAGTTTACAAACATAATCTATATCTCTTTTTGGAATTCAGAAATAATAGCAAACTGCCACAAGTACCTTCTTTGATACTGAAGCAAGAATATTACAATATTGCTGTTAAGTATAGTCCATAAGTTACATTAATTATGTCTTTTTCTAATCATCATTGTATTTTTTACCACCTTGCAATAGTGAAAAACATTTGTTCTAGTTCACAGAACATTCTTGTATTCATATTATTAACCACAATCCTCACCTAACTCTGGTTCACTGTTATTTAGTCCACAGATTATTCTCTAGCTTTCTTTTAATTGACAATTACATCCTTAGACTACCTTTTTCAGCCACAGTCCCATTTATAAATCAGCCACTTACTTGGATAGCGTGTATAACTCACTAGGGTTGCCATCAACTCTACTCTATCCATTTCCACACTTTTACAGTCAAGCTAATTGAAAATTCATTTATTAAGTACCAGTACCCCTCTCAGTCTTCATCCTATCTCCTAGTAACCTAAAGTCTAGGTTTTAACCCCATGTTTTTATCTTTCACATTTAGCTCATGTTAGTGAGACCACACAATATTTGAACTTTGTGTCCGACTTATTTCACTTAGCATAATGTGCTCATTTCATCCATGATATCATATGTGTCTCAATTTCATTTCTTCTTATGGCAGCATAGTATTCCATAATATGTACATACCACATTTTGATTATCCATTCATAAATTGATGGACACTTGGGTTTTATCCATCTTTTGGCAATTGTGAATAATGCTACTATGAACATTGGTGTGCATATTTCTGTTCATGTTACTGTTTCGGTTCTTCTGGATATATTCCTAGTAAAGGGCTTGCTGGATCATATGGCACTTCTATATTTAACTTCCTGAGGAAATGCCAAACTGTCTTCTACAGAGGCTGCACCATTCAACCTTCCCCCAATAGTGAAGTGATGTTTCTCTTTCTCCACATCCTCTCCAGCACTTGTTGTTTTCTGTTTTTTAAATAATGGACATTCTATGGGGTTTGAGATATTAATAATTACTACTTTTGGCCCACTGGGTGGAATATGGGAGAATGTAGGCTATGATGTGGGCCATTGACCATGAGGTGCAGCGGTGCTCAGAGATGTATTCACCAAATGCAATGAATGTCTCATGATGATGGAGGAGATTGTTGTTATGGGGGGAAAGTGGGTTGAGGGGGGTGGGGAGTATATGGGGACCTCATATTTTTTTAATGTAATATTAAAAAAATAAAGACAAAAAATAATAATTACCACTTTTTATAGAATCTATGGAGCCAATAAAAGTTAAGGAGATTGGAAGCAAAAAAGCAATATTGAATATTTTAAATTTTATATACTCTAGTTATATTTATAGGTAATTGCAAATAAGACTGTTGTCCAGAAAATGATGCTGCTTGAGCATACCTCAAATTTTGTTTTTTATTGTTTTGTTTATAAGGCTGCAGGGCATATTAATTTCAATGGTTATGGCTATGACATCATATACCTATTACTCTGTTAAGTAGTTTCAATCCATCAAAAATCAAATAGGGAAAACCAAAATGTGGACTTTTTTTTTTCTTATTTATAACTTCAGTGTCACAGGAACCCAGAATGCATTTACCTTTAAAAATTGTAAAATAGTGGTAATTTTTAAGGAAAGAAAATGGAGATTAGAAAAGGGATATAGTGAGGAGACTCACCTTTAAATTTCTTCCTTTCTGTAAAGTTGAGCCACTTTTACATCATATACATATTTCACTTTCTTGGTCTTTTAAGCTTAATTAATTAACAGATGGTGGGTTTATGATCCATATGCTTCTTCTGTATAATTTTCTGATATAAAAAAAAAAGTTTTTTGAAACCAAAACCCAAAACAAGCACAAAATCTGCTGCTGCCAATGAAAATTGACTTGTAATAAGGTCTTAAACCAAATGACAATTAGACGTTATTCTAGAAAATATAATTATGAACACAACTTTCATTGGGTGCCTCCATAAAAGATGGTGAAAAGTTTTGGGGCTAGAAGTAGCCATGAAATGTGAATCCAGATAAGTATTTTCCAATTTAGATGCACATTAACTTCTATGTTCACCATCACAGAATAATTGCCCAGAAACAATTGTTTTATTTTCTTTACTTCCATCCTAAATAAATGTCTTTCTTTTAACTCCAATGACAGAAATGACTTTGCTCATATGAAAGATTCTTTGAAAGGTCTGAGTTTAGGTCTTTCTAAGAAATTTGGAATAGTTTCATTTCAACCTGTGGTTACTAGAAAACATGCCATTAGCACTTGTTTGATAGTTTTATCTTCCTCAATCCATTACGGAATCTAAAAAATACCATTTGCTTGCTTTGAACAACTGAAGAGGTATATGGAACTGATTGATAATATTTAACTTGTTTAAAGTTACAGGGAACTGGCAAAGAAGAGGCAAACAACAGATTATCCTGTATAATGACAAATTTAGCCTTGTGGAGATAGTGTAATGGTTCACTAATAAGGAATTTTAGTAATATGGCACAACAAAATTAGGGATATTTGTAAGATTGAGCTAGCTTTACTATGTTACCTACCAACAGACCCCAGAATACCTGAATCCTGCCCACAGCCAATCATCCTTTCTTGTGAGGAACTTAAGAACATAAATGCAGACATGTAAAAGGTCATACCAGCTAAAGACAAAGTAACACTAATTACTGCTACGACTTTGGACCCAAACCTCAATGCAAACCTCATTTACCTCAATTATGTAGGACTGAATTTAATGTCATTTTAAATACCACAGCAAGTTCTCATTCCTCTAAGTGCAAATCGAAGTCCCAGTTTATTGGAGTTTGAGAAATAGGCAAAAATTAGATGCATTTTACCTGCTCAACTGGGGAAATAATGAAAAGACAGAAACAGAAGTAAAGAATATGCAGGTGATATTGGTTTCTCAGCAAAGTAGGTCTTCTTGCATTTTTATTCTGAGTTAGAAACACTTAATCACGCTTTCAAATATTCTCCTCTTTATCTTATGCATTCTTGAAAAAGGGAATAGGAACAAGGGCTAAAAGGTGCTTGCACAATTCCTTAAAGGTTTGTAATTATTATTTCATCCAAGGTTTGACCATACGTTGAGAGATCAGAGGCTACCTAAGCTGCTAATAACACTCTTTTCTCTCTCTCTCTCTCTATTTTTTTAATGTTACATTAAAAAATATATATATAAGAGCTCCCCATATACCCTCCACCCCCTCACTCCACTCCTCCCACATCAACAACCTCCTTCATCATCATGGGACGTTCACTATATTCGATGAATACATTTTGAAGTACTGCTGCATCACATGGATAATGGTTTACATGTTAGTTTACACTCTTTCCCAGTCCACCCAGTGGGCCCTGGCAGGATATACAATATCCAGCATCTGTCCCTGCAGTATTACCCAGGATAGCTCCAAGTCCTGAAAATGTCCCCACATCATATGTCTTCTTTCCTTTCCCTACCCTCAGCAGCTACCACGGCCACTCTCTCCACATCAGTGCTACAATTTCTTCCATTACTAATCACAGTAGTTCCATAGTAGAATATCAGTGAGTCCACTCTAATACTTACTCTATTCTCCATCCTGTGGACCCTGCGATGGTTATGTCCACTCCACCTGTATATTGACAGGGGTCTTAGATTCCACATGGGCAATTGATGCAATTCTCCTACTTGCAGTTGTAGGCACTCTTGGCTCCCTGGTATGGTGATTGACCTTCTTCACCTCCCTGTTAGCTGGCTGAGGTAAGTCCAAAAAACAAGAGCGTAGGCATTGCAAGTCTGCTGAGGCTCAGGGCCTGACTGTCACATGAACAGTCCAGAGATTCAGGTCCCTGAGTATACACCAACCCCAGCACCAACCACGGGTTCCGTAAGAGTGACAGAAGAAGCATGTGTAGAACGTCACATCTGAGTCTAATTCCATCACACTCAGGAACACAAACTCCAAAGAGGACCAACTAACATGGCACTGAGCTCTAGAGCCACTCTTGACTTCTCTCAGTAAAGAAGTAAATTAAAGGAAATATAAATTGATTCTAAGAAAAGTAGCAATGAATAAACAGAATGTCAAAACTTTCCAGTTACAATAAACAAAAAAGCCTTTGGAACAAAGCATTTAAGAATGGAACAAGGAAATTCTTCCCCCAAATCACCAGACCCAGATGTTCACATAATTGAATTCTATGAAAACCTCAAGAAGCAGATAATTCCACTTCTATTCAAATGCTTCTTGAGAATAGAGAAAAAAAGAAAAGCATTCAAATTATTTTCATGTAAATGCAGGATATCATTAATAACAAAACCCGACAAAGATAGAACAAAAATAATTGCTTATACTATAAACAACAGTACAAAACTTCTAAAATAAAATAAAGGCAAAGATGTTCCACTGTTATATTGGGACTATGACCTCAAACCCAAGATAGATTCATTAAAGGAATGCAAACATGTTGCAATATTAGAAAATCTATTAGTCTAATTCACCCCAACATATCAAAGAAGAGAAACCATAGTATTTACTCAAATTGCTAAAAATAACATCTGTCACAAAAGATCTATTCCAAATATATTTCTTTCGGACATTAAAATTTCTTTCACATTATAAATCTGCATGCTAAAAATTATATAAACAAGGCATAGATAATGGCAAAAGGACTGATTTCCTTATCTCTTAACCAGAGTTGCCTAGAAATCCTTTCCTGAGGCAAAAATATATTCTAGCACTTTACGGGGGGAGGAATTGCAAATTGAGGGAAGCAGGAGTGAGGGACAAGGTCTTTCTAAGGGAGTACACAAAGAAAGGATGAAGGTCACATACAAGTGGGTGCAACATTAAATAGACAATGTTTTATTAACAAATGCATCTTATTTCCAGGTCTCATGATGTCTCAGAGAAGTCTATAAACTACTGTGCTTCAGCTTTTTTTTGTTATTGTTGTTAAGTATCTAATGATTTTGAGATATTGCCTATATTATATCATAAGTTCTTTCATAGATTCTCACCCATCTTGGCATTTTTTATTAGAATCTATTTATCTGTCCACCTATTCAAGTGCTGCTTTCAAACTGTTTTAATTATCAGTTTAATTACTCTTGAATATATTATAAGCTACTCCACTTGTGTTGCTCTACTTCTGAAGAACTTTCTTGGATACATGCATACTCATTTTTTTTTCTATATGAATGTTAGAATGAGTTATCTATCTACACTTTCTTAAGGTTGTCATTGTTTTACTAAACAAAACAAAACAAAAAAATAATATTTTATGACATTCTTTCATTTTATCTTAGCTACTTAGTGCCACATTAATGCTATATAATACTTCTTCCCAATACTCAGTGATTTAAAATTAAAATAATTTAGTCTTAGGAATCTGTAGGATTCATGTTCAACTAATCCAGGCTGAGTTTGAACAGTGGGTCCACTTTTCATTGCAACCAACTACAGGTTGATTAGAAAAAGTTTGCTTCATGTGCCTCTCATTTGCATTAGGTCACGGTATAAGTTATCGTGTATTACATCTGTGGGGTAGTGGCGTGAGATAGAATAAAGCAAATGGAAACAGGTTTATCCTTAAATAATTTAACTCTCTTACAGTTATTTTGATTGGAATTTTCTCTTCATATCTTCTATCTAGATGAAAGCTGTTGAATTCTATGAATTTTAAATATTATAAAAGTTTCCTCTTTTTGTAGAAATTTTTAGTCCGTTTTCTTGGGTTTTCCAAGCATACAGCTTCTGTAAAGAATGTTCTTTTCTGGATATTAATATTTGAGAGTAATAGCCTCATACTTGATGCCCACACTCAGTGGTTCAATAGCATGCTTCTTCCCCAAATCCGCCAGATCTCAATATTCCAATTTTACTTCTTCCATGACCTTGGCCACTAGTCAAATCATTTGTCAATACCCAGGGATCCAATTATATCCTTAGCCAGGGTCATTTCTCTCTCCAGGCAAAGTGGATAATAGGTCCACAGACTGAAGTTTGCCAGTGATTAGATTTCTCCTCACTAATGCCTTTCAGGGCTAGCCCTAAGTGGGAATGTACTATAGAACAGCCCAGTTTTTTTCTTGCAGTAACATATACTTAACAAAATCCTTGTTCAGCCAGTCTTTCATCCCTCCCCATCACCTAGTCTTAGAGAATCCCCTACACCATATAATGCCATAATTGTGAGTTGAGATGCAACAGCGTTAGAGGACACGGACGCCTAAGTCACCTATACATGGAGCATACCCCTCCAAGCAAACTCAAGCCCTCAGTTAATATTTCTATCCAAGATAGGTTTCTGGGCACTCTTTCTGACCTTGTTACTCAGTGTATCTGAGGGCATCTAGCTAGTAATGGCAGTTCTGGTTAAATAATCATTTGATAGATCATGATTAGACATTAACTCTATCAGAGTGATAAAGAATGTAAAGAATTGTTTTAAGAATATTATATAGTGTTCTGCTGCAGGTGGCAAGACCTTAGGGGACTGAAGTGCAGCAATCATATTGAGACATTCCCAAAAGTTTATGTGGGATCTTGATGTATCACAAATACTTTAGCATAATGAAAGTAGGCAATATTGTCCAATTGACAATGCTGGTTGTCAAAAGTACTATAAAGCCCATTCTTACATTGAGCCTCATAAAACTGAAGGCTCTGTATCATCAAATGATAGGTTGTATCAATGTTCCCAAGTATTATATATATTTCCTCAAAACCTTTAGAGAGTTACCAAGTAATGTGCTACTTCCTTGATGGGATTATTGAAATACGAAGTAGCTTGTCCTTTAGCTTTGAGGACATCTGCATTTTTTTCTCCCACATACAAAAAACATGAACCATAAAATTAGCTAGAATAATGGACTTGAAACTTTGTAATGCTTATCTCCCACGTACTGGAGTACATGGGTCTTACCAGAGTATCCAGAGTAAATATCACTTCCAAGTGTACTGACCATAACTTCATTTGTGATATTTTATGGTGTGATCAAAAATTGAGGTCTCTTCAGATTATAATGTGACAAGGATCAAGAAATTCGAACTCACTCAAGGGCAAGATGATTAATGTATGTATATACATGTCTATACCAGTCAAATGCAAACTGTGTGTGATTCTCCTTCATAATGAATATGAAAATATATATACCTTCTATGTCAATAGCTTCAAACCAGGTACAATAATCTATATAAATAAGTACTAATAATGATAACATATTTGGCACACCGAATATGACTGAGACAGATACTTGGTTAAATTTGCAATAGACCACCATCATCTATCATAATCTATCTGAGATTTTTGGTGGGACACACTGGCAAATTAAATAGAGGTATAGTGGGAAATCAGCATCCTTGCATCCTCTAAATCATTGAGAATGGCACTAATATCTGCCATTCCAAGAAGGATGCTGTGTTATTATTTTATTTACTATCTTGGTCCAGTGTACGGTCAGATGTAAAGATTTCCATATAAGCTTCCCTATACTGATGGTGCTTTCTTCAAAGATCAAGGGATCAATAAAATATTTCTGACAGCCACTTTGAATGAACCATCCTCCATCCTGACTATACAATGAGGAACACAGAAATGACCACGATGTTAGTTTGTGGGCCTAATAGACCCATTGTGAGAGCATTTGCATCAGGACTTCATTTATAATCTGCCCTCATTAAGCATTTAAAAGGGGGATGGAAATAATGGCAACTTGGTCCCACTTACTACGTGCTAAGTACAATATTTGGAACTTAATTCAAGTATAACTGGAGTTAGCTGAGAGTGAAAGTCATCACTAACTTTACTACATACTCTCAGTGGGCATGTGGCTGTGACAGAGAAAGAACCATGCCTACCTTACTTTTAAAGTCTGTTTCCATAATCCTCACTGTCTGTATATAAAGGCAAAGCAATTAAACACACACACACACACACAACTGAAAAAAGGTTCCAAGAGTCTGGGTTATGCATTAAACTTAAAATCAAATATTCTCTAATGTAGGGGTTCTTAAACTTTTTTGGTCCATGGATCCCTTTGCCAGAGGTGAAAACCATGGACCCCTTACTAAGTCCACACTATGCTCTATGCTGTGTAATATTTAATAAATATATCGTACACACACCAACATGTTCCCACAAGATTAATGTTTTTTTGAATTTTAATTCAAGCTCATGGACCCCTGGTTAAGAACCCCTGCTCTAATGCAGATCCAATTTTTTAAATTCTTTGAAGTGGAATGTTGTAGACATGTGGTAAAATGTAATGAAATTAGAAAATCACATGAAATGTAAAATTTTGCAAATATTCAGAAAAGTGTTTATAGTATATACATTTATAAATACTTTGGTCATAACCTTTAAAGTAATAAAAGTTATAAGAAAATAATGGCCTAAATAAGGCAACCTAAGAAAACGTTTATTATAGAAATCACACCTGCAAAAAAGAATAGTATTAAAAGCTACCTTTCTTAGGTGTCCTCTTTGTTTGCTAGTCATTTGTAGTCTGGAGCAGCAAATTCAAGCATGATGTCTGGTATAATGATGTTTTGAAATCCTTCAAAGAATCCAGATATTAATAAATATTTAACGTTTATTTTTGCTTTACCTAACATTTATTTTTTTTATGGAGATACTGTTTCAGGATTTGTTTAGAATCAATTGAGTATAGCTTACATATAGGAAGAGATAAGAGGAAAAACTGAATATATAAATATATATTAAAAACATTCCTTTCTGGAATCTAAGAGATCAAGGCTAAAACCTAGTCTCTTTATCAAAAGGATTAAAATACAACCAAGTCAACAGAGAAAGCATTGCCATTGTTTTAAACCATGAAACATATTCATGCTGTAAAATAATGATTTCAAAGCAATCATTAAATTGATTTCTTTTTTTAATGAGCATATATTTTATTGTATTCTTTGAAGTTACACAGATCATAAAAAATGTTACATTAAAAAATATAAGAAAGTTCCCACATACCCCACCCCCACCCCATCCTCACTCCTCCCTCCATCACTGAGACACATCCATTGCATTTGGTGAATACATTTTGGAGCACTGCTGCACTGCATGGATTATAGTTCACATTGTAGTTTACAATCTTTCCCAGTACATTCAGTGGGTTATGGCAGGATATATAATGTCTAGCATCTGTTCCTGCAATATCTTTTAGGACAACTTCAAGTCTTGAAAATGCCCCCACATCATATCTCTTCTTCCCTCTCCCTGCCCTCAGCAACTACAGTAGCCACTTTCTCCACATCAATGCTACAGTTTCTTCCACTCCTAGTCACAATATTTCTATAGTAGAATACCAGTAAGTCCACCCTAATCCATATTTTATTCCTCCATCTTATGGGATGGTGATGTCCACTCCACCTCTATATTGAGAGGGGGCTTAGATCCTACATGGTTGGTGGATGTGATTTTCCTGCTTGGAGTTGTAGGCACTCTTGGTTTCCTGTTGTGTGGTGGTTGACCATCTTCACCTCCCTGTTAGCTGACCTGGGTGAGTCCAACGAACAGGAGAGTAGGAGTTGCCACTTGTCTGAGGCTCAGGGCCCATCTAGCATATGGCCTGTCCAGAGATTCAAGTTTCCTGGGTACACACCAACCCCAGGGCCAAACACAGGTTCAGTAAAAGGGACAAAAGAGGCATTTATAGAGGGTCACATCTGAGTCCAACTCCATCACACTCAGGAACACAAATTCTAAAGTGGTACTCAATGACAAGGCATTGAACTCCAGAGCCAAATTCCAGAATCGTAGAACTTGTGTGTCACCGTAGCCCTCAGGAGCACCACTACCTGGGGTTGTATCTACTTTGGCTGTCTCCGGGATCCTGCCTGAGACATGCATAAGCATGACCCCTCTGAGGACCTCCCAACTCTTTTTTGAAGACTCTTAGCCATATAAACTCATTTGTCTTTACCATTTCCCCCTTTTATTCAAGGTCTTTTTCTAGTTACATCACCAGTTAGTGATTGGTAATAATCCCTTACTGAAGGGAGGCTCATCCCCAGGACTCATGTCCCACACTGGGGGAAAGGTAATGCATTTACATGCTGAGTTTGGTTTAGAGATTGGTCACATTTGAGCAACATGGAGGTTTTTCAGAGGTAACTCTTAGGCACCCTGCAGCTCTAGACCTGGTTCAAATTTCAGGCACACAGGCTCATAAGCATAGTCATGAGTATCAAGGGCTCATCATTGGACCATCCTTCTTCACTGGTATTTGTCCATGTAATTTGATTTCAATGCAATCAAAACTAAACTAATGTTGTTTAGTTTTTAAAAAATATTTAAGTATTTCCTTTGTGCCCATAAAAATTCTAGAATTTGAAATATTTGCCATTGAACAAATTCCATTAAGAACATATACTCTAGCTTGGAGTCATTTAATTTTTAAATGGTGAACACTCTATTAAAAGATGTAGTAACACATTTCAATTAAAGTGTGATATTTTAGTTAGTGATATAGGGAGTCCATTCACTGGCACTTGAGCATCCCAAACAATCCAATAGTTTCCTTGAATTTCCAGATAAAAATCACAAGTCATGCAGTGAAGAATAAAATTACAAAAATGTTTACTGACTATTCTGAGAGATTTTCTTCATTATTATTCAAGAAGTGTGAAAATGAAAACTGTACACTGGAGCAAGTTAATCATATGCAATATATTTCCAAGGATTATTTAAATACTTATTTCTTTTTCTCCATGTGTAGATTTTTCAAAAAACTAAAATAATTTAAATCTATAATAAAAGTATATTTGAAAATTTGACCTTATAACGATTGTAAAAGGATCACTACTCATGTTTTCTGTTTGGTTTTTAAATTTTATTTTAATTTAGGAAGAGAGAATAAAGAGTTGACATGACACATTGCATTTTAATGTCCCATTAATTTTCTGGGTAGAGATTTATGCCAGCTAAGAAAATTAGCCTAAAATTTCAGGAACTAAAAAAATAAAAATAAAAATAAAAATGGTTTGAATAAGAGTGTTATTCAAGTCAAGTGAAAGAAAGAAAGAATTTTCCAGGAAATCCTTCTTTAAAAAATTTTTGTTTCTTTTTTTGTCAACAAATCATTTTAATTATAGTATTTTTTAAAAGAAGCTTTAGATTGCATAAATGTTACATCAAAAATATAGAGGGAAGCAGATGTAGCTCAAGTTGTTAAGCGCATGCTTTCCATATATGAGGACTTGGGTTCAATCCTTGGCGCCTCCAAAAAACAAAAATAAACAAGCAAACAAACCAAGAAACCAACTCTGGGTAGCTCAGTGGTTGAGTGTGTTCTTCCCAAATAGGAGGTCCTAGGTTCAATCCCCAGCACCAGTACCTCAAAAAGAAAAAGAAGGAGATTTCCATAAAACCCATCACCAGTTCCTTCTGTACTTTCTCCCATTAACAACATTGTTCATTCGTGCAGTGCATTTGTTACAATTGATGAACACATATTGTAGCATTGCCACTAACCATGGACTATAGTTTACATTATAGTGTACACTTTTCCCCATACAATTTTATAGGATTTGACAAAATTTATAGTGGCCTGTTGTCATCGTAATGTCAAACAGGACGATTCCAATATCCCAAAAATGCCCTCATGTTATACCCATCCTTCCCTTTCCCTCCCCTCAGTATATCTGGTGGCCACTGCCTTTATATCAATGATTCAAGTTTTCCCATTGCTAGAATAATAATAAGTCTATTTTAGACCATGGTTGCATTCCCTCTATAGGGCAAATGGATGGAACTGTTTTGCTTGAGGTTGAAGATACTTTCTGTTTTTTGGGTATTGGTGCCATCCGTCATCCTCCTTTTGGTAGTTGTCCTGGGTGAGTCCAATGTCTAGAGCTTAGGTGTTGCTACTCTGCTGAGATTCAGGGCTAAAATGACCCATGGAAAGACCAATGATTTAAATCTCTGGGACATATATTCAACAATAATATTACAGTTAGTATAGTGCTACTTATAGGTTCAAATAAAAGGAGCAAAAGAGCCATGTGTAGGAAAATTTTAATGAGTCTAACTCTGTTGCATTGGGGAGCATATATCCCAAGTACTACCTACTGACAGGGTGCTGAATTCCTGAGATTATCTGCTCTGACTATATCTAAATGTCTCAAAAGCTCTCAGGAGCACCCCTACTTGAACATTTTTTACTGTGCCAGTTAAAGAGATCCTGCTGAGACATGCATACGCATAACCTCTAGAATGAATTACCAACTCACTTTGAAAACTCCTAGCCATAAAAAATCATTTGTGTTTAATATTTCCCTCTTTTGGTAAAGGTCTTTTTCCAAAGGCATCACTAGTTGGAGCTTGGTAATAATCCCTGAGTGCCAGGGAGGCACATCTGTTTCATAATTCACAATCATTTATTAGTGGCAGATATGTTTATCACAAGCCCATTAATGTGTTTTATTTCCCTCCTAATATAATATTTTCTTGTAGGAAATAGGATTGGCTAATATTAACTAAAAGTATCTTTGCATGTGTTAATTGGATTCATGGATATTTGGGAGGGTCATATATAATTTCCCAGTTCTTTGAATGTGATTATCAAGGTTGATGTAACACAATTTATTTTTTGCTTATCTAGTTCAAACCACTTTGTTTTATTTTGACTATATGTCATAAATAGTTTGTGGATATAATTTATAGATTAAGTATGCTACAGGCTTTTGAAGTTTTTATTTTGGTTGTCTTACTGATAAAATGGATTTAATTTAATACTGATTTGGTATATATAAATATATACCTTGATTCAATAAATGTTAATTTTTTATAATAGAAATGGCATAGCATATTATGTAATTTTGTAGATATTTACCTCAAAAGCATCAGGAATAATAAACCAAATTATTGAAAAGACTTTGCCACTTTGTGAGTATAAATGTATTAAGGTTAGCATTGATTTTAAATGTTAGTTGGCATCTTATTTGCTTGTTGTTAGATTGAACCATATTTGTGTTCCAAGCCACAACTACTTGTCAACTCAGCCCATCATTTGTGATGTGTAATCAACAGAACAAATGAACCAGCCCATCTGGCATAATGTCAAATTATATTAAAAAATATGTGAAAGTTTAGTATATACCATAAATGTTTCTAAAAGAATGGGTAAGTTATGCTTTTATATTTGACATTAATTTCTTTTTTAAATAGAGATGAATTGCTATTCACTTGGGGAATTTTCCAGTAATTTGAGCTCTCTACCTGTTATAATTATGCAGACTGTGAGTTTACAGAGTTTTAGTTGTGATGTGATATTTTAAGCATCTTTTGACATGGCACACATGAAGGGCATCATTACTCTATTGTTGTAGGATAACTTCTGAGTGGGAAAAATTCTGGATGAATGCTTTTGAGTAACAACATGTGCTTCCAGATAGCTTTTAAAAATTCAGTATAATGATTAGAATCCCGAAAAAAATTGTATTACAAAACCTATTCTTAATGTCAGATTCATGTGTGCTTTCAGAGCTATTTGGATTAATATGCATTATACATACACTGCAGAGTAAGCTAAACCACCTGAGAAATGGATGGCCAATGAACCACTTTATCTATACTCCACAGATACCTTCAGTATATTGTCACTTGCAAAGTAATTATAATTCTATTTTGATGTAGGAATTGCTACTGTAGCTACAATCATTTTAATTTCTCCCCAGAATTTCCCACAGAGCAATATAAGGCAATGCAGTCTATCTTCAAACAATATTTTTTCCCTGGATTTGAACAGTAAAATGTGACCATAATTCAGAAAGAGCAAATTTATCCTACAATGGAAAATGGAACAATCATTGAGTCTATGATGAGGCACAGGAACAAAATTAAAGTTAGATATCATAAAAATCCCTTGATATTTTTTTAAATGAGATTGTTTTGGTGACTTTCTAAATCAAAATAACTCAAATATGTTTGACTTATTAAAATATGCTTTGATGTTTTCTCTACACATTGAAATAAAACTGGGGATGAAATAAGAAGTAGATGGTAAATTTAGGTATCTGCAAAAATGTATCTTGGCATCAATTATTGAGATAATCTGGGGAAATGAATATATACATGCATTTATAGGAATATGTGTATATATGAATATGCAGATATCTCACATGAATTCAAATTTAATTTGAGTAACTTGTATGAATCCATTATGTTTTAAAGATTATACTCAAGTTTTTACTGGGTGTAGTAGTCAGAATTGGTCCTCAAAGATGTCCACATCCAATAAAGTCTGGGAGATCATCTTGGATTGATCTGAGTGGGTTCAGTCTAATCACACGAACCATTAAAGGCATAGAAATTTCTAGGCCAGAGTCAAAAAAATGAGGGAGAAGAATTCAGAGAAATTCAAAGCATGAGAGAGTCATGATACTCCTGTCACTGTTCCTAGAAGGAACCACATGGAAAGCATGAATATGGCAGCATGAAGGAGCAAAGATCAACCTTTGGCTCATCACGAGCAAGGAAATGGGGACCTCAGATCTACAATCACAAGGAATTGGTCAACAGCTTAAATGAGTTTGGAAGATTATTCCCCAGAGTCTATAATAAAGAAGGCAGCTTTGTCAACACCTTGATTTTGGCCTTGTGAGATCCTAAGCCTACTCTAATTTCTGACTTCAAAGTCTGTGAGATTGTGTTGTTTTAAGCCACTAAATATATGGCAATTTGTTACTATAGCAATAAAATTTAATATGCTGCATTTTTACCTAACAATTCAACAGAGCCTTGATTTTGTCAGTCTGTTTTATAAAAGTTAAGAAATGCATGCATTAATAAGAAAAAGAAAGTTTTCAGTTCTATCTCAATGATGGTCTAATTACAGACTATTTGGATACCCCTTGCTTTTTAAAAATGATTTTACTTTGAGACTGTGCATGCTAAATAAAAGCCAACTTTGGTTTGAAAAACATGATTTCCAGATATCATGGGATTTTAAGGCCTTAGAAATTCTTGCTTTTTTCTCTCATCAGATATGGCCATTTCATAGGCTTCTTTTTTTTTCTCCTTGTTGAATTCTTTTCTTTTTCTCTTTTCTTTAAATGTTACATTAAAAAATATAAGTGGTTCCTATATACCACCACCCTCCTCACCCCACTCCTCCCACACAAACAACCTCTTTCATCATCGTGGGACATTCATTGCATTTGGTAAATACAATTTGAAGCATTGCTGCACCACATGGAAAATGGTTTACATTGAAGTTTACACTCTTCCCCAGTCCACCCACTGGACCATGGCAGGACAAACAATGTCCACCATCTGTCCCTGCAGTACCACCCAGGACAACTCCAAGTCCTGAAAATGCCCCCACATCATATCTTTTCTTTCTTCTCCCTACCCTCAGCAGCTACTGTGACTACTTTCTCCACATCAATGCTTCTATTAGGATAACATCTGGTCATGCAGGTTTATTTTGCTACCTGGTCCTTGAAGAAGATGATTCTGCCATATAAAGATGCTTCCCTGAGATTCATATTATGAACTTCCACTGAAAATCACATACATGGCAAACATTAAGTGTGCCTTTCAGATAACTGGTACAGAGAGAATTGCACACTGTGGGGTGTATAATTGCTGAAAGTTTCTAGCTGTGGTTGTCCTCAGCTTTCCAGGGGGGACTTGTGCATCCAGGAGAGACAACAGCCAAAGCCTGAGAACCTTGGTGGCACAAGAGCATATGATATTTGGCGAGTTCAGGGCTCTACTATGGACTTACAGAAACTGAAAAATGCACCACACTTTGAGGAGGTTCTTCCTAACCAATCCATACTCCCTTTCTGAGATAGAGACTTGCTTCACAGTCTGAAGGATTTTCCTGTCTATTCCTGCTCCCTATCCTCTTTAATTTTCATAGTCATTACTCCCAATGGATCTTTGCATTTCTAATTCCATCTTAGCATCTGCTTCCTGGGGGATCGAACTGACATATATGCATTAATTTATTGATTTTGCAGTTAATCTTTTTTTCTTATTTTTCCTCTGGGTAATTCTCTGTGATAATTGAAATCCTATACTTTCCTTGGACTCATTTCTCTCTGTTCTCTTTGGCTTAATCTGTGTGATATTCACTGATAATTTGTATGAGGTATACTGTTTGAGGGTTGTTTTCTTTTGGAAAGATTAACTTAAAAGTACACTAAAGGATAGCAGGTGTGACTCAAGAGTTTGGGCTCCCACCTACCACTTGGGAGGTCCCTGATTTTGTTCGTGTTGCCTGCTAAAGAAGACAGCAAGCTGGCATGGCATGCAGGCATGGCAAGCTGATGCAATAAAAACACAAGAAGAAAAGCATAATGAGACACAACAAAGCAGGCAATGGAGGGGGCTCAAGTGATTAGGCACCTCCCTCCCACACCAGAAATTCTGGATTCGGCTCCCAGTGCCTCCTAAAGAAACAAGAAAGATAAGCAAACATAGCAAGTGCAAACAATGAGGGAGTGGGAAGAAATAAATAAATAAAATAAATCTTTAAAAGAAAAACACACTGAAGAAAATTTAATGATAAGCCTTAATCTGTGTAAATTCATTGCCATTTTTCTTCAGTATTCTTACATTCATTTAAAGGATACTTATTGAGGATCTGCTGTAAGTCCCATATTACACTAGGTGCTGGGAATATAACAATTAACAAGACAGAATCCTTGCTCTCATTTACCTTATATTTTTCTGGGTGGAAATGGAAAATAAATGTTAAAAATTAAAATATATCATATATTAGATGCTTTCAGGAATTTTAGAGAAAAATAATGATAGAGATTGGGGTGGGTCCAGGGAGTTTTCTTGTTCCACATAGACACACAGGATTAGAATTCAGAGTCTGAGGAATGACCTGGGAAATTTGAGGTATATTTTGGAATTGGTATGAATATGGATAATGAGATTAGTCCTGATGATCACAAAGCAAATGATAGTCATAAGGTTACTACTATTGTAAATAAGGAAGGAGTGATATTTTAGACAGGAGCACAAAGATTTAGTGATCCTATTTGAGTTTAAGGTTTCCATATATTCAAAGCTTAAAAACTCTCATAATTACTTTTGGTTGTGCATGACATCATAGTGATGCAAGGCTTTATAATGATCTTGATTTTTTAATGTTTTAGGACTAATGATGAAAATTTAATGTGCAACGAAGAACATTGGCATTTGTTATTATTTCTCGTTTGGTGATTATCACTGGATCTCTTGAATTGAATTAAATTTTGCAAAAGTTAAACAGCTTCTTTGAAATCTACTGTGATTATTTTTACAGGAAAGGCATGCTGACCTAAGAGGCAGTCCTAAACATAGTTTCAATTGGCACTCCAAACTTCCATTTCCTCAGAACCTCCAGTGGCCACCACCTCTACATCAATGATATAATTTCTTCCATTGCTTGCATCACAATAAGTCCATAGTAGAATACCAGTAAGTCTACTCTTGTCCTCCATTCATTCCCCAATCCTGAGGAGTCTGGCATGGTGATGCCCACTCCACCTCTAATTGAGAGGGGTTGCAATGCCCATATTTTAACCTTGTTTGCGAAGGGCATTCTTACTGGATATAGAACATCACGTTCATGGTTTAATTTAATTTAATTCTGTTTTTGTTATTCATTCAGCACTTTAAATAGTATATTTGCTTCCACAGGCTTTTTTTTTTTTTTTGAAAGTCAGCCTTCATTCTTATTTCTTTTAAAAGATTTTTCTTGTGTTCAGGATTTAGTAATTTGACTATGGTGTGTCGAGTGTGATTTTCTTTTTCATTGATTTTTCTTGATGTTCTCTGAGTGTCTTGATCTATTTGACACCTTTCATTATGTTTGGAAAATTCATGGGTACAATATCTTCAAATATTGCTTTTAATCCTTCTCTCCTCTTCTACTGGCCCTCCATTTCATTAATTTTGGATGATTTGACAGTATCCCATATTTCTTTTATATGTTCTATTTTTCCTATTATTTTCTGCTTCAGTTTGCAAAATTCCTATTGCCCCATTTTCTTGTTCCTCTAATCTGCCATTTCCTATCTGCTACTACAACTTCCAGTGTGTTTTTATATATATTTTTAAATTTAATATACCGCATTTTAAAATTCTATATCATTTCATTCATTCGGTTGCTTGAAGGATACAGACAAAAAGTATAAAAAGGGCACTAGCCATTGTATATATAGCTTAATATAGGAGACCAAATATTTATTGTATGACTTTAAACCCCTTCATGTACATTGACAATATAAAAACATCAAGACTGGAAGTTGAAGATTTTTGAAATATTTGCACTACGGAGTAAATACTCCATATAAGTCTTTATTTATTACGAATTCCGTCCCTGCCTCCTAACAACTGCAGCTATAATACTGTCTTCCAAATTATCTCCTGCCTAGTGAATAAGGCTTCAGGTTAACCTCTTTATACTCATACTTGGGAGACACAGTGGACTAGTGTCTATACCTCACTTGGGAATCGTAAATGACCATAGATGAGATGATTAGATGTTATAGGTGAGTTAAGAATAGTTTGGCACATTGTCAGTGGGCCTTACTTTGGTATTTGTGTTCCCCATTGCAACAGAGTTAGATTCATTTTTAGGTTCTCTACACATGGCTCTTATGCCTCTTTTATTTGAACCCATAATTGGCATTATACTTTTTAAATATACGTCCCAGAGACTTAAATCTTTGTTTTGTTCATGTGCCAGTTGAGCCCTGGATTTCAGCAGAATTGCTACACTTACTCTCCAGTTCATTTGGATTCACTCAAGGGATGAAGATGGACAAAACTCATCCCAAGGAACAGAGAGAATCTGAAACTACAAGCAAAATAATTCCACCCATCTACCCCTGGGAACTGAGCTCCCTCTCAATTAGAAACAAGGTGGGCATCACCATTGCAAAATACTCAAGATTGGGGAATGAACAATGGACTAAGGAAGACATTATTATTATATTATAGACATTATTATTGTGGCAGTAGAAGGACTTTTATCATTGATATAAAGGCAGTGGCCACCAGAGGTTCTGAGGGGTGAGAGAGGGAAGAACAGATGTAATATGGAGGCATTTTCAGGACATTGAAATTGTCCTGCAAGACACTGCAGTGACAGATACTGGCCATTCTACATTTTGTCATAATCTACAAAACTGTGTGGGGCAAAGTGTAAACTATAATGTAAACTATAGTCCATGGTTAGTAGCAATGCTTCAATATGTGTTCATCAATTTTAACAAATGTTCCACACTAATGAAAGATGTTAATCTAGGAAAGTGTGGGAGGGGGAGGGAATAGAGCATATGGGACTCTCCAAAATTTTTTATATGATTATTATAATCTAACGCTTCTTTAAAAATAAAAAAATTAATTAAAAAAAGAATGGCTGTGAAGCTCCCAGAGATTAGAGAGGAAAAGCATGTGTCAGTTTTTTTCATAGTTCATTTATGGTTCACATGTTCAAGACACCTATAGTAGCGCAGTTTGGGGTTGATATGAGAGATTTACCTGAGGGATGAAAGATCTTCAGCAGAAAGATGCTAGAAGTGAATCACTATCTTTTAATTGTATTTTTAGGGATGAAAAAGGACCTGTAAATTTTGAATCAAAACCAAGATGGACTTAACTTCATTAGGGCTTCTGCAATTATCATTTGAATATAAATTTGATTAAGGAATTTGTTTTTAATGTTTTCCTCTCTGCTGATTTTCCCACACTGAGGCATACAGAAGTATTTGTTACTGTTGTTGTTTTTGCATGTGAGGAATTCTTAGTTTTTGGAATTGACAGTGGTGGGGGGCCACATTCACAAGGTGCCCCACAGCAGGATTGATATATTTATAAAATAATAACACAGGGTAGCAGTTAAATTTGAATTTTAGACAACACAAACAAACACACACACATACATATAGAATAAATTTTCCCCAGGCAATATTAACAGTACACTTACACTAAAAATATTTATCTAAAATTCATATTAAATTGGGTATCCCATATTTTACCTGGCAATGCAATCATGATAGAACAAAAAAGTAGTAAATACTAAGCAATTGTTAGGCAAAAAATATTTTGATGCCAGGTTTCTACATTATCAGACAAGTAATATATTGCCTGCCTCTCTTCTCTCCTTTTTATGTTGCTATGAATTCAAAAAGATAAGAACCAGTGATAACCAGGATGGAAGAATAGAACATAAAAAGTACAAAGATAGAAGAGGCCTAACTCATGCCCTTCCTCATATATCAGAAGTTTTCTTCCTGGAGAAGGATTCAGCTCTAAAGTAATTTCCAAAGTGTTTTATTTTTCCCCTGGGACTGGACAATTTTATTTATTTGAAAATAAATCTGAGACCTAAACTCTCAGTTAGATAGTTGTTATAGAAGTGACCAAAACATGTACAAATCCTTCCAGAATTTCCTTTCAAATCAGCAGAAACACTAGCATTGTTGAGTGCAATTAATGGGAGAAAAGGAGAGAAAATAATATGGTTATAATATAATATAATTAATATAATATATTATCTAATCTAATCTAATCTAATCTAATATAATAATCTGATTCCATGAGTTCAACATATCAATTCTAGATCATGAAATCATCCCAGACAAATTAGGGTATCAAATATTCACTCTAGTAAAGGGATATATGGGGCACTATATATATTTCTATTACCATTGCATTACTTCTATATATGTCCCAGTGAGGTTTATGAAATAAATAGTTTAAAGTGTTATTTAAAAAACAGATGCTAGGAAGTGGACTTGGCTTAATGGGTAGAGCATCCACCTACCACATGGGAGGTCCAAAGTTCAAACTCAGGATCTCCTTGACCCATGTGCAGCTGGCCCATGCACAGTGCTGATACGCACAAGGAATGACGTGCCACGCAGGGGTGTCCCCCACATAGGGGAGCCCCATGCACAAGAGTGCACCCCGTAAGAAGAGCCGCCCAGCGCAAAAGAAAAACCAGCCTGCCCAGGAGTGGTGCTGCACACACGGAGAGCTGGTGCAGCAAGATACACAACAAAATGAGACAGATTATTGGTGCCCCTGACAAGAATAAAGCAGACATAGAACACACAGTGAATGGACACAGAGAGCAGACAATTGGGAGGGGGGAGGGAAGGGAAATAAATTTTTTTAAAAAAGAAGAAATTCTCAACTCAGATTTAAAAAAAATAACAACAGATGCTCAATATTTAGAGATATTTCACTAATAGTTTAGTTACAGGATTTTGCATACTTAACGTCAATTTTTAAACTTTGATATAAGTTCTTTTACTAAGATCTTAGCATGTGTGTATGTCTGTGGAAATACTACTTTTCATGGTTTTTATGATTCTCAAAAAGAGAACCTTAAAATAGAGCCTGAAATGGTGCCAACTGCTGAGATAGATATTGTAAAGCTTTCATTCTGCTAGAATGTTAAATAAAAGGCAAGTTTCCACACTTTATCACAATACTGGACAATAAGTACCTGAAATTATTTAGCACTATTATTTTTCTTCCTCAACATTTAATTTACTTTTAGCGATTATATATTTTTTCAGATAAAAGAAATCTTACAAGTCTAATTTTTCCCTTCTTGATCAATAGAGAAAGAGAATGTGCCTTCCTGAGTCACACAGGGAAATTACACTTTTTATTGATCATCTTTCTTCCTCTCCTCTTGTTTGTTTTGTCTATTGAATTTGTATCCCTGGTCTTCCAGGGTTGAGAAAGCCTCTTTAAAAATTATGTAAAGCAGTCCTTGTGGACTTTTTGCCCAGAGGAATAGACCAGTTTACAAACATAATCAATATTTCTTTTTGGAAATCATAAATAATGTCAAGCTGCCACACTATACCCTCTGAATTCCAAAAAGACATTACAATATTTAATTAATATTTAATTTATTTCAGTAGCAATTCTAAGTACAAAATCACATCAGTTTATAGAAATACAGTTTGTCTTGGGGTAAAGTTTCCTCTGACTGTAGACCTGTCAAACCCACAAAACAACTGATCTGTTTCCAATATACCAAGGGACAAAGGATAAACATTTGCATTACTGGAAGCAGAATTCAGGAGGGAAACATGAGCTATGGGTCCCCTACCTTCTGAAAACCTGCAGGACATAATCCATTAGATTTCAAAGACTGAGAGTCATTCTTGAAATGATTTTTTTCCTCCTGGGGCCTAACAGGAACCCACTCTTTCTGCAGGTTTATCCAATGACCATTTTCTTGGTTTCACCCTCATCAAGCATCTGTGTGGTGATGTAGCTCCAAACCTCACCCTCCAAGAACATTGGGGTGATGACCACACTTTCCCTAATCTCTGAGGTACAATCTCGACCTTCTTAGTACAGAGAGGTAGAGGCAACACTCTCTCTAATCTCTAGCAGTAGGCCCAACCCTCTCAGAGCAATGAGTTGGGGACCTGGCCTTCCCTAATCTGTGGGGTCAGAATCACCTTTCTCAGACCTATGTGGTGTCGAACTTATTCTCCCTAAACCTTGGCAAATGTGCTCCATCCTCTCTGTACCCTAGGGTAGCCCTGAACAGTGGGCTGGAAGATCCACCCTCTTCAACTGCTGGGGCAAACTCCACCTTCTTGTCCTCATGGGTGGGCTTCCTCTCTTGGCCCAAGCCAGGCTGTATTTTCCACATTTAGTTTGGAAATCTCCTTGGCTAAATGTCCATGCTTGTAGTTTTCAAATTCTGCCTTTCATAGAACATCAGGAGTCATTCTTGTTAAAATACAGATCACCTTTCCTCCAGTTATAATTATAGTTTCACCATCTCCTTCTAAGGCCTTATCAGAAATAACTTTAGGTTCCATACTCCTAAAAACAGTCTCTTCAAAGCATTCCAGACCTTTTTCCATCAAGTTTTTCACACTTCCTCCAAAAAAATACCCCTTACCCATTTATAAATCCTTCCAGCAGTTTGATAACTGCAAAAGCATGATCCCAGTTTCCTGCTACCAAATTCTGTATTAGCCAAAAGGTTGCTGATGCAAAGTACCAGAAATCTGTTGGATTTTATAAAGGGTATTTATTTGGGGGTAAAATCTTATTCTACAAGGTCCTAAAGAGTGCAACTCAAGGTTACTTCCTCACCTCTCTGTTGCCACATGTTGAAGCAAGTTGACAAGTGACATCTATGGGGATTCCACCTTCCTCTTTCCTCTTAAGGTTCTGTGGCCCAGCTTCTTTCAATTTCAGCTGTAGGATGGAGGACTCATTTTTTTCTAGGTTTTCTTAGCTGCTCAGGACTCTGGTCTCTTCAGCTGCAAACTACCAGGCAAACAGCTCATCTCTCTCTGTGGACTGCTCAATCCTCTTCTGTGTATCTTCTCCTGTGTTCTCCTTGAGTGAGTTGCAATTTGCATAGTCTACCAAGGGAACAGAGATTCAGCCCTGCGTGTTGTAATGATGTGGCCAAATCAAAGCCCTAATCTTAACATAAGCAAGTAAACATAAAGCCTTTAAATTTAAATCAATCAAAGGGTATCATGCCCAGAGGAACAGACCAATTTACAAACATAATATTTCTTTTTAGAATTCATAAATAATATCAAACTGTCACACAGGTGTAAGAGTCAGGAAGAATTTACATCTATAACCGTTGTCTTTCACTGCACATGTCACTGCATAGCATTCTTCTATTTGCTGTGCACTGTGTCTCTTCCAACCTGGGACATTAGCAGAAGAATAATATCCATTGATTCCTTGGGTATTCACCTATTGACATTATCAGATAAAACTATGCTACTTTTGCTTTTAATTACTTTTTTTTCTAATTGAATTTTTTTGTTGTTGTTTCTTTAAGTGTCTGGTGATTTGGTGGGTGCAATCCTAAAGACTTTATTGAAACTTAGCATGTCTCCATTTAGCATTTCTAATAGAGCAAATGAACTCTGAAGCCCTAAAACTTTTCTCAACCCAGAAGCTAAAATCAACTAAGTGTGAAGAGCTCTCTCCAATGCTTTTGCAATATCTTTCATCTAATGAATATTTTATCAAAACATCTTTGTAACTTAATAGAAATGTCAGTAGAAGATCTGTTGCTGTGGAGATAAAGTGCTATGTCTTAGAAATTATTATAATTGACAAATTTTGTAACATAGATTCAAGACTTCTTAAAAGATAAGAATTAAAGAAATAAAATATGCTTATTCATTTCTACTTCCTAATTGTTCTTGTTTGAATATTTTATTTGAATGCTTTTTGGCAACCATGATTGACATATGTCTGGGCTAAACATTCTCCTCCTCTGGCTTGGTTTTAAGAGCTAGGTGGTTAGAATGGTTTGTCAAAGAATTTGGTTTTCTGCACCAGTGTTCCATGTAATGAAGCTAGATTATTTTTTTCTTTGCAGTCATTTAAATTTTCTGTTCTTACACAAGACAGAGTGTCCCTAAAGAAAGCAGTTCATATTTCATGTCGTTGCTAGCAGTAATAGACGTCTAAGTCAATAAACACATTAGACTGTAGAAAATAATCAGCTCTAGTTGGAGAAATAAACCAAAGGCAGCTTGATTTTTCTATTAAAATGATAGGCTTTGTGCTCTTACATCTTAGTAAACTACATGTAGCCTTTAATAAATTATTTAACCTCCCTGAATCTCAATTTCTGAATCCATAAAATGGAGTTAATATGAGTACCATAAGTTTGTTTGAGCAATAAATTAGAAAAAAATATCCTTGTGTTACCATGTGATCAGTATCTTTTATATGTTGAGCAAATTCTAGCTATTTTACTAATAATATAGAATTATACTCCTTTTACATATTCAAATTTTTTACATATTCAAAAATTTTAATTTGTAATTCTCTAGTGAGCCATCATTATTGATATCTTATTGTTTTTATTTTAAAACAATAACAAGTGTGTTAAACCAATATCTTGGAGTAATTAACTAAGGTATCAAATTTTTTAAATAATTAGAGATTAATAAAAACAAATATTCCTATACATATTCAATATGCTCATTATGAGGAATCAGTAAAATTTGCTAAAGTTAAATAATTTCAAAGTAATGTAGGAGATATAAAAATGAATATAATAAATATTATACGTAAAATAAGCTTGGAGAGAAATTGAGATACCTACAGACACCTACAATTGATCAACACTTATTTTAGAAAATAGTTTAAAAGTTTATCATAACATATGCTAAGAAGCAAGAAAACACAGAAAAGTAGTACCTGATTAAAGCCAGGAACTCAGACATTATTCCTCCTACTCTCCCATAACCTCCCATTTTTGCTATTAATTGTTCTCTTTGTCACTTCTGAAATTGCTTTACTTTGCTAGGCTTAGTTTTCTCATTTGAAGAAAGAAAAAGAAAAAGAAAATAATACTCAGGAGTTCTAGGGTAACTTTCAGCCTAAAATATCTAAAACAAAGTTTCTGACGAAGTGACACTCAGCTCATGTGATTTGGCATACAATAGGAGACTGGTAAAAGTTGAAGAGTGCTACCAGAACAAGAGAACAAATTGCAAGGGAATGGGATGTGTGTTTTGTGGGAATTTTGGAAAGATACCTTAATTTATGGCTTTTATTTAAAATATAGAAGAACAGAAATGATTTTCTTTATTTCCCATATATGGAATCATAAGAAATAACTAAACTCCAAACCTGAATACAATTTCATATTTATTTATCTCATGCATGTGAAGAATAGATATATAAACTAACAAAAAAAAATCAGAATCGCTAATTCATTTGGGCAATTTAATTGAATCTCAATTTCCTCAGCAGTAAAACAGGAATAAAAATATAAATCAAGTGAGCCTGTAAGACAATGATATCTATATATATATTATGCCACTTAGTAAATCTTTAAGATTCCAGCGGATATAAATAACTTTTTTCTCCATGGGAAAGGTTATTCCATTCGCCAATGTCATGGGTTTCAACACCTGTTCCATAGAAGGTACTCAATAAATACTGCAAGCTAACAGCCTTGGCTGTCTGCCTTCATTGGCAGGTTTTATTTCTAGTCGTGTAGCCTTTGAAATTTGTATGATTCTATTTCAGTCTGTGTAGAATTGTGATTGAGCCTGTCAGCCAAGACTAATGAGGATAAGGTGAAAAAATTTTATTAACTTTTAAACAAGCTCCATGCTTTTCTGGACAGCCACTGGTGATGAGTCATCATGCTATTTCTGTATTAGCATTAAGTCTGAGTTCAGAATAGAATCTTTAGGTGGTGACAAGACTCATTTATATAACATTTTATATAATCCCAAAATGGTATTTCAATTCATGCATTATGCATCTTAATAGGAGGGGAGAATAAACTCTGAATAAAAGAGTAGAAAAGGCTTAGAAAAAATGTTAGTTAGGGAAAATAACTGCACATGTTCATAAAATGATTAAACTGGTTTTCAACAACATGCTATCAAAGAAAGCTCTAAATTAAGAGATAGCAGACTCAAATTCTGGTTCTGATTAATTTAGTACCTAACTACCTGTGTTATCTTAGCATTTTTTAACCAAACCAGAAAATCTCCAGCATCCCTCACTGCACTATGTGTTCAAACATGAAAAATAATATTAAGACTCACAACTCAAGCATAGACGTTAAGGTTATACCTTCTAATATATTTATTTTTATTTTACATTAGTAAAAAAAAAAGTTCAATCTGTGTATTATGAGTCCATCACTTCAGGACTTCTGAAAGTTTCAATCATTAACAAAAATTGCTTTGTTATGAATGAAAATAGTAAAAATAATTTATTCATTTATTTTTGGTTAGAAATAGTCAAATGACAGTCATATAAACAAAATGAACTTGAACTTGTATACCTACCTACATTAACAGAATAGAAATCCAGGAGTTATTTCTGTATCTTTTTCATATAACATCCTGGACTCTGGAGTAACAGTCTCTTAAAAATATAAGTTCTATTTCAGGATTTAAACCAAAATCTTTTTTTTTTTTTTGTAATCACAGAATCATAGGAAGAGAACATTGTCCAATTGTCAAAAAACATATTGAGAGTGTCTTGTGTCATTCAGACATACTCAGTGATCATCGTAAGAAAATCATAATTAGAAAGATTTGAGAAAAGTGGTAGGTGAAGCATATCTGAAGGTTAGCCAATTTATATGGCTTATTGCCAAACTATATGCTCAAAATTAATTTCAATTCTCAACTCAGGTAGGGAAATATGCTTACCTATGGAAAACATTCTCAAGTATAAATTTAACAAATGAGAGTATAAATTGAACAAATGAGAGTATTTTTTTAGGTAATTATGATACATGAAATGTTCCAAATGTAACAAGTTGTTTGTCTTCTCTTGAAAATGGTGTCTTTACACTTGGATGATTTCATAATGAGCATAGCACATAATTTTTTTACCTGTCCTTTAAAAGCAAACTTCTTAGGTTTAGTGAAATGAAGGACGATTGAAATACCATTGTCATGGTTAAACAAATTAATAACATGTAATATCTTACTAAAGGTAACCATAACAATATTCATTAGCCCTATCAACTAGAAAATGATTAAACCAGACATTCTGTTCCCTCCCATCTTTGTCTGGACCTGGCTGATCATATTCACAGTATAACTGTTCACATATACCTAATTCCTGGCTGACCATTCTTTCCTCTGCCCCTCAAGAAAATATTTTTGCATGCAAGTTTCTATGTTGTGTTTGTAGCAACAACCTCACATTTGTGCTAATTAATTTTGACATTAGATTTATTTTTGTTAATGTAATTTTAATTGTGAGGTACATTGTACAATAGAAGAGTGGATATATCTTAAATAAGCAATTAAAGCATAACTATAAAGAAAATAATTTTATATCTATCACCCAGTTTATAAATTAGAAATATTCCAGCAACCCAGATGCTCTATTTTATGATCACATCTGCCTAAAATTCCCAGAAATAATCACTATACTGATATTTGTCACTTTTTTTAAACTTTGCTTTACTTTTATTAATTATGTAGGTGTCCCCTAACTATATTCAGATTTTCCTGTCTCTAAACTTCATACAAATAGAATTATATATTAATGTTCATCTTTTTGTTCAACATTATGTTTATTAGTCATCTATGGTATTGTACATAACAAAAATTCATTCACTTTTATTGCTATAAGAATGATAATGATGGTGATGATTTTATAATAAGAAAATCATTTTCTGAGTAAAAACTGAGTACTTATTATGTGCCTACACTACTAAAAGGCATTTATATTCACACACACAATTCTCTCTATATATACTTTATACATTATAGTATACACTTTATGTTATACTAATATTTAATACTTTAGACATAATTTTGAGGTAGACATATAACTAATAATAGTTTATCTATGAGATAACTAAGAAAGAAAGGGATGAAGAAATTTTCCATATCACAGAACTCATTAGTGGTGGAGTTAGGCTATGATTCTATGTAGTCTGGCTCCAAATATTGTAATTTTATTTACTATAATATACATACATACAACATCTAATTAGAATATTTCTTTAATAAAATGACATGATTTCTTTACCCATTTTGTTATCGATGGACACAAAATGTTTCATGTTTTTCCTTTTTAAAATAATGCTGCTATGAACATTTGTGAACAAAAATCCTAGTGAAAATGTACAAGAACTTACGTAAGGTATCAGTTAATAAGCGGAACTGATGGGTTGCAAGATAAGAGACTAAATTTATTGGGTGATTTCAAACTTTTTCCAAAGCAGTGATACCAGTTTATGGACCCACAAGAGCATGAGTGCCCCTATTGCTCTGTATGGCATTAGTACAAGGATAGACATATTGACCCATGGAATCAAATTAAGAGTTCAGAAATAGATTCTTACATCTATGGCCAATTAATTTTTTAAAAGTTTATTTATTTTATTTTATTTATTTATTCCCCCCTTCCCCAGATGGTTCTCATCTGCCTGCTCATTGTTTGCTTGCTTGCTTTAGGAGGCACCAGAAACTGAATCCAGGACCACCCACTTGAGAGGTGAATGCCCAATGGCCTGAGTCCCATATGCTCCCCATGGACTGTGGTGTCTGCTGGCATGTGGTATCAGTGTCTAGCTCATCTTCTTTTAGGAGGCACCAAGACTAAAACCCAGGACCTCCCGTGTAGTAGGAAGGTGCCCAATTGGTTAAGCTACATCCACTTCCCCCAACTGATTTTTTTAAAGTAACCTTTATTTCAACTTCCAAAAATAAAATAACATGCAAAAGGAAGCCTAACAAATTATAGAAACATTATATTTAAAAAATTCTGTCCAGTAACATTTATATCATTTATTCCTAAAAACAAAACTCAATTGCATCCCGTGTTCAGAAAGATGCACAAATGAGCACAGATTGGTTAAATAATGTGACAAAGGTCTCCTTGCTAATGAAGAAAATGAAGAAAAAATGCTTAATCATGTTCATATCTCATATAACTTAACTCCATATTATTTTTTTACATTTAGCATTGTTATAGTGCCTTCCTTGCCTTTGCAATAAGAATATTATATTACTGTTAATTATAGTCTATAAGTTACATTAATTGTATTTTTCTGTGTATCACTATATTCTTAACACCTTGTAGTAGAATATTTTTGTATTTATATTAACCACAATCCTCATCTACCACCAAAATCAGTTACACAATCCCTAGATTATCCTTAACTGTCTTTAAATTAATATTAACCTCCCTAGACTACCCCTTTCAGCCACAACCACATTTATGAATCAGCAGTGTTTGTTTAAACTCACTACAGTGTGCTACTATCAACTCTATTATCACATATTTACAATCAGCCTTATCAAACATTCTATATACATTTAGTATCAGATCCCTCTTCTCAACTACATTTCTCTATTCTGATAACCTATACTCTACTGTTTAACTCTGTAAATTTACATATCATATTTAGTTCATATCAGTGAGACCATACAATATTCATCATTTTGTGTCTGTCTTTTTTCACTCAACATAATATCCCCAGGATTCATTCCTGTTATCATGTGCTTCCCCAGTTTATTTCTTCTTACAGCTGAATAGTATTATGGGGTCAACTGAGTTTTGACAAGTCTAGCAAGCACACTTAATTGGGAAAGAACAGTCTTTTCAACAAATGGTGCGAGAACATTTGGATATCAACATGCAAGCATGAAAGAGGATCCCAATCTCACACCACATACAAAAATTAACTCAAAATATATCTAAGGCCTAAATATTAGAACCAGGACTCTAAAACTCCTAGAAGAAAACGTTGGGAAGCATCTTTAGGATCTTGTGTTGGGGAAAGATTTCTTAGACTTTAAACCCAGAGCATGAGCAATGAAAGAAAAAGTAGATAAATGGGACCTCCTCAAAATTAAAAACATTTGAGGGAAACAGACTTGGCCCAGTGGTTAGGGTATCCATCTACCACATGGGAGGTCCGCGGTTCAAACCCTGGGCCTCCTTAACGCATGTGGAGCTGGCCCATGCACAGTACTGATGCGCGCAAGGAGTGCCCTGCCACACGGGTGTCCCCCACGTAGGGGAGCCCCACGCACAAGGAGTGCGCCCATAAGGAGAGACGCCCAGCGCGTGCCGCTGACGACAACAGAAGCGGACAAAAGAAACAAGATGCAGCAAATAGACACAGAGAACAGACAACCGGGGGAGGGGGGGGGATTATATAATAAAAAATAAAATAAATCTTAAAAATAAATAAATAAATAAAAACATTTGAGCATGAATTTGTCATGAACATAAAAATACAACCTACTCAATGGGAGAAAGTGTTTGAAAACCACATATCTGACAAAGGTTACAGAACATATAAAGAAATCCTACAACTCAAAAATAAAAAGACAAATGACACAATTTAAAAATGGGCAAAAGCGTTGACTAGTCATTTTTCCAAAGAGGATATATGAATGGTTAAAAAGCACACGAGAAGGTGTTCAACATCACTAGGTTATTAGGAAATGCAAATCAAAACCACAATGAGATACCATTTTATACCCACTAGAATGACTTCTACTAAAAAAACAGAAAACTACAAGTGTTGCAGAAGATGTGGAAAAATAGGAATACTCATTCATTGCTGATGGGATTGTAAAATGCTGCAGTTGCTGTGGAAGACAATTTGGCAGTTCCTCAAGAAGCTGAAAATAGAATTATCATAAAACCCAGCAATCCCGCTAGAAGGTATATACCCAGAAGAATTGAAATCAGGGACTTGAACAGATATTTGCACACTGCCTATTCACAGCAGCATTATTCACAATTGCCAAAAGATGGAAGCAACCCAAGTGACCATCAAGTGATGGATGGATAAACAAATTGTGGTATATAATTAAGATGGAAAATTATTCAACCATGAAAAAGGAATGAAGTTTTGATATATGTGACAGCATGGATGAACCTTGAAGATATTATGCTACGTGAAATAAGCCAGAAACAAAAGGACAAATATTTTATGAGCTCATTGATATGAACTAATTATAATGAGCAAACTCACGAAATTAGCTTCTAGAATATAAATGGCCAGGGGATAGATTGGTGATGGAGAATGGGTAGCTGATGCTTAATTTGTATAATTTCCATTTAGGTTGATTGTTAAGGTTTGAAATTGGATGGTGATGGTGGTATCACATTATTGTGAGGGTAATTCACAGTATGGAAGTACATAGGTGAATGTGTTTAAAAGGGGAAATCTTAGGTCATATATGTTACTAGATTAAAAATTAAAAGAGAAAACATAGGACTGTATAACAGAGTGAACTCTATTATAGATGATGGACTGTAGTTAATAGTACAAGTATAACAATGTTCTTTCATGAATTATGACAGATGAATGATAGTAGTAAATGGTGTTAATAATAAGGTAGTACATGGAATATATACACTTAAATGTAAACTATGAATCATAAGGTAGTATATGGAAAATATACACTTAAATGTAAACTATGAATCATATTTAATAGTACAGTTTTAATCATTTAGCATCAATTATGATAAAGACAACTGTTAAAAATTAGTACAATTAAAAAATCTTTAATTGTAACATCTGTCTCACACCAATACAAGGTGGTGATAGGGTGGTATATGGGAATACTGTATTTTATGCTTGATTGTTCTGTAAGCCCAAACTTCTCTAAAAAAATTAAAAGTAAATCATTTTGGAAAAACATATATATTTGTTCTAACATAGTGAAGCACACTGCTAGGGAAAATACCTTTGAAGTAGTTAAATATACTTAAATGTTAAGGGAATTGAATAGTGAATTTCTCTAGGTATTACTTTCCTACGGTAATGCAATTTGTAAGGTACTGCAGATAATATTAGCTCGGCTGTGAAAATAAGTTCTTTTCAGTACTGGAAGACATTTTGATAGCATATATAGCTCTAGTCTGCTATCTAATGGAGTATTAAAATATGCAATTTCATCAAGGTCTCAAATGTTACTTTTGTTTAAAAGGAAACTGAAACTGGCTTTTTACTAAGGAGAAAACCAGGAACACCTGCTTACCCAAAGGCCCCAATCCAAAAAGGACATAAGTAAAAACAAGGCATCTTTCACTTAGGTTATTTTCTTATTCATAATCACTTTCTATAAAGGTAAACAAGATAGCAACACAATAGATGTATCTTTGACATTTTCCAGATATGGATATGAAGTAATTGCTTCATATTTCACTAGTGATATTTTTCAGCCTTTCACTTGTGTGTGCATCTTCATAGAGATATACACACTGTAAGTGTTTAATAACTGGCTCTTGGGAACAAAAAGCTCTGGTTTGTAATGTTTGCCAAAAGCTATGATATAAATATTCAAGCTCACAAAGTGACATCTTGAGTTAGGACTTGGGAAGAAATGTTCACAGCATGGTGAACTGCTCCAAGTCCTTCCAGCATTTCACTGGTTACAGATGTAATCTGAAGTTAATGGGTATCTATTTGCTTACCAAGTACTTCTGGTGCTCTGTATTAGCAGACCCTAGATAGGATTGCTCTTCCTTGCCACCTTGTGGTTAAGTGGAGCCATGTGACTAGTTATCGCCAATGAGAGAGAGCAGAGGTGAAATTCTATTGTTTTTCAGTGTAGAGTATATAACTGCTTTTGAAAAACCCACTAAAGCACTTTTTTTCTCCTGCCAGTGTCAAGGGCATCTTTCCAGAAAGTGGTTTATCATCCTCTCAGCCTTGGAGTAAGAATGACCTGTGATAGATATGTAAAATAAATGAGAAATATTTTTTATATTAACACACTGAGATCTGTTTGTTACTGAAGTGTAACCTGACCTAACCTTCCCAATTAAATCTAATATCAGTGTTTGATTCTAAAATGACTTCTGATTTATACATTGGAAAATGCTATATAAGATTATGTTAAAATATTGTAATTGGATAAAATCAAATTTCCAAGTATTAATTTGACAGTCAGCCTTTTCAGTGTACTCAAGCCATTCTAAAGTTACTAAGTATTTTCATCTTTTGGTCTGTTTATCAAAAATGTTGATCTGAGCTAAAGGTTATTGTTTGAGAATAGTCAGACCGAGGTCATGTTTCACTTTACTTCCATTTACTCATTTGTAAAAGGAAATATTCTTACTACATATGTAGCTAAGTAGATTATGAAAGTGGTAATAATTTAAACAAACATTTTGGTTGATAGCCTATGATTGACTTGCCAGTTTCTTTAGTGGCACACTCCAATACTGAATAGCATTAAAACAAATAAGGAATTTGAAGATTAGTTATTAGTAGTTAGTCAAATAGAAACCATGGAAACACAAAAGGGAATGATAGTGAATTCATATTAAGAGTTTTCCTGGTTGATGCATAGAGTAAAATGCATTATTGAAACTTGCTGAATAAACGAAAGGTTAATTCAAGCAAAAGTATACCCAATGTGACCTCAAGGTCACAAGGGCTTTTGTGACCTGTGCAATTAGTCACTCCAAAACAGAGATCACCCCTCTCGTCAGGCTGTGTACATGGATGATTGTGTAAGTGGAGGAGCTCACCTACTGGGTCTGAAAATTGTCATACTGTAAACTGAGTGGTTTTGTCACAGGAAATGGAGTTCTATAGCAATTATCACCTTCCTGTTCTTTTCCAAGTAAAGATACCTCTTCAAAAACAGAACAAGGTAGAGAGAGCTAAATAAAAAGTAAGTCTTTTTCTTTATCTTGTTTATTTTTAGAATACAATTCACCAAACAATTTGTTTTGTAATTAATGGATACCACTCAATAGGAAAGAATTATGAAAGACTTGTTAATAAGGGCCTAGATTTGTACATAAAGAGAACAAACATGAAAGGATCAAGCATCAATCAACTGAAAGTCGAATTCCATCCTAAGGACCGATATTAGATGTGAAGGTCTGAGAATAGTTATCACATTCTCACATTTTATGATGATAAAATTCGTTTTAAAGGTGGGCAGATATTGATATTAAGTGCACATTTGAGTGAATGTTTCTTTATTTTTATAAAACTCACAGTGATGCCAAAAATAAGTCATCTGCACTGCAAGATAAACTCATATTCTTGGTTGTCTTTACCTCTTGCTAGATGTAAGCTCTTATGTTAATGTAGATATATGCAGATGTAAAAGGAGAGAAGGTTCAAGGTATACAGTTAAGTGGGAAAAAAATGAAACTAGATTATAAAAAGGAAAATAAAGTAAGATCTCATTTTCTATATGCAGCCCAATAACCAGAGTAAAAGTTTAACTTAATAGCACCTAATGAAATTCCACTTAGGCAAGAAAACTGAGGAAGACGTCTTGATAAAACTATTGCTTGGTAGTAAGAGAGCCCTGAAGGCATTGGAATTGGCAAAGAAAGAAGGAGAAAAGAGAAAAATCCCTTATAATGTAAAGTCTTTACACTGGATGAGAAGAGGGATTGTCTTTTTCCTCCAAAAATCAGAGAAATATGTGAGAACAAATGAGTCTGGGACTGTCACTTAGGCTAGAAGAGACCACTTGTGAAGGTGCCATTGAGAGGGTCCTAGGGATGGCATGCCCAAGAGAAAAATTAAAACACCCGAATTGCATTTAATACATGCCTGGCACTATTCACTATCCCCCAAAGAACTTTAGAAAGCAAATATATCCTATTGAAAATAAGCCCATTTACATTGTCAAAATATATAAAAACCTTAACCTATTTGTTCTACAACCCTCATCTCCCCAGCACGCACAAACTATTTGAGAGAATCCACGGAACTCACAGTTTCTTTCATGAGTGGGTTTTTGTTTGGAAAGTCTGCCTTCCAAATCTGAGTTGAGAGATTGCAGACTTGATTTCAGAATAAAAATACTGTGTGGATTATAGAAACAGGGCCAAGAGGCAGAGGATACCATGGGAATATAACTCTTTTCTAGAGGAATTCACAGACACTGGTTGGTTAAAAGCAGACTTACTTAGATATCAAGGATCTAATAAACCCTATCTCAATTTTATCTAAAATGTTACTAATAATTGAAACAAGTCTAAGTGGTGATAGTGAGAATGATTTTTATTTCTTTCTTTAGTTTTCTTTTTCAATTGTCAGATAATTTACACAGATAACTTTTAATTTATTTTTATTGATTGATTTATTTTAATTAAAGTTTTTATTTTTAAAGGAGCTTTAGATTACATAAATGTTACATAAAAGCTATAAGAAAGTCCCATATGACTCCTCCCTCTCCCACACTTTCCCATATTAACAACATCCTTCATTAGTGTAGTATATTTGTTACAATTGATGAACACATATTGAAGCATTGCTACTAACCATGTAGCAATGTTAATCGTGTAAAATGTAAAATACACTTTACATTATAGTTTGCAGTCTGTCCCGTACAATTTTACTATACACTTACCATTATTCTAGCAATGGAAGAACTCTTATCATTGATATAAACACGTATCTTTAAAAAAAACTTTACAGACAAAAGAAAATGAAAATAGAGGTGTACTAGCAATGGCATTTGGAAATAAAACATGACTTTGTGTCTTTGAAAAGTTTCAAGAGGTTTTGATTAATTTGGAGATTGTTTTTCCCTTTCTGCTTTAAAATGACATAGATATAGGCATACTATTCTTGTACTATGTGAAATATATTTTGTTCTAAAATAGGTTTTGCCTTATTTTGAGTGTCATTTTTAAAATCATTCATATTTAGAGAAGTCTTTGTGTTCTCAAATTATAACACCATTTAAACCAGTAGGTATAAAATATGTGTTAATGCAGAAGACAAGTGAATGTATGCAGAATATGTGTAGAAAATAATTATGATTTTATGGGAAAAGATGAAAAGTAGAGCCAGTGGATTTGTGTGGGGTTTTTGACTGTGTCACTGATTAATCCTCAGGTTTTGTGCATATTATACCTTCTCTCGCTATAGACATGTATATCCTTACAATATATATTGTTTTTTGAGAATTTATTGACAAATGAGCTTTCAATTAACTGGAGAAAATGTTTATGACGAAATTTTAAAAATGCTTTATTCCTTGGGTTATTGCTTTTTTACTTTAAAATGTCTTATTAACACTATTGGTTGTAGTATAGCAAATTTTAATACATTTTTTAATGTACCCAAATCCTGGCAGTTTGATGATGCCAAAAATTCACTTTCTCCCATATGGGTTTTAACATAACAAGAATTGCTTAAAGGACTCGGTGAAAGGATCAGTGTGTATGTTTGTGTGTCTGTGTGTATGTATTATTCATAATTCTAATATGGAAAATGTAGTTAAGCCTCCAATGTTTGGCCCCGGTTTGAGCTTCCTCAGTTACAGGCAAATATTTTGAAAATGATTATCCTCCTTTATAGTGGGACAAGGGAGAGATTTCTTAGGAGATCTTACTACAAAAAAGAAAAAAAATAGAAAGGAGATCATGCCCACGTCTGAAGAATATGTATCTAGGAAAGAACCCTGTTACACTGCCAAAAATTTATAATTACTCTTCCTCATAGCCTTCCCTAACCCCAAAGAGAATTTATGGCCTTTTACCAAGGTAACAGTATACCTTCCTTACTCATTGGGAGAACATTTCTTGAATCCATATATGTTAAAGGTTTGATCTCCATGTGATATAAAGAGATTATGTTACTCAATTATAAAAAGGGAAGAAATCCAAATAAAAAATGGGCAAAAGGCTTGAACAGAATTTTTTCCAAAGAAGAAAAACAAATGGTACATAAGCACGTGAAAAGATGCACAACATCACTAACAATTAGGGAAGAGCAAATGAAACCTACACTGAGATACCATTTCATGTGTTACAGAATGACCATTCTTAAAAGGAAGGTTGTATACAAGTGCTGGTCAGTCTGGGGAAATGGAAACACTTCTTCACTGTTGGTGAGAATGTGAAATTTTGCAGCCTCTATAGAGAACAGTTTGGAAGTTCCTCAGGAAGCTAAAAATAGAACTGCCATATGATCTGGCAATCCTTCCACTAAGAATGCGTTCAGAAGAACTGAAAGCAAGGACATGGACAGACACTTGCGCACTGATGTTCATAGTGGCATTATTCACAATTCCTAAAAGATGTAAACTACTCAAGTTTGCCCATCAACCTATGAATGGATAAACAAAATGTGGTATATGTATATGATGGAATACTATTCAGCTGTAAGAAGAAATGAACTTGGGATGCATATGGCAACATGTTTGAACCTTGAGGTCATTATGTTCAGTAAAATACACCAGAAACAGACAAATACTGTATGGTCTCTTTAATGTGAACTAAATGAAATGAGTAAATCCATACAGTTAAACTATAGAGTATAAGTTCTAGGAGATAGAATGTGGGTTGAGAAGGGTTGCTGATGCTGAATATATGTAGGATATTTAATAAGAGGCTTATAAATGTGGGGAGATGGTTAGAGGTGATGGTAGTAAATTATAGTGAGCATAATCAGCACTGTTGATTCATGAATGTGATTATAACTGAGTTGGGTTGCAAGGGTGGTTAATATCAGTTGAAAGAAAGCTAGAGGATAATCTAGGGACTGTATAACATAGTGATTACAGTGGTAGAAGATGATTGTACAATGGAGATACATGGGAAAAATATAACGAATGTATAGACTATAGCTAACAGTAATATTATAATATTTTTTGCATCAAAGGCTAAATGCTAAATCCTAAGGTTTAAGGGTCAAATGTGGGGACTTAAGAGGGTATGGGATTTTTCCTTTAGGAGTAATGAAAAAATTCTGAAGTAGACTGAGCTGATGACTGCACAACTCTGTGATGAAACTGAGAGCCACTGAGTATACACTTTGGATCGATTAACTAGACTGGGGACCACATAACACAGTGAACCCCATGATGAATGATGGACTGTGGTTAACAGTACAAATATGAGAATGTTCTCTTATGAGGTATAACAAATATACAATACTAATACATGATGTTAATAATAGGATAGTTTGTGGGAAAGCTGTATCAAATATAAGCTATGGACTACAGATATTCATAATATTATGTCGATGTTCTTTCATCACTTGTAACAAATGTATCACCATAATGTAAGGTTTTGGTGGTGGGGTGATGTATGGGAATCCTGTATGGTCCATGGAGCAGTTTGGTATTGTCGATGAATTCCAAAAATAGATATTGTATTATGTTTGTCAACTGGTCTGTCTGAGGTTTCACTTTTAATTAATTAAATTGTGATTAGGGCTTTGATTAGGCAACATCAGTAGGGCGTTGAGTCCCCACCCCTTGCTGGGCAGGGACTCACAGAGAAAAGGCATGGCAAAGGACAGAGTTGGGAGTTTTGAGCTGGAGCTTGGGAAGTGCAGACAGAAGAACACAGAGAAATAGAGACGGCTCCTTAGACACTGCAAAAGCCCAGGGAGAGAGACAGAGCCATTCACCTGTTAGTCTACAGCTGGCCTTGTGGATAGAGCAGAGCAGCTGAGCCTGGATAGAAACCCAGTCCCAGTAAAAAAAGGAAACAATGAAGCCTCAACTCTTGGCAGCCATTGGCGGCCTTCTTGCCCCAACATGTGGAATAAGAATTTGGGGAAGGAAATAATTTATGTTTTATGGCCTGGTAACCATAAGCTTCTACCCAAAATAAATACCCTATATAAAGTCAAAAGAGTTTTGGTATGCATCAGCACCCACTTGGCTGACTAACACAGTATGCATGATTGTTTTGTTAACTCATAGCTTCTCAAATAATTTAAAAAGTAGAACTGATGATTTTAGCAGTAAGAGGAGAGAATATTCATCTCTACTTCAGCCAGCCAGCTTCTCCTTGGGAATTCATTGAAAACCTTCAATGGAGTTTTCAGTTGGTATCCTGTCCTTTGGAATTTGAACTTGCCTATCCCCACAGTTGCACAATCAATTCTATTAAAAACCTCTTAATATTTGTAGATATATTCTGTTGGTTCTCTTTTCCTAGAGAACACTTACTAATATATTAATATGATAGATAGGTAAAGGATAGAGCTATTGATAGATAGCTATAGATATTTTTACTTTTTAAAATAACATTTTTTTACCCTTCATTTACATCACATATATGTAGGTAAAAAGTGCATCAATCCCTTTGTTTCTGTAACATATTTCTCATGTTTCTCTTTAATACTGTTATGTTGGCTTTAAGTAATTTGGGGCTCTTTTTGAGGTGCGTATATATTTATAATTACTAAGTGGATTGATCCTTTATTATGATAAAATAGTCTATATTTCTCTCCTCAATAGGCAAATTTTATCTTAATATAATTTTTCTGTGATTAGCATAAACAATCTATACTGTTTGTATAGTATATCCTTTCCCATCCTTTTACTTTCAGGCACTTTATATCTTTGAACATACGGTGTTTCTGTTGTGGAGAGAATATGGTTGGATCTTGATGCTTTTGTTTGTTTTATTTTGTATTTAATACATTCTGCTTTTCTTGATCATTTTATTTTGATTTTATTTATTTATTCCCCCCATCCCCCACCCCATTGTCTGCTCTCTGTATCCATTCGCTGTGTATTCCTCTGTGTCTGCTTGGATTCTCATTAGGCAGCTCCAGGAACCCATCCAGAGACTTTCCAGAATGGGAGAGAGGTGATCATTCTCTTGTGCCACATCCACTCCTTATTCTGCTCTGTCTCTTATTGTCTCTTCTCTGTGGCTCTTGTTGCATCATCTTACTGTGCCAGCTCTCTGCATTGGTCAGCTCTCCTGCACGAGGTGGCACTCCTGAAGGGGCAACATTCCCGTGCAGGGTGGCACTCTAGCATGGGCTGTCACTCTGCATGGGCCAGCTTGCCTTCAGAAGAGGCCTTGACCTCCTATATGGTAGATGGGAGCCCAACTGCTTGAGCCACATCTGTTTCCCCTTTTCTTGATCTTTTGATTGGAATGTTTTATGCTTATGTTATCATTGATAATGTAAGATTTTATTTTCCATTTTTCTATTTATTTTCTATATGTCATATGTCTTCTTTTGCACCACCAATCCTCCTTTGCAACTGCTTTTTTGTTGTTAAATGGATATTTTTTAGTGTATAATGATAATATTCTCACTTTTTCTTTAACTATTTTTTTAGTTATTTTCTTAGTAATTGCCCTGGTAATTACAGTTAATACTTTAAGGAAATCTAGTTTGCAATAACATCTTACTTTCAACAGTATAAAATGTTGTTTCATTATAGTTATATTCTCTCCTGACTCCTTTGCTATTATTGCAATGAAATTTTCTTCCTGAATTATTATCCCACAATACAGTTTTAAATTATGCCTTTATTCAGTTTTCTTTTAAATCACAAAGGAGAAGAAATGAATTACAAACAAAAAAACATTTACACTGTCTTTTGTATTTGCCTATGTAATTACACTTATTGGTATTCTTTATTTATTCATGTGAAATTGAGTTTCTAATTCGTGTTTGGTTTTTTTTCCCCAGCCTGGAGAACTCCTTTTAGTATTTCTTCTAGGGCAGTTTTTCTAATGATGAATTCTCACAGTTTTTATTCTAGAAATGCCTTAATATATCCTGCCCTTTTGTAGTACAGTGTTTCTGAATATAGACTTCTCTGTAGGTTTTTTGTTTGTTTGTTTGTTTTTGGTTTTTTTTACTTTCAACCCTTCAGATATATCATCCCAATTCCTTCTGGCATCAATGGTTTCTAATGAGAATTCATCAGGTATAGAGTATTCCTTTTACATATTATTCTATTTTTCCATTGCCGTTTTCATATTCTCTTTTCATTATTCCATTCAACTATTCAACCATGAAATGCCTATGCAGGTAGCGGACTTGGCCCAGTGGTTAGGGTGTCCGTCTATCTCATGGGAGGTCTGTGGTTCAAACCCCGGGCCTCCTTGACCCATGTGGAGCTGGCCCATGCGCAGTGCTGATGCGCACAAGGAGTGCCCTGCCATGCAGGGATGTCCCCCACGTAGGGGAGCCCCACGCGCAAGGAGTGCGCCCCGTAAGGAGAACCGCCCAGGGTGAAAGAAAGTGCAGCCTGCCCAGGAATGGTGCCGAGCACACGGAGAGCTGACACAGCAAGATGACACAACCAAAAGAAACACAGATTCCCGTGCTGCTGACAACAACAGAAGCAGACAAAAAAGAAGCAGCAAATAGACACAGAGAACAGACAATCAGGGTGGGGTGGGGGAAAGGGGAGAGAAATGAATAAATTAATTAAAAAAAAATGAAATGTCTATGCATAAACCACTCTCAGGTTATCCTAGGTGCAGTTAGCTGGATTTTTCATACATGTGGATTAATATTTTTCCTAACATTTGGCAAGTTTTAGATTAATATTGTCTCCAATACCTTTTCTATCCCTTTATAATTTCTCTTTATAGATATTCTCAATTTGATTAGGTATTTTTTCACATTTTCCTTTAACTCTTTTGGCATACCTTCCATTAGTAATTTGAATATATTTTTAATAGCTTATACAGTGATGTCCTTGTCCAGTTAATCCAACAACTGCCCTTTCTCAAGGACAATTTTCTCTTGTCTCCTTTGCTTTCCTGTGTATGGGCCACAATTTACCATTTTATATTTACTCCATATTTTTTTTGCTAAATAATGGACATTTAAACTATATAATGTGTCAATTCTGGAAATCAATTTCACTCCTAGTCCCAGGATTTTGTTGATTCTGTTTGCTATTGCTATTGTCAATTGGTTTAGTGAATTTCCAGGACTATACACCTGAAATCTATATTCTTTGTCCTGTGTAGCCACAAAGTTCTCTGTTCTCTGTTAAGTTTATGGTCAGAGATTTCCTTATAATCTTGAGCCAGTGTTTTCCAGAGATGGAGAATTAGAGTTTTACAAAGCCCACTTCTATTTCAGAAAAACAGTTAGAGGACAGACAGAAACTGTGTGGAATAACTACTGTAGGTCTCTAAAGATCAGGAGTGCTGAGAAGCATCCAGGAGAGAGAGATAAAGAGATGAAGAAACTACAATGATGATCTGTGAGTAACTGGGGCTCCTGCTGATGCTGATGCTGGCACCTATTCCCATTCTCAGGGCAGACAGCTTTGTGTTGCCCAGTTCCCAGTGTGTGGCTATGGACTGAGAGGTCCACAGACTCTAATTCCCCAGGGAGAGAAAGAGGGAAGGACACAGATGATTCAGGTTTTGGCTGGCAAATTTGGACCACTGGGTCTCATGGTTTCCACCCATATCAGCTGGGGGCTGATGAGGCATTGTTTTCACCCAGAAGCCAGCAGAGACCTAAAAATAGTCTGCTTTCTCAAATACCCTCCTTACTGACTTGGACTGGCTGCCAACATGCAGAGGGGAGTGGTGATTTCTTACTTCCTGGGAAAAAGCAGGGTGCCAATAAATGCAAGTTTGAACTGTGAAGCCGCCCTCTGAATAGCCAGCTCAGAGAAAGAAATTGCCAGAACTTTGCTTCCATACTGCTTTCCCAGTGGTGGTTGCAATGAACACATTTCCACCATTAAGGTTGAGTAGAAAGGTTTTCCAAAGCATACTGCCTGTTGGAAGGCAGAGAAGTGCACCCCAGGGGAAATATAAAAAATAAAAGTGGCTTTTTGGTGCCTTTACTGTCCCATTTCCCAAAGCCCTTGGAAACTTTGGAAACAGAGTGGCTCTGTGGTCCTGTTTTGGTCAGTTAAATAGGGGTAATTTTAAAGACCTAGAGTAAGTTGAAGCAAAAATTAAAAAAAAAGAGCCATTACATGTCTGTTAACAATGAAATCCTAAGCAATAATAAGAAACAGGAAGATATAGTCAAGTCAAAGGAACAAATCAAAATGCCAGTCAAGTCACAGGATTTGAAACAATTAATGAATGATGTTCAAACCAATCTGCTAAAGCAATTCAAGGAGTTGAATGAAAATATGGCTAAACAGATAAAGGACATTAAGAAGACACTGAGTGAACACAAAGAAGAATTTGAAAGGTTGGACAAAAAAACCAGATCTCATGGGAATGAAATACACAATGGATGAGATAAAAAAAATACATTAGAAGCATAGAGCAGCAGTTTTTAAATAGTAGAACAAAGACTCAGTAAATTAGAGAACAGATTATCTGAAACTGAAAAGACAGAAGAACAGAGTATCAGATAAAACAGACTTTAATGTGAAAATGTTTTAAGACATACACACAGAAAGCTGTTAAATGTGTGTTCTTGGCAGTTCGCTCTGAGCAAATAATCATAAATATCTATGCACCTAATCAGGGTGTTCAGAATACATGAGGCAAACTCTGGCAAAACTGAAGGGAGAAATATTCACCTCCACAATAATAGTTGGAGACTTAAATACACCAAACACAACCACAAATAGAACAACTAGACAGAGGATCAACAAAGAAACAGAATTTAAACAATATGAAAAATGAGTTAGGCATAACAGACATATACAGAGCATTGAACTATAAATTAGAAGGATATAAATTCTTCTCAAGTGCTCATAGATCTTGCTCCAGGAAGACAACATGTTGGGTAACAAAATACTTCTCAATAAATTTTAAAAATGTAAAATTATACAAAGCACCTTCTGTGATCATAAAGGAACAATACTAGGTGGGAAATCGGAAAATTCACAAATATTTGGAGGTTAAATATCACTCTTAAATGATCAGTGGGTTAAAATAAAGATATTGCAAGAGAAATTAGTGAATATATTAAGATTAATGAAAATTGAAACATAATTTATCAAATCTTATGGGATTCAGTAAAGGCAGTACTGAGGGGGAAATTTATAACCTGAAGCACAAATATTAAAAAAGAAGAAAAACTAAAAGCAAAGACCTAACTGAACACCTGGAAGAAGTAGCAAAAACACAAGAAACTAATCGCAAAGCAAAGAGAAAGAAAGAAATGGCAAAGATTAGAGCGGAAGTAAATGAAATTGAGAACAAAAAGAAAAGTTTAAAAATCAACAAAAGCAATAGCTGGTTCTTTGAGAAAACCAAAAAAATTGACAAGCCATTAGCCAGGCTAGAAAGGAAAATGATAGAACACAAAAATAAATAAAATCCGGAATGAAAGGGGAAACATTGCCACACACACTGAAGGAATAAAAAGAATCATAAAAGGATTTATGAAAAAATATAAACAAATTAGACAACCTAGAAAAAATGGACAAATCCCTAAAAATGCACAAACGACTTATGCACTCTGGAGTATATAGACGATCTCAACAAATCAATCACAAGAGAATGAATGAGTCATAAAAATCTCCCAGCAAAGTATAGCCCAATATCAGATGGCTTCACAACTGAATTCTATAACAATCATTTTGAGAAGAATTAATACTAGTCTTGCTAAAATTCTTTCAAAAATATAAGAGGAGGGAAAATTACTTAACTCATTTTATGAAGCCAACATCACTCTAATACCCTAATACCAAAGCCAGATGTAGATACGATAATAGAATATTACATACCCATTTCTCTAATGAATACAAATGCAAATTTTGCCACAAAATACTTGCAAACTGAATCCAAAAGCATATTAAAATAACTATACACCACTATCAAGTGGGTTTTATTCCTGGTATGCAAGGATGGTTCAACAGAATAAAATCAAGTAATATATCACATTACCAAATCAAAGGAGAAAAAATACATGATCATCTCAATTGATGCAAATACAGCATTTGATCATATCCACCATCTTTTCTTGATAAAAACACTTTTAAAGATGGGAATAGAAGGAAAATTTCTCAACATAATACAGGGCATATATAAAAAAATCCATAACCAATATTATACTCAAAGGGGAAAAGTTGAAAGATTTCCTATTAAGATCAGGAGCAAGACAAGGATGCTCACTACTGTTATTCAACATTATGATAGGAGTTCTAGCTAGAGTAATTAGGCAAGAAAAAGTATTAAAAGGCATCCAAATTGAAAATGAAGAAATAAACTCTATTTGCAGATGGCATAATCCTATATTTAAAAAATTCAGAAATTTCTACAATAAAGCTTCTAGAGCTAATATGCAAGTTCAGCAAAGCGGCAGGATACAAGATCAATATGCAAAAATCATTAGTGTTTCTATGCAAATAGTAATGAACAATCTGAGAAAGAAATGGAGAAAAAAATCCATTTACAATAGCAACTGAAGAATTAATTAGGAATTAAATAAACAGGGATGTAAAAGACCTATACTCAGAAAACTACAAAACATTGCTAAAATAATTCACAGAAGACCTAAACAAATGGAAGGGCATTCCATGTTCATGAATTGGAAGACTGAATATCTTTAAGATTTCAATTCTACTCAATCTTATTTAGAGACTCAACACAATCCCAATCAAAATTGTAGGAACTTCCTTTATAGAAATAGAAAAGGTGATTACCAAATTTATTTGGAAGAATAACCTCTAAATGAGTGAAGTCGGAGAACTCACATTTTCTGATCTTGAAGCATATTACAAAGCTGCATTGGTCAAAGCAGCATGGTATTGGCATAAAGATAAGCAAATTGAACAATGGAATCAAATTGAGGTTCAGAAATAGATCCTCACCTCTGCAGTCTACTGAATTTTGACAAGGCTACCAAGATCACTTTTCTGGGACAGAACAGTCTCTTCAACAAATGGTGCTGGGAGAATTGGATATCCATAACCAAAAGAAAGAAGGAGGACCCCTGCCTCACTCTCTATACAAAAATCAAGTAAAATTGGATAAAAAATTAAACATAAAAGCCAGTATCAAAAAACTCCTAGAAGATAATGTAAGAAAGCATGTTCAAGATTTATTAGGAGATGGGTTCTTAGACTTCACACCCAAAGCACAAACAGTGAAGAGAAGAAAAAAAAAAGTTAAACGGGACCTACTCAAAATTAAACACTTTTGTATTCAAAGGACTTTGTCAAGATGGTGAAAAGGCAGCCTACTCAATGGAAGAAAATATTTGGAAATTACATCTCCAGTAAGGGTTACTATCCATTACATGTGAAGCTGTCCTACAACTCAATGATAAAAAGACAAATAACCTAATTTAAAAATGGGGGTGATGAGGGTACCGTGATGTGAGTATAATTAATAGTACTGAAGTGAATGTGGTTGAAAGAGGAAGATTTGCTTTGCCCATGAGGCTAGAAAGAAAATTAGGGGACAAAATGGGAGACTGTAAACTCAATGGAAGTTACCACATTAATGAAAGAAGTTGTTAAGTTGGGGAAGGGTGGGAGGTGTGGAGAGTGGGGCATATGGGAATCCCTTATATATATTTTGTAACATTTGTGTAATCTAAGTATCTTCTTAAAAAATAAATAAAATATTTTTTAAAACTCTCAATGAATTCTGGAATTTGGAAAAAGATCTTGCCCAAAATAGGGAAACAATAAACAAAAAAGGAATTCTTATGGCTAAAAGACTTCAAAGTGAGTCAGGAGGTCTTTCCAGAGGTTCCACTTATGCAGGTCTCAAATAGATTTCACTAACTGCCACAGCATACAAAGCCTCACACAAGGTGTTTCTGAGGGCTCTTGGGACAACTGGACAACAAAGGCAAGGCATGCAGCATCATGAAAACAACACCCCTTCAGTTGGCCCTATCTGGGAGTATATGAAAATCTATTTTCCCAATATAATATCATTAGACTCATTTATATTTCCCCTAATCATGGTTCTTCTACTTCTTTTATTAGAACCCATAATTTTCAAAGTACCAGTTAAGTATATTTCACAGATACTTAAATCTTTGGACTCTTCAAATGTCAGTTAAATCCTGCATCCCGTCAGAATAGCAAACAACTCCAAATTTCCAGTTCTTCAGGTTTGCCCTGGACAACCAACAAAACAATGATGATAGACAGTTCCCATCCCCCAAATTGGGAAGTTTTTGCAGCTATGGACAGGATTATCCCTTTTATTTCTCCCATTGTTTCTGGGTCCCCTAACAGCCTGGGACTGTTGGAGAAGAAACTGTCCTGGGTCCCTCAGGATTGGGGAATGAACAAACATGGAGGGATGTGAGGTATGGACCATAGTAGATTAGTTTTTATTATAGGTGTTATCTTGTGTTAGTAGAATTTTAATACTGATATAAAGATAGGGGTTGCCAGGGTTCAGAAGGGAGGGGGAGAATGAATGGGTAGAAAGGGGCATATTTGGGATGGTGAAATTTTTCTTTATAATATTCAATTACAGACGCATGACATTTGTCAAGGCCTAAGGAACTGTACAGTAAAAAGTGCAAATTATAATGTAAACTATAGTTTTTGGTTAGTAGCAATGCTTCAATATAGGGTCATCAATTATAGCAAATGTACTACACTAATTAAAAATATCAATAATAGAGGTAACTATGTGTGTGGGTATTGGGGGAAGGGGAATTTATTTGGAAATTCCTTATAATTTTAATGTAATTTTTCTGTAAATGCAAATCTAAAACTTCTCTAAAAATAAAGACAAAAAGTAAAAAAAATTGGTAAAAGATTCAAATAGACATTTCGAAAGAAGACATACAAATGGTGAAAAACACACAAAAAGATGTTCAACAACACTGGCTATTAGGGAAATGTAAATCAAAACTACAATGAGATATCGTTTCACACCTATTAGAATGATCACTAATAAAAAATCACAAACAAGAAGAAGAAAAAAACAAAAATAGAAAACCATAAGTGCTGTAGAGGATGCTTAGAAATAGGAACACTTATTCCCTGTTGGTGCTAATGTAGAATGATGCAACTGGTATGGAAAACTGTTAGACATTTCCTAAGGAAGTTAAATATAGACCTGTCATGTGATCCAGCAATCCTGCTATTAAGTATATACTCAGAAAAACTGAGAGCAGGGATGCAAAAAGACATCTGTACACCTATGTTCATAACAACTTTATTCAATATTGCCAAAAAATGGAAACAACCCAGCTGTTCATCAACCAATGCATGGATAAACAAATTGTGGTATATAAATATCATGGAATATTTGTATGATTTCACTAATATGAGCTAAAAGTAATGAGCAAACTCATGGTATTAATAGCTAGAATATAGGTCACCAGAAGAAAGAATGATGATAGAAAATGGAAATCTGAGGCTTAATTTGTACAGAATTTGTCAAAAAAAAGTTGTTTGTAAATGTTTGGAAGTATATAGAGGTGATAGCCCATTATAGTGATTTGCAGTGTTAATATATGAGTATCCTAGTATTTGAAAAGGAAAGCTTAAAATCATATATATATCACTAGAGAGAAAGCTGAAAAACTATATAGCATTGTGAACTCTCTGATAAAAAATAAGTAAGGTTAATAGTGTACATATAAGAACATATAAAAGAACATTTTTCTCAGAAGCAGAACAAATATACGTTAGTACATAAGATGTTAATAATAAGGTGATATTTGGGCAAAAACACAACTAAATACTATGGACTGTAGGGAATATTAATATTTTAATATTCTTCCATCACTGGTATTATGCTGAGTGAGGAAACCAAACACAAAGTACTACAAATCTATACAAAATGCAAATACAAATAAGTTTATGGAGACAGAAATATATTAGCAGTTATGTATGGCAGGGGAAGGATGGAGGGATTGAGAGTGGACTAATAAGGAGTAGGGAGTTTTCTTTTTGAAGTAAGGGTAATGCTTTGATGTTGATTGTAGTGATGAATGTATAACTCTCTGATCACCTTCTCACCTCCAACTGAGTGTTGTTACCATTGCTGTTTTTTTATTTATTTATTTTTTATTTTTTTAGAAATACATTGCCTGGATCTATTTGCAATCTTTTATTGCCCAACTCTAGTTTGGTAGAACTGGTGGGGAATGGAGTAGGCCAAGGGCAATTCACCACAGACTACTGTTGTCCTTCCTAGAAGTTCAGAAGGTTTATGTGAATAAACTCTTCTCAGTTTCTTCTTTGACTCTTGATTTCCTGAGCTCTGAAATGATTGTTTTTAACAAACAACCAGTAATTTGGTTGGCTTTAGGAGATGGGTCTGTGGATCCCGTTACTATGTCCACTGTACATTGCTCTTAAACATAAATATAAATTCCAACATAAATTGAAGAAAATTAATAGCTGTTATGTATTATATCTCCAGCTCAAAATTTCATTCTTAAACTGCTTTATTTTTGCTAGGTTTCTAGGCGACATATAATGCAAAGTACAGGAGCTTTTGTAAAATTTCATTATATCAAAGTAATATAGATTAATTAAATACAATACAAGGATCACTTCATATTTGAATGCCATGTTGAATAGTCATTTTGCTTAAGAAAAAATTTATGTATATCTGTGAAATTCCCATTTTCATTTTTGGGAAAAGAATATAGCAAGCACAATCTTGAAACTGCCTTTTTCATGTAATGCATATGTAATATTCATTATCATTAAAATGTAAATCCAAGTAGAAATGTTTATAAATTAGTTAAAACAATTACATAGTAACTAGAATCATTATTTTGCTCATCCTTTATGATTTTTCTTAAGCATCGTCTTCTGCATAAAGGCCTCACTGAAATCCCCTTGGCTGGTTTATGTTCCACTCTTCTGTGACACTCTAATTCCCTGAATTTATTGCTATCATTACTTCAACACAGAGATTATAGTCTTGATTCTAGGTTGTGATCTCTTTAAAATCCAGGACTATGCCTTATGAAACTTATTTTCTAGGGCCTGGCAGTGTACTTGGAACATAGGGAGGGATCAAGAAAAGTTAGATAAATCAATGAATTGTTTATACTTATTACTTCCTAGATTGTCTTTTATTGTATACCAGACTGACAAAATATACCCACGATGAAGGAAAGCATTATATGATAAAAAATTTTGGGATAGTCATATATGCATATATTAAAAATGCTTAGAATGCTTTAAAAAGTCACAAAATATTAATACAAAGTTTCATGAGCTTAATAGATTTTAGAATATATTTTATCCTTGAACATCCATTAAATATTAAGTAACTACAGTTCAGTGGGAAAAATAGACCTACAAAATTATTGGAGTCTGTCTCTATGGATGTTTGCTAGGGTTCTTTTATTAGTTCAATGACTTTGAACAAGTCCCTATGCTTTGTGAGACTCTATGTTTTCATATGTAAAATGAAGATACTGATAACTCCTGAAGTTCATATTTGGATTAAATGAACAAAAGCTAAAAAATATTTTGAACAGCTAATTTCTCCCCAAACATCCATCTCCCATAAAGCAGATATAGTAGTATTCCATGCTTTCTTTGCTAACACGATTAAGGAAAAGTTTGGAGAAACTGCCACTCTCTAAGAAATATGAATCTTTAAAATCTAAATAATTCTTTCAGGAAGACTTTAGGAGAGGAGTTTTAGAGAGCAGGACACATGAATTATTAAAATAATTTCTCCATAATCTGATTTTTAAAATTTATGTAACAAATCATGTTGTCTGAGCAAATTCACAAGTTGACACAATTATTCCTTAATCTTATTTTTAAAATGGATTTTTAAATGAGTTACCTAATTGCTAGACTCCTAGTTTTCAGTGCTGAAAACTGAAGGTGTCTTATTTTCATAGACTCAGAAAGTAATTATTAAATTTATTTTCTGCTATTAAATTCAAAACAATTATGCAATATTTATCCTTCATTATCATTCATTTAGACAACTCCTTGAAATTACTTAGCAGTTAACTTTATTAAATTTAACAAGTTTCCCAATACTTTTCCTAATGCATCTCTTTTCTTTTGTTGACTATTAAGCATGGTAGAATGGTAGACATAACATTAAAAAAATGTTTGAAGTTAAGATTCAATAAGTGTCTTTCAATGTTTTGTGTTTGTAAGATAAGAATTTGTATTATCCTTCCTTAAGAAGAACACATCATATAACGTTATCCCATGACAGGTGATATTGCCTTTCATTCAGGTGTGAGATCTTCCAGCTTGCTAGAAGGCCTGACTTCCAACCTCATAGCATAAGGTTTGAAATTACACTGGAAATCACAGTGTCTCTTTTCTTGTCAGAAACAGCAGGGAGCAATGTTTGGTGCAGACAGAGATGAAGACCCCCTACCTATAATGCCTTAGATTGATTTTCAGAAAAGATAGTTTCCTTTTAAAAATAATAATTGCTTATGACATTTTCCCTGTGTTTCTTTGTTTTCTTTTTCTGCTTTTCGCCTATTTTATATCTTTTTCCATTTCTCTTTACCTATGGAAGTCTTTCATTTCAGTTATGTTGAGATATAAATTGTGATAAAAATATTTATAATTAAAGTACAGACTCCTCCCAAAACATCACAATGACTGTCTATTTTTAGGATTAAGGTATTAATAGTTGGTAGCATTTATGTGTCCCCCAAGAATATGGCCCAGGCAAAACTGACAAGTTTTCTTGTCCTCTAAAGGCATATATGCTGTTTTCTGTGCTATCTAAAAACCAGAATTATTCCATTTCTTGAGGAAGAACTATATTAAGTTCAGTTGATTGTAACACTTTTTAAAGGAGAACTTTATCAGAGCCTCTGTTTTTCAAATGAGTTGAGAGCTGGTTTCCACAATAAAAATCTGATTAAAGTATGAAAAAGAAATCTAGGCCTTTTCTATCAAGCATCTCACAATTCCTCTAAAAAAATCCCCTTACCCATTTGTAAAACCATTCCAACATTTTTGGTACTTGTAACAGACTATACCCCACTCTCCTGGTACCATATTGTGTATTAGTCTGTCAAAGTAGTGCTGATGTAAAATAACAAAAATGTTTTGGCTTTTATAAAGAGTATTTATTTGGAGTAAAAACTTACAGTTACAAGGCCCCAAAGAGTCCATTAAGGTTGCTTTCTCACCAAAGTCAGTTGCTATGTATTAAAGCAAGATGGGCGCCGACCTCCACGGGGGACGCCCTTCCCCTCTGCGCTTCCCCTCTCTCAGCTACAGGCTGCAGTAGGGCTTGTCTCTCAAGGTTTCCTTGCTTTCCTGGCATAGGGCTCATTTCTTTCAGGGCCTTCTATATCAGTCTCAGCCCTCTACCCAAGGTCAGCAGTAAACTATCAACTATCAGGCAAATGACTTATCTCTGCCTGGGGCCTTAGCTGTCTGAGCCTTCTCCTTTCTGTCACATGGTAGAATCAAAATGACAAAGTTCTCTCCTCTTCCTGTGTCTTCTTGAATGAGGATGCATTTATATTGGCTGACCAAGGGAGCAAGGACTCAACCTGAGTCACTCCTTACTTACCTGCGGAAACAAAGCCCCACCCTTCCTTTTCATTTTAAAAATTATGCTTATTTTTTAAATGATACATCAATCACACAAAATGTTACATTAAAAAATATGAGGTTCACATATACCCCACTCCCCACACCCCCACTCTTAACAAGTAATTAATCAAGGTCATCTTAGCTGAATCTAATGCCTTCAAAGGGTATCACATCCAGAGGAAAAGATTAGTTTACAAACATGGTTTTTCTCTTTTTGGGATATGTAAAATAACCTCAAAGTGTTACAATATGTTTTGTTCACTTACATGCCACACATAGATTGCAACATTCTAATAGAGACTTTAGTGAATAAGAATATTTATACTGAGTTACTCTTAAAAGAATGAAAAGGCATAGAATGGAATAGCAGAGTGGATGACATCTCTAACAGTGCAGCTCTCAAATGGTTGTGGGTACAGTACTATAACTTCTGCTTCTTAAATACACATAAAACTTCAGAGAAGTTTTGACTCAAATGCTCAGAAATGAATCATTTTAGGTGCTCTTTCATTTGCTTCTACCATAAGCCAAATTGACTCAGAGTGGAAAAATTAGGAAAACATGTGGATTCTAAAAGTAAAACCTATAAGATACAAACAAAAATCATAAAAAATTTAGCTGTTTCATATCTTTATTTTCCAGAGTTGTTCAAAGATGAACACGAACCTGTGACTTGATTTTTCTTTTAGTTATCACACTAGTGTTTTAGAGAATTGAGCCTTAAAAATAATGCAGGCATGTTCTACATCAATATTCTGTGTCACTGTTTTGTATAAACAGCAAATGTCACATTCTTCAATTATTCTGATAATATTGAAATAAGAAAAATAGAATTTTCTTAAAGAATATAATGAAATAATGGTAGGAAAAAGCACATCTCTGATTTCGATGTCTCATAATTGTTAGGAGGACAGAACACAGCAGCTAGACCATACCTCTCTTCAGTACCAGATGTCTGTACAATTTTCCACAAACAGATCTAGTGTAAATTTAGTTATGATGAGTTACCCTCTGTATTAGTCAGGCTTCTCTCGGGATGTTGTAGAAATTGAGAGAAGTTCAATTATTTGAGTATAGAGAGACCAGGACTCAGGAATGATTTTGAGAAGGAAAAATGGTTTATTGACGGCCGGCCGGACTCGGGAACTTCTGTTTGAATCCCGAGCCCTGAACAAGATTTTCAAACGTCTTTTATACAGAGAGGAAAGGCCAAATACAGAGAGGAAAGGCCAAATGGTCCCTTTGTGTCAGTTCTCAATAGGCTTCAATTAGCATATATCTTCCACATCTTAGGTAAGCTTTTAGCATGGACTCCAGATATTCTAGATAAGCTTTTAGCATATTTACTTTTTGCATTTCCCCTAAATACTTAAAGTTTATAGCCTTTGCATTGTTAAACATTTCCTGGGACTGGAGTCTGTTGCCATTTTCCCTAAGGGCAGGACTGCAGCCTCTTACGGTTCCACACTCACAAGTCAAACAGCTTAGTTATCTCTGAAGAGACAAAGAGCCTTCCACCCATAGCCCACATCAGGGAAAAAGAACTAAAAGGAGATATCTATAAATATTATGAGATTTTATAAAATTGTCTCACATGACTATGGGGATGTACAAATCCCAAATTCCGTAGAGCAGGTTGCAAACCACGGGCCCTAATGAAGTTCCTTGATGAGTTCTCCAGGAGATGCTGGCTGTCTGAGGTAGAGATGGGAATTCTCTCTCTGAATGTTGAAATCACTTCTTCAACTGGTTAGATGAGACATCACTTATTGCTGACGGCCATCTTCTCATTTGATTATAGATATAACAAGCCATGTATGCAATCAACTCACTCATGATTAAAGTCTGTAAATGACCTTGTATCACAATTAGCCCAGGGCTTGCTTGACCAAACATCTGGGCACATTAGCCTAACAAAACACCTTCTATGCATAAATGTAGGCCATAACATCAGATTCAATATTGTGTGTTATATTTTAGGTTAAATAAAAGGAAGTATGTGAATTCGTGAAACTTTGTGCTTAGCATCATAAAAATATATTTTCTCTATTGTTGGGGAATGTTGAAATTAATGATGGTAATGCCTACACATGAGAGTTAAATGCTTAGTAAAATGTTTATTGGCCGTCTCCTGATAGCATTGATGATACATTAAAACTGATTCCAATGAAACTCGATAAAGTTTATTTTCAGCTTGTTTCTTCTTTTAAAATGTTTGAATTCTGTATTGCATGAGTTTTAATACCCAAAATGTTAACTATTTTCAAATCTGTCCCTGAATCTTTGTTCATCTATAAGTACAGAGAAAAAAATTGTAAAATAAAATATTATTTTTCTTATATTTTTTTAGTTGAGATCAAAGCAATTTGCCTGGCAAAATATTTTAGACAACACAAAATTGGAGAATACTTTCTTCCTGATAAAAATTATTTTTCTAAAATCAATATCTTTTACAACCATGAATGGAAAAGAGATAATGAAGGGGGCAATTTTAATATAAAAATTTAAAAATATATATTAAGAATGAATAATATTTTTGAAGAAAAAATTTTTCTTAGACATTTGGATGTGTTATGTAAGCTATTGTCAAACATAGATATACTAACAATGGTAAATAATGTTTTGAATCAAAAAAGATACCATTATCCTCCATATATCAAGTTATAGTATTAAATAGTTTTGTATTTGGTTGTACATTAAGTGTTTGTATTAACCTTTATAAAATGAATATATCAGATATTTCTTTCAGTAATAAATAATTTTGACTACCTTGTTTTATTATTTTAAGTACATAATATTGTGGAGCAACTTTCCACTTTTGAATTTCTTACAAAAACATATACCTATGGGAATTTTATGTTTGGAAGGATGTTAATGGGCATTTAAATCGTACAGCTATATTTGAAATTTTTTCTCAAGTTCCAAGCAAATTGTTTGCCCTGAGAATGTTCCTGGTTATAACTATTTCCCAAATAATTCAATTTCATGTTAGAACTCAAACTGTTTTACAAACCTCCCATATAATAAGCAAATATCCCTACCTATAAATTTTAATTTTGATACTAATAATACTATGTGGATTCTGTGTTAGCCTTAGTCTTAGAAGAAGACTAAGCAGCATCTGAGTCAGAAATTAAAGTGTTGAATTTTATTTGCAAGTTTTATGTATTTATTTTGAAGTACAAGGCTGAGGAAGAAAGAAAAGAAGGAAAGGAAGCTGAAATCAGGAGAAATGCAAAGTCTACAGTTTACATAACAGCTATCTACCATCAGAGAGTGCAGCAAAGAGACAAAGTGGTCTTTCAACAAGGTTGTTCTGCTGCATGTTGCAATTCTTTGGAATAAATGCAAGGAAAATTCTGTTTGGAATAGCTCATGGACAAAAGAAGGTGGGTGTGGTGATTTAATTCTCTCCTTTTTCTCATTGGTCAGATTCACCTCACAGAGTGTAAACAAATTCATAATTTTGAGTTGTGTCATTTGATAACTCAGAATACAAATACCCAAACCCAAAGTTGTGGTATTTCATCCCAGTTTGTAAATTGGGGGTTGATGAAACGCATATGGGCACAAATCCTGAGAAAAAGTCAAGTGGTTAAGGAAATATAAGAAAATGATTTCCTTTGTCTATTACATATTCGTGCAAAAATATTCTAATATATTTTTCAAAATAAATTATCAAATAGCTGAAGGTAGTTATTGTGGCCTTCAAATATTTCTCCTTATAGTTTGAGGGTTAATCTATGAACCTTATTTTTATGAAAATATGTCAAATTTTAAAATAACCATCCTAAAGTAAGATATAAATGATTGAATTATTAATCATAAATTAATTTGGGGATGTATTATTCAGTCTTTCCCAGTACATATCTCCTCCAGTATTGTGTAGTTTGATTAATCAATATATATATGCATATTATTTTGTAAGTAAAAAAAACAAACAAACCTGCACATATCAACTAATGTACCAATTTAGAAGAAACAAATATTTATTCTAAAGTCCCATATTCTTTGGCTATGACTGGACATTTGATTTTGGGATGCTCAATTCAAGTGTTTATTCTTATTATTGAATTTTTACTCTGTTAGGTACATTTGAAAGTTCTAGTCAATTGAGATATGTTTGAATTCTAATTGCTTCATCCAATGCATTCAGATATTTTCATAGCTTCACTTTATATAAACTTCAATAATTGAAACTTTAATATATGTTCCAAATCTCATAAATTCTTGATAAAAGTGTGAGGAATGATAGCTCAAGACTTATTTTCTTCATGCAAATAGACTTTTATCCATTATACAGTATAATTTAACTTTATTATTAACATATTTTTATTATTATTTATCAGTAGATACAAATCTGTTATATTAACCTATCATATAGGGTCAATATTTTTCCTGGTAACCCTATTTACAAGTGTGAGAAAATGAAAATTCTTTTGAAAATGCTAAGGTCAATGGAAAGGGCATATTACGTAAGGTTGAAAAAATTGCTGCAATCCATATACATCATCTCTTCCTTTCTCTTATGATTAAAATTTTTCAAGCAATGGAATGGATTTTGCTTAATGCTTTGTTTTTCATTAATGAAATCTAATAACCTCCTTTGTTTTAGTGATGTGGGCTATGGGTGGAAGGCTCTTTGTCTCTTCAGAGATAACTAAGTTGTTTGACTTGTGGGTGTGGAACGGTAAGAGGCTGCAGTCCTGCCCTTAGGGACAGTGGAAGCGGCTCCAGTCCCAGGAAATGTTTAACAATGCAAGGGCTATAAACTTTAAGTATTTAGGGGAAATGCAAAAAGTAAATATGCTAAAAGCTTATCTAGAATATCTGGAGTCCATGCTAAAAGCTTACCTAAGATGTGGAAGAGATATATGCTAATTGAAGCCTATTGAGAACTGACACAAAGAGACCATTTGGCCTTTCCTCTCTGTATAAAAGACCATTTGAAAATCTTGTTCGGGGCTCGGGATTCAAACAGAAGTTCCCGAGTCCGGCCGGCCGTCAATAAACCATTTTTCCTTCTCAAAATCATTCCTGAGTCCTGGCCTCTCTATACTCAAATAATTGAACTTCTCTTAAATTCTACAACATTAGGAGTGAAAAAATATATTATTTTTGTAAGTTTTTTTCTAAAATTTTGCCTAGAATGATTTTTCTGAGTTGTAGCATTAGTTTTCTGCTACATGGCTTTAGTTTGTGAAGGTAATGGAAGTCTGAAAGTTGAAGATACATGCATCTGCAAGCATCGGTAGTTATTTTAAAATATCCAATAATTTTTAAAATATTGGAATGTTTTTTTCTGGACTAGAGCCTCAAATTGTGCTTGATTATAGAGAATCATACATTCACTATATACATATCATAATTCAGTGGATTCCTTCAATATTTTTTCTAGAATCTCAGGAAAATCACTATCATTGACAAAGAAAACAAAGGCAAAATAAAAGATTAGTAAATCTTTAAGGTTTCATCCATTAATATTATACCATTAGCCCAAGCAAAATTCCTCTTTTTTCTTGCACTGACCCTAATTTATAATGTCCTTTCTGCAATCCTTAGTATTTTCAGAAAACTCAGATATTTCGAAATTTCAATCTTGTGTCATTGCTCTAATAAATCCATGTCATCCTCTCTAATTTTTCTTACATATATGAATTATTTTGCTATTATTATTTGTTAAAGAGCTTGCCTGAAAGTTTCCTCTTAAGTCTTAAATTATTTAAATTCACAATTAAATTTTTTCTTTATCATATTATATTTAATATACATATATAATCAAGTTTCCTTGGGCCCTCCATTTAATATCACTTTCCACTTATGTCAGTGTCTGTCTTAGTTTCCTGGCTGCTGAAACAAATACCATATACTGACTTGTTAGATTTTATTGGCTCATGGTTTTGGGAATAGAAGTCCAAATCAAGGTATCATTAAGACAATGCTTTCTCCCAGACAACTGTGGTCTTTTGGGGCTGCTGCTAGTAATCCTTGGTCCTTGGCTTTTCTGTCACAATGGTGTCATTTTCTGGCTTCTCTGGGTTCTGTTCACTTCCAGCTTTCTCTTGTAGCTTTCTTTTCTTGTGTGTCTGGATTTCTTTATGCTTATAAAGGACTCTGATAATATGACTAAGACCCATCCTGATTTAGGTGGGCCATATCTTGACTGAAGTAACTTCAATCAAAGGTCCTTCTACAATGAGTTCATACCCTCAGGACTAGATTAAGGTTAAGAACATGTTTCTTCTAGGATATATAGCTCCAAGTCATCACACTGCACAGTTAAAACTTTTGGAGATTCAGTTTTATAATTTAAATAAAATCTGCCTGAAAAAAAATGCTCAAGACATATTCTCTTACCACACCAAGACGAAATGCACTAACAAGAACAAAAACCTCACAAATAACAACAAAAAAAGTATTTTATTTCCTTCACTCCATGAATCAAATACCACAAAATTTCCACTGTGTGAACAGTGGGAATTTATTTGTGTATGTTTCAATCCCAGGAAAATATCCAAATTAAGGCATCGTCAAGGCAATGCTTTCCAGAGACTGGCTGCTGGTGATCCTCAGCTCCTATGCAATACACATTGCAGCATCTATTGGTCTTCTCCATTCTCTTTGGATTTTGTTGCTTTCAGTTTCTTACTTCCACATCTCTCTCTCTCTCTCCATATATATTTATATACACACACACACAGATATAGATAGATAGATCTATATAAATCACTGTTCTCTCTCTATATCACTGTATTCATTAATTTTATAAAGGACTTCAGTGTTAGGATTAGACTTATCCTGAATGAGATGGGTTACAACTAAATGGTAGTAGTGTCATTAAAAGGTCTTAGCTACAATGGGTTTACTTCCACAGGAATGGATTAGTTTTAAGAACATATTTTCAAACCGCAGCATTCACTCCTCTGGATCCCAAAAAGACATGTTCTCTCCATATGAAAAATTCATTCATTCCATAACAATATCCTAAAAGCCTTAAGTTATTTCAATAGCAATACTAAGTAAAAAGTCTCCTCAAAATTGCTTATAGATGTGATCTGTCCTCGGGCACAATTCCTCTTCATCTGTGGACCTGTGAATTCTAGAGAACACATTATCTATTTCCGATATACAATGGAGGAACAGACATAGGATAAACATTACCATTCGAGAAAGGAGAATTTGGAAGCAAAAAGAGGTCACAGGTTCCAAACAATTCTGCAACTCTACAGGACATACTCCATTAGATTTCAAAAACTGAGAGTCATTTTTGGAATGATGTTTTGTCCTCCAAGCCTGATGGAGTCACAGCCCTACTCCTTCCAAGGGCTTGCGCAGCAACCTTCCTTTCCCCAAATACTGGAGTGAAGTTTCCACCGTCTGAGAACCCTGGGGTGATAAAAAGACTCTCTGCAATCCTCAGGTGTGGTAGTGCTCTTCCTGAACAATGGGGTTTATTTATTTTATTTTTAATTTAATTTAATTTTTAATTATCTTTTTTTAAGTTAATAGATCACACAAAATGTTACATTAAAAACATAAGAGGTTCCCATATATCCCCCCTTTCTCCCACATCAACAACCTCTTTCATCATCGTGGGACATTCATTGCATTTGGTGAATATGTTTCGGAGCAATGCTGCACCACATGGATAATAGTTCACATTGTAGTTTACAGTTTACACTCTCCCCCAGTACATACAGTGAGTTATGGCAGGATATGTAATGTCCAGCATCTGTCCCTGCAATATCATTTAGGACAACTTCAAGTCCCGAAAATATCCCTACATCACCTCTGTTCTTCCCTCTCCCTGCCCTCAGCAACTACCATGGCCACTTTCTCCACATCAGTGCTACAATTTCTTCCATTACTAGTCACAATAGTCCCATAGTAGAATATCAGTAAGTCTACTCTAATCCATATTTTATTCCTCCATCCTGTAGACCCTAGGATGGTGATGTCCACTCCACTTCATATCAAAAGGGTGCTTAGATTCCACATGTATGATGGATGCAATTCTCATGCTTGTAGTTGTAGGCACTCTCAGTTCCCTGGTGTGGTGGTTGACTATCTTCACCTCCCTGTTAGCTGACCTGGGTAAGTCCAATGAACCAGAGAGTAAGTGTTGCAACTCTGCTGAGGCTCAGGGCCCCGCTGGCACATAGACAGTCCAGAGATTCAAGTCTCCTGAGTATACACCAACCCCAGTGCCAACCACAGTTTCAGTAAAAGTGATGGAAGAGGCATATGTAGAAAGGTCACATCTGAGTCCAACCCCATCACACTCAGGAACACAAATTCCAAAGTAGGGCCCACTGACATGGCACTGAATTCCAGAGCCATCTGCCATGACCATAAAACCTGTGGGTCTCCATAGCTCTCAGGAGAACCAGTACCTGGGGTTATAACTTCTTTGGCTGTCTCTGGGGTCCTGCTGAGATGTGCATAAGTGCGTCCTTTCTGATGACTCCCTGACTCTTTTTTGAAGACTCTTAGCCATATAAACTCATATTTCTTTGCCATTTCCCCTTTTATTCAAGATCAAAAGGCAATTTTTAAGCAATGGGGTTTAAGGCCTGCTGTCACCTCCCTTTTTACACACTTGGATGGGTCTGCTTTCTTGGCCTAAGATGTCTTTGTTCCAGACATCAGCTTGCATGTTTGTGTCCTTATAGAGATTTTTACTTCAATCTGCCTCTTTCCTGTTTCTTTTAGTCTAGGCTGGAAGTGGCTCTATTCAATCAAATCTCACATAAAACTTGTTAGTTTTACATGTAGTACACAGATGTCCATATAATAAAACACAAGAGAAACTTCCACAGATACTTCCTGGATAACTGCACTCCAGTCCTGACTTCCATTGAAATGGATGACTGAATCCACGATCATTGGTTCTGTTCAACAGATCTCACAGACAAATAAACAAACAAACAAACAAAAAAGAACTTGTTATCTTTCCATGTAGTACACAGGAGTCCAGACCATTACCCAGTCAGATGTTCCACAGATCCTTTCTGGATAACTACATTTCCACTCCTGACTTGCACTGAAGTAGTTAAAATGTTCTATGTTGGTATGCTTGCTAAATCTTTACATAGAGCACTATTTTCTGGGGACTTGCTTTGCTGAAACTCAGAATTTTTCAATATCAGTTTTGGATTCTTGGTGCTCAAGAGTTCAGTTCTCAGGTTATCCCTTTCATTTCACATTTTAATTTAAACTGCAAGGAGAAACCAGACTGCAATTTCCACAGTTAGCTTGGAAATCTCCTCAACTAAATATCTAAGCTCATCATTTTCAAATTCAGCCATCCATCTGTTTTCAGAACTCAATTTGGCCAAATTCTCTGCCATTTTAAAAGAACAATTATCTTCCTTCCAGAAAGATGTTGTAGCAGTTTGAAATTATTTATGAATTTTTTAAAAAGATATTGATTATGTTTGTAAACCAGTCTTTTCCTCTGGGTGTGATACCCTTTGACTGTGTTAAATGCAAAGGTTTTTCTTTACTTGATTAAATCAAGGTTAGGGCTTTGCTTGGCCCCCTCTATAGGGTGTGACTCAGAATTGAGTCCCCATCCCCTTGGTAGGCCAATGGAAACAGATACTACCCAAGAAGATACACAGAAGATAGAGAAGAGGAGAGAACTTGGTCATTTCGGACCTGCTATGTGACAGAAAAAGTAAGGCTCAAACAGCTAAAGCCACAGGAAGAGAGACAAGCCCTATGCCAGTCTCCTGTTGAGATCAGAAAAAACTGGGCCTACAAAGCCTTAAGAGGAAGAAAGAAGAAAGACCACGTAGAGGTTGCCTTCCATCTTGCTTCAACATGTGGCAACACACTTGTATGAGGAAGTAACCTTGAGTTGGACTCTTTTGAGCCTTGTAACTGTAAGTTTTTACCCCAAATACATATACTTTATAAAAGCCAAGAGATTTCTGGTACTTTACATCAGCACCCCTTATGGCTAGCTAATATAGATGTCTAAGTCCTCATCAGAAGTGCTTCTAACATCCATATTTTTACAGTCTCTTCAAAGAAATTTAGGCCTTTTTAATCGATTGCTTCTCAATTCTTCCAGCGTCTTTCCATTACCTACTTCCACATTTCTGGTATTTGCAATAGCAGCACCCCAGTCTCCTGGTACTTAAATCTTTTTGTTTCCTTGGCTGCTCAAATCATATCATTGAAATCTTCCAGATTTCATTGCATTCAGCTTCTTCTTTCTATGACATTCTCTTTCTCTCTCTTCATTCCATCTATATGAAGTTCTCCAGTAATAGTATTAAGAACCATCCTAAATTAGGTGGGTCATACTTATCTGAAGTAGTCTTATCAAAAAGCTCCACTTAAAATGAATTTTATTTGTGTGTATGTAAATTCATTTTAAGTGGAGCTTTTTGATACACACAAATAACCTAGATTTAAGAACATGTTTTTCTGGGGTAAATTCAGCTTCAAACCCCTACAACCAATGAAATACGTTTATTGCACTGAAACTAGGAGTCTCCTGGAATATTAAACTACAGATTTTGAAACATGACTCCCAAACACACAAAATCTTCAGCAAAATATGTTAGGATATATAGAGGACTAATAACTTATTTTTATGTGCCAAGAAAGCTGAACAATACTCTAGAAGTAATTAAAATGGTTCCAAAATGAACAAAAATAGGATTCGGAGTGTGCCATGGAAGAGGAAGGTAAGATCATAAAATAATCACAAGTACAAATATATATGCCCTGTGTAAAGTCTTTTAGACCTTTAGTTGTATGATAAAATATATTTTACAGATGAGGAATCTAAGGCCTCAAATTTAAAAATGCTACATATCATAAAGATATAATTAGTAGAGACTAGTTTCCTACCTAACTTGTCTGACTCCATGGACTTTATCATTACACTTAGCTTACTTTCAAGCTATAGGGATTAACCACTCTGGTGACAGGGGATGATATGCTACAAGAAAGCTTCCAAGGATATTGGAAATTTTTTATTTCTTTCTAACCCATGCACATAATATGGAGGAATGGCTTGCAGGAGATGTGGTTCTAGGTTAAACAGCATTCAACCTAGAACTTCGATGGTCAAGATCTTTTGAGCATAGGTAAATGTGAAACTATAAACCAAACAAAAAACTTGTGAGACAAATTTCACAATGATCCAAACTGACTTGGACTGCAAAATCTTTAAGAGAAACATTAAGACATGAAAGGAAACCTGTCTCTACAACATAGATAAGGTGAGAAATTTCCCCCCCAAATTTATAGTGCTATCCACTATATATGCATTTGTTTAAATGTTTGGTTACCTTATTTCAAGTAAAATAAAAACTGCCATAATTCAACGCTATTTAATAGAAACCAAAAAAACTGAAGACTGCCAAAGCTTATATTACAGGATAATAATTAGAATAAAATTTCACAGACAAATATTAATTCACACACTCAAGATAGTTTAAGATGACAGGGTATCAGAAAAGTAATCTCAAAAAATAGACTTAAGAGGTGATGATTGTAGGGAGCCATCCACTGTGAGACCTATTTACAACCTGCCACAACATGGTGGATCTCACAACATGGTGGAATTCAAATCTGCCCTGTCATTTCCTTATTCTTCTTCCTCCCTGCTTCTTTGTTCTCCCCGTCCCGCTGCAGCTCAGGTGACCACAGCAATACGCATGCGCAAGGCGTGAAACACTGCAGACCCGGCACGAACTTTCAGCCAATCCCCTCCTTGGACGTCTGCCACCCGCAAAACCAGCCTATCACCTATGTACACGTTCCCTTCCCTCTCTATATATCCCCATGTTTTACCCCCAATAAACGAGGCTTAATCGGAATCCTGTCTTGCCTCCATTCTTTCTCGTCCCCTGCCCCCACTTCTTCCCACAGGCCCCTGGAATCCGCCCCCGCCGGTTCGGACAAGTGGCGCCCTACATTGACGGGACCTGGGGAAAAAGTTCTGGCTGACGCTGTAAAGCCTGCGCAGGTACCCCAAGCCATCAGCTGGGGCCGAAGAAACCCAAGCCATCAGCTTGGGCTGGGCAGACCCAGGCTATCAGCTTGGGCTGGGCAGACCCAGGCTATCAGCTTGGGCTGCAGTAACCCGAGCCATCAGCTCCAGCGGTGGAGACCTTCAGAAGACTGGCTATCTTCTGCAGAGCGTCTCGGTGGGTGATCGGCAACAATGGGGCAGGCATCCTCTTCCCTTTTCCTATCCGGCCTGCAGGCCTCCTTTAGGACGAGAGGAGTAAAGGTTAATACTAAAGAATTCTCTAAATTCTTTGCCTTCCTAAAAGAAGTTTATCCCTGGTTTCCATAGGAAGGGAGCATTTACAACTCATAAAAGGAGCTACAGCAGCTAAAAGAATTCGACCTTTTGCCCAGCTGTAGTTCCCCGCCACCTGTGCTAAAACCGTGACCTAAATTCCCTCCTAACTTTTCTCCATCCCACCCCCCTGTAATTACCTCTGCTTACCCGGTTACCGAAAAAAGAAATGATGATGATGAGCAAGTTCGGGTACACTCCACTTTTCCGTTTAAAAATTTAAAAGAGCTTAAGTCTGCCGCCTCTACCTATGGGCCCACTGCCCCGTATACTATTACCATCTTGGAGCACATTGCCGATGCCTGGCTTACACCTCATGGTTGGCGTACTCTTGCTCGCTCTGCTCTCAGTGCGGGAGATTCCTAGTACGCCGAGTTCTGTGCTGATACAGCCAAGTGTAAAGCTCAGGCCGGCAACAATGGGTGGACTATTGATATGCTCACAGGGTCAAATGATTATAGAGATAATACAAACCAATGTAGGTATGACCCTGGCCTATTTGCTCAAATTCAAACTGCTGCCCTTAAGGCTTGGAAAAGGTTGCGCTCAAAAGAACGCCCTGCTTCCTCCCTCACTATATTAAACAGGGGCCAGAGGAGCCTTTTTCAGATTTTGTAGGCAGATTGTGCAGGGCTGCGAAAGGCTGTTTGGCGATACCAACACAGAAACAGACTATGTAAAGCAAATCGCCTTTGTAAATGCAAATGCGGCTTATCAGGCCGCAGTTAAGACCTGATAGAAAGAAGAAGAACTTGTCTGGTTACATCAGGCTTTGTTCTGAAATTGGCCCCGCCTATCAACAAGGCCAGCCACAAGCCCCAAAATCCAAACAAGCTTATAAGGCAATCAACTTTCTTCCGGCAAACGCCAATCCTTTCACAACTCCCTACTATCTACATGACAATGTAGCTCTGGGCTAGTGAAGGCTAATATAGTTAATCCACTGGTATGAGAGAAAAACGTGGCAACATTTGTGTTTTGTTTTATTTCCATGCTAATTCTGATTGGGCTTATTTAACCAAGATAATAAAATGAGTACAAAATTTTTATCAAGGTCTAAAAGGAATTTTCAGTTTTAAATCAATAATTATCTCCAGAACTTCAAGTCTCAGTATAGTCTTACAGTAATAATCCAAAAATGTGTGCTAGTGGTCTGCCTAACTGCTGCTCAAGTTATTTTAACTGATTGCTGATAACTAATAAAAATGTTTCCAAGCACAAGCTTGCATATTACAGGCAACATGAATTCCAGAAGAAATCTTGAAAGGTACAATCTAAGATGTGCTATATAACAGAGGATTTAAAAGCAGCTATACCAAGAAAGTAAAGAATTATGAGTCGATTGTAAATAAATTGTATGTTTCTGTTAATGTGTTGTAATTGTTTTGTGTTTGTCTGTCTGTTCATTCAATGTCACTGTATATTGTGATACCTCCGGATGGTAATATAAATTAGTTAAAAAAAAAAAAATAGAGCTCTATTCAAATGGCCAAAAATTAAATAAGCGCTTATATTAATACTTAAGTTTATTATATTAATACATAAGTTTAAATGTTAATAAGATACCTACAATGATAAAAATTGTAAGTCTTGATTAACAAAATTACTATGCCTTTTCATAAAAAATGGTTCTTGCCTAGATTGAAATGAATAACTTATTTTTCTTCACAGGATAATATGAAGGATGTAAAACTTAAATGAATATTTGGTTAAAAGTTTGTGAAAATGCTAACTGAAATTTAATAAGTCTTTGCAAAAAGGTGTTTTGTCCTAAAATAGGATGGCTAATTTTTCATAAACTCTTGGAACTTAATTTGCATGTGGCGAGTTGTAGAAGGTATTGTGGTAACTTTAAGTAAGGGAATGTGTTCTGTGAGGGTAAAAGACGTCTTAAAATAATATGGTCTATATGGTTATGGATAATTATAAGAAGTTTAATGAAGCATTGTTTAAATTAAGGTATTTAAATGGCTAATTCCAAAAAGTCATTATTAAATATATATAAAACTGAATTGATGATGATAAATAATAAAAGGTAATTTTATAACAGGAAAACTTGTTGGTGGCTAGTCTTCCCTGCAAACTGGCTTCTAGGGGACTGTTTCTGGTATTACGTGCTACTAAGTATTTAAACTAAAGAAAAGTTCATTATTTTAACAACCTCATTTAGTGTTGATGGCAGTGATATGTTGTAAGAAGTTTGCCTGGTAACTTAGTATGTGGGATATATGGAATGTGTTTTTATTACTAAGGAAACAGGAGATGATTTTATCCTGAAATAAAATGATTGATTATTGAGAAAGAGTAAAATGTGGGACAAATGAATACTGAAAGTGTAGAAGGTTTGTGGAAAGAAATTTTTATGGTTAAAGTTAAGTAAGATTTGATGGGTCTGTCTATAAAGTTTGAAAAAGCCTTAGTATCAAGTAGTATGTATCGAAGTTAAAAATATTGTTCTTTTCCAAAGTCTCTGAAATCATTAGTCTGTTCTGGTGAAGTTTATGGAAAGTTTATATCCTGAATAATCAGTATACAAAGAGTCTGTTTTATCAGAACAGCTTCTTATGCTTTAACCTCATCATTTCCTCAGTGTTCAAGGAAGAAAGGGTCTTATCTCTTTTAAAGGAAATAATGTTTAAACCTGTTTTTTAAAAATCAGATCCTGAAAAGCAGCTTTTTATTTCAAACTAATTACAAGACATTTGTTATTTTACCTTGAAAGAAAAGACAGTTAAGTTACAAACAACCGATCTTTGAAAATGCATATTTCTTATGTTACCTTATTACCAACCTATATTCTAATAGTGTTTACTTTCCTTGCCTGTTTTCTCTGCCCACGGTCGCCACTGGCCCTATCACGGCTTACCCTTCTCTGTTTAATTGATATCGCTGAACTGCTTCAGTAAGGGATTTAGCAGCTCATAAGGGCAGCGGGCACCCTGGCTTAAACAGACCAGGGTGGGTGTGGCCTCACCCACTAATCTCAGTATGTCATGCATGTCATGCTCAGTATAGGGCTCCCCGTTATAGCTTGCTGTAATTGCAAGCCATCTGTCGCTGATGCGCTGGACTGGTTAGCCCATGACGGGCAACTGGGCTGACCCATCAGTCAACCTAAGACAGGGACGTGGCCTTTTGCTGCCATGATTCCCAATGACGGGTAAGATTGATGGCATACCAGGTAAGATGAATCACTTACCGGGTGCAACCCCGACCTAAGACAGGCACAGCCCCCCTTTCAGCACGGGAGCACCTTGCAGCCGCATGCCACTACTGAAAATAGCCCTGCTCTATCATGAGCCGTCACTGGCTGTTCCTTTCTTCAATTCATAACTCATTAAACAGAAAAGGGGGACCTGTAGGGAGCCATCCGCTGTGAGACCTATTTACAGCCTGCCGCAACATGGCGGAATTCAAATCTGCCCTGTCATTTCCTTATTCTTCTTCCTCCCTGCTTCTTTGTTCTCCCCTTCCCGCTGCAGCTCAGGTGACCACAGCAATACGCATGCACAAGGCGTGAAACACTGCAGACCCGGCACGAACTTTCAGCCAATCCCCTCCTTGGACGTCTGCCACCCGCAAAACCAGCCTATCACCTATGTACACATTCCCTTCCCTCTCTATATATCCCCGTGTTTTACCCCCAATAAATGAGGCTTAATCGGAATCCTGTCTTGCCTCCATTCTTTCTCATCCCCTGCCCCCACTTCTTCCCACAGGCCCCTGGAATCCACCCCTGCCGGTTCGGACAGATGATAAGTTAAAACTAGATTTTCAAAAGAGAACTGGAAGAGCAAAGTGAAGAATTGAAAATGATTACAAAATATTTTAAAAAGACAAAAAAGTAAAACCAGGTCAGCTAACAAGGAGGTGAGGATGGTCAATCACCACCAAGGAACCAAGAGAGTTTACAACTATAAGCAGGAGAATTCCATTCATCAGCCATATGGGATCTCAGTCCCCTCTCGATTTAGAGGTGGAGTAGACATTGCCATCCCAGGGTCCTCAGGATGGAGGAATAAAATATGGATTAGAGTGGACTTACTGGTATTCTACTATAGAATCATTGTGACTTTAGCAATGGAAGAAACTTTATCATTGGTGTGGTGACAGTAGTTGCAGGAGTTGCTGAAGGCAGGTAGAGAGAATAAGAGGTGTGATATGGGGGCATTTTTGGAACTTAGAATTGTCCTCAATGATATTGCAGGGACGTTATATACCCTGCCATAATCCACCAAATGGATTGGGTGAGAGTGTAAACTACAACATAAAACTATATTCCATGCTGTGTAGTAGTGTTCCAAAATGTATTCATCAAGTGCAATGAATGTACAACACTAATGAAAGAAGCTGTAGATGTGGGAGGAGTGGGGGATGTGGGGAGTGGGGTATATGGAACCTCTTATATTTTTTAATGTAACTTTTTTTGTGATCTATGTATCTTTAAAAAAAGAATAAAAATAAAAAAATTAAAAAGTACAAAGAGCTAAAAAGATATTATTGAAAACAGAGTTTGTTGCATAGCAGTCAGGCTTGAGTGAATTACAAGAAAAAAATAAATGTGAAAGACCAATTTCTTAAAATCAATTCAAGAGAAGTAATCTGTAAGAATGTAAGAAGATATCTTTGAAAGTTATTTTTCCTGAAGAAAATAACAGTATTAAAAAAAGGATAATTAAAAATGGCAAAATAATAAAAATGCATTTAAAAGAACATATTGGACTAGAGTGGGCTTACTGGCATTCTACTATGGACTTATCTGTTACTCTAGTAATGGAGGAAATTATATCATTAATGTGGAGTTGGTGGCCACTCTAGGTGCTAAAGTCAGGGAAAGGGAAAAGGAGGTGTAATATGGTGCATTTTCTGGACTTGGAATTGTCCTGAATGACATTGCAACCACAGGTACAAGTCATAATACATCCTGCAATAAGCTACAGAATTGAATGTCAGAGACTGCAAACTACGATGCTAACTATAATCAGTGCTTGGTGGCAATGCTCCAAAGTGTTCATTAATTGCAATAAATGTACCACACTAATGAAAGTTGTTAATATGGGGAAAAGTGAGAGGTGTGGGGGGTGGTGGGAATCCCTTATGTTTTTTATGTAATATTTTATGTAATTTATTGATAAGTTAAAAAATATACTTAAAAAAATAAAAAATAAAATGACCGTATTTCTAGCAATGAAGGCAAACACAAATTTGCATATCACAAATGAAAAAGTAGTTTTGGAAAATGGAGATTAAGAAAATGTGGTATCATTCCAGAGTTATATACCTACACATATTGGGTAAAATATAACTTTAAAGAAATATAACTACTGTAAAAAGTATAAAAGTACGTTAAAAATGACTAAACCTGAAAGCAGGAAGTATACCAGCTTGGATTGTTTGGGATTGGGGAACTACCTGTGATCCTGTGATGACAAGGGAACTCAGTTTAAAACCTTGAGAGAATCTACTATTAGCAAAGGTCAACAGACATGCAGTATTCAAAATTAAATAATATATCAAAATATGAAATTATGAAATAAGTATTTTAAATTATTTTTATAAAATTAAAAAGTATTCATACCATATGAAGGAAAAAGAGAAACTGTTTAAAAAAGCAATAGCAGATTTCAAAAAAGGTTTTTAAAGATTAAATTCTAACATACATGTACACACACATGCAGACGCACATATGTCTATATCTATATTAATAGATGCATAAATATTGATAAATCAACTATGGATGACAGATCAAAGAAACATTTTGTACTAAATATAGTTCTAAGGAAATGACAAATTACTGAACAATAGGAAGTTTATAAAAAAGCAGGAATACATTTAAAAGAGATTAGGAGGTATAGACAGTAGAATGAAAACATTAGCGAAAAAGGGGAAAGAAAAGTCCAGAAATTTTAGAAGGAAAAAGTGATTTGGAAAGGAACAGTATTTGTAATGATAAAGAATAAAAGTTTTCCCAAATGTATAAGTGAAACAACTTTTGAGTTTATAGAGGTGAATAAATCTTGGATGCTAGCTGTTTATTAAACTTACTTCAGCAACAGAGACAACATTTAGGCAGAATATTAGTAGCACCTCAAAAAAGTAAGTTGGCAAAGATTAGTTATAAGGCTTTGGGTTCTAGGTCAAGTAGTCTATGGCAGGTCTTCTTAGGCAAGGGTGTGTTTGGGATTAGAAAAATTTTTAATACAATATTTAGGACTGGTTTTGAAAATAAGGTGATTGTTTTGAGGTGAGTTTTGATGAACTACTGTTTTTTATGATAAACATCTTTTTGTGCAGGGGAGAAAAAATATCTTAATGAAATTTATTTGCTCTAGTGAGCAATATTTGTACTTGGAGAAAGTGTTTGCAAGAATTTTCATTAAATTATTTTTTAATTAGTTTTTAATCTTCCTGGGCAAGAATGTCCTAGAGCAAGCATTATTTTACATTATGTTGACCCCAATTGTCTTAGCACTAAGTTCTAAGAGTTAACTTATGCTATTATGGGTAGGCTCAATTATCATAGTTGATCTTGGGAGAATATACAAACTTATTTTAATTAAGAAAGAATATATGTTGGCATTGTTTTATTTATTAGCATAGCTTTGTCCCTTAATATTTAGCCAAAAATGTCACCAAATTGGTAGAACAAAAACTGCCTGATGGTGTCAGGAAACTGAGCTATACCCCTGAAAAATCATGGCATAATTAATAGTGACTTTTTCTTTTTATCACAAATGGTTCAGTGAAAGCGGTGATTGTTCTTTACTATCATATTGGTAACTATAATGTCTGGATGATGGTTGCCAAATTCTCAGTGATGAATGCTCAATAAGGGCTATCTCTAACATTATCATGTACATGGCCAGATAATCCAATCTCATTCAAAAGCCTGGCTAAAATGTGTTTTCTAGAGCAGTAAATGCTGGGAGATCGGATTCTTGAGGATAGGCTGGAAAGAGTGGTTTAATTTTCTCAGAATAGTTAGAGACTCAAAAGATGAGAATTAGTTATGGTTGATGAGAGAAATAAAAATTAGGCCAAAGAGTCATTCATTACCTCTAAGGAATGGAATAAAGCTCCATATGGAAACAAAACAGCTGGAAAACAGAGTTAAAAAGGTTATCATATCAGAAGGATATATATCACACCTGGTTGAAGATGGAGGCTTTGAACCCTGTGTGTATGCTGGCCTCTCATTTATAGGATAGTGGCAGTTTTTTAATACATGGTGAGGTATGTTAGCTTAACTATGTTGAGTGGAAGTCATTTCAATCAAGCTCATATGCCCATCTCACCCCTCAAAACATCCAATAAATAACCACTTCTATTCTCTTCTTTACATTGCTTTCTCTTTTTCTTAATTTTTAAACTCACATAATTAATTTTAGTTTAAGATTAGATTTATAGTGATTTTTCTGTTTAAAACAGCTCCCTCCCAATATTTCACAAAGTAAATAACATTATTTAAAGAATTATTCTGCCTTTTCTCTAATTTTGTAAACAATCTATAAGCATGAATGGAATTTTTATATGTAATAGGGTCCCATTTAAACTGTCCCATTAATTTAACTTATTTTATTCAAAATAAATATTTTATTCTAACCTTCAAATATGTTCTTAACCAAAATGAAGTATATTATTTAAATAAAAAGTTAAAGATAAATCTCATTTGGAATATAGATGCAAAATGCCCAAGCACATCTTTAGTCAAATTACCCCAACTTGATATTAGATTATAATTTCAACATATCCTGACTGAGTTACGTTTATGTTAAAAAAGTAAGGGCTTTTAATGAGCAACAACAAAAAATATAAATGTTTATCAGCATGATAACACATTAATGCAAGGAAACTATCATAATTGCATTTTTTTCAAATAATTTAATGTCTAATTTATTGTAATAAAATTGAACAATGGTAATTATTTGCAGATACTAAAGAATGAACTTACATTACATTCTCTGGAATCACCTTTAAAATCAACAATTAGCATAAAAATTTTGCTGGATAAAAATTTAAAGATTAAGAATTAAGCGCTTTCAAATATTTTCTTTGTATTGGTGAGAAGCAAAGGGCAAGAAAATAAAATTTTGTAAGAAAGTTGTCATTTAATAAGGGTTCCCAGAAATAAATCTAAGGTAAGTGTGCAATAATTCTACAAAGAAGGTTATCAAACCTCGTTGATAAACACTTTAAAACCTAAGTAAGCATAAAAGGTTCATTAATAGTGGGTCAATAAAATAAAGACATCAGCTCTCTCTTCATAGTGATAAAGCATTAATATAATTCCAATTAGTTTTTAATAGCAATTTTTATGGAACCTGACAAGATAATTAAAAATTGTAAATGTGGAAAGAACAAAATGCAGTATACATCAAATGCACAAATGAAATATAAGAGAGAGAAAGAGGAGAAGGGCAGCATGTTTTACAGAAGTCATAGAATCAGTACATTAATTAAAACTGTATGGCTTGTGTGCAGGAATAGACAGTTGATGTTAACAGGATAAAGCAGGATAAAGAAACCAACTGATAGGTATAAAAGTATTGAACTGAAAGGGCATAATGCCCAGTGTAGTAAATATAGATTATTAAATGAAGGGTACCATTACAATTGTTTCTAAATAAAGAAAAGTAATGAACTGTACTCTCACACTAAATATGACTGTCAATTCAGGTATAAAAATATTTATCTGGGAAAGGAAAAATTTTACTACCTTAGGATAGGGATATTTTTTTCCTCCCTTCATGAAAATATTACATAAACTAGTGATATATTTAGTTACAAATTTGGAGAAGATAGTCATTGCAATAAATGACTTTTAAAAATTGTTTTGCGGGATATAAAAAGAAATCCTCCAATGAATAAGGATATTGAAAGAATCAAATAGAAAAAAGGAGCAAAAGCCTTGAGCGGGCATTTACCAGAAAAGGGAACATAGATTATAATTAAAAAGGAAAGAAGTTTACCTTTGGACACAATTAGGTAAATGTACAAAACAAAAACAAAAAAAATAAGAAATAAAGCCACAGTAAGATATTCTTTCAAACTCTTCAGAATCATGAAAATAAAAAGACTAAAGTTACCTAGCATTGATATGGATATGGAGCAAGAGGAATTCTTAATATACTATTGGTAGGAAATCCAATGTGATACAACAATTTTGGAAAACAATTTTAGAATGTCATCCCTGCCCTACACACAAACACACACACGTACAAACCTAGCAAACTGTACTTCCTAGCAATTCATTTCTAAGTATTTCACCTACATTGACTCATCCACATTTGCAACGGGAGACATGTGTAAGAATACTCAGCACATTACTTTTGCTAACTGGAAATGCCCATCTACAGGAAACTGGACAAATAAACTGTGAAGGCTTCATAAGATAAAATAAAAAAATATTTCATCATTTATTCAACTGTTGCTACCCACATCAAATTTTTCTGAAAAATAATGTTCAGTGGAAAACAAGTCTTTGAGGTATTCTTGGTGTGTGATACCATGCTTTATACATTTTAAATTAAAGAAATCTTAACATTTTGTTTAGGAAGACATTTTATGTGCTCATTTTTATAGGAAAATAGGAATATGAAAATAAATTTCAGAGTAGTTATCTCTAGCTGTGGGATAAACTCAGAGTCTGGGGATCCAGCAGCATAGACAAAACCTCAGTTTTATTGTTAATATTCTGTCTTAGGCTATTCATGACTTCTTATTTTATTATTTTATTTAGAATGTTCTTAATATTAAAGTATTATATTACACCTCAATGGTTTTTTTAATCTACAAAAATTATGTCTATAATATCCAAAATTATAATTCCTGCCTTAAGTGTTTCTCATTTCCTAAATTTTTCTACTATTTTGACATTTTATTCTAACATGAAATTTAGAAACTTGTTATTTCATAAGTCATCAAAATAAAAGCAAGAAGAAAACTTTCTCATTAAAGGTTTGAGTGGAAATAATTGTATATTATCAATTGTATATTATCAATATATCAGTTATATGTCAGTTTGTTAAAAGTTGTAACTTAGTGTATAACTTATACATCAATAATGTTAAGCATTTTATGATTTTTGTTAGTATTATCAAACACAAGTTATCAAAGGAAATTGTTTTCTAATGTATTTGAAAATTTGAACTTGGGACATATAAAATGTTATTGAGAATCCTGCCAACATTCTGAAATTTTTGATTGTCTAGGTATCAGTTTAATGATACACCGAGAGTAAGTGTAGAAGCTAGAATTTGAGCACAGGTTTTAAGAGCACAACTTTAAATCAAAATTCATCTCATATGATGAGTGACAGCATTGATGGTGATGAATGATTGCTCTTTAAAGGTTAATTATGATAATATGGAAAGACTCATTCTGATAATATGGAAAAAGGTTGGGCTTTATGAGAAGCCACAACTTTGACATCTATATAAAAACTTAAAATTTACAAAAGAAAAAAAAATGCAGAAGGCCATGAATTTAAAGACTAAATGCTAATGATTGTAGATGATGGGTGATGGGTCTGTCCGTGTTATCTGATGGACCCTCAAAGGAGGACCCACACTACACTTCACTTGATAGGGTAGTTGCCAATCAAATCATGGTAATTGTGCAGAAGCCACATTCATCATACTAGGGCAATGAAAGCTATATCTTAAATACTGAGAAACAGAAGGGTTTTATGATGTAGGATTTGTGAGGGAATGGCAATGTTGTTTTTCTATATTTCTTCTGCTTCTCTAATCTGTAACCTTGTCATGAACATGTTATTTAAACTTTTTTTGCCTATTTGCTCATCCCTCACTGGGGAATAATGAGTTCTTACCTACAAGTTTATAATGAATTCTAAATACAAAGGGTTTAATTATTGCTTAGGGAAAGTGGTTTTGTTTGCTAAACGTTGCACAAGCAATATACCAGAAATGGTTTGACTTTTATAATGGGAATTCATTAGGTTAAAAGCTTACACTTCTGAGGCTGTGAAAATTTCCTAATCAAGATATCATAAGAGACTGTCACAAGGTCGGCTGCTGGTGATCCTGTATCCTGCCTCATAGCAAGGCACAACAGTAGCTCTGCTGGTCTCTGGCTTCTCCTCTAGGCTTATTTTCTCCCTGAGCTCAGCTGTGGACAATGAGGATCATGTCAGTGTCTGCTCATCTCTCTCCAGTGTTCTGGGCCTTCTTGCTAGTTCTGCTTTGGGCTACTCCATCTCTGACTTTTCTCTCTCCCAGGTTCCTCTCTGAGCTCCTGGGTTCCTTTTTTCTATTTCTGCATCTTTTCCCCTGTGTTTGAGACTTTCTAGTAGGACCTCAATAAGGAGTTAAGACAGAACCTGTGTCCCACAATCTAACCAAAAGCCCTTAACTGAATCTAATCAATGTCCCATCTACAATGGGTTTACAAACATAGGGATGGGTTTGCTTTAAGAACAGGATTTTTAGGGGTCCCCAAAAGACTCAAACCAGCACAGAAAGGGAAAAATATTAACTTTCAAATGAAAATACCTGGTGTACATACACTACTTTATCCAGTTTATGAAAGTTAACACCGTAAGTGATATCATTTGGATATCATGTACCCGAGATACAATGTATCTGGAAGGGTACTTCAAATCTGTTTTATTTTTTTCCAAAAATCCCTAACCCTGATCTAGCCATGAAAACAAACAATCAAACAGACAAAATGAGATTGGATACACTCTACAATACACTAACCAGACTCTGGAGGTAATGAAAAACAAAACAAAACAAAAGAGTAAGAAACTCGCAAGAAGAGAGGAGAGTAAGGAAAGTGATGACTAATTTCAACTTGGTACACTTGATTGGATTACAGAACACAGATTAAGGGAAAAACAGGAAACCCAAACGAAGTGTAGTGTTTAGTTAATGGTAAAATGTCAATATCAGTTTCTTTGTTTTGACTCTGGTAATGTCAGATATTAACAATGTGGGAAATCGGGTAAGGGAAGTATGGGAGCTCTGTTATCTTTACCACTTTTCTGAAAATCTGAAAGTATTGTAAAGTTTTCTAAGTTTATTTTAGAAACCTGAAAAAAAAATACAGTTTTAAAGTATTAAATGACAATGCTAGATGTACATACTCCATAAAAAGATTATTTTTTATTGAGTTAGTGGATCATATAGCACAACACAACTGTTCAAAGCAAAAATAAATGTTGCAAAAATGTTTATAAATGGCTTAATTTCAACTTTATTTTTGGAAGATAGTTCAGTTGGTTATAGAATGCTATTTAGCAGTTATTTATCTTCTGAAATATGTTTGATCATTCTCATAACTGAAGTCCTCCCTTCCCCATCTAGTTGTTTGTTATGATACATGTTGTTCGTTTTTCCTTATTGTGTGTTAGCTATTGTCCTGGATATTGCATTCTGTGCTAGATAATGTATGTTTAAAAAATATTACTAATAAATTACCTAGACCAAGAATAATGCTATATTCCACCAAAGAATATTTTCATTTGCTTCTATCAGATTCCTAGAACATAGAATTCACACCATGACAGATTGTTTCTGCATAACCCAGAGTATCCAGGGTGCGTAGTTTTCTTCTTATTCATGTTGATCTTTGATAGTAGCGTTTGAGTGTCATGGTCCAATATGGAGGGAGGTTATCCCTAGTCCTACTCCTTCACACTGAAATCTGACTTTTATCTTTCTAGACCTAGCAGACCTATCAAAATTATTGTGTACCCTCTGATCCTCTGAGGCTCTGCTTCCAGATTGTCAAACATCATAGGAAAAAGAAGTCCTGAGTGTTTTTCTCAGGCTTTCCTGGTCTCCGCTGAATCTTGGCCCACTTTTTCTCAATTTCAGGTAGGCATTTGATTCCTTTAAATTTGTTTTGTTTTGTTTTTGTTTTTTTAAATTCGCTTCAGTGTCTTTAGTCAAGTGTCTCTAAACCTTACAGATTGTCACTAAATTCTTAGTTTAGGATGCATACAATGTACCCTGTGGAAAGAAAAGATAAGGACACATGCTGAAACCATTAGAAGGTTGGTGGAACCTCAAGACCCTAAGAAGATTAAGGCAGGACATAATAATAAAAGGTAAGTCAAATTTTCTTAGGAATATTAATAAAATTCCCATACATTATTAAGTAACTTAATCTACATTATTTTAAACGAGATTTCATTATAAATAAATGCAGAATATTTTAACATTAAAAATTATGTAACATAGATCACTATATCAATAGATCTATTGAGAAAATTATTAAAAATAAGATTAAAATTTCAGGAAAAAAAATGGTAAGAAAGAAACTTCCTTGACTTGATAAAAACAACTCCCCCAAGACTTGCACCAAATATTCTTAAAAGAGCAATTTTAAGCACATTTTTTAAAGATAGAATTAGATAAACACAATTACTACAAGGAGGCTTTGCCAAAATAATATTTCAAGAAGTAGAAATGTGTTATAACAGCTGCAAGATGGAACACTGAATGGAATCCACATAAAAACTACTAGTACCCCCTGCTGTGCAGCAACACTCCAAAATGTACTCATCAAATGCAATGAATGTTCCACACTAATGAAAGAAGTTGTGGATGTGGGAGGACAGGGAAGTGTGGGGAGTGAAATATATGGGAAGCTTTTATATTTTTTAATGTACCATTTTGTGTGATCCATGTATCATAAAAAAAAGATAATAATAAAAATATATATATACAAACAGAAAGAATTAAAACAAAAAAAACACTACTAATAGAATTGTTTATTCAGGAAAATTTTTGATTCAACCTAACCAAATAAATTGCATTTCTCTACACAGGAAAATAAAATAAAAATAAGATATCTCCCATAAGCAATAAAATAGTTTGCCTAATTTTAATCTAATGAAAAATTCCAAATATCATGATGAAAAGACATGTAAAATTATTTCAGGATATAAAATAAATCTGAATACATGAAGAAATAAACTTTTACAGGCCTAAGAGCATCTAAAGATGTCAATTATAAGCACATTAATTCTTGAACTTAATGCCATTCTAATTAAAATTATAAAAAAGAAATCTTCATGAATCACTGAAGAACTTTTGGCAAAGAACAGTCAAAAGCAAACTCACCCTACCAGATATTGAACATTCTGTAAATAATGAAAATAATTTAAGAAATATGCTAAGGTGGTGACAAATAATCGCAGTGGAAAATAATCGAAAAGGACAAAAATTGATCCTTAAATATAACAGACATAGTTGTATAGTAGAGTTGGTGTTACATAACAGTTGGGAAAAGTTGGAATATTTGGTAGATATCATTGAGAAATAATTCTGTTTATATGGAAACAAAAATATAGCCATAGTTCTACTTCATACAATTTACAAAAAACAAAGACTGAAATAAGAAGAGTAAAGCTGTAAAGTCCATGCAATAAACTGTAGGTGCAACATTTTGTGGTCTTAGGGTAGAAAAGGACTTAAAATTTATGCCAAATATACAAAACACATACCAATAGAAAATATAAACAAAACGTAATCAAATTTCCTAAAGCAACTCCTGACTTGCCAACATGGGCTTGACCAAATACTTAAACTGCCTCGTGGTAAGTACAAATTTAAAATAATGATATATCAACAATTTATACTTACTAATTTCACACAGAATAAAATATCATAGACTCAAAAGTTAATGAGGACATAAGCAGCCAATGAATTATGAATGTATTTTGAAGACAAACTAACATCAGTTATTAGAATTAATGTGCAAAAATAAGAAGGAAGGTGTCCCAGTATTTTGTAGATATCAAAGAGTATTTCAAGAAGTCCACAGTGGTACATATACAAATAGACTTATTATAGTACTGTTTATGGTAATATGGTAAAATATTATTAATAAGTATCCCATCAGATGGGATAAGCTAGAGATACTGAGTAACAGAGAGGTTATGTAATTTCCTCAGTGTCATACCATTATTAAATAGTGGAGCTATTACAAATTCTGACCATATCATTCCAGAGATTTCATTTCTAGTCAAAGCTCTCTAAGAAAAACATGTTATATAAAAACTTAAACCAAATAATTGAAAGTATAGAAAGATACCATTTATATAAGTAAAAGTAAATATACACTCAAACCAACAGTGTTTCTCAAGGGCACATGAAAATTTAAGGATATTGTAATCATAGGAACTGGTAGAGAAGAATGGGGCTGGAATAGGAGATGAAGTGCAAAACCAGCAAAATAATATAACAAGAGTTAAGTGCTTAAAATACTAGTGATGATGATTATTAAAGGCACTTATTTTTCAGCATCTGAAATACACATTTACCAATAACTTGTTAATAATTTATTTTTCTGATTTTAAGAAATTCTGTTATTTAAAAGTAGAACTCACCCTGAATTCAAAGTTATAGTTAAAATAGTCAATACTTATACAGATTCTACTAGAGTCAGAAACAAGTCTATGCATTAATTTTATTCAGTATAGCATTGCTATTAATATCATTTTATAGATGATGAAATTATGAAAATTTAAGTAGCTTCCTCAATTTCACAAGAGCGATAGGCTGAATAATGATCCCTCCCCCAAGATGTCCACAACCTAATCTTTGTAACTTGTGAATATTATCCCCAAATGATGAATTTTATCTTACATGGCAAAGGTATTATTTAGTCAAGGATCTTGAGATGGGAAGATTATCCTGAATTTTCCAGATGGGTCACAAGGATCTTTCTGAGAGGGAGGCAGGAAGGTCAGAAAGAGAGAAGGAGGCTCTGTCAAGGGGAGAGGTGTGACAATGGAAAAGGGAAAGAGAGAGAGATTGGTTTGAAGATACTAACCTACTTTGGGGGAAGGAGTCACAAGCCAAGGAATACTGACACCATCTACAAGTTGGAAAAGAAAAGGAAATAGATTCTCTCTGAGAGCCTCCAGAATAAACTCAGCCCTGCCAACAACTTTATGTTCATTATTGATATCCATTTCAGACTTCTGATCTCCAGAAATGTAAGAGAAATTTGTTATCTTAAGGCACTGATTTTGTGGTAATTTTTTTATAGTTGCAATAGGAAACTAATACACATAACTAGTGCCAGAGCCATAGTTCAGTCTTACCTTATAGTGCCCAACTATGCCTTCTGTCACAACTGAATAATATGGACTATTCTTAGGCTATTTTGAATATATGGATGAATGAAGTTCCCTAGTGTCTCCTCATGCTTCAACTAAATTTGACGTTTTTAACTACTAATGAGATTTCCTAACCCATGAAACTGTATAACTTAACACCACATTAGCATGCACTTGCATTCCCCACTACAGCATTTCTACTGATATTTGAAGATGTGATAATGCATGGTGATGAATTAATAACTGCTCCAATCCAATAAAGAGTCTGAGATAATATTAATACCTAAAATCACCTCACTGATATTTCAGAATTGTATACTTATTGAAAGAAATGCAAAGAAAGCTGGTTATAGCTTCCTTAAGAAAACTATCCCTGTGTATTAGCAATGCCTGGCATATATTAGCAAATAAAACATTAATTGCTAACTGAAAAATCTATGACTTTATCAAAATATATTACAGCAAAATTAATTTAGAAAAATTTATGCCATAAATCTGTGTCATTTCTATTATCACTGATAAACTTTTATTTCAGTTCACATATAAAAGAAGAACATGCTGTTATAATTACAGCTATTATGGATTTGAATGATGCTAATTTTTCTTTACCATTATTTGGAGCTAAAAAAAGAGCAATGTATTTTCACTTGAGTTAGTACTAATGCATTTACAATAGATGAGTATTAAATTAATGTTATAATATACCAATTTTCATTAAATAACCCTGGAGCTGCCTTTAAAAATTATTGACATTTAAGCTAGTTGTTATAACTTTCTCTGTTATTTTTGTATATTCATCATAAAGACTACATCTAGAGTTAGAGAAAATGCAATGTGCTGCTTTAGCCCATTTTTTTTTTTTGAGTATACAAATTGGCAGAATTTCTCTTTAAAAACAATTTTGTAGGAAAGGAAATTTGAACTGAAAGGAAATGTACCCAGCCATGTCTCTGATTATCACGAGTATCTAGAATATTGGGGAATGTCTGGAAAGAGTTTATTTCCTATGGAATATTCAATTGCTGTCCTATTTCATAGACACATATCTAGTTGACTTAGATTGCACATAAATGTTTAAGGTCATAGACAAAGGTACAAATGGGTAAAGAAATTAAATGAGAGAACAGTTAAATGTCTAAAGAAGCCAGAGAGCCTGCAAAGCAACTTCTTGGATAAATGCAATCTTTGAAAATCTTTTTTTACTGATTTACAGAATGAATCCCTCTGTTCCATTGCTCTGTTCTGGTCAGGAGTCCTGGGTACTCCTAAACACAGGCTTTTTTAAATTCATTTTTTAGATTAAGAGTCTCAAGACTTCTTAATGTAGTGCACATGCACATCTAAAATACATATCCCCAAACGCCATAAAGACAAGTCCGTGGTTTTAAATTATTTTGTTATCTGTTTTTGTTTGTTTTTCATTCCCTGGAATTTAGGAAAACAATTTACCATAGTTTGTAAACTCTCTTTGTCTATGAGCTAACAGTGTATGTGTGTGGTGGGGACTGTGTGTACCCTGTCACTGAAGCTGTAGCCCTGCAAGAGGTCTCTGTGCAAGTGGGGGATCTCAGTCCCAATTCCCTCCACCCATTTTTGTATGGGCCAAATGACTGGTCACACCTGCATGGTTAAAGTCTCAGGCTAGTTTTAGCCAAATGTATTCAACATTATCAGGGAGCTCAAAACTTAAATTAAGTTTATCTCTCTGATTTTAAACTATATCTACTTTTTGACATCTTTATCTGCATATTTTTCACTTTCTCTCAAACAGAGAAACACCACTAAATAGGGCAGTTCTTGTATTTATCCAATGTGTATGTGTGTGTGTATCTCCCTCAAATATAAATATCACCTTCATTTTAGGCAGAATTGTGATTAATAACTTTAGTTTAGGGCTGTCATATTTTACTTTGATAAAAATAGTAAGCCCTGATATTTTAAAAACTATTTAAAACATTCATGGATTAAAACTAACTTTTAAATACTCTACTTAGGATGCATCAGGTTAATGTTCTTTTTGTTCAGTAAAATTATTGATTCAAAAATCTTATAAAAACATTTACAAATATCAATTTGTTATAAATAATTTTTATTTTTACTGTTTGAAATGGCTCAGTATTTTTTTCAAAACTATTTGCCTATTTACTTCCCATTTGTTCCCCCAAACATATAATTCCATGTAATTCTTATATGCTGGATTTATCTATGATATATGACTATTTTTTTGACCAACATATCTTCTGCCATCTTCTGGAAAGACAAGTCAATTTTTCTCTAGTAACTTCCTATAATTCATCTGGTACACGTTTCAAGACGTCATGATTGCCCCAACATTAGTGGCTGTAAAATGACCGAGACTGATTACTATATGCCCTTGGGCACAGTTATTTTTCTAATGCCAATTTCTAGTTGAAGAAGGAACACATGTCTTCATTTCACAGGTAATCCTAGTTGCTATTGAGCGCTATTTTCATCAACACATGTACAATGTCTGATTGAGATTAAGCGAGCAATATTTGTCACAGCTGAAAATGTAGATTTCTGATATCTTGTGACTTCTCTTGAATTAATCCATGCTTCAAACAGTTCTTTTTCTGAATATTTAACTCACTGGAGGCAATAATTTTCCTTTTTTTTTTTTTTTACTTAAAGTCAGTTAAATGTCCTTTTTCACTTTCAGTTAGTGTTGATAGACAGAGGCCATGAAAGAAGCATTTTAGATTCATTCTTCTCCTCTGGATGAACATCCACTGTATCAATGAAGACATAGTTACTGATTACGAGCAAATTTATGTTTGCAGCCCAGCTCTGTACACTGATCTTCACCAATGCACATCCAATTATAAATGTATTATCTTTATTTGAATATTTCATTGCAGTTCAAACCCCAAATTTCTATGACAAGAATCACTTCCTTCCATCTTTCCCCATACCTATTTGCCCTCCACCAAACACACACACACACACACACACACACACTGTTCCTATTTTCCAATGGATTCTAGCTCGTTGAATAGAATTCATTTCCATTCATTTGTGCAAACTTAGAATCATGTTTGGCATCTCCTTCAACATGAAGTCCCATATCAAAGAGAACAACAATTCCTCTTAATTTTACCTCCTCAATTACTATTGTACCTATTTGCTTCTTTCTCTCTCAAGGGACCCCACACCGTAACTATCATAACATAGTTTTCAAAAATGTAAAATCATGACTCTCATGTAAATATTAACAAATGTCGAATATTTTATCAGCTCATTATTAACGGAGGGAATTAGTATGAAGTCAAAGATTGTTCTATTAGATTTTTAAGGAATCAAGTATTAGAGTTCACCAAAAAAGACATTTTGAAGCAGTTTTGCTGAATTAGAATAAGTGATTTATATCCTATAAGACTATTGTAACAGTTTGAGATTATTTTATGAATCCCAAAAGGAGAAAATTATGTTTAAAGTGTACTTGATAAAATCAATTTAGGGCTTTTGATTCTACTGCATCATTAAGGCATGACTCAGGTTGAGTCTCCCTCCTTGGTGGCCTAATATAAATGGCCTTTCACTCAAGAAGACATGCCAAAGATGAGAATCTTGTCGTTTTGATCCTGCCGTGTGGCAGAAAGAAGAAGGCTCAAAGAGTTAAAACTCCAGGGAGAGATATACCATTTACTTGATAGTTTACAGCTGACCTTGGGAAGAGAGCCAAGACTGATCAAGGAAGCCCTGAGAGACAAGCCCTATCCCAGCCTACAGCTGAGATCAGGAAGAAGCTGGGACCGTGGAGCTTTAAGAGGAAGAGGAAGCCCAGGAAGGAGAGACTAGGCAGAGATCAGTGACCATCTTGCTTCAACACATGACAACTGACTTTGGTGAGGAAGCAACTTTGAATTGGACTCTTTAGGGCCTTGTAACTGTAAGCTTTTATCCCATATAAATACCCATTTAAAAGCCAATGGATTTCTGGTACTTTGCATTGTACCCCTTTGGAAGACTAATACAGTTATAAAAAAATAAACTTTGAAATTACATTGTTCATCAAATAGAAATTTACAAGTTATCAGGTAATTCCAATCACTCTGAACCCTTAGTAGTAAATATAAAGTCAACCTAAGTACATTCCATAATTAAATAATCCTCATGGGAATCTACCCTTTTAGCTTTACTATCAATTTTTAATATTTCCTGATGTTCCATGCATTTTGGTCAAAAATAATAAATACTGCAAAAAAATATGATGGCTAGCATCAATATTTGCCACATTCATCTACTCATGACAAATGCTTTAAATTGAGTTATTAAATTGACTATTTTTCTCAATTTGTATAATTCTAAATACCTTGTTGAGAGTTAACTGCCTTAGATATTGACATTTATGAAATATCAGATTAATTATATTTTTAAAATCAATATTTAGTGGGAAAATCATTTCAGGGTCAGTCAAAAACATTATGATTTCAATATTTACCAAAGCCATTCTTCAGCATTTTTTGACAATTATGGACTGTGTTAGTCAGCCAAAGAGGTGCTAATGCAAAATACCAGAAGTCTGCTTGGCATTATAAATGGTATTTATTTGGGGTAGGAGCTTGCAGTTACCAGACCGTAAAGCATAAGTTACTTCCCTCACCAAAGTCTATTTCCACATGTTGGAGCAAGATGGCTGCTGACATCTGTGAAGGTTCAGGCTTTCTGGGCTCCTCTGGGCTCATCTCCTCTATTTCCTCCACAAGGTCAGCTGTAGACCATCAGGGATATGCCTCTGTCTCTTTTCCTGTGGCTCCAGCTTAAGACTTCAGCGTCAAACTCCAACATCAAAACTCTAACATCAAAAACCCTCAACTCTGTTCTTTGCCATGACTTTTATCTGTGAGTTCCTTAGGTTGGGGACTCAATACTCTAATCATAACTCAATCATGATCAGGTACAGATCAGATTACAAACATAATCCAATATCAATTTTTGGAATTCATAACCATATCAAATTGCTATATGGACCAACAAATACTGTTTTATAAAAATATTTTTTGTTTGCTTTACATGGCTGAAAAATATATCCTCACATTTTTTCATATCTGAAATTCCCCAGGAATGGGAATTTTTCAAGTTAACTCTTATTTTCAAAATGATAAATCAAGTGCATTGAAAGTGGCTCAATTTTTTCATAGGAAAAAACTATAGGAAAATATATTCTCTTTTAAATAATTCCCTTCTCATTTATCACCAAGTTCTTTATGTCAGATTATATCTTTTGCATTTGTTTCATGTATAAATATTCATTTCTCCCCAAATATATTATAAACTTCTTAGCCTGGAACCATTTCTTAAACTCCATCTTCAATGCTCAATTTGGGTGTCATATGTTACAAACTCAACGTACTCACAAAGACACTCCTTTTTATCTTCCCCCTACTTCTTCCTTTCCAGTCTTCCCCATTTTAATTGTAAACTACCCCATAATTCTTGTTACTTGGGCCAAAACTTAGATTCCCTCTTTAATCATCACTTTTGCTCACATCCCAGTTTCAACTCATCAGCAACCTAGTTGCCCTACATTCCAAATGAATTTGTAATCCTATCACTTCTCAACACCTTTGTTTATGCTATCATGATTTAATCCACCATGATATCTCATCTAAATCATTATTACAATTGCCTTCTACCTCTTCTCTGTCCTTCTTATCTCACATTTTTGTTTCCAACATAGCAGCTAGAAAGATATTTTTTGCTATGTCAACTTTTTACTCTTCCATATTTCTACCTTTCAGTGATTTTCAATATCAATTCGTGTATCAACATTAGGCCATATGTGGCCCCCCTTGACAATGTCATTTGCCTTTCTGGTTTCATGCCTTCTATTCTCTGCTACACTACTCTGTTCCAGATACCAATCAACTTCAAGGTACCTGACCTCCTATTTCCTCTAGCTTGAATGTATTCCTCTCATATATGATACATCCTATCGAATCATTCTCTTGGTTTATTGTCTTACTAAATAGTATATGTGATATGGTTTACTGGGCAACTTTCCTATTAAGAAAAAATTTCCATCAGAAGAAGTTTTGCTTTGTTCACTGCAGTTCCCACAAATGCAATTACTAGTATGTATTAAATACTCAGAAAATATTTGTTTGATGAACAATTAAATGAAGAAATGCAAGTGATAGAGAACAAATCTAAATCTAGAAGTAATATAATATTATTCCCAATTCCCATTTCTTTAATTTAAATCAGTCCTAAGTCATAACTCTTTCCAAATGAGTTCATATGAAGACACTTATAGACAGAATCTATATTTATATAATATATATGTTATTATATAGATAGTAATACATATATTCTTGATCAGTGTGGACAATCCAGAATAATTCCTAAAGTTATGTTGGCTTTTTGATTCTACCACTTTTCTACATCAGTGATAAATTCAATACTAAATAATGAGTAGCCTTTCAGAATAAATCTGGAGTTTTTAATATATTCCATCTTTCAGATAATTCCAATTCAATTCACCTTTGTTTATTATTTGCTATGAGTGAAATATTATACTGAGTTGCTAGTAGTAACAAACACAGGTACTATATCCATAACGTTAGCAAGATCTTAATTAACAAACAACAGAATTGCAAACTTGAGGACTTTATTAGAAGCTGGAAATGTATTTTAAGGGCAAATGTAAAAAGCTTTGCCTTTAGTGTAAGTAATGTTTAAGTTTACTTGTCGAGTTGGCCGGGTTATGGGGTCCAATTATGTGGTCAGGCAAGAACGAGACTGCTTGTTACTGTGAGGATATTTTGCAAAACAAAATCATCAGTAAATTGATTGCATATATGACTAAGTACATCCACAATCAACTGAGAAGATTGCCTACAATGAGAGATGTCTCGTCTAATCAGTTGACGTCTTTAAAAGGAGATGTGATTATTCCAGCAATTAAAAGAGAGAATTTCCATCTTTAATTCAGTTAGCCAGTTTCTCCTGGGGAATTCACCAAAAATCTTCATCAGAGTTCCCAGATTACAGCCTGCCCTACAGAGTTTGGACTTCCCATCCCCACAGTTGAGTAAGGCAATTTTTATAAAAATACATATATATATATATATATATATATATATATATATATATACACACACACACACACACACACACACAAAAACATGTACGTATACATATACACTGATGGTTCTATTTTCCTAGAGAACCCTGGGGAATACAGGTTTGGTACCAGGAATGGTCATTGAGAAACAGAGTCTTTAGCCTGAGATTTATGAATTGGCTTTGGGATTTTCAGAATTGGTTCTCCAACCTGTTTGGAGTCAAGGCATTAATGACTCTAATATCAACACGCAAGATAGCATGAGTTGGCAATAGAGAAACACAAAATATCATCACTGGACACAGCTATTCAAATGTTTACAAGAGTCAAGGATCTGGGTAAGAATGGTTTTGACAGCATAACAGAGTTTTGTGGAATGATAAGGTATAATGATGTTGGCTAATTGTTCCTAAATATGCTGGTCATTGTTGTAAAAGAAAGAGACAAGCTGAAGGCTTTGTATTTTCAACTTAAGCACCACATGAAGAATGTGATTTTCTATGAGTGTCCTGAAAGAAACACACATATTTCATGTAGCCACAGACTTAAGGTTTATGGAAACCACACCCAGAGTCTCACTGTATGAGTTGGTGAGTTACAACCTAAACTAAATGCCAGGCTTGCAGAAAATCTGCCTGGGGAGTCTGCTTTAACAGCAGGTCTGTTTTTGAAATGAGGATATTGATTGCTTGGAAAGGAATGGGGTCATATGGGTTGATAATGATGGTGTTGGGGACAATTGTAAACCTAGATTCTGATGAGTCTCTGCCAGACAAACCTGAAATAGTCTACCTTGTGGAATTAGCAATCCAACCTCCATCTGAGATTAATTCTGGTGTGCCTGATAAACCTGAAACAATCACCCCTGTGGAAACAGACCTCAATCCTCTGTCTGAAGAGATTAATCTTTTTTCGCCAAACTGCAATTGAATTCACTGAGGTCTTTGGTTTGTAAGACACTTCTCATTATTCTCATAACTCACCACTACCACCCCACTTTTTCTTTTAGACCTATGACTAGACTGAAGTTCCAACAGACCCCAAAAGGTAACATATAAGTGAGATTCATAAGGAGGTGTGGTACACTAAAAAGGAATTCTGTTTATTTTTCAAATTATTTAGACAGAAATCATGGGACTATATGTGAAAATGAATATTAAGAATGTGGAGGAAGCGGACTTGGCCCAGTGGTTAGGACATCTGTCTACCAGAGGGGAGGTTCGTGGTTCAAACCCCGGGCCTCCTTGACCCATGTGGAGCTGGCCCATGCGCAGCGCTGATGCGCGCAAGGAGTGTCGTGCCATGCAGGGGTGTTCCCAACATAGGGGAGCCCCACGTGCAAGGAGTGCACCCTGTAAGGAGAGCCGCCCAGCATGAAAGAAAATGCAGCCTGCCCAGGAATGGTGCCACACACATGGAGAGCAGACACAACAAGATGACGCAACAAAAAGAAACACAGATTCCCGTGCCACTGACAACAACAAAAGCAGACAAAGAAGATGCAGCAAATAAACACAGAGAACAGACAACCAGGGTGTGGGGTGAGGGAAGAGGAGAGAAATAAATTAAAAAATAAAAGAAGAATGTGGGATAATGGTTGAAAGAATAGAAAGTTGGATCAGGCTGAATTATTGATATGGACCCACTTAACAGGGTTTCTGTATTCAATGTGATAGCATGAGGAGTTAGAAAAGGTTCTAATTATTTATTTGGGTGGTTGGCTGCAGCATGGACCAAAAGGTGGCCTACGTTGCCTGAGGTTGAAATGCCAGAACTGCCATGGTATGATATAGTTGAGGGGGTCCAAAAGATTAGAGAAATTGGAATGTTAGATTGGATTTATAATGTAAGACCTGCTCATCCATCCCAGGAATGTCCAGATGAAAGACCTTCAAGAAGACTGTAAGGAATAAATTTGTGAAACTAACTTTATCATCTCTGAAAAATTCTGTGGTTGCTCTTTGCAGATTATATATTACTGTGGAAACTGCTTTCCACAGTTTTATGAGCTTGCTTTCCAAGTTTTATGTACTTGGATCCATAAACACAATGGGGATGATCAGTTCCCATGTAGGTAGAAGCCAAGTGATAGCACTTAATTACCAAAGACAAGGATGGCATGGCTACTGAACAGCAAACTCAAAGAAGTAATCAAAATAGTCTAACTCACAGAAACCAATATGTTGGCTAGTAGATTATGTGGTAAATAAAGTTAAAATAGATGGGCAGTCTACTAAATTCTTACTTGATCTGTGTAAAGTGGAAGATTTCTAAGTCAAGTAAACAAAAATTTAAATTGAAATACAAAAACAGAGAGTTACATCCTTTTAATCAATTCTTTCGCCTGAGAGTTTACAGTCCCAGAGCCCCTCAAATGAAGTAAAAGCTGGATTACCTTGGGGGAGGACCCTGTTACACTGACAAAATTTATAGTTAATCTTCCTCCCAGCTTTCCCCAAAGAGACCTATGGTCTTGTACCAGGATAACTGTGCATTGGGGAAAGGAAATGATAAATTTCAGGATTATTAGACACTGGCTCAGTGATGACATTAATTCCAGGAGACCAAAAATGTCCTGCAGCCCACCAGTCAGAGTATGTTCTTATGGAGGTCAAGTGATGGATATAATTTAGCTCGGGTCCATCTAACAATGGGTCCAGTTAGTCCTTGGACCCATTCTGTGGTTCTTTCCATAATTCCACAATGTTTAATTGGAATAAACATTTTCAGCAACTGTCAGAACCCCTTCATTTGTTCCCTGAATTGTGCAGTGAAGGATATTATGGTAGTAAAGGCCAAGTGGAAACGACTAGAACTTCCTCTACCTAGCAAAACATAATAAATCAAAAGCAATACAAGAATTGAAGAATGCAGGGGTGGTTATTCCTACCACTTCCCTATTCTAATCTATTTGGCCTATGCAGAAAGCAAACAGATCTTAGAGTGACAATAGATTTTCATAAACTTGACCAAGAGATGACTCCAGTTGCAGCTGTTGTTCCAAATATCTTTGCTTGAGCAAATCAACACATCTCCAGGTACCTGGTATGCAGATATTGTTCAGGCTAATGTTTTCTTCTCAATTTGTGGTTAGTAAAGACCACCGGAAATAGTATGCTTTTAGCTGGCATGTCCAGGAATACACTTTCACTGTCCTATGTCAGTGGCATATTAACTCTCTAGCCCTATCTCATAATCTAATCCATTGGTGATATGATCATCTTTCTTTTCCACAAAACCTTACACTAGTCCATTATAATGATGACCACCTATAAAGCAGACCTAGTTAACAAGAATTAGAGATTATTGTAGCATTATTGATAAGGCATTTGCATGTCAGAGGGTGGGAGATATACATCAAATGAAAATTCAGTGTTCAATTGAATTTCACCTCAGTGAAATTTCTAGGTGTCCAGTGGTGTGGGGTATGACAAGGTATTCCTTCTAAGATGAAAGATAAGCTGTAGGATCTTACTGCTTCAACAGCCAAAACAGAGTTACAATGTCTATTTGGCCTCTTTAGATTTTGAAGACAACATATTTTTCATTTGGGTGTGCTATTCTAGACCATTTACGAGTGACCTGAAAATTTTTTAGTTTTAAGTGGATACTGGAACAAGAAGAGGCTCTCTGACATGTCCAGACTTCTGAGCAAGCTGCTTTGCCATTTGGACCATATGATCCAGCATATCCAATGTCCTGTAAGTGGCATTGGCAAATAGAGAAGCCATCTAGAGTCTTGGCCAGGCTATTATAGGAGAATCATGGTATAGACTTTTACTTAGGAATTTGGAGCAAAGCCCTGCCACCCTCTGCAGTTAACTACTCTCCTTTTGAGAAACACCTTTTTGCCTGCTACTGGACCTTAGTAGAAATCAAATGCTTAACCAAGTGCCACCAAGTTACCATGAAGCTTGAGTTGCCTATTATGATCTGGATATTGTCTGACCTACCAAACCATAAAATTAGACTTCCACAGCAGCACTCCACCATAAAATGGAAGTGGTATATATAAGATAGGGCTCAAGCAGTTCTTGAAGGCTTAAGTAAGTTACATGAAGAAGTGGCCCAAATATCTATTTCCTTCTCTTTCCCAGTCCACATCTGTGGCCTTTTAGAGAGTTCCTTGCAATTAGTGCATTGAGGAAGAGAAAACTCAGGCCTGGTTTACAGATGGTTCTGCATGATGTTCAGGTAACATAAAATGTCCCACAACTCAAGTTTGGGACATCCCTGAAGTACAGTGATGAAGGGAACTTCTCCCAGTGTGTGGAATTTTGACCAGGGGCTCTGGTTGTTCATTTTGCTTGGAGGAAAAATTAGCCATAGGTGCATTTATATACTGATTCATGGACTGTCAACAAATAGTTTGGCTGGATCATTGGGGAAATGGTAGGAACCTAATGGGAAATTTGTGTCAAAGGTCTAGGGAAGAGGTACATCTCTGAATGGATAAAAAACATGAAAGTATTTGTGTCCCACATGAATGGTTACCAGAAGGTGAGTTCAGCAGAAGATTTTAATAATCAAGTGATAAGAGGGACAATTCTGTGGGACAAGTTCCCCAAATCACTCTTGTCATTGCCCAAAGGGGTCATGAACAAAGTGACCATGGTGGTAGGGATGGAGGTTATGCATGGCCTCAGCTAGAAGACTTCCATTAGCCATGGCCGATGTGGCTACAACCACTGCTGAGTGTCCAATCTACCAATAGCAGATTAAAGGGAACCATGTCCATTATAGAAAAGGCAGTGTTTTATTCTAACTGGAATAGACAAATACTATGGATTTGAGTTCTCCTTACCTGCACATAATGCTTCTGCCAAAACTACCATATATGAACTTACAGAATTTCTTATTCACCGAGATGATATTCCACCCAACATTGCTTCTGACCAGGGAACACACTTCACAGCAAATGAAGGGCAGGTATGGATCATGCTCATGAAATTCTTATATTATCTTGGTCTGGTTATGGTGTCCAGTTGTTTGGTCAAGCAAGCACTGGGCTCGTTTTAGTTTTCTAGGCTTCCCAGAACAAATACCATGAAATGCAATGGGTCAAACAATGGAAATTTATTCGCTCATTGTTTGAAACTGGGAAAATGCCCAAATCAGGCACCATCAAGGTGATGCTTTCTGCTTAAATACAGCTACTGGAAATCCTTGGCTTCTCTGCCACATGGCAAGGCACATGGCAGTGACTGCTGGTCTCTCCCTTTTCTTTAGACTTTTGTTGATTCCAGCTTCTTGCTTTTCTGGCTTTTTCTCTCTTTGTTTGAATTTCATTCTCTTACAAAGGACTCCAATAATAGACTTAAGACCAATTCTGACTGAGGTGAATTACACCTTAACTGAAATTGCCTCATCAAAAGGTCCTACTTAAAATGGGTTTATATCCACAGGAATGTATTAAAATTAAGAACATATTTTTGGAATACATACAGCTTCAAATCAACACAGGCCTTATTGTTACTGTAAGAACACTTCATGAACTTAGGTCATCACTAAGTTGATTTCATCTATAACTGCTTATATATACAATCAGCTGAGAAGATTTCCATCAACACTGAAATAAATCTCATCCAGTTAATTGAAGGCCTTAAAAGGAAAAGAGGATGTTTCAACAGTTAGGGAAAAGAATTTCCATTTATACTTCAGCCAGCTTCTCCTGAGGAAAACCCTCATAGGAGTTGACCTATGGAATTTAGACTTTCCCATGCCCGCAGGCATATGAGCAATTCTTACAAAAATTTCATACTATTTCCGTAATAGATGTATCTCCTGTCAGTTCTGTTTTCCTAGAGAACTCAGACTAATACAGTACAGGTTAACTAAAGGAATATATATTCTGTGGCACAACATAAATAATAATTATATCTCCCATTTATCAAATATCTATTACATACTACCACATGCTAGGCATTATATATACTTCATCATAAAATATTTGTTAAAAATCCATCATATAAAATAAAATTAATAACAAGAAATTAGTGCATTTTGATTTATTTATAAAGCGGTATTTTCAAGTTCAGGCAGAAAATAATTTCTTATTGTCCCCATTAGTCAATGAATATCAAGGAGAAATCAAAATTGGTTAATAGAATATTTGTCTTTTTCTGCTGGACATTTGTATTTATGGGGCTTAGGCAAACCTCCTTTGAATCAAGATACCAAAAATATTTTCTGTCCAAAAATTTAAGGAATCATTATTATTATAAAATACTGTATTTTGTGTGAAATTCTGCATTTGACACATAAATGCAAAATAAATATTTGAATAAATGAAGGATTTCTTCTTTAGATGTGAATATTCTGGGAACAAAATTGTTTATTAACTCTTTATTGAAGGACTATACTCTTTTAATACTAAAGATATAGATATTTTAATACTAAGATATTGACATTTAAGCAAATGAGCATATCTGGAAGTATGCTTAAAGAGATATCAAGAATGTCGCAGACACTTACATAGTCAACCAGATCATTCAAATCTGGATTTTTTTCAAAATATTTTAAAACCTAGATGTTCTGAATCCTTAGATGTTGTGTCCTACAGATGGGTCAAAGTAGCTTTGGAAATGGATGAAGGAATGGAACAAAGTAGCTAACAAAATAATTTACCATTTAAACAATAGCTATGGGCATACCAGCCTATCTAGGTAGACTTTCAGCCTACTAATTAATTTTGATCAATTTGGTTGGCAAATCTCATAGGTAAATAAATCTTGGATATTTTAAAAGATAATCAATTTTCTCAGATATTTCTAAAAGTTTACTTTCAATCACCAATCCTTTTAGAGCCACTACAAACTTAAAAATTGCTCAGATGGGTACAATAAAATGTGCTTCTAAAGTATTGATGCTTTACTGGACTGCAAACAATATTCCAGATATAAAATTCCAATAAAAAGAACCAGGTTCCTTGAAGTTTAGATAAAAGAAAATGCAAAATTAGCCTGATAAATCTTGCAGTGCCATAAAATAAGGAAATACTTAGAAAAAGATGAGACATGGTGACAGAACCAAGAGCCAACATGAAATACCCTCTAGTGGCCAAAGCTGGAAACATTTGAACACCAAAATATACAATGTTAGAATTTATTTATAACCAGAGAATAGAAAAATATGCATGAGTTCATACTGGCAAAAATTAATAATTGAATAAATAAATTAACAGGAAGGGCAACTCTTCTTTACAGATTAATTCGAATTAATAAAAATATAAGGAATGAGGAAAACACAAAAATGACCATTAGGCAAAGTACAAAGTTATAACTGTTATGGGCAATTTTGTAATTTTTAATAATGGATGCTAAAGTCAGGGTATGGTAGACAACATCTAAAATGTGCTCTAATGACTCTTACCTCCTGGTATCATTCTCTACTATATAATCTTCTCCCCTTGACTGTGGACTATACCTAGTCATTCTCTTCTAATGATCTGAATAGAGTTAATGTGATGGGCCATCACTTCCAAAATGGGATACCAAAAACCTGTTACTTCCACCTTGCAACTTAGTGACCATTCTTCACTCTTTCGCTTTTCCTCAGTTTCCTCACTCTGGAGGGGATAAACTGCCACATTTCTAGTGGTCATATGGAGAAGTTCACATGGCAAGGGACTGATGTTTCTGTTAAATACCAAACAAGAACCCAAGACCTGCCAAAAGCTATGTAAGTGAGCTTGGAAATGAATCTTTTGAGGCCTCCCAACTTCCATTACAGTCAGCTCCATGGGAGATTGTCCAAAAGGGAGGATGAAATTATTGCAACTCTAACTGTACTTTCATTGTAACCTTGCCAAGTTCTGAGTTCCAGAACACAACTAAACCATGTTCAGATTTCTGACCCACAAAAATAGTGAGATGAAGAATATTTGTTGTGTTAAGTAAGTAAAGGAAAAAAGAAAACGAAAAAAAAATACATGATTTGAAGACAGAAAAACTTGCAATAATTAAGAGAAAATGATAAAATTAAGAAGAAAAAAGTTTGGGGAACTGAAAATAAAGTACAAAAACTGAACCATTCTTATTAAGCCAACTGATTTTTTAGAAATTTGATGTAGGTGATATAGTCAACAAGAAAAATACATTTTTATTAATGGAGCTGGATAATGAGACATCTGTTGATAAATGTGAATCTCAATCTCTATATCATTCAATACACAATATTATATAAAGAATTTCTACCACTCAAGTACAAAAATTTTTAAAAATTAATTAAAAATAGGTCAAAAATATTGAACAAAACTTCCCAAAAGAAGACAAGCAATGGACAAAAGAACATGAAAAGTTATTTAACGATCTTTCATTAAAAAAATCCAAATTAAAACCATGATATATTAATTCACAGATTAAAATGCTTTAAATTAAAATAAAAACACTGACAATGCTTATTTTGGGGAAAATTTGAAATAACTGCTACTTTAAATCATTATGCTGGCAACACAAAATACTAAAATCAACCTGGAATATGTTTTGACATTTTCTTATAAAATCAAATAAACATCTATGATTCAGTAATTCTTTTTCTAACTAAATAAAGCCTTACATGGGCTAATCTGAGGTACCTTGAGGATATGCTATTTGAGCTGGAGAGCTGAATGAGAATAATCCATCTATGATGAGACAAATGATAGAAAACTCAGTTTTAAGAGTAGGTGCAAACACCACAAACTGGAAGAAAAAAAGTGACAATTTCTATCTACATTTTGTCAATGTTTTTTTAAAAAGTCACAAAAACTTAATTGAAACTATTTTAAAGCCTCACCTTGTGACTTTAAAATTAAACTAATCAGACTCTTGTATCATTATAAGATATTTTAGATTTAAGGTGAATAAAAATATTTAAAAACTGCTCAAAACCTTTATATGAAAGTCAAATGACAAATGTGTAAAACTTAAATGGGAAACATCTATGATATGATCATCACATGCATTTGATGTAGTCATGAACGTGATAAGCACACCTCTTCTGTCACTTTTACTGAACCTGTGGTTGGTGCTGGAGTTGATGTATGCTCAGGAGACTTGAATCTCTGGACTTTCCATGTGCCAGTAGGGCCCTGAGTCTCAGCAGAGTTGCAACACCTACTCTCCGGTTCATTGGATTTACCCAGGTCAGCTAACAGGGAGGTAGGATGGTCAACCACTACACCAGGGAACTGAGAGAACCTACAACTGTATGCAGGAGAATCCCATCCCTGAGCCATGTGGGATCTAAGCCCCCTCTCAATTTAGAGGTGGAGTGGACATTGCCATCCCAGGGTCCTCAGGATGGAGGAACAAAATATAGATTAGAGTGGACTTACTGATATTCTACTATAGAATTATTGTGATTCTAGCAATGGAGGGAACTATATCATTGATGTGGAGACAGTGGTACCGGGAGTCACTGAGGGCAGGGAGAGGAAAGAAGAGGTGTGATATAGGGGCATTTTTAGGACTTGGACTTGTCCTGATTGATATTACAGGAACAGATGCAGGGCATTATATATCCTGCCATATCCCACTGAATGGACTAGGAGAGAGTGTAAACTATAATATAGAACTATAATTCATGCTGTGTAGCAGTGCTCCAAAATGTATTCATTAAATGGAATTAATGTGCTATGTTGATGAAAAAGGTTGTTGATGTGGGAGGAGTGGGGGTGAGTAGGTAGTGGAGGTATATGGGAACCTCTTACATTTTTTAATGCAACATTTTGTGTGATCTATGTATCCTTTTTAAAAAATTTAGGAAAAAAACCAAGCATGTGAATATTTTCTAGTTTTGTGTTCCACCAGCAGGCTGTTTTGCAAAATTTTATAAGAATGGAGACATCCAGGACCTTATTAAAAATAAAAAATGGATTGTTACAGAGCTGTAACATTTCAAATCAATGATGTCTTTACAAGAAGTTTGTATATATGCACACAGGTGACTAGAAAGCAGTTGTCAATGATATTCTGAGTTGACTTTATGGCTTAAATTGACATGTTCATCATTTATAATATACTAACACTTAATATTAATAAATTTTAAATTTCTGGGATCTTACAGTTTAAGAAAAAAATTCTTTGTATTTTATAATTAAATTGGCTCAAGCATTGAAGGAATCCTAATACATCAGTGTGAAACAAGAGGGCTTCCCTGAAACTCATTTTGAAAAACCATTGGTCTGTATTTATTCAGCTGTCAAAATATGTAGATCTGAAAATACTTTAACTTCAAAAACCACACAATCACATCTAGAGTATTTATTACCCTCAATTTTAGTACTAATTCCTAATTAATAGTATTTGGGAATAAATCAACTATTACTTTTTGGTCACTATTTATGTAAAGGTTTTAAGTGACAATACAATTATGTGACATTTCACTCTCACATGCAAAATAAGTGTGCAGTAACCTGATAGAGTTTTGATTATTATATTCAAAATATAAAATTGTAGGATCTAAGAATGAACTCTCCAGCCCTCTTGAGTGTAATTTCCTGTCCTTCAAATATTAAATAGAGTTGAAATTATAAATTTCCTCCAAGATGAGCTTGATATTCCTATCAGAATATCTTAGAATGTGTCTCTATTACCCTTTCAGAACACTGTGAAAATGCTGTGAAGAGGCAGATGTCTCCAAGGGAACTTCAGATCTTTTCAAGAATTGTGTCTGCAAGGTTTGAAGTGGAGGCATAGTGATATGACATCCTGCTCTTGATTATTTATAAATCCCTTCTCATCATAAACTAGAATATGCAAAGCAGTCTTCTAAAAGTCATTCCAGTAAAAGTTTAAAAAATATATACTACATTGAATAGGTGTTTACTACAGGTGGTTTTGAGAAGAAGATTCTTTATTTTAAAATGCACCATATGGCATATTAAAAGGTTTTATAGACTATTGCATAAACGGTTCTATTCTGAAAAATAATATATAAATACTTTCTAGCAGAAATCACATGCATAATTCTAAATATCATTAAACTTAAGCCTAGTGAGTTTCCTTTCATTAGCTTATTTGCCTGTCCACACTCTTCAGGTGCTATTGGATATGCTCTTTTTACTCCATACCATGATATCAATATCAACCCTTGCCTCACACCTTTGTTCTATCATTATTGCTTCCCTAGGATTTCACTCTTCACTAAGTATAATTTTTTAATCTTCTGCTTCATTTTTAGACAATCTAGGATAATAAGTGCTTTTTATGTCTACATGTTAACTACAATATTACAAAGAACTTCAACAATTAGTCACATAACTTTGTTTCTTAAAAGCTATTGTTTATATGCACATAAGTGCATAATATAGGAATTCGATATATATTTGTTGATGAATGGATGCCTAAATCCATACACACATACATATACAAACACTTATATAAAACTCAGAAATTGATGAATGAAAAGTTATAATACCAATAAATAAAGAAATTAATTTAGTGGTTATGCATTATGTATATTTGTCGGCATGCTGTGTTTCATATAATGCCATTTAATCTTTCCTGCAAATCTATGGGGGATTGTCTTAAGAAATAGTAATTTATTGTCTCATGGTTTTGAAGACTGGCAGTCCAAAATCAAGATCTTTATAGGCTATATACTTCCTTTCTGAAGTCTGCAAAGTTCTAGTGCTGGTTTGCACAATCCTTGGCTTGCATTTCTCACCCTTCATTACATGGTGATCACTCACCTTGCTCTCCTGTGGTTTTCTCTGACTGTGTCTGAATTTCCTCTGCATTATAAGGAATCTAGACAATGGATTAAGACATATGGATTAAGGTCCACTCTAATTCAATTTAGTCTCATTTAACTATCAATCTTTGAAGACCCTGTCCACAAATTAGTCCATACCTTACTTAATAACGTCATCAAATGTCCATTTTACAAATGGGTTCATACCCACAGGCACACAGAATAACATTTGAACATGTCTTTTGTGGCATACATTATTCAATTCCCAACAGTGAGCTATTAGATTTCTTTCATCATTTTACAGCAAAAAAATAAATTCAAAGAAATTAAAAACTCTACATATTCTTTGTTTCATTCTTTAAGAAAGTTTTGGCCACAAATTAAATGGGCTTTAGTTATTTCCCTCTCAACCTATCCTCCTCCTTCCTGCATTTAACTGAAGCTTAATCATTTTTACAGGAAAGTGTCCTCTATGTACTGGAAGGACACTATGCTTATAGGGCTCCAAATTCAATTGTCGATATGCTAAATTCTAAAATGAGGATGATAAAGAAATTTTGGAAGCTAAACAAGCTTAGCAAACAAACAATCAATAAAATTACTCAACTTTTGTCTGTCTTCTTGACCCTATTTGTATTTAAAAACTGGATACTGTAATGGTTCTTCCATTTATATTCCATCTATAAAAATTCAAATGGGTTCCTGATATCAAGTAGTCTTATACCCCATCACCCTAAAAAGAGAGAAGTCTATTCATTATTTTCAAAATATCCCACTTTACAAGATTCAAGTTTTTAATTCTTGTACTTGACAAAAATACTAGCATGCAACAATTTACCAGCTTTGAGTAGCCCAGTAGTTTTGCTAATTTTTTTTTCATCTATCTTAAATGAAAACATGGATGAATAGTCATATGTATTAGGGTAAGCACAAGATGCTATAAAAATATTCTCCAGCTACAGTGGCTTTATCAGGAAACAAGTTTGTTTCTCTTATATAACAGTCAAAGCATATATAATCCAGACCTGTTATGGTGGGTGTACAGTGGAACATGATTAAGGAATCTTCAATCTTATTGTCATTACTAAAAGTTTCCCATTGTTTTCAAGGTCAAAATCTCCCTGCCATTATTCTCAACAGGCAATAAAGGGGAAGTGGAAAAGGAAAAAAGGAATGCATTTGTTTCATCATCTGTCTTGTAAGAGTTCACAGTGTTTGCCTATGTCACAATGTTTGCTCACATCTCATTTCTGGAACTGGGATACCTGGACAAACATAATGATGAGAGGAAAATGTAATTATTATCTGGCTGGAAATGTGCTAAATTAAAATATCTGGGGAAGCGGACTTGGCCCAGTGTTAGGGCATCCGTCTACCACATGGGAGGTCCATGGTTCAAACCCGGGCCTCCTTGACCCGTGTGGAGCTCACCCATGAGCAGTGCTGATGCAAGCAAGGAGTGCCGTGCCACGCAGTGGTGTCCCCCGCATAGGGGAGCCCCCCGCGCAAGAGGTGCACCCTGTAAGGAGAGCCGCCCAGCGCGAAAGAAAGTGCAGCCTGCCCAAGAATGGCACTGCCCACACGGAGAGCTGACCAACAAGATGATGCAACAAAAAGAGACACAGATTGCCATGCCACTGACAACAACAGAAGCGGACAAAGAAGAGGCAGCAAATAAACACAGAGAACAGACAACCAGGGTAGGGGGGGCAGGGAGGGAGAGAATTAAATAAACAAAATAAAATCTTTAAAAAAAAATTCTGTCACCATGAAACTTGCAAATACAACTCGCAAGTTCTGCCACACCATATACGAAGATAAAGTTGATTAAAAAACATTGTAGTCTGAATATCAGTGATGTACATATTACAATTTTGGAAAATTTTCAATACTTATTGGGACAAATAAAGTGTACATTTGCAAAATCTATCTTTTTCTCAAGTGGAAGTCACCATAGAAACTTTAACAATAAGCTTAAATGAAAATAACTTACGGAAAGGTATACCAGAAAGTACTAAGCAAAGGAGAGCTGATATACCTATTTTGACACCAGGTGAAATATACTTTTAGATAAAAGAATTAGTAGAAATAAAAAGGTCATAAAATAATGAAAAGAAGTTTGTCATTCACTGAAGTAATTGTAAATGTATGTACAATGTAGATTGAAGAAAAAATGACTGACACGTAAAGAGAAATTGAGAGATCCACCATCTTACTGAGAGATTGCATTAAAATCTCTCAGTAATTGGTAGAACAAGCTGGCATAAAGTCAATAAGTATAAATACAGATCAAATGGCACCTTAAACAGACTTTACAAACAATGAAATCAAGAGTTTAATACTTCTTTTCTAAACATGAATTGAAGCTTTGCAAAAACTGATGAAACCTGTGGCTATAAAACAAGCCATAAGGGATTAAAAATAATTGCTTCCACATAGACCACATTAGCTCAATTCACCTATGTTAGAAAATAATGGAAGGAGATTAGAACAATCCTGAAATTATGGAAATTTTTAAAATTACTTAAAAAACTAAAATCATATTTAAAACAAAGTAAGAATAAAGAAAATTAATCAAATTTCGTGCAAAATTTAGAATTTCATATTCTTATATATTTAATTAAGCTCACAACTATTCAAGATTTTTTATAAGTAACAAGATTATTATCTTTTTCAAAAAGATATATAGATCACACAAAATGTTACATTAAAAATTGAAGAGGTTCCCATATACCTATACTCCCCACCACCCCACTATTCCCACATCAACAACCTCTTTCATCAGCGTAGCACATTCATTCCATTTGATGAATATATTTTGGAATACTGCTACACAGCATGGATTATAGTTTACATTATAGTTTACGCTCTCTCCCAGTCCATTCAGTGGGTTATGGCAGGATATATAATGCCCTACATCTGTTCCTGTAATATCATTCAGGACAACTCCAAGTCCTGAAAATGCTCCTATGTCACAACTCTTCTTCCCTCTCCCTGCCTTCAGCAACTCCCATGGCCACTGCCTTCACATCAATGATATAATTCCTTCCATTGCTAGAGTCACAATAATTCTATAGTAGAATACCAGTAAGTCCACTCTAATCCTTATTTTATTCCTCCATCCTGAGGACCCTGGGATGGTGACGTCCACTCCACCTCTAAACCTAGAGGGAGCTTAGATCCCTGATTTTTTCATCCTCAATTTATTTTTAACTTTATTTTAATTTTTCTAAATTATTATGTATTCTATTTTTAATCTTTAAACCTATTATTACTATTTCATTTTCCTATTAATTGAATTTGGCATTATATTAAACCTCATTTTTGAAGAAGTTTTGCATCACAGTGGGATTCAACTATGGGAGGAGCACTGATGTGGGCTGTCATTGATGGGGGATGCATGGGTGGGAGGGCATTCTCTAAGGCATGCATATAAGGTATATAGATATGTTCCAATGCTTGTTGGGTATTGACAGAGTGGGTAGTTTCACAGGACAACTGAGGGAGTGCTGAGTTCCCAAAATGGGGAACAGTCACACTCCCCAATGGAGCAGCAACAATTCTCCAAGTGCAAGGGCAAAGACCAGTGAAGAAGGATGGTCCAGTGATGGGCCTTTGATACTGATGACTATGCTTATGAACCTGTGTGCTTGAAATTTCAACTAGGCCTAGAGCTTCAGGGTGCCTATGAGTTATTTCCTGAAAGCCTCCATGTTGCTCAAATGTGGCCACTCTCTAAGCCAAACTCGACATTAAATGCATTACCTTGCCCCCAGCATTGGTCATGAAAGAATGGAAGGAGGAGACTGCACATTTGCAGTGAAGTTGCAAAAGTAGATCATTCCATGCCATGGAGGCCAGTGCCCATCTTCCACTGGTGGTGCACACTGCCTCAGGAGCTATTCTGTGACTCAAGTTAGAAACTCTATTTCCCAAAAATAGGGAAGGAAGAGATGGTGAGGCACTGACTTCAGCAACTGCTCAGCAAATTTGGCTTGTTAAAATATAATCCTAAGAACAGTTAAAGTTTGAAACTATCCTAGTCAGAAAAAGACTGATAGCTGCCATTTTAACTCTGCTCCTAGCTTGAGGGGTGGCAGGGATGATTGAAAGTCACATTGAAGGTAGGGACTGGATTCTTTCCACCCATATCAGACTATAGTTATAGCCTAAGCTCTAGTCCCATCTCTGGCAAGAAGGAAGCTGGGGGACATGCACCAGCCTCTCTGAGCAACTGTAGGTGCTTTCAACTAGCACAGACTGGATATTTGGACACATGAGACTCCTACCCCGCACTCTAATAGAAGAGCTGTATTTCCTCAACCACTCTGGGTAATGGCAGTTGCTTTTGGCCTGACTATCTGATTTGCTAAGCAGAATGATTTGTGGGGCATCTTTGATTCCATCCCTGCCCCCCATAGGATAGGAGGCAGTTCGTGTTTCTTTGACGTATCTGGGAAACTGCAGGCACTTTTGACCTGCACAGACTAGATACACAGACACCAGTAGCTCTATCCCCACCCCAAATAAGATTGGAGAGGATCTATGATGCCTCAACCTCTAGAGGCAACTGCAGGAGCTTTTGGCCCACACAGACTGATTTGTTGAAAGCCTAGGACACCACCTCTACCCACCCATAGGATAGGAGGGGGCTAGTGTTTCCTCAGCCTATCTGGGCAATAACAGGTGATTTTGGCTTGCACAAATTGGACTGTTGGATGCCTGTGGCTCCACCCCCTGGTAAGATGGGAGGGAGGCAGTGTCTCCAAATCCTCTCTGAGCAGCAACTGAGTACTTTTGGCCCACAAAGACTGAATAGTCAGACACCTGTAGCTCTATCCCCATTGCTCAATAGCATTGGAGGGGAACTGTGTTTTCTTACCCTTGCTGGGTAATGGCAGGCATTTGGGCATGCATGAACTGGTCTGTTGGGTGCCCGTGTTTCCATCCCTACTCCTTAACTGCAGATAATTTCAGCCAAGACACATTAGTTTGTTGAGATTTACAGAGGATCCACACTAACCTCTGGCGGGGCTCAAATAGGGCTAGTGCTACATCTGTCTACCTGGGCACTGTGGTCAGGTAGCCCCACATGGCTTAATTTGCTGCCCACATCTGCAGCTCCATCCCTGCTTCAGACTGGGTAGGAAGAGGCATGAAGCTTCATTAATCTCTTTGGGCAACTATGGACAGTCTTGGCCTGCATGGCTTGGATTACTACACACAGCTGTGGCTCCTTCCCTACCCCTGGCAGAAGAGAAAGGTGGGAGAAACTTCATCAGTTCTTAGGGTGACATGGTCATCTTCAGCCTCCACAGCTTATAGCAACAACTACATCCTCAGTTCCTATTACACAATCAGCAAGGAAGATAGGGCAAGAAAGCCCTGAACTAAAAATAAATTACACCCAGAATAAATACATCTAGCAAGCCAGATTCCAAGACACCAAAAAAAAAAAATTACAATCCTAAGAAACAGGAAAATATGACCCAGTTAAAGGAAAAAGATAAGCCTCAACACGGTATAAAGGAGCTGAGAAAATTAATCATAGATGTTCAAACAAATTTCCTTAATAAATTTAATGCAATGGCTATAGAGATTAAGGATATTAAGAAGACACCAGGGGAGCACAAAGAAGAGTTTGAAAGCATTCATAGAAATGTAGATCTTATGGGAATGAAAAGTACAAAAATGAAATTAAAAACACACTGGAGGCACATAACAGCAGATTGGAAGAGGCAGAAGAAATGATCAGTGAGCTTGAAGACATGTTATCTGAAAGCAAACACAAAAGAATAAATAAGGAAGAAAATTGAACAAAAAATTGAACAGGGTCTCAGGGAACAAAATAAAGGAAAGACACCTATAAATATACATTTCAGGGGTTTCACAGAAGAAGAAAAGAAGGGAAAAGGAGCAGAAAGAATATTTGAAAACATAATGGTTGAAAATTTTCCACTATTGAAAGACATAGATATCTGTGTCCAAGAAGCATACTGTACTCCTATCCAAATAAATCTGAATAGATCTATACCTAGACACTTACAAAGCAGAATCTTAAATGTCAAAAACAAGGAGACAATTCTGAGAGAAGAGAGAAAAGAGATGCATCACATACAAGAGATACCTAATGAGATTTAGTGTTGATTTCTCTTCAGAAACTGTAGAAGCAAGAAGGTAGTGATATGATGTCTTTAAGATACTGTGAGAATAACTGTCAGTCAAGAATCATATATCCAGCAAGATCATCTTGCAAAAATGAGGGTGACTTTAGAATAATCACTGAGAAAATTTGTAACTAAGAGACCAGCTTTGCAGGAAATACCCAAGGGTGTACTACAGACTGAAAAGAAAGACAGGATAGAGAAAGTCTTGGAAAGGAGTCTAGAAATGAAGATTATATCAGTAAAAGTAAATAGTGTAGAAAGGGATGAAAATAAAATATGACATAAAACCGAAGGTCAAAATGTGTGAAGTTAGAATTTCCTTACAGTGATAACACTGAATGTTAATGGACTAAGATCCCCAGTCAAATGGTGGATTGGCCTGCAAGGCTTGGATTACTACACACACCAGTCCACCGCAGAATGATGGAATGAGTAAGAAAGTGAAGAGAACAAAGTAGATGAGGTAAGGAAACCCTGAAAGAAACAACACTATTACACCTTGTAGCTGAGAAAGAGGAAGTCTGGTTGCAGTGATTGGCAACCATCTTGCTTCAACAATGGCAAATGACTTTGGTGAGAAAAACAACTGTGAGTTGGACTCTTTTAGGGCCATGTAACTGTAAGCTTTTACCCCCACATAAATACCCTTTATAAAAATCAACAGACTTTCTGGCACTTTGCATCAACATCCCTTTAGCTGACTAATACAGACACCAATAGATTGAAAGTGAAAGGCAGGAAAAAGATATACCGCTCATGTCATAACCAAAAAAAAAAAAAAAATTTAAAAAACACAAAAGCTAGAATAGCTGTACTTATATCAGATGAAGCAGCCTTTAAAAACAAAACTGCTATAAGAGACAAGGAAGGACATATATTAATAAAAGGGGAAACTCATTAAGAAGAAATAGCAATCATAAATGTTTATGCTGAAGAACATTCCCACCATTGTACTTTTAACCACAGACCTGAAAATCCCCAGAGTATACCTGTTATTCTGAAAAATATGGCAGGGGAGGGTTATTGGTGTAGGGTGTCAGGGGTAGGGGGATATGTAGGATATGCAGGATAGGGAAAACCTGGGGCATGCCTCTATCAAATATCAAAGTGCTTCTCTTGGGAAGTGGATTTGGCTCAACTGATAGAGTGTCTGCCTACCACATGGGGGTCCAGGGTTCAAACCCAGGGCCTCCTGACCCATGTGGTAAGCTGGCCCATGTGCAGTGCTGGTGCACACAAGGAATGCTGTGCCATGCAGAGTTGTCCCCTGCATAAGGTATCCCCATGCACAAGGAATGCACCCTGTAAGGAGAGCCACCCCCTGCAAAAAAAAGTGCAGCCTCCCCAGGAGTGGTGCTGCACAAAAGGAGAGCCGATGCAGCAAGATGATGCAACAAAAAAAGAGATGCAGTTTACCAGTGCTGCTGACAAGAATGCAAGCAGACACAGAAGAACACACAGTGAATGGACATAGAGAACAGACAACTGCGGGGACATGAGTGGGGTGGGGTGGAGAAAAATAAGTTAAAATAAAGTGTTCTTCTTGTCATAGTATATTAACTCAGTGGGTGGAGACCCATAAAATAAAAAAGAAAATACTAAATAAGCTCCAATCCTGGGGAGTCCTACTATGTTTTCAAGTAGAGGGTCAAGAATCTCTTGATAACATAGACAGTTCCTAATGAAAGAAAATGGACCAATATGTCAAGGCCTCAATATTATTGCATGTAACTATGAACCTTATTCTTCAAAAATTGAAATTTAGTGGTTCTGAGGGGAGGGGCAGGGAAGAATAGAATAGATGGAATATAGGGCATTTTTAGGACATCAGGATTGTTCTTCAAGATCTTGCGATAACAGGCAAAAGTGATTTTAAATTTTGTCAAACTTTTATAAAAGTGTACAGTATAAAATGTAAAACAAAGCAAACCATTGGCCATGGATTTTTATCAATGCTTCAATATGTGTTCATCAATTGTAATAAATGTGCTATACACATATAAAATGTTATTAATAGGGGAAATGGGAGAGGGGGAGGGCATTTGATACATGGGTATCCCCTTATTTTCTATGTGACTTTTCTGTAACCTACAGTTTCTATGAAGACAAAGCAAAAAATAAAAATAAAACAAATAAGACACAAGGAGAACACATAGTAGAAATTGTCACTCTGCATACAGGACAACAGATTTAGAGTGATGAAAGACACAATCAATAAAAGCTTATTTTATTTTTGTATTTTATTAGGTATTTTAAATATTTTTATTTTAGTTTCTTATTAATTTTATTTGTTTGGGGTTTTTTGCCTTTGTTTTGGGGAGGTTTTCAATCATAGAAGGGTCACAACTGTGTCAATGAGCATCATTGGTGTGGGGTGTCAGTGATGGAGGGATGTGTGGGTAGAGGTGCACCTGGGGCATACCTTTAAAGCAGATGAATATGTTCAAGTGTACATGGGGCATTGTATTGGTGGGTGGAGACCCATAAAATCAGTAAAAGAATATTGAATTACCATTCTTGAGAGTACTGCTACATCTCTAATACAGTGACCAAAATCCACCAAGTACATGAGCAGTTCCTAGCAAAGGAGGACAGACCATTAATGCTAGGCCATTGGTATTGATGATTGTACTTTTCTTGCAAAGTTGAAATCTAGTCTAGAATTATATTGCCTAATAGTTACCTCCTAAAAGCCTCCTTATCAGTCCAGTGTGACCTCTCTCTAAGCCACTTAGCATGTTCCAGCATGGGACATGACTCCCAGGGATAAGCCTCACTGGCACTGAAGGATTATTACCAAGCACAACTAAAGATGCATTTGGAAAAAGACCTGGACTAAAAGGGGGAATTCATAAATACGAGTGAATTTTTATGGCTCAGAAATTTCAAAATGATTTGGGATGTCATTCCAGAGATTAACCACATCTCAGCAGGAACTCATTGACTGCCACAGTAAACAGTGCTTCTAACAGTGGGGCACCTGAGGGCTCTAGAACATCTAGACACTATAGGCAGGACAGAAAATTTCAGGAAATCATGAGCCTGTTAGTAGACCTTCCTTTGGAATATATGCTCTGCAATGTATTGGAGTAAGAATTATTTATAATTGCCCTACACATGACTCTTCTGTCCCTTTTACTTAAACTTATAATAAACACTATACTTGATAAATTTCTGTCCCAGGGACTTAAATCTTTGGTCTGTTCATATACCAGTTGAGATCTGAATCTCAGTAGAGTTGCAACACTCCTCAGTTCATTGAACTCACCCAGGAAAACTAACAAAAAGGATTTTGATGAACAACACCTATTCCAAAAAGCAGAGAATATCTACACCTGTTAGCAAGACAGTTCCATCTATCTTCCCCATGGGTACTAATCTCCTCTCAATCAGGAACAGTGGACATTACCATCCCCAAATCCACAAGACTGATGAATGAACAATGGATTAAAGGAGACTTATTAATATTATATTATCATTCTATTTTACCTGTATTATTATCCTAGCAATGGAAGAACTTGTAACACTGATATAAATGCAGTGGCCACCAGAAGTTCTGAAGGGAGGGAGAGGGAAGAATAGGTGTAACATAGGGCATTTTTGGGACTTTGGAATTGTCCTGCATGATAGTGCAATGATGGATATGATATTATACATTTTGTCAAAAACCTATAAAATACTGTGGGACAAAATGTAAACTATAAACTATAGTCCACGGTTAGTAGCAATGTTTCAATATGTGTTCACCAATTTTAACAAATATATCACACCAGTGAAGATATTGTTAATGTGGAAAACTGAGGGGTGGGTATATGGAAATCCCCTATATTTTTTTACTTAACACTTATTAATCTAAAGCTTCTTTCGAGATAAAAAAATAATAAATATATACGTACCTAACCAGAATGCCCCAAATTACATGAGGCAAACATGGGTAAAACTGAAGGAAGAAATAGATGTCTTTGCAATACTAGACACTTCAAAACTCAGCACTGGATAAAACATCTGGGTGAGGATAAATAAACAGAGCTTGAATAATTTGATAAATTGATTAAACGTAATAGACATATACATAACATCGCACCCGAAAACAGCAGGTTATTCATTCTTCTCAAGTGCTTATGGATCATTCTCCCAGGATAGAGCATATGTTGGGTCACAAAGCAGATTGAATTAAATTCAACAAGATACAAATTATGCAAAGCACTTCCTCTGAATATAATGAAATAAACCTGAAAATCAACGATATGGAGAAATAGGGAAAATTCACAAATATATGGAGATTAAACAGCACACTCTTAAATAATCAGTGGGTCAAAGAAGAAATAGAAAGAGAAATAAATAAATACTTTGAGAAGAATGAAAGTGAGAACACAACATATCAGAACCTATGAGATGCAGCAAAGGCAGAGGTGAGACAGAAATTTACAGCCCTCAATATTTAAATTAAAAAAGAAGGAGCTAAAATCAATGACCTAGCTAAACAGCTGGAGGAACTAGATAAAGAACAGCATATTAGAAAGTTCCTAAAAATCTACAACAAACCTGTTGGAGCTAATAAATTATTTCAGCAGAGTGACAATATACAAAATTAATATGCAACAATCAATAGTTATTCTACAAACTAGTACTGAGGAGGAAATCAGGAAAATATTTCATTTACAAAAGTGACAAAAAGAATCAAATATTTAGAAATAAACTTAACCAACAATGTAAAGCACTTATATTAAGAAATATACAATGCATTGCTAAAAGAAATTTTAAAAGACCTAAATAAATGGAAGAACATTCCATGCTCATGGATTTAAAGATTAAATATCTTTAAGATAAAAGTTCTACCCTAACTGATATACATATTCAGTGCAATTCCAATAAAAATTCCACCAGCATTTTTTTAAAGGAATGGAAAACATGATTAACATATTTATTTGGAAGAATAAGGTGCCCACAGAGCCAGAAACACCTTAAAAAGGAAGAACAAAGCTGAAGGACTCTCACTTCCAGACTTTAAATTCTATTACCTAACAACAGTGGTAAAAACAACATGATGCCAGTGTAAAAAAAGACACATAGAGCAATGGAACTAAATTGATGGTTTGGAGGCATCTATGCTCAAATGATTTTTAACAAGGCTTTCAAACCACCCAGATGGGGCAGAACAATCTATTTAACAAATGGTGCTGGGAGAAATATATATCCATATCCAATGGAAAGAAAGAGGACTCCTATCTCACATCTTATACAAATATTAACTCAAAATGGAAAAAAGATCTAATTATAAAATCTAAAACCTTAAAGCTCTTAGAAAAAAATGTAAGGAAACTTCTTTAAGACCTGGTGGTAGGGTTTGGACTCATAAACCTTACACTGAAAGCATGAACAAGAACACCACCAACAACAACAAAGAAACATGGATAAATGGGACCTCATCAAACTTTAACACTTTTGTGATTCCAAGAACTTCATCAAGAAGATGAAAAGGCAGTCCACTCAAAGAGAGAAAATATTTGTAAACCAAATATCTGGTAAGTGTTTGATTTCCATTTTATGTAAAGATATCATACATTTCAACAATAAAAGAGCAAGCAATACAATTAAAAAATGGGTAAAAGACTTAAACAGGAAGTTCTCCAAGAAGGAAATACAAATGGCCAAGAAATACATGTAAAAATGTTCAATATCACTAGCTACCAGGGAAATGAAATCAAAACAACAATGAGATTTCTTCTTATACTGCCATTACTAACAACAACAACAAGAGAAAACAATAAGTGCTGGGAAAGATGTGGAGAAATAGCACTCCTTCATTGTTGGTGGGATTGTAAAACAGAAGGTATGGAAGAAAGTTTGGCAGTTCCTCAGGAAGCAAAATATAGAGCTCCCATATGAACTAGCAATTTCTCTGCTAGGAATACAACAGAAATAAAAACTGTGATGTAAACAGACATTTGCACACTGATGTTCATAGTGGCATTATTCACAATGGAAAAAAGATGGAAAGAACACAACTGTCCATCAACCAATGAACTAATAAACAAAACATGGTATACACATATGGCAGAATACTATGCTGCTATAAGCAGAAATGAAATTAGAACACATATGATAACATGTATGAATCTTGGAGATATTATGCAAAGTGGAATATGCCAGACAAAATTGGACAAATATTGCATGGCCTGACTAATATAAACTAAATACAAAGAATAAACCCATGGAGCTAAAACCTGGAATATAGGTTATTAGGAGATAGGAGGAGGGCTGAGAAGGGGTACTGCTGTTTAATGTATGTAGAAGTTTTAATTAAAACTTAAAAGTGTAGAAATGGATAGAGATGAGGGTAACACATTATAGTGAGTAGAACTAATACAACTGGTTTATAAATGAGATTGTGGCTGAAAAGGATAGTCTAGGGATGTATATGTCAAATGAAAGAAAACTAGAGAATAATCTGGAGACTAAATAACATAGTGAACCCAGAGGTGGATGAGAATTGTGGTTAGTAGTAAAAATACAAGAATATCCTTCTATGAACTAGAACGAATGTACATCACTATTGCAAGGTGGTAAGTAAATGGAGAAGCATGGAAAAAATACAATCAATGTAAACTATGGACTATAATTAACAGCAATACTGTTATATTCTTTCATCAATGTGAAAGGCATTCTGTATTAATAGTAGGGTATATGGAGAATATATATACCAAATGTAGGTATAGATCATAGTTAGTGGTAATAGTCTAATGATATTATCTCATAATCTATAAGAAATGTTCCACAACAATGTAGTATGCTGGTGGAGGTGTGTTATATGCGAGTTCCAAGCATGTGCAAGATTGTTTTATAGGTTTACAACTTCTCTAATAAACATATAATTTTTACAGATGGTAAGAGAAGCTTGTGCTCTTGCTGGTTCTCCTTTTTCCCCTTTCAGGTGCAGTGTGGTTCCAGCCTGTAGTCCCATTATGATTCACTGGCCCTATTCCAGCAGGCATAGAATAACCCCCTTCTCTATACTGGAGAAGTCTGTATGTCTGTGCCAGTCTGTTGAGTTTCATTCTGATAGACTGAACCAGGACACTCCTCTCTGGTCAACCTTCCAGAACTTGTCCTGCAGTCAAAAGCAGCTTGCAGACAGCTCAAGCAGTTAGGAAATAATTAAGTCAAAGCTCCCTGGGGTAAATGATTATAAGTTTTAAGATATGCAATAAAGCACTCTTTAGGGAGAAAAGATCTGTTTCTTAGGGAGTAGAAGGGATGTTTTGATTCTTGTCAGCAGGGAATTTCCTAAGGCCAGGAGCAAGCACCAGCCCAGGAGATAATGCTGGCTGAGAAAAGATGGATCAGACTCTATGTTTCATTTTCACATCAGGCTCTTAATGGGGAAACCAAACTCTGAAGGAGAGCACAAGCCGTTGCAGAGACAATTCACAAAGACTGTGAATGGTGCTTTTTGTGTTAGTAGGATGGGTTTTGTTAGATTCTGGTGCTCAAGGAAACCAATGTCATATCATTAGATGAATAAAAACTTCAGGAACAGACAGCTCAGGACTAAATTCTAAAGTTAAGACTAAAAAGTATTAAAATGTGAAATGTGTGCAATCTTTTAAGACAAAAAAGAAAGAAGAAATGATGGGCCCTCCAAAATAGCAAAATAAAAATACAGAAGCCATCAACAAAGAATATAAGGTTTTGAACATTCTGATTTCCCCTGGCATGGGACATAACTCCCAAGGTTGAGCTTCCCTGGCATGGAGGGATTTTACCAAGCACCAACTAGGAATGCATTTGGAAAAAACAAACAACAACAACAAAAAAAAAACCTCAAAAAACCCCCCCACACATTAAATAGAAATTTCATTAAACTTCTATTTAATGAAAACTCATTTCATTAAATAAAAATGTATTTTTATGGCTAAGATGCCTCAAAATTAGTTAGGAGATCATTGGACAGGTTGCTCTCAAGCACATCTCAGCAGATCTCTTTGGAATATATGCTCAATAATGTAACAAAGTGAGACTTATTTATAATTTCTACACATGGCTTTTCTTCCCCTTTTATTTGAACCTATAATTATCACTATGATCGTTAATTATATGTTAATTAAGATACTTAAATCTTCAGTCTGTTCATATGCTGGTTGAGCCCAGAATCTCAACAGAGTTGCAACATCTAATTTCTAGTTCTTTAGACACACCCAGGACAACTAATAAAAGGATGATGATGGACAAAACCCATTCCAAAAAAAAAAACAACAAAATATCTACAACTGCAAGCAAGATAGTTCCATCTATCTTCTCCGTGTGATCTAAGCCTCCTTTCAGTGAGAAACAGAGTGGTCATTACCATCCCCAAATCCTCAAGACTGAGGAATAGACAAACATAAGGGGAAATGAAATCTTGGACTAAAGTAGACTTATTATTACCCTAGCAATGGAAGAACTTCAATCATTGTTATAAATACAGTAGTCACCAGAAGTTCTTAGAGATGGTAGAGGGAAGAAAAGGTGCAACATGGGGCATTTTGGGGACATTGAAATTGTCCTGAATGACTCTGAAATGATGGATACAGGACATTATACATTTTGTCAAAGCCTATAAAATTCTTCAGTGCAAAATGTAAACTATAATGTAAACCATAGACCATGGTTAGTAGCAATGCTTCAATATGTGTTCATCAGTTGTAACAAATGTACTACATTAATGGAAGATACTGTTAATGGGAGAAAGTGTGGAAGGGGGAAGGGGTGGGTTATATTAGAATCCCCTATATTTTTGATGTAACATTTGTGTAATCTCAAGTTTCTTTAAAATAAAAAAGAATTTATAAAAATGAGGGAAAGATTAAAACATTTTCAGATAAAACAAAAGCTGAAGGAGTTTGTCACCATCACCCCTGCCCTACAAGCAATGTTAAAGGGAGTTCTTCTGTCTGAGAGTAAAAGACATTAGACAGTGGATCAAACAGCATAAAGAAATAAAGGTCTTCTCTAAAGGTACCCATTGAGTAAATATAAATGCCAGTATTGTTGTATTGCAATTTTTTGGTATGTAACACAACTTTTTACTTCTCTCAGTTTCTAAAAACAAATGTATACAAGGTAATGATAAATATATTATATTATATACAATGCATAAAGACTAATTTGTAACAAGTAAAACAAAATGGTTGGATAATGGGGGGTTTAGGAACTGTGAATTTATAAGCTATTGAAGTCAAGTTGTTGTCAAATCAAAGATGATTGCTACAGATTTAGAATGTTAAATTTTAACCAATGGTGTTCACAAAAAATTATATGGAAAATATGTACAGAAGAAAATGAGAAGTTACTCAGACTAGTACAGTACAAAAAATGAAATAAATTTGAAAGTAGGAATCAATGAAGAATTGAGGAATGAAAAAATGTTGTGAGAAATAAAAACAACAAATATCAAAAAGCAAAGGTCATCCAAATATTACCAGTAGTTATAGTAAATGTAAATGATTAAACTCCAAAATTGAAAGCCAGAGTTTGGCAAAAGTGATGAAAATCATGACCCAACATACTTTGTTCACAGGAAACTTAGCTTAAATTCAAAGGTGCAAGTAGGTTGAATGTAAAAAGATGGACAAAAATATTCCAAATAAATATTAACCAAAAGAGAGATGGGTTAACTATATTAATATCAAATAAAATGGGCTTTAAGTCCATTGACTTACAGTTTTTAAGTCAAAAATTGTAAAAAAGTGTAAAAGAAGAGCACCATATATTGATGAAAGGATCGATTCAATAAGAAGACATAGCAACTATAAATATATATGTACCTAATGACATATACCCAAAATATATGAAGCAAATACTGATAAATTTGAAAGAAGGCATAGATAGTTCAATATTAATAGTAGGAGACTTCAATACACTACATTCAGTAATGGATAGAAGTTTGAGAAGATCAATAGGAAATTGAAGACTTACACAATACTGTAAATCAACTAGACCTAAAACTACATATACAAGATATGTATACTTCACCCCACATGTGCAGAATACTACATTCTTCTCTAGTTAACATGTGTCATTTTCCAGGATAGGCTATATATTAGGTCATAAAATAAATATCAATTATTTTAAAAATATTGAAATCACACAATATATCTTCTCCATATACAAAGGAATGAAGACAGAAATCAATAAAAGATAGAAAACTAGAAAATTTAGAAATATGTGAAAATTAAATAAACTCATGAACAACCAATGGGAAAAAGAAGAAATTTCAAGAAAAATGGGAAATAACTTGAGGTAAATGTAAACAAAACCAGAACATCCAAAACATGGTGAATGTAATTAATATCACTGAGCTGTACATTTGAATATGATTAAGGGGGAAAATTTTAGGTTGTATATATATTTCTAGAATAATTTAATTTTAAAAAAACATAGGAATTTACAGTACAAGTAATGAATCTCAATATAAACTATAGTTAATAGTATAATTTTATTAATATAGTTTCACTGATTGTAACAAACGACTAAACTATGCAAAATGTTATTAAGAGGGAAAACTGTGAGTGAAGGGGTCATATGAGAGCTCCATATTTTCTGTATGATTTTCCCATAAACCTACAACTTCTCTAGTAAAATAAATGATCAAAAATAAAAATAAACTTTAAAAAGTAAATGAAAGTAACAAGAAGAAGAATAGATAACCAAAAGAAGAAAACAAAAATATTTGATGTGAAATATTGGATTTAAATAAATATAAATTGGAGATTATAAGATTATAAAATTATAAGATTATGCAATGAAAATAACTTAGAAAACATAAATGAAAATATAAATACATAGAGCTATTACACTTACCAAAAATTACTCAGAAATAGAAAACACGATTAGCACTTCTATCAATTATAGTAGATCAATATTTTAAAAATATTTCCAGTAAAATAAGAGATGAAGATTAATTTACACTAAACTCAAAAAAACATTCAGAAATAACTACTTCTAAGGGTCAGAAATAAATACTTCCACAGTTATTTAAAATCTTATAGGAAAGAAATAAACTAACAGGGAGGTGAATATGGTCAACCACCCCACCAAGAAACCGAGTTGCCTACAACTTCAAGTAGGAGAACTGCATCCATCAATCATGTGGGATCTAAGCCCCCTCTTGATATTAGAGTTGGAGTGGACATCACCAACCCACGGTCCACAGGATGGAGGAATAAAATATGGATTAGAGTGAACTTACTGGCATTCTACTATAGAACTACTGTGACTAGTAATGGAAGAAACTACAGCATTGATCTGGAGAATGTGGCCACAGTAGTTGCACTGAGGGCAGGGAGAGGGCAGAAGAGATGAGATGTGGGGGCATTTTTGGGACTTGGAGTTGTCCTAAATGATGTTGCAGGGACAGATGCTGGACATTATATATCCTGCCGTAACCCACTGAATGTACTGATTGAAAGTGTAAACTACAGTGTAAACTATAATCCATGTGGTGCAGAAGTGCTCCAAAATGTATTCACCAAAGGCAATGAATGTGGCACAATAATGGCAGAGGTTGTTGTTGTGGGAGGAGTGGAGTTTATGTGGGGTATGTGGGAACCTCTTATATTTTTTAATGTAACATATTTTGTGACCTATGTATCTTTTTTTTAAAAGGCAATAAAAATTAAAAATTAAAGAAAACTCAAAAAAAAAAAAAGAACATTGGAAGAGTCAAGTATACCCACATGTGCAAATTTAGTAAGTGGTGGACATAGAGCTCTCTTCTTTATATTATGAATAGATCCATCCCCAAGAGTCCTTTGAAAATTTTCTACAACTAGAAAAAAGGAAACACAACTCTGAAGATGCAGTTTCCAAATACTTCTGGATTTTCTGTTTCTCACAGAACATACTCTGTAGGATTTGAATTCATTCATATTTATTGAAACTAGTTGTATTGCCCAAGATATGTTCTATTTTCATAAAAATTCTAGGTACATTTGAATAAACATATATTCTGCTTTTGTTGGGTATAGTGTACTGTAAATCTCAAATAGGTCAATTTGGTTGAAAGTGTTGTTCAAATCACCTCCACCCTTATTCATTTTCAGTTTGATTTTTCTACTAAATATTGGGAAAGGGGCATTGGAATCTCCCACCATAATTATACATTTGTTTATTTCTCTTCAATGTTTTATCAGTTTTTGCTTCATTTGAAGCTCTAATATTAGGTATACAAATAGTTAGGTTTGTATGTCCCTTTGATGATTTATTATCAATTTAAAATGATCTTTATTTATCTTTAGTAATAGTCTATCTCTGAAATATAGCTATCAGATGTATCAATATATCCACTCCAGCTTTCTTATGATTAGTCTTAGAATAATATGTTTACCATCTGTATTAATCAGCCAAAGGGGTGCTGATGAAAAATACCAGAAATCTCTTGACATTTATAAAGGTTATTTATTTGGTGTAAAAGCTTACAGTTACAAGGCCCTAAAGAGTACAACTCATGGTTGCTTTCTCACCAACATCAGTTGTCACTTGTTGAAGTAAGATGGTGGTCAATCTCTGCCTGGTCTCTCAGGCCTTCTTTGGCTTAAGACTCCGGAGGCCCAGCTTTTTCTGATCTCAGCTGTAGGTTGGCATAGGGCTTGTCTCTCAGTGCTTCCTGTATCAGTCTGGAATAGGGCTCATTTCTTTCCACATTTTATCAGCTGCTCAGCTGCTCTGTTCTCTTTAGCTGCAAACTATTAAGCAAATGGCTCATCTCTCCTCAGAACACAGGATCAAAGTTCTCTCCTCTTCTGTGTCTATGAATCTCTCTCTCTTCCTGTGTCTTTTTTTCTGTGTGTCTTCGTGAGTAAGTGTCCATTTATATTAGAGCACCAATGGGGCAGGGACTCAACCAAAGTCATGCCCTATTGACATGGTTGAATCAAAGCCCTAATTTTAATTTAATCAGACTTCTCAGAGGAACAAACCAGCTCACAAACATAATTTTTCTCTTTTTTGGGGATTCATAAATAACATCAAAGTGCCACACCATCCTTTTACTTTTAATCTATATGTCTCCTTCTAGACTAAACACTATAGGCAGTATATTAGTTGAGTCTTGTCTTTTTATACATCTTTAGTTGTTAACTCTTACAGTTAAGTTTAATTCTGCCATCTAAAAATTTTTCTATCTCATCTGTTCTTCATACTCTTTATCCTTGTATTTTTCCTTCTTTCGGATTTACTGACTTTTATTATGCTATTTTATCTGCTCTGTTGGCTTATTAGCTAAAATTCTTTTCAGTTAGCTATTGTTTTAGAGTTTATAGCATGTATCTTTAACTTATAACACTCTATCTTCAAGTGATAGCATACCACTCCATATATATACTTACAATAATAAATATCCATTTTCACCACCTAATGTTTGTGTTATTTTCATAATTTTTACCTTTAAACATATTATAAACACCATATTGTATTTTTATATTTAAATAGCCAATAATCTTTTAAAGAGATTTAAATAAAAATAAATATATTTTAATCATTTACCCTGTAGTTACCATTCCCAATGTTCATTCTTTCGTGTAGATTCAGGTTTCATTTAGTAACATTTTCCTTCTGCATGAAGAACTTCTTTATTGTTTCTTTTATTACAGTCTACTGGTAATGCATTCTTTCAACTTTTGGGCATCTCAAAACTTTTCTATTCTTTATTTATGAAGGATATTTCTTTGTGAATCGAATTCTAGGTTGACAGTTGTTATCATTTGGTACTTTTAAAGATGTTCTCTACTGTCTTTGTTTCCATTTTTTATGATGCAATATCTACTGTCAGCCTTTTCTTTGTCATTCTGTGTCCCCTGCTCCCACCCTGCCTTTCGCTTCCTTACACTTTGCCTGCCTGTTCCTCGTAACCTCCCTGTATTATGGCCCTTCTCAGCAGCAGTTTGTGCTGCTGCCTCCCTCTGCCCCTCCTCCCAGCCACTGTTATCTTCCCCCTCCCAGCCGATTGCTGTTCTCCCCGCCTCATTTCAACCGCCCTCATCCCATATCCGCCCCGGCACAACCTCGGAAACAACCCCCTCTGCCATCAATGGCTTACGTCATAAACCGCAGGTCCGCCCTTGCCTCTGCAGCCAATCCTCAGCTGCCCCGCGGACATGCCCCTCCCACAACCTCCCCGCCTCCATGACACTATAAAACCCCATGTACTTCCCGAATAAAATCAGACCTGCGCATAGACCTCGTCTCCGTGGTTTTTCCTCCATCGAACCGCGCGTCCCCCAAGCCTTGAGCCGCCCGCTGCCGCCCCGGTCAGGCCGTGGCATAGGCCCGATCCCTGGCAGCGACTCGCCTGCAGTGACCCGCCTGCAGTGCCGCAGCGGAGGCCAACAGGTGGCACCCGAACAGGGACCCCAGCTATGGCCCCTTGTCTGGCCAGCCCGCTGCTGACCCCTCGCACGGGACCCATCGCCGTCCTCCCGTGCCGCCGCTCAAGGTAGGGACTCTCCGGCGTTGCTCCCTTCACCCCCCTCCTGAGCCCTCTGCCGCGATGGGGGCCTCCCTCTCATCCCGTCAGGTTCCTCAAGTCCGCCTGCTCGCTGCCCTCTTAGAGACTCACCACGTGAAGGTCTCTCTCCGTCAGCTACAGCGGTATTGGGACCTTCTCCTACCCTTTAACCCTTGGCTCATCACCTGTGCTCTCTGGAGCCCAGAGACCTACGAACGTTTAATTCAGCGGGTGACGTCCGCTATGGAGCACGATCGCAAGCAGTTTCCCCCCGGCCTTATCCCGACCCTCGTCGCTATCCGCGCCTGTCTCCAAGGTGTGCCCTCCCCTGCCTCCGCTCTCGCCTGTGAGCCTAGCCACCCTCTCACCTGCGATCCTGATGGAGATGACGATGCTCGTTCTCTGTCCGCCCAGCTAGAGGCCGCGCTCGAACTGGATCCCCCCACAGCCTCCGATCCGGACCCCAACCAAAATGGCGACCCCCCGCCTTCTCCCCCCACCACCGCGTCCTGCAAACAATGCCAACATGGCGCACCTCCTCCTTCTTCTTCCTCGGCGCCCTCTTCCCGCCTTTACCCACCTCTTCCTGTCTCGTCGCCATCCGGTCCCGTCCCGGATGCCTGCCGATCGCCATTTTCGGCTAAACCGGCAGAGCCTCCGGTGCCATCTTGGCCTGTACCTGGAAATGACGTGGCCACTCCTCCATCTTGGCCCGAGGCCAGAAGTGATGTCAGGCGTGACGTCACCGTGCCGCCATCTTGGCCAATCAGGAACACCGTTGCCGCCGCGCCCTCCTGGCCGGCGCCCGGTGGCACCGCCCATGCCTCACCTCCATGGCCCGCTTCACCTCCCGCCTGCCCCAGCAATAGCTGGAGCATCGGGAATCCTCCTCCACCAGCGTACGACACCACCTTTCTCACCTCCCCCACTCCGCCTCTGGCTCAGATGTTCCCCCTCAATCCCGCTCGCACTCCGCAGAGCCCACAAGCGTGGGTCCCCTTTTCCCCCAAAGACATCCAAATGCTCCGCAACGCGATAAAAGAGGATGGCCTTGCCAGCCCTCATGCCCAAGACCTTCTCGAGCGTATGACCATCCCTCGCTGCATCCCTTACGACTGGATCTCTCTAGCCTGAGCGGTTCTCTCCCCCGGGCAATTCATTGACTGGCGAGCCCATCTCAGTGTCCTGATCGACAATCAGATTGCCGACAATGCTCGTCAGGGTGTGCATTACCCTGCAAACGCATTTCTCGGGTTCGGCCCTTACGGCGATCCCAGCGCCTACACTGCCACCCCGCCTGGGATTTTCATCCAGCTCCGTGACTGTGTTTTTCGAGCCTTCCGTTCGTGCGCCGCGGCTGCCCCAGAGCCCCTCGTGAAGCTTTTCCAAAAACCCGAGGAGCCGTTTAATGAGTTCGTAGCTCGTGTGCAGGCCGCTGCAGAGAGGCGAGTTGTCGGCAATGCAGCCCGCGAGTCCTTCGTTAAGGACATCCTGCAGGAGGGGGCTAACCCAGCTTGCAAAGCTATCATTCGTCCCCTTCGTGACAAGCCGCTCCAAGACTGGGTCCTCGCATGCTCCGGAGTTTCTGGGCAAGCATCTGCGCTTGCAGCGGCTATTGTCGCGGCAGTCCAAACAACCAACACCTGCTTCCGCTGCGGCGAATTGGGCCACTTCGCTCGGGAGTGCCCCAACCTTCCGGCTCCGCCGCAACCCGTAGTCCAGCCTATGGTGCCACCACCGCGCCCTGTTCCTGCCGCCCGGCCGCCCTCCACCCCCTGCCCGCGCTGTGGAAAAGGGTATCATTGGGCTCGCGATTGCCGTGTTCCGAGACAGCCTTTAAATGGGCAGTGGGGCAAGCCTCAGCCCCGCCACCAAGAGGCTCCAATCGCCCCGCGCCAGCCCCGCCCGTAGGCATCCACTGGTCCGTTCCCATGTCACCCGCTTCACAGCCGCGCCTCACCATCAAGGTCAATGGAAAGTGGATGGACGGCCTTCTTGACACCGGCGCCGAAATCTCTTGCATCCCACTCTCCCAAGCTCGTGACTTCCCACTCACAGCCGGACCCGTCATCGTAGGCGCCACAGGCCAGTCCTCCTCGCAACAGGCGGCTGAAGATCTTGCCTGGCATGACACCGATGGACGGTCAGGCTTCTTCCGTCCCCTGGTTCTCAGGGATATCAAGCAAGTCCTTTGGGGGCGCGACATTCTTCACCAGTCAGGCGCCGTTCTTTTTACTTCGCAGCCATCGCTGCCCCCCCAATAGTTTTGGCCGTTGCTCACGTTCGACCTCCAGCACCCGTTCCTCTGCAATGGGACACAGAGGAACCCATTTGGGTGGAGCAATGGCCTATGACTGCCCCAAAACTAGCTATTCTTCAGGACCTCGTGGAAGAGCAGCTCCGTGCTGGCCATGTTGAGCCCTCCACCAGTCCATACAATACTCCCATTTTTTTCATCATCAAAAAATCTGGCAAGCCACGCCTCCTCCACGACCTGCGAGAGGTTAACAAGCACATCAAACCCATGGGCTCTCCTCAGCCCCGCATGCCTCACCCGTCAGCCTTCCCGCGAGATTGGTATGTGGCAGTCCTCGACATCAAGGACTGCTTCTTCTCTATCCCCCTGCATCCAGATGACCGCCCACGGTTCGCCTTTACTGTTCCCCAGCCCAACCACCACCGGCCTGCCAAACGGTATCAGTGGAAAGTCCTCCCCCAAGGCATGAAGAACAGCCCTGCCATCTGCCAGCTGTTTGTGGCTACTGCTATTGAGCCCTTAACCTCCGAGGCCACTATCGTGCATTACATGGATGACATCCTTGTAGCCCATCCGAGCGAGCCAAAACTACAAGCTATAGTTGCCAGTCTTCTCTCCAATCTGAAAGATATCGGTCTTCAGATCAACATAGAGAAAGCCGTTTTCCACCCACCATTTCAATTCTTGGGCTTTGAAATCTCGGAAACGGTCACGCCCATGGCGCCGCTTATAAACGTCCCCAAAACCATGACGCTCCATGATCTCCAACAGCTTTGTGGCCAGCTCAACTGGCTGCGCCCGTCGCTGCCAGTCACCACACATCAGCTGCAGCCTCTGTTCCAGCTCCTTCAGACCACTGGCCCACCATCACAGGCACCCACAAAGAGGGTCACCCTGTCGTATGAAGCAGAGTGCGCCCTGAGCTGTGTCAACTCTGCCCTAATGGACTGCGTGCTCCAGCGAATAGACCCAGACAAGCCATTCGCAGGACTTGTCCTTCCCACCCGTGGGACCCCCACTGGCATCATCTGGCAGGACGGTCCACTCCTGTGGGTCCATTTAGCCAAAAGCAAGCTTCGCAAAATCACCCCCCAATCCGTCCTGTTCGCGCAGCTCGCCATCGCCCTTGTTGAGCGCTCCACCCACCATTACGGGCGTCATCCAGATGTCATCATTTGGCCCCTTACAACTCAGCAGGTCACTCACTTGCTAAAGGACTCCATAGATATGCAGGCACTGTTCCTCCTATTCTCCGGCCCATTCGATAATCACTTCCCCCAGCACCGCCTCATACAAGGCCTCAGCACGCTCCCCGTCGCAGCTCCTGACCATTTCCTGTTCCCGTCCTCCAAGCCACTCCCCAACGCCGCCATCGCCTTCACTGACGCCTCCAAGCACTGCCTTGCTATAGTCCTCTACAAGCCAAACTCCACACAACCCCTCTGCCACACCCGCCGACATAGCAGCTCTGTCCAAGTGGCCGAATTGAAAGCCGTCACTCTAGCTCTCCAATACCTCCAGGACCAGCCAGTAAATATCTTCACGGACAGTCTCTACTGCCTGCAGGTCTCTCGTATCCTTGCCTTTGCGGCCTTCCTGCCGCCTGCTAGCATCGGCAACCGGGACATCAACCTGGCCTTAGCTGACCTTCAACTCCTCTTAGAGAGGCGGCGACAACCCTGGTTCATTGCCCATGTTAGGAGCCACTCAGGCCTCCCAGGCCCCTTGGCTCACGGCAACCATCTCGCTGACCAGGCCGCCCAAGGTGCTTCCATCAATGCCCTTAGCCCCGCAGCTGCCGTAGGAGACATTATCAACCAGGCAAAGACCTTGCATGCGCGCTTCCATCTTGGTGCGCCCGCCCTCCATCGACTCCTCCCAGAACTTCCCATCGAGATATGCAAACATCTGGTGCGTGCGTGCCGCTCCTGTGCACCTTTGCTGCCCCTGGGGCCACTCCAGCCCCAGGGTGTCAACCCACGCAGATTGCGGCCCAACTCTAGATGGCAATTAGATGTCACACATGTCACTTCCTTTGGCCGATGGAAGTTCCTTCATGTTGCCATCGATACGTTTTCGCACCTCTGCTACGCCGTCGCCCTCCCGGGAGCGTCTGCCAAGTATGCCACTCAAGCGCTCCGGGAAGCCATCCTCTTCATGGGAGTCCCTTGGGACATAAAGACAGATAATGGCCCCGCCTACCGCAGCGCCGCCTTTGCCGAGTTTGTGAAGCTCTACAACATCACCCACCACTTCGGCATCGCATACAACCCGCAAGGCCAAGGACTTGTTGAAAGAATTCACCAAACCCTCAAGATCCTCGTCCAGAAGACTAGAGAGACTCAACCCCACCTCACCCCACGTGAAACAGTCACGCAAGTGCTCATCCAGCACAACCTGATGACCTTTGACTCTGAGGGGCTTTCGCCCGTCCACAAGCACTGGGGGCCCTCTTACCGGCCCACTCCGGCCCCTCTCGTCCTCTGGCACGACCCGCTCACTAGCAAGTGGACCGGACCAGCGCCCCTTCTCACCCAAGGGCGAGGATTTGCCTGCGTCTTCCCGGAATCCGCACCCCAGCCTGTCTGGATCCCTGCTCGTCTTGTTAAGCCCTTCACTCCACACGGCCCTGCTGACCTTCCACCTCCCGACCCCCTTCCCCCTGATGATTCCCCCCTGCCATAATGATGGCCCCTCTCCGCACCTCACCCCCCCGTGAGGTTTTTCTCCTCTTGTCATTACAGATGACGCCTCCAGTCACCCAGTCGAGCCTGCCTGAGTCTGCCCCTCCTGCGCCATCACCCGCATGGACCACGCCAGCTCTCTCCCGCCGCGAGCGACGTTGACGTCGTCTTCTTGTCCGCCGCTTGAGCCGTCTCTCCCTCGAAGATGCCTCCATCGAGCAGCAAATTCTCCAGCTTCTCCATCGTGCTCGCGCCTCCCCTGCCCCGCGCCCTCCTACCACCCCCCCCTCCTACACCTTCTCATCATTATGCTCTCCTTAGCCTCCTCAGCCCAGGCCACTCCCCTTTGGGCCCTCCTTCTTCAACCGCCTGGTTTCCTCTTCCTCTCCCCTCACTCCCCCACCTTCCCCACCATGTACTCCCCCAACTGCGACTTCCTCCCAGAAAGCTGCGACCCCCTCGCCCTTCCTGTCTCCTCGTCGTTGCCAAATGTCTCCATCCCTATTCCCCTCGCACAGCTGTCCTAGTCCTCTCCCAAAGCCATCCCCTTCCCGAGGAGGCCCGGCACGCCCAGGTGTGGCTCAGGGAGGTGGCAGGAGGCGGCCATCGATAGGGCCCATCGTGGCCACCTCGAGCTGCGGGTACGGGTTCTCTGCCCTCCGCATGGGGAATTGGGCGTTTCAGCCGCCCTCCCCTCTGCTCACGCCCCCCTCGTGCCCCCACGCCCCCTGCCGGTAGCCCCTCCTCGTTCCTTTCTCCCCTATTTCCCCTCCTCTCACCCCCCTCATCTTTCCTCCCTACAAAATGTCAATCCCACAAAACCTGTGCGTTCTTATTTTCGAAAGAGGGAGCAATTGTCCCCTGCTCCCACCCTGCCTTTCGCTTCCTTACACTTTGCCCGCCTGTTCCTCGTAACCTCCCTGTATTATGGCCCTTCTCAGCAGCAGTTTGTGCTGCTGCCTCCCTCTGCCCCTCCTCCCAGCCACTGTTATCTTCCCCCTCCCAGCCGATTGCTGTTCTCCCCGCCTCATTTCAACCGCCCTCATCCCATATCCGCCCCGGCACAACCTCGGAAACAACCCCCTCTGCCATCAATGGCTTATGTCATAAACCGCAGGTCCGCCCTTGCCTCTGCAGCCAATCCTCAGCTGCCCCTCGGACATGCCCCTCCCACAACCTCCCCGCCTCCATGACACTATAAAACCCCATGTACTTCCCGAATAAAATCAGACCTGCGCATAGACCTCGTCTCCGTGGTTTTTCCTCCATCGAACCGCGCGTCCCCCAAGCCTTGAGCCGCCCGCTGCCGCCCCGGTCAGGCCGTGGCGTAGGCCCAATCCCCAGCAGCGACTCGCCTGCAGTGACCCGCCTGCAGTGCCGCAGCGGAGGCCAACAATTCTGTACTTGATATGTTTTGTGATTACTTTGATGACTGTCTCTTTATCACTATTTTTAAATGATTTGTTTATCATGGGCCTTGGTGAAGTTTTCTTCATGATTCTTACACTTGTGATTCATTGAACTTCTGCCTGTGAATTTAAGCTTTCAGAGAATTGTTTTTAGCAAATCTGGATAAGTTATTTGCCTCCATTTCCTACATTCTTTTGTAACAGAGAGTAGCAAATATTGTATTACCAAGTTCCTGCAAAATTTATTAATTCGTAGAAGTGGTAGTCTCTGATACCAGGTCTTATTCAGGAGTTTTTATCCCAATTCACTTTGCAAAAAATATAAAAAATAAAAAATCTAATTTTATTTCTCCCCTAGGAAATGTACTCCAATGCTAAATCTGGGATTTCTCAAGAGCACCTATATACATTTATGCATGCAGTCATGCAGTTTCCTTTCTGTGACTCAGTGACTGTTTCCACATATTCTTTTCATATGATTTCCTTAATCTAAGAAGCCTCACATTCAGAACCAATGTAACATCTCAGCAAAGTTACATTTGAGTCTGTAGACAAGTCATATGAACCTAAATTTGGCGCCTCTAAAAATTCTTGTTCAGGAACGCAGAATAATGTCAACTTAAGTCAGACAATATTGAGTACTTGTAAGCTCACACAGAAATGAGTTTCCTAGAAATTTATAGTATCTAATTATTTTCTACCAATGAATGCTTAAAAGACCTATAAATACACATTCAATATAAATGAATCTAAATCACCACTACCAACCCCCTGGTAAGACAGGTGCATACTTATCAGCTGCAAAGGCCTGCACCCCAAAGGCAGTTGTGTTTGCTAAAACATTACTTTTCCTAAGTCCCTCTGGATCTGTTTATAATAAATATGTCATTTTAGCCTAGTTATTAATTCAAGTTATACAGTACTTATAGGGAAAACATTTTGTTTGTCATGGTCCAGTTGCTATAATCAGAAAACAATAAAGCTGAAGGTCTATAAAATTCTTATTATTTTAAGTATTTCTGACAAGCTATAGAAGTGATATTTTGGTATCTGTTATATCCAATTTCCTCCTCAGCTGGGAAACATAAAGTGCTTTTGCTGTATTTAAATAATCTCTGGCAAATAAACCACATTGTATATGTTCATTCTTTGAAAGTTGAGTGATGTTATTAATCATCTTTTCTCAGATTCTCTGACTTTTGTTCTTCATTGTAAAATATAGCCTTTAAAATGATTTAACACAAATTTACCATCAATTGTCTTTGTGGTAGTAACTTACAAAAATGGATGTTGTAAAATTGGGGCTATTTCTTTACAGGGTCTAAGTGACCTTTTCTTGTCATTATTGAAAAGCACGTCTCATTGTTGCTTCAGTTCTTTTTCAATAGGGGAAAATGTTATAGAGAAGTGGAGAAAATGGGAAGCTAAGAGTAGCCTGATAGATCTTAAACAACATTCTTTGACCTTGGGTTTTTTCAGCCTTGTTTTGAATACCATAGCTTGGAAAAGCAGCCCATGGTACTTCAAAATTTATGGTTAAAGAAATTCTGATTATTTGTTTGCCCTGGATTCTATGAGGCAATATAAAAAGCATTTGCTTATTTATAGATTTGAACAGGATAAATGTATAGCTTTGTCACAGATGCCATTATTACATATATATTCTAAAAACGCTCCTAGGAAATACAGGAGGAAGCAATCTTTGTGTACAATGATACATGAATTAATTCATGATAATCCTAATTCATTCAAGTTTGAATATAAGAAAATAAAGCAAACAACAAAGACCAATACATGGGATATAACCACATATGCATCTCTGGGAATAAACAGTTCAAATCTGTTCATATAACTCTATTCTATCATTTTAAAAATCACATCCTTGAAAGTAGAAACTCTTTTTCTAACTACATATGTCAAATGGCTATTATAAGGGGTGAGAGTTCTTCAGTAAAAAATTAAGCATATCAGCTGATGCTGTGATACTGTAATATGGTTGTTATCACTGAATTGTAAAGCATAGAAAACTGAAATCATTTCCACAAAAGTTACCACTTTTAAATGTCAACATTTTAATTTTTCCTTTGTTGTTACTATTTAGCAACCTACTTATTATATATGAAAATCCTAACAAAAATCATATATAAAACCCCAAAATTCAACCAAGAAGTTGAAGAGATCAATGTGTAATTCTACTAAGAGAAGGTGAAGAGTTTAACTGTGGATTTTAGAGCTGGTAATTCAATAAGTAAATGTCAGCTGTTTCACCTTTTCATCGAATTATTATTTATGCAGTTAAGTTAAAATATCTCACACCACTACAAAGCCTCTCTGCTTTTATCAGTTATAGTTTCTTTGTTACCCAAGAATGAGCTGTTAGGCCAGAGGCAAAATAATAATTTAGAGGCACCAGAAAGAGTAAAATCTTAGCTGGTTGTAGTACACTAAGGCCTGTATTGGTCTAGTGCATTAAACCAAGAAGCTTCAATTTCATGGCAGGAATCAGCAGTAAGTTTTTTCATCTTGTAGTTATTTTCAAAACCATGTATGTGAAAGGTTATGGGTGGACCAATTATTTTAGATGAAAGTTCAGCAGAAGCACTCTTGATAAGTGTAACAAAAACCATTCTCTTGGAAGAAATGACAAAATGTACTGGGCAGGTATTGACAGATGAGACAAGTGGCTTGTGGGTCATGACAGGATGGAGGTCCTTCAAGAAGAAGTGAGTATGTTATGATAGACTACATATACCTAGCTTGGATAACCAGGTATTTGTAAATAATGTCCAAAGATCCCTGGATTTTCTGATGTCAATAATGTTGACAAATATTTGTTTAAGGGAAGACTGTAGCTCAATGAATATTAAACAAAAAATATTCAGGATTCACCAGAAAGAAATCATATTCATTCTCAAACCTCCAATTAAAAAGGATACATACAGATTGATTCCCCATTCTGAGAAAAGAATCTAGGCAAATGTTGTGGAAAACACAAAATAATTTAAAATCTGTAATGGTTCAAAATGCCAATTTTTCTTTTTTGGCCAACTTCTATTTTTCCAGGGTTGACAGTGGCATGTTCAGCATTTTTCCCTTTAAGTTACATCATTACTCCTACAAGAAAAGAAGAAAAAAACTTTCATCTTCTTTCCTTATTTTATTCTGTCCCTGCGGTTGTTTTGAATAAATATTAACTCTAATGGTTCCCATGGAAACCAATTTAAGAAGGATTTTGTTGCTTGCTGAGGTTTTGAGCATTGTAAGTATGAACTTGAACAGAGAAAATGAAGTAAATTGAGCAAAATTTTAGGGTTTAAAAAATATGTAATCAGTAGCCTTTTCTAACCAATGCCCCTGTTTGACAGTCATATATGTAAAGAAGATGATTTTATAAAATGAGAGACTATATTATGTTGTAGTGACTTCAATATGACTGAAAAATAAATCTATGGCATTAAACAAAGGATTTGGACCATGATTCTGCTTTCTTAGCACATTGCCTGATAGGATTTTTTTTAAACTTATGGATAGAGACAAAATCTTATATATTGTTGCCTAGGTTTAAAAATTGAGAGAAATATTTTTATTTTATAGTGCTTATTCTATAAGAACACAGAATTCTTATGTGAGGATAAGTATATAATCAACAAGTAGTTATTCAGAAATTATTTACTTTGTGTACAATACTATGGAATCTGACATCTAGTCAGGAGCTGGCATTACATTTGTCAATTATTAGACCTATCTTTGTGTGAAAATACATGAATAAAACAGGCGACCCAATATAAACTTGATAAATGCCATGCTAGCTTGTTTGGCAGATGAACCATTTAGCACAAATGAGACTGTAGCAAAGAGGGGAAGTCAATAGAGAGATACTGGAATTGGGGAAGCAACACTGCTGCGAGCCTGGCCCTTCATGAAGAATAATCAGCACATTGAAGCCAGTCCAAGAGAGCCGTGGAGATTTCAGACCTGATCCCCAGGGGCAGGTCCCAAACAGTTGTGAATAAGGCATCACATGGCACCAGACAGAATGCAGACTCATGATGTGGGAAGGCCTGACTTAGAATAAGATCCTTGATGCAGATGGCAAGTATAGTAACAAGGTCTGACTCCTGAGGGATGTGCTAATGGTTGCTCATATGCCATGATATAATCCAGCCAGGCTACAAGTTTATTGACATGAATTACAAAATCTCAATAAGAATTAGACAGTGAATTTATACTTTGCATCTTCCATTTAAGAGACTCCAAGATGAGAATTACGTTCACTTCTCTTGTATCTAATGTTACTTGGCATGATCAAAAGTAGAAGGGAGGACTTCTGGGAAGATGGCATTGGAGTAGAACGACAGGGCTCAGCTCTCTCACAAAAACAATGGAGGAAGGTAAAAAGCTTTTGAAGGAGTTTACTTGGGGGACTGCAGACCAGGATGGTACTGTGCACCACCCAAAAGGGAGAGGGACAGAGAGACAAGTGGTCAAAGCAAAAACCGTAAGTTACTAGTCCCTGTAACCTCAAGACAAAAAACTGGGACAAAACCCATGGCTCATTGCATCCAATTGAGAGGGAAATGAACATTTTTCTCCCTGGAAGGAGGGAGTGTGCAGTGAATGACAGAGAAGAGTTTCTTTTCAGTGAATTTGAACAGCAGAGCCTGTTTTGAATTTTGGTTTTGGCCAGATAGCATGACCAGTGAATGATGCTGAAGACCACCAGATACTGGGAGGAAACTGCAAGAAGGAAAAATGCTTCTTGGAGTATCTTATGTCCCAGAACCCTTTGATTTGGTCTGCAATGCATTAGTGGGTCATTGGATCTATTTTTATAGCTTAAGCTGGGCAATCATAAAGATTTAGAATAAGTTGAACCAAAAACCATAAAAGAGCCATAAGGAGAATAGGTGTAGCTCAGTGGTTTGAGTGCCTGCTTCCAAGTTCAATTCTCAGTAACTCCTAAAATATATATATATAAAATAAAACTTATGTATAAAAGAAGAGCCATCAAACAAAACCACTAGACAAGAGAAAAAAATTGGCCATCAGAGTAAATTCACCAACATAATCAGAGGCCTAGCAATCAACAAAAAATTACAAGTCATAAGAAGAAACAGAACCTTAATAGGGGGGCGGGGCAAGATGGTGGTTGAGTGAGTGCACCTGATAGTCTCTCCTGCAAAGAAGTGGCTGGACAGCATTAGAAATTATTCAGGACCAGGCTGTTTCAGGATTTTGCAGGGCAGGAGGTGTCTGGACATCAATTTTGTGGGAAGGTAACAGAGAAAATTCATGTAAAAGATAAAATTGAGGCTCTCTTACACGGAATTAGGGGCTGCGGGCAGGACGCTCCCCCCTGGGGCAGGCAGCACCTCGGCACCGGCACTGCAGTGGCGATTCCTGGAGGCTCTGCGGTACTGGGGAATTCATAAGCCCTGAGTGGGCTATTAAGGGGCTAACAGGGCAGGAGGCCTTTGCAAACAGATTTGGTGAGACAGACGGGAGTTTTTTGCGAGGCAGGGAATTTTTGATTTCTGACATGAATAATAGCACTTCCGGCTAGAGCCCCGCCCTCAAGGCCGGCTGCTGAACTGCAGCAGCCTTAACTCACTCACAGTAAAGAGAAGTCACCAGGAGGCTATTTCGGGGGATTGCAGGGTCGAAGGTGTCTGGAAGCCGATTAGGGGAATCTTTTGTGAGGTGTGGAATTTTCGGTTTTGGACACTGATACAGCGCTTCCAGCTAGAGCCTGGCCCCCTAGGCCTGACTGCGGATCTGCAGTATCCTTAAATTGCCTGCAATATAGAGGCACCCTAACTGGCTGTTTCAGGGGCTTGCAGGGTGGGAGGTGTCCTGAAGTCGAATTGATGATACAGCCACAGAAGAGACCCTAGAGAGAGGGGGAGTTGTGGGTTTCAGACACATAGGTCAGAGTTTGCAGCTGTGACCTCTCCCATAGGGCTGGCACCCAGCTGTGGGGATCCCTGAAGGCTGTGTTGCACTGCGGTGCTCCCAGTCTCCCTGTTAACCGGATCTGAGGTTGCCAGGTCTGTGTCCCCTAAACCCTGGTGGCCCACACACCAGAGGCTCACACCTTTTGAGTCTGCAATATCACAGACTTTCCATCCCTGAATCCACCATGCCCTGAGGCCCATCTGAGGTCCTTGATTGTCCTAGCCCACAACATTTCCGTTTTTTTAATTTTAATTTTATTATTATTTATTTATTTATTTATTTATTTTTTAAAGATTTATTTATTTATTTATTTAATCCCCCCCACCACCAGTTGTCTGTTCTCAGTGTCTATTTGCTGTGTCTTGTTTCTTTGTCCGCTTCTGTTGTTGTCAGCGGCACGGGAAGTGTGGGCGGCGCCATTCCTGGGCAGGCTGCTCTTTCTTTTCACGCTGGGTGGCTTTTCCTCACTGGCGCACTCCTTGCGCGTGGGGCTCCCCCACGCGGGGGACACCCTTGCGTGGCACGGCACTCCTTGCGCGCATGAGCGCTGCGCATGGCCAGCTCCACACGGGTCAAGGAGGCCCGGGGTTTGAACCGCGGACCTCCCATATGGTAGATGGACACCCTAACCGCTGGGCCAAAGTCCGTTTCCCTATTTTTTATTTTTTATTGTCCTGGTTGCTAATATTGCATTATTTCCTAGTCTTTTCTCCCATTGTATCCCCCAAGGTCTTTTTTTTTTCATTTATTTAGAGGTTTTTTGTTGTTGCTGTTGTTTGTGTTCTATATCTTTTCTTTTCCTTACTTGTTCCCCTCCCTTTTCTTTACCCATCCCCCTTTTTCTTTCTTTCTTTCTTCTCTCTCTTTTTTTTCCCTCTCTTTTCTCTTGTTCCTCATTTTCTTCTTATTTGATTTTATCTTAGTTATACAATAGGTGCTGCAGGGAACACCTCACATTTGCTGGGTTTCCTCATCCTCTGTTCCCACATTTCTGTGTGAATTGATTTTGGCTACCTACACTATCCCCTTTCCCCCACATCTTGATATCCTCCATCATCTACTGTTTCTCCTATATTCCACCTCCCTTTCTTTGATCCCCAAATTGTCTAACTCTTAATTTTTAATACCTTTGTTTTGTTTTCTGTCTTTTATCCACTCTTGAAATGATTGCCTTTCTTTTCTCTTTCCTTCTATCATGAAAACACTAGCTTTTTAATTCATACCATATTCCTCCCATATTCAGGTGACTACCTCATTATAGGTACTCTACTTACTGCTATAACTCTACACAACTTACATGAATCTAATATCCATCCTCCCAGATTTCATATTGCTGCTCTGTTAACATTTATTACCAATACTACTTTACACATTTTCCTTTCTTACACAATTGCATTTCCCTGGCCCTAATACTTTCCTTCAAAGTGAACTCACCCAGCAATAAGAAATTAGAAGAAGAAGAACAAAGTGACAAAGAGAAGATATAACACTTATGCAAAAACAACAGCTAATTAATCCCCAAGACTAGACAAAGAAAGTTAAGGAACTGGTTAAACCCGTCAAGATAAATTGATGACCAGACAGCAACAAAAATCAACAAACCAAACCAGTAATCAGGAAAACATGGCTGAATCCAATGAACAAACTAAAAACCAGGAAGGAGAGCAGAACTTCGCACAAGTAATTAAAGATCTCAGAATATATATCACAGACAAATTTAATGAAGTAAAGGAAGAGGTTAAAAATATGAAGACAAAACTTGGAGGGGAAATTGCATACATAAACAAAAAGATAACAGATATGATGAGAATGAACACCATATTTCAAGAAATCAAAAATACACTCACAGCAAATAGCAGCAGATTAGAAGAGGCAGAGCAGAGAATTAGCGATGTGGAAGACAGTACATAGGAAATCAAACAGATAGTAGAATTGATTGATAAAAAGATAGAAAAAATCCAGCTAGGACTTAGGGACCTGAATGACAATGCAAAATGCACAAACATACGTATTATAGGCATCACAGAAGGAGCAGAGAAGGGAAAGGGATCAGAAGGAGTGTTACAGGAAAAAATGGCTGAAAACTTCCCAAATCTACTGAAAGAGACAGATGTACATATCCAAGAAGCACAACACACCCCAAACATCATAAACCCCAACAGGCCCACCCCAAGTATATACTTGTCAAATTATCCAATGCTCAAGACAAAGAGAAAATTCTAAAAGCAGCAAGAGAAAAGAAAACCATTACATACAAGGGAAGCTCCATAAGATTAAGTGCTGATTTCTCATCTGAAACCATGGAGGCAAGAAGGCAGTGGTATGATATAGTCAAGGTACTAAAAGAAAAAAATTTCCAAGCAAGAATACTCTACCCAGCTGAACTAGCATTCAAAAATGATGGAGAGTTCAAAATATTCACATATAAACAGGAATTGAAAGGGTATGCCAACAAGAAACCTCCCCTTCAAGAAATTCTGAAGGGAGTTCTGCAGGAAGAAAGGAAAAAACAGGACAGGCAGAGGTGGAGGAGAGTGTAAGAGAAAAAAAAAAGACTAAAAGAAAACAAATGAACAAACAAAAAATATGACAAACACAAATCCAATCAAAATATGACTAACATAAATAACTCCTTGAAAATAATAACACTGAATGACAAAAGATTAAACTCTCCTATAAAAAGACTCAGACTGGGACATTGGATAAGGAAAGATGACCCATCTATATGCTGCCTACAAGAGACACATCTTAGACCCAGAGATTCATGGAGGCTGAAAGTGAATGGTTGGAAAACAATCTTACAAGCAAACAATAACCAAAAAAAGGCAGGAGTAGCTATAGTAATAAAAGACAAAAATAGACTTTAAATGAGAAACAATTGTGAGAGACAAAGAAGGATACTACATATTAGTGAAAGGGACAATCTCTCAAGAAGAATGAACAATCATAAATATTTATGCTCCTAACAAGGATGCCTCTAAATACATGAGGCAAAGGCTAGAAAAACTAAGTGAAAGAATAGATGCATCTACAATTATAGTGGGGGATTTTAATACACCTCTATCAACTCTGGACAGAAAATCTCAAAAGAGAATCACTAAAGAAACAAAATATTTGAACAGTATATTAGAGGAGCTGGATCTAATAGACATATACAGATCATTACACCCAAACACAGCAGGATATACATTTTTCTCAAGTGCACATGGATCATTCTCCAAGATAGACCATATGCTAGGCCACAAAGAAAGGCTTAATGAATTCAGAAAGATCGAAATCATACAAAATATTATCTCTGACCACAGTGGAGTGAAGCTGGAAATCTTCAAGGGGCAGAGGCCCAGATTAAACACCAAGATATGGAAATTAAACAGCACACTCTTAGAAAAACAGTGGGTCAAAGAGGAAATCTCAAAAGAAATCAATGACTACCTTGAAACAAATGATAATGATAACACAACATACCAAAATTTATGGGATGCAGCAAAAGCAGTACTGAGAGGGAAATTTATAGCCATAAATTCATACATCAAAAAAGAAGAAAGAGCAAAAATTGAAGAACTCACTGCACATTTGGAGGAATTAGAAAAAAAACAACAAAGTAATCCCACAGGAAGAAGAAGGAAGGAAATAACAAAGACAAGAGCAGAACCAAATGAAATAGAAAATAAGAAAGCACTTGAAAAGATAAACAAGACCAAGAGCTGGTTTTTTTGAGAAGATCAACAAAATTGACAAACCTTTAGCGAGATTAACAAAGAAAAAAAGAGAGAAGATGCAAATATACAAAATAAGAAATGAGAAAGGCGATATCACCACTGACCCCACAGAAATAAAGACTATCATAAGAGGATACTTTGGAAAACTATATTCCAACAAAAATGACAATTCAGAGGAAATGGACAAATTCCTAGAAACACATAAGCAGCCTATATTGACGAAAGAAGAAACTGAAGATCTCAACAAACCAATCACAATTAAAGTGATAGAATCCGTCATTAAAAACCTCCCAACTAAGAAGAGCCCAGGGCCAGATGGCTTCACAGAGAATTCTACAAAACATTCCGGAAAGAACTAACACCAATCCTGCTGAAACTCTTCCAAAAAATCGAAACAGAAGGAACATTGCCTAACTCCTTCTATGATGCCAACATTACCCTAGTACCAAAACCAAACAAAGACATCACAAGAAAGGAAAATTACAGACCAATTTCTCTAATGAACCTAGATGCAAAAATACTTAACAAAATACTTGTTAATCATATTCAACAACACATTAAAGGAATTATACACCATGACCAAGTGAGATTCATTCCAGGTATGCAAGGATGGTTCAACATAAGAAAATCAATCAATGTAATACACCATATAAACAGATTGAAGGAAAAAATCACATGATTATATCTATAGATGCAGAAAAAGCATTTGACAAAATACAGCACCATTTCTTGATAAAAACACTCCAAAGGATCAGAATACAAGGAAATTTTTTGAACATGATAAAGACTATATATGAAAAACCCATAGCCAACATCATTTACAATGGAGAAATCCTAAAATCCTTCCCTCTAAAGTCAGGAACAAGACAAGGATGCCCACTCTCTCCCCTTCTATTTAACATTGTCTTAGAAGTACTTGCTCAAGCACTGAGGCAAGAACCAGATATAAAAGGCATTCAAATTGGAAAGGAAGAAGTCAAAATTTCATTATTTGCAGATGACATGATCCTATACATAGAAAACCCTGAGAGGTCTACAACAAAACCTCTAGAACTCATAAATGAGTTTAGTAAAGTCACAAGTTATAAGATCAATGCGCAAAAAGCAGTAGCATTTCTGTACACCAATAATGAGCAAGATTCCAAGGAAATCAAGAAACAAATACCATTCACAATAGTAAATAAAAAAATAAAATATTTAGGAATAAATTTAACTAAAGATGTAAAAAACTTATACACCGAGAACTATACAAGACTGTTCAAGAAAATCAAAGAAGTCCTAAATAAATGGAAGAATATTCCCTGTTCATGGATAGGAAGACTAAATATTATTGAGATGTCTATCCTACCAAAACTGATCTACACATTCAAAGCAATCCCAATAAAAATCAACACAGCCTTCTTTAAGGAACTAGAAAAACTAACAATGAAATTTATTTGGAAAGGAAATAGGCCCTGAATAGCCAAAGATGTATTGAAAAAGAAAAACAAAATTGGAGGAATCACACTACCTGACTTCAAAACATAATACAAAGCTACAGTAATGAAAACAGCATGGTATTGGCATAAGGAGAGACACACAGACCAATGGAATAGAATTGAAAGTTCTGATAAAGAACCTCATATAGCCATATAATATTCGATAAAGCCACCAAATCCTCTCAACTGGGAGAGAATGGCCTATTCAACAAATGGTGCCTGGAGAACTGGATATCCATATGTAGAAGAATGAAAGAGGATTACCATCTCAGGCCTTATACAAAGATTAACTCAAGATGGATCAAAGACCTAAATATAAGAACCAAGATCATAAAGACCTTGGAAAGCAGTGTAGGGAAACATCTACAAGACCTTGTAATAGGAAATGGCTTCATCATCATCACACCAAAAGCACGAGCAGCAAAAGAACAAATAGATAAATGGGACTTTCTCAAAATTAAAGCCTTCTGCACCTCAAAGGAGTTTGTCAAGAAAGTAAAAAGGGAGCCTACACAATGGCAGAAAATATTTGACAAACTTATATCCGATAAGAGACTTATAACTTGCATATATAAAGAACTCATATATCTTGAAAATAAAAAGATAAACAACCCATTTAAAAAATGGGAAAAAGATTTAAACAGACACTTCTCCAAAGAAGAAATACAAACAGCTAAAAAGCACATGAAAAAATGCTCCAAATCTTTAGCTATCAGGGAAATGCAAATCAAAACAACAGTGAGATACCATCTTACTCCCATAAGATTGGCAGCTATGAAAAAAACAGAAGAATACAAATGCTGGAGAGGATGTGAAGAAAGGGGAACACTCATCCACTGCTGGTGGGAATGCAGAAGGATCCAACCATTCTGGAGGACAGTTTCGTGGTTTCTCAAAAAACTAACCATAGATTTGCCATCTGACCCAGCAATTCCACTGCTGGGTATATACCCAGCAGAACTGAAGGCAGGGGCACAAACCAATATATGCATACCAATGTTCATAGCAGCATTGTTCACTATCGCCAAAAGTTGGAATTGACCCAAATGCCCATCAACAGATGAGTGGATCAATAAAATGTGGTATATACATACAATGGCATACGACTCGTCTTTAAGAACAAATACACTACAAACACACTTGATAACATGGATGAATCTTGAGAACTTTATGTTGAGTGAAGCAACCCAGGCATTGAAGGACAAATACTACATTACCTTAATGATATGAAATAAGCAAGCTGTCTCAGAGAGCTAGAGACTGGAAGATAGGTTTACAGGAAATCTGGGGGTAGAGGAAGGATGTAAGCTGACATCTACATGGGTGTAATCTATGATAAGCTGGAGGTAAGTACGTGTACAAGGAAGGGATAAAATGGGGGCATAGGGTTACCTTTGGGTGGGGCTTTGGGGGTTTGAGGGGGGCTAGGAATGGGCGGATGGGTAATACTGCCCAAGAAATTTGGGGGAGGGTGGGGCAACACACAAATATAGGAGATTATCAGGTTTTGGTTGAGAGTATAATGCTGAGAAAACCTTTTCAAAATATAATTAGGAAAGTTACCTGTTTAAGATACTCAGAGGGGATAATCTGATGCAGGACAGACTCCTAGGGAATATCTGAATGCTCATTTTGCCAGAGTGGGTTATACCTTTGGGTGGAGACCCATATAATGAGAGTGAAGGTAGACCTACAACCTGGGGAGGACTAATGCCATCAAATAGAGGGAACTGTATCTCTCAAGAGAAATGGTGGCTCCCAGGGCATTAGGGCAGTTGAGCAAGTCAAGCCCTCAACACTGTTGCAAGTATCTCTGAACATGGCTCCTCAAAAATGAAGATTGACTGTAACTGTGGGCCCCAAGGGGAGGGGGAAATAGATATTGAATAGATGGAACCCAAGTAAATTTGAGGGCACAAGGATGGATATAAAACATGTAATATTACACCAAAAACATACAGGGGACGACAGACTAATAATGTAAACCATAATGTAAAACATAGGATAACTAAAAAATTTAGAAAACTGTATAGCCTAAAGTATAAACCACAATGTAAACACAAGTGTTACCTTGTTTGACAGCTATTGTCTCAATATCTGTTCATCAGTTTCAGTAAATATGATATGAATAAGTTAAAAGATTATTGCTGTGGAAGGGAAAAGGTTTTATAATGGATATGTGGGAGTACTGTATATTTTATATATGAATTACTGTGATCTAAGGCTCTTGTGAAGAGAAGCTCAATAATTAGGGAAAATAGAAAAGAAAAAGATAGGATGTAGAATTTTTCCAAATCTATATGTATTCTATATCTAACCTTTAAGCTCATCACTATATCCCATTTTACTATTAAGGGAACCTGACATTATATTGGGCTTCACTTTTCAGGAATTTTTGGATCACAGAGTGGTTCAGCAATGGCAGTGGAGGAATACTGGTATGAGATGTTATTGACAGGGGACATATGGTTGACAGGGAGTTATATGGGGCATGTGTCCAGGGTGCATGGAAATGTTTGGATATACTCATAGTGGAAACAATTAAAAACAACAGCTTGGGGGGTAGGGGGGAGCTCTGTCGTGGTCCCTAGGGGAGCAGCGGCAGTCCCTCAGGTGCAACAGCAAGGACCAGGAAGGAAAGAGGGTCCAACAGTGACTCCCTGATACTAATGACTATGCTTGTGAGCCTATATACCTGAAATAAGAACAAGGCCTTGAGCAGCACTGTGCCTAAGAGTTCCCTCCTGACAGCCTCCATGTTACTCAAATGTGGCCAGTCTCAAAGCCAAACTCAGCACGTAAATGCAATGCCTTCCCCCCAGCATGGGACATGGCACCCAGGGATGAGCCTCCCTGGCACTGAGGGATCACTACCAAGTACCAGCTGATGATGCAAGTAGAAAATGACCTTGAATTAAAGGTTCAACGTCGACCAGCAGAATATCCCTGTCTACATATAATAACAGGAGTTTAAAATGCTGTTTGACCTAATGTAAGGGAGAAATCAAAAGGAGAAATGAGTTTATATGGCTATGAGTCTCTAAAAAAGAGTCTGGAGGTTGTCAGAAGGATTACCCTTATGTACACCTGAGCAGAGTCTCAGAGACAGATAAAGTAGATACAACTCCAGGTATTGGTTCTTTTGAGGGCTAAAGAGACCCACAGGTTCTATGGTCATAGCAGATGGAGTTCACTGCCATGTCAGTTGCCCTTCTTTGGAGCTGGTGTTTCTGCGTGATGGAGCTGGACTCAGATGTGATCTCTTTTCACAAGCCTTTCATGCTACTTTACTGGAATTGTAGTTGGTGCTGGGGTTTAAGATATATCTAGGGGATTTGAATCTCTGGACTGACAATATAGATAGCCAGGCCCTGAGCCTCAACAGACTTCAGCTCCTACACTCTGATTTATTTTACTTACCCCGCTCAGCTAACATGGAGTTGAAGATTGTCAACCACCACACCATGGAGCCTAGTGTGCCTACAACTGAAAGCAAGAGGACTGCATCCAGTATCCATGTGGAATCTAAGCCCCCTCTTGACATAGATGTGGAATGGACACAACTAAGCCAACGTCCACAGGAAGGAGGAATACATTAAGAATTAGAGTAGACTTAATGACATTCTATTCATGAACTATTGTGGTTGATAATTGAGAAAATGTGGCATTGGTGTGGAAAAAGTGGCCATGGTGGCTGCTGGGTGCAGGGAATGGAAGGAAGAGATGAGATGTGGAGGCATTTTTGGGACTTGGAGTTGTCCTGGGTGGTGCTGTAGGGACAATTGCTGAACATTGTATGTCCTCCCATGGCCCACTGGATGGAACGTGGGAGAGTGTGGGCTATGGTGTGGACCACAGGCCATGGGGTCCAGCAATGCCCAGAGATGTACTCACCAGATGCAATGGATGTGTCATGATGATGGGGAGAGTGTTACTGTGGGGGGAGTGGTGGGGTGGGGGCAGTGGGGGTGAATGGGGACCTCTTATTTTTTGAGTGTAATATTTTTAAAAAAATGAATAAATAAAATAAAATTTTAAAAAAAGAAGAAACAGGAAGATATGGCTAGCCAAAGGATAAAAAAAATCCTGACAAGACATAGGATTTAAGACAACTAATAAGTGATGTTCAAACAAATCCCCTAAAAAAGATAATAAACATTAAGAAGACACTGGGAACACATAAAGAACAGTTTGAAAATCTGCAAAGAAAAGTAACAGAGCTTATGGTAATGAAAGACACAATGAATGAGATTAAAATACAATAGAGGTGTAAATAGCAGATATGAATTGGCTGAGGTTAAAATATGTATTAGAGGAAAAAGTGCCTGAACTTGAAGAGACAGGAGAACAGAAAGAGAAAAGAAGGTAAAAAAGAACAGGGACTCAGGTAATTGAATGATAATGTGAAATACGCAAACATATGTCTTACCTTGTCCCAGAAGGAAAACAGAATGCAAAAGGACCAGAAAAAATAGTTGAGGAAAGTAATGACCCAAAACTTCCCAACCTTTATGAAAGACAAATATTAATATCCAAAAAAGAAATTGCACCATAAACAGAATAAACCCAAATAGACCTATTCTAAGACATCTACTACTCAGAATGCCAATGCCAGAGATAGAGGATTCTAAAAGCAGCAAGAAAAAAGTAATACATCACATACAATTGAAGCCCAATAAGAATAAGTGCTGGAAGCAGATGTGGTTCAAGTTATTGGGCTTTCGCCTACCATATGGGAGGACTCACGTTTATTCCCTGGGCCTCCTGGTAAAAAAAGAAAAAGGTGTGCCCATATGGTAAGTTGAGTTCCCACATGGTGAGCCAGTGCCCACTCAAGTGAGTCACACAGCAAGATAATGGCACAACAAAAGAGAGACAAAAGGGAGAGTCAAGACAACGCACAACAGAAACCAGGAGCTGAGGTGACACAAGTGACAGGGAGCCTCTCTCCACATCATACACCCCGAGGATTGAATCCTGGTGAATCCTAAAGGAGAAAATCTAGAAGAGAAGACAAAAAGAGAAATAGACATGGAAGATCACACAGCGAATGGACACTGACAGCAAAAAACATCAGGGCAGGGGGGAGGGGGAATGGAGAAGGGAAAAAGAAAAGAATAAGTGCTGATCTCTTATCAGAAACCATGGAGTTGATAAGGCAGTGATGTAATATATTTAAGGTTCTAACTATGAAAAACTGCTAGTCAAGAATTTTTTTTAGCAAAATTGTCCTTCAAAAAATGAGGATGAGTTTAAAGTCTTCAGAGACCAACAAAAATAGAGAGTTCATGACCAAAACAATGGATTTACAAGAGATCCTATGGGGAGTTCTGCAGCCTGAAAGTAAAATACAGGGCCAGGAGACTTGGAGAACCATTTAGAAATGTAAAGGAAGAATATTAGTAAAGATAACTCAAAGGGTAAAATGACAGGCAGTAGTAAGTTTTGATTAGTCTGCAAAAGGGGTGCTCATACAAAGTAGCAGAAATCTGTTGGCTTTAATAAAGGGAATTTATTTGGGGTAAAAGCTTACAGTTACAAGGCCCTAAAGAGTCCAATGCAAGGTTACTTTCTCACCAAAGTTAGTTGTCATGTGTTGAAGCAAGATTGTCACTGATCTCTGCCTGTTGTCTCCTCTGTAGGCTATCAGGCAAGTGACTCATCTCTCCCTACATCTTTAGCTGTTTCAGCCTTTTCTTTTCAGGTAAAAATTGAAAGATTTGAAAAAGATATTCCACACAAATAGTAACCAAAAAACACACAAACTAACCCCACAAAAAAGTGGAGAGTAGTGACACTAATATAGACAAAACAGATTTTAAAAGAAAAACTGTTATGAGATGTATGTCATTAAATATTAATAAAATAGGCAATTCACCAAGAAAAAAAAATTAAAAAATTTAAGTAACTAACTTGGGTGCCCAAAATACATAAGACACACATTGGCAAAACTGAAGGGAAAAACAGACATCTCTACAATAACAGTTGGAGACTTCAGCATCACACTCAGTATTAAATAGAATATCTAGACAGAAGATAAAGAAATAGGGAGCTTGAATAATATGATAAATGAGCTAGACCAAATAGATATTTGTATAGAACTACACACCAAAATAGCAGGATATACATTCTTCTCAGGGAAAGTTTTCCTAGATATACCATATGTTGGGTCATAAGTCAGGTCTCAATAAATTTAAAAATATTGAAATTTTACAAAGTGTTTTTTCTGATCATAATGGAATGAAGCTGAAAAATAATACCAGGCCAAAAATGGAAAAGTTACAAATGTACAGAGATTAAACAACGCACTTTTAAATGCTCAGTGGGTCAAAGAAGAAATTGCAAGAGAAATCAGTAAATACATCAGGGCAAGTGGAAACAACAGCACTTTATATAAAAAACCTATGGGATACAGTAAAGGCATTGCTGAGAGAAAAATAGTTTTCAATGTTAATACTAAAAAAGAATAAAGAGCCAAGGTGAAAGACCTAACTACATACTAGGAGGTACTAGAAAAGAACAATTAACTAATCCTAAACCAGGCAGTAGGAAAGAAAACAAATTGAGAAAAATCAAACAAAATCAAAAGTTGGTTCTTTGAGATGATCAACAAAAATGACAGACCTTTAGCCTGACTGAAAAAGAAACAAGGAGTAAAGATGCAAATAAAATGAGAAATGAGAGGGTGGACATTATCCTTGACTCCAAAGAAATAAAATAAATATTAAGAGGATACTATGAACAAGAGTATGCCAACAAACTAGACAATGTAAACTAAATGGACAAATTCCTAGAAATACATGAAAAACCTACATTGGCCTAGAAGAAATAGAAGACCTCAAAAAACCAATCACAAGAATGAGATTGAAACAGTCATCAATAAACCTCCCCAAAATTTAAAACCTAGGACTAGATAGATTCATAGGTGAATTCTACCAATCATTAAAAGAAAATCTAATACTTATCTGGCTCAAGATTTTCCAGAAACTAAACAGGAAGAATGCTACCAAACTCATTCTACAAAGCCAACATCATTCTAATACCAAATCCAGGCAAAGAGACTACAAAAGAGAAAATTATGTGCCAATTTACCTCATGAATATAGATGCAGAAATCCTCAATAAAATACATAACAGAATCCAAAAGCCCATTAAAAAATTGTACATCGCTATCAAGTGTATGCTATCACTGGTATGCAAGGATGATTCAACACAAGAAAATCAATTAGTGTAATACACCACATTAATACATTGAAGAATAAAAATCACATGATCATTTTGAATGATGCAGAAAAGACATTTGAAAAAATTCAGCATCATTTTCTGATTAAAAAACTGAATTATAGGAATAGAAGGAAACATTCTCAACAAGGTAAAGAGCATTTATGAAAAACCCACAGCTAACATTATACTCAATGGTGAAAGACTCAAAGCTTTTGTAATGAGATTGGGAGCTATAATAGAAAAGAAGGCTCACTTTCACCACTGCTATTCAATAGTGTGCTAGAAGTTCTAACTAGAACAATTAGGCAAGAAACCAGAATGAAAGGCGCCCAAATAGGAAAGGAAGGAGTAAAACTTTCACTATTCATTGATATGATCCTAGACCTAGAAAATACTGTAAATTCATACCGAAGCTACAAGAACTAATAGGCAAGTTCAGCAAAGAAACAGAATGCAAGAGTAATTAGCAATAATCAGTGGAATTTCTTTACACAACTAATGAGCATTCTGAGGAGGAAGTCAGAAAAAATCCATTTACACTAGTGACAAAAAAATCAAATATTTAGGAATAAACTTAACCAAAGTATTAAAGGACTTGTATTCAGAAAGCTAAAGAACATTGTTAAAGGAAAACAAATAAAAAGTTCTCAATAAATGGAAGGCCATTCTGTGTTCATGGATTGGAAGTCTAAATATCATTAATATGTCAATTACTTCATAACTGATTTACAGATTCAATGCAATTCCAATAAAAATCCCAATAGCATTTTTACATAAATGGAAAAGTCAGTTATCGCATTTATTTGGAAGGGAAAGGGGTTCTAAAGAGCCAAAATGTCTTTAAAAAGAACAAAGTTGGAGGACTCTCCCTTCCTGTCTTTAAATCATATTACTTAACTATAATTATAAAAACAGCACGGTACTGGTATAAAAGTAGGCATACTGACCAAGGGAACCTAACTAAGAATTCAGAAATAGATCCTCACATATACAGTTAAGTAATTTTGATAAGGCCTTCAAACTTACCCACCAGGCAGAACAATCTATTCAACAAATAAGGCTGAGAGAATTTGATATCCATAGCTAAAAGAAAGAACCTTACTTCATATCTTACAAAAAAATTAACTCAAAATGTATCAAGTACCTAAATATAAATGACCCTTAAAAGTCCTAGGAGAAAATACAGGGAAATATCTTCAGAATTTTATGATAGGTGGTTGTATTAGTCAGCCCAAGGGATGCTGATGCAAAGTATCAGAAGTGGGTTGTTTTTTATAAAGGGTTTTTAGTTGGAGTAGGAACTTACAGATACCAGGCCATAAAGCTTAAGTTACTTCCCTCACCAAAGTCTATATCCATGTGTTAGAGCAAGATGACTGCTGATGGCTGTGAGGATTCAGGCTTCCTGGGTTCTTCCCTTCCAGGGCCTTTTTTTCTCTCTGGGTTCAAGGGTCCTTTCTTTGCCTGGCTTCTCTTTCCTCTGTGAGCTTACTTCCTGGACTCCTGCTTAAGGCTTCAGCATCAAACTCCAACATCAAAACTCCAACATCAAAAAACCCTTAATTCTGTTCTTTGCCATGCCTTTTATCATTGGTGGGTAGGGACTCAAGACCCTAATGATGTGGCCCAGTCAAAGCTCTCATCATAACTCAATCATGCCCAGGTACAGACCAGGTTGCAAACATAATCCAATATCTTTTTTTTGAAATTCATAACCATATCAAACTGCTACAGTGATGGTTTCTTAAACCTTACATCTAAAGGATGAGCTACAAAAGAAAAAAATATATAAAAATCACCTCCTCAAAATTAAACAATTTGTGCTTCAAATGACTTTGTTCAAGGTTAAAAGGCAGCCTACTCAGAAGAAAATTTTTGGAAACCACATATCTGATAAGGGTTTGATTTCCATGCTATGTAAAGTGGTCATATAGCTCATCTATAAAAGACAATTAAACATTAAAAAATGAGCAAAAGACTTGAACAGACATTTTTCCAAAGAAGAAATGCAAATGTCTCGAAGCATATGAAAAAATGCTGAACATCACTAGCTATTAGGGAAATGCAGGTGAAAACTATAATGAGATATCTTTTATGCTTTACAGAATGGTCATTACTTAAAAAATTATTAAGAAAACTACAAGTGCTGGAGAGGATGCAGAGAAATAGGAACACTACTTCACAATTGATGGGAATGTGGCTCCTCAGGGAGCTAATTTAAAGCTGCCATATGATCTGGTAATCCCACTACTAGAAATCTAGTCAACAGTACTGAACACAAGGATGGGAACAGACATTTGCACACTGATGTTCAAAGAGGTATTATTCACAATTGCAAAAAGATGGAAACAATCCAGGTGTACAACAAACAATGAATGAATAAACAAAATGTAGTATATACATACAATGGAATACTATTCAGCTATAAGAAGAAAAGAACTTGATATGCACATAATAACATGGGTGAACCTTGAGGACATTATGTTGAGTGAAATAAGTCAGACACAAAAGGACAAATATTGTATGGTCTCACTAATATGAGCTAAATATGATGAGTAAGTTCATGGAAATAAACTCTAGAGTATAGGTTACTAGGAGATAGAATTGAGAAGGGGGCTGATACTTAATGTATGTAGAGCATTTAACAAGGGGGATTGTTAAAATGGGGAAATGGTTTGAACTGATGGTAACATTATAGTGAGTATACGCAACACTGCTAATTTATATACCCGATTATGGCAGAAAGGGGTAGTCTAAGGCAGATAATGTCAATTGAAAGAAAACTAGAGGATAATCTAGGGACTGTATAACAGTGATTTCATTGGTGGATGATAATTATAGTTAATGATACAAATACAAGAATGTTTTGCTATCATGAGATATTAAGAATATGGAGATACAAGAGGGAAAAACCAACTAATATAATTAATAGACTATAGTTAAAAGTAACAATTTAGTATTTTTGTACCAATGGCAAAGAAGGTTCTATAACTATGCTAATGATCAATAATTGGGGACAATAAGGGACTACAGAATTTTTCCCTTTGATTAATGAAAACCTTCTGAAATGGACTGAGCTGATGACAACACAACTCTGTGATGAAGTTGACACTGAGTGTACACTTTGAATGGACTGAACAAGGCAGGGTACCATATAACACTGTGAACCTGAGGGGAATGATGGACTGTGGTTAACAGTACAAATGTGAGAATGTTTTCTCATGAACTATAAAAAATATACAATACTAACATATCATGTTAATAATAGAATGGTTTGTGGGAAAAACACACTAAGTATAAGGCATGGATTACAGAAAGATATGATGTTATGATGATGTTCTTTCATTATTTGTGACAAATGTTGCACACCAAGTAAGGTGGTAGTGGAGCAATGTATGGGAATACTGTATGGTATGTATGATGGTATTAACTCACAACTTCTCAAAGTAAAAAAAATAAATTAGAGGGGAGTCACATGAATATGTTTTAGTGGTGATTTGGCTATTTTGAATTTTATCCTTTTACCTTGTTATGATTTTTTTTGTGTGTAAAAATATCACTACAATACAGATATTCCCATATAAAAATCCCTTTTTGATCTTATTATGGATAACATGTAAACCCAGGATACTTGACTAGTTTTTTTTTATTGTTTTTTGTTTTTTTAGGAAAATGGCATCGTGGGTTCTTAGAAAGATAATGTGAGTGATTTAGACCTACTAACTCACTCAGCTCTACTATTTACCTAACTAATGGGTATTGAGAATTGAATTATGTACCCCTGTTTGATATATTCTTGGTCTTTGCCCTTGTTCTGGTGGGTGTGAACCCATTTTCAGGTGTGGAGCAACTGAATCAAGTCAGGCTTTATACTGGATTATTGGAGTCCTTTGTAAGTTAATTAAAAATCAGATGTTGAGAGAAGCCTCAGGAAACGGTCACAAGCTGGAAATCAACAGAACATGGAAGAGAAAGGAGAAGACACTACCATATCCAGTGCCAAGTCACAGAAAATTCAAGGATCCAGGATCACCTATAGCCAGCCCCAGAACAACACTGTCTTCTAGAAGAAAGCATCACCTTGCCAGTTTCTTTGATTTTGGACTTCTCCTAGCCTCAAAACCTTGGACTAATATTTTCACATTGTTTAAGTCAATCCTTTGCATGGTATTATTTTAAGAGATAGGAATCGAAATCAGTGGAGAAATCATTATCTTTCTGAACCTTAATTTAATCAGCTAAAATGGCAATGATATTATCTTTCTGTATTACTGGGAGCAATAGAAATAATGTATTGAAATTCCTAACCACAGTAGGTATGTGTTATATATTGGCTATTATTATGATGGATGTTTATAAATTAATGCATATAATACCATCTTAAAACATTACAATGAAATGTATATATTAAACTTATAAGTGAAAATAGTAAAGTCTTTAAAATTAAATTTTGTCACAAAATGTTTATTATCTGAAACAAGAAGCACATTGATGGTTTTCATATTTTCAAAGTTAATAAACACTGTGTGATCTTGCAACCTAAGTATCAGCATAAGTCATTTTCACATTTGTTTCAGTTCCTTACACTTGGTGGTAAAATGGCACTGGTTTTATTTCTGATGCCTGGTATAAAGTGTTATAAAGAACAAGTGTCAAATTTGACAGCTCCTGGAATACCCTGTGCATGATGTGGTCAAAGCATTAACAGATTGATGGATGTAAAAATGATTTGTTAGCTGCTTATAAATAATATGAAAATGACTTGTATCACTCAACAGAGTGATGTTAGATAAGGAAATACTATAATTCCCAAATGTTAATGAATATAGAATTTTTGTTATAACTATGGTGTATGTTTTTATATTCTATTCTTAAAATGTTGTCATATCAATTAATTGACAATTCATGGAGACATTTATAATCAATGTCATCAACTTGGACAGAAAATATAGCTCAAATAATACAAAATATTTTTTTAAATATGTGAAAACAAATCTTTGATTTAAGAAGGTACTAGCAGATTGTATTAGTCAGCCAAAGGGGTGCTGATGCAAAATACCAGAAATTGGTTGTTTTTTATAAAGGGTATTTATTTGGGTTAGGAGCTTACAGATACCAGACCATAAAACATAAGTTAATTCCCTCATCAAAGTCTATTTGGAGCAAGATGGCTGCTGGCATCTGCAAGTGTTCAGGCTTCCTGGGTTCCTAACGATCCTGGGGTTTGCTTTCTTCTGGGTTCAAGGTTCCTTTCTTCCTGGGACTGGCTTCTCTTTCCTCTGGGAGCTTACTTCCTGGGACTCCAGCTTAAGTCTTCAGCATCAAACACCAACATATTTCTTTTTGGAATTCATCAGTAATATCAAACTTCTACACAGATATACACAGTAGTTAAAATAATTTGCCATGTATGAAAAATAGCTAGCACATTTCTACACTACATTTCAAGGAGGCTATTCATCAAAAAATAAGTTTATTCTATGCTTGATGATTTCTCTCCCTGCATTATAATGCTTCAGTTTTCCATATTATTTTAGACTGCAGTTCAAATTATTTATATAGATGACTTAAATGAGTCTAAAATCCCATCATTCATTTATATTTTTCTGTAATTCTACTTAAGTATTGACTTGATCTGTACTTTTATTTAGTAACATTTTCACAGGAAGAGAAATTTCAAATTCTGCTTCTTTGATGAAAATAAATTTAACATCTGTGACAGCTAAAGAGGGGGACCACTTGCTTGGATAACTCTTCAAGAAAAAGGGTGAAATTTCAGTGCAAGTAGCACATTTAGTTTATAGACTGCAGCTTTAGTGTCTTCAAGGACCCTTTTCCTTTTCTGTGTTCAGGATCTCAAACAGGAAAATGAAATATGGGATTTAAACATTATCCAGAGTTCCTGACTGTCCCTCCTACCAGCATGGAAGTTTAGTCGTTACCAACCTTTATTTGCATTTCTGGCATTCATTAAAGTTTGGCTTTTCAGTATATATATAAAAGAATGGAGAGTCTCATGAATAAAACACTATGGTAGCAATACTACCTTGACCAGAATTTAGTCTCTTTCCATCATTTGCAAACATAGGTTACCACTTTCTAAAATTATTTCAGCTAGGGAATGTTTATGTATGATAAATCTGAAATGTAAACGTGGGTTTACAGTGATTGCCTACCTTGCTATATATAACAAACTCTCTGCTCGTTTTCAAAGTTATATTGAAACGGTATGTGAGATTCAGTTCTGATAGCATGTGGAATCACTGGCTTTCCAAGACACTTAAGCAAGGTCTTTTTTATGCTCTCATAAAGGCTGGACTTAAGGAGTATTTAAATAGAGGATAATTCATAGAACAATCTTTTTTTTTTTAAAGATTTATTTTTTATTTATTTCTCTCTCTTTCCTACCCCTCCCTCCCAGTTGTCTAGTTGTCTGCTCTCTGTGTCCATTTGCTGCGTGTTCTTCTGTGACAGCGTCTATCCTTATCAGCGGCACCAGGAATCCGTGTTCCTTTTTGTTGCATCATCCTGATGTATCAACTCTCCGTGTGTGGCACCATTCTTGGGCAGGCTGCACTTTCTTTCACGCTGGGCGCTTCACCTTATGGGACGCAGTCGTTGCGCGTGGAGCTCCCCTACACGAGGTACACCCCTGAGTGGCAGTGCCTTGCGTGCATCAGCACTGTGCGTGGGCCAGCTCCACACGCCCTATCCATTGGGCCAAATCCGCTTCCCTAGAACAATCTTTAGTCATTTAGTTAACACAGAGAATAAACACAATTTATTCTTTTTAAATCTCTTCTCATTTTTTATATTTGTAGGAGGTGAAAGATATTTAGAAAAGACCTAAATACATACTTTTATTATTATTGTACTATTGAAGATGCACTCTCTCGTGGTACTTCCTTCGCTTCTTCTCTCTGTGTATGTTAACCCACTTCAGAGCTGATAGAGAAATGAATCCAAAATGCCAACATGCTGCTGGCATTATAAATGGAGACACAAAGAATATTTTGAAATTTTTGGCTGATCTGGCATATCAAAGATTTCTTTCTAAGCTACTTCAGTGACTGCCTTGAAGTAAACTGAAAGCAATAGCTTAAAAATGGCAAGAAAAATGTCATTTAAAAAAGCTTATTTCCATGGAAATCTTCAGTTTACTCTCCAAATGCCCCTTCTGATTTGCTTCTCTTTCTTAACCTCCTCTATTAACAATGCTTAACAAGAAGGAAATCTGAAGTTTTTCAAATTCAAGTGTTAAATTAGTTCTCACTGGACTGCAATCCATTTTCCTTGCCTTGTCAAGTCTGCACTCATATTTTCCAGCAGGTAGACTGACTCCCCTCCTTCCCCACTCACCCCCCCCTTTTTTATTATATTGAGCTAATTAACAACAGTGCAGGTTTAAATATGTGTTTTGCAATGTCTGTCATTTTCCTCTGCTTCATAAAGTACCCAACAAAGACATAAGCAATTAGAGTCTCTACCTGAGTGTCAATATAAGCAAGGCTAATGAAATTTAAACAGGAAGTTGGCATATCGTAACAATAGTTAAAGCTGCCTTAACTTCCTCTTTGCTCTTTATAGAGCTGTATTTTGGGGTTGGATTTTCAAAATGGAGGCCAGGGTATTCCTAAGAATCATGAGGAAATTGAAACGGACTGTGAAAAAGCAGAGTTTCAAAGCTATTGAATAACAAATGAACATAGCGGAATCTTCCATGGGCTCTTGGGAATTGTGCCAATCAGAGCCCCTGGGAAAAAGTAAAGGAGTGCCTGTCGAAGAAACTGGTCTTTGAGTTTAGCATTATCTTGGGGGAATTGAGTTTTAAAGGATGAGTACTCTTCATAAGCTCAGAGGATTAAGGAATATAAAATTCTTATAGAATATGAAATTTTATTAACAGAGCATGAGGGGGAAGGCAAGATACTTTAGTCACTAAATTCTTACACATTATTATGGAAGTTACTTGGACTATAAGGTACATCTACCATTGAAAAGTTATGCCCATATTTGGCCATTTGTCATTCCCAGTAATTTTTAAAAGTATATCCCCTGTAGAGAAGATACCCTATATGTCTCTCAATTTACAGTTGAGTATTTAAGCTAAATTAGTGAGCACAATATCAAACTCCTACTAGAGTATCCCAAATTTTGCTTTTTTTTTTCATACTTTCTCATAATTTATACTGATGGAAAAACAATTCATTTGGAATCAAGTATCTGTCCCTCTGTTCAGATTTTTCTTTAATGTAGCAAAATTTCTTATATATTAAAGTAGAGGTCATAAAACTCTGGTTAAAATTTCACTGACAGTTTTAGTGTTACCCTTTGGAGATACATATACTCTTCACCCCAAACTTCCCTCATTCACCCCTCCACATAACAGCATCCTCCACAGAAGGAAGGAAGAAAGGAAGGAAGGAAGGAAGGAAGGAAGGAAGGAAGGAAGGAAGGAAGGAAGGAAGGAAGGAAGGAAGGAAGGAGAGAAGGAAGGAGGGAAGGAAGGGAGGGACAGAAAGAAAAAGAAAGGAGAGAAAGAGGGAGGGAGGAAGGAAAGGAGGGGAAGAGGGAAGACAGGGAAGGAGGGACAAAGGAAGGAGGAAGAAAAGAAAAGAAAAAAAAGAAAAGAAAAAGGGAAATATAGCTAGATACTCCACAGATGCAGTAAAATAATAGTAACATTAAATTTGGATAACACTGGTGAAGGAAAATGTTAGCTTTGACATTTGACAACATGGAGTTTATCTTCTCAAAAACATAATCTTACCTTGGTTACTAAAACAAAACAAAACAGACAAATCCTAATTGAGAGACATTCTACAAAGTCTCTGACCAACGTGCCTCAAAACTCTGAGAAACTGTCCTCCTGTCTAAGGAAACATGAGAACTAAATGCAATATGGGAACTTGGAATAAGACAGGGAAATTACACAAAACCTAAAAGACTCCGACTAAAGTATTAACTTTAGTTAATAATAATAATCAATGTTGATTCATTAATTGTAATAAATGTACTATACTAATGTAATATGTTAATAATGGGTGAGACTAGGTGTGGGGATATGGAAACTGTCTATATTTGTAATTTTTCTATAAATCTAAAACTGTTCTAAGATAGCTTATTTAAGTAAACAAAAAAAAACAAACATACTATTTGATAACCAAAAGAAATAGAAACAGACCGTGATATGTATGCACTTGAGCATATAATTTTTTTAACTTGCTTAATAAATATTTACCAAATATCTATGTACCTAAAATTGAGACAAACAATAGGAATTCAGAAAAGAATGAGGTAATCTATATTAGGAACCCTTAAAATTTTGCCTATAAGCCTGAAGGTAGGGATAGTAGTTAGCCTCACTCCTGAAATAAGGAAGAGAAATGGTTGTTTTCTAGATGATGGGGTCTAAGTTGAGAATTCAAGAGACAAGGTAAAAATAAATCATATTCTCAAATCCAGGGCATGGGTTTCCATAATTATATTAGTCACAATATGTCCAGAAGATACTAGATAAAACTGCAAAATTATTATATAGAATGTGGCTAACATAGATGGAGAAAATAAAAGAAAGTGGGAGTTAACTCTGCTGCATATATAAATATATATAAAGCAATAATTTTAGAAATTTACAAAGTGAAAAATACTGTGATTAAAATAAAAATGTAATCAATATAATTTTTAGATTTAATTCAGATAAAAAGTGAATTAGCAAATGGCAAGAAGAAAGATAAAAATCTATGAATAACTGATGAGAGAAAAATAGAATAAATATTAAAGGGCAGTTGGGAAACCTGAAAAATGATTGAGGATTATCTAACAATTGTGAAACAGTTTTTCCAGAAGGAGAAAAATAAAATGCCCTGAAAACAATATTTGAAGAATTAATATTGACAATTTTTATTTATACCATTATTTTGAACTAAAAATACTCTGAGTATAGAGTACAACAAAGAGAAATCAATTTCACACCTAGACACAGTCAGTGAAATTGAACTACATTACAGACACAATCAGTATTTTTATACCTCCACAGATGAAGGACATATCACCTACAGTAAAGATGTCATGGCAGCAAACTTCTCAGCAAGATTACAAGAAACCATCACAATTGTGAGAGAAAGTATCTGTAAATCTAGATATCTATTCCCTGCCATACCACCATTGAAAAGCAAGAGTAAAATAGAGACATTTTTAAACATTCATACTGTCTTAGTTTTCTTGGTTGCTCAAGAAAATGGCATGCAAAAGGATAGCTTAAACAATGGAAATTTTTAAAAATATTTTTTATTTTTTTATTTTTAAAGAAACTTTAGATTACATAAATGCTACATCAAAAATATAGGGGATTCCCATATACCCCATCCCTCCCTCTCCTTCATTTTTCCCCATTAACAACATCTTTCATTAGTGTGGTACATTTGTTACAACTTTTTTGGGGGGGAACTGTAGTTGGTCTTTAATTCTTTTTTTTTTTTTTTCCCGTTTCAACCAGACCAATTCTGCTTTTACTTATATTACATGTTAAGCTTGGGTAAATTGCTTTGTTTGACTAAGTGGGGGACATTGGTCAGATGGGTTCAAAATCACTACTGTAGTTTATTCACTTTTCTTTGCTATATTTAACTATGAAATACAAATACAAAAAATAAATAAATATTTTGCATTCTGCCTTCATCTCCTTAAATTTTACCTTTCATGTGTATTAACAATTTGTTCTGTATGTTCCCCCAGTGTCTTTTTTTTTTCACTTTATTTTCTGAGATGCTTTAGTTTACAGAAAAGTCACACAGAAATACAGAAGATTCCCATAAGACCACTCCTTACCCCCACATCCTCCCCTACCAATTACATTCTAAATGAGTATGATGCATTTGTAACAATTGACCAAAAATTAAAGCATTGTTACTTATCATGGTCAGTGGTCTACATTATGGTTTACCTTTTGTACCATATACTTTGACTGGTTCTGACAAAATGTATAATGGCCTGAATCCATCATTGTAAGATCATGCAGGAAAACTCCAATGCCCCAACAATGCTCCATGTTCTGCGCATTCCTCCTTCCTTCTCTCCTCAGCTTCACTTTTTGAACAATAAGGTTCATAATCATATGTGTCAATATAGAGGGCCTAGCATGCTGCTGTTTTCTTTTCTTAGATCATTTTGTGTATTCAAAATGATCTTTCCTATCTATTTGAGAATATAGCAGGACTCCCATCCTGGGAGCATGTGCACACTTTCCCATATATCCCCCCACCACCCACATCCTGCCCCAATGACCCTCCCCAGCAATATCTGCCAAAACAAGCATTCCCACCATTGTAGTTCCAACCACAGGCCTACAAATTCCCAGAATTCACCTGTTCATTCCTCCAGTCCTCCCCCTGGGTTCTATAGATAGTCCATCCCAACCTCCCACCACCACCTCTCTGCATACTCCACACATTCCTGATGGCTCACAGATTTGAGGCCAGTGAAAAGTCCATATCAAAGTATCTTTACAGTGATGCTTTCTTCCCCAAGAATACGGTGTTCTGAAGATGACTGCCAGCCATCCTTGGTACTTAGCTTGTCACATGACAAGGCATAGGGCAGTGTCTTCTGGCCTCTCCCTTCTTTTTCAGGTTCCACTGGTTTCAACTTCTGTGATTTTCTTTCTGTCTGGATTTCATTATTCTTATAAAGGACTCCAGTAATAAGAGGATTAATACCCATCCTAACTGAGGCCACTCAGTTAAGGTCACAACTTAAGTGAAGTACCTAAGAAAGGTCCTACTTACAATGGGTTCACAAGCACAGGAATGCATAAAGTTTAAAAGCATGTTTTTCTGGGAGCTCCAAAACACCATACAGAGTATAAGAGTTTACCATTTATAGCCATTATTAATAAAATTATACTTAGTTAAAAATATAAGCATATAGAGGTAGAATGTTTGGATAAAAAGTACAAAGAAAAGTATAAATACAATAAAATATGCTAAAATAAGAAAACCAATTGACTAAAAGAAAACAATGATAATTTTCTTGAAAAATAAAGACAAACTTCAAACAACAGTAAATAAATGGGAAGAGGTAGTATGAAATGGGTAAATCAGCCTTGGTCATAGGTTTATTTAAAATATGCATAGAAATAATGACTTATTTAATTTGGTTAGAAAATAGTACTACATCAATACATCAATATGATTTTTAAAAATTTAAAGGTAAACAATAACCAAAGAGAAATTTATTCTTTCCAATTCAAAAGATGAATGAAATCAAGAAATACATGTATCTACTGGTCAAAGAGAAGAAAGAATGGGTAAAAGAGAAGTTTTAAAAAATGGTGTTGCTTAGAAAATATGAAATAAGAGCCTAAGAATTCTTCCAAATATTTAAATAATCATGAAAAATGGAAATGGGAACATCACTTACAATAAGATTATTATCAATTTAAACTTTTAAAGTAATAGAGATATATGTGTCTTATAGGGAATAACCATGAAATAAAAATTTCAAATAATGTAATTTCAAAAAGCAATAACATGCAAATAACAATGGCAGCAAAAAGAGCTTAGCAGGGTCACATTTTTTAATATCAAAATTGGAATTTAGGCCAAAAGAACAAGAATAGTTATAAAAATATAGAGACCATTAGGATTTCTTTAAAATTGCCAATGTAAAATTTTGAATTTTTATCCTCTGAATTACATGGAAATGAAACATACTGCACAAAAATGGCAGATACACATAAAGAAGTTTAAAAAGAACATAATAATCAAATAGACAAATTTTGAAAGACAAGGAGACTAGATCGAAATGATACAAATATGGCATATTTACAAAATTTGTTCATGTGCATAAAGTTTCTCCACAGCTTTCAAGGATGAGGAGCTAAAAAATATTCTATGATGATTATAGAAAAGAAATAAATAATAAAAAAGTGGCCAAAAGAATCATCTTTTTACGGAATTTTTTAATGGTCTGCTATGCAATATACAGGTAAAAGGAAAATCAAATGAGAAAAAAAGGATGTAAAAAATACCAACACTCATGGAATAAAAATTTAAAAAATACTCTGACAAAATTTGCGTATATGAATTCTTACAAATTAAACTTTAAGAACCTAAAATTTAATTATATTATCATATAGAAAATTTATCTAAGCAACCAAAAAATTTGAAGAAAAAGAAAAGATAATTTAGGGCAAATATAATCACAACTTAAAGAAAAAGAATTTAATGAACTGAAAAGTGCTGAAACAATTGAGAGATGTTTCTTGGAAAAGAACAATGAAACAGATAAGTCTCAAATAACATTAGCAAATAACAAAAAATAGGGTAAAATACAATGTAAGGAATTATAAAGATGATGCATCTACAAATATATATGCACTCGAAAATATAAAATAAATTATATTCACAATTAAATTGACAAACCTTTAAAAAGTAGAGATGAATAATATTATAGAACATAAAAAATTCTTTGATTCAAGCAAGAAAATGATAATTTTGAATTAATTTATACATATTTAATCATTGAAATGGTAATAAATATTTTCCCCTAGGAAATGACACCAGGTCCAGAGGTTTCTAGAGGCACTTATAGTGAAGAAATATGCAGCCTATTTTAAAATGTGTCAAAAATAATAGAGTATCCTAAACAACACATGTATGTGGTTGCTATCTAAATATGTTTATAAGTGAGGTTGATGATTCATTTTCTTTTCAAATGAATCTACTAATCATTACAAATAGTGTCTATTTAAAGACAAGGTCACTACATGTAAAGAAAATTAAAAATTAATCCCACATAAACATATTTTAAAATTTTTAATATAATATTAGTAAATTGAATTCATCACAGAACTGTTTAAATACTTTTGTTTATTAATAAGGTAGTAGAGAATCACATACTATTTCCAAGTAGTGTTTATGGAAAGAATGCAATGATTCTTTATGACAAGTATTTTAAAATATATGTTAACAAGTTAATAGAGAACAAGATATGATCATCTTAAGAAATTCAAATAGCACTGAAAAATTCAACAACTAAAAAGTATTCTTTTAAAAATACAGGAATAAAAAAGAATGTACTTAATTGGGTATTTTCTTTTAAATTGTATTTTAATAATGTACTCAGATTTTCACCAATACAATTAAGATTAGCATTGTATTTGTTAAATACTTTCGGAGAGACTTAAATCTTCTGTCTGCTCGTATGTCAATTAAGTCCTGAATCTCAGTAGAGTTGCAAGACCTATTCACCATTTCATTGGACTCGCCCAGGACAACTAACAAAAGGACGATGATCACCCATTCCAGGAAATGGAAAGTGTCTGTAGCTGCAAGTGATACAGTTCCATCCATCTGCCCCAGGAGATCTAAGCTCTTTCTCAATCAGAGACATGGCGGGCATCAATATCTCCAAATCCTCAAGATTGAGGAATAAACAAACATAAGAATGGAAAGCAACAATGGACTAAAATCAACTTATGATTATTTTAGCAATGGAAGTACCTGTATCATTGATATAAAGGCAGTGGCCACCAGGGAAAGGGAAGAGAGAAGAACAGGTACAACATGAGGGCATTTTTGGGACATTGCATGATATTGCGATGATGGATACAGACCATTACATATTTTGTCAAAACATAAAATTTTACCATACGAAGTATAAACCATAATGTAAACTATAGACCATGGTTAGTAGCAATGCTTCAATATTTACTCATAAATTGTAACAAATATACCACACTAATGAAAGATGGTATTAATTGTGAAAAATATGAAGTAGGGTGGGGAATATGGGAATCATCCATATTTTTGATGTAACTTTTCTGTAATCTAAAACTTTTTCAAAATTAAAGAAAAATATAATGAAAAAAAACCTTTTCATTATCATGCATGCAAATAAAATTGACTAGCACTAATGGTAGATGAAGATGGTGGTCAATAATATAAACACAGGAATATTGTTCTACTACAAGGTGTTAAGAATGTGGTAGTACATGGAAAGCAATAACATGTAATTTACAGACTATAGTTAACAACATTGTAATGTTTTTGTAACAAAAGCAAAGTTGGTACTCTATTATTGTTAAGGGAAAAATAATTCAGTTTGTTTTTGTGATATGAATATGTTTAAGCCTTTTTTTTTTCTCTTTTTCATTTCTTTCATTAATAAGGAACCTTGACTGATTTGTGTTCGTATGTGTTTCTCTCTGAACCCTAGAGGAAAAACTGAGCTAGTAGTTGGAATTAGATGACTTAAAATTTCCTCAAGAGAAGTTTTTAGGAGTAATGCTTCCATAACTTTTTGGGCTGCACTTTTTAAAATTTTTTTTGAATTTTAAATAAAGTTATTTAAAAACAATAATTGGGAAGTCAGAAGTAAGAAAAAATGACAAGGAAACAGTTTCCAGAAAAAATATCTCCTTGGCAAAATTATTAACAATTTAAATTTACACACTCTTTTTTTGCATGTGAGTGTGTCCGTCTGTTTATCTAGATTCTTATCAAAACTGTTTTGAAGAAGCAAATCCAAGTGAAATCAATAGACTGGAAATGTATCTAGAGACATGTCAGGAAAAAATGACAATTATACATCTGTAAGAAGAAATGACTGCTGGGATTTTAGATATGCTGATGTGGGCTATGGGTGGGAGGCTCTTTGTCCCTTCAGAGATAACCTAAGCTGTTTGACTTGTGGGTGTAGAACGGTAAGAGGCTGCAGTCCTGCCCTTAGTGACAGTGGCAAGGACTCCAGTCCCAGGAAACAGTTTAACAATGCAAGGGCTATAAACTTTAAGTATTTAGGGGAAATGCAAACCAAATATGCTAAAAGCTTATCTAGAATGTCTGGAGTCCATGCTAAAAGCTTACCTAAGATGTGGAAGATACATATGCTAATTGAAGCCTATTGAGAACTGAAACAAAGGGACCATTTGGCCTTTCCTCTCTGTATAAAAGACATTTGAAAAATCTTGTTCAGGGCTCGAGATTCAAACAGAAAGCTCCCAAGTCCGGCCATCGGTCAATAAACCATTTTTCCTTCTCAAAATCATTCCTGAGTCCTGGCCTCTCTATATGCAAATTATTAAACCTCTCTCAAATTCTACAACAATGAAAAAAAAATGTAGAGCAGAGATAATGAATCCTGTACACTTCAAACAGGGTGATCTCTCTCTTTTATGACATGATGCAATTATTGGTGCTTATAATATTGATAGTGAGATATCAGGGAAAATCTAATATAAAAAAGTATCATGCATTTTAGAAAGTTCCTTTCAAAAATATTAAAAATTTGAAAAGTGATTTTTGTATTTAATTTATAAAATCAAATCACATATTCACTTATAATAAATTTTAAAATGTTTAATTGCAAACTAAAATTTGTTCTCTTGTAAAGATAAAAGTAATAGTCCAGCATGTCTTTGTTCTCACCAGAAATACATAGTTTTAATTTATTTTTCATGTAATAATTTAAGATCTCAGAAATGGTATAACACTATAAAAATCTACTGCTACTAAAATCAAAATAATAACTTTTAAGAAATATTTTAGGCCCTGGCTATTTCATCATAGAAAAAGGAAGTTGAAAATTGAGGTTAAAAGCTTCTCATTATAAATGGAGCTTTGCCTTAATCTTCCCATTTCACTGCAGGCCATAATTGATTTTAATAATTAATTTTTCAGTTCACACATTTACTTTATAATTACAGACTTAATATGTTAGGGGAAGTGGAAAGAGGTAGAGCAAAAGGATCAAATTATATCAAAGAAAATATGAAAATTGGATATAAACAGAGTCTGATCATTAGGAAATTCATTTTAGTATTAAAAGCCCATTTTTATTTTGGATTTGAATTTTATCCTGTGATCTTCTTTTAGTACCTTCATTATATTGGACAAGTAAACTAAATTTGCCAAATCTTCCATTCCTTGTCTGGAATGCAGGATTAATAATAATCATAGTTTCAGTATTCCATCATTACACAAAAAGAATAAGAAATATAAAATCATGATTGATTTATACACAAAATGCATTGTCAATGCAATTTCTAAATTGTGGACTGTATTAGTCAAGGTTCTCCAGAGAAACAGAACTAATGGCATATCTGTAAATATTATGAAATTTTATAAAATTGTCTCACTTGACTGTGGGGATACACAAGTCGAGATTCCATAGGGCAGACTGCAAGCTGAGAACGCCAATGAAGGTTTTCAACAAATTAAGCTGGCTGGATTGAGTAGAGATGCAAATACTCTACTCTGACTGCAGAAATCATCACTTCTCCCTTTAGACCTTCAACTGATTGGAAGAAACAACTTTCATTGTTGAAGGCAATCTTCTCCATTGAATTTAGATGTTATCAGCCATAGACGCAATCAACTTACTGATGATCTAAGTTCAGGAAATATCCTTACAGTAACCATTAGGTCAGTGCTTGATTAACCAAACAATGGAGCACCATTATCCGGCCAAGTTGACATATGAGCCTAACGATCACAGTCCACCCCTTGTCAACTTGGCATCCATACACATCATCTTAAACCATAATTTTGTCTCTTAAAAAACCAATAATAGGCATATGCTTCACCTAACAAAACTCAATTATTCTGCATGCATCTGGCAAAGCACTAAATCTCTTCAGAAGAGGGTGCAAGTGTGTGCATGATATTCACTCTAAAACTTGATATCCTTTAACTTAAATACTAAGACATGAAATTAATCCAAATTATGTCTTATGATAAGGAGACAAGATAGGGAAGAAAACAAAGATATTTCTTTTATGTATATAATCAAATATACTCATAACAAAACAAGGAAAATTATTCAAGACTATTAGTGTTTTTTTCTTTAACTGGTCACATGGTCATAGTTCATGTTTATTGCTATCTTCTTCCACTATCCATTCCATGTTCCCTTTACCCTCAGCAATCACTAGAGTACACCATGGTTCTTTGCCTGGTTGGTTGACCCAAACTTTCATTCTTGAAATTTTGGGGCCATTGGCAGTCCGGCCTGGATTGGGTTGTTGTAGTAAGTCATTGATTTTAATCACAAGGCTTGGTATTACTAACAGACACCCTATGGGATCTCCTATATTTCAGGAATACTCTTCTTTACCTCCACTGTGTATTTTTCTTGGTGGATCAATCACCCTAGTCAGTCCAGTAATTTCCTTCATTGCCTGTTCATTCAGAGGCATGAAGCATCCAAATTGGTAAGATGGCAGCCTCAACTTCCAGTTCAATGGAATTGGTGATATATCTCCTAGTGGAAGTACTCATCCTTTTGGAACTAAGTCCTGTAGATCAACAGAGTTTAAGTTTGCATGGACAGGAAGCAAAACCTTTTCTAGGATCATTAGGGGTAATAGTGAGTGATGCCTCTCCCATCTCCACCCTTTGATTCATGAACCCATGGATCCTGGCTATGGGAGAAACAGCACTATAGAGTGGGTGCTGATTTAGAGCATACACAACCTCCTAGAGATCATTGCCCCAGCCCTGCAAGGCATTGCCATGTAATGGGCACCATAATTGAGTCTTCAAAAGTCCATGCTACTGTTCTATCAATCCAGCTGCTCTAGGATGATAGGGAACATGGTAAGACCAGTGAATTCAATGAAAATGTCCTCATTTACACAAATCATTTGCTGTGAAGTGGGTTCCTTAATCATAAACAATGTTGTGTGAAATATCATGATAGTGCATTTAAGTATTCTGTACATCCACAGATGGTAGTTTTGGCAGAAAAATTGCATGCAGGAAGGCAAACCCATATCCAAAGTATGTATCTATTCCAGTTAGAAGAAATCACTGCCTCTTCCATGGTGGAAGGGATCCAAAGTAATCAACCTGTCACCAGGTAGCAGGTTGATCTGATCACTTCAGGGAATGGTACCATATCAGGGGCTGAGTGTGGGTCTCTGCTGCTGGCAGACTGGGCTCTCAGCAGTGGCTGCAGCCAGATTAGCTTTGGTGAAGGAAAACCCATGTTGTTGAGCTCATGCATAACCAATATCCTTACCACCATAGTCACTTTCTTCATGAACTCATTGGTCAATAAAAGGAGAGGCTGGGGAAAGAGACTGATTTGTATCCACACGATAGATCATCTTATATACTTGATTATTAAAAATCTTCCTCTTTTGCTGTCACTCTCTGGTGAGCATTCATATGGGACATGAGTATCTTCCATGATTTTTACCCACTCAGAAAGGTCAATCTACATACCTCTTCCCCCGACATCTTTGTCACCAATTTTCCAATCAAGTTCTTTCAAAATCCCTGACCATTGGCAACAGCCCATGAATCAGTGTACAAACACACCTATGGCTATTTCTGCTTCCAAGCAAAATGAGCAACCAGGTGCACTGTTCAAAGTTTGCCTACTTGGTGTCCCTTTACCATTATCCTCCAGGGATATCCCAGAAAGAACCCACAGTGCTGCAGCTGTCCACATTCAGGTGGTACCTGCATGTCATGACCAAGTTTCACCTCCTCAGTCAACTGATTATAATGAACTTCCCAAGAAGCCATAGTTGTAGGTGGGGAAATGAAAGGTAATGTGACTGGAGTGAGGGCTATGGCATTTGAGCCACTTCCTCATGTAACTTCCTTTTGCTTCTAGGACCCATTCAAGCCTTATTTTATAAATACCACTTCCATTTTATGATGGAGTGCATGCCCATATTATGGCTTGGTGGGTCACACAACACAAGCTCATGATAGACAACTCAGGCTCATGGTAACATGGTGGCCCATAGTTAAATGTACTGTCTCTACTGAGGCTCAGTAGCAGGCCAAAAGCTGTTTCTCAAAAGAGAGTAATTAACTGCAGAGGATGGTAAGGTTTTGCTCCAAACTCCTAGCATTCTGCATTGTGATTATTGGAGGCTTCCAAAGGCTCAAACAGCACCTCTCTTTGCCACTGACATTTCCAGCACCATTGGACCTGTTGGACCATATGGTCCAAGTGGTAGAGCAGCTTGCAAAGCAGCCTGGACTTGTCACAGAGCCTTCTCTTCATCTGGTTCCCACTCATAATTAGCAAATTTTATGGTCACTTGAGTAAATGGACTGGAATATCATACCCATATGAGGAATAGACTGTCTCCAAAATTCAAAGTGGTCAACTAGGAATTGCACCTCTTTTTATTCGAGGAGAAGTCAGATGCAAAAGCTGCTTCTCATTACTTTAGAAGTGATTTCTTGACACTCAGAAATTTCACTGAGGGGGAAAGGCCCTGTATTTTTGTTGGATTTATCCCCCATCCTCTGACAAACAAATGTCTTACCAATAAGTCTAGAGTAGTTGCTACTTCTTGTGCACTAGGCCTAATCAACATACTTTCATCAATATAATGGACCAGTTTGATATTTTGTGGTAGCATAAGATGATCCAGCTCCCGGGGGACATTATGACATAGGGTTGGAGAGTTGATATACTGCTGAGACATGACAGTGAAGGTATATTGATGGCCTTGCCAGCTGAAAGCAAACTGTTTTTGATGGTTTTTCCTAAAAGCAATTGAGAAGAAAATAGTTTCCAGATCAGTAGTTGCATACCAGATACAAGGGGATGTGTTGATTTGCTCGAACAATGACACTACTCTGAAGCAGCAGTTTCAATTGGAGTCATGACCTGGTTAAGTTTATGATAATCCACTATTGTCCTCCAAGATCCATCTGTCTTCTGTATAGGCCAAATAGGAGAGTTGAATGGGGATGTGATAGTAATCTCTACTCCAGCATCCTTCAAATCCTTGATGGTAGCATTGATTTCTGCAATCCCTCCAGGTATATAGTATTACTTTTTATTTATTATTTTGCTATGTATGGGCAGTTCTATCCTTTGGCCTTTCCAACCAATACAGGAAACCAATGTGGAGATTCAGTCAGTTTCTGAGCATGTCTTTTCAATTATGCATTCTGGAACTGGAGAAATAACCATAGAATAGGTTTGAGGACATACTTAACCCAATGTGAGACAGACCTGAGCTAAAACTCCACTGATCATCTGTCATCCATAAACTCCCACCATGGCTGGTGGACCACAGTAATGTTTTGGTCTTCCGGAATTAATATCACTTCTGAGCCAGTGTTTAACAATTGCTGAAATGCCTGATTTTTCCTTTTAACCAGTGCACAGTTACCCTGGTAAAAGACTGTATGTCTCTTTGGGAAAGACTGGGAGGAGATTTAGCAGGTTAAATTTTGGGGGGTGTACCAAAGTATTTCCTCAAGGAGATTCAGCCTTCCCTCATTCAAGGGTCTCTGGGTTTGTAAACCGTCTTGAATCTGGGAATTGATTAAGGGGCCATGACTCTCTGTTTTTAATATTAATAATTCAAGTTAGACTTTTGTTCATTTGACCAAGAACTTTTTTGCTAATACAAAACAAGTAGGAATTTAGCAGACTGCCCATCTCTTTTACTTGTAAGTTCCCCATAGTCTATTAGCCAACACCAAAGATCTCTGCAACTCAGACTATATTGTTTACTGTTTTGAGTCTGCTTTCAATTATGATAGTCATACCCACCTTGTTTTTGGCAATTACATGCTTCCAGTTGCCTCTGTCAACCCAGGATCCAATCATCCCCATTGTCTTTAAACATCCTGGTTCTGTGGCAGCATTTCCCATGGTAATTTCTGATCTACAGAAAAGAGCAACCATTGAGCTCTTCAGGAAAGTTGGAGTTAGTTTCACAAATTTATTCCTCATGATCCTGATGAAAGGAGTGTCCTATGGACATTCTTGGGAGAAGCTAGCAGGTCTTACATAACAGGTTCACTCTAGTATTCCAATGTCTTTAAGATTTTCCTTCCCTTAGTCTACATTATACCAGGGCAGTTCTGGCATTTTGACCTTAGGTAATATCAGCCATCTTTTGGTACACGTTTCAGCCACCCACCCAAACTTTTAGATCCTTTTCTAACCCCTGAGCTTCAACACTGAATCCAGAATCTCTGCTTAGTCGGCCCATACTAATAAATTTATCCTGATCCTACTTTATATTCCTTCCACCATATCCTACAGCCTTAATATCTATTCCCACACATATACCCCTGATTTCTGTCTATATAAATTGTAAAACTCATGCAGTTCTTTTGAGGATAGAGTATTTCCTCAGAGGTCATACTTTGTACATCACTTTTTGGGATCTTTTGGGAATTTAGTCTACTTTTAGGTCTGGAAGTAAAGAGGTGGGTAACAATAAAGATTAGCAGTTTTTTGCAAGCCGAATTCCTCAGGGAATTCTGTTTCAATTTCATCGGTGAAACATGATTAATCTTGTCAGGTGGTAGTTGGATGGCAAACTCTTAGTGCTGACTGAAGATCAGGAAACTATTTTCTCAGTGTAGGCTGTAGGTGGGGTTGGTTGTTTCCTTCAGGTAGGCAGGAGGTTAAGTGGCTGTTTCCTCAGGGCAGACCATTACAGGTTTATTTGGCAAAGACTCAGCAGACTTAGAGTTTCAATGTCTCCACTGCCATTATTATCAATTTTTGGATCCCACTTCATCTTAACAGCAGACACCCTGCAAAGTTAAGAATTTATTTTCCATTGAAACTCTGCTACTCCCACAGTGAGGCTCAGTCTGGTTTTCAGAGATATCTCCAGGAAAAGCTGGCTGGCTATATTAGTGACAACAATTTTCTCTTTTGACTGTTGAAATTGTGACCTTTCCCTTTAAAGCCTTTGTGGCAGGTTGAAATTATTTTAAGAATCCAAGAAAAGACAAAGATTATGTTTGTGAGCTGTGGACATAAGACTTTGTTCAACTGGACTAACTCAGTTAGGCATGACTCATTTTGAGTATCTGCTCTCTTGCTGGGTCTGATTATAAATGGAGACACACAGGAAAAAAGAGCTCTGCCATTTATGATCCTGACATGTGAGAGAAAGGAGATACTCAAAGCGCTCAGGCTCTGGGGAGAGATGAACCATATGTCCAATAGATTGCAGCTGTAATTAGGAAGAAAGCAGGAGAGCCAATCCTGAGAGAGAAGACCCAGTAAGAGACAAGCCCTATGCCTGGTTGCTCATAGCTGAGCTTCAGGAAACAGTACAGCCTAACCGGGAAGGCAGAGACAGGCAAAGATTGCCTATCATCTTGCTTCAACAAGTAGCAGCTGACTTGGGCAAGAAAGCACTCAAGTCAGCCTTGAGTTGGACTTTTCACAGCCTTTGAACTGTAAGCTTTTATGGCAAATAAATAAGTTTTATAAAAGCCAACACAGTGGTGCTTTGCATTGGCACCCCTTTGGCAAATTAAAACAGCTTTCAACTAATTGAATGAGTTGTCTCTCATTGCTAAAGGCAATCTCCTCAGTTGATTGTAGATGTAATCAGCCATAGATGCAATCAACTCACTAATGATTTAAATCCAGGAAATGTCTTCACAATAACAATTAGGCCAGTGATTGCCTCATCAGTCAACAGGGATTACCTGGCCAAATTGATGAATGTGGCTAGCCATCACAGGGCCCTAATAATTTAGTCATATAATATGTTAGAATTTGTTACTCAGTTGTACCTTTTCATGTTAATTTTCTACTGACCAAACATCAAGACTGTATCACACTCTGCCTTTCTTGAATAAATATTTGTTCTACAAGTATGTATATGCAGTCAAGAAAAGTAAATTCTGAAAATGCAATGTAAATTACATAAAAAAGGATATACTAAAGGTAGAAAATATCACTAACTGATTAACTGTTTTATGAAAGGTGATGTGGGCTATGGGTGGAAGGCTCTTTGTCTCTTCAGAAATAACTACGCTGTTTGACTTGTGTCTCTTCAGAAATAACTAAGTTGTTTGACTTGTGGGTGTGAAACGGTAAGAGGCTGCAGTCCTGCTCTTAGGGACCAGCAGGCTCCAGTCCCAGGAAATGTTTAACAAAGCAAGGGCTATAAACTTTAAGTATTTAGGGGAAATGCAAAAACCAAGGCTTATCTAAAATGTCTGGAGTCCTTGCTAAAAGCTTACCTAAGATGTGGAAGAGATATATGCTAATTGAAGCCTATTGAGAACTGAAACAAAGGGACCTTTGGCCTTTCCTCTCTGTATAAAAGACGTTTGAAAATCTTGTTCGGGGCTCGGGATTCAAACAGAAAGCTCCCGAGTCCGGCCGGCCGTCAATAAACCATTTTTCCTTCTCAAAATCATTCCTGAGTCCTGGCCTCTCTATTCTCAAATAATTGAACTTCTCTTAAATTCCACAACAAAGGTACTTCAAAATATGTGAAAGAAGTAAATGAATAAAATGTATTTTCTATCAGAACTCAAAAAATGAAATGTATGTACTTTTTGTTCCCATAAAAATATGAGTACATGATATTCATGAAACATCTCATCTTCTGTCTAGCAAGTCATAAAAGGAGGAAAAAACTATGATAAAATACAAACGGATTTAGAAGGAATTATATGTAAAGACAAACATTTGAAGAATAGCCAGCTTATAATATAATAATATAACACAATTGGGTTTACTGCCAAGTTCAGAAACATTCCCTAAGTTAACCATAATATGGTCATGATTTATGGATTCAAAGGTACAGACCACAAGACTCAAATTTAGTCAGATATATTTTTCTCTATGGGAGAATAAAACTTAAACATTGATATGCAGTATCTGATGTTTATTATCATTGCATGCTGGAATAACTGTTAACGAGATTCCCTCATATGCCCTGATACCTTTCTTTTCTAGAATATTCAAATGTAATTCTAATAAATCTGGTTTTCTTTTACGTTCACCAATTTGCATTCTAAAATAATGTTAATGGACATATGATAGGATAATTAAGGTATATACAGGAAGCAAACTTTGAATTTAAAAATGAAAAAATACAAGCACATTATCAGGGAAATATATACGACACAGAAAGTCACAGAAAGCAAAAGTTATTGAAAAAGTAAGTAAATCTGTGAGGAAGTAAGGTGATAGATATGCAGGAAGGAGAAGAGATTCACCATAAAAATGAGTCTATCCTGAAGATGACACTGGTTAATTTAATAAAAAGGAGTAGTCACACTTACACATGAAGAAGGATTCTGGAGTAGAACAAAGAACTGAGAGCACAGAGTGAATAGACTGTGTTCTTAAAGAAAAAATAGTGAAAGTAGCCAAATATTAAATTTAACTTCCTGAGGTAATTATGTAAAGGTATACCTCAAATGACTTGGAAATTAATTAAAACATATGAGTTTAAAATGAATATTATATATTCTAAGTATATGCAAATACAAGTGTATATGTATATCTTCAAATACTCATATGTTCATTTATTTTGGTGTTTATATTTGATTTTTGCATCTTTGTTAAAACTGTGTGTGTGTGTTTTTATATAACATTTATTTGAAATTCTTTATATTTGATTTTTATTGCTATGCAAAAATAGGTAAATAATTTTTACTAAATTTCTAGTGTTTAATATGTGCAATCTGAGTGCCACATATAAAGAATTAATATTTTTAAAATTGTTGTTAAATATTTTTAAATCACCCCCTATATACATGCTTTGTCACAATCACAAAATTCACTTTTTCAGGAGGTAATGGAAACCTCAAAGAGAAAGCAGGCATCTTCAAAAAACATTCAAAGTGGGGAAAAATATGATACCCTTATGACTGAAAATATGAAGAGGTAAAATAGTTTAAGTCTATATAGATATAGAAGAAGAAAAAAAAATACACCAGGGCTTATACAGTGATTTGAGGAATGAATTTGCAATGAAGTTTCTCCTCAGATAGAAAATACTGTGTACCAGACTCCAAAACAATTTGCAGGATTTTTTTTTTTCATGTCAACATTATGATTATAAATTTGAGCAATGTTGGATTGGCTTGCTAATAAAATAATAATGCATCACTGTCTTAATTTCAACAGAGCTGTTGTGACAAATACCATCCAAAGGATTGGTTTAAACAACAGGAATTTACTGGTTCATTATTTTGGAATCTAAAAGGCTTGCTTGCTCCCAGGGTCAGTAGCATTCTGGCTAGTCCACAGATTCCTTGGCTTTCCTGTCACATGATGGTATCCTCTCATTTCTCTTCCTATTCTTCTTTTTTTCCAGCTTCCTGCTTCCAGCTCTTCCCATGGATTACTCTTTTTAAGGTCTCTGTACTAGGATTAAGTTTTGTCCTGACTCATTTAGCCACTCCTTAAATGAAAATAACATCTTCAAATGGTCTTCTTTACAATGGTTTCACACCCACAGGAATAGGATTGAGATTAAGAATATGATTTTTTAGAGTACAGAATTCAGTTTGCCATAATCACTAATACAGATTTAGATATTTTTGAGGTACACAAAATCTTTTTAAAATTTAAAACTGCACAATGCCATCAAAAACAGTGTTTTCCATGGAGCCTAGAGTGATTACAACTGAAAATGGGAGGATTGCATCCAGCATCCAGGTGGAATCTGAGCCTCCTCTTGACATAAAGGTGCAATGGACACAACCAATCCAGTGTCCACATAGAAGAGGTGGCATTGGATTGGGAAAAGTGGACATAATGGACAAAGGGTATGGGGAAAGGCAGGAAGAGATGAGAGGTGGAGGCATCTTCGGGACATGGAGCTGCCCTGGATGGTGCTTCAGAGGTAATCACCGGACATTGTAAATCCTCACAGGGCCTACATGATGGAATAGAGGAGAGTATGGGCCATGATGTGAACCAATGTATATGAGGTGCAGAGGTGCCCAAAGATGTACTTACCAAATCCAATGGATGTGTCATGATGATGGGAACGAGTGTTGTTGGGGGGGGGGGAGAGGGGGGGTGGGGGGGTGGGGTTGAATGGGACCTCACATATATATTTTTAATGTAATATTATTACAAAGTCAATAAAAAATAAAAAAATTAAAAAAAAAAAAAAAAAAAAACAGTGTTTTTTCCTTAATGTTAATGACTGTAAGAGTATGGGCTTAATGATCCATTGTATTAAATAAATTAAAGATTGCCGGAAGTAAAAGCAAAAGCAGAATATCTACTTTCCATAGAAACTCAGATAACAAGTACAAAATCATTGTATATAAGGAAAACAGAGCATAAGCAAGAGATAAAAAGAAAAGGCAAAATTTTAGGGAAGTTGGAAAGTGGATGTAGCTCAACTGATAAGAGTGTCTGCCTACCATAAAGGTGCCCATGTGGTGAGCTGGACTATGCACAGTGCTGCCAAGTGCAAAGAGTGCCGTGCCACACTGGGGTGTTCTCCACCTAGGGGAAATCCATGCACATGGAGTGCGCCCTGCAAGGAGAGCATGAAAAATGCAGCCTTCCTAGAAGTGACAACGCACACACGCAGAGCTGACGCAGCAAGATGACACAACGAAAGAGAGGCACAGATTCCCTGTGCCACCGAGAATGACAGGGGACACAGAAGAACACACAGCAAATGGACACAAAAGAGCAGACAATGAGGAGGGGCAGGAAGGAGAGAGAAACAAATAAAATGAAATAAATCTTTAGAAAAAAAAGAGCAAGGGTTTCTGTCTTAAAAATAAATTTTAGGGAAGTGAATAAAAAACTTAAATCTCCTTCCCAAATTAGATAAATTCAATTTAAGATATAAATAAGAATTAAGGAAGAAGTTCTGGAATAATTGGGTGAGGAGCTCAACAAATCTATGCAAAAATCATTAATAAGCTGGAAGAAATATGCAAAAAAGCACCATTCAAGAATTTTAGAAATTGATTAGAGCCATGTGAAAAACTGAAAAGTGTTTATTCAACAAAGTCTACTGAATTCTGCTAAGAATATGAGAGTCTGTGGTATTTTAGTCTGGAACTGCTTCTATCCACTTCTCTCACCCTCCCCTTGTCAATCAACCCCATCTCTGTGGTTTGGAGTTTATGGATAAGATAGGAAAAAGGGAAATGATGTTTGTTGGAGCAGAATACAGAAATTTCATCCCCAGAGGTGGTGTCACAAACAATATAATATCTGTGGAAAATAATAAGAAAAAGGCAAAAATGCAAGTAGCCTGACATCTCAGTATGAATGCCAATAATTGCAGAACAGCATAGCAACCACAATTTTAACAGTAATCTAGGAAACATGTCAGCCACAGTGAGACTTAATAAGGTTTACTTAGCCCTGGTGTTCTCAAAGGCTGTGAGAATGTGCAAACCTCTTCACACACTCAACAGTGACCTGAGGGGTTGATAGTGAGCTACTTGTACCTGGCTGAAGATGAGGCCATGCAAAATCAGAAAACAAAAGCTAGCACAAACTTGTAATTTGCTTCAACTCTGATTGCACTTCAAAAACCACAGACATATCTTTGGGCAAAAGGGAAAGCTTAAAGGCTCAAAGCATTTAAGCAAAACTTTGGGCAATCATCTGCTAGCCAATAATCTGTGCTAATTCAGGAGTGACATCTAGGATAGTAGGCTTAAAAATAAATGCACGGATTAAAACAAAAATACCCCAAACATGACATTAGTAGACATAAGGAAAAAGAAAAAGACTCTTTATTAATATTTAAAGCATTACTTCAGACAAGGCATTAAACAAAGAATAAGCAAATAGCAACAGGGGTCATCAGAATCCAGAATTGCTATAGTACACAACCTAAAATTTCCAATTGTAAACATAAAATTATAGAATCTGTAAAGAACCTGGAAATTGTGGACCATATGCAAGAAAAACAAAGTAATATGTAGAAATTGCCTATGAGGGGCAAAGAATTTGAACATAACAAAATCTTGAAAGCAACTATTATAAATGATGTGGGCTATGGGTGGCAGGCTCTTTGTCTCTTCAGAGATAATCTAAACTATCTGTGACTTGTGGGTGTGGGATGATGAAAGGCTGCAGTCCTGCCCTTGGGGAGCAGGAAACAGTTTACCAATGCAAGGTCTATAAACTTTAAGTATTCAGGGGAAATGCAAACCAAATATGCTAAAGGCTTATCTAGAATGTCTGGAGCCCATGCTAAAAGCTTTCCTAAGATGTGGAAGATATATATGCTAATTGAAGCCTATTGAGAACTGAAACAAAGTGACCATTTGGCCTTTCCTCGGGTATAAAAGACATTTGAAAATCTTGTTCAGGGCTCGGGATTCAAACTGAAAGTTCCCGAGTCTGGCCGGCTGTCAATAAACCATTTTTCCTTCTCAAAATCATTCCTGAGTCCTGGCCTCTCTATACACAAATAATTGAGCCTCTCTCAAATTCTACAACATAAATGTATTCAAAGAACTAAGCAAAGCCATGTTTAAATAATTAAATAAAAGAGGATATATAAAAAGAAACAATTCCAGAGTTGCAAAGTACAATAATTAAATTGAAAAATTCATTAAAAGTTCTCAGCAGTAGATGTGAACTGCTAGAACAATCAGAAACTTTAGTATAGACCACCGAGGTTATCCAAGGTAAAGATCAGAAAGAAAACAGAACAGAGCCTCATAGACCTGTGACTCACCATCAAACTTACAAATATATTTTAATATGAGTCTTAGAAGGAGAAGAGCGAGAAAAAGAAAAAGTATTTGAAAATATAATGGGCAAAGACATTATTAACTTGATGAAAAATATTAATCTTCAAATCCAAGAAATTCAGTGAACTCTCAGGATGATAAACTTGAAGAGATACATACCTACACATATTATGGTTAAATTGTTGAAAGCCAAAGGTATTGGGGAAAAAATCTTAAAAGCTGCAAGAGTAAAAGAACCCATCAAGTATAAGGGAACACTACCTTGTGATTAAGAGCTGAATTTGCATCAAACCGATGGTGGCCAGAATGCAGTAGGATAATACATTTAGAGTCATGAAGTAAACAACCATCAATCCAGAATTCTATATCCAGAAAAACTATCTTTCTAAATCAAAGACAAAATAAAGACATTCCCAGATATAAAATAGAGAGAAAGAGAACTTGTTGTTAGCAGACTCACCTTACAACATGTTGAAAGGAAATGATACTGGGTAGTAACCCCAATCCACACAAATATAGAAAGATCACTGGCAAAGGTAATTACATAGCTCCTTTCTAAAACAGTATAAATGTCCTCCTTCTTAACTGATTTAATAGGGAGTTGCATAAAACTGCAATTGATAAATTGTATTGTTGGAATTATAATATATAAGATATAATACATAGGAAAATTATATTGAAAAGGATAAATTATGCTACATGCTACAACACTGATGAAACTCAACAATATTATGCTGAGTGAAAGAAGTCAGACACAGAATGCTACCTACTGTATTATTCCATTTATGTGATATGTCTAGAGAAGGAAAATCTGTTGGGAAAGAAAATTGATTACTAGTTCCCCAGGGCTTAGAAATGGAAATGCATGTGAAGAACTTTTCTGGCCAATGAAAATGTTCTGAAATTGGGTCATGAGGTTAAGAGGTTAAAAGATTTTCCTGTGGGGCAGGGCAAGATAGTGTCCAAGTGAGTGCATGCTCATCACCTCTCCTGCAAAAAAAAACCAGCTTAGTGGGTACAGAATGAGTTCTCTTGAGAACCTACAAAGCAGGGAGTTTCCTGACATTGATCTGGAGAGAGTGTGACAAAAGGAGTGATTGCTCAAGGTAAAACCATGGGTTTCTGGCATTTGTGTCTGATGCTATAGGAAGGCTAAAACCTTCCCCTAGACCTGATAGCCACAGCATTCCCTGAACACCGCCAGTTGCACCACAGCGTTCCCAACCCTTTGTTCCCCAAACCCATGATCCCCAAACCCGTGTCCTCCAAACCCCACATCCTTCATACCCTGTGTTCCCTGAACCTGCATTCCCTGAGCCCACATTCCCCAAGCCTGTATTCCCTGAACCCAGTGCTCCCCAAACCCCATCATTACTCTAGCCCGCTGGTCTCAGACAAAATCCTAAACTGCGAGGGTTCTGTTGAGGGGTTCAGAGGGTCCCAAGGAATGTGGGTTCTATTGTCTGGTTCCCCCTTTTTTGAGCTTGGAGGAACATGCAAGCTGGCTTGGGAAGAGGCTAGGAAGAGAGGAGAGGTGAATCTGCTGAGGCAGCCCGATTTATCTAAATGCTCCAGGATAGGGAAAATTGGTCTGGAAAAAGGTAGAGTCAGGCAATTAACTAGTCCTGTACAACACACCTAAGGGAGGGGGACAGTAGGATGTGGTTGGCAGGCTTCCAATAGCATATTTAGGGTTCCCAACAAAGTTTGGGTGCTAGCTCTCATGGAGACTGAGAGTCATTATTTTCAGTGGTGAGTTGGTTCACCAGGGTCTGATTTTGAATTTCAGAGGGAAATTCTCACACAGGCACCCTGCTGACCTGGGAAAGAGAGAAGTGAGGAAGGGAGAAAGGGGAAAGGACAGATTCCTAAGCAGTTTATTCAATTGCAAAGAGAACTCCTTGCTTCAGGGCTTGCCTGGTTTTTTTTGTTTGTTGGTTGGTTTTCTTGTCTTTATCCCCCCACTGCCCTTTTTTTTTCTTTTTTTCTATTAGGTGTTATAAGCAGTGTTTCTTTTTTGCTGTACTGCCTCATCCTTGATTTCCTCTATTCTGTGTGTACTGATTTTGACTACCAATGCTACCCCTTTCCTTTACATCTTTCTATTTTCCATCTCCTGTTGTTGCTGTTACATTCCACTTCTCTTTGTTTAGCCCCCAATTTTTCTGGCTTTTTATTTCTAACACCTGTAATCTGTTTTCTTTCTTTTATTCATTCTTTATGTCATTGTCTTTTCTTTTCTCTTTTCCACTCTCCTGATCACAAGGCCTTTTAATTCATACTATATTCTTCTCCATGTTCAGTTTCCCATCTCATTGTAGGTAATCCACCTTTTTATAGTTATAACTCCATACAGCTTACATGAGTTTAATATTCATTCTCCTAGGTCTTATATGGTTCTTCTTCTAATATTTATTATCAATGCTACTATTATACTTTTTCTTTTCTTACCTCTTTTGTTTTCCCTGGCCCTAATCTTTTTCCTTCAAGGTAACTTAGACAACAATAAGGAAATAGAATAAGAAAAAAGGGCCAAAGAGAGGACTTAACACAAACACAGACAAACAACACTTAAATAAACCCTGAGACTAGATGGAGAAAATAATCAACTGAACAAGCCCATCAAGGTAAAATGATGATCAGACAGCAACAAAAAATTACAAACCATACCAATAATCAGGAAGACATAGCCCAATCCAATGAAGAAACTAAAAACCAGGAAGAGGAGCAGAGCATTAAATATCTAATCAAAAGTCTCCAAACAAATATCATGGGCCAACTTAATGAAGAGAAGGAAGAGATTAAGGATATTAAGAAAACACTTGGAGAGTATACAGAAGAAACTGTAAACATATGCAAAAAGATAATGGATATGAAGGGAATGAATGGCACAATCCAAGAAATCAAAAATACACCCTCAGCAAATAACAGCAGATTTGAAGAGGCAGAGGAAAGAATTAGTGATGCGGAAGACAGTACATCTGAAATCAGAGAGTAGAATTAAATGATAAAATGTTAGAAAAAATCCAGCAGGGATTTAGGGATATCAATGACAACATGAAACACACAAACATATGCATTATAGGCATCCCAGAAGGAGAAGTGAAAGGGGACAGAAAGGATGCTGGAGGAAATAATGGCTGAAAACTTTGAAACCTACTGAGAGAAATGGATGTATATGTCCAGGAAGCACAACACACCCCAAACAGCAAAAATCCTAACAGGCCTACCCCAAGACATATACTTGCCAAATTATCCAATGCTTAGGAGAAAGAGAAAATACTGAAGGCAGAGAGAAAAGAGAACTATCACATAAAAGGGAAGCTCAATAAGATTAAATGCTGATTTCTCTTCTGAAACCAAGGAGGTAAGAATGTAGTGGTATGACATAGTCAAGGTACTAAAGAAAAATATTTCCAGACAAAAATACTCTTTCCAGCAAAGCTAGCATTCAAAAATGTTGGAGAGCTCAAAATATTCACAGATAACAGAAACTAAGGCAGTATGCCAACAAAAATCCTGCCCTTCAAGAAATACTAAAGGAAGTTCTTCAGGTGGAAAGAGAAAAACAGGAGAGACAGAGTTGGAGGAGAGTGTAAAAACAACTAAAAGGACAAAAAGAGAAATAAAAGCAACTTATGGCATACACAAATCCAAAGAAAATATGGCTAATGTAATTCCTTGAGAGTAATAACACTGAATGTCAATGGACTAAACTCACCTGACACAGAGACACTCTGTGTCTCTCTGTGTCACTCACTGTGACAAGAGACACAGATTGGCAAAATGGATAAGGAAATATGACCCATCTACATGCTGCCTACCAGAAACCCATCTTAGACACCAGGATTCAAGGAGGTTGAAAGTGAATGACCAGAAAACAATGTTACAAGCAAACAATTACCAAAAAAGGGCAGGGGCAACTATATTAATATCAGACAAAAGAGACTTTAAATGCAAAACTATTATGAGAGACAAAGATGGGCATTACATATTAGGAAAGGGGTAATCTTTCAAGAAGAAAGAACAATCTAAACATTTATGCTCCTAACCAGGATGCCTCCAAATAACATTGGAAAAACTAAGTGAAGGAATAGATGCCTTGACAATTATAGTGGGGACCTAAATACTCCATTATCACCATTGGACAGAACATCTCAACAGAGAATCAATAAAGAAACCGAGACTTTGAACAATATATTAAAGGATCTATACCTAATAGACTTATACAGAACATTACACACAAATACAGCAGGATGTACATTCTTTTCAAGTGCAAATGTACCATTCTCCAAGATAGACTACATGCTAGGCCATAGAGAAAGCCTCAGTGAATTCAGAAAGATTCAAATCATAGAAAATAATTTCTCTGACCTAGTGGAATGAAGCTGGAAATCTGCAAGGGATTAGACACCAAGATACGGAAGTTAAGCAACACACTCCTGGGCAAACAGAGGGTCAAGGAGGAAATCTCAAAAGAAATCAGCAACTACCTTGAAAATAATGAAAATATTGACACAAAATATCAAAACTTATGGGATGCAGCAAAAGCTTTACTGAGAGGAAATTCATAGTCATAAATACTTAAATGAAATTAAAAGAAAGAGCTAAAACTGAAGATCTAACTACACACTTGGAGGAATTAGTAAAAACAACAAACTAACCCCAAAGGAAGAAGAAAGAAAGAAATAACAAAGATTGGAGTAGAACTAAATGAAATAAACAATAAGAAAGCACTAGAAAAAATAAACAAAACCAAGAGCTGTTTTTTTCAGAAGATCAATAAAATTGACAAATCCTTAGGTGGAATAATAAAGAAAAAAAGAGAGAAAATGCAAATACACAAAAAAAGAAATGAGAAAGGGGATATCACATATGACCCCACAGAAATAAGAACTATCATAACAGGACACTTTGAAAAACTATATTCCAACAAGGACAATTTAGAGGGGATGGACAAATTCCTAGAAACACATAAGCAGCTTACATTGATGAAAGAAGAAATTGATGATCTCAATAAATGAATCACAACTAAAGAGATAGACTCAGTCATTATAAACCCCACAACTAAGAAGAGCCCTCAGCCAGATGGCTTCACAGGTGAATTCTACCAAACACTACAGAAGGAGCTAACACAAATCTTGCTTAAACTCTTTCAAAAAATCAAAATAGAAAGAACATTGCCCAACTCATTCTATGATGCCAACATTACCCTAATACCAAAGTCAAGCAAAGATAGCCAAAGAAAGGAAAATTACAGACCAATCTCTCTAATGAACCTAGATGTGAAAATCCTGAACAAAATACTTACTACTCATATTCAACAACACGTCAAATGAATTAAATGCAATGATCAAATGGGTTTCATTGCTGCTTTGGAAGGATGGTTCAATAGAAGAAAATCAATCAATATAATACACCACATAAACAGATCAAAGGAAAACATCACATGATCATATAGGTGCAGAAAGAGCATTTGACAAAATACAGTACCCTTTCCTGATAAAAACACTGCAAAATATATGAATAGAAGGAAACTTTCTGAACATGATAAAGTGTGCATATTAAAAACCCACATCTATGGACCATTGACCATGAGGTGCAGAGGTGCCCAGGGATGTGCTTACCAAGTGCAATGGATGTGTCATGATGATGGGAATGAGTGTTGCTGGGGGGGAAGAGGTGGGGTGGGGGTGGTGGGGTTGAATGGGACCTCATATATATATATATATTTTAATGTAATATTATTACAAAGTCAATAAAAAAAAAACACATCTAACACCATTTCCATGGTGAAATCCTAAAATCTTTCCCTCTAAGATCAGGAACAAGACAAGGATGCCCACTACCACCCCTCCTATTTTACATTGTGTTAGAAGTAGTTGCCTGAGCACTGAGGCAATAAACAGATATAAAAGGCATCCAAATTGGAAAGGAAGAAGTCAAAATTTCACTATTTGCAGATGACATGATCTTATACATAAAAAGCCCTGAGAAATCTACAACAAAGCTTCTAGAACTTATAAATGAGTTCACTAAAGTCACAGATTATAACTTCATAGCATTTTTTTGTACACCAATAATGAGTAATCTGAGGAGTAAATCAAGAAACAAATATCATTTACAATAGTAAATTTAAAAAAATCAAATACATAGGAATAAATTTGACTAAAGATGTAAAAGACTTATAAACAGAAATCTATGCAACATAGTTAAAGGAAGTCAAAGAAGACTTAAATAAATGGAAGAATATTCCCTGTTCATGGCTAAGAAGTCTAAATATCATTAAGATGGCTAGCCTATCCAAACTGATCTCAATATAAATCAATACAGCATTTTTTTACCAAACTGGAAAAACTAGCCATGAAATTTATTTAGAAAGGAAAGAAACCCTGAAAAGCCAAAGACATATTGAAAAAAAAAAAAAAAAAAAAAAAGAAATTGGAAGAATCACACTACCTGACTTAAAAATATCCTACAAAGCTATAATGGTCAAAATGGCATGATACTGGCACAAGGATAGACATACTGAAAAATGGAACCAAATTGAGAGTTCTGATACAGATTCTCACGTATACAGTCATCTGGTATTCAATAAGACCACCAAGCCCACTCAACAGAGAGAGAATGGCCTCTTCAAACACTACATGACCTCAATGATATGAAATAAGAAAGATGCCTCAGAGAGCTAGAGACTGAATGATAGGCTTACAGGAAATCGGGGGGTGGAGGAAGGACGTGAACCGATGTCTGCAGGGGTGGAATTTATGATGAGCTGGCGATAAGTATGAGCACAAAGGAGAGATAAAATGGGAGCAAGGGGTTGCCTTTGGGGGGGGGGCTTTGCGGGCTTGAGGGGGGCTGGGGACAGGCGGATGGGTAATCTTGCCCCAAAAATGGGGGGAGGGAGGGGTACCATACGAACATAGGAGAGTGTCTGGTGTTGGTTGAGAGTAAAATGCTGAAATAATAGTATCAAAATATAATTAAGAGGGTTACCTGTTTAGGATGCTCGGAGGGGATGGTCTGATGCGGGATGGGCTCCTGGGGAATGTCTGAATGCTCATTTTGCCAGAGTGGGTGGTACCATTGGATAGAGACCCAAGTAGTGAGAGTGGGGGTGAACCCACATCCTGGGGAGGACTAATGCCATCAAATAGAGGGAACTGTATCTCTCGAGAGAAAGAGTGGCTCCCAGGGCATTGGGGCAGTTGAGCAAGTTAGGCCCTGAACACTGTTGCAAGTATCTCTGGACGTGGCTCCTCAGGAAACGGAGGTTGGCTGTCACTGTGGGCACCAAGGGGATGGGAAAATGGATGGTAAATGTGTGGAACCAAAGTAAATGTGGGATAAGAGAGGACTTTCACGAGAGTACACAAGGATGGATATAAAACATGTACTATTACAACATAAACATATAGGGGACGACAGACTAATAATGTAAACCATAATGTAAAACATAGGATAACTAAAAATTTAGAAAACTGTATATCCTAAAGTATGGTCCACAATGTAAGCACAGATGTCATCTTGTTTGAAAGCTATTGTCACAGAGTCTCTACATCACTGTAAGTAAATATGATATGAATAAGGTATAAGAATATCGCTGTCAAAGGGAAAAAGTTTTACGGTGGATGTGTGGGAGTACTGCATATTGTATATATGAATTACTGTGGTCTATGACTCTTGTGAAGAGAAGTTCAATAATTAGGGGAAAAAAAAAGAATAAGATAGGATGTAGAATTTTTCCAAGTCAACACGTATTCTATATCTAACCTTTAAACCCATCGCTATATGCCATCTTACTAGTAAGGGAACCTGACAATATATTGGGCTTCAATTTTCAGGAAGTTTTGGATCACAGAGTGGTTCAACAATGGCAGTGGAGGAATACTGGTATAGGATACTATTGACAGATGATATATGGCTGACAGGGAGCTATACAGGGCATATGTCCAGGGTGCATGGTAATGTTTAGATATACTCATAGTGGCAACAATTAAAAACTACAGCTGGGGGGGGTACTGGGTTCCTGGCCGTGGGTGCTCTGTCGTGGTCACTAGGGGAGCAGCGGCAGTCCCCCAGGTGCAACGGTAAGGACCAGGAAGGAATGAGGGTCCAACAGTGAGAGCATGACACTAATGACTATGCTTGTGAGCCTATATGCCTGAAATAAGAACAAGGCCTAGAGCAGCACTGTGCCTGGGAATTTCCTCCTGACAGCCTTTATGTTACTCAAATGTGGCCAGTCTCGAAGCCAAAATCAACATATAAATGCAATGCCTTTCCCCCAGCGTGGAACAAGACACCCGGGGATGAGCCTCCCTGGCACCGAGGGATCACTATCAAGTACCAACTGATGATGCAACTGGAAAATTACCTTGAATTGAAGGTTCAATGCGGATCTAGCAGAATATCCCTGTCTACATATAATAACATGACTTTAAAATGCTGTTTGACCTAATGTAAGGGGGAAATGGAAAGGAGAAATGAGTTTATATGGCTACGAGTCTCTAAAAAAGAGTCTGGAGGTTGTCAGAAGGATTGCCCTTATGCACAACTGAGCAGAATCTAAGAGACAGATGAAGTAGATACAACCCCAGGCATTGGTTCCTTTGAGGGCTAAAGAGACCCACGGGCTCTATGGTCATGGCAGATGGGGTTCACTGCCATGTCAGATGGCCCTTCTTTGGAGCTGGTGTTTCTGCATGATGAAACTGGATTCAGATGGAATCTCTTTTCATTAGACTTTCATGCTACTTTACTGGAATTGTAGTTGGTGTTGGGGTTTAAGATATATTTAGGGGATTTGAATCTTGCACTGACAATATGATAGCCAGGCCCTGAGCCTCAACAGACTTCAGCTCCTACAATCTGATTTATTGGACTCACCCCACTCAGCTAAGATGGAGTTGAAGAAGGACAACCATCACACCATGGAGCCTAGAGTGCCTACAACTGAAAGCAGGAAGACTGCATCCAGTATCCATGTGGAATCTGAGCCTCCTCTTGACATAGAGATGCCACGGACATAACCAATCCAAGGTCCACAGAGAAAAGGTGGCATTGGAGTGGAGTGGGAAAAGTGGACATGGTGGCTGATATGGGTATGGGGAATGGCAGGAAGAGATGAGACGTGGAGGCGCCTTTGGGACTTAGAGTTGCCCTGGATGGTGCTGCAGGGGCAATCACCAGACATTGTAAATCCTCCCAGGGCCCACTGGATGGAATGTGGGAGAGTATGGGCCATGATGTGGACCATTGACCATGAGGTGCAGAGATGCCCAGAGATGTACTTACCAAATGCAATGGATGTATCATGATGATGGGAGTGAGTGTTACTGGGGGGGGGGGGGGGGGAGTGGTGGGGTGGGGGTAGTAGGGTTGAATGGGACCTCAGATTGTTTTTTTAATGCAATATTTTTACAAAATCAATTAAAAAATAAAAAAAAAATTGGTGCTTGGAGAACAGGATATTCATATGCAAAAGAATGAGAGAGAATTACCATCTCCCACCTTATACTAAAATCAACTCAAGGTGGATCAAAGACCTAAATATAAGAGCCAAGACCATAAAGACCTTGGGAAAATATATAGGGAACATCTACAGGACCTCATAATAGGAAATGAAATGACTCATGAACTTCACACCAAAAGCACAAGCAGCAAAAGAAAAAATAGATAAATGGGACCTCCTCAAAAGCCTTTTGCACCTCAAAAGGGGTTATCAAGAAAGTGAAAAGACAGCTTACCCCATGGGTGAAAATATTTGGTAACCCTATATCTGATAGGAGACTAATAGCCAGCATATATAAAGAAATCCTATATCTCAAAAATAAAAAGACAAACAACCCATTTTAAAAATGGGCAAAAGAGATTTGAGCATACACTTTTCCAAAGAAGAAATACAAATGGCTAAAAAGCACATGAAAAGATTCTCAACATCACTAGCTACTATGGAAATGCAAATCAAAACTACAATGACATACCATCTTAGTCCCATTAGACTGGACTATTAAAAAAACAGAAGACTACAAGTGTTGGAGAGGATGTGGAGGAATGGGAACCCTCATCCACTGACGGTGGGAATGCAGAAGTATCCAGCCATTCTGGAGGTGGTGGTTTCCTCAGAAAACTAGGCATAGATTTGTCATATGACCAGCAATTCCACTGCTAGGTTTATACCCAGAAGAACTGAAAACAAGGACACAAACCAATATATGCACACCAATGTTCATAGTGGCATTATTTCCTATTGCCAAAAGTTGGAATCAACTGAAATGTCCATCAACAGATGAATGGATAAACAAATGGATAAACAAAATATGGTATATACATACAATGGAATACTACTCAGGTGTAAGAAGCAATACAATACTAACACATGGGGTAACATGGATGAATCTCACGTTGAGTGAAACAAGCCAGACATTGATGGACAAATAGTACATGACCTCTCTGATATGAATTAAGCAAATCAGGCTGTCTCAGAGAGCTAGAGACTGAAGGATAGGCTTGCAGGAAATTGACAGGGAGAAGAAGGTTGTTAGCTAATGCCTACATGGGCAAAATCTATAATAAAATGGGAGTATAGTTGTGCCGGGGAGGGATAAGAAGGGGGCATAGGGATGCTATTGGGTGGGACTTTTCAGGCTTGAAGGGGGTTAGGGTCGGATCATCATGGTCTGGGAGGAGATTTTGGGGGGAGCAGGTGAACATGGAAGATTGTCAGGTACGTGGTTGAAAATATAATGTTGAGAAATGCTTTAGAAAATATAATAAGGAAGGGTTACTTGTTTAAGGTGTTTGATGGGGGGACTTCTGGCATAGGGCGCACCTGGGGCAGAATTCTCAGGAGTGTATGAAGGCTCATCTTGTCATAATGTGTTATATCATTGGGTGGAGACCCATATAATGAGTGGGAAGGTTTTGTATCCCCATCCTGGGGAGGCCTGATATTCTCAAACAGAGGAAAGAGTGTCTCTCAAGGGAATTGGCACCTCCCAATTGGGGAGGGCAGTCTAGTGTGTCAAGCCTTCAGCATTGCTGCAAGTATCTATGAATCAAGTCCTTCAAGCAGTGAAGATTGGTTGTCACTGTGTGCCTGAGGGATGGGAGAGAGAGGAATAGAATAGATGGAAGAGGGAGTAACTGGGGGGCAATGGAAGTGTTCCACAAGATCATGTAGTGATGGATATAGGCCATGTTAAATTTCACCAAAAATTTATAAAAGTGTTTAGTCTAAAATATAAACCATAATCTAAACCATAATGTAACTAAAAATTTAGAAAATTGTACCATATAAAATATAAACCATAATATAAACCAAAATGGAACCATGGTTGGTAGCTATGTTTCAATATCTGTACATCAGTTGTGGCAAATATATCATCCGAAGATCATTGCTGGGAAAGGGGCAAAAGGGTTTGATGTGTGATATATGGGAGTACCATATATTGTATGTGACTTTACTGTGATCTAAAACTTTTTTGAAGACAAAATTAAATATTAAAAAAAAATAAAAGAGGATGTAGACACTGAAGACAGAATGGAAGAAATTGCCTTGCCACAGTGCATACAGGGTAAAACCTATTACAGTGATAAAAGGTAAAATGTAAAAATAAAGTTTTATCATAGTTTTCATTTTTTAATATCCCAATTTATTCTTTGATTTATTTCAGTTTTTTGAAATTATTATGTATTCTTGTTCTAACCTTTAAAACTATCATTACTATTTCATTTTCCTACTAATTGAATTTGGCAATATATTAGGCTTCATTTTTTAAGAAGTTTTGGACCACAGAGGGGTTCAAATATGGCAGGGGAGGAGCACTCATGTGGGATATCATTGATGGGGAGCACATAGTTGGGAGGGAGTCCTCCAGGGCATGTATACAGGGTATATAAAAATGTTCAGATTATTTGTTGAGTATTGTAATAGTTGGTAGTGTTACACACTACAACTGAGAGAGTGATGAATTTCTAGCCAGGGGAGTTCTGTCATATTCCCCAATGGAAAAACAACAATTCCCAAGAGCAAGGTCAAAGACCAGTGAAGAAGGATGGTCCAATAATGGGCCCTTGATAGTTACATCTAAGCTTATGAGCCTGTGTGCTTGAGATTCCAACTAGGTCTAGAGCTACAGGGTGCCTATGAGTTACCTCCTGGAACCTCTATGTTGGTCAAATGTGGCCACTCTCTAAATCAAACTCAGCATGTGAATACATTACTTCCACTCTGCATAAGACATGACTCCTGAGGATAAGCCTCCCTGGTGCCAAGGGATTACTATTAATCACAAGCTGGTGATGCAACAAGAAAAAGACCTTGCATAAAAGGGGTAAATGGTAAAGACAAATGAGTTTATATGGCTAAGAAACTATAAAATGAGTGGGAGGTCATCAGAGGGGTCACATTTACACAGTATCGGCAGGATCCCAGATACAGCCAAAGTAGATACAACCCCAGGTACTGGTGCTCCTGAGGACTATGAAGACACACAGGTTCTACAGTCATTACAGATGGCTCTGAAGCTCAGTGCCTTGTCAATGGGCCCTACTTTGGAGTTTGTGCTCCTGAGTGTGATGGAATTGGACTCAGATGTGATCTTTCTACACATGTCTCTTCTCTCACTTTTACTGAAACTGTGGTTGGCACTGGGGTTGGTGTATACTTAGGAGGCTTGATCTCTGGACTGGCTATGTGCCAGCTGGGCCGTGAGCCTCAGTAGAGTTGCAACACCTACTCTCCAGTTCATTGAACTTATCCAGGTTAGCTAAGAGGGAGGTGAGGATGCTCAACCACCACACTAGGGGACTGAGAGAATCTACAACTGCAAGCAGGAGAATTGCATACATTAGCCGTGTGGGATCTAAGCTACCTCTCTATCTAGAGGTGGAGTGGGCATTGCCATCCCAGGGTCCACAGGACAGAGGAATAAAATATGGATTAGAGTGAACTTACTGGCATTCTACTATAAAACTGTGGTGACTTTATCATTGATGTGGAGTTAGTAGCGATGGGAATTGCTGAGCGCAGGGTGAGCGAATAAGAGATGTGATGTAGGGGCATTTTTGGGAGTTGGAGTTGTCCTGAATGATACTTCGGGGACAGATAAAGGGCATTATATATCCTGCCATAGCCCACTGAATGGGCTGGAGGAGAGGGTAAACTACCACCTAAACTATAGCCATGCAGTGTAGCAGTGCTCCAAAATGTATTCACCAAATGCAATGAATGTGCCGCAATTTTGAAAGAGGTTGTTGATGTGGGAGGAGTGGAGTGGGGTTGGGCATGGGGTATATAGGAACCTCTTATATTTTCTAATGTAACATTTTTTGTGATCTATGTATCTTTTTTTAAAAAAGATAATTAAATAAAAATTTAAAAGTTAAAAAAAAAAATCTTCATGTCCCAACCTGACTGCCTTTATGCTGTTCATAGACATCTATTAAATAAATGTAAACCAAAATGTAAATAGATGTAAGCCAAAGAAGAACTATAGTTAAAGTATTATGAGCCCTTGGTAGTGCTGTCCCTGAGGGCTATGGAGACACCCAGGTCCTACAGCTGTGACAGATGGCTCTGGAGTCCATTGCCTTGCCAGTGGGCCCTACTTTGGAATTTGTTCTCCTGAGTGTGATGGAGTTTGACTCAGATGTGATCTTTCTACACATGCCTCTTCTGTAAACTATAATCCTGTGTTCCAAAACATATTCATCAAATGTAATGAATGTGCCACACTGATGAAAGTTGTTGGTGATGTGGGAAGAGTGGAGGGGTGGGGAGTAGGGGTATATGAGAACCTCTTATACTTTTAATGTAATATTTTGTATGATCTATGTATCTTTAAAAAATAATTTAAAAAGTGCTATGAGATGAATCAGAAGCAAATCTATGCTATCGTAGAGTGACTATAGTTGACTGTCTCATTCTTCTCCACCCTCCATTCTCTCCCTGTGTCTGAGAAACAAGTGCTACTCTATAATGAACAAGGGGAGAAGGCTTGCTGTCCTTACAGATATTAAAATGTCTGTTATATTTAAGATAATTGAAGCAATTCATTGTTTGGTCAAATATTTTATATGTGAAATAGAAAAATAAGACATTATAAAACAGATCATAACATGTAAATATTTAATGTAATTGATTAAAGAAAACTAAGATTCTGAAATGAAATGAGGGATTATTAAACATATGCTATTGAGGAAATTTGTATTTCTGGAAAGCATGGTTTTAGGTCCTCACTGTCTCTCAAAGCATATATCTCTGGCCAAGTCACATTATACAAAAGAGCATGTAATTAGTGCAGTGAAATTACTCTATTCACAGAGAAAAATTTGAGATGTTAATATTTTAATCTTGATATATTTTATTGCCATTCTGTGACTGCCCCATGTAATTTGTTTAGATACCACATTCAGAATCAATAAAAATACTTAACGTTTAAATAATGTCTGTGTTTGCAAAGTACCTATATAAATGTCAAATCATTTTTTTCTTCTCAATAGAAATAAAAAGTGAGTCAGAGTGAAATATGTTAATATATATTTTATTATGTCTTCTTTCATATTTTCTGATGAATTTTTTTAAGTATATAAGCTGGATCGCATGATAGACTTTATCTAGAGGCCAAATTCACTTATTTTTATTATGATATGCTATATTCCACCACATTCTTTATGAATAATAAACATTGTTTATTGAATAAAATTTTCCACAGTTTACAGTAATTACTATATAGACATTAAGGAACAGAAAAAACATAATTTCTCTCCTTAGGCATTTCTAGTGCAAATGAAATTTTATCCTCTGGTTATTGTGTGTGCTTCAGGGCAGAAATTATACTGCTTTAAATGGTTACAGCATAATGAAATATTAGGAAAGGGAACTTTTAATTCTAATTACAGCAAACTACCAACTCTGCTTTCTTAGGTATTATATTTTCCATTACATTGCCATCATGCCCTGTCTGTACTGTTAGTATTTATCAAAACTTTGGGTATCTCTTTTATTTCTGAGCAACTTTATTTTTTAATCAGTCCCTGTAGAATTATTGCCTGCTGTGTATTTTATTTACCAGATTTTTAAATTGATGCCCACTTTTGAAGTTATGTTCTTAGATAATCACAGGAAAAGGGCCTTCAAACTACTCTGAAGAGAAAGCTAATATTTTCCTTTTGAAAATGAGATGTTGCTAGAGAGAAAATCTGTATCTATTATATGAAGAACCCAGGAAAAGCAAACTCTCATTCTTTTTGTTTACTCTCCCTGATTTTTCCATGCTAGTAGCCACACAAAAGAGAAAAATAATGGGTCTAATGTTGGTTTGCTACAGAAGTTACATATAATTGCTTTTGTTCATACAACTCACGACCTTTATGATTTCAGTTAAAGTTCTGAAACCATTCTTAATACTAGGATTAAAACTTCCTTGTGAATCCATTCAAATCACCTCCCAATACATTCTCTACCCAACTCCTATTTTTAAATATATAAGAGTTACAAATAGTGATGATAAAAATAGTATTATTCTGCTGCTGCCTGAAATTGTGTTGTTTTGCTTTATTTTGCTTTCCTCTTCTTCGTCTTTGCTAAGATTCAGAGGTAAGCTTTACTGGCTCAATGCAATCACTAAAACTGCATGATAAATGGGCAAAAGAAAGACAATAACTAACATAATCATTTAACTTTCCCTGATTAGCACAAGCATTGCCCTTACACAATGCTGGTTATGTCTAGATTATCTGGTCATTGACTTGATTGTTTATAACAAAATTAAGGGAGTATAAAGATGTGAATTGATATGGTTTCTTTTCCCAATTGGCCTAAATGAAATGCTTATATAAGAAAAGGTGTCATTGCTTGATTTTCCTTGTAAAGAAATAATAGATAATACTAAACAATCAAAATGACATTAGTTATGACAATGAATAAAGTCACCAAATGTATTTACAATTAGACTAATTTTATGTTATTAGCAAAGCACTCGATAATAAATGAATCTTGAGGGTAACAAGTGATTCAGCTTCTCCTTACTTAGGCTTAGCCCTTTGCAATTTAAAATGCACTAATATTGATGTTATGGTTTGATAATCATAATACCAAGTCATAACTAGGGCAGATCTTTTTCTCTAGAATAAAGTATTTTATATGATTGAAAGAAAGATAGCACCCTCATTGGTTGTGCATGTTTGATGGATTGTATTTTATGTGAATATATCTCAGTAAAACTGCTTTTGAAAAAGAAAGAAAGTAGAATATGAATGGAATATCCATGCTGACCATTCATGTCCCCAACAAACTGCCAAGAATACCTGCCGGACCCACCAAAGAAAAGGGCTCAAAATCTCAACTCAGATGCAAAAATAGGCCAAATTATGAGAACTTGCTCTAGAAGATGCCTAAGCCAAAAACACAACACATTCATGTAAACTCCTGACAATGAGTCCAGGCCATACAGTATGGTATGGTGAGCTGTATCAGCTGAGGCTTAGACCCTGCAAAGAGTGGAAACTTGACCTTATTAGACTGCTTATCATTAGTCATGGGTTCCAATGGTGTCTCCTTGCTTTAGACACATACTCTAGATATGGGACAGCAATTCACATGTATCATATGGGTCCCAGAATCACTGTTGGAGAAACAACTAAGCTATATGATCTCATTTACAAGACTCCAATCAGATCAACCTATCTCATTTACAGCACAGGAGGCCCAACAATAGACAGGCTTCCATTGCATGCCATTGGCCTTTCATGCTCAAAGTAAATGGGGTAATAGAACATTGGAATAGATAACTCAAGTAACAGCTCCACAGAGGTCATCAGGAACAACTTATTGGGTGGGACCCCTGTGTATTTAAAGCTATTTGGACGTTTAACACTGCATTCTGGTGGAAGAGAAAGATGGCACTGAAACATACGTTGAGAAATGCTGAGATCCAAGCAGCTGCCTGATTAGGCTATACCTTTGGAAAGGAATGCAATCTCAGTGTAACCAATTGAGAACATTACCTCTGGGAGTGATTTGTAATTTGGGCAGCAGTGGAGTTACTGCAAGGAACTCCCAATTCAAACCTGGATTTGATGCAGGTGCCTCCCTCCTATGGTGTGTCATCACTACATGGGAAAGGGAAACAGAATGCTAAGGCACTCGGTTCCTCTAGTTGCACCTGGGCCTTGTGACCTTTCAGTACAGGTGAACAATATCATTGGCTCTATCAAATTGTACAGGATTTGACTTCCCTCCCCAGACTGGATAATTAAGGCTGGAAGGTATGGGTCAAACAGAAGTAATAGGTCACTGCAGAAATTATGGCTTTACAGCTCTGACAGACAGCCTGGGTACCCATACCTTGCCAATCCTCACCTCAAAGTATTGGAAAAGAGCATCTTGACCTCCAGAAGGTAAGGGGAGGAGTATTAAATGATATTGTCTTTTTCTCTCCCCAGGTTATTCCACAGTGATGGACAATCCTCTCATCTCCTGGTTGTACCTGAAACTTGTGACCTTTCAGTACAAGTGAACAATATCATTGCTTCTATCAAATTTGTTCAGGATATGACTTCCTTTCCCAGACTGGATAATTATGGCTGGAAGGTATGGGTTAAACAACAGAAGTAGTAGATCACTGCAATAATTGTGGCTTCAGAGCTCTGAGAGACAGCTTGGGTATCCATACCTTGAAAATCTTCACCTCAAGTTATTGGACAAGAGCATCTTGACCCCCAGAAGGTAAGGGGAGGAGTGTTAAATGATAACTGTCTTTTTCTCTTCTCTCCCCAGGTTATTCCGCAGTGATGGACATCCCCCTCATCCACTGTCCCCAATGATACAGACTTTTCTGGAGCCTCCAACCTAAGCAACTCTATCACTCTGTCAGCACTTAGCATTAGTCAAAATTATTCCAGCTAAACTTTCAACATGGTGGACCACATTAGACTACTGGATGTATGACCTAGTATCTCAAGAAAACCACTCTATAGATAAGTAAGATGGACTTCACTGGCCATGGGAGATGTCATTTGAAGCCAAAGAGCTCCCTATACAGAGTACCCCAAGCTTGCAAGAGAATGCTTTCTCTATAATTAAACCCTAAATTTCACCAGGACATCCCTGGGAGAAGTTCCTAATGACTATTGTAAGAAAATGGAGTGGTTTGATCCTGAGGTTTGTTGCTTTTGAGCCCACCCCTATTTTATGTTACTACGGGCAACACTATTGCAGTGCATGAAAAAGTAGCCCAATGTACAATAACTGGTGCCTACCGAGAGTACACAGGATGTGCTGGAGAAGTCAGAGACACACCTAGAGACTATCTCCCACCCTTACCTACCCACCATCACCTTTTCTATTGCATGCAGATGCCTTAGTATGTTTCTATTCAAAACCCAATGCAGATGGAAAGGCCTGACCATATTTTAAAGCCAGAAACTGGGAGCATGCAACAGCAGTTGCTTATCAGAGCAGGAAATCTCAGTGTCATATCCCTTCCAGCTGGGTGTATAAATATTCAACATTCAAATAGCACAGAGTCTCCTCTCCAGTGAGAAGTGGGGCATGCTGAGCTGCCATCTACTAACACTGGCCTGAGCAGTTGGCCTCCCTGGAAGATGGGCCATGATGGAATTTTTAACCTGCTTTTTGGATGCTTTGTGCTGTGCAAGTAATACAGTGCTCACTTACTAAAAACTGTTATTTTGCCTGAGCCTCTGTTCAATGATGAAACATAAAGCATCTTCCTCCACAGATTTTGGCACTGAAATTAGAGTGCATAGGAAAATATGGAGTGGAGTGGATTGAATTTTTGTCCATTCTTTTCATGACTCTTGCATTCCTTTTCTACAAGAGTATCTTACAGAAAATAGTACTTATGCCTTTGTGGTCTAGACTAAACCAGTTTGGGTAGAGGTAATGGCCTGTGGTGGGGAACAGTGGCATGCTCTCTACATCCTCTGGAGAAAGGGTGGCAATAAATGGGACTTTGAGAATCCCTTCATGAATTCCAGGGAGTTGTCTGACTGGGTCCATAGCAAGATAAATGAAAGTGAGGCTTGCACTTTTTGGTATATACTCAGCTTGTGCATGATTTCTTATGACTGTTCTCTTTCTGGAACCAGTAATACCTTCAACCAGTCCATCCAGACTGGTCTTGTGGTTAGTGATAGGCTAGTAGTATTATTAGAACTGAAGACAGACACCTGGACTCAGGTTTTGGGGAAATCCTATTCCTTCTCTCCACAGTTCTTCTTCTTGTTCCAACTAGGAAAGCACATCTGATTTGCAGATCCGATAAGCCACTGAGACAAGATGGTTGATATTCTTCATCACATCTCTGAAAAACTTTCTCTGGAATGTTTCTAGGAGAACCATTCTTCCTTGATGAAGTCTACAGTTACATCTTTGAACATCACTAGTCCCTGTGATCGCATTGTCAGTAGCTCAGATGACAACTTCCTTCCTTTGAATTTTTACTCATAACCAGACAACAGTAAGTGAGCAAAGCTTCCCAGCAGTTCCTGGAGGACTGCAGCATGCCATTTCCTATTTCACTATCTTGGATCTCCTAGGAGAGACTTTTTTGATAGCACTAATTTCATAGTAGAGGGAAGTAGGGAAGTTTGATATCTTGGACAATATCACACAACTACTGAGCAACAGAATATTTGCAGGACTCCAAGTTCAGGCTTTTATTAAAGTACTCTTTCTAGATTATCATCAGTCTTCCTCTATCTATTTAGTACTTCTGGGTGTGTTCAAAACAGATACTATGAAAACCAAGGCACCAGGAAGATTTAATAATTAAGTCATTTTTAAAAATATCTTCAATTGAAGTATATACAAACAATATTCAAATATTAATCACATTGACTTTTTAATTTAAGTACTGGTAATTCTGGAGAACTCCCTTTAATGAAGGTAAATAATGGTATGTGTAATAGATAGTTTATATTCTAGAATCTATTTATGTGTAATATTAATATATGTAACTTTTTGAAATGTGCTTTTCTGATTTACATTTGAATAAGATTCTTTCTATTGGTCTCACATTCCAGAATTGCTAAGAGCACATTGGCACTTTTGTGAGAATTATCAGCAGTCACGTCCTCTGGACAGATGCATTTTAAAAAATTAGATCAGACATCTCCTTGGGCAGATTAATAAGGAAAAGTTCCCCATTAAGAGGGAAGATTTGAAAAATTCACATATTCTGAGCCACTAAATTAGGAAAAGTATCCTTATTCAAGAGAATTGATATACAGAAATGTTTTCCACAAACTCCTCAATCGAAAGAATTATAAGAAATTGGGACAGATATTAATTGACAGGCAACGCATGGTCAAGACTCAGATTTGCCATCAGATCATGCCCTGGCTTTTAGCTCCTATTCATATTACTCTTTTAAAAGAATTTATGTGGCATATCCATCTGGCAAAATTTTATATACAGTGACTCTATAGATATCATCACCCACTAAAATAGAAAGTGTTATTCACTAAACAACTACTTACATCTACTTTATTTTTTGCCCATGTAGGTGTTGGTTCAGTTCCTTCCTCTCCCCTCTCTCCCATTTCTTGTAAGCCTGTCTTCCAGCCTCTGGCTCTCTGAGACAGCTTGTTTTGCTTAATTCATATAGGGAGGTCATGTAGTATTTGTCCTTCAATACCTGGCTTGCTTCATTCAAATAAGATTCTCAAGATTCATCCATGTTATCCCATGTGTTAGTATTGTATTCATTCTTACAAATGAGTAGTACTCCAGTGTGTGTATATACCACATTTTATTTATGCATTCATTTATTGATGCGCATTTGGGTTGATTCCAACTTTTGGCAATAGTGAATAATGTGGCTATGAACGCTGGTGTGCATATATCATTCATGTCCTTGGTTTCAGCTCTTCTGGGTATATACCTAATAGTGGAATTGCTGGGTCATATGACAAATCTATAACTAGTTTTTTGAGGAAATGCCAAACTGTCTTCCACAATGGCTGGATCCTTCTACATTCTTACCAGGAGTGGATAAGGTTTCCCATTCCTCCACATCCTCTCCAATACTTGTAGTCCTCTGTTTTTTTTAATAGCTGCCAGTCTAATGGAAGTAAGATGGTATATCATTGTAGTTTTGATTTGCATTTCCCTAATAGCTAGTGATGTTGAGCATCTTTTCAAGTGCATTTTAGCCATTTGTTTTTCTTCTTTGGAGAATCATATGTTCAAATCTCTTGCCTGTTTTTAAATGGGTTGTTTGTCTTTTTATTTTCAAGATACAGGATTTCTCTATATATGCTGGATATTAGGCTCCTATCAGATATATGTTTACCAAATATTTTCTCCCATTGGGTAGGCTGTCTTCACTTTTTTGATGAACTCCTTTGAGGTGCAAAAGGCTTTAATTTCGAGGAAGTCCTATTTATCTATTTTTTTTCTTTCACTGCTCATGCTTTCAGTGTGAAGTTCACAAAGCCATTTCCTACTACAAAGTCCTGTAGATGCCTCATTACATTGTCTTTCAAGGTCTTTATGGTCTTGGCTCTTATATTTACATCTTTGATCCATCTTGAGCTGATTTTTGCATTAGATGTGAGATGGTAATCCTCTCTCATTCTTTTGCATATAGATATCCAGTTCCCCAAGCACCATTTGTTGATGAGGCCATTTGAGTGGGCTCTGTGGCCTTGTCAAATATCAGATGACTGTATATGCGAGAATCTATATCCAAACTCTCAGTTCAGTTCCATTGGTCAGTATGTCTATCCTTGCACCAATACCATGCTGTTTTGACTACTATAGCTTTGCAGTATATTTTATTTTATTGTTTTTTTTCTTTCTTTTTTTAATGTTACATTAAAAAAATGAGGTCACCATATAGACTAAACCCCTCACCCCACTATTCACATATCAACAACCTCTTTCATCATTGTGGCACATTCATTGAATTTGGTGAATATGTTTTGGAGTACTACTGTATCACAAGGATAGTGGTTTACATTGTAGTTTAAACTCTCACCCATTTCACCCAATGGGCCATGGCAGGACCTACAATGTCCAGCAACTGTCCCTGCAGTACAACCCAAGACAACTCTAAGTCCAAAAAATGCCCCAACATCATAACTCTTCTTCCCTTTCCCTACCCTCAGCAGCTACCATGGCCACTTTCTCCACATTAATGCTACAATTTCTTCCATTACTAATCACAATAGAGTGTATTTTAATGTCAGTGTGATTCCTCCAATTTCATTTTTCTTTTTCACTATGTCTTTGGCTACTCGGGACTTCTTTCCATTCCAAATAAATTTCATAGTTAGTTTTTCCAGTTCAGTAAAAAATGCTATGCTGATTTTTATTGGGATTGCATTAAATCTGTAAATCAATTTGAATAGGGTAGACATCTTAATGATATTTAGTCCTCCTAGCCATGAACAGGGAATATTCTTGCATTTATTTAAGTCTTCTTTGACTGCCTTTAACAATGTTATGTAGTTTTCTGTGTATAAATCTTTTACCTCTTTAGCTAATTTATTCCTAGGTATTTGATTTTTTAAATTTACTATAGTAAATTGTAATTTCTTCTTGATTTCCTCCTCAGATTGCTCATTATTGGTCTACAGAAATGCTATTGATTTTTGCGCAGTGATTTTATAACCTGAAACTTTACTGAACTCATTTATAAGTTCCAGAAGATTTGTTGTAGATTCCTCAGGGCTTTTTAAGTATAGGATCTTGTCATCTGCAAATAGCAAAATTTTGACTTCTTCCTTTCCAATTTGGATGCCTTTTATATCTGTTTCTTGCCTCAATGCTCGAACAAGTACTTCTAACACAATGTTAAATAGGAAGGGTGATAGTGGCATCCTTGTCAGATAAAAGACATGATATATCCTGCCATAACCCACTGAATGGTCTAGGAGGGAGTGTAAACTACAATATAAACTATATATAATCCATGCTGTGTAGCAGTGCTCCAAAATGTATTCATCAAATGCAATGAATGAGCAACACTGATGAAAGAATCTGGTGATTTAGGAGAAGTGGGGGTGGAGGTGAGGAGTGGGGGTATATCAGATCCTCTTATATTTTTTCATGTAACATTTTCTGTGATGTATGTATCTTTAAAAAAAAACTTTTGAAAAGAGAATACATACACTAAAAAAAAAGAAAAGAAAGTTGTTATTAATAGGGGAAAATGTGAGGGGGGTATATGGGAATCCCCTATATGTATTTTTTTCATTTATCCCCCTGTCGCTGCTTGCTTGCTGTCTGCTCTCTGTGTCCACTTACTGTGCATTCTTCTGTGTCTGCTTGTCTCCCTTTGTTGCATCATCTTGCTGCACCAACTCTCCACAGGCACAGGCTGTCAGCTCTGCGTGGGTGCAGACCAGCTAGACTTCACAAGGAGGCCCTGGGAAGCAAACCCAGGGCCTCTCACATGGTGTGATGGAAGTCCAATCAGTTGAGCCACATCCACTTCCCCCACTATATTTTTGATGTAACTTTTCTGTAATGTAAAACTTCTTTAAAAATAAGATTTAATAAAGATATTCTATATTTTGAAAAAAAAGAAAGGACACGATATTCTGAAGATCTAACTCAAGTGCAATTAAGTTGTCTAATTTCCTACCTTGCCTCACCCCCTCATAAAAACTATTTCTTTATCATTCTACATGTAATGTATGGGTAGAGATGAACCATGATACTTTTAAAATAATGTAAGGCATTAATGTAAGTAAATGTTTTCTTATTATTTCAGCAATTTGTGGGTCTGAATGACAATTCTATAGTGAAATATTCTGGTATAATAAAATATCTTCTCCTCCAGTGTCAACTTCAGCAAAGAAAAGATGTTCGCTTAATGTCATAAAGTTTGAGAATAATAACAATATTGATAACTATTTGAAATTACGTCAGTATAAGGGCATTGCAAGTTGCAAAGTCCTAAGCACAGATATGGTGATGGTGAATCAATTGAAAACCTCAAGATTCAGCTTTACCATATGTGATTTGGTTCATGTTAATCTGTGATGGTTAATTGTATGTGTCAACTTGGATAAGTTATGGTATCCAATTCTTTGGTCAAGCAAACACTGGCCTGATTGTAACTATGAGGGCATTTTGTAGGTTTAAATTATTAGTCAGTTGATTGCATCTATGACTAATTCCATCTGCAATCAATAAAGAAGATTACCTTCGGCAATGAAAAATTCACCTCATCCAATCATTTGAAGGCCTTAGAGGAAGAACTGAGGATTTCATCAATGAGAAAGAAGAATTTTTATCCTCACTTCAGGCAGCTGGTTTCTGCTGAGAAATGCAACATCACCATCAAGTTCCCAACTTGTGGCCTGCCCTATGGAGTTCTGACATACCAATCCCCACAGTTTAACAAGACAGTTCCTTTAATAAATCTAATATTTCCTGTCAATTTTGTTTCTTTGGAGAAACCTAACACAAACTCTTTGCAGAAAGATTTATTACCGAATAAATACTATGGTTCTAAAAGATGTTCTGTACATAGAGGGTCATAGAATAATATTGTATTAAGATATTTATTTTCACAATGTTGAGCTTTGCATGAGCCTAATAATCCCAGAAAATAGTGACAATTAAGAAATCTTCTACCCATTTGTCTTCTAGAAAATGGCTAATCACAAAGGTCCACACAGTCCTCACGTACTCTTCACTAAGATGTATTTCACCCTTCCGCAACAACTCTCTTATTTAAATTCCAAATGTTCTTCCATTCCTTTGTGACTTCATCATTAATCAGTTTACTGCTTGTTTCAATAGCCTGAATAAAATCATCTCCTTAATTGTTTGGTACATTTTAATATCAACAATATCTTCCTGTTGAATAATTTTAATTTTAATTCATAATATTTTTATGTTAAAAATCAACAAATAATTACAGATTAAGATTATATAGATTAATGTATCTAAATTCTCATTTTATTCTTTTACTTTATTTCATAGTTCATTTTTCTAATTAAACCTCAAAGATCAAGATGGGATGGGTGCTAACATTCTTTATTTTTCCTACATAAAATAAAATATACTTACAGATTCCAGTTAATTTCTTATGGATAAATTCATAAACAATTTTAAGGATAATTTCATGAAAGCCAAAAAACATGAAAGTATCTTTAGTAGGAATAACTGCTTATTCTGGGTTTTAATAATTTTGTCCACAAAATTGATTGAATGCTTTCATTAAATGCTATCCATATTATATTTCATAAAATTCAAAGTTAATTTCATTCTTAAGCTTTATTTTCTAAATTTACTTAAAAAAAACTCAAGCTACCTAATTTAAATTAACAACTCCTAAAAGAGAGACAGTTTATCTAACAAAAGAATATTATGCTATTTCAATTTGGTTAAAATAAATATGAATACTGTGAAATAGATCAATTAGTATCTGGATCAGTTATGATGCTTTCTGTTTCTAGTAACTCAAATGTTTTTTACGATAAGAAAGTTATGGCTGTATAGCCAGAAAATCTAGAGTTAGGGTAAAGAAGGGTCTGTGGCTCAGTGAACTCAAAGCCTCCATTACTTTCTGCCACTGGCCTTAAAACCACATTGCTTATTTTAAAGCTGTTTGCCCTTTCAGCCTTAGATGCCTACCATCTGCAATCTAAGTAAATGGGTCCTCACTCATAAACAGCAAGAGGCAGATGACTGCTAGTTTGCTATAAATTCATGTATCAGCTGATAAAGACTATTGTGACATTTTCTAAACAAATGCTGCTTCAAGTGAGTTTATTTATTTATTTTTTATTTCTTTTACAATACCATGGATGTCTTAGTTTGCCAGTGCTGTTATGTCATATACTAACCAATGGGTTGGCTTAAACAATATGCATTTGTTGATTCATGGTTTCAAAGCTAGAAGTCCAAAATCAAGATGTTGGTAAAGCCGTGCTTTCCCCAGGGATTAGTAGCATTCTGGTGATAGCAGTCCTCTGTCATAAGATGATCTCTCCCTCCTCTATGGCATCTTCTGAATTCTGGCTTATTTTGATTGCAATTGAATCTACTCTTTTTATAAGGCCTCCAATCACATGGATTCAGGCCCAATCTAATTCAGCTTGGCCACATCTATATAGATAGAGATAGCTATACAGACACACATACATATATAACATGTGTGTGTGTATGTGTATGTGTGTTTTTATAATGTAATATATATATGAAATTAAACTATTATATTGGTAACCATTCTGGGAATCTGGGATAGAACATTTTTTCATATTTCCTTGAAATATTCAGATTTGTGAAAGCAAAAGAATATCTTTTTGCACAATTAGCAGAAATATTTGCATAGTATTTATGAAAATACAATGGCTTGCCTCAATTTGTTCATAAAATTTGACTGATTCTGTTAACAACCTCTTGCAGTGCAGTAACTTTTTATGGGGGCGGCAATGCAGGCTTCCCCATTACCCTGAGATCAAAACCTGTTACTGCAATATTAACACTTTGTTCTAACCTACTGTGCTAATCAGATGAAGCATCATTTAAAGTAGCTTAACATAGAATAACACTTCTTACTTAGATCCTACAATAATAAGAAAAGTGATGTTTTTCTGGCCTATCAACCTAGTAGACCCTGTCTATTTGTCTACAGTAAAAACAATTGTTGTCTATGTTCAAATAATTACTAATTTTAATGAGGTTTGTTGAACTTTGAAATTTTCCTATACTTTCACCTTAAAGCATTTTATATACTGCTGAATATTTATTATTTGTAACATCAATGTAATAGGTCTATTTGTCTATTGAAGGTACTCTTTTGGAAGGGATACTTGCCATGGAAAATAAAAATATGTGATCACTTAGCTAAGCATAATGGTATATATTCTTAACATTTTATGTTTACCAAATTCAATATCAGTTTCGGTCTTGGTTAAAAAATAAAAATAAAAATATTTCTTAATGATGTTATATATATAATGATGCTATATATATAATTCTCATTTACTATTAAAGTTTCTCTGACATCCTTGTTTTAAGTATCCCACTCCTATTTTCCTCTATCTCTGGCAGTTTTTACGACAGCAACTATATTTTATTTTATTTATTTTATTTTTACTCTGCTACTATGCTAAACCGGGACCTATCCATCATACTGTATTTCCTGTCTGGCACAAAGTAAATACTTAATAAATTCAGATACATGTCCACAATTCCTTATTCAAATTCCTGAGGGATACCTGAGTTCAGAATTCAGAATATTTTTTGATGTTAAAAATATAACAACAAACATAGCAAATCTCACATCATACTCTAGCAAGGTCTGAAGTAAGTGCTGTAATGAAACACAGCAATATTTCTTCAGCAAAACATATGGACATTCACATCAGTAAGAAAAAGAATCTAAAGAGCTCTGTGTCAGTTCGGATCAGGTACAGTTTTGCTGCCAAAATGAATTGCTGAAAAATTTTGTTTTTCAGAATTTGTAATTTTATCTGTAACAGCTAAGATCTTAAGGAAAGAAAGAAGTCAAAGAAGAAAATTTTAAAATTTTACCAAAACATGTATTCTGAAAGTTTATTAATTGCAGATTATGGAAATATTGAATAAAAGTGTTTAACAGGCAGTGAACTAGAAATCATGCCATTTTATGCTTCATTTTTAGGACTTTGTAGAGTGCTTTGCACGTGGTCAAGATTCAGTTAGTTATTGAATAAGTAATAACAAAAGCAAATAGTCCTTTACAGTGCATTGTTCTACTGTTCTTTAAAATACCATTAAATAACTCCATTTAATTCTTATAACCACATGAAGTAGATGCTGTTTTTATCCATTTTTACAGATGAGAAAATGAAAAATCTCAGTACATTCCCTTCTGTCAGAAGAAGAGCCACCTGAAGAGATGCTAACCCACACTAAAACAGGTGCTGGGGTGACCAGCAAAAGCACAACCCCATACAGGTTCTGATGGATAGATGTTTTGCACACATGGAAATGAGATAGAGCAAGGACAACTTCACTTGTAGGCATCAATTCCCCATCATCAGAGGGTCTCAATCTGTGGCTGAAGCAGGGGTTAGTCCTAAGAAGCCCTCTCTTGTGTTCATGAGCTGCTGCAGTGGAGGAGCCCCACTCTCTTCCTGCCAGGGAGCCATTATATCCCTGTGGTATGAGCTGCATATCATAAAACATGCCCACGAGTGTCAATTGTCTCCAGTGAGTGCTTACTTGTGTGTGGCACAATAAAGGAAGGAATGCACTGGCATTCCCCTTTTCTACTAGGGGGTTGTGTTGTATCCTGCCAGGCTGACACACCTAGTCCTGAGCACAGGATGTAATTGTGGGTCCCAATGAAAGGTAACAGGCTGCATCCCTGGCACACCTTTATGAGGGAAAGAGCTCCAAGAAATATGACTCCAGTGTCCATGCTTTTTACAGTACTAAGCAATGATACTTCCTTGTACCCCCATAATCCCTGACACACAGAAGTTCTCAGTAAATATTAGCTGTGAATTGAGTTGAGGAAGTCTAAATTAAGCTTATAGGCAAGCAAAACCATACTGTACAAAAAACTATGACACTGTCTTTAAAAACATGGGATTTAATTAGACAGACCCGTTTTCCATCTTCCCTAACCAACCACTCTGGTTTTGAGAAATTTCCTGGGCTTCTATGAATCTTATAATCCTCACTTATAAGGTCGGCTTGCTAACAGCATTAGTCTCTCAGGTTTGTTGGGAGGATTAAATCAGATAATGTATTCATATCTGGTTACAGCAATGTATTCAAATTTCTCGAAATTCTCCCACCTTCAGGGGTCACTTTTTTTTATTAGTCATCAAGTATCAGTGCAAGATACTTATGTATTTTATAAGGTTATTTGATTTTCCTATCCATTAAGCAAGAAGGAATGTTCAACCTTGGGAGATCTGGTAGAGAGGTTTTCTCTACTGAAGACTCCACAAATTTCAGAATATAAGAACATATAAATTGGGGCACCTAATTTATGCTAGCTGCTGTAATTTTGAAGAATCCCCTAAGTTTCCCACTGTTTATTAAGGTTGTATACATTTTGCAAGACTTCCAGTACACTGGGGTAGAGAAGACTTACGAAAGGGCTACCTGTTTCATTTAGAGAATTTGAATGAATTCTTTATTTAATCCTATTTTCTCTTGATTTAATTCCTAGTATAGAGTTTCTCAGGGGCCTGTCATGAAGGTGAGTGGCCTCTGCTGCTCCAGCATGTCCCATGACAATTCTAAGAATAAGATTTCTCTCTCTTCCTGTTTGCCAGATTCCAGTATTTGTAGTCTCTCAAAGGTAATGCTCTCTCATAAACACATTATTTCATTGTTGTATCTTATACCACATCTATTAATTGTAGTTTTAAAGGTTTCTTGACAAATAGAAAATTTTAAATGTGCTCAGAACTCTATATTTTTCCTAGTAAACTCTTAACAATAGGTACACTCAAAAGCACATAAAGGAATATTAATAGTCAATGACACATGTGAGAAAGTCATATGGACAGAAGATGACTGCCAAGCAGATCTCAGCCTCCTCTATCATCTCCTTATCGTGCTCTACTCTGGGGTAAGGCAGCAAGATATTTACTTACATGTGATTAAAGCAATGAATCCTGTTATCAATGACAAAAATCTTGAGAAGTAAGACACCAATCTGATTGCGATCATGGGTGTGTACAATGAGGGCCACAGAAAAAGACTTTTAGGTGATCATTTTTAGAGAACGGGATAGGATTATTCCACCTTGAGTGTGCACTCCCCGTAGCCATGTCCTTAAAAGAGAGACTTCTGTGAATGCTAAAAATTCCAGGATGGGTAGTAGGGTGGATGGGAGTTCAGTGATGAGAGTCAAACAAGACACACAATTAACTATGGTTTTCTGTGACTTCAGTATATGTGTTATTAATTATGCAACCTTGATCAATTCTTTCATTCAAAACTTTAAAGTATTCATTTATAAAAGAGCTCAAAGCTAATATATATATATTTTTTCTCCTCTACCTCACCTCTATTTCTATGTCCCTTCAATCAGGAATTAGGAGTTTGTAAAAAAGACTGTAAGTAGAAATGTTCCATTAAAAACTATTTTTTCTGCAACACTTGCAGTTTTTTCCAAGGTAATGAACAACAAACTAGCTTCCTACTAAAAGTGGTGGGAGAAAAAAGGAAATAAAGAGGGAGAAAAACATAAAGGAAAATAAAGTAGTCAACATTTGAAAATATTATTTCTCCTTGTATTATACCGCGATTATGAATATTAGCATTCACTTGTGTTTAGAGGCAAAACAAAAAAAGTCTTATTCCTTAAAGACTATTTTAGAGAAAGTAACTTTAATACATAGGGAGTGTTTTAGTATGCTAAGCTGCCAGAAGCAATATACCAGGAATGGGTTGACTCTCACAATGGGGGTTTATTGGCTTACAAGTTTAGAATTCCAGGACTGAGAAAAATGCCCAAATCAAGACATCATCAGGCAATGCTTTCTTCCTGAAGACTGGCTACATGAGATCTTGGACTCATCTCACATGGCAAGGAACAAGGCAGTATCTGCTGGTCTCACTCTTCTCTTTGGGGTTTTATTGCTTCAGCTTCTTGCTTTTATACTTTTCTCTCTTCTCTTTCAATATTAATTTTGTTTATAAAAGACTCCAATAAGAGGGTTAAGGTCATATTGATTTTGCTTGCAGTTGTAGATACTCTTTGTCTTTTGGGATGGGTGTTGTCATCGTCTTTTTGGTCCTTGTCCTGGGCAAGTCAAAGAAACTGTAGAGTAAGTATGGGCTGCAACTCTGCTGAGGTTCAGGGCTCAACAGGCATATGCACAGACTGAAGATTTAAGTTTTCTGAGACATATATATACATACATATATATATAATGAGTATAGTGCTAATTATAGGCTCAAATAATAGGAGTAGGAGAATCATGTGTAGGGAAGTTATAAATAAATGAGTCTAACTCTATTACAATGGGATAATAGGTTGTCATATATTCCAAGGTAAGGCCCACTGACAGGGTGCTGATTTCAAGGGGTTGTGTGCCTTGCCTATAGTGTCTGGATGACTTTAGAGCCCTCAGGAGTTTCCCTATTTGAGGTTTTGTTTACTTGGCATATAGTGAAGTCTGCTTCAGACATGCATAAGCGTAATCACTGGATTGGCTTTCAGACTCATTTTGAAATCTCTTAGCCATAAAAACTCTCTTGTATTTAATGTTTCCCCCTTTAGTAATGGAAATACTTGTAATATTGATATAAAGATAGTCATTACCAGAGATTCTGAGGGGGGCGGGGAGAAGGAAAGATAGGTGGAACATAGGGCAATTTCAGGAAATTGGAATTAAGTGTAAACCACATTGTAAACTATAGAGCTTGGTTAGTAGCAATGCTTCAATATTTATTCATCGACTGTAACAAATGTACCACACAATTGTAAGATGTTATTAATAAGAGAAGACGTTGGAAGGGGAGGGAAAGGGTATATGGGAATCCCTTATACTTTTGATGTAACTTTTCTTTAAAACCTCTTTAAAAATACAGTTTACTATATGAAAAAGTAAATAAAAAGAAATAAAAGACCCATACTAGGCCACACCTTAACTGAAGTTACCTAATTAAAGGGTCCTACTTACAATAAGTTTACACCTACAGGAATAAATTACCTTTTAGAACATGATTTTCTGGTCTGTAAATCCTCTAACTATCACAGAAAGTGACATGAATTAGCAAAGAGCAATGTTATCAGATTAAGTATATGATAAAATGTTCATTTATGTGATTCAAAGATTGGTATACTGGAAATTTGAAACGGTTTGGTGAGGATTCAGAAAGGCCAAGGATTTTAATTAAATGACTTCTGAACACAGTATATTTTAGAAGAAACATTATAGAAATCTTCCCTTTAAATCCATAATATTACAGTTTCTTTTGATACTGGAAGCAGCTGAGAGCACTAATAAAGATTTTAAGGAACAGATGAAAGAAATGGTAAAGAATATCACTAAATGAACTTGATTAGCATTATTCCTTGGACAGATCTTAGAGGCAATAATGTGAAAAGGAAAAAAAAATCTAAATCTAAAACACGAACAAAAAGTGAACCTATGTGGAGGAAAGATTCCTGAATAATACACAGCTGAAACTGACACAATGATACAGCACTCTATATATTCATCACATGCCCTTCGTTTTGTCTCAATCATCAAATGATTGAAAGTTGGCAAGAGCTGGCTACCTTAAAACCACCTACAGAATCTGACTATGAGTTAAGACAGCATCTCTCCCTGACACCCAGACAGGAAGAAGAGGATTGGAGGAGTCATCAACCATTTACTTGTTGCAAGTGGGCAGCAAAACCCTATCATTTTTATCATAGCAGCTGTCACTCTAAAGAGTAAATGGTGCTATGACTCAGACTGTTAGTCATTTAATCCCAGGCAAAGTTAGTAAACATAAGGCAACTGTTCCTTGTGAAAGAACTTTGGTGGATGACTATGCCATGGATGTATAACTTGAATTGAGAATGTTAATGCAATGCGAAGCACTACATTTGACACAATCATTTATTGTACTTTAAGATTAATAAGTTCATAAACCCACTGTGAAATATGGAAAATTTAAAATGGCATTGAATTTTTAAGAGTTGGATTTTTACTTAAATTTAAATTGTGTAGGTTTAAAATTATAACCTATAAGCAGAAAGTCAGAAGAGGAATGTGTTTTTTTCTACTTTTTTGTAAAAAAAGTTCTTCATCCTAACTGAAACAATGACAATCACCAAGAAATTGAAAAGCGTTAGTTAATCACTGTTAGTATAATACATGATTTTATGCGTCTATCACTGATAATTATTTTTCTTTAAAAGTGCTGAACCAACAAAATGTTAGAGAATGCAATCATGTTATGACAGATCACATTTTCAAACATTTGTAACAATGGTAAAAATAGGTCACCTAACTGGTTTCTCTTCGTTTCATTTCTCTGGACCATAATAGACTTATTTGACGTATTTTGGGAATATCCTTCAGATACTATTCCCTGGTATCCTAATATTTATGCTCTTGAATTTATTGTATCAATGCTACTTGTGCAAAATATGTGTTATGTCACTCATTTTTGCCAATATAAAAATAAGCATATATGGGCATAATTAGAATATTCCTCAATTTTTCCATCTGTACAATAGGCATAATAGTAATACTAGTCTCAAAATTTATGTGGAAATTAAAATATTAATACAAGTAAACTACTTAAAACAATTTCTAGGGCATTGTAGCTCCTCGATATATATTACATACACTTAATTTCTATATAAAAACTTGCCAATATCTCTGTGACAAAACTGCAATATCCTGGAGGGTTATGAGATTCTTTGTGCATAGTATGCATAACAAACATTGTGCATCAACATTTGTTAATTCATTCAATGTAGCAGATGCCAATTAGAATTCTTATTTCAATTCCATTCTTCCTTTTACTACCTCAAAGGATAAAAAAGTTAACATAACTAGTAGCCCAGCATTTTTTACAGCTACCAACGATAATGTGACACATTTATGGTCAATGCTATGTAGGTAGACATCCTTGGCAAGGGCTTCCCTTTACCAATTCATTTTTTTCTCTTTCTGTCTAAAATGCCAGGTAGGTGCCTTGAAATGCAGTGGCCATCTTGCTTCCTTGAAATAGATTCAAACTGTATGAGTACAAAGCAGAAAAATTAAGGATTCTATTAATAGAATTTAGAATAGTTTCCTTCTAAGCTTGTTGAACCACTCTACTAACCCTGATCTGGCTTCTCTCACATGAGACAAATAAAACTATTAGTTACATCAAACACTGTAATAGACATTTTTGCTATCTGAAGCCAAATGAATTCTTAGTCAATATATAAGTTGTAAATATTTCATTATACCAGGTTAATTTTAAAAAACAATTTTCATTTCCAAATATGAAAATTTCACGCTAATGTATCTTAACTGTATTTGAAGTTTTTAAAATTACAGAGATTTTTTCCTAAGATATTGGTTTCAGAACAATTTATGGTTTCAAAGCAAATAACTGAGACCTCTGATTACAGAAATGAGAGTAGGTGCATCAGAGTAGTTAGGGCAGTGGAGATTATTTTGTGGCAAACCCTCACCAAGGCTGGCACAATTTTCTATGTAAAACCAGTTATCCAAATAAAACCCTTACCAAAAAATTGGGTGGCTCTGAGACTCAGAGACAGTGTTCAGGCCTGGGCATGAGAGACTTGGACTGTGGCTATCTTCCTTTTCTTAGTCTTAGCATGATCGCTATGAATTCTACTACACTTGATTGTTGTGTACATCAAAAAGACAATGTAGCTATAAAAAGAAATGGAGTCCTGATACATGTGACAACATGGATAAACTTTGTGGACATCATGTTGAATGAAATAATCCAGACACAATAGGACAAATATTGTATGACATCACTGATATAAAATAATTAGAATAAGCAAACTCAAAGAATCAGAATCTAGAATATAGGTTGCCAGAGGATAGGGTGGGAAAAGAGAATGGGGAGTTAAGGCTTGAAATGTATAGAATTTCCACTGGGGATGATGGAAATATTTTGTTAATGGATGGTGATTATGGTAGCACAACATTGTGAGCATAATTAACAGCATTGAATTATATATTCAAATGTGGTTAAAAGGGGAAACTTTAGGCTGTTTCCTAAATAACTTAAAAATATTACTTGAATAATTTTAAAAAGATCCATGGAACTGCACAACACAGTGACCCTTAAGTTAAACCATTAACTGTAGTTAATAGAGCAATTATTAAAAAGGACATTTATCAGTTTTAACAAATGTAACACACCAATAAAGATGCTAATTATAGGGTAAAATATAGGAACCCTATATTTTATGCATGATTATTCTGTAAACTCATGACTTCTTTAATAAAAAACGTCATCCTATCAATTAGAAAAATTAGCATTTTCTCTAACTCTCCTAAAGCATTTTATTTGGTTTTGTATTAGGTATTGAAGTCTTGAGAATAAGGAAAGTAAAATCAAGCACATAGAATATATTCAGTATATTAAATAGATAACATATTACTATTCCTCCCACATGCATAGCATTTATCCTTTTCAAATCTAATAAAGCCAGCACAATAGAGGAGTTGAGACAAATTCTCCATGGAATGTTCCATTGTTCCTCACGAAAAACATTCCTTAGTCTCTTGAAAAATGTGCATGGAATTAAATTAAATTCTACGTTCAGCAGACAGAGTTTTCCCAATTTTACCCACAGTAAATATCAGTAAGGTAAACATTCAGAGAAGTAGCTTCCAATTTGAAGTCCTATTATTCCTGACAGCTACTCTTCAGATTTCTGTGAGTGATAAGCACACCTACATGCAACCTGGGATTAATTATAGGTAGACACATTGATATAGCCTTGAATTGTGATTAGCTTCCCCCAAAGAATTGGATGAAGCTGGAACGCAACAGTTAAGATTAAATGTCAAACTATTCAAATTCTATTCAAAGAACAGAAGTGAAAATGTACTTAGAAACAGAAGCAACAAGAAAGAAAACTGAATTATAAGAGATGAAATTTTACCAAGTTACAAAATTATAATATACATTCCAGAGATAATAATCTTTTTAAATTAGGTCATGTTTTATTCCATTCCTTTTTCAATCATTTATCTATATTTACACATACTTAAATAATAAATACATTAATACAATAATATAAACATTTTATTTTTATTGCATTTGATTTCTTTTGTAGCCTGGTTACCCTAGTCAGTGTTGTCTCAGTTTGCTAAAAGTTGCTGGGAGCAATATAACAGAAATGGGTTGGTTTTTGTAATGGGAATACATTAAATGTTTACAGTTCTGAGGCCATGACTTCTTCTGAGGCCCCTCTTCTCTGGGCCTCATCTCTTTCACCCTTTTTAGGGGTCCTCTCTCCTTGCTTCTATGCTCCTCTGACTGCAGGCTCCAGCCTCTAGGACCTCTCAGTCTCTCATGTTTCTCTCTCTGCCACTTTTTTCTGTGTCTGTGACTTTTTATTCCTCCATTTATAACGGACTCCAGTAAAGGACTAAGTCCTACTCTGGGTCCCACAATCTAATCCTTTAACTCAAGATCTAATCAAAAGTTCCCATCTAAATGGGTCAACAGACACAAGAATGTGTTTGCTTTATGAACAGAATTTTCTGGGGCCACAAAAGACTCACATCAGCACAAGGGCCCTCTCCCCTTTATTCACATTCTCTTACCACCTAAATACATTTTATTAACTAAATTTTTCACATTTTTAATTTTGTGTTCATATGTTCTGTACATATATCTGTGTGGAGTATAACAACATTCCCATTCCTTGCTCTTCACACTCAGTAGTTCAGGAAAATCTGTCTAAATCTTCTTATGTAAGTTCAATTCATTTGTTAATGACTTTTTAATATTTGATGGCTTTGGTACCTCTGATCTGTTCCAAGTTTCTCAGTGACAAACATTCACTTTCTTGACTCTTTTGCCATTACATATAATACTGCAATAAGCAATCATGCTCAGCTATTCTTACATACAAGTTTTTTATTTCATTGGGACAAGACCTCAAGAGTGGGAGTCTGACACAAAGGTATGTGGTTTCAGATGATATTTCCTAGTTGTTTCACAGAGACATTACCATTAAAAGACTTTTTCTCTTATCAGCAATAAAACAGAGTATTATTTTAGTTTCTTAACAAAATTTTAAGCTAAAGAAACTTATAAATAAACAAGTGAAGCAAAACAAGATTGTTTCTTGTCCAAAGAGAGTCAAACATTGAATATATGTATCCTGACATCAAATCAAATATTTTTTCCATCACAATATTGTGATGTTCTATCTAAATCCAAGTGAAGTAATGAGATAAGTTTTAATTATTAATTTCTTCCAGATATTTCTATGATTTACCTTTTTCTCACATGCAGAAAATCTTGGTGACCATTTTCTCTGGGAGAAGTATAAAATTTAGTACCTCACTGTTATCAAACTTTATTATAATAAAGATGAAAACAATAATCTATTTTCCATTTTTTCATTACTATTAAAAAGTTACAAATATCAGGTTGTAAGGAGTAAAATGTCAGAACATACCATTTTACCTTAAATATGTGTAGATCATTTTCAAAATCATGCTAATGATTCTCCTAATTTATATCACAGAGATTATTTTAGATAAAACTCAGTAATCACATTCATGTTTAAGTTTTTACTTAGTAGGGGACCATAATACCAATGTAATAACCCATGTATTATGCTTCATTTTAAGATTCTTCCTGCAATACTCTCCTTTCTCTCTTTCTCTTTTCACAGGTAATAAACTGCAGTGTTGTCTGAAGGCTCCCTCAAATGTCTTCTCTTCCTTCCCCCAATAAAACTCTTACACATCTAATCTCTTCTGGGTGCCTGCTTCTCACAAGATCCAAACTACAACAACTTGTATCTGGAATACATACAGAATTTCTACAAATTTTGGGCTGAAAAAAGAACAGTAGAAGACGGGACAAGCTATTTCAACTAATATTTACAAATGAAGAGAGATAGACAATAGCATGTGAAAATGTAATTAATGTCATCAATTGTTAGACAAATACAAATTAAAATCACAAATGTAGTACAATTAAACACCCACCAAAATGAAAAAGACAGCTGTACCAAATTTTGGGAGATGGTGAAACAACTGGGATTCTTGTATACCCTTGGTAAGATTTTAAATTGGAATACATTTTTGGAAAACTGCTTTGAAAATGAATGATGAATAAAAGCATCCCTTATACAAAGCAATGCATTTATAGGTATTTACACAATAGAAATACATACAAATACAAGCAAAGGAATATTCTTAGCAAGATCATTTGTAGTAGCTTTATAATAGCTTCCAAAATGCAAACAAGTAAAATGCCAACCAACAGTAAAATAGATGAAAAAAACTGTAGTATATTCACATAATTGAATAATATACAACAAAGTGAATTAAAGAACTATATCCACATAAAACAGACTGATTATTTAGATATAACAAACAACAAAAGGAACAAAAGGTACTGAGATGAAAAATACCTACTAAATAAGCCCATTTATATAATATTAAAATACTGTCAAAATTATTTTATGATTTTAGAAGTCTTTATTGTGTTAGAAGTCTGCCTATCCTTGGCTATTATCTGGAAGGGATCATAAAGGCAATTCTGAGATAATTCTGTGTCTTGAACTAGGTCCTGGTTATGGATAGGTTTTCACTTTGGAAATTTTCTTTCAGATGTACCTATAATGTGTGCATTTTTAAAAATTAAAAGTGGTACATTTAAAGAGCAATCATGCATAAAATACAGAATTCCCATATGCCACCCTCTTATTAACACCTTTCATTGGTGTGATACACTTTTTACAACTGAAGAAAGCACATTTTTATAATTGTACTGTTAACTATTAACAATCTAAAAGTAATCCCATATTTTTGGTTAACCAATGATGTTAAACATACATACAAAAATGAATGCATTTTTTGCTTGAAATTTGAGCAGGATAAAGTTTCATCAGTAGTAAATATAATAAGCATGTAGCTGGATTTTTAAATAATTTTTAAAGTAAAGGGTCAAATTTATGAATTACTTTCTGAGTTATGCAAGAAAATTTACTGACCCTATTCTATGTGGCAAACATTGCACTAGTTGCTAAAATTACAATAGTGAAGAACACGGTCCTTGGGAGGATGTGCAGCTAGGTGGTTGAGCTCCTGCTTACTGTGTATGAGGTCCTGGGTTCAATCCCTGGTACTTCTTAAAAAAAAAATCTTTGTCCTCATAGAGGAAACATAGTAAATAAGTAAATTAAAACAGGGAAAATTCTATGGACAAAAATAAATCAGAGAATGGAAATATTCAAGTCATGGTGGGGTAAGCAGGACTCCCTTAAAATGGAAGGATGACAGAGAATCATAAAAGACTTTACCGAGAAGGTGTAAATTAAGTAAAGACTTGAAGGATGAGAATTATGTATAGGTATATAGACTGAGTTTAGTCATGGAAATGATATTCCAGACATAGAAAGAACAGCTTCAAAGTCACTGAGGCAATTTTATTTTTGCTAGATAAAATAGAAAAGTCAGTGTGGCTGAAATAGAAGGGAGCAAAAGTTGGGAAAATACAAAAACAGCAGAAGTTCAGGTCTTATTCTGGCTGAGATGGAAGACCACTAAATGGTTTTGAGCAGAGGAATGATGTTATCTATCTCATACTTTTAATTTAAATACTTAGTGGGTCATTGCAAAAGCTATGTAGGAATGTGCCATTGTAGAACAAAGAGAGGTTCAAGGGGACAAATTAAATAATAATTACAATAATCTGGTGGAAAAAGATATCTTGAATTTGACTATGAGCAGTATATTTGGAGAGAATTGATCAATATACAGAAGGCAGAGTCAAGGTCTTTATGTAATTTTAAAGATAAACAGAGATGTCAAAAGTGGAAAAAGGAATGAATTTCTGATACATGTTACAACATGGACGAACCTCAAAAATGTGCTGAGTGAAATAAGCCTGACACAAAAACAGATATTGCATGATTCCACACATATGAAGTATTTAGAATGATCAAAATCATAGGGACAGAAAGGAGATTAGAGGTTACAAGGGACCAGGAGGAGTGGAAAATAGGGGTGGGGCATTATTGCTCAACATGTAGTTTTTCTGTATGGGGTGATGAACAAGGCTTGGTAATGGAGGGTGGTGATGGTAAACCAACATTGTGAATTTAATTAATGTCAATAAGTTTTACATATAAAGGTTATGAAAATGGGAAGTTTTATGTTCTATAAATGCTACCACAATAAAATAAAATAAAATAAAATAATGCTCAGGTTTTAAGGATACATTCTGGTTTCTCAAGTCAAAATTATGCATTGCAAAATAAGCATATATTTAATAAAGAGTTAATTGCTGTTGCCACCCTTTATTATGAAAAGTTAATTACTTATATAATTCATGTAATATTTTTGTGACTCATTTTACTCATTGTTAAAATTAAGATAAAATAAATAGTACCCACTAATTTCAATAGGATTGTATGTGTGTGCTATCCCAGAAATGTAAAGAAGGACATTTTCAAGAGTTGGAGTAAAATTTTGCTTTTTATATTAAATAAGATTGAAACTGAGAATTGATCACTAGATATGGTAATTTGAACACTATTTGTAACGGTGATAAGAGTAATCTCAGTGAAGTGATATTTAAAAAACCTTTTAGAGTGTAATAGACAGAGAATGAGAAGACTTGGAAATTGCTGGTAAAGATAATTCTTATTCAAATTTTAGAAAAGGAGCACAAAAAATGTCATAAACTGGAGGAAATTTGGACTGTTTTTGTTTTGTTTTTCACCTGTATGCACTTTGTCTCTATAAGGAGAAATAACACCTACTTTTAATGGGGTAACTAATAAATAGATGATGATTACAGAGGATAAATCATGTAATCCAGGTGTACTTTTTATATATTACACTCACACTCCCCTGGTTTGTATTCCAAGCATTTGTATTCCAGATACATTCTAAAACCAAATTCTGAAGAAATAGGATAAGTATAGCACATATTACTTGAGAGTGAGCAAGAACCCCAGAAACAAAAGAGGTAGCAAATGGGTATGGCTAACTTGGTCCCCTGTTGACCCTTAAACATACATGTTCAAGGAAATCTAAAAATGGTTAGGAGATACAGTTGAAAAACAGCATATATCTAAACTTCTGCTCATTGAAGGCACGGAAATCTTCAGTTTCATTGTAACTAGGTTCATTAACTGCTAAAATGATAACACCAACATCTTTCAGAGAAATACAACAAAATCTAGAGTCCACATATACATCACAATGTCAAGAATGCAACATTAAAAATTCATGGCATACAAAGAACAAGGGAAATGTAACCATTTCAGAAGAGAATAAAAAAAATCGAAAGAGAGCAACTCTGAGAAGATCTATTGCTTCACACATGGTCCTTACAGCAGCCATCCAAATAATAAGCTAAGTGAAAATAACTCACAATAAGTGCAAATTTCAGCAAAGAACCAATAAATGTGAAAAAGAACCCAATGAAATGTTTAGAATAGAAAATAAAAAGGTGAATGTTATTAACATATATAAATACATAAAATTAAATGAGTTTCTTAGCAGAATGAAAAAGACAGAGTGTTTGAAGTTAGATGAAAAGAAAGCATCCAACCTGAAGAAAAGAGGGTGAAAAAAATTGATAAAAATGAACAGAACCTTAAAGACATCTCACATATGGGTTATCAGCAGTAGAGATTAAGAGAGAAAAGTTGGGATGAAAATATTTGAAATATATATATATATATAAACTTTCCTAATCAGGTAAAATACATAAATTTATAAATTCAAGAATTCCAGTATGTTAGTTTGCCACAGGGCTTCTCATGCAAAATACAAGAAATGGATTGGTCTTTATAGAGGGGATTTATTTGCGGTAAAAGCTTACAGTTCTGAGGCTGTGAAATGTCCAAACCAAGGCACCACCAGAGAAACTTTCTCACCAAAGTCAGCTACTGTCGATTCTTGGCTCCTGCCACGGAATGAAGATGGTTGCTTATCTCTGCTGAGGTCTCTGCCTTCTCCTCCAGAACATACTGTCTTTTGGAGCTTAGTTGTGGGTAACCCAGCATAGGTCTTGTTTCTTACCAGGCCTCCTCTCTCAGCTTTGGCTACTTTACTTTCTTGCCAAGTTCAGCTATGAGTTTTCAGGCATATGGCAGTGTTCATCTCTTCAGCCTTGAGCTACTCCATGGGTCCAGCCCCTTGGGGACCTCTTAGCAGGCCTGTGTGCTCTGCTGGTTCTAGACTCCAGGACATCTCTCACCCTTGACATTTCTCTGTTTTCTTGCAGTCCTTTCTCTCATGTGGCAGGGTCAATATGGCTACTTCCTTTTGCTGTGTCTATCACTCTCTGTGTCTATTCATATGAGCTCCCGTAAGAGGGCAGAAATTTACCCCGAGTTATATCTCACTGATATAGTTTGAATTGTTGCTCAAATGTGGCCACTCTGTAAGCAAAACTCAGCATGTAAATGCATTACCTTCCCCCCAGCATGGGACATGACTCTCAGGGATAAACCTCCTGGTGCCAAGGGATTACTACCAAGCATCAGTTGGTAATGTGACTAGAAAAAGACCTTGAATAAAAGGGTCAACTCAGACCAGCAGAATATCTCAGCCTATATGTAGGGTCATCTGTTAAAAACTGCTTTTTGGCCTTGAATAAAAGAGGGAATTGGCAAAGATGAAAGAGTTTATATGGTTAAGAGTCTTCAAAAAAAGTTGGGAGGTCATTAGAGGGGTTGCACTTATGCATGCCTCAGCAGGACCCCAGAGACAGCCAAAGTAGATACAACCCCAGGTACTGGTTGTCCTGAGGATTATGGAGACCTACTGGTTCTATGGTCATGGCAAATGGCTCTGGAATTCAGTGCCATATCAGTTGGCCCTACTTTGGAATTTGTGTTCCTGAGTATGATGCAGTTGGACTCAGAGGTGGCCTTTCTACACATGCCTCTTCTGTCACTTTTACTGAATCTGTGGTTGGTGCTAGGTTGGTGTATACTCAGGAGACTTGACTCTCTGGACTGTCCATGTGCCAGCTGGGCCCTGAGCCTCAGCAGTCTTGCAACTCCTATCTTCTGGTTCATTGGACTTATCCAAGTCACCTAACAGGGAGGTCAAGATGATCAACCACCACACAGGGAAATGAGAGTGCCTACAACTACAAGCAGAAGAACTGCATCCATCATCCATGTGGATTCTAAGCCCTCTCTCGATATAGAGGTGAAGTGGACATCACCATCCCAGGGTCCACAGGATGGAAGAATAAAATATGGATTAGAGTGGACTTACTGATATTCTACTATGGAACTATTGTGATTAGTAATGGAAGAAAATGTAGCATTGATGTGGAGAAAGTGGCCATGGTAGTTGCTGGAGTCAGGGAGAGGGAAGAATAGATGTAATGTGGGACATTTTCAGGACTAGAAGTTGTCCTGAATGGTGTTGTAGGGACAGATGCTGGGCATTATATATCCTGCCATAACCCACTGGGTGGACAGGGGCAGAGTGTAAACTACAATGTGGACTGTTATCCATGTGGTGAGGTGGTGCTCCAGGGTGTGTTCACCAAGTGCAATTAGTGGGCCGTGGTGGTGGTAGTGGTGGTTGTTGATATGGGAGGAGAGGGGTGACGGGTTTGGGGGGTATATGGGAACCTCTTACATTTTTTGAATGTAACATTAAAATATATATAAAGAAAAAAAGTCTCACACCCACAGGAATGGATGAGTTCAAAAATATAATCTTTGTCTTTGGAGATTCATAAAAGAACTTGAAAATGTCACACCCATCATATAAAAACAGGAAAATTTAAGAAAATCATATTGAGATGCATCATAATCGAAGTGTTGAGAACCAAAGAAAATTCTTGGAGGCAGACAGAGGAAAGTAGCACATTAGATATAGGATCTGAAAATTTGAAGGGCAAACAATTGAGGACAACTTTAATAGATTTGTTAAAGAAAAACTACTCCCAAATTAAAATTTTACTCCAGAAAAAAAGAAACATTTAAATATAAAGGTGAAATGAACATGCTGAAACAATTTCTTTTTAGTCTTCATGAAAAGGATACCAGAAAGAAAATAGATCTGGAGGAAATGAATAAAGAGAATTGGGAAAACAAAATTTTACACTTTTCTTAACTAAAAAAAATACAAAAAACTATTAAAAAACATTCACTTCTAGGATTTATAATGTAAATGATATGATGTAATACAAGTGTAACTCAAATGATGTTAGGGTGTAGGTAAAACTGTTGCATGGTTAGTCTATTTTATTTAAACTACTATAATATGAATTTTAATTATACTGTGAAAATTTAAAGCTGTATATTGTAATTTTTAAAGTAACCATTAATAATTGTAAAGAAGTATACATAAAAAGCTAATACAGTAAAATGAAATTCTAAAAAAAGTCAAACAATCCTAAAGAAGACAAAAAGAAATAAGAATATGAAAAAGAGATAAAAATAAAACAAAACATACATTAAAGAAATAGAGCAAATTTGAACCACATAAATTATTTTACTAAATGATACAGAATTAACACTCAAATTAAAAGGAAGAGATTTTCTGAATGGAAAAAGTAGCAAAACTTGATTATAAGCCCCCAATAAGAAATGTGCGTAGTATATAAAAACACAAATTGGTAACAAGTAAATAATGGAAAGAGATTTGCAATGCAAACTACAGACATAAGATGATTGTCTAAGCTTTTTTGAATATCAGGTAAAAATTGTCTTCAAAACAAAGAGTATAAACAAAAGTAAAAGGGATGTTTCCAAATGAATAAATGGCTATTCTTTAGGAAGGTTTCAAAATTATTCATGTATTTGTACCTGATAAAAAAGCATCAAAATTAATTACTAGATGTAAGAGAAAAATAGATAGTTGTAAAATCACTATCAGTGATTTTAATAGCGATGTCTCAGTAATTAGAACAATTGCACATGCTCAAAAATAGGAAAGACAGAGAGGATGTTAACAGCACTATGAACCTAATTTATATTCCTAGAACAATACACCTCCAAGCAGGAGAAATACACATCTTTTCAAGTGCACATGATAGTCACCTCAATAGACAGTAAAACAAGACTTCATGAATTCCAAGGGTTTAAATCAAGAGATTATACTCTGTGGACAAATCAGAATTGAATTAGAAATTAATTACAATGCAATCTAAGAATACCCTACTATTTGTGAAGTGAATAACATATTTCTTCAAAATTACATGGGTCAAAGATGGAATAAAAAAGTCATACTTTGGTAACAAATATTGTGAGATCAGCTAAATCAGTGATTAGTGCAGATTTTATAGCTCTAAATGTTTATATAAGGGAACAAATGTTCTAAACCAGTGACCTAAGATTACATCTTTAGGAACTAGAAATTGATAAATATATATCCCTAATGTAAAGAGAAGGAAGGAGATGAAAATAAGAATCGAGTCATGTAAAATGATCAATAAAATTGCTAAACAACAAGTTAGATTAATCAATGAGGATGGGGGCTGGGGGAAAGAGGGAAAAGGAAGAGTGAGAAGAATGTGGAGATAAAGAGTATCAGGAATGAGATCACAACAGATCAAGCAGACATTAAAATGGTAATAAAATTATATAAATGCCTTTATATCTCTTAGTTTTAAAACGAAGAAAACTGACAAATTACTTGAAAGACAAACACTCATCAATGATAATAAAGAAGATATAGGTAAATTGAACAGTCTTTCAAAGATAAAAGCCTTCACACACACACACACACACACACACACACACACACACACAATCCCCGGCTTAGATGACTTCATTGAAGAATTCTACCAAATAATACCCTTTCTACAAAAATCCCTTCAAAAGTTAGAAGAGAAGAATCTCTTCTCCACAATTGTTTTACAAGATCAGGGTTAACCTGGTACTATTATCAAATGAAGTCATTACAAGAAAACAAAGTTGCAAAATAATATCCCTCAGAAACTTAGACATATCAATCTTTATCAAAACGTTATCAAATGGAACTCTGCAATATGTCGAGGTGGACCATACCACATAATTGAGTGTTAGGCTGTCCAAGAAATGCAAAGTTGGTTTAAAATGTGAAATACGTTGATGTAATTCTACCTTATTAAGACAATTGGGATAAAAAACATAAAAATCTTTTAATAGATACAGAAAAGTCCTTTGACAAATTAAACAGTCATTCATGAAAAATTACCAGAAAAGCACAAGGCTTTTTAGGCCTAAAGCAAGCAGAATAAAATAAATAATAAAAATTAGAGCCAATCATTGAAAATAGTAGAGAAAATCAACAAAACTAAAGGCTGGTTCTTTGAAAATTTCACTATAAATGTTAAAATTCTAACCAGGTCAACCAAGAAAAAAGAGAAAAGATATGAATTAATAATTACAGAAAGGAAAGAAAAGTCATAATGACTGATCTCATGGACATTAAAGTCATAATAAATGAGTACTACAAACAATTCTGTGCCTGAAAATTAGATCAAATAAAGCAATTCTTTGAAAGACTCACACTGCCAAAGCTCACACAAGGAGAAAGAGATGATCCAAATAGGCTTATATCTATTAAGGACATTTAGTATTAATTAATAATCTTCAAAATAAGAAAGTACCATGCCCAGATGATTTCACTAGTCAATTTTACCAAAATTTTAAGAAAGAAATTATTCCAATTGCACACAATATCTTCCAAAAAATATAAAATGAGGGCCTACACCCTCAGTCATTCTACGGAGAACATTACCCTAAAACCAAAGCAAGGTAAAAATATTACAAGAAAGGAAATCTGCAGAGCAAGATACTTCATAAACAAAGATGCAAAAATGCTCAACAAAATAGAATCCAATAATATATTGAAAGAAATATATGTCATGACCAAGTGGAATTTATTCCACTTATGCAAGTCTGATTCAATATTAACAATCAATGCAATTCACTGTATCAAGAGAATAAAGAAGAAAAAAACACATGATCATATCAATTGATATATGAAAGCATTTGACAAAATACAACATCCATTCACAATAAAATTTTTCAGCAGGTTAGGGATACCTCAATTTGATAAATAACATCTACAAAAAATCTACAGTTAACATCATGTTTACTGGTGAGAAATGAGATACTTTCCACATATAATCAGGAAAGAGTTAAGAATTTCCTCCTCCACCACTTCTACATCTTCTTAAAGTATTATAATAAAGACATGGAACTATATAAGAAAAGTAATAAAAGGAGTATAGATTGTAATATAAGAAATGAAACTGTTCACAAATGATGATTGCCTATGTAGAAAAAAAAGAATTGACAAAATAAATGCTGGTACTAAAAAGCTAGTTAGCAAGGATGCAGAATAGAAAATTTATATCAAAAGGTCAATTGTCTTCCTTATACTAGCAATGAACATTTTAAATTAAAAATTTAAAAACCATTTAAAATAGCATAAAAAATTGAAGCATTTAGTTATAAAACAGCAAAATAGATACAGGTTCTCAGCAAAGAAATATATAAAACTCTGATAAAATAAATAAATATAAATAAAGAGAAGTTTCATGTTTGTGGATTGGGAGACTCAATATTAATGTCCTTCAATAGGTTTGGGAAATTTTCTACCTTTATTTCTTCAAATATTCTTTCTGCCCCTTTTCCTTTCTCTTCTTCTTCTCTAACACCCATGACATGTATATTTGTATGCCTTTTGCTGTCATTTAGTTCCATGAGACCTTGTTCAATTTTTTTCATTCTTCTCTTCATCTCTTCTTTTGCATGTTCACTTTCAGAGGCCATTTCTTCAAACTCACCAATCCTTACTTCTGCCTCCTCAAATCTGTTATTTTATGATTCCAATGTTTTTTTTTAAATTTCATTACAACTTTCATTCCCATAACACCTGCTATTTTTCTATGTATGCTTTCAAATTCTTCTTTGTGCTCATTCAGTGTCTTCTTAATATCCTTAATCTTTTTAGCCATCTCATTGAATTCATTAAGAAGATTTGTTTGAATGTCTATGACTAATTGTCTCAACTCCTTTATGTCATCTGGAGGCTTATCTTATTCCTTTAACTGGGCCGTAGCTTCCTGTTTCTTGGTGTGGATTGTAATTTTTTGGTGGTGTCTTGGTATCTGAATTACTAGACTATTTTTTCTTGGGTGCAGTTTTTCTCTTTCGTTTAGGGCTTCCTGCTCTTTCTCCCTTACTGGTTGTGCAGTAGGAGCCAACGTTGTAATTAGTACTATAAGCTGTGGAGGTTCAAGCTGCCCTCATTGCACCAGTGGGTGAAAGAAACTGGTTCCTACCATCACAGTGATTTTTGGTCAGCCTGCCTTCCCCTCAGGCTGAGGGTGGGGTCAAAATGCCAGCCATCAGCCTCTTTCTGACTTGGGCTGACTCACACCCCAGCTGTTCCCAACATTATATCTTAGCCAGCTGAGTCTACCAATCAGTAGCTGAATTCGGCAGCCAACCGTCACCTACTCCCCTTTTTTGGGGGGGAAATGGAGCTTCCAATTCCAGTCACAGAATAGTTCCTGGTGTGGCTGGTGTTGCCAGAGTAGGATAATCACCCAACTCCATGGCTTGTCCCATAATTTCCTGTAGAGTCTGTCAGAGGTCCCCAGAGCTTTGTCCCTGCTGGAGATGGCACTGGGGTCTAGGTTAGAGCTGCAGTCTGATCTGGGCGGAAAGAAGCCAGTCCCCACCATCACTGTGATTTTCAGTCTGCCCTGCCTCCTCTTGTGCCAGATGTGGAGTTAAGATGGCAGATCCCAGGCTCTTTCTGACTTGGACAGGGTCAAACTTTAGCTGTTCTCAGAATTATACTTTAGCCTGTTGAATTTACTCATCAATAACTGCAACTGGTGCCCAACTGTCTCTTCCTCCCCTGTTTTTGGGAAGTGGAGCTTTCAATTCCAGCCACAGAACAATTCCTGAGGTGGCTTGTGCCTCCAGTTGAGGATGAAAACCGGCCTCCATGGTGTGGAGCGCTCTACTTATGATCTTTTCTGCAGATGGGCAGTCTCCTCCTTCCATTCTTTCAAGTATGTTGCAAGTTGCTCTTCTGGCCTCCTACAGCCCCCAAATAAGTGCTTCAGCAAGCTCCAGATAATTCTGGGTTTTACTAACTGCCCTGTAGCAGAAGCTGACTCTAGGAGCACATTACTCCACCACCATCTTACTTCTCATTATTTTTTGGATTAAATGGGATAAATGTGCCTGGACATAATTTTTTAAAGGAACATTGCCATAATTTTTTGAGTTATCTTTTGTCTGTTATTTGATTTTTTAAAGTTGAAATAAAGTTTACTTTAAAAAATGGAAAGCATGATTGAAAACAATGGGAGCAAATCCGTCAAAGAAAGGAAATTAAAATGAAATTACTGTCGTCCACAAAAATATATTTATTTTAATATAGAATATGAATAATGACTGAAAAATGCATTATAGAAAATGATAAATTTTTGTCATTGTAAAGTTTAAATATCATCAGCATCTCTCAGTTTTATTTTTCAAGTTCTTGTTTTCTGCTGGAATTATGGTGAAAAAGTCAATAGGAAATACAGTTTCACTTAATTCCTTCCCTTAACTTTATAATAAATAACTTAGAATGATTACCAATGACATCCATTTTGGCAATTTAATAATCCAGAGATAAACTGTTAATTCATGGGATTGTGGTTACATTATTGTGTGTTTAATATCAGTAAAAATAATAGTGTGTGCCAGATGCCATAAGTCAGAAAACCTTGCCAAAATCCAATTGAGAAGAGAATATCTGTAATAATTTCCCTTGACAGGCCATGCTTGAGCATCTGAAAATTTAACAAGAAAAATAGGAATACAGAATAGAGTTTTTCTTGGCAAAATTCCAGGAATTCATGTTGAATGGCTCACTAAGTACCATAAATAAGTTATGACTAAATATAGAGCAAAGAGCTCTTCTTGGGAAGTAAACAATGAGTACAGGATAAGGATTTCACAGAGCACATGTTATTATGTCTCTACAAATGGAACTTTGAAACAAAGGGGTTATGTTCAAAGTGCATATTCTTTCATAAAGGAACATTTTGAATAAAACTTTTTTTCTTATATAAGACTTATCAACATTATTTCACTTTCAAGAAAGCAAATTTACATATGTACAAAAAGCCTATAATTAATCCTTTTGTTTAATCAATAATCAAAATATACAATTTTAGTTTGTTCATCTAAAATATGGAGAGATCTTGAGACAATGGAGTGACTATTTAGGCAGAGAAATTTAGGGGCAAACAAAATTTTTAAAAGTGTGTAAGCAAGAGAATATACATATAGAGAAAGGCAGAGAGAGGAAAGATCTACTGAAAGATTAAGACATCTACAACAAACACTACATAAATTCTTAATAATCCAATTTGCCATCCTCAATTGTTCTTTATTTTTAAAGAATTTTTCTGTCCCTTCCTTCTTCCCCTCCCACTGCCCTGCTGTTTTTGCTGTCTGTGTCCATTCGCTGTGTGATCTTCTATATCTATTTCTCTTTCTGTACACTCTTCTCGTTTTTTTTCTAGGATTCACTGGGATTCTATACCGCGAACCTCTGATGGGAAGAGAGGTTCCCTGATCCTTGCACCACCTCAGTTCCTGGTTTCTGCTGCGCTTCACCTTGACTCTTCCCTTCCTCTCTCATTTGTTGCATCATCATTTTGCTGTGTGACTTACTTGAGTGGGCACTGGTTCACTGTATGGACACTTGGCTCACCTCATGAGAACTTGCTTCCTGTATGGGCACTCGTGTCAGCACGTGGCTTCTGCACAGATACTGGCTCACCACACAGGCACAATTTCCCTTTATTTTTTCACCAGGAGGGCCCAGGGATTGAACCCAGGTCCTCCCATATGGTAGGTGGGAGCCCTTTGACTTGAGCACATCTGATTTCCCCCAATCCTTCCTAACCATATAAAAATTTAGTTACTTGGATTCATAAAAAAGGCCCCAAAGATATGATCGTATAATAATTAAGGTAAGTGCCTGGTTACTCATTTAAGATAAGGATTGTATACATTCCTAGTACTATTCTAGAAATTCTTACATTTTACTAAGATAGTATCACCCCCTAGGCAATTTGAGAAGTATACAAACTAAAAGCATTTTTGTGGTTACATCAAATGGAATGTTAGTTGTTGTGGTGGAGTGAATTGTGCCTCCCTCACAAAAAAATACATTAGTTTTCTAACTCTCCAGTCTTGTGAATGTGAACTTATTTGGAATAGGAGCTTTGAAGATGCTATTAAGTAGAATAAGCTCAAAATGATTAGGATGGACCTTAAACCAATATATTTTGTGTCCATATAAGGAGAGGAAATTTGGACACAGTCACAGAAAGAGAGAGAAAGAAATGGCCATGAAACAGCAGACAAGATTGAATTATGCTGTGGTAAATCAAGCCAAGGAATTACATAGATTCCTGGCTACCCATAGGAAGCCAAGAGCAGTTTGTAACCCCTTAAAGTGGGAATATAGTCCTGCTGATATTGATTTTGGACTTTTGGCCTCCAGAACCATTCAGCAGTATATTTCTGTTTTAGGCCACTCAGTCTGTGGTCCTTTGTTATGGCAGTCTTGGCAAACTAAGACAGTTGTTCAGACAACACTTGGATAGGGCCGTATAATTCTAAGTGAAGGTTGTAGAAGAATCATTTGTGATTTTTTTTTGAGAATTCTCCTCCCTTAAACTTAGAATAGTGTAGATAAATTTTGCAATTAAAAAAGTACAGAAGGAAGGACAGAGAAAAAGATTGAAATAAATAAACCTAAATGATTTAGATTAAAAATAAAAGTTTTTGTTTTTGGCTGGTTCAGTGGTCACTGATAAAGACCTAGTGATATTAAAAGATAGCAGTTGGAAAACCTGTGTCTGGTAATCTAGACTAAAAACAAACAAACAAATGTTAAAGGAATGGTGGAAGGGGGCAAAGTCTGAATGAAGGATATTTGCAGAAATTCTGAATTAAGCTGAAATGTTCTTGAAACCAAACCATCCTAGTATGTTTCACAGTTTGAGGAACACTGGTTGAGTTAGCAAATATCAAGTAAAACAATTAACTTTTGGGGTGCTTAACTGTCAATCTGAAATATATTCTGATGAGACAATATATTTTAAAGAAACAAAAAAATTGCACCTCTCCAAAAAATCAAGTAACAAATTTCATTACAGAAGAGTATATATCAGTCTTCTCAAAATATATAGTAAATCCTAAAAGAGGGAGTGTACACACATCTACAAAGACTTCAGAAGAATACCATTTAGGCCAATAATTATATAGTCAGAAGAGTCTTATAAGTCAACAGATAATTTCAAATGAGCTAGAATTCAGGGTATGTAGCACAATCCTCTATTGTAAAAATAATTCCTGTCAAAAATAAGATAAAAGAATCATCCTTGAGCTAGAAGTTCATTTAGATTTATTAGCAAACCACACAGTAAGTGTGGAAAAGTGGGAATAGAGAATTACAAAAATATCTGAAATGATTTCCTCATGTTTTCTTTTAGGAAAGGGTAAAAGTATAATTACTGAAAGAATTTAAAATGAAAAATTATTAATCCAATAACTGAGGCAGGTGAGGATGATAGAAAATAGGCTGAATTTGAAGAGTGTTGGTTTCATCAACATTTGTAGTGAAGTGTCAAAATATGTTGTTTCAATTTGATATATCAAGAAATGTTGTTAAAATATACATCTATAAGCTACCCTCAAACTTTTCACAATATTCAAGTGCACAAGCACAGAAAGGCAAAACAATGTAAACTTATAAATCATATAGAAACGTATGTAATACAACTTTTAAAAATTGAAGAAATAGAAAGTATGGAATTAGAAAACAATTTTTTAAATGAAAAATATAACCACATTCTAAGTACAAATGAGAAAATGGAATATACTCTAGATATTTCAATAGGAAAGATTTTAATATTTAATTCAGGCAATTACAGAATAACTGAAGCATTTGAAAGAATAGTGATAAGGAAAAATAACATTAAATTTTAGAAAAGAAGCACAGGAATTACATGAAGCCATTGTCAATATCTCATCTACTTTGAGCTATTAAGGAAGAGTCTCTCAGTCTAGAATCAGAATCACAAACAGGGATACCATCTATTATGCGTAGCTGCCGACAATCACATTTACCTCTGTTTTTCCAAAGACCTTGTAAATAGCTCTCCTTTCACTCTCAAAATTGCACCAGTTTGGATGATAAGTTTTATGGTTACCTTAGACATTGAAAATAGGCTTCTTCCAAAGGGCACTGGAACATAGGTATCCCCCCAAAGAGCAGAAATAGAAATTGCTGGATTTTCTACTGAGGCAGTCACATCACTGCTAGTGGAAGAATTACTTGCTATTACTTTGTGGAGCATGTAATCATTATTATGGAGTCACAAACTGAATCTATTACATGATTCTATTTTACATAAGGGACTCATTTCATTAAAGCTATAATCTTCTCTCTGCAAATAGTATAAACATTTGGCTTTAAGTGGGAAGGATAACTAATTTTGTTTAGCATAGTTCTCAGACCCTGGGGCACTACCAGGCTTTGGTGCTGAACACAGCCAGTGACCAGTTGAAAACTTAAGTTACCTCCTTTAGGGAGGGTATAAATAAATTTTTCACATGATGAGACACTTTTGAAATTGTACATATTAGAAGAAATTCACATATAAATTGGGCTTCTAAAACATTTGGCTGTGGTTAACGTAAGTTTTTTTCCTCCCCTCTTTCAGGAGCAGCAATTCCTTTAGCAATACATATGGTTCATGGGAAGTTGATGCAACCAGTGTATTTCTTCCATCAGGTAACAGTTACTGAATCATGTTGGGTATGTGATCTAAGAATCATAGATAATGAGTATATCTCAGAACAGTATTTTTCTCTGTCTCTCTTGCTTGATAGTTTGGCAATTATATGTCTTAAAACTGCTGCAGTTGTTTTGCTAAAATAAGGAAAGTTGCCCTTAATATGCAGCTGAATCAAAGAATAGATTAAACCGAACAGAATCAGAGTGGGTCTCTGATTTAGAGCAATTGGTAACTCTGATCACTATTGTTTTTATATTGTGAAATAATATATTCCTATAATAGTACAAAAAATTTTAGTAGATTTTGTTTTACTTACCTGCAAGCATGAGTATCTTAAAAGAGACACTGGAAATTCCAGTGAATGTCAGTGATACTTTGGCTAAGTGGGAGCTAGGTTTTTTGGTAGTATTTATGGGCTAATAAGCACTGTCTACAAGAATTTAGATGAAGAGCTATAACTAATTTTCTAACGTAACTGATATTATTCACCACTATTATTTTGATTACTCACTAATAATAGTTTTTAATATATATTCTTGCATACACAAGGATTCAGAATTTTTATATTTTCCTAACACATGTTATTCTTTTGTCAATTATGAGCCTCTTGGGTGCCTGTGTGCCTGTGTGAATGTGTGTGTGAGTGGTGTCATTAGGTGGTGGTTTGTTTGTTTTTATTCTAAGAGCCATGTAGCTCTACCAGCTGTCTTTGTAGTAGTATTTGCTTGCTGTATCTTCCTTTTACCTTATTGTATTTCTTAGAAACAACAAAAAGGCAGATATTTTAATCACCATTTTTGGGGTGTATTATATATAAAATAAAATGCACCCATTACAACTGCACATTCCAATGCTTCTTGACAAATGTTATATCCTTGTCACAGGTTATAGAGTTAATATATAGGGCATTTCCATAAGAACATCCCAAGTACACTTGATTTTCTTTCTGTCACTATAAGTTTTGTGTGTGTGTGCCCCTTCTAGAATTTTATATAAATGGAATTATTCAGAGTGGTAGGTTGATTTACACACCCAAGAAGAAAAAAAAAAAAAAGTTCTTAATCTAAATCCATTCCTGTGCGTGTGAAAACCCATTGCAAATAGGACCTTCTGAAGATTTTTTTTAAGATTTATTTTTTATTTATTTCTCTCCCCTTCTCCCCCCACACCGAGTTGTCTTCTCTCTGTGTCCATTCTCTGTGTATTCTTCTGTGTCTGCTTGTAACTTGTCAGCAGCACCTGGAATCTGTGTCTCGTTTTATTGCATCATCTTGCTGCATCAGCCCTCCATGTGTGTGGCGCTGTTCCTGGGCAGGTTGCACTTTTTTCACGCTGGGCGGCTCTCCTTATGGGGTGAGCTCTTTGCGCATGGGGCTCCCCTACCAGGGAACACAACTGCGTGGCACGGCACTCCTTGCACACATCAGCACTGAGCATGGGCCAGCTCATCACATGGGTCAGGAGGCTCTGGGTTTGAACCGTGGACCTTCCATGTGGTAGGCAGAAACCCTATCGATTGGGCCAAATCTGAAGATGTTGTTTTTAGTTATGGTATGGCCTGGCAGAATGCTCCTGGGCCTAAATCCTATTACTGGAGGTTTTATGAAAAAAAGATCAGTGGAATTGCTGAAAGAGTATTGCCATGTAACAAGAAAGCCAGGGAACCCCAAAACCCCCATACCTTCAGAATGCTACCAACCAGGGGAGGAAGGAAGCCAAATAGGCTCTAGAACTGTATATCAGTAAATTTATTGTTAAGCCCACCCATTGTGAAGTATTTGTTATAGCAGCATCAAAACTAAGATACACTTTATGCAATCTTCTTGTATACTCTGTTAAATCTATTATTTTTAGATTCATCTATATTATTGTATGCATCAAAAGATTATTCTTTTTATTTTTAATAGTATTTCATTGTTTACTGTGTTTTAAATTTATTCATGTGTGGATGAATGTTTATGTTGTTTCTAGTTTGAAACTATTATGAATAAAGTTGCTGTAAACATTTATAGAGCTGTTTTTCTGTGGACATGTGTTTTCTGATATGAAAATACCTAGGAGATGAATTGCTATGGCATATTGTAAATGCCTATTTACCTTTCAAAGGAAATGCCAAAATATCTTACAAAACAGCTATACCATTTTACATTTCCATCACCAAAATATGAGAATATCAGTTGTTATGTCTTCTCCAACATTTAGAGTTGTCAGTGTTTTATTATTTTATTTTATTTTAAATTTTTGTAGAAAAGTTGTGAGTTTACAAAAATAGTCATGCATACCATACAGGATTTGCATACATCACTCTCCCACCAGCACCTTACTTTTTGTGACACATGATAAATGATGAAAGAACATCATCGTAATTTCCATAGTCCATAGTCTATACTTGGTGGTTTTTTTCCCAACAAGCCATCCTTTAATTAACCATGTATTAGTACTGTATATTTACTAAATTTCCTGAAAGAATCTCCTCAATAATGTACTGTTAGCTACAATCAGTTATCCACCATGGAATTCACTGTGTTATATGGTCTCCTGCCTTGTACAAGCCATCCAAAGTGTATACTCAGTGGTTCTCAGTTTCATCACAGAATTGCACTGCCATTGGTTCAGTCCATTTTAGAATGTTTTCTTTATTCCAAAGGGAAAAATCCCACACCCCTTTATACCCACACCATTTTTGACCCTTAGCATTGATATAGTACTTTCTTTGCAATTGGTGTAAAAATATAACTTTATTACTGTTAATAGAGACTATAATTTGTGTTTTTTCCATGTATCATCATATTCTTAACACTTTTTATTAGAGAAACATTCATGTATTTGTACTGTAAACCACAATTATCATCTACCACTGAAATCACTATGCTATACATTCCCTAGATTATCCTCTAGCTTTTTTTTCAGTTGACATTAACATCCCTACACTATTCCTTGCAGCCAGAATCACATTTATAAATGAGCTGTGTTAGTTATACTATGTGTTACCATCAACTCTATCCATTTTCAAACATTTACAATCAGCTTTATTAAACATTTTCCATCCATCCATCATCAGCACTCCCTTTTCAACACGCATTCTAACTCCTAGTAATCGATACTCTTATTATTTAGCCCCATGAATTTATTCATTGAATTTAATTCATATTAATATAATATTTGTTCTTTTTTTGTTTGATGTATTTCACTTAATATAATGTCCTCAAGGTTTATCAGTTTTGTCATGTGCAGCCTAACTTCATTTCCTTTTATAGCTGAATAGTATTCCATCATATGCATATACCATATTTTGTTTATCCATTCATCTGTTGATGGACATTTGTTTTTTTTTCCATATATTAGAAATTGTGAATAATGCTACTGTTAATTTCACCATGCAAATATCTGTTTGTGTTCTTGCTTTCAGTGTTTCTGAATATATTGCTAGTAGTGGGATTTCTGGGTCATAGGGAAGATCTATATTTAGGTTCCTAAGGAACAGCCAAACTCTTCCATAGACACTCCACCATTTTACATTCCCTCCAATAGTGAAGGAGTGTTCCTATTTCTCTGCATCCTCTCTAGCACTTGTAGGTTTCTGTTGTTTTTGTAATTGTCATTCTGTAAGGCATGATATGATATCTCATTGTAGTTTTGATCTGCGTTTTCTTAATAGCTAATGATGTTAAGCATCTTTTTATGTCCTTTTTGGCCATTTATATTTTTTCTTTGGAAAATGTCTATTAGATTTTTTTGCTCATTTTTTAAAAACTTCATTGCTTCTCTTTTTATCCTTGAGTAATATGATCTCTTTAAATAACATAGAAATCAAACCCTTATTGCATATGTGGTTTCCCAATACTTTCTCCCAATGAGTATGTTGCCTTTTCACCTTCTTACTGAAGTTATTTGAAGTACAAAAGTGTTTAATTTTGAGAAGTCACATTTAACTATTATTTCTTTCATTGCTTAAACTTTGGATTTAAGGTTTAAGAAATCACCACCGACCACAAGATACTGAAGATATTTCCCTAAAAATTCTAGGAGTTTTATGATTTTACCTTTTTATTTGGATCCTTGATCCATTTTGACATAATTTTTGTATATGGTGTGAGATAAGGGTCCACTTCTTTTCTTTTAGGTATGGATTGCTAGTTCTCCCAGCACCATTTGTTGAATAGGCTGTTTTGACCCAGATGGGTGGTTTTGACAGCCTTGTCAAAAATCATTTGACCACCCTTGCATACCTGCAACAAACCCATTTAATCATAGTGTATAATTCTGTCAAAAATCACTTGACCACAGATGGGAGAGTATATTCTGAACTCTCAATTCAATTCAATTGGTCAATATGCTTATCTTTATATCATTACCATGCTATGTATATGACTGAAGCTAACTAATATGCTTTAAAGTCAGGAAGTGAGAGTCCTCCATCTTTGTTCTTTTTAAAGATATTTTTGGTTATTTGAAGACTCTTACCCTTCTAAATACATTTAATAGCTGGCTTTTCCATTTTGTAAAATGAGCTGTTGGAATTTTTATTGGCATTGCATTGAATTTGTAAATCAGTCTTAGTAGAATTGGCATCTTAATGAAATTTAGTCTTCTAATCCAAGAACATGGAATATCCTTCAATTTATTTATGCTTTCTTTGGTTTATTTTATCAATGTTTTGTAGTTTTCTGAATACTGGTCCTTTATGTCCTAAATATTTTGTTATTTTAGTCATCATTGAAAATGGACTATTTTTTTTCTGAGTTCCTCTCAGCTTGCTCATAAGTTGTGTATAGAAATCATACTTACTTTTCATATTAATTTTGTACCCCACCACTTTGCTCAACTCATCTATTAATTCTAATAGCTTTGGAGGGATTTTTCAACTTTTTCTAGGGATAGGATAATATCATCACTGAATAGTTAAAGTTTTACTCTTCCTTTGCTATTTGGGTGCCTTTTATTTCTTTTTCTTGCGTAATTGGTTTAGCTAGAACTTCTAGCACAATATTGAGTAACAGTGGTGACAGTGCACATACTTGTCTTTTCCTGCTGTCAGGGGGAATGATTACAGCTATTTACCATTGAGTACAATGTTATCTGTGGGTTTTTCATAGATGTACTTTATTATGTAGAGAAAGTTTAGTGTTTTTATCAAGAAAGGATGCTAAATTTTGCCAACTAATTTTTCTGCAACAATATAAGTGATCATGTGATTTTTCTTCTTCAATTTATTGAATTTGTTAGATTACACTATTGATTTTCTTGTGTTCATCCACCTTCGCATACCTGGGATAAACCCACTGAATCACAGTGTATAATTCTTTTAATGTGCTTTTAGATTTGGTTATCAAGCATTTTCTTGAGGGTTGAAGCATCTATATTCTTTGGAGAAATTCTTCTGTAAATTTTCATAAGTATCTTTACATAGCTTTGGTATTAGGGCGATATTGGCTTCATAGAATGAGTTTGGAAACATTCCCTCCAGTTAATTTTTGGAAGAGTCTGAGGAAGATTGGTATTAGACCTTCTTTGAATGATTGGTACAATTCTGTGAAACTATCTGGTCCTGGGTTTTACCTTTTTTGGAGGCTTTTGATGACCATTTCAATCTCTTTACTTGTGTTTGGTTTGTTGAGATCTTCAATGTCTAGTCAGTGTTGGTGTTCATATTTTTTGACAAATTTGACCATGTCTTCTATGTTCCCTAGTTTGTTGGAATATGGTTGGTCATAGTATTCTTTGAAGATCTCTTTTATTTTTGTAGGGTGGGTGGTAATATTTCCCCTTCTAATTTCTGATTTTATTCATTTGCATCTTCTCTTTTTTCTTTGTTAGTATAGGTTAGGGTTTGTCAATTTTGTTGATCTCATAGAACTAATATTTGGCTTTGTTGATTCTATTTTTTAATTCTCAATTTTATTTCAACCCTAATCTTTACTGTTTCTTTCCTTTTGCTGGCTTTGGGACTAGATTGTTATTCTTGTTCCAGTTCCTCCAGTTGTGCAGTTAGGTCTTTGATTTTTGGCTCCTTTACCTTTCTTAGCAAAGTATTGAGATGGTAAATTTCCTCTCTCAACACTGCCTTTGCCATATCCCATAAATGATAATAAGTTGTATTCTTATTTTCATTCATCTTGAGATATTTACTGATTTTTCTTGGAACAAATTTCTTCTTAGACCCATTTATTATTTGAGTGTATTGTTTGATCACCATGTATTTGTGAGTTTTCCCTTTTATAGACTGTTATTGATTTCTACCTTCATTTCATTATGATCAGAGAACGTGTTTTGTATATTTTCAAACTTTTTTTAGATGTAGTGTGATCTGTCTTATAAGCCAACATACTATCTAACCTAGAGAAAGATCCATAAGCCCTTGAGAATAATGTATATACTGCTTGAAGTGTAATGTTATATTAGATCTAGCTCATTCATCATATTATTCAAGCTCTCTTATTTATCTTCTGTCCTGATGTTTTATTCAATGCTAAGAATTGTGTATTAAAGTCTCCAACTATTACTATAGAGACATCTATTTCTCCTTTCGGTTTTTCCAGTGTGAGCTTCATATATTTTGGTGCACCAATGATAGACATAAATATTAATTATTGTTTTTCTTCTTGGAATATTGTGCCTTTTATTAATATATAATGGCCTTCTTCATCTTTTATAATAGGTTTGCATTTAAAATTATTTTGTCTGATATTAGTATTGCCACTCAAGAGCTTTTTGTTTTCTGTTTATGTGGAATATCTTTTTCCAACATTTCACATTCAGACTGATTGTGTCCTTGAATCTAAGATGAGTCTCTTGTAGAGGATGTCAAATTGTATTTCACTGATTTTTATGTTACTTTTTTCTTGCTAATAATAGTGTCTCAATTTGATATAGCTATGAATTCCAAAAATTGATATTGGATTGTGTTTGTAATCTGGTCTGTACCTGGGCATGGTTAAGTTATGATTAGGATTTTGATTGGGCCATGTCATTAGAGCATTGAGTCCCCACCACTTGATGGCTGAAGACTCACAGATAAGAGGCATGGCAAAGGACAGAGCTGGGGGCTTTCAATGTTGGAGTTTTGGTGTTGGAGTTTGATACTGAGCCTGGAGCCCTAGGGGGAAAGACAGAATCATTCGCCTGATAGTCTACAACTGACCTTGTGGAGAGAGGAAGGGCCTAGAAAGCCTCATAGTCTACACCTGACCTTGTAGAGAACAGAGGAGCTGAGCCCAGAGGAACTTAGAAAGTCTGAATCCTCACAGATGTCAGCAACCATCTTACTCCAACATGTGAAAATATACTTTGGTGAGGTAAGTAAATTATGCTTTATGGCCTGTTATCTATAAGCTCCTATCCCAAATAAATACCCTTTATAAAAACCAACCATTTCTGGTATTTTGCATCAGCACCCCTTTGGCTGGCTAATACAGAATTTGGTACCAAGGAGTGGGGAAGTGCTTTTGCAATTACCAAAATGCTGGAATGATTTTATAAATGGGTAAGGGGTATTTTTTTGAGGAATAGTGAGATGCTTGGAAGATAAGACCTACAGTGCTTTGAAGAGACTGTTGATAGAATATGGATGCTAAAGAGACTTTTTATGATGCCTTAGAAGTAAATGATGAAACTATTATTGGAAACTAGAGGAAAAGTGATCCGTGTTTTAAAGTTGCAGAGAAATTACCAAAACTAACTCCTCATGTTATATGGAAGGAAGAATTTGAAAATGGTGAGCCTGGGCATTTAGCTGAAGAAATTCCCACAGAAAACCCAGAGAATGCAGCCTGGCTTCTGCTTTCAGCTTATAGCAAAATGCTAGACAAGACAGATATGCTGAGGACTGAACTGTCAGGCACAAGAGAACAGAAACTAATTCTGGAAATTCCAAGCCTCTTGAAATAATGCTCCCAGATGAAAGTGCCCCATTAGAGGATTTAATTAAACTTGGAATGTGTAAATCAAGATTGAAGATGCAGTTATCTAAGACAGGCTTGTGGAAAGTCTTACTCTCTGATGGCTTGGTCCCCAGCTTCCTAAATGCTAAACCAACGAGGTTTTTGAGAGAGCTGTATGAACAAAACCACTGTCAGCCTGGAATAAAAAGGACATGGAAAGGAAAGAGTGAAGGAGAAACAGCTTTAAGAGGAAAACCATGGAAGCTGAGATCTGGAATTAGGACATCACCTTGTGCCAAGAGAGGAACAACACCCATGTATACAGAGAGGGTGAGTTTGCCCCAGGAGTTGAAGGAGTGGATGTTCCTAGGTACAGAGAGCCCCAAGGTACAGAGAGGGTGGGACACATTCCCTAAGGATTAGGGCAGTTAAAGTCGGTACGCCACAGGTCTGAGAAGGTTGGACCTGTCCTCCAAAGGTTAGGGAAGGCCAGGTGGTCTACCCTTTACTCTGAGAGGGTTGAGCCTATATGCCAAAAGTTAGGAAAGGCCACATAGTCAACTCATTGCTCTGAGAGGGTTGAGCCTGTATGCCAAAGGTTAGGGGGAATGTTTTCTTCATGTCACGCTACTAGGGGGGTTAAGACTCTAACCCAAAAATTGGATAAGGTGTGTCAATCACCCCAACACTCCTGGAGGAAGAGGTCTGGAGCTTGGTGGACACCCAGAATGCTTGATGAGGGTGGAACCAAGAAAATGGCCATTGGGCAAGATTGTGGAAAGGGTGGGTCCCCGTATGGCCCCAAGGAGAAGAAACAATCTTCTTAAGAATGACTCTCAGACTGAAATTGAATGGAGGATGCCCTGGAGGTTTACTGAACTGTAGAGGACCCATGACTCATTTTTCTCCTTATTGTAATGAAAATGTTTATCCTGTGTCTGTCCATTTGTTTATTGGAAACAGATAAATTGTTTTGTATGTTTTAGAGATCTATAGCCAACAGGACTTTGTCCCAAGACAAACTGTATTTCTTTAAATTGATTGTGATATGATTTAGTACTTGCATTGTTACTGACTTAAGGTTTTTTCAAATATTGTTATGTCTTTTTGGAATTCAGAGGGTGGGATGTAGCAGTTTGATATAGTTAGACATTCTGAAAATAGATATTGGATTATGTATGTAATCTGGCCTGTACCTGGGTGTGGTTAAATTATGATTAGGACTTTGATTGGGCCACATCCTTTGGGCATTGAGTCCCCACCCTGAGGGATAAAAGACTGGTAAAGATAAAAGGAATGATAAAGGACAGAGTGGAGGCCTCTTAATGTTGGAGTTTTGATGTTGGAGTTTGATGCTGAAGCTGGGGCCCCAGGGAGACCGTAGATTGCTTGATAATCTACAGCTGATCTTGTGGAGAGAGGCAAAGCCTAGAGACCCTCATAGTCTACAGCTGACCTTGTGGAGAAAACAGAGGAGCTGAGCCCAGGGGAACACAGGAAGCCTGAACTCTCACAGATGTTGACAGCCATCTTGCTCCAACACGTGAAAATAGACTTTGATGAGGGAAGTAATTTATGCTTTATGGCCGGTATCTGTAAGCTCCTATTCCAAATAAATACCCTCTATAAAAACCAACCAATTTCTGATATTTTGCATCAACACCCCTTTGCCTGATGAATACAGTAAGTACAATTTATATGTTTACTGGTCACCCATACATAATTTCTATGACATGACTTTTGAAATGACTTGCTTATATAAGGTGGGTTCTTTCCTTACATAGAGTTTAAGAGATCTTTATGTATTTTGGATAGAAATATTTAATCAGATATATGTATTGAAAATATTTTCTCCCTGTTGGTTGATTACCTTTTACTTTCTTTAATTATATCTTACAATGATGATAAGCTAACACTTTTAAAGTCAGATTATTTATTTTTAAAATTAATGCTTTTTGTGTCATATCCAAGTAATTTTTGCCTAATGCAAGTTCATGAAGATTGTATACTCATAGAGATTTACTTTGAACAGTTCATAAATTTAGTTTTGCCTTTTACTATCATCCAATTCAAGTTAATTATTGATATGGTGTAGGTATGTTTTGAGTTTCATTTTTTCCTACTTGGATATCCAGGTTTCTTCAGTGTAGTTGAACGCTGAAAAACTATTCTTTCACAGTTGGCTCTTCATGATACCTTTGTTAAAAATTAACTGAGGAACACTTGGAAACACCTGCACACCTGGGAGCCAAGCCAGATGGCCTCATGCAGAACGACGCCCTGCTCCCCTGCCAGAGACTGGCAAACTTTACATACCAAGAGATGCAAGGAATTTCTTAAAAATTTTTAACTGAGAAACCTAAACATCTATTTAAATTCAAGGAGTACATGGAGAACTTGAGACACTTAGGATGGTCTTGAGTGGGAAACATTTAACTCATTGAAAGAGGAAAGAGAATGAAGACTGGAGTGGTGAACTGACCTTAGAAATAGATGTTTCCATTCACCCCCCAAAAACAGGATATGAACAAAGATAATGAAGCCAGAAAGCATCAAAGAAACAATTAAGAATTGACAAAAACATGTTGAGAAAGAAAATGTAAAAATAAAAGCATATATATAGATGGAGTCAAGATGGCATCAGAATAAGGAACTCCTGGAGTCAGCTCATGAAGTAGGGCAGTTGGTCCTCCAGAGCTACCTGAAGCACCTTTGGGAGGACCCAGGAGACCAGAGGAGTATCTTGCAAAATCCTTGACAGGAGGAGGCTACCCATCTGCACAGAGGAATCATGAGTAGAGCACTCAAAGCTACAGAGGTTGGTGCCCATGGCGTGAAAGCTACCTTGGGAGCTATTCCATGGTTGGAGTTGGAAGTTCCACTTCCCCCAATAAAATAAAAATGGGATGAAAACACAGTGTGGCACTAACTTCAAGTACTGATTAGTGGATTTGGTGGGCTGAAGTAGAATCCTAGGAAAAAGCTAAACTTTGAGCCTGTCCAGGTCAGAGGGAAGTTGGTGGCCACCATTTTGACTCTGTCCCAGGTACCAGGGGAAGTGGCACTGACTGAAAATCATAGTGCTTGTAAGGGATAGCTTCTTCGACCACAGATTGGATTGCAGGTCTAGCTTAAACCCCAGTCCCACCTCCAGCAGGGAGGAAGCTGGGGAGACTTGCACCACCTCTCTGGGAAACTGCAAGCCACATCACAGTGGCTGGTGCCCATCCTACTCTAGGGCGCAAGCTGCCCCAGAAGCTATTCTGTGGTTGGAGTTGGAAGCTCCATTTCCCATAAATGGTGAAGAAAGAGAGATGTTGACTGACCTCAGCTACTGATCAGTGGACTCGGCTGGTTAAAGTATAATCTTAGAGACAGCTAGGGTCTGAGTATATCCAAGCAGGAAAGTCCGGTAGCCACTATTTTGACTCCACCCCACAGCATGAGAGGAAGCCAGGCTGACTGATAATCAGTAAAATTAGAGATGGGCTTCTTTCCACCAAGATCGTACAGCAGCCCTAACCTAGGCTCCAGTCCCACCTCCAGCAGAAAGGTAGCTGGCAAGACCTACACCAGGCTCTCCAGGCAACTACAAGTGCTCTCTGCTGGTAGAGGCTGAATAGTTGGATACCTGGGCTGCATCCCCATGCCCCAAGAGCATAGAAAATGAGCTGGGTATCCTCTTCCTCCCCAGGCAATGGCAGAAGTTTTCAGCCCACACAGATTTGTTGAGTGACTTTGAGTCCATCTCCACCTCTGCTCCCCCAACAGGATAAGAGGGGGCTGGTGTTACCTCAACCTCTCAGGGCAACAGTTCTGGGCTGCATAAGTTTGACTGTTGGACACCTGTGGCTCCACTTCCATCCCTAATAGGACAAGAGACAAAGTGTGTTTGCCCAGCCTCTTTGGGTAACTGCAGGTGCTTTTGGCCCACACAGCCTGCTCTGGCAGGTAATTGTGGATGCTCCCTCACCCTCCAATAGGAAAGAAAGGGGCTGGTCTTTCCACAGCTTTATTGGGCAGCAGCAAACCTTCAGCTTGCATGGACTGGACTATTGGATACCTATGAATCCACTCCCACCCCCAATAGGATAGGAAGGGTTTGGTGTCTCCACAGCCTCTCTGGACAACAGTGGGTACTTTTGGCCAACAGGGACTGAACTGTCAGGTGCCTGTGGATCCAACCCCATGCCTTAAAAGGATAGAAGGGGGCTGGTGCTTCCTCACCCTCCCCAGGCAATGACAGGTATTCTCAGCCGAAAGTGACTGAACTGTTGAGCACCCATAGAACCACCATTACCACATAATAGGGTAGGAGGGAGCTGGTGCTTCCTCAGCCTCTCTGGGCTGAACTGTTGAGCATATGCGGTTCTGTTCCCATCCCCTAGAGAGCAGAAGGGACAGTACTCCCTAAGCCTCTCTGGGCAACTGCAGGCATATTTTACCCACAGATATTTGATTGTCGGGCACTCCAGGGGGTCCATTCTCACTGCCAGCAGGAAGAGGGTCTGGTCTTACATCAGTTTATCTGAGAAACTGTGGTCATTTTGGACCCATACAGCACAGATTGCTGACCAAATCTACAGCTCCATCCCTGCCTAAGGTAGGGAAGAAAGGGTGTGAAGCTTCATCAGTGTCTCCAGGTGAATACAGACAGTCTATGCCCAACTGGAATTATTATACACAGCTACAGTGCTGTCCCTACCCCTGACAGAGGAGAAAGGTGGGAGAAAGGTCATCACTTCCTGGGGCAACACAGCTAGCTCCAGCCTCCATAGCTTACAGCACCAACTACATCCTTGGCTCCTACTACATTACCAGCAAGGGAGAAAAGATAAGAAATCCCTAAACTAATGGGGAAAACTGCACCCAGAATAAATAAATCTAGCAAGCTAAATGCGGAAACATGAAAAAAAATTACAATCCATACCAAGAAACAGCAACAGATGGGCCAATTAAAGGGAAATGATAAACCTGAAGATGATATAAAGGAGCTGAGACAACTAATCTTAGATGTTCAAACAAAACTCCTTAATAAATTCAATGAGATGGCTAAAGAGATTAAGGATATTAAGAAGACACTGGATGAGCACAAAGAATTTGAAAGCAGGGAAACGGACTTGGCCCAGTGGTTAGGGCATCCATCTACCACATGGGAGGTCCACAGTTCAAATCTCGGGCCTCCTTGACCCATGTGGAGCTGGCCTATGTGCAGTGCTGATGTGCGCAAGGAGTGCTGCACCACGCAGGGGTGTCCCCCGCGTAGGGGAGCCCCACGTGCAAGGAGTGCACCCATAAGGAGAGCTGCCCAGTGGGAAAGAAAGTGCAGCCTGCCCAGGAATGGCACCACCCACACTTCCCATGCTGCTGACGACAACAGAAGTGGACAAAGAAACAAGATGCAGCAAATAGACACAGAGAACAGACAACTGGGGGGTGGGGGAATGAAATAAATAAATAAATCTTAAAAAAAAAAGAATTTGAAAACACATATAGAAAAATAGTAGAACTTATGGGAAAGAAAGGTGCAATAAATGAAATTAAAAATACACTGGAGGCATATAACAGCAGATTTGAGGAAGCAGAAGAAAGGATTGGAGAGTTCAAAGACATGCCCTCCAAAAGTGAACAAACAAAAGAACAGATGAAGAAAAGAATGGAAAAAAATGAACAGGGTTTCAGAGAACTAAATTACAGCAAGAGACATACAATCATACATGTCATGGGTGTCCCAGAAGGAGAAGAGAAGGGAAAGGGGAAAGAAAGAATATTTGAAGAAATAATGGTGGAAAATTTTCCAACACTATTGAAGGACATAGATATCCATGTCCAAGAAGAACAACATACTCCCATCTGAGTAAATCCAAATAGACCAACTCTGAAACACATACTAATCAGAATGTCAAATGCCAGAGACAAAGAGAGACTTTTGAGAACAACAAGAGAAAAGCAATGCATAACATATAAGGGATACCCAGTAAGATTAAGTGCAGATTTCTCACCAGAAACCATGGAGGCAAGAAGGCAGAAGTATGATATATTTAAGATACTGTAGGAGAAAAACTGTCAGCCAAGGATCTTATACCCAGCAAGATTATCTTTTAAAAATGAAGGTGATATTAGAATATTCAGAGATAAACAGAAACCAAAAGAATTTATAAGTAAAAGACCAGCTTTGCAAGAAATACTAAAGGGAGTGTTACAGTCTGAAGAGAAAAGACAGGAGAGAGAGGCCTGGAAGAGAGTCTGGAAATGACAACTGTATCAGTACCAGTAACTAAAAGTGTCAAATATAAAATGACAGACAAAATGCAAAGATCAAAATGGATGAAATAAGAACTGCCTTTACAGTAATAACTTTGAATGTTAATGAATTAAACTCCCCAATCAAAAGACACAGACTGGCAGAATGGATAAGAAAATACAAGCCATCTATAGGTTGTCTGTAAGAAACTCACTTTAGACACAAGGATACCAATAAATTGAAAGTGAAAGGTTGAAAAAAGATATTCCATGCATGCAGTAACCAAAAAATAAACTGGGGTAGCAAGACTTACATCAAATGATACAGACTTTAGAAGCAAAAAGATTATTAGAGACAAGGAAGGATGTCACATATTAATAAAATATGTAATCTAATGTAATTAATAAAAGGGATGATTCACCAGGAAAAAATAACAATCATAAACACATATGCACCTGACCAGGATGCCCCAAGATACATGAGACAAACACTGACAAAACTGAAGGGAGAAATAGACATCTTTACAATACTTGGAGACTTCAATACACCACTCTGAGGATTGGATAGAACATCTGGGAAGAAGATCAATAAAGAAAAAGAGAGCTTGAATAATATGATAAATGGACTAAACCTAATATATACAGATACAGAACATTGTACCCCCAAACAGGAGGACATACATTCTTTTCAATTGCTCACAAATCTTTCTCCAGGATAGACCATATGTTGGGACACAAAGCAGATCTCAATAAATTCAACAAAATTGAAATGATACATAGCACTTTCTCTGATCATAATGGAGTAAAGCTGGAAATCAACGAGTGGCAAGTAAAGGTAAAATTCATATATATATGGAGATTAAACAATACACTCTTAAGTAGTCAGTGGGTCAAAGAAGAAATTTCAAGAGAAATCAATACATATCTCGAGACATATGACAAAGAGAATACAACATATCAGAACCTATGGGATGCTGCAGAGGCAGTGCTGAGAGGAAAATTTATAGCCCTCAATACTTACATTAAAAAAGAAGAAAGCTAAAATCAATGACCCAACTACACAGCTGGAGGAACTAGAAAAAGAACAGCAAGCTAATCCTAAAGCAAATAGAAGGAATTAAATAACAAAGATCAGAGCAAAAATAAATGAAATTGAGAACAGAAAAACAATAGAGAAAATTAAAAAACCCAAAAGTTGTTTCTTCAAGAAGATTAACAAAATCGACAAACCCTTAGTTAGACTGACTAAGAAAAAAAAAAAGAGATGCAAATAAATTAAATAAAAAGTGAAAAGGGGAACCTCACTACTGACCCCACATAAATAAGGGAGATCATACGAGGATAATAAGAACAACTTTATGCTAAAAAACTAGACAAAGTAGATGAAATGGAAAAATTCCTAGGAATGTACAAACAACCTACACTGACACTAGAAGAAATAGAAGACCTCAACAAATCAATCACAAGTAAAGAGATTGAAACAGTCATCAAACATCTCCCCATAATGAAAAGCCCAGGGCCAGACAATTTCACAGGTAGTTCTACCAAGCATTCAAAGAAGATTTTACACCAATCTTACTCAAGCTCTTCCAAAAAATTCAACAAGAAGGATCACTACCAAACATATTCTATGAAGCCAATATCACCCTAATATCAAAGCCAAATAAAGATATTACAAGAAAAGAAAATTACAGACCCATTTCTCTAATGAATGCAAAAATCCTCAAGAAAATACTTGCTAATCAAATCTAACATTAAAAGAAGTATCCATCATGATCAAGTGAGTCTTATACCAGGCATACAAGGCTGGTTCAACACAAGAAAATCAATCAGCATAATACACCATATTAAAAAAAGAAAAATCGCATGATCTTATCAATTGGTGCAGAAAAGGCATTTGACAAAATATAGCATCCTTTCTTGAAAAAATATAAAAAATGGGAATTGAAGGACATTTTCTCAACATGATAAAGGCCTTATATGAAAAACCCACAGCCAACATTGTACTCAATGGTGAAAAACTAAAAGCTCTCCCCATTGAGATCAGGGACAAGCCAAGGATACCCACTGTCACCATTGTTCAATAACGTGCTAGAGGTTCTAGATAGAGTAATCAGGCAAGAAAAAGAAATAAAAGCATCCAAATTGGAAAGGAAGAATTAAAACTTTCACTATTTGCAGATGATATGATTGTATATCTAGAAAGTCCCAAAAAATCAACAACAAAGCTGCTAGAGTTAATAAATGATTTCAGTAGTGTCAGGATACAAGATTAATATGCCAGAAACCAGTGGTATTTCAATATGCTAATAATGCATAATCTGAGGAGGAAGTCAGGGGAAAAAATTCCATTTACAATAGCAATTAAAGAATCAAATATTTAGGAACAAATTAAACCAAGGATGCAAAGCACTGTATTCAGAAAATTATAATGCATTGCTAAAAGAAATCTAAAAAGACCTAAGTAATTGGAAGAACATTCCATGCTCGTGGATTGGAAGACTAAATATCATTAAGATGTTAATTCTACCCAAATTGATATACAGATTCAATGCAATCCCAATAAAAGTTCCACCAGCATTTTTTAAACAAATGGAAAACAAAATTATCATATTTATCTAGAAGTGTAAGAAACCCCAAATAGCCAGAAACATCTTAAAAAGGAAAAGTGAAGTTGGAAAACACTTGCTTCCAGACTTTAAGTCATATTACCTAGATACAGTGGTAAAACAGCATGGTACTGGCAGGAAGATAGACACACAGACCAATGGAACCAAACTGATGGTTCAGAAATAGACCTCACATTTATGGCCAAGTGATTTTTGACAAGCCTGTCAAGCCCTTCCAGTTGGGGCAGAAAAACTTATTCAACAAATGTTGTTGGGAGAACTGGATATCCATAGCCAAAAGAAAGAAAGAAGACCCCTACCTCACACCTTATACAAATATTAACTCAAAATTGATCAAAGACCTAAATATAAAAGGAAGTACAATAAAGCTCCTAGAGGAAAATGTTGGGAAACATCTTCAAGACCTGGTGGCAGGTAATGGATTCTTAAACTTTACACCAAAATCATGAGCAGTGAAAGAAAACATGGATAAATGAGACCTCCTCAAACTAAACATTTCTGTGATTCAAAGGACTTCATCAAGAAGGTGAAAAGGCAGGCCAGTTGATGGGAGAAAATATTTGGAAACCACTTATCCAATAAGGGTTTGCTTTCCATTCTATATAAAGAGATCATACAATTCAACAGTAAAAGAGCAAGCACTCCAATTAAAAAATGGGCAAAAGATTTAAATAGACATTTCTCCAAAGAGGAAATACAAATGGCCAAAAACACATGAAAAAAGGTTACATATCATTAGCTATTAGGGAAATGCAAATTAAAGCAACAATGTGATATCATCAACACCACATAGAATGGCCATTATTAAAATACAGACTACAATAATTGCTGGAGAGGATGTGGAGAAATAAGAACACTCTTTCACTGTTGGTGGGAGTGTGAAATGGTGCAGCCTTTGTGGAAGACAGTTTGGCAGTTCCTGAGGAAGCTAAATACAGAACTGCCATATGATCCAGCAATTCCTCTCCTAGGAAGATATCCAGAAGAACTAAAAGCTATGACATGAACAGACATGTGCACACCAATGTTCATAGTAGCATTGTTCACAATTGCCAAAAGATGGAAACAATCCAAGTGTCCATCCACCAATGAATGAATAAACAAAATGTGGTATATACATACAATGAGATACTATGCTGCAATAAGAAAAAATGAAATTGGGACATATGCAATAACATAAATGAGTCTTGAAGACATTATACTAAGTGAAGTAAGCCAGTCACAAAAGGACAAATATTGCATTGTCTCACTAATATGAACTAAATACAAATAATAAACACATAGAATTAAAACCTAGAGTATAGGTTATAAGGAGATAAGAGGAAGGTTGAGAAGAACTATGGATGCTTAATGTATGTAGAAATTTTAGTTAACTTAACTACAAAAGTGTGGTAATGGATAGAGTTGATGGCAACACATAATACATTATAGTGAGTAGTAACTGGTTTATAAATGGGATTGTGACTGAAAAATGTAGTCTGGGAAAGTAAATGCCAATAGAAAGAAAACTAAATAATAATATAGGAACTGAACAATGCAGTGAACCCAGAAGCGGTTTAGAAATTTGGTTAAGAGTACAAATGCAAGAGAGTCCTTCTATGAGCTAGAGCAAATGTACATCACTATTGCAAGGTGATAGGAATATGGAGAAACATGGGAAAACTACAGTTGGTGTGACCTACAGACTGTGGTTAACAGCAATACTATAATATTCTTGCATCAATGCCAAGCTGTACTTTGTTGATAATGGAGGTGTACAGAAAAAGTGTGCCAAATGTATGCTATGGACCATGATTGGTGGTAATAGTCTGATGATATTATCTCATAATCTGTAATAAATTTTCCACGAGGGTGTGGCACTATATGGGAAATCTATACATCCATATGATTATTTTGCAAGTCCACAATATCTGTAACAAAAATATATTTAGAAAAAAATAGTATTGTTTTGGGGAAAAATACACCAAATGTAAGATACAGAATATAGTTGGTAGTAATATTTTGATGATGCTCTTGAATAGTTTGTAACAAATGTTTCACACCAATGCAAAGAGTTGGTGGAGGGGTGATGTATAAGACCCCTGTGTGATGTTATGCATATTTTGTAAGTTCAGTCTTTATTATACACTTACTGTTTATATGCGTTCATATATGAATGATATACTTCAATAAAAACATCAATTGACCATTTTTGTCTATGTTTACATTTGGATTTTCTATTTTGTATAATTTATCTATATGTCAATCTTTATGCCAATATCACACTGTCTTGATGACTACATATTTTTAGTAACTTTAAATTTCAAGGAGATAAAGTTATCAAACTTCATTCTCATTTTTCCAAAATTATTTTGATAATCATGGGCCCTTTAAATTTCCATTTAAACTCTTGAATCAGTTTATATAACAAAATGCCTGTTGAGTCTATGAGTTAGATTGTTTTTAATCAATTTGTGTTGATCCCACTTTTGGAAGAATGATTCTTAAGAATATTGAGTCTTCCAGTTTATGTGCATAATGTAGCTCATGATTTATTATGTTCTTCTTCATTTTCTCTCAATAACGTTCTTTAGTTTGTAGGACATGTACCTTTCAAATATTTTGGGAAATTTGTCCCTAGGTATTTCAAGTTTTCTGAAGCTATTGTAGAGTACTTTTAAAGTTTATATTTCAATTTTTTTAAATAATATATTGAAATGCAACTGAATTTTGTGTACAGATTTTTTAACATAGATTTTTATGTCATGAAGCTTTGCTAAATCCACAGATTCATTTTATTCACTTTTCTTTAGATTCCTCATGGACAATCATAGCATCCTTAAATGAAGCCTATTTTGTCTCTTCCTTTCAAACCATTATAATGATTATTTCTTTTTTTCAGTTACATACTGGCTAGGACTTACATTGAATAAAAGTGTTGGAATGAGACATGCTTGTGTCATACCTCTCTCAGAAATTTTATATTCAAACTAAGTATGGCATTAGTTGTAGATTTGTCATATTTTCCCTTTTTGGGTTGAGAAAGATTTTTTTATTCATAACTTGTTAGGAGTTTTAATATGAAAATATGTCAAACTTTATCATATTTTTTTATTCTCATGCCACTGATGTTTTAATATGTCTATCCTCCTTTATTCTGTTAATATAGTGAACAGCATTGCTTATTCGATATAGGTTATCTTTTTATATATTGCCATTTGATTTTCTAATACTTAAAATGTATTTCAACATTCATAAGAAATATTGGTCTGTGCTTTCATTGAGTATTTTCTATTGCCATGATTTCTTATTCATCTATATTTTCTTTTTCAGTGTCCAATATGATTTTAAACTCAACAAATGACTTTTAAAATTTTGATATTTTCATTTTCATCCCTAGAAATTTCAATTCATTGTTTAATACATCTTTAATTTTTCTCCTGAAACTGTTTTTTTAATCTTTGAATATATTTTCAATTGCTGTTTTAAAGTCCTTACCCTCTTTCCCCTAACCTCTATGATTGCTGAGCATATTTTTGTTGCATGAATTTTCCTTTGTTAATGGTCATATATTTTTTTGCTTCTTTGTCTAGTAATTTTCATTAGATTCTGTGTGTTCTGAATATTGCATTGCTCAGTGTCTGGATTTTTTTTATCTTTCTTTTATGAATATTAAAGATTGTTGTCAAATGGTTAAACTATTTATAGATTACCTTGATCCTTTGCATCTTGTTTTTCATCTTCTTATGGTGGCTCTAAAGTAGCCTTTATTCAATTTCTAATGTAACCTTAAGAATGAGACATCATCTTCTGTGGTTGCTACTGAATGTTCAGGTGTTCAACAAGGTCTCTCTAAAACAATGGGTTAAAACTTAAATATCACCCACTTTATATGGTCATTGGGAATTTTTCAATTTATAAATTACCAATTCTTCTTATTCTTACATCATGAAGTTTCACCCTATACAATCACAGCTGAAGATTCAGCAACAGATTCCATTGAACCCTGTGAAGATTTCTAGAGTTTCTTCTTTGAATAGCTCTTTCTCCTCTCACATTCACCAATTTCAGCCAATTTAGCCTCTGTTTTGTCCTGCTTGGAATCCCTGTCTTTCAGTCATTGTCTAGAGGGCTAGAAGAGTTTATGTTCTCCTTTATGTTTCCTTTCTCTCAGGGATCACAGTCTTGCACTGCCTATTAGTAAATGTCTGAAAAGGGTTATTTCATATATATTTTTTTCTATTTTCCAATTATCTTTGGTGAGAACCAAGTCTATTATCATTTACTTCATCATGGTCAGAAATGGAGGTAGCAGTTGTTTAGTTACTGTCCTATAATACTTGTGCTTTATTTTGAGAGTTTTTAAATCAATTCATATTGTTGTGATTTTCTCATATTTAATGTGTTTGTCCCCACTTCACCCCAAATGGAATTTGCATTAATTTTTAGTTATTTAAAAAATCTTTAAAAAGTTTCTTTTTTATGCTTATGTTTCCATGAGGTGACACGAGCATATCGTCTACCTGAGATAGGTTTTATGTTAATTTTGGGTGTTCAATTTTTAACTTTTTGTGGTTGTTTAAGTATTTTGAAGAGCCTAGAAAATTATGTTCTTAAATTGGTCAATTCCTGTGGATGTGGGCCCCTTGATTAATTGGATTCATTTGACGGCCATTTGATTGGATTGCTTCCGTGGGGTGTAGTCAAGGGTGGGTCTTGTTCCTCTTGCTGGATTTCTTTATAAAGAGAAGAGAGGAAGCCACAGAAGCAGGGAAAAACACCTAGAAGCTGAATTTAATGCAATACATAAGCTGGGAGGAGCAAGTGAAGCCAGAATCTGTAAACAAGGAGGCCCAGAGGAGAAGAATGAGATAAGTAGATGCCAGATGACCCACAGTTGCAGCTTGGGAAGAAAGCATCTCCTGATGATACCTTGATTTGGACTCTTCCACAACCTTGGAACTGTAAGCTTCTTAGTTAACAAATTGCCATATAAAAAGCCAACCCATTTCTGGCATATTGCCTTGGAAGCTTTTAGCAAACTAAAACGCAATGCATTAGGCCTGTTGTTTTGATTTCTCAAAGGAAATTGTGGCCCACATATACAACGCCCTTTGCCTTCTCTCCAGGGCAAGAGTTAAACTATTCCAATTTCTCTTTATCTTTTTAAATAGAATATGCATCTACTTAAAAGGGGTTGATTTAGATGGAAGCTTCTGCTTAAAGTCCCTGTCATATAGTTTATCACTGTTGGCATAATATACAAGATTCTCATCTTTAAGTCATATTTTTGTGTCTTTACCCAGTGCTATCATGAATTCATTAGCATTATGGATCTGATTCAATCTATATTTTTGGTTTTGGGGTATTTTACTTTTTGTGTTACAAAATCAGCCATGGACTTACTTTTTTTGTTGTTAATATGGCTGCCATTTATAATGTTTAGATAGTTAGGGTTTTGTGTTAGTTCTTTTTTGTTATGCAGGTGATGTTTCTCTTTATTTATTTCAGGAAAGCTTGTTGTCATGTCCCTCACAATTTTGGTACAATTGACATGCTCGCTCACTTGTTCTCTGAAGCTTCATTAGAATAGATGAGACTTTTAGTACTCTGCTGATTTCAATACCATGAATCTATAGAGGCATATCTAATTTGAGGACAATTAAGAAACAATTCCAGCTACAGTTGATTTATCCATTTTACATAGTCCTTTTATCACTCAAATGAGTTGAAATGAGGCAAGAAAACTAAAGTCAATAATTTGGGATTGCATTTTCTCATATTCAAAAAAAAATCTGTTAGTCAAATGTCAAACAGACTTCCTACAGCAATATTACTTTCTGACGTAAAGACCAATTTCTTAGAATTTTCTCAATTCATTGATATAATATTTTGTGCAGGGCAGAGCATTCTGAACTCAAAAACACAAAGCTAGTTGAAAGAAAAAGGATCCCATAAAAATGGCAGTTAGTTGACAAAAATGCAAAAAAAAAGTATAAAGTGTTTAACATTAAAAATAACAACTTGAGTTTTGTCAGTGGCATTTGAATATCAGTGAGTTTTTCTTGAGATAGGTTCCTAATGATGTGACTCACTAAGTGAAATTTGCACTGAATTTATTTTAATTACTTTTCTTTCAAAATTATTTTTCTATTTCAGATATATTTTTGATAATTACAATTTGTTGTAAAATCATTTCACCAGTGTGATAAATACTAACTCACTCTATTACCAAGAGTCCTGTCCTTGCTTTGGAAATAATCTTTTTCTTTTATATATGTATATTTATTTATTAGAGATGTTTTGAGCTTACAAAATAATCATATATAACATGAAGAATTGCCAGCAAATATTTAACACAGCTCTACTGTTAATGTCAAAATTCACATTATTGGGACTATTCCATTTACATTTCTTTATTTAAAATCTGGTTTTTAAGCAAGTGTTCTGCAGATTTGATATAAAATAATTAAGGACTATTTCATTATATTTCATCATATTTTTGAATTCTAATAAATATTTTTCTAAAGTTTGCAACTGAATGGTGAGTATGAGAATTTAAGATTTTTAATTGACATTATTGGCATGGCTTATACAGGACAACAGACTGAAATAGTGAGGACCAGGTGCATAAATTAAAGTAAAAACTATCCAGGTTAACAGTTTTTTCTCCAGTGACTATAATAAATAAATTATTTTTAATAATAAAATAGAGTCAAGAAAAATGGTAGCAGCCCTCTTTGAAACTTTACTATAATATCATAGTTATGAATACACTCAATTTAAAATACTGCTCATCTTTTTTGATTTTCAAGTCAGTGCATGTTTGCTTGTAAAGCACTTGGTAAAAAGTTTGAAAAAGAAGTTAAATGATATCCATAATCCTATGATGTATAAATGACCATTCTTATGAAAGTCTGATGCATGTAGGTATATTCATGTAAGTGCATCAGTGTACATATCCATGTATGGACACATATGTTTGTATGTATTAGTGCATTTCTACATATGTGCATATGGATATATGTGGATGTACATGTATGCTTATATAAATATATGTAGGTTTATTTTTTTAAGTCTCAATATTTATTTCTCAAAATTATGTATTTAATCACTTCATCAGTGTGTTCATATATGTTGTTATACATACCACTCAAAAATTCCTCTCTCAAAACAAAAGGAGCAGTTATAATTTTTTAATTTTCCTTTTATTTCTAAAAAAGTTTTAGATTACAAAGTGTTACATCAAAAATATAGAGGATTCCCATATATCTTACCCATTTCCCCTCTTGCCCCCATTAGTAACATCTTTCATTAGGGTGGCATATTTGTTACAATTGACAAACACATATTGAAGTATTGCTACTAACCATGGTCCATAGTTTACATTATGGTTAATATTTTGCACTGTACCCTATTACAGGTTTGGGCAAAATTTATAATGACCTGTATCTGTCATTGCAATTTCATGAAGAACAATTCCAGTGTCCCAAAATGCCTCATATTATACCCATCTTTCCCTTTCCTTCCCCTCAGAACCTCTGGTGACCAATGCCTTTATATCAATGCTATAAGTTCTTCCATTACTAGAAAAATAAGTCTACTTTGGTCCATAATTGTATTCCTCCTCTCAGTTTTGAGGATTTGGGGATAGTGATGCCCACCCTGCTTTCGACTGAGAGGAAATTTAGATCCTCTTGGGCAGGTGGGTGGAATTGTCTGACTTGCTGTTTTAAATACTCTGTTTTTCGGAATGGGCCTTGCCCATCCTCATCCTTTTGTTAGTTGGCCAGGACAAGGATGATGAACTGGAGAGGATAGGTTATCATATATTCCAAGGTAAGGCGCACAGACGGGGTGCTGAATTCCTGTGGTTCTCTGCCCTGCCTATAATGTCCAGATGTTTCTAGTGTTCTCAGGAGCCCTCTCTACTTGAGGCACTGTTTACTGTGGCAGTCAGTAAAATCCTCCTAAGACATGCATAAGCATGACTTCTGGAATGACCTCCTGATTTATTTTTAAAACTTCATGTTACACCCATTCTTTTCTCTCCCTCCCTCAGAACTTTTGGTAACCTTTGCTTTTATATCAAGGTTACAAGTTCTTCCATTACTAGAACAATGAGTCTACTCTGACAAATAATTGCATTCCTCCCTTATAATTGTTCTTTCCTCAATCTTGAGGACTTGGGGATAGTGATGCCCACCCAGTTTCCAATTGAGAAGGATTTAGATCCCATTGGGCAAGTGGGTGGAATTGTCTGACTTGCAATGTTAGATGCGCTCTCTTTTTTTGGGATGGGCATTGTCCATCCTCATCCTTTTGTTAGTTGTCCTGGATGAGTCTTGTGAACTAGAGAGTTCATATGAACAGACTGAAGATTAAAGTCTTTAGAACACATATTTAATAGGTTCAAATAAAAGAGGCAGAAGAATGATGTGTAGGAAAATTATAAATGGACTAGCCATTAAACTTTATTTGTATTTAATACTTCCCCCTTTTAGTCTAGATCAATTTCTAAATGCATTGTTAGCTGGCACTTAGTAATAATCCCTTGGTCCAGGGAAGCTCATCCCTGGGAGTCATGTTTGATGCTAGGGAGAAGGTTAGTGAGTTTATATTCTGAGTTTGACTTAGAGAGAGGTCATATCTGAGCAACAAGGAGGCTTTCTGGAGATAACTTTTAGGCAATATATAATATTTGGCTAAGTTTCCATTTCACAAGAACAAGGTTAATAATTGCAAGCATCAATATCAAGGACCTGGCCTAGTGGTCTATCCTCCTTCACTAGGCACTGCCCATGTACTCTAAGGCAAAAGAATGTAGAAGGACCCATCAGGAAGGGAATTCTTTGTTATTGTATGGGTCTCCACACACTGAGACAATACCTCATGACCACTTGAACACATTTATATTCTATAGAGGCATGAACCAGGTGCACCCCTTCCCACATATCCCCCTTCCACTGACACTCCACAACTGTGATCCTTCCCTACAATACAAGTCTTCCCAAAAACAAAGCCAAAAAATAAATAAAAATAATACAAAATACAAAATAAATGAATAAATATAAATAAGATAATTTTATGTATTTTATCTTTCATACCCATAAGATTTGTTATCTTTCATGTATAATGACAATTTCTTCTATATGTTCCCCCAGTGTCTTGTTTTTTCATTTTATTTTCAAAGAAACTGTAGGTTCAGAAAAGTCACATAGAAAATACAGAAAAAACCATATACCTAACCCCTTCTCCCTCACATTTTTCCCTATTAATAACATCTTACATGAATATGTATATTTGTTGCAATTGAACAAATATTGAAGCTTTGTCACTAACCAAGGTCAGTGGTTTACATTGTAGTTCACATTCTGCATTATGCACTTTTATGGGCTCTAACAAATGCATAATGGCCTGTATCCATCTTTGCAAGATCATGCAGAACAATTCCAAAGACCTAAAAAATCCCCATGCTCCATCCATTCTTCCCTCCCCCTCCCCAAAGAACTCATGGTAACAACTATATTACAATTTTTGAAGAATAAAGTTCATAGTTAATATTAAGGGCTTGAAAAATTGTGCTGCCTATGTTCTCAAGAGACTCTTGTCCCTCTATTTGAGAACATAGCAGGACTCTCCAGGGTGGGAGTTTAATGTTTTCCTGATTATTGTGTGGGTCTCCACCCACTTGGGTAACACCCTATGACAAGATGAACACTCCCATATCCCATAGAATCATACCCCAGACACGCCTTTACCCACATATTTACCCCACTCTCGATGTCCTGCATCAATAACCTCCCCTGCTGTATTTGCTAAAATAACATTTCCACCATTGTAGGTTTAACCACAGACCTACAAATCCCCTGAGTTCACCTATTCCTTCCTCCAGCCCTTTCCCCAGTTCCATGAATAATAGTTCAACTGAAACCCCACACTGCTCACCCTCACATTCCAGCACCGTCAACCCCACTCATATCCCTGTACTGCTATCACCCCCATCCACTGCCAAACTACCCCATTCCACCTTATCATAATCTTTTCCCATAATGATTTTCAGCTCACCACAATTTACTCCCTCTCTGTCTCCTGATAATCTATCTTCCAGAGTCTAGCTCTATGAGTCTGCTCAATTTGCTTGAGTCATGTCAGTGAAGTCATGTAATATTTGTCCTTTAGTGACTGGCTTACTTCACTCAACATAAGATCTTCAAGATTCATCCATGTTGTCCCATGTGTCAATGCTTCATCTTTCTTACAGGTAAGAAATAGTCCATTGTATATAGATACCATAATTCACTAATCCATTCATCTGTTGATGGGCATATGGGTTGCTTCCAACTTCTACTTCCTACTTCTGACTACTTCTGCTATGAACATTGGTATGTATATATCTGTTTATGCCCCTGCTTTCAATTCTTCTGGGGATATGCCCAGCAATGGGATTGCTGGATCATATGGCAGTTCTATAGTGAGCTTCCTGAGGAACAGCCAAGCCACCCTCCACAATAGCTACACCATTCTACATTCCCACCAGCAGTGGAGGAGGGTTCCCTTTCTTCCACATCCTCTCCAAAGCTGGTAGTTTTCTGTTTGTTTGTTTTTTAATGCTAATCTAATAGGTGTAAGATGTTGTATTTTGTCAAATGCTTTTTTTTTTCATCAATAGAGATCATCTTGTGATTATTTTCTTTTGATTTGTTAATGTGTTGTGTCACATTTTTTATTTTCTTATGTTGAACCATCCTTACATAACAAGGATGAAACCCAGTCAATCATGGTGTATAATTTATTTGACAGATTGCTCTGTAGTTTTCTTTACTTGTGTTGTTGTTATGTGGCTTTGGTATTAGGATGATGTTGGCATCATAGAAGGAGTTAGGCAATGTTCCTTCCCCTTGTATTTTTTGGAGAAGTTTAGGCAGGATTGGTGTTAGTTCTTTCCAGAATGATCAGTGTACAGAAATGCTACTGATTTTTGCAAGTTGTTTTTATAACTTACCACTTCACTGAACTCATTTATCATCTCTAGAGGCTTTGTTGCTGACTTTTCAAGGCTTTCTGTGATAGGATCATGTCATCTGCAAATAGTGAATTTTAAAAAGTATTTTCCTTTCCAATTTGAATGCCTTTTATTTCTTTTTGTTGCTCAAATGCTCAACCAAATGCTTCTAACACGATGTTAAATAAGAGTAGTGACAGTGGGCATGATTGTCTTGTCCCAGATTTAGAGGGAAAGCTTTTAGGATATCAACATTGAATATAAGTTGTGGGTTTTTCATATATACCCTTTATCATGTTGAGGAAGTTTCCATCTACGCTATATCTTTGGACCTATTCTGTTTCTCTGCCTACCATTAATTTCCAGCATCATTCTTTTGTGTTTAGAGAAATTACTTTGTATAAATTCAATTTTCCTAAATTTGTTAAGAGTTGTTCTGTGACCTAGCATGTGGTCTATCTTGGAGACTGATCCATGTGCACTCAAGAAGAGTGCATATACTTCTGTATTTGGGTGTAATGTTCTGTATATATTTTTAGGTCTAGATCCTCTAACATTTTATTCAAGATCTGTTTCTTTACTGACATTCTGTTGAGATGTTCTGTCCAATGATGATAATGGTGTATTAAACGCCCTCCCCCAAAATTGTAGAGACATCTGTTGCTTCCCTTAGTTTTTCCAATGTTTGCCTCATGTATTTTGGGGCAACCTGGTTTTGTGCATAAATGTTTGTTATTGTTCTTTCTTCTTGAAATATTACTCATTCTATTAATATATAGTGTCCTTCTGTGTCTTTCAATAGTTTTGCACTTAAGGCCTTTTTTGCCTGATATTATTATAGCTACTCCTGCCAAATTTGGTTATTGCTTGTGTGTAAAATTATTTTCCAACCATTCACTTGCAACCTCCTTGCATCCCTATATCTAAAGTGGGTTTCTTGGAGACTGTGTATACATGAGTCATATTTCCTTATCCATTCTGCCAATCTGTTTCTTTTGATTGGAGAGTTTAATCCATTAACATTTAATATTATTACTGTCAAGGCAGTACTGATATTAGTCATTTTTCTTTAGGTTTATATTTGTCATATTTTGTTTTTATTTCATCTTTATCTTTTTAATTATTCTTACTAATAAGCTTCCTTTTTACACTCTCCAACCCTCTCTTGGCTTTCAACATGCAGAACTCCCTTTAGTGTTTCTTGAAGGGCAGGTTTCTTATTGATAAACTCTCATAGTTTCTGTTTATCTGTGAATATTTTGAACACTCATTTTTGAATGACAATTTTGATGGATACAGAATTCTTGGTTGGCATTTTTTTCTTTTAGCACCTTAACTATGTCATACCATTGCCTTCTTGCCTCCGTGGTTTCAGATGAAAAATTAGGGCTTAATCTTATCACATTTCCATTGTATGTTATGGATCTCTTTTCTCTTGCTGCTTTTAATATTTTTCTTTTGGTCTTGAACATTGGACAATTTGATAAGTATATGTCTCAGAGTAGACCTGTTAGGATTTATACTGTTTGGCATGGACTGTGCTTCCTGGATATATATATCCATGTCCCTCAAAAGAGTTGGGAAATTTTTGCCATTATTTCTTCCAATACTCCTTCTACCCCCTTTCCCTTCTCTTCTCCCTCTGAGATGCCTACTATACATATGTTTGTGTGGTTCATATGTCATTTAATTACCTGAGTCCCTGCTGATTTTCTTCTACCTTTTTTTCTATCTGTTCTATCTGAATTATCACTTCACCACTAATTCTTTCTTCTGCCTGTTCAAATCTACTGTTATGTACTTCCAGTGTATTTTTGATTTCTTGCACTGTGCCATTCATCACCATCATATCTATTATCTTTTTATGTATGTTTATAATTTCTTCAGTATGTTCCCCTAGTGTCTGTAATATCCTTTATCTTTCTCATCATTCATTAAGTCAGCTCATGATATTTATTTGGACATCCTTGATTAATTGTTCCACATTCCACATCACCTCCTGTTTCTTTTATTTGATCATTAGACTGGGTCATGCCTTCCTGTTTCTTGTAATTGTTTTCTGGTGTCTAGTCATGAGTTTGTCTTGATAGGCTTACTCCTATGGTTAGCTGCTCTTTCTACACTAGGGTTATATTTTGTTTTGTTTTGTCTTAAGGTTCCTTTTTGACTCTTGGTACTACTTATTCTATATTCCTGTGGTTGTCTGTTTTCTCTTGAAAAAAATATTAAAATCATAGAAAAAGGAAGGGAAAAGAGGAGATAAAGAATATCAGTAATAATTTGTTAAAGTAGAAAAGGAACCATAAAAGGGCCAGGAAAAAAAGTGATAAGTGAAAAATCATTTAAAATATAAAGGAATAAGAATAAAAATGTGTAATAAAGAAATGAAATAATGTCTATTCATGTCACTGCCCTCAGTTCTTCTGGATGTATAGCTAGCAATGGTATTGCCAAGTCTCATGGCAAGTGTATGCTCAACTTCCTTAGGTGCTGCCAAATATTACTCCACAGTGGCTATGCCATTCTACATTCCCATTGAACAAACTTCTGCACACCAAAGTTCAAGCAGTGTTATTCACAATACCCAAAAGTTTAAACTACCCAGGTGTCCATCAACTGATGAATGGATAAACAAAATGTGGAGTTTACACATGATGAAATATTGTGTACTCATAAGAAGAAATGAAGCCATGAAATGTGGTAACATGGATGAACCTGGAGGACATTATATTGAGTGAAGCAAGCCTGACACTAAAGGACAAATTCTATATGATTGTCCTATTATGAGCTAAATATATTATGTGAAATATGAATATGGGTAGAGTTGCATATATAAGACGATTTTTCTTTAAGGCTGAACAAATGCAATCTAAAATTACAAAATGTTAATAGGCAAAAAACAAATATTCTAAGTGAAGGAGACCAGACATAGACTACTACATATTGTAAGATTCCATTTATATAAAATGTAAATATAAATCAATTTATGAAGATGAAATGAGATTAGTGGTTATGTAGGTCTAAGGAAGGAATGCTAAAGGGTTTAGAGTCTTTCTTTTTGGAGTAACGAAATTGTTCTAAAATTTTTGAGGTGATGAATACATAACATTATGATTATACAAAAGCCATTTATTATACACTTTGGATGCATTATATGGTATTTGAATAGAGCTCAATAAAACTGCTTATTGGAATTTAAAAGACTTATACCCAGAAAATTACACAATACTGTAAAAGGAAATCAAAGAAGACCTAAATAAATGGAAGAATATTCCCTGTTCATGGATAGGAAGACTGACTATTATTAACATGTGTATCCTACCAAAACTGATCTACAGATTCAATGCAATTCCAATAAAAATCAACACAAAATTTTTAAATTTTTTTAATGAACTAGAAAAACTAACTATGAAATTTATTTGGAAAGAGGCCCCAAATATTTAAAGACATATTGAAAAAGGGAATTGAAATTGGAGGAATCAAAACATATTACAAAGCTACAGTAGTGAAAACAAGATGGTATTGGCACAAGAATAGACACACTGACCAATGGAACCGAATTGAGAGTTCTAATATAGATCCTCATATATAAAGTCATCTGATATTTGACAAGGCCATCAAACCCATTCAACTGGGAGAGAATGGCCTCTTCAACAAATGGTGCCTAGAGAATCGGATATTCATATGCAAAAGAAGGAAAGAGGATTACCATCTCACATGTTATACGAAAATCAACTCAAGATGGCTGAAAGACCTAAATATAAGAACCAAGACCATAAAGGTCTTAGAAAATAATGTAAGGAAGCACCTACAGGACCTTGCAATAGGAAATGGCTTCATGAACTTCACACCCAAAGCAGGAGCAGCAAAAGAACAAGTAGATAAATGGGTCTTCCTCAAAATTAAATCTTTTCACACCTCAAAGGAATTTGTCAAGAAAGTGAAAATAGAGCCTACCCAGTGGGAGAAAATATTTGGTAACCATATATCTGATAGGGGACTTATATCCTGCATATATAAAGAACTTCTATATCTCAAAAATAGACAAACAACCCATTTGAAAAATGGACAAAAGATCTCAACAGATGCTTTTCCAAAGAAGAAATACAAATGGCTAAAAAGGACATGAAAAAATGCTCAAAATCCCTAGCTATTGGGGAAATGCAAATCACAACTACAGTGAGATACCATCTTACTTCCATAAGACTGGCAGCTATCAAAAAAACAAAAGATTATAAGTGCTGGATAGGATGTGGAGGAATGAGAATACTCATTCACTGCTGGCAGGAATGAAAAAGGATCCAGCCATTCTGGAGGACAGCTTGGTGGTTTCTCAAAAAGTTAACTATAGATTTGTCATATGACCCACAATTCCACTGCTGGGTATATACCCAGAGGAAGAGAAAATAAGGACATAAACCAATATATGCACACCAATGATCATAGCAGTATTAATCACTTTTGCCAAAATTTGGAATTAATCCAAATGCCCATGAACAGATGAATGTATAATTAAAATGTGGTATATACATACAATGAAATACTACTCAGCTATAAGAAGGAATATAGCACAAACACATGTGATAACATGGATGAATCTTGAGAACTTTATGTTGAATGAAGCAAGCCAGGTATTGAAGGACAAATACTACATGACCTTTCTAACATGAAACAAGCAAACCAAGCTGTCTCAGAGAACTAGAGACTGGAAGATAGGCTTAAAGGAATTTTGGAGGAAGGGAGAGGAAGTTTGTGAGCTCATGTCTACATGGGTGAAGTCTATGATAAGCTGGAGGTAAGTATTTGTACAGGGAAGAGATAAGATGGGGACATAGGAATACCTTTGGGTGAAGTTTTGCAAGCTTGAGGGGGACTAGGGTTGGGAGGATGGGTCAGATGGCCCAAGGAATTGGGGAAAGTGAAGTTGGGAGCAGTTGAATATGAGAGAATCTCAGGTGTATGGTTGAACTATAAGGTTGAGAAAACTCTTTAGAAAATATAATAAGGAAGGATTACATGTTTAAGGTGCTTAAGAGGGGGCCATCTGGCACAGGGGCAGCCTGCTAGGGAGTGTGTGCATGCTCAACTTGTCATAGTGTGTTAAATCATTGAGTGGAGACCATACAATGAGTGTGAAGGTGTACTCAAGTCCTGGGGAGACCTGATGTTCTCAAATGGAAAGAAATGTGTCCCTCGGGACAATCAGTGGCTCCCAATGGGTTAGGGCAGTCTAGTATATCAAGCCCTCAGCATTGTTGCAAGTATCTGTAAATCTGGTCCCTCAAGTAGTGAAGATTGATTGTCACTGTTGGCCCAGAGGGGAAGGGGAGAGAGGTAGAGAATAGATGGAAGCACGGCAACTGGGAGACAATGGAAGTGCTCCACAAGATCATGTAATGATGGATAAAGGACATGTTAATGTACACTAAAAATGTATACAAGTTTATAAGCTAAAATGTAAACCATAATATAAAAATCAGGAAACTAAAAATTTAGAAATTTGTACAGTCTAAAATATAATATAAACCAAAATGGAACCATGTTTGAAAACTATGTCTCAAAATCAGCTGCAGCAAATGTAACATGGACATGTAAAAAGATCATGGTTGGGGAAAGGGAAAAGGGTTTGATATTGGATATATGGGAGTCCCCTATATTGTATATGTGATATTCTACTATAAAATTTTGTGTAATAGAAGAAATTGTATCATTGATGGGGAGAAAGTGACCACAGTAGTTGCTGAGGGCAGGGAGTGGGAAGAAGAAATGTGATGAAGGAGCAGTTTTGGGACTTTGGAGTTGTCCTAAATGATTGTAGGGTCAGATGCTGGACATTATATATCCTACCACAACCCACTGAATGTATCGGGGGAGAATGTGAAATACAAAGTAAACTATTATCCACGTGGTGCAGGGGTGCTCCAAAATGTGTTTGCCGAGTGTGATGAGTGTGCCACAATGATGGCGGAGATTGTTGGTGTGGGAGGAGTGGGGTGGGGGGATGGGGGGTATACGGGAACCTCTTATGTTTTTTATAATGTAACCTTTTTTGTGATGTATGTATCTTCAAAAACATACAATTTACAAAAATGATGGGGGTAGGGGAGTAGGGTGTGGGTTATATGGGGACCTCTTACTTTTTTTTAATGTAACATTCTATGTGATCTTTTTACTTTAATTTAAAAAGTGTAATTTTTAAAAAACTGCTTATTGGGAAGTGGATGTGGCTTAAGTGATAGGTCTTCTGCCTACCATATGGAAGGGACCAGGTTTGATCCCTGGGACCTCCTGGTGAAAAAGCTGAGAGAGCATGCCTGTTGTCAAACTAGTGCCCATGTGGTGAGCCAGTGCCCACATGGCATGCCAGTGCCTGTTTGTGGAGCTGAGTGCCCATGCAGTGAGCCAGTGCACATGCAAGTGAGTTACACAGCAAGATAATGATGCAACAAAAAAAGAGAGATGAAGGGGAGACTCAAGGTGAAGTACAACAGAAACCAGAAACTGAGGTGGTGCAGCTAATAGGGAAACTCTCTCCACATCAGAGGTCCCCAGGATCGAATCCTGGTTAATCCTAGAGGAGAAAAAAATAAGAAGAGAAGACCAAAAGAGAAATACATACAGAAGATCACACAGCAAATGGATACATACAGCAAAAACAGCAGGGCAGGGGGAGGGGGAGGATGGAAATAAATGAATAAATAAATAAATAAATAAATAAATAAATAAATAAATAAATAAATATTTTTTAAAAACAACTGCTTATTGAACAAATAAATAATGGTGCAAGATAGCCAGAAATGGCAGCTTGTACAGCATGGAAAACATAAAGTGACAGAGAGGTGAGGAAATTTCTTGTTTTTTGCTTGTTTTTTGTTTATTATTATTCTAGAAATAATGAAAATGCTTTAATGATGATTGACATGATGAACACACAACTAGGTGACTGTAAAAATACCATTGATTGTACACTTCAGATGAATTGTATGCTTTATTTATCTGTACCAATAAAATTGATTTGTTCACAAAAAGGAAATGAGAAAAAGAAAATAAAACACTGGAAAGATGAGAAATAAAAAATGACTAAACAAGAGAAGGTGGAACAAAAGGAAAACAATGGAAGTAGGAAAAATTAAAGAAAAGAAATTAAAAAATTAAGGAGAAAAAAGAAAGAAAAGAAAAAATGAAAACAAAGAAAGAGAAAAAAACAAAAACAAAAACTACCCAGGAAACATAAGTTTCCCTCTTAGTACCCTAGGAACCATCTCAGGCTGCCAGTGCTCATCGATCAATTACCCTCCTCTCAGTCGGGGGGACAGACTAGTGTATTAAGCCCCCAGCATTGTTGCAAGTATCTATGAATCTTGTCCTTCAAGCCGTGAAGCTTGGTTGTCACTGTGGGCCCTGGAAGGAGGGGGTGGGAGGAATAGAATAGATGGAAGAGGGAGTAACTGAGGGGCAATGGAAGTGTTCTGCATGATCTTGCAATAATGGATACAAGCCATATTACATTTCAACAAAAATTTATAAATGTATATACTCTAAAATGTAAACCATAATGTAACCATGGTTAGTAGCTATATTTCAATATTTGTACATCAGTTGTAACAAACGTAACATCCATATGTAAAAAGATCATTGCTGGGGAAGGGGGGGAAAGGGTAGGATGTTGGGTATATGGGAGTTTCCTACATTGTATATATGACTTTACTGTGACCTAAAACTTTTTTGAAGACATAATTTAAAAAATGACATAAGCCACTGAGGAAGAAGTGGAAGAGACTGCCTTGCCACTGTACATACAGGGTAACACCTACTACAGTGATGAAAGGCAAAAGGTCAAAAACAAAGTTTTATGATATTTTTCATTTTTTAATATGTCAATTTATTTTCTACTTTAATTTAGTATTTCTAAATTATTATGTATTGTATTTCTAATCTTTAAACCTACCATAACTATTTCATTTTGCTATTAATTGAATTTGGCAATATATTAGTTTTCATATTTGAAGAAGTTTTGCATCACAGAGGGGTTCAACTATGGGTGGGAGGGAGTTCTCTAGGGCATGAACATAGGGTAAATAGATATGTTTGGATGTTTGTTCATTATTGACATATTGGGTAGAGTTTCACATGACAACTCGGGGAGTGCCAAGTGCCCATCCTGGGGAGCTGTGACACATTCCCCAATGAAAGAGCAACAATTTCTGAAGTATAAGGGCAAAGACCAGTGAATGAGGATTGTCCAATGATGGACCCTTTATATTAATGACTATGCTTATGCACTTGTGTGCTTGAAATTTCAACTTGGCCTAGAGCTGCAGGGTTCCTAAGAATTACCTTCTTACAGCCTCCATGTTGCTCAAATATGACCACTCTCTAAGCAAACTCAGCATATAAATGCATTACCTTCCCCCCAGCATGGAACATGCTGAGGATGAGCCTCCTGGCACTGAGAGATTACTACCAAGCACCAGTTGGTGATACAAATAGAAAAAGACCTTGAATTAAAGAGGAAAATGGTAAAGGAAATGAGTTTATATGGCTAAGAGACTTCAAAATGAGTCAGGAGGTCATAAGAGGGGCCTGCTTACACATGTATCAGCAGGATCTCAGAGAAAGCCAAAGTAGATATAACCCCAGGTAATGTTACTACTGTGGGCTATGGAGACACACAGATCCTACAGTCATGGAAGGTGACTCTGGAGTTCAGTGCCTTGCAAGTGGGCCCAACGTTGGAATCTGTGCTCCTGAGTGTGATGGAGTTGGACTAACATGTGACTTCTATACACGTGCCTCTTCTGTCACTTTTACTGTGCCTGTGGTTGATGCTGGACATGGTGTATGTCCAGGAGACTTGATTCTCTGGACTGTCCATGTGCCAGCTGGGCCCTGAGTCTCAGCAGACTTGAAACACCTACTCTCCAGTTCATTGGACTTACCCAGGTCAGCTAACAGGAGGTGAGGATGGTCAACCACCACACCAAGGAACCAAGAGTCTACAACGGTAAGCAGGAGAATCCTATCCATCAGCCATGTGGGATCTAAGCTCCCTCTCACTTTAGAGGTGGAGTGGACATCGCCATCCTAGAGTCCTCAGGATGGAGGAATAAAATATGGATTAGAGTGGACTTACTAGCATTCTACTATAGAATTATTGTGACTCTAGTAATGGAAGAAATTATATCATTGATGTGGAGACAGTGGACAGGGGTGTTGCTGAAGGCAGGAAGAGGGAAAATGAGGTGTGATATGGGGGCATTTTTGGGTCTTGGAATTGTCCTAAATGATATTACAGGGACAGATGCAGGACACTATATATCGTGCCATAATCCATTGACTGGGTTGGGAGAGAGTGTAAACTTCAATGTAAACTATAATCCATGCTGTGTAGCAGTGCTCCAGGATATATTTATCAAATGCAATGAATGTACCACACTAGTGAAAGAAGTTGTTGCGTTGTTGGTTTAGGAGAAGGGGGGGATGTGGGGAGTGGTACATGGGAGCCTCTTATATTTTTTAATGTTCACTGTGTGTGATTTATGTATCTTTACAAAAAGATAATAATAAAAACATAAAATACTTATTGTGTTTTTTATTATTTACCATTTAGATTTTTTATTGCAATTAAAAATGAATATGATTTCAAATTATGCAGAAAAGGAATTTGTTGAAATACAACAACTGTTCTTGACAAAAACACTCCAAACGATAGGAATAGAGAGGAAATTTCTCAATATGATAAAGCACATAAATTAAAGAGCCACAATTAATGTTGTAATTAATGGTGAAAGACTGAAAGCTTTCCCATTGAGATAGGGAACAAGACAAGAATGCCCACTCTCCTCACTATTATTCAATAGTATACTCGAAGTTCTAGGTAAAGCATTAGGTAAGAAAAGAAATAAAAGGCTCCCAAATAGGAAATAAAGAAGTAAAACCCTCATTATTTGCATATAATATGATCCTTTACTTAGAAAATTTAAAAAAAAACACAATAAAACTATCAGAACATGTTGATGATTTCAGCTAAGTGGTAGGATTCAAGACCAATATGCAAAAACTGATAGTGTTTCCATACACTACTAATTAGCTATCTGTGGAGGAAGTCAGAAAAAACTCCATTTATAATAGCAACCAGAGAATAAAATATATAGGAATAACTTTAACCAAGGACATCGTGAAAAGGACTTGACAGATGTGATCAAGTTAAGGATCTTGAGATAGGGAAATTACTATGGATTTTCCAGGTGGGCCCAATGTAATGATAAGGGTACTTGTAAGAGGAAGGCAGCAGTGTCAGAGTCGGAGAAAGAATGTTACTATGGAAGAAGAGATCCAGCTGATATAGCCACATGCCTAGGAAGGCTCTGGCTTCTGTAAGATGGAAAATACAAGGAAATGTTCTCTGCCTTATAATCTTCAAGAAAATGCAGCTCTGTTGACATCTTGATTTTAGCCTTGTAAGACCTGGTTTGGACTCCTGACTTCCAGAACTGTATGATAATAAATTTGTATTGTTTTAAGCCATTAAGATTATATGGTGTAATTTGTTGCAGAGACAATAGGCAACTAATACAGAATTTTCTTTATCACTCTATTATCTCTCTATCTCTATCTAATCTATAATTATTGGTTTCTATTATATATACATATACGTTCATCTAATTTTTGTTAGCAAAAATTATTTATCACTTACTACATACCTTGTACTCTTCTAAGTACTTCACAAGCATTATTTTATTAACGTGTTTTGTTAAACACTCTAACAATCTATAAGACAGGTAATATCTAATGCCCATTATGCAGATGATGAAACTAATATACAGAGAGATTAATTAAACTTCCCAGAACCACACAATAAGTATATTCCTATTAGAATATAAACAGCATGAAAACAGGCAGTTGTCAATATTTTTATTTCTCTCAACTTCCTGACACCTAAAAAGTACTCTAAAGTAATAGTTTACATGTTTAATATTAGAAGCAACTGATTCTTAAAGTAAATAAATATTAAGGATATTATTATTTCATACCATAATATAGATATATAGATAGATGCTAATTAGCTAATCAAGTAGTTGGAGTAAGGTGTTTGCAGGTGTTACTGGTGCATTAGTGGTGTTTATGGAAAATATTTGAAACCATGTGCTGATGCAAAATACCAGATATCAGTTGGTTTTTATAAAAGGTGTTTATTTGAGGTAGGAGCCTACAGATATCAGGCCATAAAGCATAAGTTACTTCCCTTACCAAAGTCTATTTCCACATGTTGGAGCAAGATGGCTGCCGACGTCTGCCAGTGATCAGGCTCCCTGGGTTCCTCTCTTCCCACGTCTTCTTCTCTCTGGGCTTAGGGTTCCTCCCTTCCCAGGGCTTGCTTCTTTCCAGGCTCAGGGTTCCTTTCTTTCTAGGGCTCCAGTTTGAGCATCAAACTCCAACATCAAAACTCCAATATTAAAAATCTCCAACTGTGTCCTTTGCCATGTCTTTTCATCTGTGAGTCCCCACCCACCAAGGTGTGGGGACTCAAAGCCCTACTAGCACAAGAGGTTTACCTGATTAATCAAGTAAAACACTGAATCCAATATAATCTGATATGCCCAGAAGAGATCAGTTTATAGACATAAACCAATATTTATTTTTGGAATTCATCAATAATATCAAACTGCTGCAACATACATACACATAAAAATGGAGATCATTGATTACTTATAACATCAGGTAAAGAAATCTACATTTCACAGTTGTACCGAAAACACTGAGTTTACTATAAAATACTTACATTACTGCAACTTGATAAAAAAGTGTGAATTCAGTCACTAGTAAAGTATAAATAAGATGCGCATTTATTAATATTTCAACACTCATTCAAAAATGCATTATACACTAGTCAGACACCTTACTAGGTAACGTGGTTACCACAATAATGAGAATATGCTAAATACCCACAAATAGCATAGTGTGGTAAAGTATTTGGACAAAAGTAAAAAGCACAAAATAATCTGTGTTGTAAAAGCTGATAGTCTAGAAGTATGGAGCAGAATAAATGGAAGTTTTCAGGAAGAAATGGCTTTCAATTTACAGTTTGAAAAAACTGTGTTAATAATTATGAGGTTTAAGATGGTAGAGGCTATAGAAGGGGTATTATGGGAATGGAAAGAAAGTGTCCTAGCTAGAGAGAGAGAATTAATACATTCCACATAAATGGAGCTTAGCAGACAAATCAGGGACTAGATTGAGTTAGAAAGTAAGAGCAAAAGGGTTATGATTATGGTTAAGGGCTACTCAAGCCATTTCAGAGTTAGCATTTTCTAAGACTAAAGTGTACCACTGATGGTTTAAGAAGGAGAATAACATTATTTACCTTGTATTTTTAAAAGATCAATCTATCTGTCATATATAGTTTTATTCTGAACACTTTTTGTCCCCTATACAATTAGGTACATAAATCATTCAATAATCACTTAAAAATGAATAAACAATATGTATATCAATCATTTCTTCTATGTCATCCCTGGCAATATCTTCTGTATCTAGGGATACAGAAGAACAAGATATACATGATCCATGTCCTTGTGAGGTTTTCCACTCAATAGAATAGTCTACAAGATGCCCATCCAGCTTTGGAAATTCAGATCTGAACTCAAGAAAGAGGACACGGCTGCAGTTGCAAACTGGCAAGTTGTGGTGGTTTGAAGTAGTACGTACTCTCAGAAAAACATGTCCTTAAATTCAATCCATTCCTGTGGGTCTGAATCATTGTAAATAGGACCTTTTGATGAGGTTACTTCTGTTAAGGTGTGGGCCAACCCAATCCCGATTAGTCTTAATCCTATTCCTGGAGTCCTTTACAAGTGTAATGAAATTCAGACAGAGAGAGAAAGCTATAGGAAGCAAGTATCTAGACATCTACAGAACCTGGAAAGGGGAGAGAGACCAAGAAATGCTACCATGTACCTTGCCGTATGACAGAGGACCCAATAATTGCTGGCAACTGTCCCCAAAACACTGATCTAGGAAAAAGAATTGCCTTGATGAAGTCTTGATTTGGACTTTCTTTTCTTTTTTTTCCCTAGATTTTTATTGCCTTTTTTTTTTTAAAGTTACATAGATCACAAAAGTTTTACATTAAAAAATAAGAGGTTCCCAGAAACCCCACACACCACCCCACTCCTCCCATATCAACAACCTCTGTCATCATTGTGGCACATTCATTGCATTTGGTGAATACATTTAGGAGCACTGCTGCACCACATGGATTATGGTTTACATTGTAGTTTACACTCTCCCCTAGTACATTCAGCTGCCATAACCCACTGAATGGACATTCTTTTAACCTCAAAACCAGGATGAAATAAATTCCCATTGTTTAACCTGATCCAATTCATGGTACTTGCATAAGCAGGCTAGCAAACCAAAACACAAGTCATTACAGAAAAATGATAGTAGAAAGACTAGGGGTCATGATCACTAAATGATGTCTCAGATAATTTGTACTTAAATAGAAAACCACAAAGCAATAATCTATCTCAGTTGATCAGATCTCCTATGGAAAATACCATACAATAGAAACTTAAGAAAGGGGCTTTTATCATTTCACAGTTTTGAAGCCTGGGAAGCCCAGCAGCAAGACACCAACAAGGCCAAGTGTCAGTAGTTTTAGGGTGATGTCAATCCTCTGTCAAATGGTAGTAATCTCTATCCCACTTCTCCTTTCTGGATTCCTGCTGGCTTCCAGCTTCTGCCCTCCACATCTTCTGTTTTTTCTGACTACACACAAATTTCCTCTTTAAAAGGCTTCTAGTTTTATGGCTAAAGTCTACCCTGATGCAGTCTGACCATGACTAAATAGAATCTTTAAAGATAGTAGTCACAAATGAGTTCCACACCTGAACTGACATCACGTCTTCAAAGTTCCTCTTTACAAATGGGTTCATATCCATAGGAAAGCAAGTTAAGACTTGAACATAACCTTTGTGGGGTACATCATTCAATCCCAACAGCGTTCCAGTTATATTCCTTTTTCATTGATTTAATTGTTTTAGGTATATTGAACATAAAGGTATATTGAACATATTTTATAAATGCACATAAAATTTCAATACAGACCAAATCACATTCATGCTGAACATCTTATTCTAGAGACTTTAGAAATAACAATATAAAATAGCTCCTGAATTATCATTCAGGAGAGAGTGGAGTTATGTCTTGCTGTAACATCAGAAGCTCTAAATTATGACTAAAGCACATATATGATTTTCAGCAAGTTAGTATTCAATCAAATTTAAGTGAAAGAATTGGCTGTTTTATACCAAATAATCCATCATGTACCACATATCATAGAAATAAAGTCTATATAACAATGCAGAGCTGTAGGATATTGGGAACATGTATCCTTGCTAATGGAAGATAAAATGTTAAGAATTAATATATATTATGCTTTATAAATAGCTCCCTTCATTTTGGGGGTGCTTTAAAATAATTCAAACTCTAATAATTCAAACTATAAAGCCCTAGAGATATGATCAAAATGCAGTGATATGTGAAGTTAATAGACTTTTTTTTACATTATTTGGTTGAGTCATAAACTGTGTTTTATGCTTGAAAGGTTAATCCCTAATAAATGGAAAGAACATGGCAGGCCAATTCACCCTATCAAACAATTGTTTTATAAATATGTCAGCATAGAAAGCATATGACACAAGTCATCTTGTATTTAACTACTTTAAAACGGTTTCAAATATAAAATATATCCCTGGTTTGTAAATGAGCACTGGTGGATTGGGCAGCATAAAGATATAAGATGAACTGAGAGGAGAAAGAAACATGTTAAAACTTGTTTATAATGATCTATAACTTCAAATGAAAAGGATGATGTCCTACATTGTATTCGTATCACAGGAGAAGTTTCGTGTTATTTTCATGTTCTGCCTTTTAAGTTTAGTGCACGGTTTCAGAGCAACTTTTCATCTGACCTGATCTGTAAAGGTTAAATGGAACACTCTGGCATTTGCCCATTTTTGTTTATATTTTAATTTTTCCTTCCTTTTTGGTATTATCATGTCCAGATGCTCAGTGCTCTCATTAATTTCCAGATATCTCTGGGAGCAATATGCCATCATATTAGGCTTCTGCAACCTTACTGAAATGTAAGTATCATGAGGACAGGGCCTGTGTTTTCTCTTTTTCACTGCAGTATCGCTAGGATGCCAGTGATAGATACATATGTACTGATATCCTGACTGTATGAATCAGGATAAGCTAGGTTAGGATATGTTTTTAGCATTTTCATACTTTGATGGACATCCTTATTTTTGCAGTGGTTTAGAGCAACATTAGATCTTCAGATCAATATTAGTTCCCTCTCCTCTCACTTTCCTGCAGGTTTTTCTCATAATGCCGTTGCTCACAGAAAAGTCTTGTTACAATGCATGAGGTATTAATAATTATCCCTAGGTATTGGTAGCCTTACTTCCTCCCTCCCTCCTTTCCTTCCTTCCTTCCTTTTACTTTCTTTCTCTCTAATTATTTTGATGATTGAACATATGCATAGGATATAGTTTGATTGTACCTGCATGGAGTATTTTTTTCCTTCTTTATTTTTTTTAAATGTTACATTCAAAAAATATGAGGTCCTCATATACCCCCCACCCCCTCACCCTACTCTTCCCACATCAACAACCTCTTTCATTATCATGGTACATCCATTGCATTTGATGAATACATTCTGGAGCACTGATGCACCACATGGAGAGTGCTTTATATTGTAATTTACACTCTTCCCCAGTCCACCCAGTGAGCCATGGCAGGACATACAATATCCAGCATCTGTCCCTGCAGTACCACCCAGGACAACCACAGGTCCTGAAAATGCCCCCACATCATGTCTCTTCTTCCCTTTCCCTACCCTCAGCAGCTACCATGGCCACTTTCTCCACATGAATGCTACAATATCTTCCATTACTAATCACAATAGTTCCATAGTGCAATATCAGTAAGTTCACTCTAATCCATATTCTATTCCTCCATCCTGTGGACCCTGGGATGGTGATGTCCACTCCACCTCTATATCAAGTGGGGGCTTAGATTCCACATGGAAAGTGGATGCAATTCTCCTGCTTGCAGTTGTAGGCACTCTTGGCTCCCTGGTGTGGTGGTTGACCTTCTTCACCTCCCTGTTACCTGGCTAGGGTAAGTCCAACAAACAAGAGAGTAGGGGTTGCAAGTCTGCTGAGGCTCAGCACCTGGCTGTCACATGGACAGTGCAGAGATACAGCTCTCCTGAGTGTACATCAACCCCAGTACCAACCACAGGCCTGGTAAAAGTAACAGAAGACGAATGTGTAGAAAGATCATATCTGAGTCCAACGCCACCACACTCAGGAACACAAACAACAAAGTTGGGCCAACTGACATGGCACTGAACTCCAGAGCCATCTTCCATGACCATAGAACCTGTGGGTCTCTGTAGCCCTCAGGAGAACCAGTACCTGGGCTTCTATCTACTTTGGCTGTCTCTGGGACCCTACTGAGGCATGGGTAAGCATTACTCCTCTGATGACATGCCAACTCTTTTTTGGAGACTCATAGACATATAAACTCTTTTGTCCTTTCCATTTCCCCCTTTTATCCAAAGTCAAAAAGCAGTTTTTAACACCTGATATTACATGTAGGCTGAGATATTCTGCTGGTCTGAGTTGACCCTTTTATTCAAGGTCTTTTTCTAGTTACATCATCAGCTGGTGCTTGGTAGTAATCCCTTGGCACCAGAGAGACTGATCTCCAGAAGTTGTGCCCCATGTTAGGGAGAAGGTAATGCATTTAATGCCAAGTGTGGCTTAGAGAGTGACCACATTTGAGCAACTTGGAGGCTCTCAGGAAGTAACTCTTAGGCACCCTGCACTCTAGGCCCAGTTCATATTTCAGGCGCACAGGCTCATATTCATAGCCATCAGTATCAAGGGCTCATTGTTAGACCATCCATCTTTATTGGTCTTTGCCATTGCACTTAGGGGATTGTTGCTTTCTGTTGAGGTATGTGATAGACTTCCCTAGCTAGGAACTCAGCACTCCCTCAGTTGTCATTTTTAACTGAAACCACCAAGAAAATATCCAGACATTTTTATGAACCCTGTATACATGTCCCAGAGAACTCCCTCCCAATCATGTGCCCCCTATTAATAACACCCCACACCAGTATTCCTCCCCTGCCACAGGTGAACCTCTCTGTGGTCCAAAACTTCTTTAAAAAGGAAGCCTAATATATTGCCAGTTTCCATTAACAGTAAAATGGAATATAGTCATGGTTTTAAAGGTTAGATATAGAGTACATACTAATGTAGAAAAATTAAATAAAGTAAAAATAAATTGGGGTGTCAAAAATGAAAAATTGAAAAAGCTTTGTTTTTGAAGTTTTGCCTTTCATCACTGCTATAGGTGTTGCCCTGTATGTACGGTGGAAAGGCAATTTCTTCCATTTATTCCTCAGTGTCTATATCCTTTCTTTATTTTTTCCTACTTATTGAATTTGTCTTCACAAAAGTTTTAGATCACAGTAATTCACAGATCCAATATACAGTACTCCCACATGTCCAACATAAAACCCTTTGTCCCTTCCTCAGCAATGATCTTTTTACATGTTCATATTATATTTGCTGCAGCTGATGTACAGATATTGAAACAATAGCTTTCAAACATGGTTCCATTTGGGTTTACATTATGGTTTATATTTTAGGCTATACAATTTTCTAAATTTTTAGTTATCTTATGTTTTACATTATGGTTTACATTTTAGCCTATAGACTTTGTACACTTTTGGTGTAATTTAACATGTCCTATATCCATCATTGCATGATCTTGTGGAACACTTACATTGCCCCACAGTTACACTGATTCCATCCATTCAATACCTCTTTCCCCCTCTCCTCAGGGCCCACAGTGACAATCAATCTTCATTACTTGAAGGATCATATTCAGAGATACTTGCAACAATGTTGAGGGCTTGACATACTCGGCTGCCCTAACCCATTGGGAGCCACCAGTTCTCTGGAGAGATACAATACCCTCTGTTTGATAACATCAGTTCTCCCTAGGATGTGGGTACATCTTCACTCTCATTGTATGGGTCTCTACCCAATGATATATCCCACTATGAAAAAATGAGCACTCACATACTCCCTAGAAGCATGCCCTGTGTCCGATGCCCCCCGCCCTTAAGAATGTTAAACAGGTAACCTTCAGTATTATATTTTCCAAAGAGTTTTCTCTACATTATAATTTCAACCACATACCTGACAATCTCCTATGTTCAAATGTTCCCCCCAGCATCCCCCCCAATTTCTTGGGCCATCTGACCCTTCCTCCCATCCCTAGTATTATTTGGTCTTTTTATTCAACATTGGTTTTATTTGGGTTTCCCATTTTTTAAACTTTTAAAATAATATTTAGATTACGTAAATGTTACATAAAAAATGCAGGGGATTTTCGTATGCCACACTCCCTACCCCTCACACACTTTCCTACATTAACAAAATCCTTCATTGGTATGGTACATTTGTTACAAATGATGAACACATTTTGAAGCATCACCACTAAGTGAGGGTTATAGTTTGGATTACAGTGTAAACTCTCTCTTGCACAAGTTTTTAAGTTATGACAAGGTATATAATGGCCTGTATCTATAATGCAACATCATTCAGGACAATTCCAATGTCCTGAAAGTGCCCAATATTACCCCTATTTTTCCCCTTTCTCTCCATATCAATGATTTCATATCAATGATAAAAGTTCTTCCATTCCTAGAATCATAGTAAGTCTATAGAAGAATAATAGTAAGTATACTCTAGTCCATCATATAGTCCCCAATCCTGAGGATTCTGGGATGGTGATGCCCAATCTGCCTCTAATCGAGAGGTGGCTTAGATATCATGGGGCAGATAGATGGAGCTATCTTGCTGACAGTGATAGATGACGCTCTCTGTTCCTTGGGATGGTCGTTGTCCATCATCATTTCCTTGTTAGTACTCTATATTGCTTTTTGAGGCTATTTGGGGATTTGCGAACCAGGCAACTGAATTTTCATGGGCTACCTACTCACTTTCATTCCTTGATGACTATAGAGTCCTAAGTTGCCAATCATTTTCTTTCAGCATATTAAAATACATCACTTGTATCCTGGATTTAGCTATATCTCTTGGCACTAGCACTGTCAGTTACATTGTTGTTGTTTTTCTTATCAATAAAATCTCTTATATTTTTTTCCTGCCTGGATTTAAAATGCATCCCTTTGTCTTTGTTTTCTATAGGTTTACTATGCTGTGCACATAGTAAGTAATTAATTGGTCGGTATTCCTAATATCTGTTACACATTATTTTATTATATTAGGAACTTTCTCACCTATACATGTTCATAGAGTGTTTTTTCCTCATTCTATTCCTGTTATCTCATATATATGTTTTATTTTTTTAGCACCTTTTTTTAATTGTCTTTTTTTTATTAAGATACATTGATCACACAAAATGTTACATTAAAAAATATAAAGGTTCCCATAAACCCCCCATCCACCCCCCCACTCCTCCCACATCAACAACCTCTTTCATCAGTGTGGCACATTTATTGCATTTGATGAATACATTTTGGAGCACTGCGCACAGTATGGATTATAGTTTACATTGTAGTTTACACTCTCCCCCAGTCCATTCAGTGGATTATGGCAGGATATATAATGTCCTGCCTCTGTCCCTGCAATATCGTTGAGGACAACTCCAAGTCTGGAAAATGCCCCGATATCACACCTCTTCTTCCCTCTCCTTGTCCTCAGCAAACATATATATGTTTTAGATTTCATGCTCTATCCCTTTCACAAATTAGTCTTCCTTCTCTATTTTCTATTACTTTTTCTTTCTGTGTACCTATGCATTTTTTCAATGAATTATCTTACAATTCTCAAATTTTCTACTTAACGGTGCTTAAATTGTATTAAAATACCCAATGTGCCCTTTATTTAAGCTATTGCACATTTAAAATTTCTATTTAATATTTTTCAGCCTCTGACTTTCTCAGTCTTGAACATATTTAACATATTTATTGCTTGTTTATGATAACCTTATTATATGTACATCTGTTTCTATTTTTTTTTGTATTAGTTTTGGATCATGATGCTTTGTCTCCTGCTATTTCTGAATATTTTTAATACATTTCAGATATTATACATAGAAAATGACAAAAAAAAGTAGTGTGTGACCAAATATATAATTTTCCCCCAGAAGTCATTTATATTTGGTTTTGACATAAAGCTTGGGATAGCATTTCAGGAGCCAACTATTCTGGATTATTTTAATTCATTTTCAGGGCTTGAAATTATTCAAAACTAGGAGTTAGTCCCTGATATAACCATTTCATTTGCTACTCCAGTTCAGAAGTGGCCAGACCTCAGTATCAGCCATCCAGCCCACTTAGGCAATCAAATTTTGTCTACCAAACATTTCAGTTACCTCTTTAGGAATCTGAAGATCTATCCTGTTATTTTCCTAAGTCTTCAAACATTTTTTGTTAACTTAGCATTCTTATTTTAATCTGAAGGAAATCTGTTTTGAATTAGCTAGTCTCTACATGCTCCCTCAGTTCCTTACAACATAATAACTTTAAAAATGTTTAATTACTGGAATGAAAATCCAGCTACTGGATTCTATTGCTCCTTTCCCAGGATACTAGGCTTGTTGGAAAAATGTATTAAATGAAAGCAACCCTAGGGGCAGTCATTTATTCATTTATACACAAATCATTTTGGGGGTGCCTTATATGTGCAGTGGATTGGAGATTCCATTGAAAAATAAATGGATACTTTTTTTATTACAAAGAAATTTATATTCTGGTAGGAGAAGCAAGCAAGGCATCAATATAGTATGATTGATATCAATTTGGTATGTCAATATAGTAAGGTAATTGCATAAATAAAAGACAGAATTGCGCATAGAAAAGGCAATTAATCCAGATTTGAGGGAGTGTAGGCAGAGGAAGAGATTCTTTCTTGATTTTATTCTCATTTATGTACCGCATACACAAATATCACTACCAAAGTAGTCCATTGTTTCTCATAGTCTATTATGTAAATAAATCGAATATTATCAATCACAAACTATGTTTGTTATCCTACTCACTATCCTATTAACTCTATTCTTTGTTTTGCAACAGCTGCTGTTTTCACTAATAGCCATTTATTATTGAGTTAAAGGATTTCATGCATTTGGCTTTACTTTTGGCTATAATTAACAACACAGGTTTTTTTCGTATATTCATTATCTGTATGGGTTCATATAACCATGGATATAATCATAAGATTTTATTATCCTATTAAACAGTTTTTGAATGGTAAAAAATATAAAAATATGTACATTAGACTACTGTCATTGTTTAATTCATAGCTTTGATTGTTAAATTATCATAAATAGAAAGAGATTGTATACTTAGATGAAACATCTGCTTATGGCCATCTATATTTCTGGAAATCTCATAGACCAAAACTATCCATTACCATGGCAACTCAACTCTCGCGAAGTTTACTGCAAGCAACAGCCTGGAGAAAATATTTCCATGCCAAATTTATTATATACCCATCTAACAAAACAAACTACATTAAAAATAAAGTACTTTTGATTAGGAGTCATGATTTCTAAAATGGTCTGAGATATGAAAATATTCATTTTTCTTCATGCATTAAGAATGAGTCATTTAATATAACATTCACTGGCTTTTTCACTTTAGTGATTTTTAGATGCTGTGATATTAAGAGTGGCTTAGTATCATCTGAATTTTTCTATTTCAGTATATTTAGAATATTTCACACTTTTTGCAATAGAAATCCTGATTTTGCTTATTTTTTCTGAGTGAAATATGTTTAAAAAATCAAGTTGTCTAGCTTGATTTGATTATTAGGAAATAATGGGAAATCATGATCTCTTCTGTGTATTTTATGAATGTAAAAGAGGTATTGATATTGAAGTGAAATATTTTTAATGTATGGAATTGAGTTATTTGTGTGTGCCTTAGACTTATTTAGCCAGGTTTTGCAATACATATTATGCAATATATTTTCAAAATCGGAATATGCTTGAGTATTAGTCTGCCAAAGAGGTGCTAATACAAAATACCAGAAATCTGTTGGTTTTTATAAAAGTATTTATTTGGAGTAAAAGCTGACAATTTCAAGGCCCTAAAGAGTCCAACTCAAGGTAGCATAAGAGGTACTTTCTTACCCAAGTCAGTTGCCATGGGTTGAAGATAAGATGGAGGACCTGGCTCTCCTTCTTTCTTCCTCTTAAGGTTTCTTGGGTTCAGCTTCTTCTGATCTCAGCTCTAGCATGGCATAGGGTTTGCTTCTTTCTGGGTTTCCTCGGGTCAGCTGATCTATTCTCTTTATCTGCAAGCTATCAGGCAAATGGCTCATCTTTCTGGAGCCACAGGATCAAAGGTCTCTCCTCTGCCATGTTTAAGGAACTCTCTTCCTATACCTTCTTCTGTGTGACTTCTTTTATAATTATTTTTTTACTTTTATTGAAGCTTTCGATTACATAAATGTTACATACAAAATATAAGGGATTCCCACATACCCCACTCCCTCCCACTCCCGTAATTTCCCACATCAACAACAGCCCTCATTAGTGTGGAATATTTGTTACAATTGATGAACACGTATTGAAGCATTGCTACTAACCATGGATTACAGTTAACATTATAGTTTAAAGTCTGTCCCACACAACTCTGTAAGTATGACAAAATATACAATGGCTTGTATCCATCACAGCAGTGTCATACGGGACAACACCAATGTCCCCACAATGCTCCCATATTATACCTATTCTTCCCTCTCTCATCCCTCATAACCTCTGGTGGCCACTTCCTTTACATCAGTGATAAGAGTTCTTCCATTTCTATAATAATAATGTCCATAGTAGAATAACAGTGTCTACTTTAGTCCATTGTTCATTCCCCAATCATCAGGATTTTGGAATGGTAATGCCCACTCTGCTTCTAATTGAGATGGTGCTTAGATCCCACAGGGCAGATAGATGAAACTATTTTGCTTGCAGTTGCAGAGACTCTCTGTTCCTTGGTATGGATGTTGTCCATATCATGAGTGAGAGTCCATTTATATAGCCACGAAGAGGTGGGGGGGACTTAAATTGAGTTATACTCTACTGATGTGGTTGAATCAAAGCTCTAATTTTAACATAAAATTTAACCAAATTATTCTAAGCTATCTAATACAATCATGTCAAAGGAACAGACCAGTTTGCAAAGACAATCCTTCCTTTTTGAAATTCATAAATAATATCAAACTGCTACAACTTGTGAATATTTGTTTCTCTCCGTGAAATACTTCTGGTTTAAACATTTCCTGTCCTTTAACAAGTGTGTCTCATCAACTACACTGGTACTGTAGGTTTTGTATGCATATTAATTACCTTTTGTTAAATAATTTAAATGGTTTTGCAGTTCAAATAATATTAAAATGATTTTAATAGTAAATCTTATAATAAAATCCTTTTTTACTACTACCTGTCTTCTCTAGATCCATCTCAAGGAAACTACTTTTTGTTTTGTTTTGTTTTGTTTTAGATATGGGGGCAGGGGATTTCAACCTGGGACTTTATTTGTGAGAAGCTGGCACTCAATCACTGAGTCACATTCATTTTCCTGAGTTGGTTTTATTCATTTGGTCTGCTTGCTTTTTTCTTTTCCTTTTTTCAGAAGGCACTGGGAGCCAAACCTGGGACCTCCCATGTGGGAGGCAGGGTTTCAACTGCTTATCCACATCCGCTCCCTCAAGGAAACTACTTTTGATCATTTTAACATTTTTTCTGATATTTGCACATGCTTTATTTCTTAATTTATACACTGTATAAATTATACACTGGCATACTTAGATTAATCCACTTAACATTATGTAATAGCTTCCTATAATTACAGAAATAACTTAGTTCTCTTAATCTTCCTATGCTTCTTTCTTCCAACAGAGTTGCAATATATTTTTTGCTTATATTTATATTTGGTAATCATACTATTATGTTTCTGTAGATTTGCACAGTTGAATGTCAGTGTGTACTGTGATTACATTGTATGCCCTTTTTGTTTTTCTTAAAGTTAATACTTGTTTTTCTCCTGATTATTAAGTTTTTTTTTGAAAAATTGTCTGTTCTTCCCATGCCTTCCATTTCTACATACTCTCAAAGGAACAATCACATAAAGTAAAATAATCAACCATTTCTATTTATTTTCCCTCAGTGATATCATGACTTGAGATTGCCATTTATCTTCTATCTTGACGGGTTAGTACTAGGACTACTTTACTATAATCATAGTAAGCACATTTGACTAGGATTGATAAGGTAATATCATTTCTGGAATTGCTTGTCTTCCTCTTTCTTGGTTTATTCTTTTATTTTTTTAGGACACTTTATCTAAAATCATTTGGGCATAACTTCTAATTTGCTTGTTTCAAATTTGTTGTCCTGGCCTCTTCCTTCACTATCTTTCTGAAGTTTCTCTTCAATTTTACACTGAGTTAAATCTCCAGGTTTCTCTATAGTTTCCTTTTCCTTGAAATAACCCTTCATGTTTATGAGCACAATTTCCAGAAGCTTCCTGAACTATGATAAAAATAGAGTATATTTTTTGAGACATTGAACATTTAAACAAATACCTGCTTTGTTCACACTGCTTTATATGCTGCTGACAAAGCATCTTTGCACTGGTTCTTCCTTTTGCCTGGAATACTTTTATAATGGAAAGATATGGCTTGCTTCTTTACCCTATTCAGATCCTCAATCACAGTTCACCTTGGATTGGCCTCCAATGGCCACACTATAGAAAATTATAGCTATACCCACCCAACATTTCCTAACCTACTTAGTTTATTTTACCCTTAACACATAAAATCATGTAACACCATATATATTTTGCTTATTTTCTGTGCTTATTGTTTGTTAAACATCACAAATTAATAAGTTCCACAAAAGCAGAATTCCATTTGTTGTCTTATTCCAATAAAGTATCCCTCATCTTAGAGGATTCCCTGGAAGTACTCAATATATTATTTTAATAACTGACTGAATGCATAAGCAAATGAATTTGTCTGAGTCTATTTTCATTCTCTATACTAGATATTTATCCTTTGGTAATGGAAAATTTTCTATCTTTTAGAATTCACTTGATTATTTTCTCCCCTCTACCTCTGTTCTCTATTTTAAATATTGGACCTCCTGACAGGTGCTTTAAGGTTCTTCTCTTTTATCTTTTATATTCCATTCCTTTTCTGAATTTTAGATTTAAAAAAAGCTCTCTCTAAAAGGTTTCTTCAACTCAGTCTCTCTTCAAATGACTTACTCATTTCTCCTTCTAAATTTTTGGTTCTCTAAATTTTCCTTTATAAAGTCCTTATCTTATTTCAAGAAGAAAGTATCTCCTCTCATTACTAAAGATTAAAACTGTCAAAGTTTTCCTTTTCTCCTATTGTATTTCCAATATATCCAATTATATTTATTTCTTCTAATGAACCGATATTCATCTAATTAATTCATTTTCATGTTTAAGAGTGGGATACAAGTAGGTGATTGGAATCTTCTGAGCACTTTAACTGGTCAGTGTCAACTTGAAGTTTCCTTGCAGAGTTTGTTGGAGAACTCTGATGTCTGTGGTTTTAGGTCTTTTGTGCTAGTCAATGTTTTCAGAGAGAATTCTGCCAATCTCTTGCTTTGGGGTCAGAGACCTGGGAGGTAAGTGAGGATATTTGTGTGAAAGTCTCAGGATTTAATACGCATAGTTCTAATTATTTAGATACAGGATTCATTCTCCCAGTTACCTGTGCCTCCTAGTCCAGAGATCTATTTTGCCCTTTCTAAGGAATAAATTTTCTCCCTTCCACTGGGGTGCTAATCCATCTACTTTTATCTTCTATGCTGTTTTTCAAGCCATGAACTTTATTTTAGCACACCTCCACTAAGAGCTCCTGAACCAGTTGAGACTGTTAGTTTTCACAGCATTATGGACTTTCTTGACTGTCTTCTAAGGATTTGGGTTTTGGGGGCTTAGTAAAATAGTAATGCATATGTGATGATTAGGGGAATGTGTTAACTTGGTCAGGTAATTGTGCCCATTTTTTTTTTTTTGCCAAGCAAAAACTGGGCTAATTGTAATACAAGGGTATTTCATGGACATTCATCATTAGTGAGATGATTGCATAGATGACTGATTACATCTACAATCAACCAAGGAGAGTGCCATCAGCAATGAGTGAAGTCTTAGCCACTAAGTTGAAGGTGATAAAGGGGGAAGTAATTCAACATTCATAGACTTTCTAGCTTTACTTTGGATAGCCAATATCTCCCAGGAACTCATCAATGACCTTCATCAGAACCCTTGTTTTGGAGCTTGCCATGAAGGATTTAGGTTTGTGCATCCTCATGGTTGCATAAAGGAATTTTATAAAATCTCGTACTATTCACAGATATTTCCTGCCAGTTCTGTTTCCCTAGAGAACCTGATTAATGTATCTTGGTACCAAAAGTGGTTCTTGAGAATCAGAATCTTAAAAATGAGAATTCTGAAGTGGTTCTGCATATTTTGCACTTAGCTTTCTACTCTAATTGGAATCAAGGGTATTAATCATTTCCTTTCCAGTAAGCAAAAGAACACTTATAGTCCATGGCATTAGCTGGCACTGGAGATATGAAAAGTTTTACCACTGGATTTGACTGCTTCCAGTCTTATAGAAGGCAAGGATCTGGGCGAAAGTGTTTTCAATACCTTAATAGAGTTTTGTGGCATCAAAGTTATAATGATGTTGGGTGGCTGTTCCTATTTACTATGGATACATTACAAAAGAAAGGGAGTAACTAAAGGCTTCAAAAATTGCAACCTAAAGGCAGCATGAATGATGTGAAAGTTTCTATGTGTGCTTGGAAAGAAAATCTTGTTTACGCAACCACAGAATCAAGATCTCTGAAAACCAAACTCAGAGTCTCATTGTATGAGCAGCAGAGTTATAAAGGAAACTAAATCTCAATCTGGCATGGTGTTTGAGTTAAACTGAGGACATTGATTGATTGGAAAGGAATGGAACCCTGAAGATTGGGATGGAGACAGATGAGTTGATAATGATATCAGTGAAGACATTTAACCTCTAAATTCTTCTAAGACTTTGCCAGATAAACCCATGATACCCTGCCCTGTGGAGACCACACAATGTCAAGCATCTATCACCCAGCCTCCAGTCTCTCGCAGGCAGTATGGAACTTTTCCCAACCCTGAGGCAGGTAAGAGCTAAACTCCAGCCTACAGTGCCCAACCTCCACCATTGTCTAAGGAATCTGCCTTTCAACCCCTAATGGAAGAGATTAATTCTGTCTCAGCAGATGAAAAAGCAAAAGAATACCCTGAAGTCAGTAGCTTGCAAGACATTTCTATTCCTTCTTCTTACTCACCCCTCATCGCCCCACTTCTCTTTTTGACCTATTACTAGACTAAATCACAACAAGCTTCCAAAGGCAAAGTACAAAGTGTGAACCATGAGGAAATATGCTATACTCTAAAAGAACTGCATAAGTTTTCCAATTTATATAGGCAGAAATCAGGAGAATATATGTGGGAATGGGATAATGGTGGAAAGAATATAAAGTTAGATCAGACTAAATATATCAATATGGGCCCACTAAACAGAGATTCTTGATTGAATGCTGTAGCCTGAGTGATTAGAAAGGGCACTAACAGTTTGTTTGGGTGACTGGCTGAAATATGAACCAAAGATGGCCTAGAATGTTTGAGGTTGAGTTGCCTGACTTACCCTGTAGAAGAGGGTATCCAAAGGTTTAGAGAGATTGGAATTCACCATTTAAGATCTGCCCACACACCCCAGGAATATCCAGAGGGTATGCCTTTAACCTGGACCATTAAGAGTAATTTGTAAGACTAACTCCATCTTCACTGGAGAGTTTTGTGGTTGCTTTTTTCTGTAGTCCAAATATTATCGTGGAAACTGTTATCAGTGCAAATATCGAGGATTTGAAGAATGCAGGGATAGAGATTTCTACCACATTCCCATTGAACTCTCCTATTTCATCTGTGCAGAAAATAGATGGATCTTGGAGGATGACTGTACATTATTGTAACTTAACCAGGGTAACTCCAATCTCAGCCACTGTCCCAGTTGTATGTGATATCACTGCTTGAGCAAATCAACATGCCCCCTGGTACTTGGTATGCAGCTATTGATCTGGCAAATACTTTATTCTCAACTGCCATTAGTAAGGACCACCAAAAATAATTTGTTTTCAGCGACCAAGACCAGCAATATACCTTCACTGTTCTGCTTCAGTGGTGCATCAACTCTCCAGCCCTATGTTATAATATTGCTTAAAGGACATATGTTCACTAGAGCAACAAGTAGCAATGACTCCAGACTTATTAGTAAGGCATTTGCATGAGAAAGGATAGGAGATAAAACTAACAAAAAATGCAGAGGTCTTCTACCTAGGACAAATTTCTAGGTGTCCAGTGGTTGTGGGGCACGTAGAGATATTCTTTTTAAAATGAAGGGAAGTTGTTGCATCTGGCCCCTCCTATGACCAAATAAGAGGCACAATGCTTAATTTGTCTCTTCAGACACACATTTCTCATTTGAGTGTGCACTCTAGCCCATTTACCAAGGGACCAGAAAAGCTACTAGATTTGATTGGGGACTGTAATAAGAGGAGGATCTGTGAAAAGTTTAAGCTGCTGGTGCAAGCTGTACTACAACTTCAGCCATGTGACCCAGCAACTCCAATGGTGACAAATAGAGAAGCTGTCTCTAGCTTTGGCAGTCCCCAGTGGGAGAAACACAATACGCACCCTTAGGATTTTGAAGGAACACCCTGCTCTCCTCTGAAGATAACTACTCTCCTTTTGAGAAACAACTTTTGGTCTGCTATTGGGCCTTAGTAGAGACAGAACTCTTAACCATGGGCCAGTCAATTTACCATGAGACCTTAGTTACCTATCATGAGCTGGTTTTTCTCTGACCCACCAAACTACAAAGCTGGGTATGCACAGCAGCACTCCATAAAAAAGTGGAAGCAGTATATATGAGATAGAGTTCAAGTAGGTTTTGAAGGTACAAGTAAGTTACATGAGGAAGTGGCCCAAATCCTCTGGTCACCACTTCTGCCACTTTACCTTCTTTTTTTCCATACAACAGCTATGGCCTCTTGGGGAGTTCCTTACAATCATTGGACTGAGGAAGAGAAAACTTGGGTCTAGTTTATAGAAGGTTTTGCACAATATGCAGGTACCACCTGAATTTGGACAGCTGCAGCACTGCAGTCCCTTTCTGGGACATTCCTGAAGGACAGTAGTGAGGATAAATCCTCACAGTGGGCAGAACTTCAAGCAGTGCACCTGGTTTATTATTTTGCTTGGAAGAAGAAATGGCCAGAGGTATGTTTCTATACTGATCCTTGGGCTGTTGCCAATGGTTTGGCTGGATAGTCAGGAACTTGGAACGAACATGATGGGAAAATTGATGACAAAGAGAACAGAGGAAGAGGTATGTAGATAGACCTTTCTGTGTGGGCAAAAATCATGAAAATATCTGTGTCCCACCTGAATGCTCACCAGCTGGTGACTTTAGCAGAGGAAGATTTTAATCATCAAGTGGGTAAGATGACCAATTCTGTAACGAAATTTCACCCTCTTTCCAAGCCACTCCTATAATTGCCCAATGTGCTCATGAATAAAATGGCCAGGTATTAGGATGGAGGCTATGAATAGGCTCAGCAACATGGACTTCCCTTCACCAAGGTTGACTTGGCTATAGCCACTACTGAGTGCCCAATCTGCCAGCAGCAGAGACCCCCATATGGTAACATTCCCCGAGATGATCAGCCTGCTACCTGATGGCAGGTAGACTACACTGGACCACTTCCACCATGGAAGGAGCAGGAATTTGTTCTAACTGCAATAGACACACACTTTGGATATGGGCTTCCCTTCCCTGCATGAAATGTTTTTACAAAAGTTATCATTCATGGACTTACTGAATGTCTTTCCCACTACCTTGGCATTCCATACACCAGTGCTTCTGATCAATGAACCCACTTCACAGCACATGATGTGTGGTATTGGGCACATGCTCATGAAATTGAATGGTCTTACCATGTTCCCCATCATTCTGAAGCAGCTGCACTAATAGAACAGAGAACAGACTTTTGAAGACTCAGTTATGGTGCCAACTAGCCCTTGCTGGACTGAGGCAATGTTTTCCAGGGGGCTGTGTATACTCTAAATTAGCAAACTCTTGGTGCTGTTTCTCCTATAGCCATAGCCAGGATTCATGGGTCTGTTATTTAAGCGGTGGAAATAGGAGTGGCTCCACTCAATATTATCCCTCGTGATCCACTAGGAAAATTTTTGTTCTTTCCCTGCAACCTTAAGCTCTGCTTGTCTATAGGTTTTAGTTCCAAAAGGAGGATGCTTCCACCAGGAAACACAATAATGATTCTATTGAACTAGAACTTAAGACTGCCACCTGGCCACTTTTGGCTCCTCAATCCTCTGAATCCACAGGCAAAGAAGGGAATTACTTTACTGGGTGTTGTTGTTGATCCTATCAAGGGGACAAATGACTGGACCTACACAATTAGGTAGAAAAGAGTTTGTCAGGAATACAGGAGATCCCCTTTGATTATAGTAAGTGGAAAATCGCAACAACCCAATCCAAGCAGGATTACCAATGACCCAGAATCTTCAAGAATGAAGGTTTGGGTCACTCTACAAGGCAAAGTACCATAGCCAGCTCAGGTGCTTGCTGGAGGTAAAGGGAATATGGAATGGGTAGTAGAAGAAGGTAGTGATAAATACTAACTTCAACCATGTGACCAGATAAAGAAACGAGAACTGTAATGGTCATGAATATTTTTCCTTGTTTTGTTATGAGTATGATTGTATATGTACATAAAATAAATATCTTTGTTTTCTTCCCTAACTACTTTTTTCCCTTATCATATGATATAACTTGTATTGATTTCTTGTGATATTTAAGGAGGTCACTTTTGAGAGTGAATATTACCTAAGGACTTGCAACCTATTCTGGCTGTAATTAGTGCATTTCCAGTTTTGGACAGGACAGCTGAATAATGTTAGGTGGAAATATATATATTATTGTTATTGCTTTTATTTAGAGACTATTATGCTTTAAGCTGATATGTATGGCTGCCAAGTCAACAAGGGGTGGGCCATGATGGATAGGTTAATGTGTCGTTCTTGTCCAGTTAATTATGCCCAATTTTTCGGTCATACAAGCACAGGGCTAATTGTTACACAAGAAGACTTCTTGGACTTACATTATCAGTGAGTTGACTGCACTGTATAGATGCATAGATGGCTGCATAGATGGCTGATTATGTCTATTAATACAATCAACCAAGGAATTTGCCATCAGCAATGAGTGACATCTTATCCAATACTTGAAGGCCTTAAAGGGAAAGTGATTTCTGCATTCAGAAAAAGAATTTCCAGCTCTACTTTGGACAGCCAATGTCTCCTGGGAACTCATCAAGGATCTTCATTGGAGTCTCTGGTTTGCAGCCTTCCCTGAGGAATTTCGACTTATGCATTCCCACTGTTGCATGAGAGTTTTATAAAATCTCATGCTATTTACAGACATCTCCTGTTAGTTCTATTTCCCTAGAGAACCCTGAATAATACAGCATATAAACCTGTTTTCAGCTTCCAAAATTTGGTTGTTATTTTATTTTTGTTCACTCCATCATTGTAGCTTTTTTATTATCGTTTTTTAGGGTTAAGGGAGGAGGAAAATTTGGTGGGTGTGTTTAACATGTAATCTTTATCTAGAAGTCACTTGTTCTGTCTGCCTTAACTATGCTTAGATCAAACTAGCATAACTGTCATTCTCAGAAAGAAATGTTTTGTATTATTGGATAATAAATATTTTGAATGATAATAATCCATATTCTGATACCAAAATAGAGAGCCAATTTGTGCAGAAATTACAAAAGTTTATTTTTTTTGCACTTCATCTGTTAGATAAATAATATAATACTGTAATTCCCATTTTAAAATAGGACTAAATAAAGGAACTATAAAAATCAGTTAGGCAACAAAGTTTACGGTAGTTCTCATAATTTTAAACATATTGCCTTTTCTACTACGCTGTATAGTAGTAATATTTTAATTTGTTTTGTTATTTTCAGGATATTGTTCTGACTAATATATTTCCATTACATGTAACTATTGTTTAATATATTATTGTTTACACACAATACTCTTCCCAATTAATTACATAGATTTCACTTTTATTTATCTCTATAAAGTTCCTGTAGCAGAACGTCAAGAAGCCTCATGCACAAGATTTATTTTCCTTTTATTTAAAGATTTATTTTATTTATTACTCTTCCCTTCCCCCCTCCCCCGCCCCAGTTGTCTGTTCTCTGTGTCCATTTGCTGTGTTTTCTTTTTGTCTGCTTCTGTTTTTGTCAGCGGCACAGGAATCTGTGTTTCTTTTTGTTGCATCATGTTGTGTCAGCTCTCCGTGTGTGTGGCGCCATTCTTGGGCAGGTTGCACTTTCTTTCGCTCTGGGCGGCTCTCCTTACAGGGCACACTCCTTGCACGTGGGGCTCCCCTTTGCAGGGGACATCCCTGCGTAGCAGGGCACTCCTTGCACACATAAGCACTGCACATGGGCCAGCTCCACATGGGTCAAGGAGGCCCGGGGTTTGAACTGCTGACCTCCCATGTGGTAGGCGGATGCCCTATCCACTGGGCCAAGTCCGCTTTCCAGATTTATTTTTCTTAATAAAAGTTGTGCAGTTGCATAAAATTTTAATCTTTAAAGATTTCTAAATTAATGACTTGTACAGGTAGATATTAAAAACTATGTTCATGAACCCAGAAGTTTCTCATAGAGATGGTTGCTCATAGTTCAAAATCTTTTTGTCAGAGGCAAATTCAGTAAAATACAGAAATGCCCTAGCATCTTGTTTTGCGATTTATCTTTACAAATGCATCTATCACAACATATCATGACCACCACCCTCCTAGAATTCTCAGGATTGGGGAATGAGTTCTGGACTAAAGTAAACTTACTGGTATTCTGCTATAGAATGATTGTGATTTTAGCAATGGAAAAAAATTATATCATTGATGTGGAGGCAGTGTCCACTGGAGGTTCTGAGGGCAGGGAGAGGGAAAAATAGGTGCAATGTGGGGACATTTTCAGGATTTGGGAGTTGTTCTGAATGATGTTACAATGATAGATATAGGTCATTATATATCTTGTCATAACCTACAAAATTGGGTGGAAGAGAATATAAACTACAAGGTAAACTTTAATCTATGCTTAGAGGTAATGCTCCAAAATGTGTTCATCAATTGTAATGAATGTACCACATTAATGAAGGAGGTTGTTAATGTGGGAAAATGTGGGAGGTGTGGGAAGCAGGGTATATAGCAATCCCCCATATTTTTTATGCAACACTTATGTAACCTAAGTTTCTTTAAAAAAAAAATAGATGTAATACGGTGGCATTTTTGGGACATTGAAATTGTCCTGAGTGATGTTGCAGTGATGGACACAGGCCATTATATATCTTGCCATAATTTACAAAGACATGCACAAGAGAGTTTACACTATAATGGAAACTATAATCCACACTTAGTGGCAATGCTCCAATATTTGTCCATGAATTGTAACAAATGTACCACACAAATGAAGGACGTTGTTAATGTGGGAAAATGAGGGTGGGGTAAGGAGCAAGGCATATGGGAATCCCCAATATTTTTATGTAACATTTATGTAATCTAAGCATCTTTTAAGAATTAAAAATATTAAAATATTAAAAATAATTTAAAAATACTCTCATACATGTTTCTAAGGATATCAGTAAAAATATCTTGCTGAACCATCTATTTGAGTCACATTAGTCCTATTAATATCTAATCTTTTATATAAAATTAGACTGCAGATGAAGGACATCATGTGAATGAATCATATAATGATAATCAGAAAGTCTAGATTTTGAATTCCTGTATGAACATGGGTATGGGGACTGCTGGAAAGAGCATGAGGATGGTATGGCATATTTTCCCAAAAAACCTATAAACTTTCCTAAAGACGACAATCCAAAAGTGAACTTTAATGCAACTTTGATATCAGATTCTTTTACAATGAAATGATTCTGATGTTTAACCAAAGTAAGGGAACATTATTTAAAGTCAGTAGATGAAAAGTGGTTTCAGTTGGAAATGACAGCTGAGAGAATGCTGAATTCCTGGCCAGGGGAGCTCTATCACATTCTCCAATGGAACAGCAACAATCCCCCAAGTGCAATGGCAAAGACCAACAAAGATGGATGGTCCAGTGATGAGCCCTTGATACTGGTGGCTCTGATTATGAGCCTGTGTGCCTGAAATATGAACTAGGCCTAGAACTACAGGGTGCCTAAGAATTATCTCCTGAGAGCCTCCATGTTGCTCAAATGTGGCCACTCTCTAAGCCAAACTCAGCATGTAGATGCATTGCCTTCCCCCCCCAGCATGGGACATGACTCCCTGGGATGAGCCTCTCTGGTGCTGAGGGATTACTACCAAGCACCAGCTGATGATGTAACTAGAAAAAGACCTTGAATAAAGAGGTTAACTCAGACTGGCAGAATATCTCAGCCTACATGTAATATCAGGTGTTAAAAACTGCTTTATGACTTTGGATAAAAGGGGGAAATGGAAAGGACAAAAGAGTTTATATGGCTATGAGTTTCCAAAAAAGTCAGAAGATCATCAGAGGGGTGATGTTAATGCATGCTTCAGCAGGGTACCAGAGACAGCCAAGGTAGATGGAAACCCAGGTGCTGGTTCTCCTGAGGGCTGCAGAGACCCACAGGTTCTATGGTCATGGAAGATGGCTCTGGAGTTTAGTGCCATGTCAGTTGGCCCTACTTTGGAGTTTGTGTTCCTCAGTGTGATGGAGTTGAACTCAGATATGACCTTTCTACACATGCCTCTTCTGTTACTTTTACTGGACCTGTGGTTGGCATTTGGGTTGGTTGGGTCCTATACTTAGGAGACCTGAATCTCTGGACTGTCCATGAGACAGCCAGGCCCTGGGCCTCAGCAGACTTGTTTATTGACTTACTGATCAATTGACTAAGTCTGGTTTATTGACTTACTCTAGCCAGCTGACAGGGAGGTGAAGAGGGTCAACCAACACACCAGGGAGCCAAGAGTGCCTACAGCTGCAAGTAGGAGAATTGCATCCATCATATATGTGGAATCTAAGCCCCCTCTTGATGTAGAGGGGGACTGGACATAACTATCTCGGGGGCTACAGGATGGAGTGGACTTACTGGGGGCTACAGGATTAGAGTGGACTTACTGGTGTTCTCCTGGGGAACTATTGTGATTAGTAAGGGAAAAAATTGTAGTAGTGATGTGGAGAGGGTGGCCACAGTGGCTGCTGATGGCAGGGAGACAGAAGAAGAGATATGGTGTGGGGGCATTTTCAGGGCTTGTAGTTGTCCTGAGTTTGCTGCAGGGATGGATGCTGGATATTGTATGTTTTGCCGGGGCCCACTGGGTGGACTGGGGAAGAGTGTGGACTACAATGCGGACCATTGTCCATGTGGTGCAGCAATGCTCCAGAATGTATTCGCCAGGTGCAGTGGATGTGCCGCGATGATGGAAAAGGTTGTTGATGTGGGAGAGGTGTGGTGGGTGGGGTGGGGAATATATGGTGACCTCATATTTTTTTAATGTAACATTTAACAGAAAATAAAGAAGAAAAATATTAAAATAAAGTCAGTAGATGAAAAATCAGCAAATACAATTAATAATATGCTAAAGCATTATCAATGTTCAATACAATGTGCAACAGAAAAGAAAAAAAAACTTATAAAAACATTAATATTAATAATGGATCTAGGAAGAATGTCAACAATATATGTATTGTACTTTCTTAGGCAGCTTTATTAAACCGCACTATTTAATTTGAAGATGTGCATAAAGACCTGGTTTCTTACCTGCTAAAACAAATAACATACAATGGGTTGGCTTAACAACAGTTATTTGTTGGCTCACAGTTTCAAGGCTAGAAGACATGCTTCCTTCCAGGGTTGGTATCTTCTTGCTGGCCAGCAATCTTTGGGGTTCCTTGGCTTTTCCACCTTATGGTAATGCACATGGTGATGTCTTTTGGTTTCTTCTCTGAGTTCCACTAAATTCAGTTTCTGATTGCTCCCTGTGGCTTCTCTCTCTGTCTGACTTTCACTCTGCTTATAAAAGACTCCAGTAATCTGGAATAAAGCCTTCTCTGATGCAGTTGGACCACACTAACTGAAATAACATCTTGAAGAGTTATTTTTAATGGGTCTGCACCCATCAGGATGCAGTCCAAGACCATGTCTTAACTTGGGTAAACAATTCAATCTACCACAAGTAGAAAGGAAAGACATACCTTGTTCAATAACTGGAATACCTAATATCATGAAAAGTGCCTTTTCTTTCTTTCCTTTTTTATTTTTTAAACATTGGGGAACTTTACCAACTGTTTCTAAAATTAGGTGGAAGAATGATTTTCCAAGAAGAAACAAATAATTCTGGAAAGAAAGAATATAAATTTTCCTCCCCAGATAGTCCTATAATAAAGTGTGGAAGTGGCAAGGTAGTAAAAACTACATCAATGAAACAAATCCCACTTATGTTGCAAACATGTTAAAGGAAAAAAAAAAGCTTTATGGATTTGAAAGAAACACTGTTGATTACTTAATTCATTCTTCTGTGACATATATTACCCATATAGAAAACAGTAAAAAAAAAAGTGTAGATTCTTACACTTTATACAATAATCATTCCTCATGAATAAAAAAAAAAGTGTTCAAAAGTTTAAAGCCATTAATGAAAATAAAGAAACAAAGACAAAAAAGGAAAAGTGTATATGATATAAGCATACATATGTATAAATATAATTTCATTAACATAAAAGTATTCAGTGTATTAAAAACACCCTAAGGACAAATTTTTAAAATAAACTATGGAGAAAATTTAAAAATACATTAGGGAGAAAATATTTGCAATGTAAACAACTGACAAAGGATTCATTTCTAGACTATATGTAGATATTTAAAAACTAAAATAATTAAGCAAAAATCCAGATAAACCTGTAGAAAAACTCCTGAAAAAGAATTTATAGACTAGGAACCTGAATGGTTAATACACACTTGAAAAGATGAAAACATTCTTGATCCCACTCATAGTCAAGGAAATTGGAAAGTAAAACAACAGTGAGATATCACATTCATTAGATTGGAGAAAACAGGGAGGCTGAAATAATAATTATGAGATGAATTCCACCACTTTGAAGACTAATTTGATAACATCCTGTAAAGTTGAAAATACCAATAGACTACAGTTTAAAAATTGTTATTTTAGGAGCTCACCTGTAAAGTAACATTTCACACATTTTGCCAAATACAAAAACTTTAAAAATATTAAGGGCAGCACTTTCTGGAAGAACCAAAAAGAAAATAAAATTATCACAAATACAGGGTTAGGGGTAAATAAACCATGCAAAATTCACATGAAAGCATACTATATTAGAATATAAATGAATGTACCATATTTATATACATCATTCACTGAATCACAAAACAAAAATCATAGTGGTTACCTTTGGTAAGAAAGATAGGTAAATGGAAATGGGCAGAAGAAAAGAGTGAAATCAGTTGTATACATATTAATATATTTGAAAACACTAAATTGATTTATAATTAATTTTGGAAAAAATTGACATTATCTTGTAACATTGAATATATGCATAACCTATGACCCCGCATTCCCACACTTAATTTTGTACTATAGAGAAGCTTGTACACATATGTTATGAGAGATATGTACAAAATATTTAAGGTATCATTGTACATGATATCTAAAACTTAAAATCACCAAAGTGCCTACCACCATAATGCCATTAACTATAATAAAACAATAATAATGAGAGGCAAAAAGGTAAACCCATAAAACTCTTTATGTGATGTCATTTCTAAGAGTTCAGATACAAACATATATCAACAACATATGTTTAGGAATACATATATACATATAATATAGAAATATTTTCTAAAAACAAGGCAATGATAAATACATAGTTCAGGGTAATGGTGAACTTTGGCTGAGAAAAGACATGAAACTGATGTTGAAGGGAAGGGAACTTAGGTGGATACCCGTGGATGAGAGGTACCTTGTGTTTGGGTTGGATGCTGGTTTCACATATATCCATTGCTATATCATATTTTATGACCTATGTAAATAGTATATGTATTATTTTTCATTTATCAACTATTATATTGAATGGTTAAAGAAATATAAAACTTTGAGTGGGTAAGTATGAGAAATTAACTTTAAAAAATTATAAGTATATGAATATTTCACCTTTTATTCTAAATCTTTTAAAACCGTTTAAAAATAATAACAAAAATAATACACTTGAGGTTTATTCAAATGACTTATTTTCAAGGCCAAAAGAACATTTGTGTGAGAGATGACAGCTAATATTAAAAAAAGAATGCTTGTTAATATGAAATATCAAATAGACTTGTTATGAATAGTATCAGAGGTGATTACTAATAACATGGAAAGTCTAAAAATAGGTTTATTGTTCCCACATAAAGAAGGCTAGACTTTCAGAAATTAGATTTCCCAATAAAGTAAAAGCTGCTTGAAAACACAGATGTGACCATGCCACAAAACTTTTCAAATAATTTTTATATTAACTAGACAGAATAAATTTCTTGATTAGATACTCTCATGATTGTTCTATTCACTTGTGTAGACATATTGCTGGCTTTTCCTTAGTTCTAGTAGCTTAGTACTAAAGATCTTAAGCTCTGGAATTCATTGTTTGAAATTAAATGTAAACTTTGCCATTTACTAACTTAATATTTCTGAACCTAATAATCCATTTACAAAATTAATTAATCTGCATTTCTATGAGTTTGAACTCATTGGAAATAGGACCTCATGAAAATATTATTTTTAATTAAATGATGGCCCAAATGAAGAGTGGGTCTTGATCCAGATTATTGGAAGCCTTATGAAGAAAAACCAGAAGTCACAGAATTGAGAAAGAAGAGGGCATTAAAGCATGACAGAATGCAGAAATAGAGGCCAAGGAATACCAGCAGCTAGCAATAGAATGCTACAGTTGTTAAGCAGAAAGAAAACCTTTCTGATATCTTGATTCTGGACTTCTAACCTCAAAACCTTAAGCCAATAAATCCCTACTGTTTAAACCAACCAACTGTGTGCTATTTGTGACAGCAGAACTAGCAAACTAAGATATCTACCTACCCTAAATATTGGTTCTGATCAATAAATAAAATAACTCAAGCACAGTGCTTAGCATATATCATTCGGTACAGTGCAATTCAAAAATAATAATAATTTAAAAATATATAACGTTTATTAAGTCTATGCCAGCACTGGTGATCAAAGAACAAGCTACCCTCACTTGTAAAACCTGTAATCTACTAGGAATTTATAAACATTTACAGGGTGTGATCTATGTCATAATGAGTAACTATAGGATGTTTTAGCACATGAAGAAAGTAGACAAATTATTGATCTGAAAAATCTCAATATCCAAATTGAGACTTGCCATATGAGCCGAAGTTCATGGAGAGAAAGATTGGAGGAATGTTGAACCCAAAGGGCACAGTAAATCCAAAGGCCTTTGTATTAGCCAAAAGAGTGCTGATGCAAGGTACCAGAAATCTGTTGGCTTTTATAAAGGGTATTTATTTGAGTTAGAAGCTAACAGTTACCAGACCATAAAGGATAAGTTACTTCTTTCATTGAAGCCTGTTGTCACATGTTAAAACAAGATGGCTACTGATATCAGCACAGGTTCAGGTTTCCTGAGTTCCTCTCTTCCCAAGGCTCATTTCTCACTGGGCTCAGCTGCTCTGTTCTCTCCACAAGGCCAGCTCTAAACTATCAGGTGAACAGATCATCCCTTTTCCTGGGGCCTCTGCCATGTCTAATGGATCCTTCTTTCCTTCTAATGTATCTGCTTCTCTATGTGTTCACTTCCCAGTCTCCAGGATCAAAACTCCAAAAATCCCTTCTCTGCGGTGCAGTTTCTCTGTGATTCTCTGTCCACCAAGGGGATGGGGACTCAACATCCTACTGATGTGACCCAAACAAAACCCCCATCATCATTTAATCAAGTAAGAGTGAAACTTCTGAAATCAATTCATTCCAAACTAATATGCCCAGAAGAACAGACCAATTTACAAACATAATCCAATATCTATTTTTGGAATTCATAAACAATATCAAACTGCTATATTCACCCTCTGAATTCCAAAAAGACATTACTATATTAAAAAAAAAAATCCTTAAACCAGTACAGTGCTAAATACAGATCATATCACAATCAGTTTAAAGAAATACAGTTTGTCTTGAGGCAAGGTCCCATCTGGCAGTAGACCTCTGAAACTTACAAAACCATTTATCTGCTTCCAATATACAAACTGACTAATGAAAAATATTTTCATTACCATTTGGAGAAATTGGGAGGGAAACATGAGTCATGGGTTCTCTACAGTTTGGTAGACTTGCAGGGCATACTCAATTGAATTTCAAAGTCTGAGTCATTCTTCAGATGATGATTTCTTCTCCCATGGGCCTCATATGGACTCACCCTTTCCATAGACTTTTCCAATGGCCATTTTCTTGGTTCCATCCTTATCAAGCATCTAGTTGGTGACCAAACTCTAGATCTCACCCTCCAAGAGCATTGGGATGATGGTCACAAATTTCCCAATCTTTGGGTTAGAGTCTTAACTCTCCTAGTACAGTGAGGTGAAGGAAACATCCTCCCTAAACTCTGGCATACAGGCTCAACCCTCTCAGAGCAATGAGTTGGCCACCTGGCCATCCTAATCCATAGGGGATAGTTTTCAACCCTCTCAGACCTATGGTGCATAGACCTCAACTACCCTAATCCTTGGGGAATGTGCTCCACCCTCTCTGTACCCTGGGGTGCCGAAACTTTCCCAGAATATTGGTATAAACATCCATTCTCTTCAAGTGCTTGGACAAATTCACCCTCTCAGTGCACATGGATGGAGTTCCTTTCTTGGCCCAAGGCAGTGTCTTAATTCCAGATCTCAGCTTCCATGGCTTTCCTCTTGAAGTCATTTCCCCTTCAATCTCTCCCTTTCATGTCCCTTTTATTCCAGGCTGACAGAAACTTTCTTCATATAGCCCTCTCAAAAAATTTGTTGGTTTAGCATGCAGGAAGCAGAGTCCAAGTGACCAGGAAGTAAGACTTTCCTCAAGTCTTTTCTGGATAACAGCTTTTTAAATCCTGATTTACAAGTCCAAGTTTAGTTAAGTCCTCAAATGGGGCACTATCATCTTGGGCCTTGATTTCCAGAGACTTGAAATGTCTGGAAACTGTTTCTGGGATCTTTGTACCCAACAGTTCAGTTCTCAGCTTATTTTTTCCTTCTAGCATTTTACTATAAGCTGCAAGGAGAAGCCAAACTGCATTTGTTGAGTTTACTTTGGAAAGTTATTCTGCTAAAAGCCCAGACTCACTATTTTCAAATTCTGTCTTCCATAAAACACCAGGAGTTAATCTTACTAAGGTTTCTGCAATGGATCACCTGTCCTTCAGTTTCCAATAATAGTTCCATAATTTACTTCTAATGCCTCCATAAAAAGTGTCTTTAGAGTTTATATTACTATCAACAGTCTCTTCAAAGCACTGTAGGTCTTTTCTACCAAGCATCTCACAATCCCTCAAAAAAAAAATACCTCTTACCCATTTATAAAACCATTCCAGCATTTTGGTAATTGCAAAAACATGACCCCACTCTCTAGTACCAAATTATTTTTTAGCCAAAATATCAGGAATCTGTTGACTTTTATAAAGGGTATTTATTTGGGGTAGAAGCTCACAGTTACTAGGCCATAAAGCATAAGTTACTCCCCTCACCAAATTCTGTTGCCATGTGTTGAAGCAAGATGGCTGCCAATGTCTGCGAGAGTTCAGGCTTCCTGGGCTCCTTTATTCTTAGTGCTCTTTCTGTCCAGGCTCAGCTGCTCTGCTCTCTCCACAAGGCCAGCTATAGACTGTCAGGTGAACCCTCATCCCTCTTCCCAGGGTCTCTGCCATGTCTACCGGATCCTTCTCTCCATCCTCATGTATCTGCTTCTTTATGTGTGTATTTCCCAGGCTCCAGGATCAAAACTCCAAACTTCCTTCTCTGTGGTTCAGTTTCTCTGTGAGTCGCAGCCTACAAAGGGGGTGGGGATTCAATATCCTACTGACATGGTCCAATCAAAGCCTCCATCATTATTTAATCAAGTAAAAGTGAAACCTCTGAATCCAATATAATTTAATATGTCCAGAGGAACAAACCAGTTTGCAAACATAATCCAATATCTATATTTAAAATTCACAAACAGTATCAAGCTGCTATTGTAATGAAGAACATATAATATTAAAGAAGCTAGAGAAGTTCAGAGTTTCAGGAAAATGGAATGAATGGAGAAAGTAGTCAAGGATGATGCTGAAGAGGATATCAAGTGCCATATCGAAAAGGAACTTGAGGACCTTTTAAAGTATTTTGAATTAATCACAAGATCACTGGAAAACCATTAAAAAAGGGTTTCTTAAACAGTTAATGTAATTGAATTTGTATAATAAAGATGAATGGGGCTTCTTTTTGAAACTGACTTGAGAGAGCAAGTCTTCTGGCCAGGAGACTGGTGGGAAGTAAGGATGACATATGTAGAGCAGTGGCAATGGTGAAGAAAAGTAGTGGATTTGAGAGATGAAAACAAAATCCGTTAAATAAGACTTGGTGATTGACCTTTGGGGAAAAACAAAAAGATGAAGCTAACAATGTTGTCCAAGTTTCAACTGGTAAAATGGATAAGTTCAGGGCTATCACTTCCTAAAATAAAGTAGTTTTGCTAGTATATTTTCAATTTTACAATGCCAAAATTAAAATAAGTCTAAAGTTATGCTGTATATATATCATTTAACTAACACAAAATATTACAAAATCTGATTTTATTGCTCTAGTAAATGGAAATTTCTGTTAAAATATTTTTTCTAAAAATCTATGTGCTATTTTTATGGAAATTAAGTAATCTGTAAATGTTAAAGGCTAAGTTGTTCGATGTCTCATATTCTAGAAAATGGCCCCTAGATTTAATAAAATTCCATGTGTTACTATAGACCTTAGGTAGTTTTGTTTTTTCCAAAATTTCTATTTTGAAAAATGCAATGCCTACAGAAAAGTTGAAAGTATAATGCAACATTATTCATATGATCTTGACCTAGGGTCATTACTTGTTAATGTTTTGCCACATTTGCATTTTCTTCCTCTCTATATGTATATATGTGTGAAAGAACAAATGCATGAGATTTCGCAGGTGTTTCTGTATATATTCTTTGCTGAATACTTTGAATGTCATGTCAAACCTCTCATAAAAATTATTCAAAACTTGGGAAAATGTGAGAGAGGTTACTGGATATTCTCTTGGCTCTGCACTGTGATTTATTTTCTTTTTCTCAGCTATTTTACAACTTTACTGGAGAAGAAAGTGACTTGCAGCATTTTTTTCAGAAGAGAGGTATACAAAAAGATGAAACATAAGCATAATTTAAGACTTAGAAGGGTTAAATTTTGTTGTAGGCAGCCTCTGAGCTTGTCCCCAGTGATTCCTGCAACTTACTCTTAATGTCCATCTAAATAAATGCTACAACAAAGGTGATAAGGTGCCATTAATGAGATTAGGTCACAAAAATTATGACTTCTTTTGATCTTTCCCACTCTTTCACTTACTCACTCTGAGGGAAGACTGCTGCCATGTTTTCAGCAACTCTGAAGATGCTCTTGTAGGAAGGAATGGGGACCCTCATTCCAACAACCAGAGAGGAACTAAATCCTGCCAACAATCAAAAAGTTGAGCTTGGAAGCTGTATTAGTCAGTCAAAGGGATGCTGATGCAAAAATGCCAGAAATTGGTTGGTTTTTATAAAGGGTATTTATTTGGGGTACGAGCTTACAGATACCAGGCCATAAAGCATAAGTTACTTCCCTCACCAAAGTCTATTTGGAGCAAGATGGCTGCCAATGTCTGCAAGGGTTCAGGTTTCCTGTGTTGCCGCCTTTCTCCGCCCCTCCTCCCCTTCCAGCCCCCGCCACCCTTCCCGCCAGTCCCGCCCATATTACCAACCTACAATCTGCCCTCTTCCCCAGCAACTGCTTACCTCAGGTCTATCCATCAGCTTCAGCCTGTCCACAGCCGCCCCTTAGCCAACCCTCCCTTCATCACGCCCCTCCCTCTACCCACCCCTATATAACCAAGTGTACTTCTCTCTAGTCTCCACCAAGCAGCCCACCAAACTTGCACAACTGCTTCAAGACTCTAATGAGACTTTCCCAGCATTTGTCGCCTGCGTCCTTGAAGCTTGTCAGAAAACCCTGCCGACGGGCCGCGGCTTGGAGACTTTGTTAATCAAGCCAAGCTCCTGCATTCCCAATTCCACTTCTCTGCGCGGTCCATCCGGAAGCTCTTCCCAGACCTTCCCATTGAAACTTGCAAACACCTTGTGCTCACCTGCCAGAATTGCGCGCCATTGTTGCCACTTGGGCCTTTGCAGCCTCAGGGTGTTAACCCCCGCGGCCTCCGCCCAAACTCAAGGTGGCAATTAGATGTCACTCATGTCAGTGCATTTGGCCGCCTCAAATATCTTCATGTGGCAATTGACACCTTTTCACATCTGTGCTATGCAGTCCCTCTTACGGGGGAAAGTGCTAAACACTGCATCCAGGCGCTTCGCCAAGCTATTTTGTTCATGGGAATTCCATGGGATCTCAAGACAGACAACGGACCAGCATATCACAGTGCTGCCTTATGTATCACATCATGCATCATTTTGGCATTCCATACAATCCACAGGGGCAAGGAATCGTCGAGCGCACTCACCAACAGCTCAAGCTACTCATTCAAAAAGAAAGGGCCTCCTCTCCCCACAAGGCCCCCGCCGACGTCATGACTGCCTGCCTCATTCATCACAATCTCCTAACCTTCGATGACCATGGACTCTCCCCCACCCATAAACACTGGGGACCCATGTGGCAGCCCTCGCAAGTTCCCCTCGTCCATTGGAAAGACCCTGCCACAAATCGTTGGCAAGATCCAGCTCCCCTCCTAGCACAGGGGAGGGGCTTTGCTTGCGTCTTTCCAGATTCTGAGCCGCAGCCGCTCTGGGTTCCTGGGCATTGCATTCGGCCCGCCACTGACCCATTAGTTCCACCGAGCGATCAGCACCCTATGCCTTCGGTGAGAGATAACATTGACAGTGGATACGGCCCAGAGGTCGCCCCGTTCACCCGGATCCAGCACCAGCCATCATCAAGGAACACCCCTTCTTAAAACGTTTCAGACCCTTACCCCGCTCTCCTTACCCCCCTCATGCTGCCCGCTCGCCAAGTGTGGAGAGCGAGGAGTTTTCTCCACAGATGCCGCACCGTCAGATGATGCCTCTACACAGCCTCGCAGCTGTTCTCTTCGTCCTGGCTTCCCTCGCTCTCCCAGCCGCTGCCAACCCGAGTCACCAGCCCTTCAATTGGACCCTCTCCCTCTGGCAACAAAAAAGGCTCCTCGCCTCGAACGTAACCGCCTCCGCCCCCTCTTTCACTACTGAATTCGCCAACCTCACTGGACGCACGAACCTTCCATTTTATGAGTGGGGGGGACACAACCCCGCTGCCACAGGTTTCTCCACCTACTCCAAACTGCACGCCTTTAGCTTCTTGTCTTCCTCTCCTTACTTCTCCCCAACTACTCCTCCCCCTCGGGCGAGGGGTACAGGGGCATCACAGGCCCGTTTCGCTGGCAAGGCTCGGCGCGCGCCAGGCGCCGGCGTGCGCCGACCCTAATGGCGGGCACATGCATCCTGGCCAGATGCTATGTTGTCCGCTCACGGCCGGCTGGTCCTCGTGGTCTCTCCCCACCCCTCGTCCTATTCCAGTACCCGTCCCTATAACCTCCTTTTCCTCCTACTCTTCCTCCTAATCCTTGTCTTTTGTTGCTGCGCACGCCGAGCCATTCACACCCACCGTGCGCACCAAAACTTGTTGCTTCAATTTCTTTTTAAAACAAAAGGAACAATTGTTGCCGCCTTTCTCCGCCCCTCCTCCCCTTCCAGCCCCCGCCACCCTTCCCGCCAGTCCCGCCCATATTACCAACCTACAATCTGCCCTCTTCCCCAGTAACTGCTTACGGGGTATTACCAGAGGTCTGCCCCCCCAGTTTTAGCCAATCCGCAGCCACCCCTCCGCCCTGCTCTCCCCTTCATACTCCACCCCCTTCCCTGCCTATATAACCAAGTGTACTTCCGCAATAAAGCAGACCTGTTCTTGCGCTCAAGCGGTCTCCGTGGTTTTTCCCCAACCGCGCGTCCCCCACGCCTGGAGAACCGGTGCGCCCTCTTGGGGCACCCCCCACCGGCTGATCGGCAGGAGCAAGCCCCCCCGACTCTTGGGCCTGAGCAAGGACGAAACCCTCTCGCTCAGCTACATTCCTGGGTTCCTACATTCCTGGGGCTTTGTTTTCTCTGGGTTCAAGATTCCTTTCTTCCTGAGACTGGTTTCTCTTTCCTCTGCATGCCGACTTCCTGGCACTCCAGCTCAAGTCTTCAGCCTTAAATTCCAAAATCAGAAATCTTCAACTCTGTTCTTTGCCATGCCTTTTATCTGTGAGTCCCCACCCACCAAGGGGTTGGGACTCAATGCCCTAATCATAACTCAATCATGCCCAGGTACAGATCAAATTACAAACATAATCCAATATCTATTTTTGGAATTCATAACCATATCAAACTGCTACAGAAGCATATCTCTCTCCTCCTGCTGCCTGCAGCCTCAGTATCAAGCTTACTGTAACCTCTTGTGGGACCTTGAACCACGGACACCCAGCTCAGCTGATCCCAGATTCTTGACCCATAGAAACTGTGAAAAGATAAACACTTGTTGTTTTAAGCTGCTATATTTGCAGATAATTTGCTACACGATGTAGTTAATAAAACAGATTTTGGTACCAAAAGGAGACTTTCATAACAAATGCATAAAGAAGTAGAATTGGCTTTGAAACTGGGAAGTAGATACAGGAAGGATTTTGAATAGCGTGATATAGAATGTCAAAATTACCTTCAATAGATAGACTGAATAGAACAGTGGTCTTTGAGGATGCTGTCAGTGAAAGCTCAAAGGGAATTAAGGAACATGTTATTGAGAACTGGAGGAAAAGGGATCCTTTGTATGTAGCAGAAGAAAGAGTAACAACAGTATCACCTAAAGTAATATAGAAAATAGAAAATGTTCCTAATAAACTGGTTCATTTAGCAAGTAGATTTCCAAGCAAAATGTTTAATATGCCATCTGGTTGCATGCTGCTGCTTATATAAAATGTAAGAAGATAGGGATGAATTGCAGAAAGGACTATGAAAAAAAAAAAGAGTCAAGACTCAATGGTTTTGAATACTCTAATCCTTTCCAGATTGCAAATTGCACTAAAAATAAGAACTGGCTTACAAACAAATACCCTATTCAGGAAACTGCCAGTAAAATGTGGTCTAGAGAGCTAAGGTGTTTAGCATAAAATACCTAGTTATGGTCTCAGAAATATCAAACATGGTTCCTCAGAATTAATTCAGTCCCACACAAGGACTGAGAGAATGCCTCAGATTATTTAAATCAAATAAAAAATCCTGGAAGAAGTATAAGAGATTATTTTAAAGACATATGAGGGTTTTTAAAAAAATTATTGTTTAAAGGAGGAAAATCCAATGAGATTCACAAGAAGTCAACAAATATTTTGAGAGAATTATAAAAGCAGAAACACTACCAGCTTGGACCAAAAGAGTCAAGAGACAGTGAAAAATGAAGAGTCATTTGATCCCCAAAATTCTATAGGCAGGAAACAGGTAGAGAAATGACTTACCTTCAAGCTTGTGTGACCTTTCATGAAAAATGAACAATGAGTCAGAGGGTAGAAACAAGGATCCAGTCAAGAGCTGAGAGTCACGGAAGATTCATTCAGGTCCTTAAAACCTTATCAAGGAACTTGTGATATTTGCCAAATTGGATATTAGAATTTTTATGGACCAGTGACTCCTTTGTGCCTCCCATTTCCCCCATTTTTAATATATGAATATATATTATATATATTGCCTAGAAAAACTATAAGAGAAGAAATACTGGTTGTTTTAAACTAGCTTTTAGACTAATTTATTACATTAAAGAGTTAACACATATAGACCTACAAGACAGATGCAAAAGAAGTTCCATAAGAAGAAGCATAAATAATTAAAGAAATAAAACTAACAAATTTTCATTCGAGGAAGAAATTTGAATCCCCATATTGACAGAGTCTACAAAGTGCCAAGAAGGAAGGGGAAATAGCACACACTTAGTCACATATTAAAAATTATGATTGCCAATAAAATTGCTGATTTCCAATAAACTCAGGATATAAAAAAGAAAAAATACTCTTGCAAATTTCTACAGTTTGGAAGTTTGACTTATTCATTTTTCAAAGAAAGTGGAAAATGTGAATTAAAGAAACATACAAATTTAGGAGTATCATACATTTTAGTACGATACTAAAATGTGTCAGCTGAGCAGCAAGCCTATAAAGTACTTAGTATAATTTAAAACTGAAGGCCAGAGGAATCCATGAATAAAATCTAATATCTTCGGGAAGATATAAATAATATATTAGATGTATTGAATGATTAGGTAAGTGAAAGAGGTTAAAAATAGAATAAAAGCAAATATATATTTCTTCAACTAAAATAGAGAAACAAAATTAGGGCCTCTGAGACAACAAAGAAAGTTGTAATGGGCAGACCCTGAGCGAGCCTTCCCTGCCGGCTCCCGGGCCTCCCTGTTGAGGGAGGGAGGGAGTGGCTGGTGCACTTGGCCAAGGGTGGAGGGGGAAGGTCCAGTAGAGCCGGAGCCAGGGCCAAAGCCGGGCTGCGACAGCCTCCAGGGCGCGGAACCCAGCGCTCCTGCCTCTCGCCACAGCTGGGTGGGGGCTCTACGACTTGGTTCCTCTTCCTGGCCGGCCTGGGGCTTTTGCAGGATTGGGAGATTCAGGGGTGCAGGGCGCGGCAGCAGCCCACCGGCACTTCTGTCTAGTCCGCAGCCTCTCAGCACTGCCCCGGGGCTGACAGCGGCAAAGCGGCGGCTATGGGAGAAAAATGAAAATTGCCGATGTCATCTACAAGCAGACTGAAAGCAAAGTCCCACAGACATCAAGAATCAACATTGTACCATTTCCTAAGAAAGCCCGCTTGGAAGCTTCAGCGGGGGAGCATAGACATACCCTCTTGAACGAGAGAATGGTCTCAGGGAGAGGCATGGGATCTGGGATCTGGCTGACTGACTCTGACATACAACCCCTGTTGTTGGTTTTTTTTTTTTTTTTTGAAGAAAAATTTTCCCCTACCGGCCCTGACCCCACCCACCTGCTCCCAGGTTTGAGGCTGCTTTTTCTGTAACTGTCACCGTGGAGCTGAGGAAGGGGAGAATGTTTGCTGGTTTGTGGAACGCCCCTCCCTTACAAAAGCTTGAAAGCGCGGTAGCCTCTCCCTTCCTTTGTCACTACTGTTTTTGTTTGTTTGTTTATTTATTTATTTCCTTTTTTTTTTTTTGGAGACGTTGTGAGCTTACAAAACACTCCTGCATAATGTGCACCCTCCACCAAAACCTTACATTGCAGTGGAACTTTGCTACAGATTATGAAATAACATGATCAGACTATTGCTACTAACAATGATCCATAGTGTGCAGTTGGTATATTTTTTCCATACACCCCTTATTATTAACACTATGTATTAGACTTGTACATTTCTCACAGTTTATGAGAGAACACTCTCATATTCGTACTGTTAACCACAGTCTGTCTCCCACCACATGGTTTACTGTGTTTTACAGTGCCATGCCTTGTACGTTTTATCCAAAGTGACGACTGTTGTTTTAAGCGTCCAGTCAGGTTTCACAGTTATAAACTAGTTAATACTAATCTCTTTTTCCAGCTCATTCATTTTTTTCCCTCCATTTTGCAACTGTGCTTAAGGCTTTTTTTTTTTCACTCTATATCTCTTTTGAATTATTCATTTTCTGTTCATTTGTTTCTGTTATACAGAAATTCATTTATTTTTTTATACATTGACCTTGTATTCTGAAACCTTGCTAAATACATATTCTAACGGTTTATCTGTAAGTTCTTTTGGAATTCCAATCATGCTGTCATTAAGCAATGGCAATTTTATTTCCTTCTTTCTTTATCCCTTTCATTTCTATTACTTGCTTTTTATATAAGTGGAACCTCGGTACAATATTTAGTAAAACCGATGATAGCAATCTCACACACAAGGTTGCTAACTAATGAAATGAAGTAGAGTCCATAAAAAGACCACACATGTATGGTCACCTGATTCCTGACAAAGGTAACCTTGCAGTGTAGTGGAGAAAGAAGTTTCTTTCAATACATGATATTAAGCATATTGGACAGCAACAGGGAAAGCAATGTTACTTGATAGTTACATCACACCATACACAAAAAACAATTCTATGTGAATTGAAAGTGAAATGTTAAATAATTAAGTTCTTAAGAAAAAAATAATGGAATATCCTTGTGACCTTGGAGGAGCAAATGGTTTTGCTTCTTCAGGAAATGGAAAGCACTAACCATAAACTGAAATAATGAAAAATTGGACTTCATAAACATAAAAATGTTTGCTCATCAAAGGTATCATTAAGGATGTGTAAAGGTAAACCACAAGCATGGAAAATGGTATTTGCAGTACAAACATCTGACAAAGAAATCATATTCAGAATATAATCATCAGTGAAATGCAAATTAAAACCACAATGCAATACATAAACCAATAAACAATTTGACCACTACAATGGCTAAAATTTTAAAGTGTTGATAAACTTTAAAGTTTATCAAATGGAGCTATTTGAATTCTACAGTGTTCATGAAAATAAATTTAGTACTATCTACTAAACTTAAATATGCTCAATTTATGACACAGTAATTCTACTCCTAGATATATAACACACAGATATGTGTACATATGTTCAGAGCAGAACTGTTTGTAATAGTTGAAAACCAGAAACTACCCAAATGCCCTTCCTTTGGATAATTATGTTGGATTAGTAACTTGCAGCATATGCATACAATAGAATATCATATACAGCAATAAGAATGAGCAATTTGCAAACCACAATGTTGAATTTTTAAAAAACCAGAGAAAATATTAAATATTATATAATAAAATTTAAATAGAAGAGAAAACTGGACACTACTAACCAAACATTAGATAGCAGGATATTTGTTATTCTTGTGAGAGTGTAGTGATCAGAATGGAACACAAGCAGCCTTCTACGGTTTTAATAACGGTCTATTTCTTGATCTGGAAGCTGGTTACTTGGTATGCTCAATTTGTGAAAATTCTTCAATTTCTGTTTATAGGATCTGCAGTTTCCTTTTTAAAAACTGTATTTCAATAAAAAGTTAAAGAACTGTATCAGCAAATAGTTACTTAGTACATATTCCATACTTTAACTTGTTTCTTAGTTGTGCCTGTATATAACACCATGTCATTGCTCTTTTGTTGAAAAATTTATTCAAAATATTTTGAATAAATTAGTTTTTAATTTTTATTAAAACCAACTGCAATCTTGTGTAGAGCTGGATTATATGGTCACAAAATTTGAAATTGTTGACAACTTCAATTGTATCTGTGGACCATAATGCATTTTAATAAAGAAAATATTCTCTGAAAAAAGGTTATACAGCCAAATCATATTTCAAATACAAAGCAACATGAAATGAGGTATGACTTAAAGTAATTGATCAAGTATTTTAAAAAATATACTTTCTATCCAGAATGTATATCTCATGACTCTCACAAGGTATGGGACTGTATAACAGTGAACTATGCAGTGGAATGTGGACTGTCGTTAACAGTACAAATATGAGAGTGTTCTCTTGTGAACTATAGCAAATGTACAATTCTAACACATGATGTTAATAATAGGGGATGAATAGAAAAAAGATACCAAGTGCATGCTATGGACCAAAGTTAGTAGCAATAATCTGATCACGTCCTTTCATAATCTGTAACAAACGTTACACAACAATGTAAGGTTTTGGTGGAGGGATGATGTATGAGAATTCTGCACATTATGCATGATTGTTTAAAAAAACTCACAACTTCTTTAATAAAAAAATGAATGAAAAATGTGATTTCTAAAACAAGAAATCTGGTCTCCATTTGTCGGGTAATCTGCAAAATTTATATGATTTCATGCATGATTTCTTTAAATGTATACTTTGAATCTATGATATTAACTTTCTATAGTAATTTTGCTGTGATGTAAAAGTTTTATGAATGTGATTTGCCATTTATATAAGTTCACTGATTCTTTTTTTTTCCCTATTAATGGGTCTCAGGCCACCATCAAAAAATAAACCTAGGTTTTATACTATAAATTTATGTTAAAATAATTGGAGGCTTTTGTTTATTCCATTTAGATGAAGATGGCTTATGCTCTGGTTAATTAAATTTCAGCACTTGGCAATTTTTACTTGAATCCATACAGAAATAGGTGGTTAAAAATAAACACATATTATGATACTAATTTATAAAAGCAAAATGTAAACTTCAGAGAGTTTTCATGGAATCTCATTTCTTATTGTGAAGTAATTATATTTTTCCAAAATCTGTAATTTTTTCTAGTTTTAATTCAGCATTTTTTGCAGTAAAATTCAATTAAGATTACATTGTATTTTATGGCACTAATTTTGGATATCTCTGTGTAATTTGGGCATGCTTTTATTTTAAATTACTTTTAAACTTTTGTTCATGCATTTTATCTCTTCAGAATTATTTTGTCCATGCATTTTTATTATTTTTATAATTAGGGAAGTCTGCATAATAATAAATAAAAACTCCAGTGATATGAGTAAATGAACAAAACCAAGGGCTTGAGTCTCAGGAACCTAACTATAGATTATGTATTCTTGGGGGTAGCTATTGATAGAATATCTTCAAGAAGATATAATATTGACTAACTACCTCATTTTAACTCATATACTATTTTTGTACCATGTTGCAACAGAATCTAAATGTTCAATGATTAAGACTTCTTACAGTTTATATTCTTCAACTTTCTGTGTAATCGTCTGAGAAAGTATGCAAAATTAAAAATAGATATTAACCATAGTTTTCAGATACAGTGGAAGAAAAGCAGAAAGAATGGACACCATGGACTACACAATGTTATTTTCAAACTTGGTATGCATCTAAATTAGTATCTAATTATAATAATATGCAGATGCCCTGGATTAATCCCATGGGAATTTTTATTTCACTGAATATATGCCTGGGCCCATACATTTAATTTCTTTTTCTTTTTCCTTTTCTTTTTTAGACTATACATGAGTTAGTACACTTTGACTTAATCGCTATTGCCATTAACAATGATGTAGATGTGAAGCTAATGAGAAGGAAACTTACTAAAATTTGGATATAAATATTTAATAAAAAAAGACAGCATATAAGCCTAAAATTCTTTCTAACAATTCTTTAGCTTGGATTCTGCTGGAATTAAGAATGGAAAATATACTGTCTATTTTTTATTTTATTTCCTTAATGAATATATATTTTTTCATTCATGTGCTGCCTTTTCAAAACTCTTCTTTTTGCTTCAGACCTCTAAATATTCTTTAGTATAAGTAAAAATAAATGGAATTTGTAAGATAATACATATAGCCAATGGATTATTTTGATAATGGCATATTATTAAACATTCCAGAGATCAGTTTGGCCCTGCTGATTATTGGTAGTTGAGGTGGCCAACTATTACAGAATGGTGTCCATCAACTAACAACTCATTGAAGCAATATGTGATAGGAAATGAATGAAGTTGTCTAACCAGGAAAGAAGAAAGAGCTTTGAATGCTATTTTTCTTTTTCTTCCCCCACATTTTATTTTGAAATGATTTCAAAATCCTACCTCCCTCAAATATCCAGATTCACCAGTTTTAACATTTTGCCAACTTTGCCACAGCATTCTATTTATGTATTCTCTCTCTCTCTCTCATCTATCAACTTTCTGAACATTTGAAAGCAGGTACACACATTGTAATCCTTGAACACAGTACTGCCATATACAATTCTTAAATAATCTCTTTGAGTGCAGTTATCAAGATCAAGAAATTGAATGTCAATATAAAGTTTACATTCTATATTCCAATTTTTCCTTATGACCAATAATGTCTTTTTGAAACTTTTCTCCTTCATTTCTTCAATCTCATCCAGTACCATGCATTGCATTTAATTGCCACTAGCTGTTTTGTTTTTCTTTCCTTTTTTTAATTGTGGAAACACATGTACAACATAAGTCTTCCCATTCCAGCCCTCTCAAGCATACCGTTCAGTGGAATTACTCACATTCAAAACATTGCAGTACCCTCACCACTGTCCAGTACTAAAACTTTCTACCTCCTCCAAAAACAGAAACTTTATACCCACTATATATTAATCCCCTACACTTCCTTCTTCCCACCGCTGACCATGTGTACTCTAATTTCTGTCTCTATGGGTTTGCATAGTTACCATGGAGCTTAAATTTAACATCCTCAGTCTATAACAATCTCATTTGATTTGATATCAACTTAATTTAAATAGCATACTCAAACTCTTTTCCTATACCTCTCTGACTCCCTGCCTTTAGTAGTTCTTGTCATAAATTACATTTTTATACATTATGAAAATATTTAGTTTTTACATTGCTTTATAGATCCTATAGGAACTAAGAAGCGGAGTTACAAATCAAAAATACATTAGTACTGGCATATATGTTTACCTATGTAGCTACCCTCCCTGAAGATCTTTATTTCTTTATGCTTCAATCTATTGTCTATTGCCTTTCCTTTCAACCTGCAGAACTCTCTTTAATGTCTCTTATAGGGCAGGTCTAGTGGTAATGAGCTCCCTTAGCTTTTGTTTATCTAAGTTGTCTTAAACACTCCCTCATTTTTGAAAGGCAGTCTTGCCAGATATAGAAATCCTGTTTGACAATTTTAAAAAAATAATGTACATTATTTTTAAAACTGACAGAACATGTGTACACAATCCACACTTTAAAAATATCATTCCACTGTCATCTCTGTGGTTTTCAATAAGAAATTGGCATTTAATCTTATTGAGGTCCCCCTGTACATGATATGTTGCTTCTTTCTTGTGGCTTTCAGAATTCTCCATTTTTTGCACTTGATAGATTGATTATCAGATGGTATGGTGTGAGTTTATTTGGGTTTATCCTGTTTGGAGTTAACCAAACATCTTAGATGTGCATATTCATGTCATTCGTTAAATTTGGGAAGTTTCCTGCCATTATTTACTTGAATATTCTCTCTGCCCCATCCTCTCTCCTTCTGGGAATTCCACAGTGTGCATGTTGGCACACTTGATGTTGCCCCCCGAGTTCCTCAGGCTCTGTTCACTTTTTTCCTTTCTTTCTTCTTACTGCCCCTCAGAGTGAATGATTTCAATTTTCTTATCCCCAGGTTCTCTGATTCTTTTTTCTACTAGCTCCATTCTACTATTAAATCCCTCTAAAAGTTTTTATTTTTTAATTTTTGTTACTCTATTTTCAACACTATTTGTTTCCTTTTTATGATTTCCATCTCTTTGCAGCATCCTTTAGTGGTCAGTGAGTTAAACACAGGGCAAGTTCTGGGACAGTGAATCCCTCAGGCCAGCACCAGACAAATTGGGCCAGACATACATGCTCCTAGTATGTGAACAAGGGTTACTCTGTTTCCTTAGGAACTGAGGTCAAGAATCCTCTCTAGAAGCATGGAAAAGCTCCATGCTGAGTCAGTGAGAGGCTGGTGAGTTGGCCAAGATCTTATCTCTTTTAAATGACCTTCTTTCTTGATTGGTGCTTACCTTGTTACTGTAATCCTTTAACTGTTTTCTGGAGTTTTTAGGAAGATGTTTCTGCTAGTTCTTGATGGTTGTTCGAAGCTTCTGTGGGGAAATGGAGTCCTGAAGCATCACACTCTGCCATTATCTTATTTTTTCTTTTAATGCTGTCTGAAATTCAGAGTATCTTACTAAGATACAGAATAACTTGTTTTTACAAATAATGTGCAATGCTGTCCAAAAACTCAGGGAAATCAGTTAATAAAAATAGGGATAGTCATACTTATATTCCTAATGCCATCAAATAATAAATCTCCATGTGTGGATTTTTCAAAAAGTATATTTACTTGTTTATTTTTTATTTGTCTACCTATTTTATGTTTATATTGAATAAATCTATTTCTATGCATTATTTGTAAAACCTACAAAACATGTGTATGCAAATCCCACTGAATGTGAATATACTTGACATTTCATGCTTCTTGTCTTCCATTCACTTGGCATTATATATTATCCTTGTTCAACAGTGGTTAACAGTTGTGGGTGAGATTCAACATGCTTCCTGATACAAGTGTCTAGCCTTAATCTCAGGCTGGCCCTCTTTCACCATAGATATTATGTTTGAATATAGATTTCTCAGTAATGTAAACTAATAATTTACCCTCAGGCAATCCTCAGCCACTGGGGACAGGAAACAGGAGGTGAATGATAAATGCTCCAACAGTCAGTCCATTGGTGATCAATTCATAATTCATTCTCTTCACTGCTCTGTAGATCTGGGAGGAATTGAGCACTTGTTTCCCATCACGGTAAACTCAATAATGCATGCTTATATTGACTTTCACTCCTTCACTTGCTTATACAAGCAAAGGGGTAATTGGTACATGAAACTCAAGCTAAGAAAGGTGGCAGCAAATGTAGCCTGGAAATAAACTTTAGGTTAGGATTCTGGAAATAAAATACTTACCAGGTAGATAGAAACGAGGACCTCACTTTTGGTGGTAAGTGGAGTGGTGATGACACTTATTATATGGTAGCACCATAATTACTAAAACTCCCAAAAGTGGTGAGATGGAATGAAGGGTAGGGGCAGGATCATACTTTGGGTTATGAGATAACTAAGAGACAGAGATATTGAAAAAGAAAACAACAGGCTCAGGTCAATTAATTGAGAGCTCTCAGAAGACCTTCACTGAAACTTTGAAGATACCCTCATTTCTTGTAGCTATAATACAATTTTTTCTGAAAATCATTTCCAGGATTTAATTGTAAATGTGGCAGAGCTGCAAAGGAGACTTGCTTTGCAGCATTAAAAATTCTCTCTGCAAAAATGAGAAGTGGAAACTAGAGATCTAAGATGGGGAAACTGGTTTTGATAATCCTAGAATTATAGAAGCCATGTTTTCCTTTTAACGCTGTGTATACCCAGAAGTTCCCTCAACCTAGTCAGATGATTGCAATCTCAACTTGTGTCAGGATTCAGAAAAAACACCTTCTGAGGTACATGCCTTGCAAGAGGTTCATAGGTCTCCTTAGAATCTTCCCAGTATTATTTCCAGACTATTCAGTCTGCATTCCAAGAGAAAATAATAGATACTATGAAAGAATTGCAATACCTGATCAATCTTTATCTGTATCTATATCTATATCTGTATCTGTATCCATATCTATATCATCTATATCTATATCTATCTTCATATCTATAGCTATAACTATAGCTATACCTATATCATCTATATCATCTTTATCTATATTTTTCTATCTCTGTATCTATATGTGTGGGAGGAGGGGCACCCGGCTTGCCTCAGTGGCAAACAGTGCGGCAAGAGGTGACACCGCCTCTGCCCACTGGGCCTAGACAAGGTGACCACGCCTGACTAGGCCTTTGCTGCTAACGGCTAGCCGGCACCGCCCTCCTCCTTCCTATCTCCCGCCTAGCCCAGCTCTCACTTTCCCTCCCCCCTCCCTTAAACCTAATCTCTTAGTACGCTGTTTGCCCAGCAACAGCTTCAGCCTATCAAGAGTTAGCACATACTCTACTGGCCAATCACTAGCCCAATGCCAGAACATTGCCTTATATGGAAACAGCATTTGCCCTAGCCAATCAGAACCCGCCACACCACTCCCCAATCCTATAAATCTGCATCCCCTTCCACAATAGACCAGACTTGTGCCATCAGCCTGTGTCCGCGACTCCTTCCTGGGTCATGCGCCCTCCACGCCTTCGGAGCCCCCGAGGGAAGCCTCAGCGGCCGTACGAGGCTTTCTTCCCCACGCCAGAGACCCCTCTCATCCCACAACGGGACCCCACTCGTCCCTTAACAGGGACCCTGCTCGTCCCACAACAGGACCCCACTCGTCCCGCAACAGGGACCCCGCTCATCCCTTAACAGGGACCCCGCTCGTCCCACAACGGGACCCCACTCATCCCGCAACAGGGACCCCACTCGTCCCATAACAGGGACCCCGTTTCGTCCCTCATATATGTACATCTATCTCTGTATATGTATGTATATACATATGTATATATTTATTTTATTATATATATTCTATGAGAGAGAGAAAGAGAAAGAGAAAGATATAGGTATGGATCTTGATGTTTTTGAACCAGGGGTGGGAATATAGAATACACAACTGGATAAAAAATAATTTATTATTGTAAGAAAATTATCCCATGATTCAAAGATTAATATCACTGAAAGGAAATCTGGAACTTCTACTGATATGCTCCTGGAATGTATTCTTTTGAATCTTGGATGCAAAATTAGCCTTAAGTTAGTGAGGTGAAGATGATTGAGAGGGGGTATCCAAGATTGTGGAGAAGGAAACAGCAGGCTGCACTCTTTAGAAACTGTGGGGAGGTGGCAGGTTTCCTGAGCATAAGGGAAGCTGGGATGTTTTGGGGTGATAGTAGAGATCAGCTTGAGAGGGAAGGGTCCCAGCTGGACACCAGAGATAAGGAGAGCCAATCAACAGGCCCCAGAGAAGAAGGGAGAGTACCAGCCAATCCAGGAGGAGAGAAAAACCACCCAGCTGACCCTGGATGAGGGGAAGCCATGCAACTGAATCTGGAGGAGTGGAAGCCAGGCAGCTGGCTCTCAGGGAAATAGGAGCTGCTGAGGAGTGACCCTACAGGTAAGCCTGGGTCCAGCCTACCTAGGGTAGGCAGAGTCCAGAGAGTCGTTGGGATTGCTGAGGGAACTTAGCCTGACATTTATTTTTCTTTTCCTCTATTTTTTCCCTATTTCCTTTTTAATAATTTTTTTGAAGTTTTAATTTTTTTTCTTTACCTGGGTAATGGCAGAGAGGCTAGTTGTACAGGAAATGATTGGCAGGAACAAGCCACTAGAAAGGGAGTCATTGGTGGCCTGGTTTATTTATTTATTTTTGCTCTTTTTGTTGTTGTTGTTGTTATTCTTGTGGGGTGATCAAAGGTCAAAATAGGTTGGTTGTGAGGAGGAGCTTAGTCTTTCTTGGTGGTCTGAGAGTGAGAGCCAGATTTTTGCTTCCTTTTGTTTTGCTTGTTTCTTCTACTCTTCCTCAATTTCATTCCTTATTCTCCTGCTTTCTTCCTAATCTTTCTTCTCACTTCTCTCATCTTCTATTTTTTCCCTTTCTATTGTTTTATTTTTCTTCCCTTTTTATCCTTTATTTATTATTTCATCCTTTTTCTCTTTCTTCTTATTTATTCTTTCTTCTCTATCTTTCTATAATTTTTTCCTTCTTCTTTTCTTCCTTCCTGCTTTTCCATGTTTTGTCTTTCTTCTCTTCTCACTTATCTGAGGTTTTATTTTCTTTTACTTTTTCTTGTTTCTTTTTTCCCCACCTTTTTATGTTTTTATTCCTATTCATTATTTTTCCCTCTTTTTATTCACTTTTCCTCCCCTTTTTTGTTCCTTTCCCTTCCTTCTTTCATATTTTTTCCTTTATCTCTCCCTTCTATTTTTGTGGATATAATATTCTTTCCATTGAACATGGGCAACTACAAGGATATAGAATAAATAGAACCAGGTAATCAAGAGGACTACTAACACAAAAGCAAATAAAAGTAAAACTCTAAACTAGAAAGAATAACTAATGGCATAAATAAGCCCATCAAGGTAAGCAGATGCTTAGAGAACAACAAAAAATTACAAGCTAGACTAAGAAATAGGAAGTCATGCCCTAGTCTAATGAACAAACTAAAATGCAGGATGAGATACACAGCATGGAACAACTAATCAAGAATATCTAAATAATTTTGTGCCCCTTAGTGTGACAGAGTTGGACTCAGATATGACTTCTCTATATATACCTCTTTTGCCCCCTTTATATGAACCTATATTTTGGGTCAGATTGGTAGGTGTACATCCAAGAGACTTGACTCTCTGAGCTGTCCATGTGCCAGCTAGGCTCTGAGCCTCAGCAGAGTTGCAACACCTACTCTCCAGTTCATTGGAATCACCCAGGCAACACCTACTCTCCAGTTCATTGGACTTACCCAGGACAAAGAACAAGGAGTTGAGGATGGACAACCACCACACTAAGGAACCAAGAGAGTCTACAACTACAAGCAAGAGAGGCCCATTCATCTGTCACATGGGATTTAAGCCCCCTTTCAATTAGAGATGGAGTGGGTATCACCATCCCAGGATCTTGAGGACTGGGGAATAAAATAGGACTAGAATGGACTTACTGGTATTCTACTATAGACTTACTGTGATTCTAGCAATGGAAGAAATTATAACACTGACATGGAGATAGTGGCCACCGGGGGTGCTGAAGTCAGTTAGAGGGACAAAGAGGTTTAATACAGGGACAATTTCAGGACATGGAATTTTCTTGTGTGACACTGTAATGACAGATGCTGGTCATTATACATATGGCCATAACCTACAAAATTGAGTGGGAGAGAGTGTAAACTACAATGTAAACTATAATACATGATTAGTGGCAATGTTCATCAATTGCAATGAATGTACCACACTAATGAAAGAAGTTGTTAATGTGGGGGAAGGGTGGGAGGTATGGAGAGTGGAGCACATGGGAATCCTTATTTTTTTTGTAACTTTTTTTTGTAATCTAAGTATCTTTTATTAAAAATAAATAAAACATATTAAAAAAGAATGTCCAAATAAATATTGTAAGCATACATAAAATGATAAATCTTGCAGTGAGGAAAGATGAAATGCAAGAATTTAAAAAAACACTAGAGGCACATAGCAGCAGATTTTATCTGGGAGAGGAAAGAATTAGCAATGTAGAAAACAGGACATCCAAATTTAAAAAAGGAAAAATTCAGCAGGGACTCGGAATTTAATGATCACATAAAATGCACAAACACACACATTATTAGAATCCCAGAGGGAAAAGAAGGAAAAGAGAAGGGAAAGGGGACAGAATGAGTGTTTGAGGAAATGAATTCCAAAATTTTCCTAACTTTTATGGGGAACATGTATATATATAAATATATTAAGGAAGCACAGCATACTACAAGCACAATAAATCCTAGCAGACCTAACCTGACATATTTGCTTATTAGACTGTCAAAAGCTCAAGACAGAGACAGAATCCTGAAAACAGCAAAAGAAAAGAGCTCCAAAGCATATAAGGGAAGTTTGATAAAAAGTCTGATTTCTCATCTGAAAGCATACAGGTGAGAAGACAGTAATATAACACAAGTAAGGTACTGAAAGGAAAAATCTGGCAGCCAAGAATTTTGTAGCCAGTGAATTTGTCCTTCAAAAATGAGAGAGATTACAAAATACTCATGGATAAACAGAAAATTGAGAGAATTTATCAACAAATCCCTGCCCTTCAAGAAATGATAAAGGGAGTCCTGCAAGTTGAAAGAAAATAATAGGAGAGAGAGGGCTGGAGGATAGAAAAGAATATTAACAGCAAGACTAACTAAAAGAAAGAAAAAGAAATAAAAATCATAGTGTGAAATATATAAGCCTAAAGAAAAAATGACTAAAGTAAGGAATGCATTTACAGTAATAACATTGAAAGTTAATAGATTAAACTTGCCAATAAAAAGACACAGATTGGCAGAATGATTAAGGAAATATGACCCTTTTATATGCATTATATAAGAAAATCACTCTACACTTTGGAAACAAACAGGTTGCAAGTGAAAGTTGGAAAATGATTTTATATGCAAACACTAACCAAAAAAGGACAGAAGTAGCTATACTAATATCAGCCAAAATAGACTTTAATTGCAAAACTATTGTAAAAGGCAAAAAAGGACACTATGTATTAATAAAAGGAGCACTCAATCAGGAAGAAAGAACAATCATAAATATTCATGCACCTAACAAGGTAACCTAAAATACATGAGGCAAATACTGTCAAAACCAAGGGGAAAAATAGACCTATCTACAATCATAGTGGGGAAATTCAATATACCATTATCACCATTAGACAGAACATCTTGACAGAGGCTCAATAAAGAAACAGAGACCTTGAAAAATACATTAGAAAAACTAGACTAATGAACTTATACACTATATTACACCCCAAAGCAGCAAGATACACATCCTTCTTGAGTTCTCATGATTCATTCTCCAAGTTAGACCACATGCTAGGTCATAAAATTTAAATCAACAAATTTAGAAAACTTGAAATTATACAAAAGATTTTCTCAGATCACAACAGGTTGAAACTAGAAATCAATAAAGCATGGAGACTGAAATAGGGGACAATATATGGAAGATAACAACACACTCTTAAACAATCAATGGATAAAGGACATTGTCAGAGAAACAAGTCACTACCTCAAAAAGAATGAAAATGAGAGCACAATATATCCAAATTTATGGGATGTAGCTAAATCAGTGTTGAGAGCAAAATTTATAGCCATAAATACCTATATTAAAAAAGAATGAAGAGCTAAAATAAAAAACCTAACTACACATCTGAAAGAACTAGGAAAAGAACAACAAACAAACATAAAAGCAAGCAGAAGGGAGGCAATAACAAATATTGGAGGAAAATGAAATCAAATTGAGATTAAAAATAAAACACTAGAAGGAATTAACAAAACCAATAGCTGGTTCTTAGAGAAGATTAATAAAATTAACAAATCCCTAACTAGAGTAACAAAGACAAAAAGAGAGAAGATGCCTATGAATAAAAACAGAAATGAGAGAGGGGATATCACTATTAAACACACAGAAATGAAGTGTATCATAAGAAAATACTTGGAAAAATTTGTATGCCTACAAGATAAGCAATTTAGATGAAATGGACAAATTGCTAGAAACACACAAGCAACTTTCATCAATAAAAGAAGAAATAGAAGCACTCAACATAAAAATCAGAAGTAGTGTAATTGAATTAATCATCAAAAACTCCCAACTAAGAAAATCGCAGGACTAGATGGCTTCTGAGGTGAATTCTACCAATCATTCCAGAGGGAACTAATACCAATCCTGCTCAAACTTTTCCAAAACCCTGAATGTGGGGAGCCTCCCAGAGCTATGTGCATTTGCTGTCTCCAGCAACTTGGCGGTTTTCATAAGTACACTTACTCCACCTCTGTGCTTCTGCCTTCTTCTTCTCCTTTCCCCAGTTTCCTGGGCAAAAAGTGTTGCGCCTGTGCAACAAGATGTTGAAGCCATGACCAGCATTGAAGACTCGCAACCTATAGCAAGTGGTGTAACAGCATTTTATTGCCTTATATGGAAGAGCTGCTTCATCAGCCTATCACCCCCTGCTAAATACCCTCCCTTTAGTATATATTCTGATGCTCTACCCTCAGTAAACGGAGACTTGATCAGAATCCTGTCTTGTCTCCATTTCTCTCACCTCTTGTTCCCCAAGTCCCACTCCCTCTTTCAGGTGCCAGTTCGTTTAACCTGTGGGCCGGGTCAATTGGTGCCCAAACAGAGGGACCTGAAAATGAGGGATCCAGTGAGGAACGCCAACAGACAGTCCGGCCAGACCAAGTGTAATGTCCAGAAATCAAAAAGGAGAATCAGAGAGTAATAAGAGGATGCCACGAGGGAACCTGCCTCCCGGTTGGGAAGCCTTGGTAAGTGATCGGCGAATATGGGACAAGCAATGAGTGAGCACGAACTTTTTATTAAGAGCCTTGGAGAGGCGTTAAAGATGAGAGGAATAAAGGTTAAATTTAAGGAGCTAATAGAATTCTTTAGATTTTTGAGAGAAGTCTGTCCATGGCTTCCACTGGAAGGCACCATAAATGAAAGGTGGTGGAGTAGAGTTGGGGACACTCTACAAGACTTTTATAAAACCTTTGGCCCTGAGAGAGTTCCCGTAACCACTTTCTAAAGGCGAGGAACTCCTAGCACAGGACAGGTCTAAATCCTTCCTGGCAAAAAGTCCTGCTAAATACCCCCCCTCCCATTCAGACTCGGTGTCTATTAAAATAGATAGCGATGATGAGAGAGCCCCTTCCCTTGCTCTAAGGCAAGAGCTGGCCCTAATCAGAGGAGGAGAGTTATTCGTAATCCAAACCCTAACGTCCTGTGTATGGATTCCGATAACTCAGCTCTAAAGTTATGGCTCTCTCTTTTAAAAGAGAGAATGGATCTACAATCTCAATGCGCAACTCTGCAGCGTCAGCTCAACTTAACCCCTCCTCTAAAAAATCCCCTAACTGCCAACTGCCGCAAACCACCCTTTTTCTCATTCCCTGTTATCAAGAGGCCTGGGAGCCCTAATGAGGCTGGTGAGGGGAGTGAGGTTGCTGTTGAACCAGAGCCTGAGAGCATCTATAACACTTTCCCTTTCAAAACCTTGAAGGAGCTTAAGTCCACGGTCACCACCTATGGCCCTACTGCTCCATACACCCTCTCTCTGTTAGAACACATTGCTGATGGGTGGCTCACTCCCCATGACTGGCACACCCTTGCCCGCTCCGCTCTCAGTGCAGGAGACTATCTCCTCTGGAAGTCAGAATATTGTGAGTTTTGTAAGAAAACCGCACAGCAGAATCTCAGAACTGAGAATGGGTGGACTGAGGACATGCTTCTCGGCGCAGGAGATTTTAAGCAGAACTCAAATCAGTTGCATTATGATGCCGGACTTTTTGAACAAGTCCAGGCCGCAGCCCTTAAGGCCTGGAAAAGACTGCCTACCAAGGGACAATCCCTTACCTCCTTAACTTCTATCCATCAGGGCCCCAAGGAACTATTCTCCAACTTCATAGGTAGACTTTGCACAGCCGCTAAGAGAATGTTTGGTGATGGAAATACTGATGCTGACTATGTAAAACAACTTGCCTTTGAAAATGCTAATGCAGCCTGCCAAGTGGCTATCCGGCCCTATAGAAAAAGGGAAAATCTCTCTGGCTACATTAAGCTTTGCTCAGGCATAGGCCCCACAAAGCAGCAGGGCCTGGCTATAGCTGCCGCCATAAGGGAGGCCACCTCGAACAGGCCCAAGCCTTCGCCGCGGCCTTGAGAGAAGTGCTTCTATCCCCGGTGCCCCGTGCACCTAGGGCCTGTTTCTCTTGTGGCAACCCTGGCCATCTAGCCAGAGATTGTCCCCACTGCCCCCCTGCTAGCCAAAAGCCACCCCCTCTTCCCAACTCCTGCCCCCATTGCCACAAGGGCAGACACTGGGCTAATGAATGCAAATCAAGAACCAATTCTTCAGGTCGACCACTCCCTCCTTATCAGGGAAATGGGAGGAGGGGCCAGCCCCAGGCCCCGACAAACAATCAGACTTATGGGGCAATCAGCTTTGTTCCTGCCAGCGGCCACCTCAGGGAGCACAGGATTGGACCTCTGTACCTCCTCCCACACAGTACTAACACCACCTATGGGAGTTCAAGCCCTGCCTACAGGCGTGTTTGGCCCACTACCAAAAGGCACTTTTGGCCTCATCATTGGGCGAGGCAGCTCCCTTATTAGTGGCCTCCACATTTCCCCTGGAGTTGTGGATAGTGATTTCACCGGAGGAATAAAAATTGTGGCTTCTGCTCCAAAAAGCATTATTTCCTTCCCTGCCGGACAGCGGGTCACTCAACTACTAATACTCCCCCTAATACCCACCAACAACACTGCCATTGATAGTGACCACAGGGGTAGAGCATTCGGCTCCTCTGATGCATACTGGGTACACCCCATCACCACCCACAAACCTACTATGTCTCTTTGGCTTGACGATAAACAATTCAAAGGCCTAATAGATATAGGGGCAAATGTTACCATCTTAAAAAAGGCTGATTGGCCATCCACCTGGCCCCTTTCTCCCTCCTTAACCAACTTACAGGCATTGGGCAAACCCGAAACCCTGAAAGACATTCTAAGCTCTTGACTTGGAAAGATAGGGAGGGAAATCAAGGAACTACACAGCCCTATGTCCTCCAAGGGCTCCCTGTCAATCTGTGGGGATGAGACTTACTTGTCCAAATGGGACTCTGTATGGGTAGCCCCAATGATATAGTCACAGCTCAAATGCTTTCCCAGGGATTTAAGCCAGGAAAAGGCTTAGGAAAGCTTGAGACAGGCATTACTCAACCCATACCGGCCACAGGACACACCCACAAAAAAGACCTGGGAAATTTAGCCTAGGGGTAGTTGATCTTCCTGTACCCCATGCAGACCAAATCACCTGGCTTTCATATGAACCTGTATGGGTCGATCAATGGCCTTTATCCTCAGACAAGCTACAGGCCGCCCAGCGGTTAGTGCAGGAACAGCTAGTGGCAGGACATATTACAGAAAGTGACTCTCCCTGGAATACTCCTATTTTTGTCATTAAAAAGAAATCTGGAAAATGGCAATTATTGCAAGACTTAAGAGCAGTAAACAAAACAATGATACCCATGGGAGCCTTGCAGCCTGGTCTTCCAACCCCTTTGGATATTATAAAATTATCATAGATCTAAAAGATTATTTCTTTACTATCCCATTACACCGGATCAAAAACGCTTTGCATTTAGCCTCCCCTCTGTGAATTTCAAAGAACCTATGAGGAGATATCACTGGAAGGTTTTACCCCAAGGCATGACAAACAGCCCTACCTTATGTCAAAAATTTGTGGCTACCTCCATAAGAGAAGTAAGGGCAATGTGGAAAGACCTTTATGTTATTCACTACATGGATGACATTTTAATGGCTGGTAAAAAGGAACAAGATGCCCTAACATGTTACCATGATATGAAAACAGCCTTAAAGGCACACGGGCTTCAAATTACCCCTGATAAAGTACAATTACAAGACCCTTATACCTACCTGGGGTTTCATATGGCAGGAAATAAAATAACCACCCAGAAGGCCAACCCCAGACTAGACAGACTAAAAACCCTAAACGACTTCCAAAAGCTCTTAGGCAACATAAATCGACTCCGTCCCTACTTAAAATTAACCACAGGAGACTTAAAACCCCTATTTAACATATTACAAGGAGACTCTAACCCCAACTCCCCTAGAAGTCTTACTCCGGAAGGACGCCAAGCCCTTAAAATAGTGGAGCAAGTTATACAATCACAATTTGTCACTACCATGGACTATAGCCAACCCTTGTTTTTTGTCATATGTAAAACTTCTCTCACTTCCATGGCAGTATTCTGGCAAACAGCCCCCATAATGTGGGTGCACTTACCCGTGTCACCTGCTAAAGTGATTTATCCTTACTACCAAGCTGTCACAGATATTGTCCGCCTAGGGAGAGAACAAGGCAAACGTTATTTTGGTAAGGAACCCGATACCATTATTCAGGCCTATACTAAGGAACAAATCAGCTGGCTGTTGCAGACAACTGACAGCTGGCCTATTGCTTGTGCATCTTATGCCGGACAAATAGATAACCATTACCCCAACGATAAGCCACTACAATTTTTGAGTACGCATGACTTCATTTTCCCCTTCACCACTTCTCTCCAACCCATCACTGGATCCCTATCGGTATTCACCAACGGGTCCTCCTCGGGAATGGCTGCTTATGTCTTTAATAACAAAACTGTCCAGTTTCAAACCCACTCCAAATCTGTGCAGCTTACAGAGCTACAAGCTGTCATAGCTGTATTCTCTGCATTCCGAGATGCCTCTTTCAATCTCCTCACAGATAGCGCTTATATAGCTCAGTCAGTCCCTTTGCTTGAAACTGCCGCTCGAATCTCGGAAGCGACAACCTTATTTACTCAACTGCAATCTCTTATTCAAAAAAGAAATCACCCCTTTTTTATTGGTCACCTTAGAGGTCATTCCAATCTTCCCGGTCCTCTTACCCTAGGAAACCATTTAGCTGATCAAGCGACTCGGCTACTGTGCTATGTTAACCAGGGCATGCATAACAACTCGGATAACCTTAACAAGGCTGTTAAAGCTCACCAATTACATCATATTAATGCACATACTTTAAGGCTTATGTTCAAAATTACCTGAGAACAGGCTCATCAGATTGTTAAAGGATGCCCTTCCTGTGTAACCCTTTTACCTACACCTCATTTAGGAGTGAATCCTCGAGGTCTCATACCCAATGTCCTCTGGCAAATGGACGTAACTCATATTCCTGAATTTGGTAATCTAAAATATTTGCATGTTACTGTCAATACCTTTAGCGGCTTTATTTTCGCCACCCCACAAACAGGGGAAGCAGGAAAAAACGTTATTGCACATGTGTTAACTGCCATGTCAGTATTAGGAATCCCACAATAAATAAAAACAGATAATGGCCCCGGTTATACCAGTCACATGTTTGCCACCTTCTGCCAACATCTGGGCATAAAACACATCACAGGCATGCCATATAACCCCCAAGGCCAAGGTATAGTTGAAAGAGTGCATCTGTCTCTAAAAAACATCATAGAAAAAATAAAAAAGAGGGAGTGGTACCCCATCAAAGGATCCCCCAAAAATCTATTATCCCACTCTCTCTTTATTCTAAATTTTTTAAGCTTAGATCAAAAAGGACATTCTGCAGCTGACTGCTTCTGGCACCCTAATACCAGCACAAACTATGCCACCATCCTATGGAAAGACCCAATGGATAATACCTGGCATGGACCCGATCCCACCCTAATATGGGGCAGAGGATCAGTTTGCATCTATTCCAAAGAACCAGATGCAGCCAGGTGGCTGCCAGAACGTTTGGTAAAACAAATAGATAATAACAACCTATCCAGGGTAGAAAACTCTCCCTGAGATGAACTCTGCTTTCTTGCAGGAGAGCAACCAATGCTAAAACCCATGGGGCTGTACAGCCTCCCTGGAATCCTTCTGTGACACCGGCACTCCGAGTCTTTAGTACAACCTAAGAGTGTATCGGCCAACGCCGCGCACCACATCCACCAGTGCCAGCTGCTTGCGACTGAAGAGCCCATCCTTGCTACAGCTCCCTCGTGTTTCTCTCTCCCCCTCTTGCTTTCACCTCCCCAAACCTCCATTATGAAACCGCAGTAAGAGAATGTGGTGCGTACCGCACCTCCCTCTGGCCTCCACACATTATAATCAAAATGGGAGCACCCTGACTGCTGGCAGCGGTTCTCAAATACATATGAACTCTGTCAGGTTCTGAGGTGATGAACTGGATAGCCAATGACGGGCAACTGGGCATGATCGGTTCCATGGCAGAGCCACCTAAGACAGAGACACAGCCTTTTGCCACTGTTGCATTCTCCATGACAGGTAAGGCAATCCGCCTAACTGTTTGCATGCCCCGACCTAAGACAGGCACAGTTACCCCGGACTCAGGGTGCTTCATAAAATATAATAAAGAAGGGGGACCTGTGGGGAGCCGCCCGGAGCTATGTGCATTTGTGGTCTCCAGCAACTTGGCGGTTTTCATAAGTACGCCTACTCCACCCATGTGCTTCCACCTTCTTCTTCCCCTTTCCCCAGTTTCCTGGGCAAAAAGTGTCATGCCTGCGCAACAAGATGTTGAAGCCATGACCAGCATTGAAGACTCACAACCTATATATATAGCAAGTGGGGTAACAGCATTTTATTGCCTTATATGGAAGAGCTGCTTCATCAGCCTATCACCCCCTGCTAAATACCCTCCCCTTAGTATATATTCTGATGCTCTACCCTCAATAAATGGAGACTTGATCAGAATCCTGTCTTGTCTCCGTTTCTCTCACCTCTTGTCCCCCAATTCCCACTCCCTCTTTCAGGTGCTGGTTTGTTTGACCTGCGGGCCGGGTCACCTGAAGAGGTGGGAACATTACCTAACTCATTCTGTGATGCCAACCCCACCCTAATATCAAAACCACATGAAGATGCTACAAGAAAAGAAAAATACAGACCAATATCTCTAATTAACTTAAATGCAAAATTCCTCAACAAAATACTTGCTATTTGTATGTAAAAACACATCAATCGAATTATACACCCATGTTCAAGTGAATTTCATCTCAGGTATGCAAGGATGGTTCAACATAAGAAAATTAATCAGTGTAATACACATGTACAGATCCAAGGGAAAAATCACATGATCATCTCTATTGATGCAGAAAAGGCATTTAACAAAATACAACAAACTTTTTAAAATAAAAACACTTCAAAGGATAGAATTAGAAGAAAATGTCCTCAATGTAACAAGGGGTATATATGAAAAACCCACAGCTAACATCATACTCAATGGTGAAAGTTAAAGTTTTTTCCCCTAAGATATGTAAAAGGGCAAGGATGCCAACTGCCACCACTCTTGTTTAAGTCTTTATTAGAAGTACTTGCTCAAACACTTGGTTAAGGAAAAGAGATAAAAGGCATCCTAACTGGAAAAGAAGTAAAACTTTCACTATGTGCAGATGACATGATTCTAAATGTAGGAAATCCCCAGCAACTTACAACAAATCTTTAAGAACTGTTAAATGAGTTCAGCAAAGTGACAGGATATAAAATCAAAATGCAAAAATCACTGACATTTCTGCACACTAACAATGACCAATCTTAGGAGGAAATCAAGAAAAAATTCTATTTACAAATAGCAACTAAAAGAATCAAATATTTAGGAATAACCTTAAATAAGGATGTAAAGAACTTGTAAAGGAAATCAAAGAATATGCAAATGAATGGAAGAATATTCCATGTTCATTGCTTGGAAGACAAAATATCATTGATGGCTTTCCTTCCCAAGTCATTTTACAGATTCCATGCTATCCCAATAAACTTCCAACAGCATTTTTTACTGACCTGGAAAAAACAATTATCAAATTTATTTGGAGAAGTAAGGGGTCTCAAATAGCAAAAAAAAAAAAAAATGTGTTTTAAAGTATAACTGAAATTGGAGGAATCATGCTGCCTAACTTTAAATTATACTTGAAAGTTTCAGTGGTCAAAACATCCTGGTATTGGCACCCAGGCATACTGACCAATGTAATTGAATTAAGAGTTCATATATAGACCCTAGCATATTTGGACAACTGATATATAACAAGGCCACCAAGCACACTCGACTGGAACATATAGCCTCTCCAACAAATGGAGCTTGGAGAACTGGATATCCATAACCAAAATAATGAGAGAATCACCATCTCACTCTAATAAAAAAAATTAACTCAAAGTTTATCAAAGACCTAAATATAAGGGCCTAGACCATAATGCTCCTATAAAATAATGTAGGGAAGTATCTTTTAGATATTGTAGTAGGGAATGGTTTCATAAACTTTATACCCAAAGCATGAGAATGAAAGAAAATAGATAAATGGACCTGCCTTAAAATAAACAAACAAGCAAAAAAATCCTTTGCAATTCAATAGAGTCTGTCAAGAAACTGAAAAGGCAACCACTTACTGGAAGAAAATATTTGGGAACCACTTAATTGATGAGGGTATAATATCCAGTAAATAGAAAGAAATACTATATCTCAAAAATAAAAAGACAACCCATTTTAAAATATGGGCAAAAGGTATGAATAGACACTTCCAAAGAGGAAATACAAATGGCTAAAAAGCACATGAAAAAAAAATGGTCAACATTACTAGTTATTAGGGAAATGCAGATGAAAAATACACCTATTAGACTGGCTGTTTTTTTTTTTTTTTAAAGCAGAATACTACAAGTGTTGGGGAGCATGTGGAAGAATAGGAAACTCATCCACTTCTGGTGGGAATATGGAATGGTGCAGTCACTGTGGAGGATGGTTTGGCAGATCCTCTGTAAGCTAAGTATAGAATTGCCATTCCCAGCAATCCCACTATTAGGCATATTCCCAGAAAAACTGAAATCAAGGACATGAACAGATGTATGACTAACAAGGTTCATCATGGCATTTTTCACAATTGACAAGAGTTGGAAATAACCCAAGTGTCCATCAGTGGATGAATGGATAAACAAGATGTGGTATGTATATATGATGGAATATTACTCAGGTGTAAGAGAATGAAACATTGACATATGTGACTACATGGATGAATCTTGAAGACCTTATGTTGAGTGAAGTAAGCCAGTCACTAAAGGACAAATATTTCATGATCACACTGATATGAACTAAGGACTTTGAGCAGTTCACAGAGGTAGTGTATGGAAGATAGGTTACCAGGGAATAGAAAGCAAGTATAGAGTGGTGAGCTGATGCTCAATCTGGGTTGTATCTGTTATAAGGTAGATGGGAGAGATTTGTCAGGTGGATGGTGGTGATGGTGGTGCAGTGATATGAAAGGGGTCAATGATGCTCGAGTGTGTAAGTGGTGTTGAGTGTGGATTGGGGTATCCTCCAGTGGGGGAGGATGGAGGAACGCTGGGGAGGAAGAGGACTGTGTTTGGGAGTAAAATTGTAAGTGTGTTTTTTGACAACTATGACAGGAGCAAGTCATTGATACAGGGTGTTGGAGGAGGGATGTGTGTGAGGAAGGGTGTACTGGGGCATGTGTGAATGGAATATGAATGTATTGATGTGGCCATTGGATATTAAGTTCCTATCCTGGGGAGTCCTACTACATTTTCTAAGAGTGGCAAGAATCTAGAGTACATAAGACTTACCTAATTAAAGAAAACAGACAAATACACTAAACCCTTGATATTAATGTTTGTACTTGAAACTTAGCCTAATAATGTCTTTTGCATAATAGTTACCTCCTTAAAACCTCTTTATTAGTCAAATGTGGTCTCTCTCTAACCCAAACGCAGCAAATTAAACTCACCACATTTCCCCTGGCATGGGACAAGACTCCCAGGGCTGAGCCACCCAGGCACCAAGGGATTATTACTAAGCTCCAATCAGTGATGCATTTGGAAAAATACCTCGACCAAAAGGGGGAAAATTAAATACAAAAGAGTTTCTTATGACTAAGAGATTTCAAAGTGAGTGAAATGTCACATTTCAGAGGTTATGCTTATGCTCATCTCAGGAGGATCTCACTAACTGCCACAGTAAACAAATCCTCAAACAGGGGTGCTCCCAAGAGCTCTAAGAACATCTGGGCACTATAGGGAAGGTACACAACCCCATGAAATCAGCACGCCATTGGTGGGCCTTACCTTGGAATATATGATAACCTACTTCTCCAATATAATAGAGTTAGACTCATTTATAATTTCTCTACACAAGATTTTTCTAACCCTTTTATTTGAACCTATATTTAGCACTATACCCATTAAATATATGTCCCAGAAACTTAAATCTTTGCTTTGTTTATATGCTGGCTGAGCCCTGAATCTCAGCAGAATTGAAGCCAACATCTACTCTCCAGTTCATTTGACTTGCCCATGACAACTAACAAAATGATGGAGACAGACAATATCCATCCCACAGAGCAAAGAGTATCTACAGCTGCAAGCAAAACAGTTATTCCCATCAGCTCCATAATGTCTCAGCCCCTTCTCAACCCAGAGCAAGGCAGGTATCACCATCCCCAAATCCTCAAGATTGAAGAATGAACGAACATAAATGGGAAATGCAAGCATGGACCAAAGTAGACTTATTATTGCAGTAATTAAAGAACTCGTAACATTGTTATAAAGACATAGGTTTCCATAAGTTCTGAGGGGAGAGGAAAAGAAGAATAAGTAGAACATAGGGAATATTTATGGCATTGGAAATGTTCTGCATGATGTTGCAATAATGTATACAGGCCATTATACGTTTTATAAAAACCTATAAAATTGTACAGTGAAAGTGTAAACCACAATGTAAGCTATTGACCATGGTTAGTATAAATGCTTCAATATTTGCTCATTAATTTTAACAAATGTACCACACTCATGTAAGATGTTTTTAATAGAGGACAATGGGATGGGGTAGGGGACAAGCTATATGGGAATCCCCTATATTTTCAATGTAGCTTTTCTGTACCTAAAACTTCTTTAAAAATAAGGTTAAAAATGAAAAAGAATAAGTTTATAATGCAAGATACTTTTTACTCAAATGTTTATCATTGTGCTTAGAATGCTTTGAAAAAATAAAACAAATATCCTCAAAAACACTACATTTTACAAAATAAAGTTTTTCTGTAAAAAGTGGCCAAAATAAAAACAATAACTATAAAGAAAGGAAAAGGGTTTGGGAGAAAGTGTATCTCTAAAATTTTATTTAAGTTTATAAAAGGTCTGGTAAAAATTTCAAAGTGTTACATATTTAAACTCAATAGCAAATAAATAGCTTTGTGTATGTGATTACTATATATTTACGTATGCTTGAAATATTATAAAATATTTTTAAAAATATTTTCTGCAGTCAAACTACAGAAAAAAAATAACCTCAATATCTTATAGTCTATTTATTGGTCAGAAAGGAAGGGCTTGTTAGCAAGTAGTTCCTTAGATGCCCAGGTTGATTTAGGATCTATTTTGATGCACACTGCTATTATGACAATGACAGGAGGAAGAGAACATGGAATACCATGAGCTGGCCTTATAAGCCTTTACCCCAAAGTGACCCATTGTGGCATTGGCTCACATTTTATAGGCCAAAGCATGTCATATATCTGTGCTTGATTTGAGTAGGGTGAAAATGCATAATCCTTGCCACAATTTTGTACAGTCATACAATTTATTACAGAAGCCATAGATTATTTTTAATTTTTAAAAAATGTTAAAAATAAAGTAGGGATTCACCCAGGACAACAAAAAAGGAGGTGATGATGAACAACCCCCATGCCAAGGATTCAAGTCTACAATGCAAAGCAAGAGAGTCCCATCCATTAGCCATATGGGACTGAAGTCCCCTCTCAATTAGAGGTAGAGTGGGTATCACCTTCTTAGAATCCTCAGGATTTGGGCAATGAACTATAGACTGCAGTGGACTTACTGGTATTCTGTTATAGACTTACTGTGATTCTAGCAATGGAAGAACTTATATCATTGATGTGGAGGCAGTGGCCACTGAAGGCTCTGAGGTCAGGGAGAGGAAAAACAGGTATAATATGGGGGCATTTTCTGGACTTGGGAATTGTCCTGAAAGACGTTTCACCAACAAAAACAGGCCATTATATATCTTGGCATGACCCACAGAATTGGGTGGGAGAGAGTGTAATCTACAGTGTAAACTATAATCTGTGCTTGGTGGCAATGCTTCAAAATGTTTTCATCAATTGCAATGAATGTGCCACACTAATGAAGGATGTTGTTGAAAGGGGTAAATGTAGGTGGTATGGGGGGCGGTGCATATGGGAACGCCCTATATTTTTATGCAACATTTATGTAATCTAAATATCTTTTTAAAAAATTTTAAAAATTTTTTACAAGTAAGAAATTAATCTGAAACTAAGTATTTCTGACTTGTAAATGCCAGGCTTTTTTGAGCAAAAATAGCAAGAATTTAGAAAACTGATATAGGGATATTTATATAGCAATATGATGTGACATCAGTAAAGTCTTGTAGGTACAGAGAGTAGAAGTTTGTGTATGGACTCAATAAAAAGTGATTGATCAGAAATTACTTGCCCACAGTCTTTTATCCACAATTCCAAAATCAGAAGAGCTCTGAAAACTGCTTGATATAAATATTCATATATTTCATTGCATAAATAGTAATGTACTAGTTTAAAGATTGCCTTTAAACACCTCTCAAATATTGAATTCTAAAACATTTTTTCTTCTAAAAGTTTTGGGTGAAGGTAGAATAAACATGCACATATTGGGTTAAGGACATGTTTGCGGTGGAGCTGGAAGCAAAATATGAAAATGTGGTAACCAATGCCTCTCACCCACAGTTTTATCTCAAGGTTAGTCATGTCTATCATCAAAGCCCCACACTTGGATGTGTCATGATGATGGGAATGAGTGTTGCTGGGGGGGGAGTGGTGGGGTGGGGGTGGTGGGGTTGAATGGGTCCTCATATTTTTTTTTAATGTAATATTTTTACAGAATCAATAATAATAAAAATAAAAATAAAATAAAAAGCCCCACACTTGGAATGGCACAGAAGCAGACAAAATGTCTGATAGCTAAGGGCACCTCCATGTTTTCCTATAGTTTATAGTATGGAATAGATTAAGGACAGAATGTTTCCTAGTGAAAGGAAGAAACTGAGAGTGGTGGTGAGGGTTATATCTGCAAAGGCCAACACAGGCCAAAGGTATAGTCCAAAGAGCAGAGACCCTTCTACCTAACATGGTAAAAATGAAGACAATGAAGAAGGTGATGAAGCTTTTATTGATACTTAGAAGGCAATTTGAATAAAAAAACTTGGAAAGTGTAAGCCATGGAAAGGTGAGAAACCACCTTAATATGCAATTTGGACCTGAAATAGTCATTTTACCTAAAATAATTAAAGATAACTTATGCAACAATTTTAGTTTAGTTTTAGTTTTGTTTTTCTTTGAGGCCTTGGATCCCACTGATGCGCATATTCCTCTCCTGCAGTTGCAGTGGTAGGAATCCTGCAGTGAGTCTCCAGCATAACAGATCTCAACAGGCTGTGAGGAAAAAGGAGCAATTGTTTTGAAAATGGGGATCAATCAAGGATAACGATTTCATCTAGGATGACTTGAGGATATTTAAGGCACACTCCATAAGTTTCCCAAAGGAGACATCTTCCCAGAAACAGGTATTCATTAGCAAATCCTGTAAAATGTTAGTAAGGAATGTGAAACGTGACTTTGCTTGATCTATAACTAGACTCTAGGGCAGTATTCTTGGTATGTTTATTCAAGTAGAGAAAATGGTATTAGTTTCCTATTGTTGCTATAATGAGTTACCACAAACTTAGTGGCTTAAAATAATAAAAATCTATTTCTGTACAGCTCTGAAGGACAGAAGTCCAAAATTAGTCTCACTAAGCTAAAGCAAGGTGCAGGCATGACTGGTTCCTTCTGGATTTCTGAGGTGAAAATCGGTTTCCTTGCCCTTTTCAGCTTCTAGAGACTGCCTGTACTGTTTGGCTCATGGTCCCTTCCTTGCATCACTTCCGGCTCCTATTTCTGTCATTGCATTTCCTGTTACTCACTCTGGTCTCTGGCCTCTCTCTTAAAAGGACCTTTGTGATTACAGCAGTTTCACCTGGATAATTCAGGATACTCTCCCATTTCAAGATCCTTAACTTAATTACATCACAGGTTCTTTAAAATACAATGTGGCCATCTTTGTGAGAGTATTATTCAGTCTAAGACACAAAACAATGCTGAGATATCATATAGCACATTTTTTAAAGGATCACATTACAATGCATTTTAACTTTTTGTCACATAGATTTGGCTTTAAATATGAGTTTTCTCATTTGCCTGTGTGGCTATGGGAAATGCAATTGATGTATCTGGGTATATTAATTCTAGTGAAACAGAATTAATGGGATCTATATAAGTAAATATTATGCCTACATATTCTGTATATATGTGCTATATATATGTACATCATGTGAATATTATGTATGTGTTTATCTATGTAAGACATTCCTGTGCATATGAACCAATTTGTAAATAAGGTCTTTTGAATATGCAATAAGTCAAGGTATGGCCTAATGGAACTAGTGTGGCTCTAAATCCATATTATTAGAAACCTAATAAAGAGAGGAAGTTTAGATGCAGTCAGTCAGTAGAATCTAGAAACCGGTAGAAGCCAAAAATAAGAGAAAGCCCACAAAAGGAGACCATGAGACAGAGGCTTAGGTGCAAACCAAGGATCCCCAAAGACTATGGCAAGCTTGCACCAGAACACTATTGACTTCAGGGAGAAAGCATAGCCTGTTGAGATATTCATATTAAACGTGTAGCTTTCAAAATGTGAGACACTAAATGTTTGTTGTTTAAGTCAACAAGTATGGTGTTTGTCATAGAGCTCTGGCAAATTAAGACACCATGTTTCTAGTTAGTCAGAGCAATTAATTAGATATAATTTTAGAGATTTTACATTTATATATATGGACGTACAAGATACTGCTGTATTCGGAAGTGAAAGAACCAATAATGGACCATATATAATGTGATTTCTATATCAATCCTCAAACTCCTTTTCTAATTGTATCTGATAATGGATGCCTTTAGGTTTCCCTACTATTTTTAATATTGAATATAGGAAGTATATAAATACATTTAAACTCACTTTCAAATCAAAATCTTAATTGTAATTGTTAAAGAACTTGATATATGACTATCAAACTTATGTGACAGAACAAAGTACCAAGAATGACAAGAAGGAAAATAAGGTAGAAGATAACAGAGAGCCAAAAACAGATTCTGGCATTGCAGATCACTAGAGAAAGGAGGGAATAGTTATGAAAAAGTTAAGAGTACTGCCCTGCGCAGGAGAGCAGACTGCCCAGGAACGGTGCCACCCACATGGAGAGCTGAGGCAGCAAGATGACGCAACAAAAAAGAAACACAGAAAAGAGACAATATAAGACGCAGTGAACCAGAGGGCTAAGGTGGAGCAAGAGAATAATCACCTCTGTCCCATTCCAGAAGATCCCAGGATGGGTTCCTGGAGCCACCTAATGAGAATACAACAGATACAAAAGAACACACAGCGAATGGACACAGAGAGCAGACAACGGGGGTAGGGGAGAGAAATAAGAAAAAAAAAATGCAGAAATAATAAAAACTAAGGCCATTATTAAGCAATGTTTCCAGGAGTCAGAGGTTATTATCAGGGAGAAGTAGAGAGTTTTCTTCAATGATATGAGCAATTTGGCTAAAATTTCATGAGTATTATTTCTGAGCTATCCATAACCAACTAGCTGCACCTAGCTCTTGAAATTCACTTTCTCAGTAACACTAGCCGTGTTTCAATGTTGGTGCTGTTAATGTAATAGACATGTTGGTATTGTTAATGTAACAGAGCTGATTATAGAACACTGACATTATTGCAGAAAGTTATATTGGACAACATCTGTATTATGTTGTTGATTAAAAGTATTTTCTCCATCAAATATTACATGAAATTTTAAAATTTAGTATCCTTTAGCTTAGTGATCCATACATTTGAACCTCCCATATGGAAATACTCTGAAATGCAGATAAATATTTGCACACAAACATGATAATTGTAGCATTATTTAATTTCAAAAAAAATTAAAGATTGAGATATCTAGCCAAGGGGCAAATTTAAGGCAATTATATTACTTTATAAAAACATCATCATTTGCAGGAATCAATAATCTTTTTAATGATTTCAGAAAACTTCTGAAATAAATACTAAGTTAAAAACCATTATATAGAAATAAATTTGTGGTGTATTCCCAAGTATGGAAAACAGAATAAAAACACGTTGGAAGAAACAGCAGTATTTTAGTTACCTGGCTGCTAAAACAAATAACACACAATGGGTTGCTTTAAAATGGGAATCTGTTGGCTCATGGTTTTGAGGTTAGGGGAAGTCCAAAAGCAAGGCATTATCAAGGGTATGGTTTTTCCCAGAGGACTGTGGCATTTCGGGTCGCTACCAGTGATCCTTGATCCTTGGCTGTATGATCACACAGCAATGCCTACAGCAGCCTCTGGGTTCCACTGACTTCTGGCTTCCTCCCATGGCTTTCTCTCTCTCTCTCTGAATTTCATTCTGCTTATAAAGGACTCCAGTTAATAGGATTAAGACCCATCCTGATTCTGTTGGGCCACACCTTAATTGAAGTATTCTTATCAAAATGTTCTATTTACAATGGGTACATAACCACAGGGATGGATGAAGACTAAGAATATATTTTTCTGTGGTACATAGCTCCAAGCCTCTACAAACAGCAAAAAATAATATTGTTAATAACCATGAAATCATAAGTCTTTATGATGTTTTGCTATTCTAGCCTCCATTCCAATTACTTTATATAAATTGAATCTGATAGCCCTCACAAGAGCCAATTTTTTTTTTTTAATTTTTTTATTTTTTATTGACTTTGTAATAATATTACATTAAAAATATATATGTGAGGTCCCATTCAACCCCACCCCCCCCACCCCCCCTCTCCCCCCCCCCAACAACACTCGTTCCCATCATCATGACACATCCATTGGATTTACAAGAGCCAATTTTTATTTCCTTTTTACAGATAAAGAATATGAAGTACAAGTAAGTTATATAAATTATGTATCTTGCCTAAGGTCACACCTAACAAGTGTTGGAGTTAGGATGCAAATCCAAACATACTGGCTCTTAATTTCAAAAGATTAAAACTGATCCTAAGATTTTGGGTGATTTTATTTTCACTTTTCCTTTTAGGCACATATGTGTGTTTGTGTCTTTGTGTTTGGGTAGATTATGCAATCTCCAAAGTAATTTAATTAGAGAAAGATAGTAAGATTACAGAACAGTTCAACTGTAGTGAACTGAAGTGAGGCAATGAAATAAAGAGGGAAGATGGCACAGTATTGTGGAGCTTGAGGAAACAAGATATAACTTCAAGACAGTTAAAAGCAGGAAGAGCAGTTCAGGAGAAAGATAAACAATGAGAGACTAGTCTTGGTCCGTCAGGGAAACACTATGGACTGATTAACAATCCAATACAAGTTTTAAAGATGCAAACTTATTTAAGTTCTGAAATCAGTGACTGCAATAAGTGTCCTATACTACATATATGTGGAATTTATGCTACATCTTCCTAATTACATCTACTCACAGTAGAATAATTGTAAGAAGAAATGACAGCATGAGTTATTTTTAAATGAAATAAAAATTTTTGGAATAAAGTAGCCATGATTCAGATCCTCAAATGATTTCTCTTATCACCTCATACAACTAATCAAGTAATAATTCAAAATTATTTAAGTGGAATTTTGAACTAATTATGTTCTTATTAAAGAAGAATACTTCATTTATGTTAGAAAACTTGGAAAATTCAAGTTAAAAACCTAAACCAGAAAATTAAAATAATTTATAATATATAATCCACAAAAACTTTTTTTGCATTTCTGTCTTTTTTCTTTTATGGGTGCATATATATATTTAAATGCTGTTTTTTTCCTTCTAGTTCAAGAACCTTTATTTAATGCTTTATTATACATCTACTGTTAGTCATTCTAGATTTTTTTCTTTTAATTTTTATGTAATATCCTATACTATAGAAAAGTGCAAAATTCATAAATGTCAGCACAATGAAATTTCATAAACTGCATGCCATGTAACCACAACCCCGAACATAAGAACCCTTCAACACACAAGTAGCCATCATTGTGATATTACCCATGTTCCAATCGTAGATAATCCCAGCATGATATTTGCCATACCTAAATGGGATTTATTGCTTACAAGGTAAAGCGTTTCTGTTTTGGGTGATGACAAAGTATTGCTAGTAGTAGAAGATGGTGATCATAGAATAACACTGTAAAAGTAATTAATAACTGAACTTTACACTTAAAGATAGTTAAAATGGCAATGAAAAGTATGTACTTTTTGTAACATGCTTTTTGTTGGATTAATTATTATCATTGCATGTGACATTAGTTTATTCATTCTAATCTCTGTACAGAATGATATTCTATGAATTTACCAAAAATTATTTATCCATTTTCCTGGTGATGGTTATTTTGCTATCATCCAAATCTTCTCTTTTTACCATTACAAATAGTACTGCTATGAACTTTATGTACATGAATTTGGAGACCGTATTATATATTTTTATTGAATGTAATCCTAGCAGTAGAGTCCAAATTCATAGGCCATACATATGGTTAGCTTCAGTCGATGCAGATAGGTGTGTCAAAAGGGGTAATACTTGTTTAAATTCCCATCAGCAGTGGATGATAGTGGCAATCACTCCACATTTTGCTAACACTTAGTATTGCATTATGTTTTGATTTATATTTTCTTGTATCCAATATTTTTGAGTGCCTTTTCATGTTTATTGGTTGTTCGTATATCCTCATTAAGTGTCTGATAAGAGAATGCCTGAATAAGATTTTTGCTTCTGCTCTTTCAAATAGGATATTCTGTACCGTTATGAATAATTGGTAGCTAATTTTTATGTGTATGCTGGATATCTGTACTTCTTCTTCTTCTTAATGGCTTGCCTTTTGTGTCTTCATAAATAGAAAATTTTAGTCTAAATATGGTATAATTTAAATATTTTTAAAAGAAATCCTTGTCTTCTTAATATTTTCTTTTCTTCCTATTCACATTTAGGTACAAAGTTCATTTAGAAGTAATTTCTCCTTGTACAGCAAGTCCTGGTGAAAATGTATATACACAGCTTTAGTTTATTAAAAAAGACCTTGTATTACTTTCATTGTTGAAAGACATTTTCACTGGATATACAGTTCCATTTTGGCAATTATGATCTTTCAGCAATTTAATAATGCATTTGATTTTCTTTTGTGGCATTTCCAGTTTCTGGTGAAAAATCAATGTTTACTCTAATTTTTGCCCCAGAATATTACCTGCCTCTTTATTATCTGTCTACACTTAAGATTCCTACTTTGCCCTTGGTCTTCAGTAATTTGGTGAGGATATACAGTTGATCCTTTTTATTTGCAGACTACACATTTGTGAAATAGCTTCTCATTAAAATTTATTTGCAATCCCCAAATTGTTATTTGTGGTGATTTTGCAGTGATTTGCAGACATAATAAGCAAAGCAACAAAAACAATTTGAGTCACCCAATGCACACATTCCTAGTTAAGGTCAAAGCAACTCTGCTTTCTTATTTTAGCTCTCATACTGTAAACAAGTATACTTTTTGAGATATATTTAGTGCCATATTTTTCTATTTTTGTATGCATTTTATTGATGATATTGCTGATTAAAATAATCCCTAAGTATAGTGTTGAAGTACTCTCTATTGTTTCTTATTACTAGAAAGTTGTGTTCTGTGGAGAAAATGTGTTAGATAAACTTTGTTCAGGCATGAATTACAATACTGTTGGTTGTGCAGTCAATGATACTGTATAAAAATACACATTAAATAAAATTCCATTAAACAGAAACACACATAATACAAGGTTATGTATTCATTGGTTTACAAAAATGCATGACCAGTCTCCTTGTATTTCCTTTAGCAGCAGTGGTTCAGTATTTGCTATTTCAGTGTTTGTAGTGAATTATTTAACACAAATATCAAAAATATACTTTACCCAGATGTGGGTTTCTTCCTATTAAGCTGCATAGAGTTTGTTGGGCTTTCTAAATCTGTGGTATGGAGTTATTTTTAAGTTTTGAAATTTCTCTGGTATTATTATATAATAACTTCAAATATAGCTCTTACTTTAACTCGAACTCTTCTTCTGGAACTCCAATTACATTTTGAATGTGCCCAAATTATTTTGCATGCTTTAGCGTTTTTTCTCATTTCCTTTCCATGTCTAGCCTTCATTTTATATATTTTCCTTTAACATTACTTCCAATTCCCATTTTTTCTCTATTTTGCAGTGAGTAACTTCCTAAGAGACACAGAGATGCACTCTCCAGATTTTCCTTGAAATGACTTGTGGCCCCATGTGTTAGCAGGCAGCACTCCATCATCCAACTCAGAGTTTAACTTAGCTGAAAAGAGCCGTCCTGCCCAAGGGAACACCCTTCCTGGGACAGCCTATATTCAATGACTGCGGGGAAAGGAGGGTTAATGGCCCGGCCATTTTGGCCTAATGTAGAACAACTCTGATGGGTCATATATGCTCAAGAGCTCCCTGTGGATTTGAACATGATTGCTGGGACTGAAAGGCAAATTACTTTCTTACATTTCATAACAAATACTTCCTCCCTCTACATTCCATATATGTAATTATATCCCTAATAAATACCCTGCACACCAGATATCATTTCTACATATCATTCTTTAGAAACCAATTGGTGAGAGATGATACTGGAAGTGTCTAGAGAAAGCAGATAATTAGATAAAGTTTTAGAGTTGCATCATTCACAGTCAAGCTGCTAATGAGAGTTATATCCATGATAGTAGATAGAGCAGAGGCAGGCCCTTCAAAGATGGCAGTCTAGTCGTTAAACTTCCAATGCTGGAGAACTGTAATGGTATAATGGCAGAAGGGAATACACTGGCGATGTAATTATTTGAGTATTTAAAAAGTAAAGGGGATACTTACCCGGAAAGGGAGATATCGTGTTCATAAAGGTGGTTTTCTCAGGATGAGGCTTATCCATTGCACTTCAGATGTGTTCAGATGTAACCCTTGCAATTTCCCCAAATGTGGGAAATTCGACTGCATAATTTTTGGTGATGGAGGACTGCATTCATGCTTTCTCCTAGGAAAAAAAAAAAAGAGAAAAATGATTTAAAAAGTAAAGGGGAAAGAGTAGTTATATAATATGGTGGTTCGAAGGTGAATATGTACCAGAAAATCAGGTTCTTAAACTTTACTCCATTCCTGTGGATGTGAGCCCTTTGTAAATAGGAACTTTGATGAGGTTACTTCAGTTAATGTGTGCCCCACCTCAATCAGGTTGGATCTTAATCCTCTCAATGGAAACTTTTATAGGCAGAATGAAATTCAGACATAGGGAGAGAAAGTTACAGGAATCAAAAGCTGAACATCAATAAAATCCAGAAAAGAATGGAGAGACAAGGAAATGTTGCCATTTCCCTGTGTCATGTGACAAGCGAGGGTCAAGAATCGCCGGCAGTCAGCCCTAGAAAGCCATCGTCTTTGGAGAGAAAGCATTGACTTATGATGCCTTGCTTTGGACTTTTTTTTTTTTTTAATACTTCTTTTATTTTTGTAAAACAATAGTTAGATTACATAAAAGTTACATAAAAAAATATAGGAGATTCCCTTATGCCTCAATCCCTAGCCCTCCCACATTTTCACACATTAACAACTTCCTTCATTAGTGTGGTACATTTGTTACAATTGATGAACACATTTGGAGCATTGCCACTAAACATGAATTGTAGTTTATACTCTCTCCAGCACAATTTTATATGTTATAACAAAATATATAATGGCCTGTATCTGTCATTGCAATGCCATTCATGCTTTTCCCTCTGCCTGACCTCAGAACCTTCAGTGATCACTGCCTCCACACCAATAGTATAAGTTCTTCCATTGCTAGAATCACAGTAAGTCTATAGTAGAATACCAGTAAGTCTACTCTAGTCCTTTGTTCATTTCCCAATCCTGAGGATTCTGGAATGGTGATGTTCACTCCACATCTAATTGAACGGGCCTTAGATCCCATGGGACAGATGAATGGGACTACCTTGCTTGCAGTTGCAGACTCCCTCTGTTCCTTAGGATTGTTGTTGTTCATTATTATCTCCTTATTAGTTGTCCTGGGTGAGTCCAATGAACTGGAGAATAGGTGTTGCAACTCTGTTCAGATTCAGAGCACAGCTGGCACATGGACAGCCCAAAGACTTAAGTCACTTAGACATACACCTATCAACTCTAGTACTAACTACAGGTGCAAATAAAAGAGGCAGAGAAGCTATATGTAAGGAAACCACAACAGAGTCCAACTCTGTCACACTGGAGAGCATAAATCCCAAAGTAGGGCTCACCATCAGGACACTAGACTCCTGAGCTGTTTGCCCTGCCTATAGCATCTGGATGTCTCTAGAGCCTTTAGGAGCCCCACTTTTTGATAATATTTACTTTGGCAGTCAATGAGATCTTGCTGAGATATGCATAAATATAAACTCTGTAATGACCTCCTGACTCACTTTGAAATTTCTTAGCCATATAAGATCATGTATCTTTATATTTTCCCCCTTTTGGTCAAGGTCTTTTCCAGCTCCATTGCTAGTTGGTGCTTGGTAGTAATCCCTCAGTGCAAGAGAGGCTCATCCCCAGGAGTCACGTCCCATGCTGGAGGGAAGGTAATGCATTTATATGCTGAGTTCAGTTTAGAGAGAGGCCACATTTGAACAACAAGGAGGCTCTCAGGAGGTAATTCTTAGGCATCCTCTAATACTAGACTGAGTTCCAATTTCAAAAGTAAAGATATGTAAGTACAGTCATCATTATCAAGGGCCTGTCAATGGATCATCTTTCTTCATTATACACTGCCCCTGTACTTGGGGGATTCTTGCTGTTACATTAGAGATTGTGGCTGAGCACCCCAGGATGGGAATTTTATATTCTTTGAGTTATTGTGTGAAACTCTACCCACAATGACAATATTCCATGAAGACTTGGATACATTCATGTGTCTTATAAGTATGCCCCAGGTGAACCTCCTCCCATACATCCCCCATCACTGACACCCCACACCAATATTCCTCCTCTGTCACAGTTGTAACCCTTTTGTGATCCAAACTTCTTGAAAAGTGAAGCCAACAAAATAACCAAATGCAATTAACAAGAAAATGAAATAATAATGATTGTTTTAAAAATAAACAAAATATAAAAAACAAAAAAAATTGGAAAAACAAAAAATGAGAAAAATATTATTTTTAAAATTTTGATATGTCTTTCATCATTGTAAGATCTGTTGTCTTGTATGTACATGCATGTACACTGACATTTTCTTCCATTTATTTCCTCAGTGACTTATTTTTTTCATTTTGTCTTCAAAGAAGCTTTAGGTTACAGAAAAGTGCTGTACAGAATATAAGGGATTCCCATATACCCAATATCCTCCCCCCTTTCCCCTTTGCCATATTAATAAAATTTTACACATGGATGGTTACATTTGTTACAATTGATGAACAAATATTGAAACACTGCTACTAACCATGGTCAATGATTTACATTTTGGTTTACATTTTGAACCAAACACTTTTATAAATTTTGAAAAAATTTAACTTGGTCTGTATCCATCATAGCAAGATCATGTAACTTGGCCTGTACCCATCACTGCAAGATCAATTACACACTTCCACCTTATCATAGATTTTGCCCATATGGGCATTGGCTCATAACCTTCTTCTCCCTTTCTGTGTCCTGTAAACCTATCTTCCAGGCTCAAGCTCTCTGGGTTTGCACAATTTGCTTAATTAATATGTTAGTCATATAATATTTGTCCTTCAGTGCCTGGCTTGCTTCACTCAACATAAGGTCTTCAGAATTCATCCATGTTACCCATGAGTTAATATTGCATTTCTTCTTACAGCTGAGTAATATTCCATTGTGTATATATATGCCACAATTTATTTATCCATTCATCTGTTGATGGACATCTGGGTTGTCTCCATCATTTGGCAATAGTGAATAATGCTGTTATGAACATTGGTGTGCCTATATTTGTTTGTGTTCTTGCTTTCAATTCTTCTGGGTATACACCCAGCGGTAGGGTTGCTGGACCATATGGCACTTCTATAGTTAGTTTCCTGAGGAAACGCCAAACTGTTCTCAATAATGGCTTCAACACTCTATTCCTACCAGCAGTGGATAAGGGTTCCCAAGCCTTTACATCCTCTCCTACACTTGTAGTACTCTGTTTTGTTTTGTTTTTTTAATTAATTTATAGAAGTATATCACTCATACATAAATATACATAAACAAAAAGTGGATAGTAATAGTTGTGAACTTACAAAACAGACATATATAAAATCACACAAGACTCTCATAACTCACCCTACCACCAATAACTTGCATTGTTTTTAAACCTTTTTAAGCAGTGATTAAAGAGCATTGTCAAAATATTACTACTAACCAAAGTATTTTTCCCCCAGCCAACCCTATTGTTATTATCTTTGTATTATTTATATATGAACTTATATAAACTAAGTGTATAGTAAATTTGTGAACTTACAAAGCAAACATGCATAACATTATACAGGGATCCTGTACATCAACCCTCCACCAACACCTTGCATAGTCATGAGATGTTTGTTACAAATTATTAAAGAATATTGTCAAAACCTTACAAATAATTATAATCCTTAACTTTTATTTGGTGTGTTTTTTCCCTTAACCCATCATAAAAATTATTATTTTTTAAATATAGTTTTTATGACAGAAGTTGTAAACTTATAACAATCGTGCACATTTGCAGAACTCCCAAACAACACCCCTCAATCAACACACCACACTGTTGTGGAACATTTGTTACAGATAAGATAATATAATCTTATTGTTACCCTGTCCATAGTGTATATTTGGCTCACATTTTCCATACTGCCTCATTATCAACACGGTATATCTTTTGCATAATTGCAAGAATATTATATTATTACTCCTAACCACAGTCCATAGGTCACCCCAGCTGTATTTTTCCCATGCTTCTCCACATTTGCAAAACCCTGCTGTAGTGATGTAAATTTGCTCTAGCTCACAAAGGACACTCTTGCATTTATACCATCAAACACACTTCTCATCCACCTCTTGGTTTACTGTGCTATTCAGTTCCTAGATTATTCTCTAGCATCTGTCAATTGACATTTACATACCAAGACTACCATTTCAGTCACATCCCTATTTATAAACTAGCTGTCACTCACTGTGTGTTACCAACCACTCTATACATTTCTGCAGTTTTACATTAAAGCTAATTAAAACTTCTACATACATTAAACATCAGTAGTCCATCTCAATCCTCCTCTTATCTCCTTTAAGAATCCACCATCCACCACCAGGTCTTGAAGATATTTTCCTACAATTTCTTCTAGAAGTTTCATGGTTCTTGCTTTTATTTTTAGGTTTTTGGTCCATTTTGAGTTAATTTTTGAATAAGGTATGAGATAGGGGTCCTCTTTCCTTCTTTTGGCATTTGTTGAGTGGACTGTTCTGCCTAAACTGTGTGGGTTTGACAGGCTAGTCAAAAATCACTTGACCGTATATGTCAGAGTCTGTTTCTGAACCATAAATTTGGTTCCATTGGTCTACATGTCAGTCTTTGTGCCAGTACCATGCTGTTTTTAACACTATCGCTAGGTAATATGATTTAAAGTCTGGAGAAGAGGCTTCACTTTTCCTTTTTATCATGTTTCTGGCTATTCAGGATCCCTTATGCTTCCAAATAAATCTGATGATCATGTCTTAAAACTTTTTTAAGGCTGGTGGAAATTTTGTCAGGATTGCATTGAATCTGTATATATCAATTTGAGAAGAATTGGCATCTTACTGATATTTATCCTTCCAATCCATGAGTATGGAATGTTCCTCCAATTATTTAGGCCTTTTTTAAATTTCTTTTGATATTAAGTTGCAGTTTTCTGAATACAAGTGCTCTACATCATTAGTTAAGTTTATTTCTATTTGAGTTTTATCTGTCATATTTTATTTTCACTACTCTTTTGACACTTTTAGTTATTTTTATTGATATAATTTTCATTTGTATACTCTCTTCCAGGCCTCTCTCTCCTGTCCTTTCTTTTCAGGCTCTAGCACACCCTTTAGTATGTCCTGCTTTAAAATTCTCTCAGTTTCTGCTTATCTGTGAATATTTTAATCTCACACTCATTTTTGAAATACAGTCTTGTTGAATATGAAATTCTTGGCTGGAAGTTTTTCTCTTGTAGCCGCTTAAATATGTCAGAAAACTGTGTTCTTGCCTCCATGGTTTCTGGTGAGAAATCAACACTTAATCTTATTGGGTATTCCTTATATATTAAGCTTTTCTTTTCTCTTGCTGTTCTCAGAATTCTCTCTTTGTCTTTGGCATTTGACATTCAGATGCGTGTTTGTCTCGATGTTGGTCTATTCAGATTTTTTCAGATGGGCGTATGTTGTGCTTCTTGGACATGGATATCTATGTCTTTCAATAGGGCTGTGAAAATTTCTACCATTATTTCTTGAAATATTCCTTCTGATGCTTTTCTCTTCTCTTCTGAGACACCCATGACACATATTTTTGCATGCCTTTTGCTGTCATTTATTTCCCTGAGACCTTGTTAAATTTTCCATTCTTTTCTTCATCTGTTCTTTTGTATGTTCACTTTCAGAGGCCATTATTTCAAGCTCACCAATCTTTTCTTCTGTCTCTTCAAATCTGCTATTATATGATTCTAGTGTTTTTTTAACGTCATGGATTGCACCTTTCAGTTCCATAAGATCTGTTAATTTTTCTATGTATGCTTTCAAATTCTTCTTTGTGCTCATCCAGTGTCTTCTCTTTTATAACATATTTTTAAATTAAAGTTAATAGATCATACAGAATGTTACATTGAAAAAATATAAGTGGTTCCCATATAAACCACTCCCCATCCCCCCACCCCATCATTTTTGTAAATTGTATTTTTTTGGCGATACATACATCACAAAAAATGTTACATTAAAAAAACATAAGAGGTTCTCATATACCCCCCACTCCCTCACCCCACTCCTCCCACACCAAGAACCTCCCCCATCATTGTGGCACACTCATTACACTCAAAGAACACATTTTGGAGCAGTGCTGCACCACATGGATAATGGTTTACCCTATAGTTCACACTCTCCACCAGTACATTCAGTGGGTTATGACAGGATATGTAATATCCAGCATCAGTCCCTGTAATATCATGTAGGACAACTCAAAGTCCCCAAAATGCCCCCCCATTACATCTTTTACCTTTTCCCTACCCTCAGCAAATACTGTGGCTACTTTCTCCACATTAATGCTACAATCTCTCCTATTACTAGTCACTATCGTTTTATAGTAGAATATCAGTAAGTCCACTGAAAACCCTATTTTATCCCTCCATTCTGTGGACCTGGGATGGTGATATCTAGTCCACCTCTATATTGAGAAGGGACTTAGATTCCACATGGATAATGAATGTAATTCTGCTCGCAGTTGTAGGCACTCTTGGTTTCCTGGTGTGGTGGTTGACCACCTTTACCTCCCTGTTAGCTGAGCTGGATAAGTCCAACGAACCTGAGATTAGGAGTCGCAAGTCTTCTGAGGCTCACGACTTTAGCCATCTCATTGAATTTATTAAGGATATTTGAACATCTATGATTAGTTGTTTCAACTTCTTTATGTCATCTGGAGACTTACCTTGTTCCTTTAACTGGGCCATAGCTTCCTGTTTCTTGGTGTGGGTCATAATTTTTTTTGTTGTGTCTTAGCATCTGATTATTAGAGTATTTATTCTGGGTGCAGTTTTTCTCTTTAGTTTAGGGCTTCCTATCCTTTCTCCCTTGCTGGTTGTGCAGTAGGAGCCAAGGACATAGTTGGTGTTATAAACTGTAGAGGCTCAAGCTGCCCTCATTGTCCCAGGGACTAATGATGCTTCTCCCAACTTTCTCCTTTGCCAGGGGCAGGGACAGATTCACAGCTGTGTGGAATAATCCATCATGCAGACCTAGACTGTAGTTGCCCAGAGACACTGATGATGCTTCATCCCCCTTTTTCCCCTGCTTGGATCAGGGATGGAGTTGCAAGTGTGGGCAGCAATCTATGCAGTGTGGGTCAAAGATGACTACAGTTGCCCCAGTAGACTTCTGATTTTCAGTCTGTGGCAACCAAATGTACCTGCAGTTACCTGGATAGGCTGGTGCAGGGCCTGCCAACCTCCTCCCTGCCGGATAGGCTGGTGCAGGGCCTGCCAACCTCCTCCCTGCCAGAGGAGGGGCTGAAGACTTGTCTAGGGCTGCAGGCCAATCTGGGTGAAAGAAACTGGTTCCTACCTTCACTGTGATTGTGGGTCAGCCTGGCTTCCCCTCAGGCTGGGGGTAGATTCCAAATGATAGCCACCAGCCTCTTTCCAACTTGGGCAGATTCACACTCCAGCTTTTCCAGGGTTATATATTTAGCCAGTCAAGTCTACCAATCAGTAGCTGAAATTAGCAGCCAATCATCTCCTCCCCCCTGTTTTTGGGAAATCCAGCCACAGAATAGCTCCTGGGGAGGCTCCTGCCACTAGAATAAGATAATCACCAGCCTCCATGACTTGGCTGGTAATTTCCCAGAGATGTTGACACAGGTCTCCCCAACTTCCTCCCTGCTGGAGGTGGAACTGAAGCTAGGCCAGAGCTTCAATTTGATCTGGATGGAAAGAAGCCAGTCCCTACCAGCACTGTGATCTTCAGTCCATCCTGCATCCCATCATGCCAGGTATGGGTTAAGTTGGCAGCTCTTGGCCTCTTTCTGACCTGGATAGTCTCAAACTTTAACTGTTCTCATGATTCTACTTTAGTCCACTGAATTTACTCATCAGTAGCTGAAATTGGTGCCCAACCATCTCTTCCTCCCCCATTTTTGGGAAGTGGAGTTTTCAATTCAAGCCACAGATCAGCTCCCAAGGTGGCTTGTGCCTCCAGTGGAGGTTGGATACTGGCCTCTGGGCCATGGGGTGTTCTTCTAATATGCTTTCTCTGCAGCTGTGCAGTCTCCTCCTTCCATTCCTTCAAGGATGTGGCAGGATGCACTTCTGGTCTCCAGGAGCCCCCTAACACGTTCTTCAGCTAGCTCCAGATAGCTCTGGGTGTTTACTAACTGCCCTGTAGCTGGAGCTGACTCTAGGATCTCCTTACTCTGCCACCATCTTGCTGTTGCCTCACCCCAGCCATTTTTAACTAGCTTGGACTAGACTAATCAGTCCTCTGTTTTTTTAATAACTGCCAGTCTAATGGTATAAAATGCTATCTCATTGAGCTTTTGATATGAACTTCCCTAACTACTAGTGATGTTGAGCATCTTTTCATGTGCTTTTTAGCTATCCATATTTCTTCTTTGGAGAAGTGTCTCCTAAAATCACTTGTCCACTTTTTATTTTTATTATTTTTATTTTATTTTATTTTATTTATCCCCCCCCCCCAGTTGTCTTCTCTTTGTGTCCATTCACTGTGTGTTCTTCTGTGATTGCTTCTATCCTTATCAGCAGCACTGGGAATCTGTGTTTCTCTTTGTTGTGTCATCTTGTTGTGTCAGCTCTCCATGTGTGAGGTGCCATTCTTGGGTAGGATGTGCTTTCTTTCACTCTGGGCAGCTCTCCTTACGGGGAGAGCTCTTTGCGCATGGGGCTCCCCTATGCGGGGGACATACCTGCATGGCATGGCACTCCTTGCATGCATCAGCACTGCATATGGGCCAGCTCCACACGGGTCAAGGAGGCCCAGGGTTTGAACTGCGTAGCTCCCATGTGGTAGGTGGATGCCCTACCCATTGGGCCAAGTCCACATATGGGTAATTTTTCTTTTTCTTTTTAAGATGTAGGATTTCTTTATATATGCTGTATATTAGGCCTCTATCAGTTATATGGTTACCAGTTATTTTCTCCCATTGCATAGGCTGCATTTTTACTTTCTTGACAAACTCCTTTGACATGCAAAAGTTTTTAATTTTGAGGAGATCCCCATTATCTAATTTTTCTTCAGTTGTTCATGCTTGAGGCAAAAAGTACTTGAAACTTTTCCTAATACAAGATCCTGTAGATGCTTCCCTATATTATTTTCTAAGAACTTTATGGTCTTGGTTATTATATTTAAATCTTTGATCCATTTTGAGTTATTTTTTATATAAGGTGTGAAATGTTGCTCTTCTTTCATTCTTTATTTTCTTTATTTTCTTTTAAATGTTACATTCAAAAAACATGAGGTCCCCAGCAGAGCACCAGTAAGTCCACTCTAATCCATACTCTATTCCTCCATCCTGTGGACCTGGGATCGTTATCTCCAGTCCCCCTCTACATCAAGAGGGGTTTAGATTCCAATGGATGATGGATGCAATTCTCCTGATTGCAGCTGTAGGCACTGTTGGCTCCCTGTTGTGGTGGTTGGCACTCTTCACCTCCCTGTCAGCTGGCCAGGGTAAGTCCAGGAAACCAGAGGGTAGGAGCTGCAAGTCTGCTGAGGCCCAGGGCCTGGCTGTCACATGGACAGTTCAGAGATTCAGGTCTCCTGAGTATGCACCAATGCAAACACCAACCACAGGTCCGGTAAAAGTGACAGAAGAGGCATGTGTAGAAAGGTCATATCTGAGTCCAACTTAATCACACTCAGGAACACAAACTCCAAAGTAGGACCAACTGACATGGCATTTAACTCTAGAGCCATCTGCCTTGACCATAGAACCTGTGGGTCACTGCAGCCCTCAGGAGAACCAGCACCTGGGTTTCCATCTACCTTGGCTGCCTCTGGTACCCTGCTGAGGCATGCATAAGCACCATTTGTTGAAGAGACCATTCTCTCCCAGCTGAATATGCTTTGTGGCCTTTTCAAATATGTTGACTGTATATGCAAGGATATATATATCAGAACTCCCAATTCAGTTCCATTGGCCAGTATGTCTATCCTTGTGCTAATACCATGCAGTTTTGACCACTGTAGCTTTGGCTATTCAGGGTCTATTGCCTTTCCAAATAATTTTCATAGTTAACTTTTAAATTCAATAAAAATTTTGTAGTACTTTTTTTATTACATTAAATCTGTAAATCCTTTGGGTAGGATAGGCATCTTAATGATATTTAGTCTTTCTATCCATGAACAGGGAATAATCTTCCATTTTTTAAAGTCTTCTTTGATTTTCTTTAACAGTGTTATGTAGTTTTCTGTGCTCCAGTCATTTAAATCTTTAGTTAAATTTATTCCTAGTTATTTGATTCTTTTAGTTGCTCTTTTAAATGGGATTTTTTTCTTGATTTCCCCCTCAGATTGCTCTTTATTGGTGTACAGATATGCTACTGATTGTTGCATACTGATCTTATAACCTGTCACTTTACTGAACTCATTCATAAGCTCTAGAAGTTTTGTTGTAGATTTCTCAGAGCTTTCTATGTATGGGATAATCTGCAAATAGTGAAATTTTTACTTCTTCCTCTCCAATTTGCATGGCTTTTATATCTTTTCCTTGTCTAAGTGCTCAAGCAAGTACTTCTAACACAATGCTAAATAAGAGCAGTTAAAGTGGGCATCTTTGCCTTTTTCCAGATCTTAGAGGGAAAGCATTGGGGATTTCACAATTGAATATGTTGTTGGTTGTGGGTTTTTCATACATAACCTTTATCATATTGATGAAGTTTCCGTCTATTCTTATCTTTTTGAAATGTTTTATCAGGAATGGGAACTGTATTTTGTCAAATACTTTCTCTGTATCTGTAGAGATGATCATTTGATTTTTTTTCTTTTGATCTGTTTATGTGGTGTATTACATTGATTGATTTTCTTATGTTGAACCATCCTTGCATACCAGGGATGAAACCCCTTGGTCTCAGTGTATAATTCACTTGATATATGTTGAATACAATTAACAAGTATTTTGTTGAGGATTTTATCTTGTATGTTCATTAGAGAAACTGATCTATAGTTTTCCTTTCCGGTGGTGTCTTTGTTTGGTTTTGGTATTAAGGTGATGCTGGCATTATAGAATGTATTAGGCAATTCTATTTTTGGAAGAGTTTAAGGAGAACTGGTGTTAGTTCTTTCTGAAATGTTTGGTAGAATTCACCTGTGAAGCCAATGGTCCTGGGTTCTTCTTAACTGGGAGGTTTTTGATGAGAAATTCTATCTCTTTACTTGTGATTGGTCTGTTGAGATCATCTTTTGTCAATGTAGGCTGTTTGTGTGTTTCTAGGAATTTGTCCATTTCCACTAAATTATCCTTCTTTTGGCATACAACTTTTCAAATTATACTTTTATGACACTCTCTTTCTGTGTCATCAGTGGTATCGCTTTCTTTGTTTTTATTTTATGTTTTCATGTCTTTTCTCTTGTTCTTCACTAGTCTAGCTAAGACATTAGTCAATTTTATTAATTTTCTCCGAGACCCAGTTTTTTGTTTAGTTTATTTTTTCTAGTGGTTATTTTCAATTTCCTTTAACTCTGCTCTAATCTTTGTTATTTCCCTCTTCCTACTTGCTTTCTGGTTAGTTTTTTTTTTTTCCCCTTCTTTTTTCACTTGTCCATGTGTGTGGTTAGGTCTTTGATTTTGGCTCTTCTTTTTTACGTAGGCATTTATGGCTATGAATTTCTCTTTCAGCACTGCTTTTGCTGCATTCCATAGGTTTTGACACATTGTGTTGTCATTTTGGTCTGATTTCATTTGCAGTTTCTTCCTTCACCCACTGATTGTCTAAGAGTGTGTTGTTTAACTTTAATATCTTTTTACCTAATCTGCTTCTCTGTCCCTTACTGATTTCCAGCTTCATCCCATTGAGGTCAGGGAAATTATTTTGTATAATATCAATCTTTCTGAATTTATTGAGAGTTGTTGCGAATCCTATCATGTGATCTCTCCTGGACAATGATCTGTTTGCACTCAAGAAGAATGTATATCCCTCTGTATTTGGGTTTAATATTCTATGTATATCTATTAAGTCCAGATCCTCTAATGCATTATTCCAGGCCTCTGTTTCTTTTTTGATCCTCTGTCAAGTTGTTCTCTCTAATGGTGATAATGGTGTTTTAAATTCCCCCACTACATTTGCATAAGCATCTATTTATCCACATAGTTTTTCCAATGTTTGCCTCATGTATTTTGAGGCACCCTGATTAGGTACAAAAATGTTTATTATTGTTCTTTCTTCTTGATAGATTTCCCCTTTTATTAATAAAGAGTGTCCTTCTTTGTCTCTTACAATAGTTTTACATTTAAAATCTATTTTGTCTGCTATTAGTATAGCTACTTCTTCCTTCCTTCTGATTATATTTTCCATTTAAAATTATTTTCCAACCATTCACTTTCAGACTTCTTGCATCCTCGGATCTAAGGTGAGTTTCTTGTAAACAGCATGTAGATGGGTCATATTTCCTATTCATTTTGCCAATCTGTGTCTCTTAACTAGAGAGTTTAATCCATTAACACTCAATGTTATTATGGTTAAGGAATTGCATTAGTCACATTTTCTTTAGGTTTATGCATGCCATGTATTGTTTTTATTTCTTTTTATTTTTTTAGTTATTCTTACACTCTCCTCTAACTCTCATGTTTTTCCTTTTAACCTGCAGAACTCCCTTTAGTATTTCTTAAAGGGCAGGTTTCTTATTGACAAATTGTTCTATTTTATGTTTATCTGTGAATATTTTGAAGCCTCCCTCATTTTTGAATGCTAGCTTAAAATAAAGGAAAAGGAAAGAAAAAGATCTAAAAAATGTAAAACAAAACAATAGAAACTCAGTCTATAAGTTCCCTAACATAAAGTACTAGACTTTATGCCTTATCTCTCCCTGTATCCCTTCTCTTAGGAGGTACTGGGACTTGAACCAGTGACCTTCTACAAGCAAGGCAGGAATTCCTTCACTGCACTACAGCAGCTCTATGGGCCAAATAGGCTTTTGAAAGCTTATTGATGTCTTCCTGCCCCCATTTCCCTTAGGTAAGTTGGACTTGTAATAGTTTTCAGTAGCTGCCCCTTCCCTGACCAAGTTCTTCTCTTCTTTGGCAGCTAGGTATGATAGCCTGCCTAAGCAGATTGGCCCCTCCCCTCTCCCCAGGGCCACATCAGTATTGGCTGGTGTTCTCCCCAAGATTCAAAAGGGGCTCAGATGTCAAAGCCACAGAAAGGAAACCACTCTTCACCCTTTGCCAGAGACCTCTTCTTCCCAGGGAATGCTCCCTTCTATTGATCTGGCTGGTGAGAGCCAGCAAGTCTATGGAAGCTATTTGCCTTGAGGGTGGGGCTTATCCCCTGGGTGTTTCCAGCTGCAGGAGTGAGAAACCCACAGTTTTCTCTTGGACTCTTTATCTCTTTATCCAGCTCCCTCCGATTGATTCACTGAAGTCTCCTGCTCTGTGATCCCAAAACAACTCACTCAGGTAAGATTTTGCCCCTTCCTTGTCATTGTTTGTGAAAGAGCTGGACAGTGCCTACCCCCATCAATGCCATTTTCCCAGAACATGGACATTCTTTTAGCTTCAATACTGTGAGCCAATAAATTCCCATTGTTTAAACTAATCCATTGTGTAGTATTTATTTGAGCATCCCAGGAAATTAAAACATACAGATAGTGATATTGGATAGATATTGGAAATGCACTGATAATCTAATAAGAGATAATGATAAGTTACAGGTAATTAACAGACAATTGAAGTCACAAGTAATAGACAGAGATCTTCCCTAGTATGGTAGAATGAGGATCTTATTTCCTGCAAAGAAAGAATACTGAGCTTAGGACAAGTTTCAGACTTAATAGAGTGGTGAAATATCATAGAAGTTTAAGCATACAATCAATTAAGTGTTCCTTTTTTAGGCCAGGATCTGTTTTGGTTAAAAATGGGACCATGACACTTGAGATGGGGACATTTCTTAAGTTATCTTAAATATATTTGAGTGCCAGATCACTCTTAACCTTCTGAACTTTCAGAAATAGACCACTTCTTGCTTTTAAGAACTAGCTCTCATTCCCCCTGGATGGAACGTGGGAGAGTATGGGCTATGATGTGGACCATTGACCATGAGGTGCAGCGATGCCCAGAGATGTACTTACCAAATGCAATGGATGTGTCATGATGACGGGAGAGAGTGTTGCTGTGGGGGGAGTGGTGGGGTGGGGGAGGTGGGGTTGAATGGGACCTCATATTTTTTTAATGTAATATTTTAAAAAAATGAATAATAAAAATTAAAAAAAAAAAAAAAGAACTAGCTCCCCAATTTTCTTTAATACAATGCAGAGACCTCTCTCTTTTATGATAGCATATGTCTTCCTTGGGATATGTTCATGACTCCCTTCCCAGTCACTATCCTGTAACTAGGGTTAATTTGCAGCATAACCTGACCTAGAGGGCATGATATCTAATATATGAGGATATGTACTAAGAACTTGAAGAAGTAAACTCAGCAACAGATTCCAAAGATAGTTGAACAAAAGGGCAGAAGGTATGTTTGGACAAGGAAGATTTATTAATTGAGAGCACTCCCTTGATATACAAGATTTAACACCCTGGTAAGGAACACAGGATATAGAGCTATCTGACTACTAGGATTGCTCTTAGAAGCATGAAGAGAGAGACGGCCTATGCCAAACAAAGTAAAAATGTTGGAATTCTAAGGCATATGGTAGAAGAATGGCTTAAAAGGCTCAGGGAAGTGAGCTTGCTGAAACAGATATACAATGTTAGTCTAAAAGACTCCTCAGCAGATTATATACTTTAGGAAGGCTCAGAGGTTACACTATTCATTAAGGCCATAAAGGAATATGCTGGTGAGAGGGCCACCAACACTACTAACACTACTTGGTGACTGTTCTCATAGGCTCTAGGCAGAAGGTAGGTGAGACCATGGCATAAATAGGTTTCCTAAGAGCAATGGACCTCCACTTTTTCATGAATTAGAGTGGATTTATTGATATTCCACTATAGAACTATTGTGACTAGTAATGGAAGAACTGTATCATTGATGTGGAGAAAGTGGCCATGGTACTTGCCACTGAGAGCAGGGAGAGGGAAGAAGAGATGTGATGTGGGGGCATTTCAGAACTTGGAATTGTCCTAAATGATATTGCAGGAAGAGATGCTAGACATTATATATCCTGCCATAACCAACTGAATGGACTGAGGGAGAGTGTAAACTACAATGTGAACTATAATCCATGTGGTGCAGCAATGAATGTGCTACAATGATGTACAAGGTTGTTGATGTGGGAGAAGTGTGGGGGGGTAGGCTATGTGGGAACCTCTTATATTTTTTAATGTAACTTTTTTTGTGATCTATGTATCTTCAAAAAATACAATAAAAAATAAATGCTAATTAAAAAAAAAGAACAATGGAGATTATAGGGCTCCAAAGCAATAGAGAACAGGTGGTGGCATCTAACTGCCAAGTATGAGTGCCATTTTTATGAATCGCAGGTCAAAATAGCAGCCAATGTAAACTAAGCAAGAGATGATTAATACAAGGTGATGTTTGAAGATCTGCTAATAAGAGTACTATTTAGCTTTTACCATCAGAAGAAATCAAGGCCAAATGACCAGGAAATTTAATGTATTTGCCCCCATTATAAAGTCCCATCCCTTGCCCAGTTTCCAGATATTAGCCAGTATTCAGAGCAGAAACTCAGGTAGGAGGGAGGAGTGTGTGGCCCACAATAAGTGTTAGGTAAATCAGAGACACCTGTTAAGCAGCCATCACCTAGACATCACCTAGACATCACCTACCTCCACCTCATTCCCTGGAGAAGTCACAAGCACATGCCCAGTGGTCATCTTCAGGTCTTCTGTAACTCCCACCTCTTTTTCTATTACACCCCATCCCACAAGCAGGGTAGATATTAAGTCTAATGAAAAGGCCTGGTCAGATCTTAAAGCAGGAAACCTGGAACAGGCCTTCCCAGATGCTTATTGGAACAGGAGGGGCAGGGTCCCTTCCTCCTTAAGGTGGATAAAAACCACACTCAAGCAATATAGATCTGTCACTCTTCTCCTGCATAAAGTGGGGCATGTGGAGCTGCTGTCTACTGGCCCCAACCCAGAGCAGTTTTCAGCCTGATAGACTGGCCACAATGGGGCTTCTTCTCCTGCTCTTTTGAACTCTTTGTGCTATGCAAGTGACAAGGAAATGTGCCCTTTCTAGATTTTATTCTGTATAATAAAAAGACATTTGCTGAATGTGTCTTCTCTACCCTAATCTGTAGTCACTCACTCCACAGAAAATATATCAGACAAGTTTTTACACAACTCCATGCAAACGTCATCAGTCTATATACCTAAAAATGATGAAACTTCCACTTTCAACCACTTTCTCAGAGATCTAGATTTCAACTTCATCATGAAAGAGAACTGTTCTTTCTGTCTCACTGCTGTATTTTAATGATTTGCATAGTAGCTAGCTTAGTAAATTTTCAATAATTAGTTATTAGGTGATCTATGTATCTTTTAAAAATAAAAATATATTTAAAAATTAGTTATATCAGTAAAAATGAGAGCGTTAAGAGTGAAAAAACAAAACAGTGACTGAATGACTATGAGGTTTAATTACTAATGTAGAAAAGTAAGATGCATTTGCAAATAACAGATGATGAAAATGGATTATGAAATCTATTAGGAAATCCACTATCTAAAATATCATAGACAGTGCAAGGAGTTTAGAGCAAAATGTATTAAGGAAACATTCATCTCTTGAGAATAATTAGAAATCATAGAGGTGATACTGGAATTTTTATAGCCCCTAAGATTGAGATTTCTAGCTATCTTATGTGATAATTACAGGAAAGGAAAACTGAAATGGGATCTTTGGAGACATTGTTTTGCAGTATGATAAAATAATATATCACAATTTTCATTGTATCTACCCATCTTCTATCCATGCAGCCACAAAAATAAAAATATTTGAAGAAAATGCTAACACAGTGTTTATCCCTTGGAGCTAAGATTATGGTTGTTATTTTTATCATTATACTATTGTGCATATTCCAAAGTATATAAAATTAAAGTGCATTGGTTTATAATCAGAAAGAAATGTTCATGATTTTCCCCAATAAAAGAACCAATTGCTCTTATATTCAGAAAATCAAGGAAATTTACTTCCATGTGGACAAAAATAGGTATATGCCATTGGGATAAACATCCCCCAGGAATACCATTTAGGAAAATAATGTCCAGACCCCTACAGTGTATTATTAGACAAAAAAGTCACATTTGGTTGACTAATGTGTCAGCAACATTGTGTTACTTTCAAAACAAAGAAAAAAAAATCTTGTAACATAAATAGGCAATATTGAAAAACAAAATGGAAAGGAAATATTAAGATATACATTTTAATTTATATTAAAATAGTATAATTGTTATAACTATATATGTCTGTGTTATAGAGTCACACACATATGCATACAATATTATATTTCAATCAGAAACATAATGCATAAAAGACTATAAAATAAGACAAAATTAAATGAGAAAATAATGTATTAAATAAATTCACAAAAGAGAATAATGCATTTTTATGTAGATGATGGTGATGATGATAGAGATAGAGATAGTTTTGCATGAGTTTACTACTTCCATACCACTGTTTTTTCATGCACATAAAGTTACCTTCCAGTGTCCTTTCTCTTCAGTTTCAAGGATTTTCTCTAACTTTTCATGTTGCACTATTCTACTTACTATGATATGTTTCTGTTTTTGTTTGTCTGAGAAAAGTCTTAAATCGTCCTTTAATTTTTTTAAACAAATCAATTTTATTAATACATAATAATAAAGCATGCAATTTATTCAAAGTGTGCAATCAATGGTATTTGGTATAATCACATAACTGTGTGTTCATCACTTCAACCATTAGGGCATTTTCATTATGTCAATAATAATAATAATAAATAAAAAACAGACAAACAAGAAAATCCTCACCTCTCAATCTGCTTCCCGTGTTATACACAGCTACTATTTCTGGCGATTCTTGCAAATTATTTATTTGTTTATTAAGCAGTTTTATTAAGATATATTCACATATCATATGACCTTGTCAAAGTGTATAATCCATGACTTTTAGTAATAAAACTGTGTTGTACATTCATCATCTCAAACATTTTAGAAAAATTTCATTATTCTAAGACTCCGCAGTCCTTAGCATTCCTTCCTCAGGTCTATGTAACTGCTAATGTAATTTCATCTTTATAAATTAGTTTATATTTACATTTTATGTAAATGGAATTATACAATATCTATTACTCTGTGTGTGGTCTCTTTCCCTTAGTATAATGTGGGGTTTTCTGTCTGTTTGATATTAACATTTTGTGTATTAACCTACATTTGTTGCGCTTTAAAGAAAACTGGTCTTATACATGCAATTTTGCCCATATTCATATTTCACATAATATGTTTATATTCCACATATTAGTCTATAATAGAGCAAGCATACAGTATTTATCCTTTTGTATCTGGCTTGCTTCATCCACCATAATGTTGCTCTAGCTCATGCATGTTGTCATATGTTTCATGATTTAATTTCTTCTTACAGATATTGTGTGCACACTCTTCTATTTGTTTATCCACTCATCAGTTATTAGACCCCTGGATTATTTCCAACTTTTGTCTATCATGAATAATGCTGCTATGAACATCGATATGCAGATGTCTATTTGTGTCACTGCTCTAAGTTCTTCTGGGTATATGCCTAGCAGTGGTATTGCCAGGTCCCATGGCAAGTCTATATTCAACTTCCTTAGGAACTGCCAAACAGTTCTCCACAGTGGCTGTATCATTCTACATTCCCACCAACAGTGAATAAGCATCCCTATTTCTCCACATCATCTCCAAGGTTTACAGTTTTCCAATTTTAATAGCAGCTAGTCAATAGGTGTGAAATGATATCTCATTGTAGTTTTGATTTGCATTTCCCTATTTGCTAGTGATGTTGAGTAATTTTTCTTGTGTTTGTTCGTCATTTGTGTTTCTTCTTTGGACAGTTGTCTTTTTAAGTCTTGCCATTTTTAAAATCTGATACTTTGTCTTTTTACTGTTGAGTTGTATACTATCCTTATATATCATGGATATTAAGTCCTCATCAGGTATGTGATTGCAAAATATTTTCTCCCATTAAGTAGGCTGCCTTTTCACTCTTTTGACAAAGTCCCTGGAGGTGCAAAAGTGAAGAATTTTGAGGAGGTCCCATTTATCTATTTTTTCTTTAGTTTCTTGTGATTTTGGTGTAAGGTTTAAGAAACTAACACCTACCACAAGACCTTGAACATGTTTTCCTACATATTCTTCTGGGAATTTTATGGTTGTTGCTTTTATTTTTGGTCCTTGATCCATTTTGAGTTAATTATGGTATAAGAAGTTTTCTTTCTCCCTTTCCTTTAGGTGTCTCTTATTTCTTTGTCTAACCTAATTCCACTAGCTAGAACTTCTAGCACAATATTGAATAATAATGGTGATATTGGGCATCCTTATCTTGTTCCTCATCTCAGCAGGAAAGCTTTCAGTCTTCCACCATTGAGTACAGTGCTAGCTGGAGGTTTTTCATATATGCACTTTATCATACTGAGAAAGCTTCCTTCTATTCCTATATTTGGAGTGTTTTTATCAAGAAAGTTTGCTATATTATGTCAAATGCCTTTTCTGCATCATTCAAGAGAATCATGGGATTTTTCTTCTTCAATTTCTCAATATGGTTCATTATACTAATTGATTTTCTTGTATTGAACCACCTGTGCATACCTGGGATGAAACCGACTTGATCAGGGTGTATAATTCTTTTAGTGTTCTTTTGGATTCTGTTTGCAAGTATTTTGTTGCAGATTTTGCATCAATATTTATTAGAGATATTGGTCTGTAATTTTCTTTTTTCATAGTATCTTTATTTGATTTGGTATTAGGGTGATGTTGGCTTCATAGAATGAGTTTGGTGGGGTTCTTTCCTGTTCAATTTTTTGGAAGAGCTTAAGCAAGTTCAGTATTTGGTTGTCTTTGAATGACTGGAAGAATTCATCTATGAAACTATCTGCTCCTGGACTTTTCATCTTTGGGTGGTTTTTGATGACTATTTCAATCTCTTCATTTTTGATTGGTTTTTAAGGTCGCCTATTTCTTCTAGGGCCAATGTAGGTGGTTTGTGTATTTCTGGGAATTTGTCCATCTCATTCACATTTTCCAGCTTTTTCACTTATAGTTGTAAATACTATCCTCTTATGATCTCTCTTATTTCTGCAGGGTCAGTGGTAATGTCTCCCCTCTCACTTCTTATTTTATTTATTTGTGTCTTCTCTCTCTTTTACTTTGCCAGTCTAGGTAAGGTTCTGTGAATTTGGTTGATTTTCTCAAAGAACCAATTTTTGGTTTTGTTGATATTCTCTATTTTTTGTTGTTGTTCTCAATTTCATTTATTTCTGCTCTGATCGTTACTATTTTTTTCCTTTGGTTTGGTTTGGGATTAGTTTGCTGTTCTTTTTATAGTTCCTCCAGGGATGTAGTTAGGACTTCAATTTTAGCTTTCTTCTTTTTTAATGTAAGCATTAAGGGTTATAAATTTCACTCTCAGCACTGCCTTTGTGGTGTCCCATAGGTTTTGAAATGTTGTATTAGTCAGCCAAAGGGGTACTGATAAAAAATACCAGAAATTGGTTGTTTTTTATAAAGGGTATTTATTTGGAGTAGGAGCTTACAGATACCAGATCATAAAGCATAAGTTACTTCCATCACCAAAATCTATTTGGAGCAAGATGGCTGCTGATGTCTGTGAGGGTTCAGGCTTCCTGGGTTCCTACATTCCTGGGGCTTGCTTTTCTCTTGGTTCAAGGTTCCTTTCTTACTAGGACTGGCTTCTCTTTCCTCTGTGAGCTTACTTCCTGGGGCTCCAGCTTAAATCTTCAGCATCAAACTCCAACATCAAAACTCCAATATCAGAAACCTGCAACTCTGCCCTTTGCCATGCCTTTTTCCTGTGAATCCCCACCCACCAAGGGGCAGGGACTCAATGCCCTAATGACATGGCCCAATTAAAGCCCTAATCATAACTCAGTCAGGCCCAGGTACAGATCAGATTACAAACATAATCCAATATCTATTTTTGGAATTCATAACCATATCAAACCGCTACAGTTGTGTTCTCATTTTCATTCATCTCAAGATATTTGCTAAATTATCTTGCAATTTCTTCTTTGACCCACTGATTATTTAGGAGACTGTTGCTTAATTTCCATATATTTATGAATTTTTTTCTTTTTCCAACCATTATTTACTTCTACCTTCATTCCATTATGATCAGAGAAAGTGTTTGTAAAATTTCAATTGTTTTAAATTTATTGAGACTTGTCTTGTGACCCAACATATGGTCTATCTTGGAGAAGCATTCATCAGCACTTGAAAAGAATGTACATCCTGCTGTTTTTTAGGTGCAATGTTCTGTAGATATCTGTTAGATCTAGTTCATTTATCATATTATTCAAGCTCTCTGTTTCTTTATTTAGCCTCTTTCCAGATGTTCTATCCAACACTGAGAGTGGTGTTCTGAAGTCTCCAATTATGACTGTAGAGATATCTATTTCTTCCTTCAGCTTTACCAGTCTGTGCCTCATATATCTTGGGGCACTAAGGTTAGGTACATAAATATTTAGTATAGTTATTTCTTCTTGCTGAATTGCCCCTTTTATTAATATATAATGAACTTCATCCTTTATAACAAATTTTGCATTTAAAATCTATTTTGTCCAATATTAGTATCACCACTCCAGCTCTTTTTTATTATTTGCATTGAATATCTTTTTCTAGCCTTTTGTTTCTAACCTGGTTGTGTCCTTAATCTGAGGTAAATCTCTTTTGGACATCATATAGCTGGCTCATATTTTTTTATCCATTCTATTAGTCTATGTCTTTTATTTGGGGTGTTTATTCCACTAACATTCAATGTTATTACTGTAAAGGCATTGCTTACTTAATTCATTTTGACTTTGGTTTTCTGTTGCCATATTGTACTATTATCTATCTTTTTACCCTTTAATTTAATCTTTCTAATAACCTTCATTTCTATAATATTCTCTAAGTCACTTACCCTTTTTTCCTTTCAGACTGTAACACTCTCTTTAGTATCTCTTTTAAATCTGGCCTTTTGGTAATATATTCTATCTATTTTTTTTGTTTGTCTTTGAAGACTTTGAACTCCCCTTCATTTTTGAAGGACAGCTTTGTCAGATACAAAATTCTTGGCTGACAGTTTTTCTCTTTCAGTACCTTAAATATATCATACCACTTTCTTTTTTCCTCCATGGTTTCTGATGAGAGATTGACACTTAATCTTATCAAGATTCCCTTGCATGTGATGATTTGTTTTTTTTTTTTGAAAGATTTATTTTTTATTTATTTCTTTTCCCTTTCCTCCCCAGTTGTCTGTTTTCTGTGTTCATTTGCTGTGTGTTCTTCTCTGACCGCTTCTATCCTTTCAGCCACACTGCTTTTCTCTTGCTGCTTTCAGAATCTTCTCTTTATCTCTGGTATTTGTCAGTCTGAATATTAGATGTCTTGTGGTAGGTCTATTCAGATTTATTCTGTTGGGGGTGCATTGTACTTCAATATTGATAGTTATGTTTTTCATAAGAGTAGGAAAATTTTCATTCATAATTTCCTCAAATGTTCTTTCTGCCCCTTTTCCATTTTCTTCTACTTCTGGGACACCAAAAATGCATATGTTTTGGTGTTTTATTCAATTCCCTGAGACCCTGTTCCATTTATTCCATTCCCTTCTCTTTCTGTTCTCCTGTCTTTCCAGTTCTGCTGTTCTATCTTCAAAATCACTAATTCTGTCTTCAAGCAATTCAAATCCACTCTCATGTGCCTCACATGTATTTTTAATCCCATCCGTCATGTTTTTTATTCCCATAATTTTGGATATTTTTCTTTGTAGACATTAAAATTGTTCTTTATGTTCACCCAGTATTGTATTAGTATCCTTTACCTCTTTAGTCATATTTTCTTTCAATTCTTTAAATTGATTTAGGAGAGTTGTGTGATTATCATTGATTAATTGTCTTAAATCCTGTATCTCTTCAGGATATTTGGTTTCTTCCTTTGGATGGGCACTCTCTTCCTATTTCCTAGTATGGCTTATAATTTTTTGATGATGTCTAGACATCTGAATAGCTTGGTGAATTTACTCTGATGGCCAATTTCTCTCTGTTGCCTATTTTTATTTTTTCACAGCTCTTCTTTGACATTTGGTTCAACTTCTCCTAAGTCTTTAAAATTGCCCAGTTTAAGTTAACAAAATCATGCCAGGGACTCACTAATGGGGCACAGATTTTCTTCTAGATTAGGGAATAGTGAGACCATATTGCAGTTTTTATCCATGCAATTTCCAGACTGGTCAGCTGATGTTCCTTGTTGGTACAATTTTCCACAGAGGTGTACCTCTAGGTTTTCGTTTATTTTGGTCTGGCAGAGCTGAGATCCAAAGCAGACTCAGCTGGCTGAATTCATATGAAGAAAAGCCCCCAAACTCCCCTGCCTTTTACCCTACAGCAGCTAACACAGAGAAGATGTTTGTTCCCCTTTCAGTTACTTGCAATGAGCCAGGGGTTTTACCCTCCCTTAGTATATTGAGGGTAGGAGAGTGGAGCTCTTCCTGGCAGCTGGGAGGTTTAGTAAGTCACAGTTTGTTGTTTCAGGTTCTTGTCTCTCTGTTGCTCACCATCCTGGGAGTTGTGAAGCATTGTCCTGGTCTGCTTTCCCCAAAGCATGTCCCTTGGGCAACTTTTGGTTTTCTCCATTCTTTTTGTGAGAGAGTTGAGACTTGTCTCCCTAATCCAATGCCATTTTTCCCACAGTCCTCCTTTAACTTTGATGCTTAGTTTTGCTGCAAGTATAATTATTGGTTGAGAGCTTCAGCACATTTATTACATCTTCTCAATGTCTTCAGGCCTCCATTGTTTTTGATGTTCAGTCAGCATTATTCTCTGGTAATTGATGTATCATTTTTTTCTCACTGTATTCAAGATTTTCTTTCTTTTTGACTTGAAGAAGCTCAACTATGATTTTATTTTCTTTGTGCTTTTATTAATTTTTTTAACATACTAGATCTGTTAGTTGATATTTTTATCTCTTTTTTTAAACAAATATGTGAAGTTTTTGATGACTGTTTCCTCAAATAATTTTAATGCTTCTTTTACTCTCATCTCTCTTACTGAGACTCAAATGATATATTGAAACATGTCATATTTTGCCAATACCTGTGAGATGCTATTGATTTTTCTTCTTTTCTTGTCTTTTTCTTCTTTTGCTCAGATAATTTCTATCAATCTACTTTCCAGGTATATTTTGCTACCATCTCTATTGTGCTCATCTAGTGAATATATGATTTAAACCATTTTAATTGCTAGTCATAAAATGTTCATTAGTTCCTTGCAATATCTGTCTCTGTTTTATAGTTTCCAGTTCTTTTTCAGATTCCCTATCTGTTAACGTGTTGTGAGAGTATACTCCTTTATTTATCTGAACATATTTTCTTTTAATATTTCAATCAGATTTTAATTTGAAGTATTTGTTTGCTATATCCAAAATCTAACTCCATTTAGACTAAGTTAGTCTTGACTGATGTTGTTTTAAAGAGGGAATTAACTTTCTTGTTTCTTTACATAACTTTCTATAAATGGTTGAAAACTAGACATTCCAAATAATTCATATAGTGGCTCTACATGTTGTTTTTTAATGTGAATGCTCATTGACTTGTTAGTTTATTTGTTTTAGTAGAAAATTCACTTGATATGACTTTTTTTTTTCAAATTCCTTTCTTTCATGCTGTTCTAACATCTCTTAGATTCTTCCACCTCACCCCCTGTTTTTGGCCTCACTCTTTAGGGATACTTAGTTTAGAAAGTCAGCCATTTATTTACAAAGTTCTGTTCAATAACCCTAAATAAACAAGAACCACACCTTCTACTACATAAACTCTGAAATTGAGTAAGATATTCAAAGCAGAAGGAAAATTTCAAATTTCCCCAAGATTTCAATGTTTCTTGAGCTCCTCTGTCTCCCGTATGTATATAATTTTTTAGGATTCAGAATGCAATGTGTGGAAAGTTTATTTTCTCAACCCTTCCTGGAATCCAAATTCTCCTCATTGAATTTATAGCAGTTCTGCTACCTTTTCTAAATTGAATCTTCTACCTATAGCCAGTAAAGCGACACATTTTTGTCACTTAATTTGAGGATGAGAACAAAAGAAATCAACCAGCTACAAATTCATGTTTCATACACAATGCAGTAGCAGTTTTACATTTAAATTCACTTCTCAAGTTATTGGCTGCATTTGACCATTTCCAGTAAAGTGAAAAGGTTAGTTTTAGTATTTTTTTTTCTGTTTTATGAAGTTTTCTGGGAAGAATTGTCTGTCCTTTCTACATTCTCATTAGTAGAAATAAGGTCAGCTTTTTTTTTCTTAGTTTCCAAATGACAATTCAAAAAGCCAAAAGAAAAATGTTTGTGCTCTTACCTGTAGGCTCATTTATTTAATGGCATAATTATTAAATCCTCCATGTTTTTTTCTAACAATGCAGACTTTTACCTGAGCCTTAAGGTCCTGTAACTTCTATGCTTGACTAAACTTTAGACAGGTTTCTCCCCCCTCATATTGGCCCTAAGGAATTCAGAAAGAACATTTTCCACCTGGCTTCCACAGTAAACTCAGTAGATAATATCATATAATGGACATACCCATTGACTGATGTCCCCCTCTAGTTCTCTGCCATTACCTCATGCCAGTGCTTAAAAACTTTCCTGCCTCTGCTTCAGTGGATTTGAGCCCTCTCTCTCTTTTTCTCTCTCTCCAATAACCTTCTAACTCTTCTTTCTTTATTTCACACACACACACACACACACACACACACACACACACACACACACATTATTGTTCTGGTCTCCTTCTTTATTACATATAACTTTGAATAAAGTCACTCTTGAATGTTTCACATTGTCTGATGCATAATTTTTCTTTGATACCTAACATGTGCTATTGGATCTATTCCTTAATCAAAGACCATTTTTTGCTTGTAAAATATCCAGTACTAATTATCATCAAAATCTTCAGATAGATCCTACTTACTCAATAATTGGGACCACTGCTATTTATTTGATTGCCCCATGTTAAAAAACAATGCAAAAACACAATAAAAAATACTTATAGAAATATGCAGAACCCAATTAGTGTTTCTTTAAAAATACTGTTTTATATTTTTAGTAGCATCTATTTAAAAATAACTCTACCAAGAAAAGGATATTTGGTAGTTAGAGTGCAAAAAAAGTGTAATCTTTGATTTCATGATGCTATTGATCAATACAAAATTTAGGATTTTCAAATATAGGTCATTTGGGTAACTAATATAGGGTCTTTTAGGTATTTAATCATTACACTATCTTATTAAGTTCTTGAGCTAACAACCATTGCTTTCCCAATTTACAAAAGAAAGTCACAACATCCCCCATTTCAAATTGCTAAAATACAATGAAGCAGAATCCAAAATCTCCAGGATACCAAAAGATTCCAAGAAAAGAAAAAACACTGGTCTAGGAAAGCTTCCTGTTTATGATTAATCAAGGCACATTAAATCAATAAGAACCCTCCACTCCCTTATTTCTTGCATATTTTTTAATGAATTTTATGAATTTATGATAATCAAAGTAGCATAGTTTAGTATATCTGATTATGTAACTGAGATTATGCAACTGGATTATTTGCATATGAAAGAAGATTCATAAAATTTTATGATTTTTTAACCAGATGAATTTGTATGTTATTCAGTATGGTATTTATGACTAATTTTATCCTGTCATGTTATTGAAAATGTATTTTAATTGCCATCTTATTTTGACATAAAAATATTTAATATTTCTTCCTCTAAATAGCAAAAGATAAAATTTGATGCTCTTATAAACATTAAAATAATCTAAATTTTACTTCAAGCTGCTTAATATTTCCAAATTCCCTTTTGGATATTATATAACCAAAACAAGTCTGAAGAAAACTGCTTGACTATTACCATGTTCCAAAAGGCACTCTCGTAAATGACTTCAAATTCACAAGTAAGATTAATTTGTGTGGTGTTCTATCATATACTCATCAGATTTTCACACATGTAGGTCTTTCAAAAAGCCCTGTTTCAGTTACTTTGGCTGTTCAAGTAAATACCATGCAATGAATTGGTGTAAACAATGGGAATTTATTGGCTCTTGTCTTTGAGGCTAGGATAAGTCCAAACCAAGGTACCATCAAGAACATGCTTTATTCCCAAAGACTGATATTCTAGGGCTGGCTTCTGGTGGTCCTTAGTCCAGGTTCCTCTTACACATAATAAAGTATCACAAACTGGGTCCTTAAAGCAAAAGGAATTTCTTGTCTCTCATTTCTGAAAGAAAGAAGTCCAAAATCAAGCTGTCCACAGGGCCATACTCCATCTGAAACCAGAGGGGGAGAATCCTTTCTTGCTTTTTCCTTCCTTCTGGTGGTTTGCTGGCAATCCTTGATATTCCTTGATTTGTAGTTATATCTCTCCTATTTCTGCTTCCATCTTGGCAAGGTCTTCTCTCCTGTGTCTATCTCTTCTATTGTTAAAAGGTCACCAGTCATATTGGATTAAGGGTCCTACTCTTCTCTAGTATGACCTTATTTTAACTTAACAAATTCTATATACAATGATCCTTTCTCCAGATAAGGGCACATTTTTAGTTGCTGGGGACTAGAACTTTAAGATCTCATTTTCAGAAGTATAATGCAAGCCATAACAACCCCAAGATCCAAACAGAGTTTGTGTGCTGGAAATAAAACTCTGAAATATAGAAAGGAGAAAAGTGCCTGCACTTATGAATGGAGCATATTTTCTAGTTAAAGGCAGATCATGGGTTAAATAAGTAAAATAAGGGATGAAATTTATGGGCAAAAGGAGTGCAAAGAAGAAAGATAATGATTGGTGGAAGGGAAATGATTGCAATTTTAAATAGGGTAGTGAGGAAAAGCCTCATTGAGAAGGTAACCATTGAATAAATACCTGAAACAGGTGGAAAGGCAGCTATGAGGATATCAGAAATATTTGAGTTCAGTTAGCAGCGATAGGGGAATAGATGCTGGGATTAGGGGCAAGAGGAAAAACTCTCAACTAAGGACTGTTTATACAAGGATTGTTTTAGTTCCCTAGGCTGCTCAAATACCATACAAAAATACTATAAAGAGGGTCAAGTTAAACAATAGTAATTCCTTCACTCATGGTTGTGAGGCTGGGAAAATGTCCAAACTAAGATCTTATAAAGGCAAAGCTTTCTTCCCAAAGACCTGCTACTGGTGCTCCTTGGCTCCTCTGTCACATGGCAAGGCACATGGTTGTAGCTGCTGGTCTCTCCCTTCTTTCCAGGTTTCACTAATTTCAGCTTTTTGTTTCTATGACTTTCTCTCTCTTTGTATGAATTTCATTTTCTTATAAAGGACTCCAGTAAGAGGATTAAGATCCATCCTGACAGGTCCTACTACAATGGATTTACACCCACAGGAATGGATTATATTTAAGAACATGTTTTTCTGGGACATATATAGCTTCAAACCACCACGGTCTATTTATCCAAGAACTAATATCTTTCCCAAGTTTCCTCAGTTGCTACTTAAAATGTAGTTATATAATCCAGAAGTACCAGGACTTGAATAGACAGGCACGTTTCCATCCCAAAATAAGACTGCCCATAAAATGTTTACCTAACTACCAGAAACAGGTATTCTTCAACTTCTACAGTGACGATCACTGGCACAGGATGAGTTCTTCAAAAGCAGACACTGAGAAGGGATTTGGGGTGCCAGACATATATTAGGAATCAACACCTGAAAAAGGAAGGGGACAGAAGAAGGATTGAACAAAAGAAAGAGTTAAACTACAACACAGGACATGAAACCCTGTGTTTCAATGATATGGTATGAAGCTCTGGAGCAAGTACTGCCCATTTATGCATCCCGAAGTGAGCAGAAATGAGTTGAATTTTATAACCCTCTATCACTCAGTCTCTGGATATGGCTGCCCAAGAAAAAGCATTACCTCAGACAGTGTGGCTCTTTGAGCTGAGTCTGACCTGAAAGAGCTGACAGCAGGATGCTGCAAGCACCCTGCAGCTGGGAAGCAAACACTTCCTTGAAAGAAAATATGGATGGCATATCTCAGCATCTTCTGCAGTCTAATCTTTAGGCTATCTGGTTCCATTTCTATCTCAATGTTTGGGAAGCAGCCCCTCCAAGACTGGCTGGCATCCTTTATTTTCCCATGTCTATGTTTTGTTTTACTTTCAGGCCCCTGACCAGGCCATTCATCACAACTCATGATTCTATCTTTTCCCATGTCTATGTTTTGTTTTACTTTCAGGCCCCTGACCAGGCCATTCATCACAACTCATGATTCTATATATATAATCTTGGGTCAATTATCTTTCCAAGCAACACAAAGATCAAGTACACCCCCAAACTTCTGCCCATAGAGATTTTTGCTTTTCATTGATTTTCAAACCCATACCTGAATGAAGCTAAATGGCATCATTTTTTGACTGCACACATAATAAGCTGAACCAAACATAAACCATGCTCAAGATTTTTCCTTCTGCAATTGGAAGCTCCTGTACAACCACAGACATTAGCTGAGAAAGGCATGTAGGTACAAGACCGGTGGGTGGATAGGCACCAGGGTTATATCTTGTATGAGTTATGAGTGACCCATCATTCTGGCTTGCCAGAAACTGGGAATTTCCTGGGATGCAGGGAAATCAGTGCTAAAATAGGGCAAGTACCAGGCAAAGCAGGACATTGTTGCCTAACAAAGTACTTGAAAACACACTACCTTAAAATACAAACATTTATTATCTCACACAGTTTATGAAGGTCATGCATTAAAGAGTGATTTAGCTGGGTAATTTTGGCTCAAGGTGTCTTACGAGGCTGCAATAAAGCTGTTGTCTTAGGTTATAGATTCTGAAGACTAGACCAAGGGTCCAATATCATTAACTGGCTATTTACAGGCAGCTTCGTTACTCAATAAGTGAGTCTTTCCATATGAGTTTCTCACAACAAGTCTACTGGTTTACGAGAGAGAGAGAGAAAGAGAGAGAACATGTGACAGAAACAGATGCCATCACCATATCTTTTACAAGTTAAAGTCATATCATTACTTCTGCTAAATCTTAATGGTTATTCAAGCCTACACTGAATCCAATAGGAAGGAATTACACAAGAGTGTTACTATGGGGAGGCAGAGATCATTGGGTCTATCTCGGACGCTGGCTACCATGTTGTTTAAGCATCCTATTTGTAACCTCTGTAATGCCTCATGTTAGGACCCAGATATACCATGTCCATCTTCCAGTGATGAGTTCATCTCATTTTATGGCTTTGAAGATATGACAAAACTTGTGAGTTTTGGATGTATGGTCACATCATCCCCATAATCAGGAATTATGCCTTTATTAGGAGCCAGTGTTATGCTAGGAACATGGCAAAAAAATTCACTGTTTCAGAATGCCAGTGTTATACTAATACATTGTGATTCTCCCATAAATCTTGCCTTATAGTGCACATTGTATCTTCTCACCAATGATACTGTGAAAACATAATCAGACAGATGCAATGGTCCAAGGGGAAGGGTTGCTTGCATCATGGCCTAGACCTGTACAGTGCCAATTCATGTTCTGGGTCCCACTAAAAGCTAGAAGCCCTTTGCCTCACCCAGTTTATAGGTAAGATCATTTCCCCTAGATGGGTAATACACTGTCTAGGTAATTCACAGAGATTCACCAGGAATTATGCTTCCTTCTTTGTCATAGGAAATATAAAGTGAAAGAGCTTGTTTTAATTTGCAGGGAATATAATGGCATTCCCATGACAAAATTGTCCCCTAAATATTTTATGGCAATGACCTGTTCTACCATTGTGTTTGGGTGGAAGAAGACACCTTGTCCTTTTAGTTTATAGGTCTTTGGATGGCAAGAAAATATACTTGAGAGAAATTATGGAGCTATACTTAGGAAACCACATCTGTATCTGGACCTAACATATGTTGAGTTTCTAGACTTCAATCTGATGTCGTAATAGGCTGGAACTATGGGAAGGGATGAATGAATTTTATATGTGTGGAAAAACATGTATCATCTTTGGAAGTCAGAGGGAAGACTGTGGTGGACATGTCCCAACATGAACTCCAATGATCCCTGCTTCCTGGTATTCAACACTTTGTGCAGTTCCTTGCCACACTGAATAGGGTTTTCCTATTTAATTATTAAAATATTGCTGAAAGTATGGTGTGTGACTTTGGGACTAGATCATAAAAGACACAGTGGTTTTCATCTTTCTTTTTCTTGAATCTGAGACCTCTGGTGAACCATTAGAAAGAAAATGAGGCATGCACCATAGAAATGAGCCACCTCAGAAGCAGATGCTCAAGCTCCAGTCAAGCTTCCAGATGACTGCTGTCATGACAGATATGCCAGCTGCAACCTTTTAAGACACACAAAGCCAGAATTCCCCAGATGAGCTTCTCCCAAATTGTTGGCCCATAGAAATTGTGAAATAATAACTGTTGTTTAAAACTATTTTTGGAATAATTCATTAAATAGTAATAAAACTATTTAACTATAGATAATATACCACAATGTCAACTGATCCTCTGGTATTACAGTCATTAATTAAAGAAAAGTTAGAGATTTTCCTCCTTTTTTTTACAGAGAGAGCAAAAGAGAGAGACAGGAAGAGATTGAAAGTGGAGTAGGCAATTGAGTTCTTTTTTACACCACAGAATTTCCAAGGAAGAGTCTCAAACAAGAAGCTGAATTTTACATCAAAGTTTCCCTCTATGAATTTTTTCGAGAGAGAATAAAGGAAAGTCAACTCTCAGAGCAGGTTTAGTGGGATTTAACAGAAGAATATGGTGTGACTTTGGACTTTAAGATAAAATACTTTAACCATATTAATAATGAGTAATTTTTGTATAAGGCCTTACTAGCAATGCCCTAATAGCAAACATATTATGAGGTTTTTCCCAAAAATTCTCAGAAGGAGAATAGTTTGGAGGGAGGTAATTACACAATTTCTCCATATTGCAGGGAATATTGCTGCAAACTGCAGTTGAGAGGCACAAATTCTGGTAATTTCACTGCAGACAGAAATCTAAAGGCAAATTCATAACTCTCAAAATTCTTTTGAAGATTAATTCTGCACAAAGGATCTTAAAATTTTCTTTCCTTCCTCACAAAATAATACAGAATTTACCAAAGATAACTTTTTTGATTTGAAGACAAAAGAAAGTCAATTTAAAATATCATGGGAAGAACTGGGGTTTTTAAAGAAGCTTTTCATTGCCTACCTGTATTAGTCAGGGTTCTCTAGGAAAACAAAAAGAGATACCTGTCAATAGTATGCAATTTTATGAGTCCCTCATGTGACTCTGGGGATGCACAAGTCCTGGTTCCTCAGGCAGGCTGCAACCAGGTGCTCTGATGAAAGTCCATTGCAGGTTCTTGACTAGTTCTGGGGGATGTTGGCTGTCCAAAGATGAGCTGGGAAATTCTCACCCAATGCTGGAATCACTTCCCCTTTTAAGGCATTCAACTGATTGGGTAAAGCATCATTCATTGCTGATGGCAGTCTCTCTGATTGATGTAACTGTAATCAGCTATCTATGATTTACCACTGCAGTAAAGTCAATGTGACTAAAGTCTGTAAATGCCCTTGTATTACATTTAGCCCAGTGCTTGCTTGACCAAACAACTTGGCACAATTTCTTGGCTGAGCTGACACATTAGCCTAACCAACACAGTCAACCCCTTGTCAACTTGTCAACCTTACACGTTACCTTAAACCATACTTAGTCTCTAAGTAAAAACAATAACAAACACGCATATATATATATTTCCACCTAAAAATGTTCAACTTTCCTGCATACAAGTGGAAATGCATTAATTCCATACAGAAAAGGGTGCAAGTTCTTGGGCAATATTCACTCTTAAATTTGACATCCTCAAATATTATGACATGAAACTGATACAACTTATTGTATGATAAGGAAAAGTTTGGGGAAGAAGAAAATTTTGTTTTGTGTACATATGCAATCATCATCATGATGAAGCAAAAAAGAAAGATTCTTGACCCATTACAGAACTTGTTTCTGTAACTGGTCATGTGATCAAACTTCATGTTTATCACTACCTTCTTCCACTACCAATTCCATGTTTCCATTATTCTCGGCAAGCTCTTCAACTGGCCATGGTTCTTTGCCTGGTGGGGTGACCCAAACTTTCATTCCTGAAGATTCTGGGCCATTATTAATCCTGCTTGAATTGAGTTGTGGCAATTTCCCATTGACTTTAATCATAGGACATAACAGTACTAGGAGATTCCCTAGAGGATCTCCTGTAACCAGGCAAACTCTTCTTTATCCCATTATTTAGATGCAGTCCTATTTCCCCTTGATAGTCAGGATCAATCATCCCAGCCAGTAGTTATTCCCTTCTTTGACTGTTGATTCAGAGGTAAAGGAAACCCAAAGTGGCCAGGTGGTAGTTTTAACTTCCAGTTCAATGGAATTATTGTTGTGTTCCCTGGTAACAACACTCCTTTTGGGATTAAACCCTATATATCAGCAGAGTTTGAGGCTGGAGGGACAGGAAGCAAAAATATTCCTAGTGGGTCACTAGGGATAGTGAGTGGTACCACTCCCATTTCTACCCCTTGATTTCTGGGTCCATAAATCCTGGTTATGTGAGAAACAGCACCATAGAGTGGATGCTGATTTAGAGCATACACAACCTCCTGGAGAACATTGCCCAGCCATGCAAGGTATTGCCACCTAGGTGGTGCTGTAATTGAGTCTTCAAAAGGCCATTCCACCATTATATCAATCCAACTGCTTCAGGGTGATGGGGAACTTGGTAAGACCAATGAATTCCATGGGCGTGTGCCCATTCCCACACATCATGTGCTGTGAAATGGGTTCCTTTATCAGAAGCAATGCTGTGTGGAATGCCATGGCAGTAGATAAGATATTCAGTCAGTCCATGGATGGTAGTTTTGGAAGAAGCATTGCATTAAGGAAATGCAAACCCATATCCAGAGTAAGTATCTATTCCAGTTAAAACAAATTGCTGGGAAGCAGTTGTAGTTCAATTGATAGAGCATCTACCTACCATATGGAGGGTCCAGGGTTCAATATCTGACCCATGTGGTGAGCTAGCCCACATGCAGTGCTGTCATGTGCAAGGAGTGCCATGCCACGGAGGGATGTCCCTCACGTAGGTGTGCCCACAAGGAGAGCCACCCTGCATGAAAAAAAATGCAGCCCACCCAAGAGTGACTCTGCACACATGGAGAGCTGATGCAGCAAGAAGATGCAACAAAAAAGTGACACAGTTTCCTGGTGCTGCATAACAAGAATGCAAGCAGACATAGAAGGACACACAGTGAATGGACACAGAGAAGAGACAACAGTGGGAAGGGGAGAGAAATAATTAAAAATAAATCTTTAAAAAAATTAAAAAATAAAACAAACTGCTGCTCCTTCCATGGTAGAAATGGGCCAATGTAGTCAACCTGCCACCAGGTAGCAGGCTGGTCACCTTGAGGAATGATGTCATATTGGGGTCTAAGTGTGGGTTTCTGCTGCTGGCAGATTGGACACTCAGAAGTGGCTGTAGGCAAGCAGTGGCTTGGTAAGGGCAAGTCCATGTTGCTGAGCCCATGCATAACCTCCATCCTCACCTCCATTGCCACTTTGTTCATGAGCCCATTGGGCAATGACAAGAATAGCTGGAGAAAGAGTCTGAGAATTAGCCACAGAGTGGGTCATCTTACCCACTTCATTATTAAAACTTCCTCTGCTGAGGTCACCTTCTGGTAAGCATTCACATGGGACACAAATATTTTCATGTTTTTTTGCCCACTCTAAAAGGTCTTTCCACATACATGTTCCCCAGACCTCTTTGTCACCAATTTTCCAACCATGTTCTTTCCAATTTCCTGACCATCCAGCCAAACCATTGGCAACAGTCCATGAGTCAGTATACAAATGCACCTGTATCCATTTCTTCTTCCAAGCAAAATGAACAACCAGGTGCATTGCTTGAAATTCTGCCCACTGGGAGGATTTGCCCTCACCACTGTCCTTCATGGATGTTGAGAAAGGGGTTTCAGTGCTGCAGCTGTCCACTTTCGGTGGTACCTACATATTGTGCAGAAACATCTGTTAAACAGGCCCCAATTTTCTCTTCCTCCATCAACCAATTATAAAGGACTTCCCAAGAGGTCAAAGCTGTGGGCTGGGAAAGAGAAGGTAACATGGCAGGAATGGTGACTATGAGCATTTGGGCTACTTCCTCATGTAACTTACTTATACCTTCAAGACCTGCTCAAGCCCTATTTCATATATACGACTTCCACTTTATTTTGGAGTGCTGCTGTGCATGCCCAACTTTATGGTTTGGTGGGTCAGACAATACCCATCTCATGATAGGCAACTCAGGTCTCACGGTAACAAGATGCCCCACAGTTAAGCATTCAGTCTCCACTAAGGCCCAAAGCTGTTTCTCAAAAGGGGAGTAGTTATCTGAAGAAGATGGCAGGGCTTTGCTCCAAAATCCTAAGGGTCTATGTTGTGATTCTCCTATAGGGATGTGCCAAAGACCCAGACAGCTTCTATATTTGACACTGAAACTTCCATCACCATTGGCTCTGCTGGATCATATGACCCAAGTGGTAGTGCAGCTTGCATATCAGCTTGGGCCTGATGCAGAGCCTCTTCTTGTTCTGGTCCCCAGTCAAAACTAGGAGTTTTTCTGTTCACCCAGTAAATGAGCCAGAGTAGTACATCCAAATGAGGAATGTGTTGTCTCCAAAATCCAAAGAGACCAACTAAGTTTTGTGCCTCTTTTTTGGTTGCAGGAGGGGCCAGATGCAACAGCTTATCCTTCACTTTAGAAGGGATATCTCAACATGCCCCACACCACTGGTCACCTAGAAATTTCACTGAGGTGGAAAGGCCTTGTATTTTAGCTGGATTTATATACCATCTTCTCTCATACAAATACCTTACTAATAAGTCTAGAGTCTCTGCTACTTCCTGCTCACTAGGTCCTATCAACATGATATCATCAATATAAAGGACCAGCGTGTTGTCTTGTGGGAGGGAGTGATGATCAAGATCCCTGCATACAATACGATGACATAGAGTTAGAGAGTTGATACACCCCTGAGGCAGGACAGTAAAAGTATACTGCTGGCCTTGCCAGCTGAAAACAAACTGTTTCTGGTGGTCCTTACTAATAGCAATTGAGAGAAAATAATTTTCCAAATCAATAGCTGCATACCAGGTACCACGAGACATGTTGATTTGCTCAAGCAATGATACCACATCTGGGACAGCAGCTGCAATCGGAGTCACCAACTGGTTAAGTTTACGATAAACAGCTATCATCCAAGATCCATCTGTTTTCTATACAGGCCAAATAGGAGAGTTGAATGGGGATCTGGTGGAAATCACCACCCTTGCATCCTTCAAATCCTTGATGGTGTCACTACTTTCTGCAATCGCTCCAGGAATCTGGTATTGCTTTTGGTTTACTATTTTGCTAGGCAGGGGGCAGTTCTAGTGGCTTCCAACCATAATAATCCTCACTCCACAAGTCAGAGATCCAATGTGGGTATTAAGCCAGTTGCTGGGTGTGTCTATTTCAATTATGCATTCTGGAACTGGGGAAATAACCACAAAATGGGTCCAGGGATCCACTGGACCAACTGTGAGACAGACCTAAGCTAAAACACCATTAATCACCTGACCTTCATAAGGCCCTACTCTGACTGGTGGACCACAGTGATGTTTTGGGTCTCTTAGAATTAATGTCAATTCTGAGCCCTTGTCTAATAATCCCAGAAATGTCTCCTTTTCCCCAATGCACAGTTACTCTGGTAAAAGGCCATAGATCTCCTTGTGGAAAGATGGTAGGAGGAGTAACACTATAAATTTTGGACAGTTTAACAGGCCCCTTCTCCAAGGAGAACTGGCCTTATCCTCATTCAATGGTCTCTGGGTCTGTAACTATCTCAAGTCTGGGAATTGATTAAGGGATTGTGATTCTCTGCATCTGTAATTTGAGTTAGAATTTTGTTCACTCGACCTAGAACTCTTCTGTTTATACAGATCCAGAAGAAATTTAGTAGACTGCCCATCTATTTCACTGCTAGGAACCCTATTATGTAATAGCCAACACCATAACTCTACAGGACTCAGACTATTTTGAGTGATTTTTTGAATCTGCCTTTCATTGCGGTAATCACATCCACCTTGACAATGGCAGGATTAACTGCAGATACCTGACTTTTACCAAACTGACATCCAATCATCTCCATAATGTTTTGGATTCTACTTCTACCACAGCCTTCCCTACAGTAATATCCTGACTACAGAGAAGAGCAACCAAAGAGATCTTCAGGGAAGATGGATTTAACCTGACAAATTTATTCCTCACAGTCCTGGTTAAAGGTATGTCATTTGGACATTCCTGAGGTGGATGGGCAGCTCCCAAATGGTAAATCCATTCTAGTACTATGATCACCCTAAGCCTTTGAATTTCCTCTTCTACTGTATACCAAGGCAAATCTGGCATCTCAACCTCAGAGATGATAGACCATCTTTTGGTGCATGTTTCAAGCCCTTTCTAACCTCGAGCTACAGCACTGAATCCAGAATTTCTGCTTAGTGGTCCCATATCAATAAATTCAGCCTGATCCAACTTTATATTCCTTCCACCACTATCCTATACCCTTAGTATACATTCTGACACATATTTCCCTGATTTCTGTCTATATAAGTTGGAAAACATATGCAGTTCTTTCTGAGTACACCTTACTTCCTCATGGGTCACACTTTGCTTTTCACTTTTGGGGCCTTGTTGAGATTTTTAGTCTCATAATAGTTCTTAAAGATAAGAGAGGTAGTGGGGGAGGGAAGGAGAAGGATTACAAATGCCTTGCAAGCTACTGACTTTAGGGAATTCCCTTGCATTACCTTCTGGTAAGACAGGATTAATTTCTTCCCACAGGGGTTGGAAGGCAGTTTCCTCAGGGCAAACTGGAGGCGCCACATTGCATGCTGGAGTTTGGCTGGCTTGTGCCTCAGGACTGGGAGGAGGTCCAGACTCCCCGGAGCAGGCTGCAGGCTGGGCAGGGCAGGCTTCAGTTTGGCTTGTACCCACCTCAGGGCTGGAAGTTGTTTCAGACTTCCTGGGGCAGGCTAGAGGCTGGATGATACAAGGTTGACAAGGTATGGTCTGGACAGGGCAGGTCATTGCAGGCTTATCTGGTAAAGTCTCAGCAGAATTCAGGGTTCCAATGTCTCCACCAATATTATCATCATTCCATAAGTCTCCATTGCAATTCTCTGGATTCCACTTTTTCCAATCAATGCCTTCACTTTAACTGCAGAAACACTGCAGGGTTGAGATTTTAGTTTTCTTTGTAACTGCACCACTTGTACAATGAGTGTTTGAGTTTGGTTCTCAGATATTTTAAGCCTGTGGCAGGATTTTCTTTCCAAGAATACATAGAAACTTTCCCATTATTTATGTGACTTGAAGTTTCAAATTTGAAGTCTTTAACTCATGTCTTTCTTTTTTCTCCTTTAAAAATTTTTTAATTTATTTATTTGAAGACACAGAGATCACAAAAAAATGTTACATTAAAAAATATAAGCGGGGAAACAGACTTTGGCCCAGTGGTTAGGGCGTCCGTCTACCATATGGGAGGTCCGCGGTTCAAACCCCGGGCCTCCTTGACCCGTGTGGAGCTGGCCCATGCGCAGTGCTGATGCGCGCAAGGAGTGCCGTGCCATGCAGGGGTGTCCCCCGCGTGGGGGAGTCCCACGCGCAGGGAGTGCGCCCGTGAGGAGAGCCGCCCAGCATAAAGGGAAAGAGCAGCCTGCCCAGGAATGGCGCCGCCCACACTTCCCGTGCCGCTGACAACAACAGAAGCGGACAAAGAAACAAGACGCAGCAAATAGACACCAAGAACAGACAACCAGGGGATGGGGGGGAAATTAAATAAATAAATAAATCTTTAAAAAAATATATATATATAAGCGGTTCCCATATACCCACCCCCACCGCACCCCACTCCTTCCACATCAACATCTTCTTTCATCATTGTGGTCAGACGGTCCAAGGAATTGGGGGGAGCACTGGGCGGAACAGATGAACATGGGAAATTGTTGGGTATGTGGTCAAAACTATAATGGTGAGAAAACTCTTTAGAAAACATAATAAGGAAGGATTACCTGTTTAAGGTGTTTAAGGGGGGGGGCATCTGGCACAGGGGCAGGCTTCTAGGGGGTTTGTGAGTGCTTATTATTCATTGTGTGTTATATCTTTGAGTGGAGACCCATACAACGAGTAGGAAGGTGTACCCACATCCTGGGGAGGCCTGATGTTCTCAGGCATAAGGAATTGTGTCTCTCAAGAAAATTGGTGGCTCCCAATGGGGCAAAACAGTCTAGTATATCAAGCCCTCAGCATTGTTGCAAGTATCTGTGAATCTAGACCTTTAAGCAGTGAAGCTTGGTTGTCACTGTAGTCCCTGAGGAGAGGAGAGAGAGGAATAGAATAGATGGAAGCAGGGTAACTGGAGACAATGGAAGTGTTCCAGAAGCTTGTTCAATGATAGACATAGGACATGTTAAATTTCACCAAAAATGTATAAAAGTCTATAGGATAAAATGTAAACCATAATGTAAACCATAATGTAACTAAAAATTTAGAAAATTGTACAGTCTAAAATATAAACCATAATGTAAGCCATAATGGAACCATGGTTGGTAGCTATGTTTCAATATCTGTACATCACCTGCAGCAAATATAACATAAACATTGAAAAAGATAATTGGTGGGGAAGGGGGAAAAGGATTTGATGTTGGATATATGGTACTACCCTATATTGTATATGTGACTTTACTGTGATCTAAAACTTTTTTGAAGACAAAATTAAAAATTAAAAAAAAAAAAACAACGATGTAGACAATGAGGAAGAAATGTAAGAAATTGCCTTGCTACTGCACATACAGGGCAACACCTATTACAGTGATGAAAGTCAAAGTGTAAAAACAAAGTTTTATGATATTTTTCATTTTTTAATACTCCAATTTCTTTTTACTTTATTTTAGTTTTTCTAAATTAGTATGTATTCTATTTTTAATCTTTAAACCTATCATTATCATTTTGTTTTCCTATTAATTGTACTTGGCTATATAATAGGCTTCATTTTTGAAGATGTTTTGTACCACAGATGGGTTCAACTATGGCAGGGGAGGAACACTGGTGTAGGGTGTTATTGATGGGAGACACATGGTTGGGAGGGAGTTATCCAGGTCATGTATATAGGGTATGTGAAAACGTTCAGATATTCATTGGGTATTTTCATAGTAGTTACAGTTACAAATGATAACTGAGGGAGTGCTGAGTTCCTAGCCAAAGGAATTCTGTCACATTCCCCAATGGAACAGGAACAGTCCTCCAAGTGCAAGGGCAAAGACCAGTGAGGAAGGATGGTCCAATGATGAGCACTTGATACTGATGACTATGCTTATGAGCCTGTATGCCTGAAATTTCAATTAGGCCTAGACCTGCAGGGTGCCTATAAGTTACCTCCTGAGAGCCTCTAGGTTGTTCACATGTGGCTACTCTCTAAGCCAAACTCAGCATGTAAATGCATTACCTTACCCCCAGCATGTGACATGACTCCCAGGGATGAGCCTCCCTGGTGCCAAGGGATTACTACCACTCACTAACTGGTGATTCAACTAGAAAAAGACCTTGACTAAAAGGGGGACATGGTAAAGACAAATGAGTTTATATAGCTAAGAGCCTTCCAAAAAGAATTGCAAGGTCCTCAGCAGGGTCACGCTTACACACGCCTCATCTCTTTCTTTTGTAACAGTATCCAGAGGATCTAGGATAAGCCAGCCAACATCATTATACTGTTTGACTCACAAAACTCTTTTAAGGTGTTGAAAATACTCTCACCCAGATCCTTGCTTCTTATAAGCAAGGAAGTAGGGGAATCCAGTGATGATATTTTGGGTATCTTAATTGCCGACTCACACCATGGACTGTTAGGAGCCTCTTTGTTATTGGAAAGGGAGTTGTCAATACTCTTGAGTCCAGTTAGAGAAGAGAGCCAAATGCAAAACTACCAGAACCATCTCAAACACACCATGTTTATGACTCTGTTCCTCAAGAACCTCTCCCAGTGCCAAGCTGTATTAGTCACACTTCTCTAGGGAAACAGAATTAAAAACAGATATCTGTCAATAGTATGTGATTTTATAAGTCTCTCACATGACTGTAGGGATGCACAAGACCAGGTTCCACAGGCAGACTGCAACCAGGAGCTCCAAAGAAAGTCCAATGAAGGTTCTTGATGAGCTTTGGGAGATGCTGTCTATCCAAAGATGAGCTGGGAAATTCTCACTCAATGCTGGAATCACTTCCCCTTTTAAGGCATTCAACTGATTGGATAAAGTATCACTCATTGCTGATGGCAATCTCCCTGATTGAAGAAACTGTAATCAGCTATCTATGATTTACCACTGCAGTAAAGTGAATGATGTCAAAGTCTGTGAATGCCCTTGTATTACATTTAACCCAGTGCTTGCTCAACCAAACAACTGGACACAATTACCTGGTGAGTTGACACATTAGCCTAACCATCACACTGTCCTAGCAATCATTGGAGACTAATCTTTTATTTGCTTATATATGTGTAACTAAAAGCTAATTTTTTTTTTCTTTCTCACTCATTTTCAGCTGAAGCAACAAAGGCTGAAAAATAACCAACTATGGCCCATATCCCACATGTACCAAAGTGGTGAGTTTGCCACTTATGTGGGGCAAGCCCAGTCATAACTCATTCACTTCCCACATTAAAGGCTTAAGAAGCCTGTAGTTATTTGAGGGGAATTTCTTTGGAAAGGGTTATTGGTGGACTGTGACTTTGCCTACCTCAAATATGCGGGAGTTGACAGGGACATTTTTCTCTCAACTTAAGTATAGAAAGATTACTCAGGACAACAACTGGGCTAGTTTCTCATGTGTCTTCTGACACATTTTGAGTTTTCCTGAGAAATACAAAGGATAAGAGCTGCAGGCAGAGTTTCTGCCTTGTAGAAAGATGGGAGAGGGGTGGCTTCACTGAGATCCATCTGTGCTTCCTTCCACTGATGAAATATGCCTGTTTCCCCTGTGTACTGTGAATTACAGGACCCATGCTGACTTCTTTTACAAGAATTCCAAACAAAAGTATTTCTGCCATACATACAGTGATCTTAGGAATAAAATGCTGGTTGTAGGTCATCATATATAGTAGTGTATGTGTGTTGAAGAGCAGTTAAGTAGCCAGCTGGATAAGAAGACTTGACCTGTCAAGGAAGCTGCAAGCAAAGGAACCTCTTAAAGATTCCTCCAAGGGACCCATAAAAAATTAAGACTGTTCACTATTGAGATTCTACCATACCCCCAGGGCATCAGAACAAGATTTTGTGCTAATAAATTAAGACCATTCCTGTCATTTTCATTTCCTTCTGTCCCCTCAATTTCAATCCCAGAGATATAAGGAACAACCTAAGACTGAGGAAAAAATGGAAATAAGTCAACCACAAAAATGGAGAAGTCAACCACAACCTTCTTCTCCACTGTAGGCATCCTTCCTAAAGGAATACCAAACAGGCAGAGAGGAGAATCTTCTGTATTTAATGAAGTTATATTGGTGTTATTAAGAAAGCCAGGCCATTTCCATTTATTATTTAAGAGTGAGTGAAAGAATCATGGAAGTCCCTTTATAATCAATTGTCAGGGTGAAATAGTGCACTGAGTAGGTTTGAGCATATGTGTGACAGGATGGAAAAAAATAAAGTCGTTTTCTGCAACTACCATATAAAGTATTCATATAGAACTTAGGTAGTGCAAGGCACATAGCATGCACTAAAAAAGTCACTCTTAATATTAGTTATTACATCTATTACATTTCTTTATGATATATAATTTCAATATGTAAAAATCAACAGTAGTCTACTTTTCTATTTTGCCAAGGATGATAGGAATGTTGGCATGGAAATGAACATGGCAACAACAACAAAAACAACAAGCAAACAAAAAACACCCTGCAACTTTCTTTTTTAAATGTATTTTTTGTGTAGAAGGAAAAGGGACTTTTTTGTTTTGGATTTGTTTTACAAAGTGGACATTAACTTTTTCATGGGAACTCAAAAAGATATAATTTTCCACAAAATTTGTGGTTTCTCGTATTTTGTCTACTTACACTAAACTCAATGCAAAAGAATATAGCATACACAAAATACTTATGGATATTCAGGAGACCAGTCCCGGGCCAAAATCCTGTATGTGATCTTTCAGGCCTGATCATAGGCAATTACAAATGTTTGACTGGAAGGCCTCACGGGGGAAAACTGATCTTCCCACACAGTCCTTATTGCATAGGCAATGCATTGTAGTCTCTGGAGGAAATTGCAGTCAGGACTCAGCCCCATCCCACCTTCTGGGCCAATGATGCTTGTATACAAATCTACATTCCTAGCCCAGGCACCTCTATTCTGAGGCCTACTAATCAGTTAGTCTCAGTTGATGCACAGTTTAGGCATCTATGACAGGAACTCTCCATCAGGGGATTGGAGGTGTATTAGTCAGCCAAAGGGCGCTGATGAAAAATATCAGAAATCTATTAGCTTTTATAAAGGTAGGAGATTATAGTTAGTAGGCCATAAAGCATAAGTTACTTCCCTCACCAAAGTCTATTTCCATGTGTTATAGCAAGATAGCTGCCGATGTCTGCAAGGGTTCAGGCTTCCTGGATTCTTCTCTTCCCAGTGCTCTGTTACTCTCCAGGCTCAGCTGCTGTGCTTTCTGCACAAAGCCAGCTGTAGACTATTAGATGAATAGATTTGTCTCTCTCACTGGGGCTTCTGCCATGTCTAAGGAGCCATCACTATTCCTCTGAGTTCTTCTTCTGTGTATTCACTTCACAAGCTCCAACTCAAACTACAACTAACTCTTGTATCTTGTATGTCCCCACCTGTTAAGAGGGCAGGGATCTAATTTCCTACTGACATGGCCCAATAAAGTCTTAATCATTATTTAAAATGTGAAATCTCTGAATCCAATACAATTTAATATGCCTGGAGGGACAGACAAATTTATAAACATAATCCATATCTGTTTTTGGAATTCATATACAATATCAAACTGCTACAGTGGGTAAGGCACTTTTTTCCCACTCTGACTCAGAACTTCTCCATTCCTAGCTCTTTCCCCTCTCCTTTCTCCCTTCCCACCTTCCTTCCATAAAAAGGAAGGAGCCTATTATTTGCAGCTCCACAGTACTACGACAAATTTTTCTTTATGTGGTGCATGGCACCCGACCTTCAGTCAGTACTGGAACATTGGGAAATCAGTACCTTTCCTTTTGGCTTCTGGCTTACATTATCACAGTAAAGGAGCAAACTCTTGATAGCTGTTTTTAGTTTGGCTCATTATCATAGTTGATTACCTTCATACTTGGCAATCTCAACAGATAGAAGTTTCATTAGATTCTTCAAGACATATGCTTTCCAAAATCTTGCTTGGTGAGTCCTAACTAATCTAGTAACTCAGCTCTGTTACTAAGAATAAGAATGGTTTTGAGTAAGCCTCTCTCAACCATTGTATAATATGCTTTGAAAGAGAAAAGGAAACCATAGACATAATAATGCATGTTGAGCAGAAATGATTAGGAAAAATGTTTAATCAAATGGTGAATAGGTACAAATCACAGCACTCTGTCCTTCACATTTTTAAATCTCTTTTAAGCAACAAAATAGATGTATGAGATAATTTCTACTGTAATTATTATTATTCCCACTTTTAAAATGTAATAAAATGAAGCAAAGGGCAGTTAGGGAATTTGAACAACATTATATGACTAGTAAGATGTTTGATTGTAAGGCCTGATCTTTTCGTTGCACTATTATTTCCTATGGATGGTAGAAATAAAACTTCCCACATTCTTGGTCCCCGAGGAATTTCTCCTCCTGTAAGACCTAGCACAGCCAAGGTATACCATTTATCTTAGAATTTAGTTTAATAGGCAAGAAATAATAAAAACATATTTTACATCCAGGCATTCCTTTCAGTTTTTCTTCCCTTAATTATTACCCACTAACCTATCATTAATCTTATAATCACTTACCCACATTTCTGCTAGACCTAATATCAACTTCAACTGACCTATCCATTTTTTTAGGCCGATTATGCTCACTAGGGAAGTGGGTCAATTTTCTTGCTCATTAAAGCTGACAATTTGTTCTTTTGACACCACATAATATTGTATTCACCTCAGGTATTAATTACCTTCAAAAGCAGAGTGCCGCATTTCTATTTATACACCCTGCTTTAGCCACATTTTAATATTGAAAGTCACCACCTAGTTGATGTACAACATGAATCATCACCTTCTGAAAGATGGCACATTTTATGCTATATTCCATTATATTGCCTCTACTTTTCTCAATAAATTCATAAACTATAAACATATTACATGCATAACATTAGATAAAAATCACCAGTAACTATAGAAGCAAGAGGTGTCTTGGTTTAATATATAAACTCTGGTCTTTGAAGTTAGACAGACAATGGTGCTAATCCTAATTGCAGCCATGAGGAGCTCCATGAATTTGGAAGTGGCATTTAAACTCCCTGTGTCTTGTTTTCAAAGGATGATTAGTCTCATTTTGTAGTCAGTTTGAGAAAAGAAAATCTAGATAGTGTAACAAAAATGCCTAACTCACTGCATGGTAGCTAATGATATAAAGATCAAATCATTTTTGACAGCTAGGCTTATATTAGCTTGGCATCTTTTATTTGTTTTGGTTTAAAGCTTCCTAGAACATTATAAGGTAGATTCTTAGGACAGAATGGGGTTTCTTCCCCCATTTCTTATTTTCTAAAGAAAAGCATATACATATTTGATTTTTGATGGCTTTGTTGAGAGCTGAGATACAGTATATTACATATACTATTATTTAAAATAGTAATAGTTATGACTGCATAAATCGATCTCAACAATTCAATTTCACTTATCAAGTTCCATATATTCTTCAAGATCTCAGCTGGTTTCCTCCCCTTTTCTGTCATTCCTTGCTATTTCCTAACAATGCCATCTAAAAAATTTTGTACATTGAAGAAAATAGTTACCAATCATATATCTTATACAGGTTTATATCCAGAATATATAAAGAACACCAACAACACAACCACAAAAAGACAAATAACCCAATTAAAAATTAGGCAAACAATTTCAATAAACATTTTTCCAAAGAATATATACAAATGTCCAATAAGCACATGAAAAGTTGTCCAGTATCATTGATTATCAGGGAAACATTGCAATGCAAATCTTTAGTGAGATAAAACTTCACATCCTCTAGGATAAGTATTATTTAAAAATGAACAAAATATTAAGTATAAGCTAGGATAAGGAGAATAAGCAACACTTATACATCGCTGGTGGTATTGTAAAATGATGCAGCCACTATGGATATCAGTTTTATGGTTCCTCAGAAAACAAAAATACCATATGACCTGGCAATCCCTATCTTGGTACATACTGAAAAGAATTAAAAGCAAGGACTTGAAAAAATATTTGTACACTAATATTGATAGCAGCAACTTTCACAATAGCCAGTAGGTGGAAGCACTCAAGTGTCCATCAACAGATAATTATGTAAATAAAATAATGGTATATATGCATGCATAATGGAATATTATTCAGTTGTAACAAAGAATAATGGCGGGGGGGGGGGGTTGTTTGCTTTTAGTTGTTGCTGTTTTTGTTTTTTAGGAGGTACCGGGGATTGAACCCAGGACTTCATACATGTGACACAGGAGTTCAGCCTCTACTGAACTAAACCCACTCCTTAGGAATAATGTTTTGATGCAGATTGAGATACTCGGATCAGCAGAATATCTCAATCTACATATAATACCAGGAGTTAAAAATGCTTTTTGACCTGAATAAAAGGGGGGAAATGGAAAGGACAAATGAGTTTACATAGCTATGAGTCTCTAAAAAGAGCCAGGAGTTTATCAGAGGGGTTGCCCTTATGCACACCTCAGCAGAGTCCCAGAGACAGATAAAGTAGATACAACCCCAGGTATTGGCTCTTCTGAGGGTTACAGAGACCCACAGGTTCTATGGTCATGGCAGATGGAGTTCAGTGCCATGTTAGTTGGCCCTACTTTGGAGTTTGTGTTTCTGTGTGATGGAGTTGGACTCAGATGTGATCTTTGTTCACAAGCCTCTCCTGTTACTTTTACTGAAACTGTAGTTGGTGCTGGGGTTTAATGTATACCCAGGGAACCTGAATCTCTGGACTGACCATGTGATAGCCAGGCCCTGAGACTCAACAGACTTGCAACTCCTACAGTCTGGTTTATTGGACTTACCTCACTCAGCTATCATGGAGGTGAAGAAGGTCAATCACCACACCAGGGAGCCAAGAGTACCTACAACTGAGAGCAGGAGGATTGCATCCAGCATCCATGTGGAATCTAAGCTCCCTCCTGATATAGATGTGGTGCGGACACAACCATTCCAAGGTCCACAGGATGAAGGAATAGAGTATGGATTAGAGTGGACTTACTGACTTCATGAACTATTGTGATTAGTAATCGAAGAAAATGTGGCATTGGTGTGGAGAAAGTGGCCATGGTGGCTGCTGGGGGTAGGGAGTGGGAGGAAGAGATGAAATGTGGGGGCGTTTTCAGGACTTGGAGTTGTCCTGGGTGGTGCTGCAGGGACAGTTACCAGACATTGTATGTCCTCCCATGGCCCACTGGGTGGAATGTAGGAGAGTGTGGGCTATGATGTGGACCATTGACCATGAGGTGCATCAGTGCTCAGAGATGTATTCACCAAATGCAATTAATGTCTCGTGATGATGGAGGAGATTTTTGTTATGGGGGGAGGAGTGGGGTGAGGGGGTTGGGGGATATATGGGGACCTCATGTTTTTTTAATGTAATATTAAAAAAATAAAGACAAAAAAATGAAAAAAAATGTTTTGATGCATGCTACAACATTGTCAAGATGTCATGTTGAATGAAATAAGGCAGAAAAAAAGATAATATCATATGTTCTCTCTAAAATGAAATACCTAGAAGAAGCAAATTTCATAGAGACAGATAGTAGAGTATAGGTTATCAAGGTTCTAGGGGTAGGGAGATGAAGAGAAAGACATTGCTTAATGGATGAAGAGTTTCTGTTGGAGGGATGAGAAAGTTGGGTAATAGATATTGGTCATGGTATTTTTTAAATACAACTAAATTGTACAGTTAAGAGTAGTTAAAAAGAAATGTTGAGTAATATATGTTACTACAATAAAAAGTTAAAAATAAAGTAACCCCCTTAATTGTTCCTCTTTTCTCAAAAAGAACAATACATTTTTGAGTACAGGGAGCATCACTTTTAAATATTGTTCACTTAAATATAGCAGAAGCTTACTGAATATCTAATTGAACTATTGTATTACTATGGATAATAGGAAGTTAAATTGTGTTTCATACAGTTCGCATTATTTGATGTGTTATAAGGAGAAGGTGATATATTGCAAGTTAAAAAATTCTCAGAACATGATGTAGTATGATCTCATTCATATATATATATACACATGCACACATATATATACATCTTATATATAGATAAACTAAATATATATACATAAAATATCAAAGAAAGCATCATAAGTATAAGATTGCTACATGACTTTTTTCTCATCAACATTTAAGAATGTTTATTTTTTCAAATCTACCTGTTTTATTTCTATGATTAAAATAAATATTCATTTAAATATTTAGAATGTATATTGGCTAAAAATGATATGAAGTCATCCTTATGATGCTGCTGCCAAGGAACAAAAAATTTCACAGACTTTCACTCCATGAAGTGATATTACAGATCATTTGATTGGTCAACTGCCAAATTCAGGGGCACTTTCTGATTCAAGGTTGTTTTAGTCATATTTTATCAAAGTTGGTAAATGTAAAAACTGGAGCACACTGAGTACGGTTAAAATACTTGGAGTGTTTCTCCACCAAGAAAATTGTAATTAGTCTCTCATCATGTTCTTCTATTTAAAAAACAAAGTACAGAGAACTGTGAATAAATAACATTTGTATCTAGGCTACTTATTAGGGTAGAACAGGAAAAAGATCATTTATAATTTGAGAATTATTTCTAGAGATTAGTGATTGATATTGATTCTATCTACTAGATGTTAGTTTAAATTATTTAGTCCTATTAAATTGTATTCTTTATAGGTAATGAGACAGAAAAGCAAGAATTTTAAATATAAACAATTGATTTAAAGCCAAATTTAAAAAAATTCAACAGCCAACATTTACTGTTTTAACTATATAATAAGATTTTTAAGAATATATAAATTAATTAAATTGCTAAGGTGTTTACTACATTGTATTAGTTAGCCAAAGGGGTGCTGATGCAAAGTACCAGAAATCTGTTGGCTTTTATGAAGGGTGTTTATTTGGAGTAAAAGGTTATAGTTACAAGGCTCAAGGTACCATAGGAGATACTTTCTCACCCAAGTCATTTGCCACATTTTGAAGTAAGATGGTGGGCCTGGTCTTTCCTTTCTTCTTCATCTTAAGGTTCCATGGGTCCAGCTTCTTCTGATCTCAGTGGTAGGCCTGACTTAGGGTTAGTTTCTTTCTGGGTTTCCTCAGGTCAGCTTCTCTGTTCTCTTTCCCAGTGAACTATCAGGCAAATGGCTCATCTCTCTTCCTAGGGCGGCAGGATCAAAGTTCTCTCTTCTGCTGTGTCTATGGAACATTCTTTCTTCCCGTGCCTTCTTCTGTGTGTCTTCTTCTGAGAGTGCCCATTTATAACAGCCCGCCAAGGGGGCAGGGAGTTAACCTGAGTTACACCCTACTGACAGGGTTGAATAAAAGCCTTAATTTTAACATAATTTAATCAAAGACAATTCAGGTGTGTCTAATACAATCAAAGGGTATCACCCAGAGGAAGAGACCAACCAAAATCCATATCTTTTTTTTTGGAAATCATAAATATCAAACTGCTACACACACCATATGAGAATAATTTGAATTATGAAGTAAAGTAAATTTAAAGAGACGATATTGACTAAGTACACAGAATCTAACACAGACTATCTATCTAAGACCAAATATCAAGTCAGTCACTTTTTGACTATATGGCATTGAGCAAGTTTAAAAATTTCTCTCTAATTCAGTTTCCTCATCTGTTAAGTGGAGAAAATAATGATACCTCATTGGTTAGTTTAGATGAATCAGTTCAAATACGAAAGCAGAATCATAACTAACATATAAAACGAACTATTTTCATTTTTATGACTCTATCACTGTTTAAATCCATTGCTAAAAATCTTATCTTCACCCATTTTGGTAATTTTTTTACATGATTCTGAATTTTCATGCTCAAAATGCTAGAAGTGTACTGTTTTGATCATCTTCTGTCATGAGTGGCAATAAAGAATCAGTATAATTCATACCTGTGTTACTGAATTGGAGCTTATGATAGATCTTTCTTGTCAATCTCATTTGAATCTTGTCTATTTTCTGCCTCTAAATATTGATACTTCAAATAGGTGGGCTGGCTGTTTGGTGAGCACTATCTTTACCTTTATTTTTCTGTGATTGCTGTCAAATGAACTACAACCTTACCAAAATATTGCAAGCTTAACATCTTGCCGTATGATCATCCATCCCCTTCAATATGTTTGGGAATACTAAAAAGGTTTTCTTTCACAACTCCTTCAGAACTTCTCCCCTTACCCATGTGAAAATTATTTAGCTATTACTATTTGACTAAGCATTCCATATCTTTAAATATATATTCTGTAGACTTAAACATAAGCATCATAATTGGATCCATGGAATACACACTGCCACATTCACCATTCTTTGCATATGTAATTCACTTTCCCATGTTGTCTTCCTTACTATTCTGACACCCCCCAACTCTCTTCCCAACCAAAACCTAACTCTTTTGTAAGATTGCATGATGTCTCAAAACCTCTAATGAAGACCCCTATTTCTATAGGCAGTTTAGTTTTTTTTTTTCCTGCACCCAATGTCTATACCCCTATTTCAACACAAATATTGTGTAAAATTACATTTGTAATTAAATACATTTTAACCACCATTCAATCTTTCCTAAGTACACATTGCAAAAGCTTTGACTTCTTATCCACAGCGATCTCATTGAATGTCAGAGAATTCTGCAAGAATTTTACTATTAGTGTGGAAGTTTTGTTGGAAACATTGACTGAACAATGGATTTTACTAGATGGGCATTGCTTTTACAGTTGCTTTTTGCTTATTCTATTGAATAAGCTAACCTGACTCATCTACCAGGCTGATGTCCAACTGGATGATATGCAGGTGTTAGCTTTGATCCCACAAGGCTCCTTGAATCTGGTTCCACATTGTGCTTGACCAGTTCCTCCCCCAGGGAGTCTCCAGCATCGTCCAAGCCACTCCCTCTTCAGATATACCCCATCTTCTTGTCTCTTTTTCAGCCCAGTGATACATATCTATTTTTCAGGGATCTAAGGGGAGTATTGAAATTTATTTTTTCTTTCTGCATTTGTCATAACTGTGATCCATGCATGGAATCCCTTATTGTACTTGGGAGTCAGTATTGGAAGTAAAACAAAAAAATTTAATTTGCCCTTCTTATTCTTGCTTAAACACTTTCTTCAAAGTAGAATGAATAACAATGAACTATTGGAGAAGCCAATAGATGAAGAATCAAAAAGTATAGGATTAATATTTCTAAGTATTACTTGCTTTACAATCATTTAGGTATTTGCCACAATGCCTATATCATTAATTCTTCCAGGGTATAAACTGTATCATATCATGGATCACAACCAACACAATGACTGGCTGGCTCAGAGACAACACAAAAATACCTACATTCAATGAATAAACTCAGTCTGCATTTCTTTAATGTTATGCTTAACTATATATTTTTTCTTCTATTTAAATTTTTTTTAAACCTTTTAAAGATAAAACAGAGCTTAAATGGATATATACTAGCTTACCCAGAACTTGCCACCCTGTGATTCATATTCATTTCCATCAAAGAACTTGCTAAATTATTGAACATATTGTCAAAAATTGCTCATAATATGCTCTTTAGTTCCATAGTGCCTGTAGTGATAATTATTATTTCATGTGTTACTAGAGCATCTTTTACTTAAACTGATCTCAGCACTTACATGAGGATATTATATTCCTTGTATTTGTTTTTCTGCTCCATCCACTGCAGAAAACTGTGGTCAGGAACTATGTCTTTTCCCCTGTTAAATTTTCAGCATATAGAACTGAAGGGGCTATAAGGCATTCAACAGCATTTAGTTGACTGAATACATAAATTAATAAATAGGATGTCATAACCCTCTAACTAATAACTCTATAATCTAAGGCAATAGACCTTCAAATGTGGGAAAAAATATTACAACCAGACATCTGAAACCTATCTCAAGAAAGTCCTTCTTATTCTACCTCATTCAACCAAGGGTAATATAGTTCCCCTTCAATGCCTGCATATTTTGCATAATGTTCTGGTTTTCCTTTCTAATTTAGGCTTGTGTGTACAAAATGACCTAGCATTAGAGTATGTTTTTTTCTTGCTATTCAATGAGAAAACAAGTAGCTTTTTGTAAATGCTGAAGGGATCCATTCTTCATGAGTGTAAAAGGAACTGTCACTGCCATCAGGTAGATTGAGGGAAGAAAGGTGTCTAAACTCCCAAATTATTGATGCTACCCCAAAATTTCAGTAAAGAAAACTTACAAAATTCTTATTCTCATTAAAGTTGTATGGAACTGCAGCTTTATGAAACCCTTGCCACCTCTCCAACCATATTAGTGCCCCCCAATTCCACCCCAGCCCAGCCAATAAAGCAACAAGGAATTTCTGGAATAGGGTTTGGCAAGACACAACCCATTTCCTTGTGTATCTAGATTCCTATGACATTATTACAACTTGCTTTCTTGCCCCAATTTTTTTCAACCCCCTAGGGAGGGAGATTGGACAATTTCAATATGAAATAGGTGTGAAGCCTAAAGTTTAATTTAATAGCTCAAAATTTTGGGTAGACTTATTTTTCATGAATGTACACTAGGTATCATAAAGAAAGGTAATATTAAATAAGGAACTTTTTCTGAAAGGATATGCAATTAGTGATCCACTTTGCTGTGATGTATTTTAAGTTAAATTGTTTTTATAAAGTAATTAATGAAGAAGAATTCTTTCTATTAGAGGATTCAAGATTTCAAGTCTTTTTGGAAAATAGAATATTTTGCAACATTTTAAAAAATAATGAGTTAACTTAAAGCCAAATTTTGAAAATACAGAATCCAATTTTTGATTATATGTAGACAATAAAATTCAGAAAAAAAATATTTACATATGAGGAAAATGCAAAAAAAAGGAATGATTTCTTATGAGTTATAATGAATTATATTCCTAAAAACAAAAACTGAAATAAAGTTTTCCAATAAGTGACTAGATCCTAAAGGTAAACTTTATTTCTTCAGATTTATGACATATTACATCTTAGAAATATACAACATTATGTGCCAGAAAAATCCAGTAGAATTTGATTTGGGAAAATATCACCCAACTCAGGTATAATCAAATTGTAGAAGCTTCAGAAATTCAGGTTAAATATACTTCTGAAAGCTAAGTGACATGAAGCTGAAGCTTCAAGAATGGTATGCCTAAATAAATTTTATTTGCAATTTTTTTTCCACTTTTGAATATAGCTTACTAAGTAATGGTTTGCTGGTTTATCTTAATACCCTGAGGTACATCCTACATAATTCATTTTTAAATGTCGAAGTTAAAATGCAATTTTAGGAAAATAAGAAAAAATGTATTTTAAAGACATATGTTTTAAAGCTATTGAGCTATTGCCCTTCAATGCTTTAGAAAAGGTGAAGTTAATAAATAGATTTATTTTCCACCTGTTGAAGTCATAAAAGCTCTGAATGAAAAATCTGAACAGGTAGGAAAAAATAAAAATCAACCCTCATCTAACCAAAGACAGCCGCTGTTATGAACTTCATAGATTTCTTTATTATTCAGGCATCACATAATCGTGAGCATATAATGAAAAATATTTCATGGTGTCTATATTACTTAACATTGCTAACTAAGCAATGTTATGTAATTTATAAATTTTAATAGTGGTGCTTATTTCAATGCAACTTATTTAATGAGTACATATATTTATTCAAACAAATACTCACATATTTACTACCTTTTTTGCTATCTGCATCCTTAACTTGTAAAAGGACAGAGCATTCTATTTTGTTTATGAAAAATCTGTAAGTGGAAACACATAAAAAGAAATCTCCACTTTGCACTATAATGTTTCAGGATATCTTTTCTTGCAGAGAATGTAGATGGCAAAAATTTGAGAGATACAGAGAAAGGTTCCTGGTACACAACATCCAGAGAGAGGGAGAGCTGAGAAGGAACAGTATGTCACATGCTTGAGGTTGAATACAAGGACTTTCCACCCTTTGTCTCCCATACCTGTGTTCTATTAGATACACAATTTGGACATTTTTTTCTAGATTGATTGCTTGGATTTCATACAGAGCTTCCTAGATTCCTGGAAAAATTTTCTTTATGAACTTGTTGGCCAATAATCTGCATGTTTAACATCTTAGATTGCAGGTTTTAGTTGATGTTGTTGATTCAATTAGAATTTTTAAAATATTTTTTTAATTTATAAAGAAGCTTTAGATTATATATATATATGTATATATATATATATGTATTAAATAAAAATATAGGGGATTTCCATATACCCCAATCCCACTCCCTCCCACACTTTCCCATATTAACAACATCTTTCATTAGTGTGGTACATTTGTTAAAATTGATGAACACATATTGAAGTATTAACACCAACCATGGACTATAGTTTAACTCATAGTTTACACTTGCCTTGCATAATATTATATGTTTTGACAAATGTATAATGGCCTATATCTGTCATTGCAATGTCATGCAGGGCAATTCCCATGTTCCAAAAATGCCACCAAGTTACACCTGTTCTTCCATCTCCCTCCCCTCAGAACCTCTGGTGGCCACTGCCTTTATATCAATGATACTAGTTCTTCCATTACTAGAATAATAATATCTATAATAGAATAATAACTAGTCTACTTTAATCCTTTGTTCATTTTCCAACCTTGAGGACTTTGGGATAGCTATGCCTAATCTGTTTCTGATTCAGAAAGGGCTTAGATCTTATGGGGCAAATGGATAGAATTGTCTTGTTTGCAGTTGTAGATATTCTGGTTTGTGGGATAGGTATTGTCCATAATTATCCTTTTGTTAATTGTCCTGGATAAGTCCAATATTTGGAGAATAGGTGTTGGCTGCAACTCTGCTGAGATTCAGGGTTCAAATGGCATATGAACAGATCAAAGATTTAAGTCTCTGGCACATATATTTAACAAGTATATCTCTAATTATAGGTTCAAATAAACAGGGCAGAATAACTATTTGTAGGGAAATTATAAATAAGTCTAACTCTATTACATTAGGAGACATAAATTCAAAAATAAGGCCTACTGACAGTGTGATCAATTCCTGAGATAGTCTGCCATAATTATAGAGTCTAATTGTCTCTAGAGCTCTCATGAGACCCACTGTTTGAGGAAGTGTACTGTGGTAGAACATGAGATCCTGCTGAGATGTACATATGAGTAACCCCTGGAATGACCCCCAACTCACTTTGAAATCTCTTAGCCATAAAAACTCCTTTGTATTTAATATTTCCCACTTTTGCTCAAAGTCATTTTCCAGATGCATCACTAGTCAACATTTGGAAATTATCCCTTGCTGTCCCATGCTGGCTGGAATGTAGTAAGTCTATACGGTGAGTTTGGCTTAGAAAGGTCATATTTGAGCAACAAGGAGGGAGGCTTTAGGAGGTAACTCTGAGGCAATATATAATACTAGGCTAAGTTTCAATTTCAAAGAAAAATTTCATAAGTATAAGCATCAATATCAAGAAACTGGCATAATGGTCTGTCCTTCTCTCGGCCCTGCCCAAGTACTCGGTGGATTCTTGCTGCTATAGTAGAGAATGTAGCAGGATGACTTTTAATATGTAGCTTAACAAAATTAATGATGATGCAAAACACCTTAAACTTATATAATTATTTAACTTCTCAATGTCTTTTTAGGAGTAATTTTTCATTTTCTTCTATGGCAGATGCCAAGTCTCATTCATCTTTGTAATTCATCTACTGGCCTAGTAAGTTGACCGCCATGAAGGTTTATGGTAAATGTGTGAAGAAGCATGACTCATTGTAATCCTGTCAGATAAGTAGGACGAATGCCATTATACTGATTAGACAAAAGAGAAAGGAGCGTACAGAGATTTTCAATTGATTCATTTAACACCATACTACTTGTTAATGGCAGAAATCAGACAAAAGTCTAAGGTTCTATCTTCTAGCTTGGGGATATTTGCAATATAACAGAATTTACTCTTCTTAATAGAATTTTGCACCAAAACAGCATTAGAATAAAGTATATAGTATATCAGCATTTCTCTCATTTTTTTTTTCAAGGAAATGCAATGTTATTTTGGTCCTGGTTCTACCAGTGTTGATATCAAACAAATTCATTTATAGCATTAAAGTGAATGAATGAATGCAAAATATATTCTTTACATTCTCAGATAATCTACAAAATTGAAGATCATCTTTCTCTTGCACATAACTCTTTAGATATGTCTTGATGAATCAAACAAGTGGGCACCATGCATTTCTTTTCTTTTTGTTGTTACTGAACAGTTATTGAAATTGTAAATAAGTCATATATTAATACTATGCAATGTACCTTTTCTTAATATATCATCCATGCCTGTTATGATTTATGAAATCATTTAAATTAAAGTTACATCCAACAATAGGAATATAATCAGTGCAGGCATGTTAAAATTTATCTAAATTCCCTTCCTATATTTAACTAGTTTAACTAAAACTTCTCAATAGTTTAATTTAATTCCTTTACTTAAAAGTAAAGCCAAGAACTTTCTAGAAATTTTAAAAATCAGGAAATGTTCCAATACCTACAACCAGGACTAGAGAGGAAGTTAAGATGACTTTAATAACTAATGCCAGAACTTATTGTGAAAAGCATCATTTAATGTTATGGAGGTATTATTGCTTCCCCTAAAACAAATTTCAATTGGATGGTTTACTCAATAAGTCTCCACAAAATGTCTATAAACTTCTTATGTGATTACAATGCTCTTTTGGGCACTAAGAAGACAAATAAGCAACTGATATACGAAAAGCAACCTCACCACTCAGAAAGAGATAATAATTGAGCGCTTCTGCCATTTTATGTGAGTTCTGTAATGAAATCTTATCTTCCGCCTCTGTCTGGTGATATTTAAATGCAGTGTTGGTTTAATGCAGAAATGAGGTTAAGTAATTTGCTCAATATTACATACTGTGCTTCCGTCAAAGACCCTCGTTTACTTATCAGGACTGTCTTTATAGTCGTTCTTTCTTCATAAAACTTTTTTGCCTCCCTCTGTCAAACTCCCAATAATTCAATTGGTATCTATTCCCTATAAAGTGAATATAGAAATCAATATTTGTGAGTTCTCCAAGCCTAATAACCTCACATTTCACTTAAAACACTATTCTCTCTCTTCTCAGTTACTCTGAACAACACTGGTTTCCAGCATCAAGCTTATTATCTATGAGTTGAGAGAGAATATTGAAATGAATCACAAGGGTTTAATCCTGACTTTTCCTTAAAGTTTCCATGTAACATTGAACAAATCACTTAATTTAATGGACTTCTGTTTCCCACAATGTCAGCTAGGGCACTAGCTCAGTAATCTCTGGGATTCCATAAAGCACCATTATGCTATAATAGTACATTCTGTGATTAATACCAAGTATAACCTCCAATATAAGTTAACATGGCATTTTAATCATTCAGTTATAATTTTATATTTTCTTCAGTTCTTAATATAATAGAGATTTTTAATCTGAACTAATTCTAACTGTTGTTTATATCTTTGATGAGGTGAGAAATGAGAAAAGTCAAGAAAATCCCCTGGCAGAATCCTGATGTTTATGAGATAGGATCCTATTTGAGATTAAAGAAAAGCAGTGCTAAAATACTATAATAGATGTCTGGAAGTGCCTGGTTCCTTTATGGGTGAATTATGAAAATTAGCACACTAAAGTGAATATTTTATTCTACCATCTATATATTATATAAATAATTTATTGTACTATAATAAATATAAAATAGTTAAAAACTAAGCTCTGGAGTCAGATTGACTGGGTTGGATATCCAAATACAACACATTTTAGCAATTTAAACTTGGACTAAATTAGAAACACTTTTTAAATATATTAATCTTTTTGTAGTTTGATTTCTACAGGTATAATTTATGTGTAATAAAATGTACCAAATTTAATGAATATTTCTTTGTGTTTTGGTCAATACTTCATGCATTTTGTTACCACAATTGCAATCAAAATATAGAACATTTCTTTAACCTCACAAGTTTTCCTTGTGGAAATTTCTGTTCTTTTAAAATTTGAAAAATTGTGAACTAACCATATAGTGAAAGAAAGTAAATCAGTGATAACCTGGGATGGAGTGTGGTGGAGGGGTGGAATCCATAAAGACAAAAGAAAACTTTTACTGTGATAGATATGTTTATTATCTAGATTGTGTTGATGGTCTCACAGGTGCATACATGTCAAAAATAAATTGCGCCCTTTAAACTTATACAATTTATCATACACATATCAAACCTTCATAAAACTGCTTTAAAAAGATATAGAGAAATATCCAGGGTAAATAAAAATGTTCAGATATTTTCATGGTTACAATTAAAAACAACAACTGAGGGACTGCTGAGTTCCTAGCCAGGGGAGCTCTATCACAGTCCCTAAAGGAAGAGCAACAATCCCCCAAGAGCAATGACAAAGACCAAAAGAGAAGGAAGGTCCAACAATGAGCCCTTGATATTAATGAATATGCTTGTGAGCCTGTGCACCTGAAATAAGAACAAGGCCTAGAGCTGCAGGGTGCCTAAGAGTTACCTCCTGGGAGCCTCCATGTTGCTCTAAGGTAGCCAGTCTGGAAGCCAAACTCAGCATGTAAATGTGTTGCCTTCCCCCCAGCATGGGGCAAGACTCCCAGGGATGAACCTCCCTGGCACTGAGGGATTACTACCAAGTACCAACTGATGATGTAACTAGAAAATGACCTCGAATAAAAAGGTCAACTTGGGCCAGCAGAATATCTCAATCTACATATAATACCAGGAGTTAAAAATGCTTTTTGACCTGAATAAAAGGGGGAAATGGAAAGGACAAATGAGTTTATATGGCTATGCGTCTCCAAAAAGAGCCAGGAGGTTATCAGAGGGGTTGCCCTTATGCACACCTCAGCAGAGTCCCAGAGACAGATAAAGTAGATACAACCCCAGGTATTGGTTCTTCTGAGGGCTACAGAGACCCACAGTTTCTATGGTCATGGCAGATGGAGTTCAGTGCCACGTCAGTTGGCCCTACTTTGGAGTTTGTGTTTCTGTGTGATGGAGTTGGACTTAGATGTGATCTTTGTCCACAAGTCTCTCCTGTTACTTTTACCGGAACTATAGTTGGTGTTGGGATTTAATGTATACCCAGGGGACTTGAATCTCTGGGCTGACCATGTGATAGCCAGGCCCTGAGCCTCAACAGACTTGCAACTCCTACACTCTGGTTTATTGGACTTACCCCACTCAGCTATCATGACCTGGTGAAGAAGGTCAACCACCACACCAGGGAGCCAAGAGCACCTACAACTGAAAGCAGGAGAATTGCATCCAGCATCCATGTGGAATCTAAGCCTTCTCTTGATACAGATGTGGAGTGGACACAACCATTCTAAGGTCCACTGGATGGAGGAGTAGAGTATGGATTAGAGTGGATTTGCTGATTTTCTATTCATGAACTACTGTGATTAGTAATCGAAGAAAATGTGGCATTAGTGGGAAGAAAGTGGCCATGGTGGCTGCTGGGGGTAGGAAGTGGGAGGAAGAGATGTGATGTGGGGGCATTTTTGGGACTTTGAGTTGTCCTGGGTGGTGCTGCAGGGACAGTTACTAGACATTGTATGTCCTCCCATGGTCCACTGGGTGGACTGTGGGAGAGTGTGGGCTATGATGTGGACCATTGACCATGAGGTGCAGCAGTGCTCACAGATATATTCACTTAATGCAATGAATGTCTCATGATGATTGAGGAGGTTGTTTTTATGGGGGAGGAGTGGGGTAAGGGGGTTGAGGGGTATATGGGAACCTCATATTTTTTTAATGTAACATTAAAAAAGTAAAGACAAAAAAAAAGATATAGAGAAATGGGCATGCTGGTATGTAATGGATGTGCTATATAAAGCTAGGAAACCCACAAAGAGTCTGTGTTCCATGCTATGGCAACACCTGTAAGGGACTGCTTCGGTAAGTATGCCTGCAAAACTGAGAAATTCAGGGTGGTTGTTTCTTTAAACCAGTGATGATGGTTAAAGTTTTTGTTACAGAACTGTTATTGAGGTTTATGGGGAAGATAAAGTACATAAACCATAGAGAAATAGTAGTCGCAGTTAATCAGAAGAAGAAAGGTTGATAAAACAAAAGAATAGACTAAGACTGAGTAAAATTCAAGTAGCTCTACCTCACCAAGAGATATGGAAATTGTTAAAATAAAATGGCATCCCCAAAGGTAAGATGGATAGACAGGCAGCAAGGGTAAGGCTCTATCCATAAAATTAAAAGAATTCTAGAGTGTAATATCAGGAGGCTGAGGGCAGTTTCACAAGAAAGTCACAATCAGTTGTGTGGCTTCCAGAATCGAGCTAGTATTCAGACCTCAAACTTTTCAACTGTAAGGAGAATTCATATCCCCATGAGGAAGAATTCTACAATTCCATGGCAAGGGTATCCATTTACTTAGCTAACCATATACAAGGGAAAAGAGCCACCACCATTTCAAAACTGCTAGACACATTGATAACTAGAGCTATGGATTGAATTGTATTCCCCCCAAAATTGTGTTCTCCAGCTCTGTGAATTTGACCCTATCTGGAAATGAGATATTTGCAGATGGTATTAGTTAAGCTGAGACCACAGTGGATTAACACCAATATAGCTGGTATTCTTTATAATAAAGGGAGATTTGGACACAGATAAAGAGGATAGTCATGTGAAAATTGAGCAGAGAGCACCATGGATTACCAGCAATCCACTGGAAGGTAGAAGAGGCATGGAACAGATTCATATGCCTACAGACTTCAATTGAAGCATGGCCTTACTGACACTTGATTTGGGATTTCTAAGCTCCAGAACTGTGAGACAGTAAATTACTATTGTTTGAAGCCACCCATTTTGTATTAGTTTGTTACATCAGACCTTGGGAGCTAAGACAGTCAGAGAAACGAAACATAAGCATGGCACCTGTCTTAGAGTGAGGGCTTATAGGGGATCCATAAATGGAGTCTTGCACAAAATCAAGCATACTATGAGTACATTGGTTCCACAGACCCACTCAGTGGATATTTCTCCAGTCTAGAAATGCAAAATAGAAAAGGATATACTTGATAATTCACAAAACTCCTACTTTGGTTCATTTGCCTATGGAGTAAGATCTCTTGTATTGGGAAGGACCAAGTGGAAGCCTCTAAATTAACCTAACTCGTCTGGCCAAGAAGGCAAATTAAAAAAAATAAAAAGGTCAAGGGAGCCAGTGTAGCTCAGTGGTTGAGCACCTGTTTCCCATGTACATGATCCCCAGTACCAACTAAAAATAAATAAGTAAGTAAGTAAGTAAATTATACAGACATTTTTTAAAAAGGGAGTGGGCATAGTTCACTTGTTGAGTACCTGCTTCCTGTGTACGAGGTTCTGGGTTCAATCCCCAGTACCTCCTTAAAAAAAAAGTCACATCTCAATGGAAATAGCAAGATCACTACCCATGTATAAAGACATAAAGAATGAAAGGATAAAAATGCCACCATAGTAGTGACCATCATAAAATCCCATTTAATTGAACATTCAGTCCTCTTCATAACCCAGATTAATCTGATAGATGATTGAGGACTACTCAACATTTAATGAAGCATCTTCTATAAAACAGATTATCATAGTCTCAGTTATAATGTATTATATCTCATATCTCTGAAGGGAGGGTCAGACTCATATTCACAGTTCATATTCACTTGAGATAGAAAACAGAATTCATTATAGTATTTCCTGAGATTATGTTATAATCTAACTCAAAAGGAACTGGACTACCTGAAATTTCAAAAGAACAGCATATTGGTCCATCATTTCAATATCCTTGTACCAAATGAACTGATAGCAAGAAGAGTGGAGTGCTATCTTTACAAATATTCAAAGGCTTAATATATTAATAAATATTTTAACGCCCAGTAATTGCAGTTTGTGAAGATATCTCCTTTTAAAATAAAGACTAAATAGTTGAAACTTATCCTACCACAAATAAGAAAGAAGTATAATACCTAGAAATCTACAAACTTTGGAGAAGCATTTTTGCATTTGGAAAGACAGCTCCAACTCATTGACTAAGAATTACATGTGGTGGGAAAAGTTGTCACGTAGACCTTATGAATAATCCCAATAGGAGAATCAACATGTAGATTTCTAAGGCTCTAAAGCAAACACAGACCATTTGTAGCATAGAAATATACATCATTAAATAAAAATTTCCTGATATTGGGGTCTGGTAGAAATAGAGTCCCTGATGATGGGAAGTAAAGTGATCACATGGCCCAAACTGACTCCATGCATTGAATTATTTCAGATACACCAAGCAGTAACTTAGAATGGACATATGAAATTAACCGCCAAGCTCACCAGTTTGTGATCTTTGCTTGTGACTTCTGGTCCTACACATCCATGATTCCTGGATGCATCACTTTAATTTTTATGATGCATCCACCACTTCTAAAATGGTGCCTCTCCTTTGGCTCACAGCTTTGGGCATTTTTTTTTTTTTTAATGTGAGACCACTTATAATCAGTTAATGAAAGAGAAAATAACCAAGATTTTTTCATGGATGGGTGGTTTGGTATGTTGGGAAAAGCTTATAACAGTATTTGCAGCCCATTCAGGGTATCTCTGAAGGAGAAAGTTGAAAGGAAATCATTCCAATGGTCAGATGTTCAATAAGGCTTATGTCATTCACTTAGAGTAAAAAGAGAAGTGGCACAATTTGTTGACATGGTCAGAAGTGAATGGTTTGGCTAGTTGGGCAACAAGGAAGAGAAAGACTGGAATATTTGAAGGAAGTCTATGGTAGAAGTATGTACATGGACATATTGTAGTGGAGATGGAATATAATGATTTGCAAATGGCATTTTAACATCACAAGAGAGCATCTACCATGGAAGAAGAACTAACCAACCAATTAGAATAATTTTGTCAGTTCACATCATCCAATTTCTGCCATCCACCCCCAGGGGAGCACAATGGGTTTATGATGCCATGATGGCAAAGATGAAGTTCACTGATAATTCCAATAGGATAGACTCTCACCACAATTGATTTAATAATTGCTCTTACTGAATATCTAATCTCCCAGCAACAGAGACCAATATGACACCATAAAAGAGATTGCCTATTTCTTAGTGGCAAGTTGATTATATTAGTTTCTTTACACTTTGAAAAGAACAATAATTTATCTTGGTGAGGATTGATATATATTATCAATATAGGTTTGCTTTGCACCACTCTTAGAGATTTAGAGAATATTTAATACATTGACATGAGATCCATACATTAGAACAATGAGCTCACTTTCCAGCAAAGTAAGTGTGACATTGAGCACATGACCATGGGTCCCATTGGTCCAACAACATGCCACACCACCGTAAGCCTTCAGTATGCTAGAGCAATAAAACACTGGTACAATTAAAATACAACTTAGAGTTGATGTCTTGTAAGGTTGTAACACTATCTCCTAGGATGTGAAAACACTTTAAATTAACAAATGTTGCATTGTATTTTTTATTTAATTAATAAAAATAGTACCAGAAACCAGGGGTCAAAATATAAGTGACTCTGCTCATTATCGCTCCAGTGACCCACTTGGAAAATTCATGCTCTCTGTCCCAATAACCCTGCAAGTTTGGGTGCCCTGGTTCTTGGGAGGGAAATTCTCTACCCAGGAAAATAGTTCATTATATTAGATTTAAGCTATAACTACTGCTACATGACTTTAAGTTTTTCATCCCAAGAGTCCGGTGGCAAGGAAAGAAATCACTCACCTTGAAGGGACTATTAGGTGGAGGTAGAACCCTTAAAAAAAAATGAAGAGGATAGTAAAAGTTTGGGTCTGGGATATCTTTTTACTTCTTTGACTGATTTTGATATTAAGTAGGCAAACATGGTAGCTGCGGAATGACAAAAATGTGGAAAGTTGGGATGTGTCAGACTTTTGATCTATCAAACTGTAAGATAATAAGTTTGCATTGTTTTAAGTCATTAACGATGGGGAAATTTGTAACTGCTGCAGTAAGAACTTAATATATCATCTATTAATATTTCTTTTTCATTCTGTGGATATTATAGTATGAAAGACCTGTCTTTGTTGCTTTTAAAGTGTTTCTAACACGTTATGCTACCAGGAGGTAATCAAGAAATGTTTTCGTTTTCACCATATTTTAAAAAAAGAAAAATAATGAAACTGTATTCTGTCACTCCTAACAGGAAGTTTACAAAATTCTCCATGCTTGGGATATGATAAAAATCATGTTAACAAAGAAGTTTCCTCATTTATTTAAACTATAATCTTGCTTATGACACAAAATAGCACAATTATGTTTACTTCTTCAATAATCTTCCTTTACAAATGAAAGATTAGAATGATCACTGTTAAGGTTTACCCAGGAGATTTATCATGCTTCAATGCTATAGCCTAGCAATTACACTCCTAAGTATTTATTCAAAGTATGTGAATATATTTATTCATACCAAGATACCTACAAAAATGTTCGTAACAGCCTTTTCAACAAAACAGCTTAAAACTGTTTTGATAACTCAAATCCCCATCAGTTGGAGGGGTGGGGTGTTGATACAATGGATTTCAACAATAAAATGGAATAAACTACATATTTTTGCAAAAAAATGCATGAACCTCAATAATAGTTTATTGAGGAAAAGAAGCCACAGTCTACACACATATGTACATGATACATGCAAAACATACAGTATTAGTCAGTTTATATAAAGTTCAAGAGCCAGAAGTATATCTGTGGTGATATAAATGTAAAAGTGTTTGTCTATATTGGGGCGGGGATGTGTATTAACTGGAAAGGAGGGTGAGGGAATTTTTTTACTTCACGGAAATGTTCTATGTCTTGTTTGCTCAATAGTACAATATTTAATTGTTGAGTCTCATAGAACTGAACATGTAAGACATAAATTCTATTAAAATGATCAGGTTTAAAGGAAAGGCCCATTAGAGAGCAAAGGGGAGTAGTAATATTTGCTTCTTGATTGGCAAATTTTACTCTATATGTTATATATCAAGATGTAAAGAAAAAGTTTACTAAAGAATAAAATTTAGTCAGAAACTAGCTACAACTACACATTTTTTAAAACTTAAAATGTCCTCAAATAAAATGCAGAATACTATCACTGCTCTACAGCTCTAACTGATGAGGTAAAAATGAAATCTGATTATGAGTCTGAAATTCCAGGTTTTAGTTACAGTCCAGTGTCTTTTGAAATAGCAAAGAAAAACATAAACACCCACACTTAGATTTTTCATGCGTTAAATGGAAAGGATGTAGAAAAGAACTCTTATGAATAATTTATAGGATTGGGTAACATCAAGTTAAATAATACATGTAAAAATGTTTGGAAACTTTAAACAATATAAACACAAGGTGATGCCATCTTCCTTACCAATTGCACATTAATAGGTTACTTTTAAGCAATGAACCTCACCAAAATTCTTCACGTCACCTGACAAGATTATCGGGGACACTGGCGCCAGTTATCATGGTCTACTTCTCAGCTGAGAAAAAGAAAGCTTGGGGGTTCTAGTTTTGGAATAAAGCATATTTTCACATTAGACAGATATTGGCTATAGGACTTTCTAGAGGCAATAGCATTTAACCATCTTGTCATATTTGCCACCTGAAATTAGCTCCACCTAGAAACCAAAGGCTTCTATCAATTCATACTCTCCTCTTCACTCTCTCATTTTCTTAATATTCATTCTCATTGTCAATACCGTTATCATTGATATTGTCCTTTATATCATTCATTGAACATCTATCTCACTACTATTTTGCATGGATTATATATCATTCTTGGGTGCTTACATAACAGTTTTCTGGAGAGAGCTCTGTCAGGGTTCTTTAGGGAGACAGAAGCAACAGAAGATATCTGTAAATAAAATAAAATTTCATAAAATTATCTCATGGAGCCATTGGGAACATGAGTACAAATTTTACAGGGCAGGCTGCAAGCCAGGAATTTTGATAAATGCCCTCAATGAGTTCCCAGGTGAAGCTGTCTGAACTAGAGATGGTAAATCTACCCCTGAATGCTGAAAACACTTCTTTATTTTAAACATGTTTTTTTAAAGATACTTAGAGTACATAAATATTACATAAAAAAATTGGGGATTCCCATATGTCCTGTCCCCTACTGCCCCCACATTTTCCCACAATAAGTATATCATTCATTAGTATGGTACATTTGTTATAATTGATGAACACATTTTGGAGCATTGCAGCAATATGGATTATAGTTTCATTGTAGTTCACACTCTATTCTGCAAAATTTTGTAAGTTATGACAATATATAATGGCTTGTATCCATCATTAAAATGTCATTCAGGACAATTCCCAATTCCCAAAATGCCCCATATTACACCTGTTTTTCTCTCTCCCTCCCCTTAGAACCTCCAGTGGCCACTACTTCCACATCAATGATAAAAGTTCTTTCATTGCTAGAATCACAATAAGTCTATAGTAGAATACCAGTAAGTCTATTCAGGTGCATCATTCATTTCCCAATCCTGAGGATTCTGGGATGGTGATGCCCACTCTACCTCTGCTTGAGAGGGGGAATAGATCCCATGGGTTAGATGGATGGGATTATCTTGCTTGCAGTTGCAGACTCTTGTCTCTCTGTTCCATGGGATGCTCATTATCCATCATCACCTAACTGGAGAGTAGGTGCTGCAACTCTGTTGAGATTCAGGGACCAACTGGTACATGGAGAGCCCAAAAATTTAAGTCTTTTGAACATACATCAACTCCAGTACTAACTAGAGCTTCAGATTGAAGGGACAGAAGAGTCATGTGTAGGGAAAGCACAACAGAGCCCAACTTGTCTCACTGGGGAACATAAATTCCCAAGTGGGACCAACTGGCAGAACACTAAACTCCTGAGCTGTTTTCCCTGCTTATAGTGTTTGGATGTCTCCAGATCCCTCAAGGACCCTGCTATTTGAGGCAATATTTACTTTGGCAGTCAATGAGATCCTGTTGAGATGTGCATAGGCATAGCCTCTGGAATGACCTCCTAACTCACTTTGAAGTCTCTTATCCATATAAACTAATTTGTCTTTACACTTTCACCTTTTTGTCAAGATCTTTTTCCAGTTCCATTGTTAATTGGTGATTGGTAGTAATCCCCCAGTGCCAGAGAGGCTTATCCCCAGGAGTCATGTCCCACACTGGGGGGAAGGTAAGGCATCTATACACTGAGTTCAGCTTAGAGAGGTGCCATATTTGAGCAACAAGGAGACTCTCAGGAGTTAACACTTAGACACCCTTTAATACTAGGCTAAGTTTCAACTTCAAAAGTAAAGGTTCGTAAGTACAGTTATCAATAACAAGGGCCTGTCAATGGTCCATTCTTCTTCACCAGTCACTGCCTGTACTCAGGGGATTCTTGCTGCCCCATCAGAGAATACGGCAGAGCTCTCCAGGATAGGAATTTGACATTCTTTTGGTTATTGTGTGAATCTCCACCCTCTGTGACAATGCGCCATGAATACTCGAACACATTTATATGCCTTATAGATATGCCCCAGATGAACCTCAGCCATGCATCCTTCATCACTGACACCCTGCACCAATGATCCTTCCCTGCCAAGGTTGTAACCCTTCTCTTCAACTGTTTAAATGTGATTCATTCATTGTCACTTAATGCTGAAGGTAATCTCCTCAGTTGATGGTAGATGTAATCAGCTGTCTATGTAATCAAATGACTGATGATTAAAATCTAAGAAGAATCCTTGCATTACGATTGGCCCAGTGCTTGTTTGACCAAACTAATGAGCACATTACATGGCCGAGTTGATACATTAGTCTAAGCATCTCACTGACATTTTAGGCAAGATAATTTTTTGTTGTGGGGAGGTTGCCCTGTGTATTGTGGAATAGTAGGGAAAATCTCTCATCTTTGCCTACTAGATTCCAATAATACCTCTACCAATTTCTGACAAACAGAAATAACCTCAGGTATTGAAAACTATCCCTAGCAGTGATAGTGATGGGGGCAAAATTACCCACATTTGAGGAACACAGATACAGATTAATGTATCCACAGCATAATGCCAATTAATTTTCATGAAAAATAATTTTACTGGGAATCAAAAGATCTGCATTTGAATCCCAAAATCAAGTTACTTAACTAGGCCTTTAATCCATTTGTCCATAAAGTGAAAGTAATAATCTATCAAGTTTTCCATGAATTACTGCCATTCTTCAGACTTAGTATAAAAGACTGTTCACATGCTTCCGCTGCATTTAGGATTTTAAGTCTTTACCACTACTTCATAGTAAATTACTGCATCTATTTTCCTTGAAAAACTTTTCTCAATATGCAATTAAATTGTTTAGCATTGAGCCCACTAGAATGTTAATGAATGAGGGAGGAGTCTTTTCTTTCTAGATAATTGGTTTGTGCCCCAGTACCATATGATGTTAAGTACAAGGTATATGTTCAATTCATATTTGATATGTGATGAATTGTTGCAATAATTTATGGGAAAATGCTAGAACAATTCCTAATAATTGTGCTACACACAGAGCATTTCTTTTTTCCATTGTGTATTAAAGAAGAATGTGTCTTGAAAATATTTCCCTTGTGGAGAACCACTATCTCACAAACTGGGATAGGATGTGTGATAAACAAAATAATGGCTCTCCAGAGGATGTTCATGCCCTGGTCCCCAAAATCTGTGTGCCTTACATGGCAAAAAGTACTCTGCAGACGTGATTAAACTAAAGACCTTGAGATGGAGAGATTATTCTGGATTATCTGAGTGGACTCAACATAATCAAAAGGGTCCTTAAATTTGGAAGAGGGGGGGCAAAAGAGTAGAAAGTCAGACACATGGCAGAATGAGAAGGACTCAGCCCAGCATTGCTGACTTTGAAAACGGAGAAGAGAAGAGGGCCAGAAGCTAAGGAATGTGGGTGGTTTCTAGAAGCTGGAAAAGGCAGGGAAACACATTCTTCCTTATCATCACTAAAAGGAGTACACCCTGGTGACACTTTGATTTTACCTCAGTGAGACCCATTTCAAATTTATGATCCTCAGAACTGTTAAGACAATAAATTTGTGTTGCTTTAAGCCACCAAATTTGTGGTAATATGTTATAGCCACCATAAGAAAGTAACACAAGATGATACCAACCGTTTATGCTTTTTATCTTCTGTTTTTTCCTCTGTTCTTTAACAGAAAAAAAAAATCAGTTTTCACATTTCCTAGCTTATCTTTCATTATACCTTCATTTCTATCTTTCTAATGTAAGGAAAGGAGATGTTTCCTGGTATTAGGAAAACAATTGTAGGATATAGAGAGTATAAATGAGTTTGTAATCTATTGGCATAACCTAATCACTCCATCCATTTATCCACTAAATATCATTGTGCAACTGCTAAGTACTAACATTTCACTATTCACACAGAACATAAAATATATGAGACATCTTACCTTTCCCTTACAAATTCAAATTCAATGGGGAGAGAAAAGTGAGCAAGAAATGGACACATAAAGATACAGGCATAACTCAGATATATTGTGGGTTCAGTTCCAGACCACTGCAATAAAGCGAATGTAGCAATAAAGCAAATCACACATATTTTTTTGTTTCCCAGTGCACACAAAATTTATCTTTATACTATGTTGTAGCCTATTAAGTGTATAATAATATCATATTTAAAAAAAATAAAGTGGGTAGCTTATATAAAAAGGAAAAATGCTAATCATCATCTGAGCCTACAGTGAGTTGTGGGTTTTTTTTTCTTTTTGCTGGTGGAGGGTCTTGCCTCGATATTGATAGCTTCTGGCCGATAAGGGTAGGCTGATGAAGGTTAAAGAGGTTCTGGCAGTTTCTTAAATTATGACAATGAAGTTTGCTACATTGCTTGACTCTTCCTTTCACAAAAGTATTATCTGTAGCATGGCATGCTGTTTGACAGCATTTTACCTACAACAGAACTTTCAAAATTGGAGTCAGTATTCTCAAAGCCATCACCGCTTTACCAATTAAGTTCATGTAATGTTCCAAATCATTTGTTGCTGTTTCAACAATGTTCACATCATCTTCACCAGGAGTGGATTCCATCTCAAGAAAAAGATTTCTTTGCTCCTCATCCTTTCAAGTTTAATCATGACATTGCAGCAATTCAGTTACATCTTCAGGCTCTGTCTTTGCTTCCAGTTCTTTTGCTAGTTCTACCACATCTACAGTTACTTCCTCCACTGAAATTTCAAACCCGTCTAAGTCATCCATGAGGGCTGGAATCAACTTCCAACCTCCTGTTAATTTTGACCTTCCATGAATCACAAATGTTCCTCATGGCATCTAGAATGGTAAATCCCTTCAAGAAGGTTTTTCAAATTATTTTTTTCAGATCCATCACAAGAATCACTATCTTTGGCAGCAACTACCTTATGAAAGGTATTTTTTAAATCATAAGACCTGGAAGTCAAAATTTCTTATTGATCCACGGGCTACAGAATGTATATTATGCTAAAAGGCATTAAAACAACTTTAATCTTGTTGTACATCTCCATCTCAGTTCTCGAGAGACAAGGTGCATTACCAATGAACAGTAATATTTTGAAATTATTTTTTTTCTGAGCAGTAATCTCAACATTGGGCTTAAAATATTCAGTAAACCATCTTGTAAACTGATAGGTTGTGATCAAGGTTATGTATAGAGCATATACAGAGTATTTGAATCATCATTCTTAAGGTCCCTAGTAATTTCAGAATGGTATATTAACATTGGCTTCAACTTAAAGTCACCAGCTGCATTAGCCTCTAACATGTCCTTTAAAGCTTTGAAGCCAGGCATTGACTTCTTTGTAACAATGAAACTCCTAGATGGTGTTTTCTTCCAAGAGAAGGCTGTTCAGTCTAAATTGAAATCTTTTGTTTAGTGTAGCCACCTTCAATCAGCTATTTTAGCTAGATCTGGGTAATGTGCTGCAGCTTCTATATCAGCACTTGCTGCTTCACCTTGTACTTTTATGTTATGGAAATGGTTTCTTTCCTTAGACTCCATGAACCAAACTCTGCTAGTTTCATACTTTTCTTCTGCAGCTGTCTTATCTCTCTCAGCTATCATAGATTTGAAGGCCTTACTCTGGTTAGGCTTTGCCTTATGGGAATGTTGTAGCTGGTTTGATCTTCTATTCAGACAACTTAAACTTTCTCCACATCAGCAAGAAGTCTGTTTCACTTTCTTAACATTCTTGTGTTCACTGGAGTAGCAATTTAATTTCCTTCAAGAAATTTTTCACAATTTGACTATTTGGTAAACGAGGCCAACTGTTGGTTTACCTTGGCTTTGGCATGCCTTCCTCACTAAGCTTTTTTTTTCCCTCACTAAGCTTAATCCTCTCTCGCTTTTGATTTAAAGTGAGAGATGTGTGAATTTTCCTTCCACTTGAACACTTAGAGGTCGTTGTAGGGTTATTAATTGGCCTAATTTCAATATTGTTGCATCTCAGAGAGTAGGGAGAACTGAGAAGGGGGAGATGGGTGGAGATGTCAGTTGGTGGAACAATCAGAACATACACAACATTTATTAAATTTGCTTTCTTATATGGGCATGATTTGGGGCTCCCCAAAACAATTACAATAGTAACATCAAAGATCACAGATGACTATAACAGGTATAATAAGTAAAAAAGTTTGAAATCCTGTGAGAATTACCAAAATGTGACACAGAAATGAAGTGAGCACAGGTTATTGGAAAAATGGTGCTGCTATACTTGCTTGATACAGTATGGCTACAAACCTTCGATTTGTACAAAAACACAATATCTGAAAAGCATAAGAAAGCAAAATGCAATAAAACAAGGTATGATTGCATTTTGGAAACACTATCAGATACTATAATAGAGTATTCTTAAAGTTCTAAGGAGACATACAGCCCTTCCCTAGGGCATTGTTTTGGAGTAAATAGGTACTTACTGGCCCTCACTTGTAACACATTCTCTTTAAGCTCACTGAAAAGTTCAGTAAAACCAATTTATAGAGAATTAAATAATTCATGCAATGCAGGGAAAAGACACATCTCTTTTCAAGAGGCATTAAATCTACTCTTTTCAACAGAGAAACCAAGATTAAAAGAGGTGAAAAATGATGAGAATGACCTTTTTAGTTCTAATCACAGAAATAAATCAGTGCATTGGTGATGAATTCATTAATTTTGATTAAACACTATGAAGTCATTTGAATTAATTCAGTAATCACCATCAAAAAAAGATGTGATAGAGCTCTAATTTGCACTTTGACCCAATCTTAAGGAAATGGTTATCAAGATTTTCAAGCAAGCTGATCTTATATAGAGAAGGGTCAAAACATGGAGTTGAGCAAAAGACTTATAAATTGTAATAAGGTGATAACCTACCTGCATATAGACTACAGCATCAAGGTCAGTCTAATTTTGACAGAATTGGTGGGTTCAGAGAAGGGTTAAAAAGGATTGTATTAGCAGCAAGAAGAAGGAGACTTTAGGACTCTCGGAGAAAATTTGAGATACTACAGACTCAGCATGTAGGAAAAAGGAGCTTTGGAATTTAAGATGCCAGAGCTGCTAGTGATGGTGTTGAAACCAACTAACTTTAAAATTATTTCCAGAATTCTGTTTATCAACTACTACCACACTTGCTCATGGCCTGAGGTTCTGGCAGGGATTAAATTGTCAATGCAAAGCCCAATCCATGATTATAAATCTTTCTACTTTAGGGAAATAAAAACTGCTTTGGGGCAATCATTCACAAGAACATGTTATTAGAAAAAAATAACAGAAATGACTTTCAATTTCATGTAAAATTAGATTGAGATGTAAATGAAAACAACTCTCTTCCCAAGTGAAATGTCTCCCAAGCACCACCTTGGAAGTAAGGTGACCTCATGTCCTATGCATATCTGAGAGTCTCCAAAGTTACCCTGGGAACAAACACTCAGAACAAATCAGAAAAATGAGGTCTAAGACCGGTATGCAAAGTGTACATTTTTCCCTCACTTTTAACGTTTGGAGTTCTATCCATAAATTATAACAGAAAATGGAATATTTGTATACTAGTTTTTCCATAGAATTAGAGTTTGAAAAACCACACATAAAGTTAGTATTACTTTTACCATTTTTATAAGAAAACCTTAGAACATTTAATTGAACAATTCACTGAAAACTGTATTCATTAATTGAATTAGTCATTCTGATATGTGCTGACTGGTTCTCAAGTAGACTGAGATGAAAGGGAACAGGCTCTGCACATGATTCAAAATGATTGATCCTTTGGAAAATTTCTGTTTTCAGGGTGGGATAAAAATCACAATAGACTAGCTGTGTTAAGAGATAAAGCTTTTTATCTCTGTCATTCTGGAAACCAGAAGCCTGACTGTATTGCTAGGCAGAGATCATTCAGAGAAAAGCACTGTTGATAAGAGCAGGAAGAGGGGCTTTTACATTCAGGATTTTATAAAAAAGTCACATAGATGTTTTTGAGAAACTATGAACTCTAAAATCACATGCACACCTGTACATACGCATGCCAGACTATTCAGTAGTGTATACTGTTGCCATGCTATACAGGATACTTGTCTGCATCAGTTATGAAGGTTGCCCAAGGGGATTCTGCTATAAACTTCCAGTTCCTCTAACTAATGTACTCCATTAACCAGGTAGCCAAGCAAGTAATAACTTCCATAGTTCATCCAGGCTCCTGCTTGCAGTGTTCTTGTTCTTTCAATTCCCTATGTTTTCTTTTTTCTTTTTTTATCTTTATATATATTTTTAATGCTACATTAAAAAAATATAAGTTCCCCATATACCCCCACCCCCCTCACCCCACTCCTCCCATAACAATAACCTCTTCCATCATCATGGGACATTCATTGCACTTGGTGAATACATCTCTGAGCACTGCTGCACCACATGGTCAATGGTCCACATTATAGTTTACACTCTCCCCCAGTCCACCCAGTGGGCCATGGGAGGACATAAAATGTCCAGCATCTGTCCCTGCAGTACTACCCAGGACACATCTCTTCTTCCCACTCCCTACCCTCAGCAGCTATCGAGGCCACTTTCTCCACATCAGTGCTACATTTACTTCCATGACATTCTCTTTCCATTCTGTTGTGGGCTGAAATGGTCAGTGTGTGCTTTAGCACTTCTGCTATTCAGAATTCATGCACCCTCAAAGTCCTTGCTTACAATTTGTATTTCTGTGGATGGCTTTGCTTCTCATTACTGCTTTTGCAAAATGTTTGTTTTCTGCTAGATTCATTAACTCAGGAATATATAGACATATATATCTATTTGGTTGGCCTTTTAACACACTCTTTCTTTTGGCACTTTTTCTTCCTATATTTTGCAGGTTGGATTTTCTCCTTGCTTAGCAATAGGGTGAGCTTTATTTTTTTTCCCTTTGAGGTACATTTAGTTCATGATTTGAGTCTATCTTGAAAATCAACCCCCTATTGTGAACCATCTTAACACTTCTTTTGCAATGGCTAATTTCTCCCCAGCAACAATTGAGATTGCATAGAACTTCACAATTCAGCAATTGACTATCCAATATCTTTCTTACATAAAGAGGAGTAAATACTAATTTTATTCACTGGTAAATAATTTAACTATTATAAGTTTAAATATATATATATAATATAGGTATTTGAGCCTTTCAAATTTTTTGATATGAATTATTCCTAATGCAAAGATGATTATCTGGGGGATATACCTGCTAAACCCTAAATAATCTGACATAAGCGGATTTATTATTATAAGTATCACTTTTTTCAATTTTCCCCATAATAAATTAATGGTTTTACTGAATAAACATAGGTTATCTTTAAGTTTATGAAGTCAGTATACACACTGACATTGATAATGACTCTAAGCAGGCTTTTTCTGTTATTTTGTCAGATGAACTGTATTTTATTATATCCCTCTGCTCATGCTGCTCTCGAAAAAATGACTTCACCATTATTCCTTAATTATAACAGGCATGCCTCCTACTTGGGTTCATTACATTTTGCTCTTACTTTGCCTGGAGTTACCCTTCTCCACAGTCACATGTTTCCTTCCCTAACTTCTATAGGATTTTTATTTAAACATTGACTTCTTTCTCAGACTAACCCAACCAGAAACAGCAAAATCTACATCTAGACTCTTCATTTCTCCTTTTTTCTGCTTCATCTTTCTCCTTAACATGTATCATCCACTAAATGTTATATAATCACATATATGTGCACACACACACATATATATATATACAATGCATATGTTTGTTTCCCTTATTTTCTTTCCCACTACAGTGTAGATTTTCTGTGGTTGGGGATTTTTCTGTTTTATTACCTTATATTATTCTATTTCTTCAAACTGTCTGATAGAGAAATGTTTCATAAATAGATGTTCATGAATTTAGGCTTAGGTCTATTATTTCCTTCAGGTTAGCTAGTTTTAGTTTATTTCCTTATTTCAATCATGCTTTCTTTGCACAAAACTTACTTTGGGGTTGCATTCATAGACCTTGTCTCACACTGTTTTTCAACTTCTGTAAGTGCATATAATTTTAGAGAAATAATATAAAATCTAGAGTGTCCATATCAGATTAATAATGTAGGTAGTTATTTAAATTGATATCAACTGAGAAGAAAGTTCAGTTTGATTACAAAGCAATTGTGTAGCTTTAAATGTTCAATGCTGTGTATCTTTAAACTGAATCCTTGAGAAGTGATTTCTCTTACCCCCTTTACCTGAAGGCACCAAGATTGTAATTGCTGCTGTGTAGATATACCTAATGGAAATCTAACCTACCAGTATAATGATCTCTTGAAAGAAAGATTCACTTGTATCACTATCATGCCTAAAGAAGACAGTAAAGGAACCAGTGCTCAAAGAGTATGGGAAAATATGAAGTTAAAAGAGGTGTCAGTGTTTCAGGCAAAAGCACTTTGTTTACAAGAAGTATTGTAAATTCTGTTTCAACTCCTCATAAAACGTAGAATAGAATTTTTAAATAAAATTGTAATAAGCATCTTATGGGTTCTCTGGAGGTATCAAATACATTGGAAATTATTTATTCATTAAAGAGGGCCTGAGTAGCATGAAAAAGAGTTATAGGGCTAATCTGTTCATATTTCATTTGCTTACATAAGAAGTATTTCTTCTTTTCCAAAGCAGAATAGAATAAGTTTGCATAAATAGGAGACAATTACGTATCCTCAAACTCATCTTATGTCAGTCAGTTTTTCCATAAAAATTATCAATGTATTTTCATAGCAATTGGAAGGATAAACCTTAAATGCATTTTGCTGAGTGAAAGAACCCCATCTGAAGGACTACATATGCTCTACGATTAGAACTGTATGACATCCTGCAAAAAAAATCAGATATTGCCACAGGCTGGAAGGGGCAAGGGGAGAGATGAATATGTATTTCACTGAGTACTCTTAGAGCAGTAAAGAATTCTGTATGATGCTCTAGTGTGAATACATGACATTATGCATCTGAAAAATTCCATAGAACTTTAGTTAGCAATAAAATATATCAATATTGGTTCAACAATTGTAACAAATGAGCCATACTAATGCAAGATGTTAGTAATAGGAGAAAGAATGTATGTGTATAGATATATGGAGACTCTGTACCTTCTGCACAATTTTTCTGTAAACCTGAAACTCTTCTAAGACTTAAGTTCTTTTTTTTTTTTCTGTAAGATAATTGTTCTTCTTTAGAAACAAGTACTAGTTCCTAATTTGGTCCCAGGAATTATCAACAGAACTTACGATATAGGCTGCTGGGTGAATACAAGAGCAATTCATCATTCATGTCAGTGCAGTCCTCCTTCAATCTGTAAGTATAAATTAATTGGGAGTTACTCATGAATGGTTAACAGAGGAAGGAAAAAACCCAGTCCTGATTTACAGTTGTTTTTATACAATATGCTGGCATCAAGTAGAATATCCCTGAAAGATAATATGAAGAGAAATCCTCCCATTAGAAAGACCTTGAAGGGTATATTTGGTTGAAGTTTATGATATGATTTCTTTCCCTGTCCATTGAAATCCCTCTGAGACAAACCTGAACACATGAAGGATTACCCATTACATGTCACCATTGGAGGGGCATCAACTATTAACCTTATTTTGCTGACCTTTCTTGTTCAGTAAAGGTTTTCTTTTAAGAATAAGAGCAAGTGTGAAAGTTCAGCTTGACTCATTGTTCAAATTTGATATGGAATGAAAACATATGGGAATGAACTGATTATATAAGCAGAAAATGTGGGTCAGAAATAGAATCAACATTCTTTCTTTGTTCCTTATGTGTGAAAATCGTAATAAATTTTAAAGGAAGTGCCCTTACATTGAAACAAACTAATAAAAATTTCATATGAGCTGGTGTCATTGTTGTTTTTTTGTTGTTGTTGACTTAGGACTACTATATTTTATAATTACAGTTGTTTTGACTGAGTGCCAAAATTGCCTAGTTTGAATGAAAATATGATATTTTAAAATAAGAACGTTTTAGAAAAAAAGATGGGGCAGTCATCCCAAAGTGGCATTTGATATAAATGAACATTAGAAAAATTAACATCCACTATACGTTATATATCTAAATTTCTAACTGGATGAGTAAGCCTTGATTTTGATCATTTCCCAATGTGGTATATCAGGCTTTTACAAGTTAACATGGACTTTAATAATGTAAAGGTTATATTTATTGCTGTACTTTTATGGTCAAGTGGTTTAAAGACTTCTCTGTTAAATATTAATTAGCACACAGTAATCATTTCAAAACTAGAGTATCATATCTATTTTGACACTCAGAAAGACTGAGAATTCTATTAGAAATATTGCAATTATCCCACATTTATATCTTTTTGAGAAATTTAGTTGTTATGTACTGATTTTCTCCTACATATGTAAATCAAATTATGGAAATGAAGAGAGGTTTCTTGGCTTCAATGAGATTTTGATTTTACTTTTTAAAGAATTGGCCCTGTAAGTTTGATTAAAAAGTAAGAAAAATTTATCTGAGTCTTAGAATGGAAAGTTTTAACTGTATTCATTTGGCCAGGAAGATTTACTGTGAACATCTGTACAAAAGCTCTAATCACATCATTCAGAAGCTTGTTACTGTCAAATTTTAAAGCTCATTTCTTTTACACATGAAATCTCCTTTTATTTGCTGACTCACTCATCATTATTTAAAAGCACACTAAGAGAAGAGCTGTTGTAGATCAAGAGGTTGAATGCCTGCTTCCCACATATGAGATCACAGGTTCAATCCCTGGTACCTCCAAAAACAAACGAAAAACAAACTCTCAGGGAGTGGGTATAGCTCAGTGGTTGAGTGCCTGCTTCCCATGTGTGAGGTACTGAGTTCAATCCTTGGTACCTCCTAAAAACAAACAAACAAATAAACAAAAATACAACTTTAGTTGGGGATCAGATGTAGCTCAGCAGTTGAATGCCTTCTTCCCATGTATGACGTCCTGGGTTCAATCTCCAGTACCTCCTAAAAGAAAACAAAACAAAAAATTCCACTAATAGACATCCTATTTTAATACCTCTGCCTTTGTCATATAAACTGACTTAGGTTACTATAAATTGTTTATCATATTTTAAAAAATATTCAATGTAACTTTTAATCACTCCTTTACTATATATTTGATTCTGGCCTCCAATATCACCATTCCACTGGAATCTTTAACTTTTAAACATCTTTTTGTACATTTTAGTTTTATTTTAATATTTCTATGGAAAATATTTAACACATGCAAAAATAAAGAGTATAGCATAATAAGCACATGTCCTCATCATCTGACTGCTACAATTGAAGTTTCAGAGCCATACTTATTTCCCTATCAATTTATAGTAGCCCAAATAAAATATGTGTCAAGATAGGGTATATATGATTCTTTGTATAGAGGACTGAGCTAGTAAAGAAAAGTAGCTATCAAGAGCATAAGAAGTGGATGTGGGGGGGAGCAGGTATAGAGCAGGGTTTCTCAGGTAAAAGGTCCCAGGTTCAATCCCTGGTACTTCCTAAAAACAAAATAAAACAACAACAACAACAACAAAAACAAAAACCAATGGGGATGAGGTATTATATGGATTGGATACAAGTCAAAGTCAGTAAAGAAGAAAATCTAGCTCTTCTTTAAAACCAAATACGATTCCCATCCAGGGGTGCCCTGCCATATGCTCTAATGGAATAACAACAAACCCCCGACTGCAGGGGCAATGACTAGTGAAGAAGGATGGTCCATTGATGGTCCCTTAAAATTGATAATTATGCTTAAGAGCCTTTGGTCTCAAAATTTCAACTTAGCCTAGTATTGTAGGGTGCTTAAGAGTTACCTCCTGAGAGCCCCCATGTTACTCAAATGTGGCCTCCTTCTATGTCAAACTCAACATATAAATGCATTACATTCCCACCAGCATGGGACATGACTCCCAGGGATGAGCTTCCCTGGCACCAAGGGATTGCTACCAAGCACCAACTAGCAATGCAACTTGAATAAAAGGGAGAAAAGATAAGGACAAATGAGTTTATATGGCTAAGAGACTTCAAAAGTGAGTCAGGAAATCATCCCAGAGTTAATTCTTATGCACATTTCAGCAGGATCTCATAGACAGCCAAAGTAGATACTACCCCAAATAGTGGGCCCCTGAGGGTTTGGAGACACCCAGGTCATTCCGTCATTACAGATATTTCCAGAGGTTGGTGCCTTGCCAGTGGGCCCTACTTTGGAGTTTGTGCTCCCAAGTGGGACAGAGTTGGCCTCAGTTATGACTTCTCTACCCATGCCTCTTCTGTCCCTTCTATTTGAACCTATAGTTGGTGCTGGAGTTGGTAGGTGTATATTCAAGAGACTTGAATCTTTGGGCTGTCCATGTGCCAGCATGGCCCTGAACCTCAGCAGAGTCACAACACCTATTCTCAGTTTCACTGGACTCACCCAAGACAATACGGAGGTGAGGATAGACAACAAGCATACCAAAGAACTGAGAGAGTCTACAGCTGTAAGCAAAAGAGTCCCATTCATCAGCCATATGGGATTGAGGACCTTTCTCAATTAGAAGTGGAATAGGCACCACCATCCCTGAATCCTCAGGATTGGGGAATAAAATATGAACTGGAGTAGACTTACTTGTAGTCTACTACAGACTTACAGTGATTCTAGCAATGGAAGAAAGTATATAATTGATGTGGAAACAGTGGCCATTGGAGTTGCTGAAGGCAGGGAGAGGGAAAAAGGCATGTAATATGGGGGCATTTTTGGGACATGGAATTGTCCCAAAAGACATTGCAACAACAGATACAGGTCATTATATATCCTGCCATAACCTACAGAATTGAAAGGGAAAGAGTGTAAACTACAATGTAAACTATAACCCATGCTTAGTGGCAATGCTCCAAATGTGTCCATCAATTGCAATGAATATACCACACAAATGAAAGAAGTTGTTAATGTGGGGAAGCATGGGAGGTTTGGAAAGTGGGGCATATGAGAATCCCTCATTTTTTTGTGTAACATTTTGTGTAATCTAAGTATCTTTTTAAAAGATAAAAAGTATATTAAAACAACAAATGAACAAAAACAAATAGGACATGGGATCTTAAATGTAAGCACCAATGGAATAGATATAGGGTGTTGTGATGGTTAGGCTATTGTGTCAACTCAGCCAAGTAATTATGCCCAATTGTTTGTTCAAACAAACACTGGGCTACTGTAATACAAGGGCATTTATGGACTTTAGTCACCATTGACTTTATTGCAGTGGTAAATCATAGATCACTGATTACAATTACATCAATCAGGGAGATTGATGAGTGATGCTTTATCCAATCAGTTGAATGTCTTAAAAAGGGAAGTGACTCCATCAAAGAGTGGAGTTGTCCTGGGTGGTGATTCACGGACAATTACGGGACATTGTAGATCCCCCCAGGGCCCACTGGATGGAACGTGGGAGAGTGTGGGCTATGATGTGGACCATTGACTACGGGGTGCAGTGATGTTCAGAGATGTACTTACCGGGTGCAATGGATGTGTCATGATGATGGGAGAGAGTGTTGCTGTGGGGGGAGTGGGGGATGGGGGCGGTGGGGTTGATTGGGACCTCATATTTTTTTAATGTAATTTTTAAAAATAAATAAATAATTTTAATTAAAAAAAAAAAGAGTGAAAATTTACCAGCTCGTCTTTGGACAGCCAATATCTCTCAAAACTCATCGACAACCTTCACTGGACCTTCATTGGAGCCCCTGGTTGCAGCCTGCCAGCAGAATTGGACTTGTGCATCCCCATGGCTGCATGAGAGACTCTTATAAAATCACATACTACTGACTGATATCTCTTGTTGATTCTATTTCGCTAGAGTACTCTGATTAATAAAGATGTTAAGTGTAAGCACCATGGTAACCACAAAGAAAATATTATATATTCTTTATATATAGAGAGAGAAATGAGAAAGAACTCAAATTGGTACAAAATGTAAAAATTAAATAACTATGAAAGTAAGTATTAATGGAAGAATTGAGTAGTGAATAAGATATAAGAATTCCCAAATAGAAAAATGGCAGAAGAAAGTTCAGCATTATATGTAATTACTTTAAATGTAAATTAATTAAACTCTTCAGTCCAAAAGCAGAAATTCGCAGAATAGATTAAAAGCATGACCCAAATACATGCTGTTTACAAGAAATTCATCTTAAATACAAAGACGGAAGTAAGTTGTATGTGAAAGGAAGGGAAATATATATATTATACAAATAATAACCCCCCCCCCAAAAAAAAACAACTGTGGTCCCTACGCTAATAAAAGGAAAAAAAAAGACTTAAAGTCAGAAATTCTTAAGCAGGACACATGTCAATACCTACTGATAAAATGGTCAATTCAACAATAGGACATAATAATTTTAAATACATATAAACTTTAGCTGAAGAGCTCGAAAATACATCAAGCAAATACAAACTTGAAGAGAGATATAGAAGGTTCTGCATTAATAGCAGGAGAATTTAATGCATCATTTTTAATAATGGATAGAACATCTAGACAGCAAATCAATAAGGGACTAGAAAACATGAAAGATACTCTAAACTAACTAGCCCTAGAAGATGTATATATAGAACACTTCACCCAACAGCAGCAGAATACATTTTCTTCTCTAGTTCACATGGATTATTGGCAAGGATAAATCATAGGTTAGGTCACAAAACAATAAATTTTAAAATATTGAAATCATAGTATGTATCTTCTCTGAGCTCAATGGATGAAACTAAGAATCAAGATCAGAGGGAGAACTGAAAAATTCACAAATACATGGAAATTAAACAATACACTTTTTTTTCTAAAACATTTTATTTTATTTTTTTATTGATTTTGTAAAAATATTACATTAAAAAAAAAAATGAGGTCCCATTCAACCCCACCACCCCACCCCACCACTCCCCCCCCCCCCCCCAGCAACATTCACTCCCATCATCATGACACATCCATTGCATTTGGTAAGTACATCTCTGGGCATCTCTGCACCTCATGGTCAATGGTCCACATCATGGCCCATACTCTCCCCCATTCCATCCAGTGGGCCCTGGGTGGATTTACAATGTCCGGTGATTGCCCCTGAAGCACCATCCAGGGCAACTCCAAGTCCCAAAGGCACCTCCACATCTCATCTCTTCCTGCCATTCCCCATACCCATCAGCCACCATGTCCACTTCTCCCACTCCATTGCCACCTTTTCTCTGTGGACCTTGGATTGGTTGTGTCTGTTGCACCTCTATGTCAAGAGGAGGCTCAGATTCCACATGGATAGTGGATGCAATCCTCCTGCTTTCAGTTGTAGGCTCTCTAAGCTCCATGGTGTGGTGGTTGTCCTTCTTCAACTCCATCTTAGCTGAGTGAGATGAGTCCAATAAATCCGATTGTAGGAGCTGGAGTCTGTTGAGGCTCAGGGCCTGGCTATCATATTGTCAGTCCAGGGATTCAAATCCCCTAATTATATCTTAAACCCCAACACCAACTACAATTCCAGTAAAGTAGCCTGAAAGTCTTATGAAAAGAGATCCCATCTGAGTCCAGTTTCATCACACAGAAACACCAGCTCCAAAGAAGAGCCAACTGACATGGCAGTGAACCCCTTCTGCCATGACCATAGAACCTGTGGGTCTCTTTAGCCCTCCAAGGAACCAATACCTGGGGATTGTATCTACTTTATCTGTCTCTTAGACTCTGCTCAGTTGTGCATAAGGGCAATCCTTCTGACAGCCTCCAGACTGTTTTTTAGAGACTCATAGCTATATAAACTCATTTCTTCTTTCCTTTTCCCCCTTACATTAGGTCAAACAGCATTTTAAAGTCATGTTATTATATGTAGACAGGGATATTAGGCTGATCCGCATCAAACCTTCAATTCAAGGTCATTTTCCAGTTGCATCATCAGTTGGTAGTTGATAGTGATCCCTCGGTGCCAGGGAGGCTCATCCCCGGGTGTCATGTCCCGCGCTGGGGGGAAGGCATTGCATTTACATGCTGAGTTTGGCTTCGAGACTGGCCACATTTGAGTAACATGAAGGCTGTCAGTCAATATACTTTTATACAACCAATGAGACATAGAAGAAATCACAGAAGAAATTAGGACATAACTTGAAGCAAATGAAAATGAAATCACAACATACCAAAACTGATGGGATGCAGAAAAGGTAGTGCTAAGAGTGAAATTTATAACTCAAAATTTTTACATTTAAAATGAATGCTCTCCGAGGGACTTAACTTTACAATTGGAGGAACTAGGAAAAGAAGAGCAAATTAAACCTACAGTGAGGAGAAGGAAGGAAATAAAAATTAGAAGGAGATAAATAGGATAGAGAGTTAAAAAACAATATTGTCAACAGAACCAATATTTGATTCTTTGAAAAATCAGCAAATTTAACAACTCTTTAGTTAGATTGACAAAGGAAAAGAGAAAGAACACAAATAACTAAAATCAGAAATGAAAGTGGGAAGAATTACTGTGGACCACAGAAACAAAAAGGATTATAAGATAATATTAGAAGCAACTGTATACCAACTATTATGTTTTTTAAATTTAGATGATATGGACAAATTCCTAGCATCATACACACTACTTACACTAAATCGAGAAGAAACAGAGGCTCTCAATAGATGATTAATAAGTAAAACAACTAAACCAGTCATCAAAAACCTCCCAAAATGAAAAGCCCTGGACCAGATGACTTTATTGATGAGTTGTACTAAACATTCAAAGAAGAATTAACACCAATCCTGCTCAAACTTTTCCAAAAAATGAAGAAGTAATAACATTTCCTACACTGTTGTATGAGCCCAGCATCACCCTAACAAAAGACAGATAAAAATATCACACTCTGGCAAGTGGATTTGGCTCAACTGACAGAGCATTTGCCTACTATATGGGAGGTCCAGAGCTCAAACCCAGGGCCTCCTGACCCATGTGGTGACCCGGCCACATGCAGTGCTGATGCACGCAAGGAGTGCTGTGCCACACAGGGGTGCCCCCTGCATAGGGAGCACCACACACAAGGAGTGTGCCCCTCACGCAGAGCTACCCTGAGCGAAAAATTGCAGCCTGTTCAGGAGTGGCTCCACACACATGGAGAGCTGATGCAACAAAAAAGAGACACAGATTCCCAGTGCTGTGGAAACGGAAGAACACACACTGAATGGACACAGAGAGGAGACAATGGGGGGAGGGGGAAGGGGAGAGAAATAAAAATTTTTTTAAAAATCTCTAAAAAGAAAATCACACACTGATGTTTGGAGGAGTATCATTAGTTATGGTTAACAAAGAACTGATGCCACCTAAGTGGCCACCAACAAATGATTGAATAAACAAAATGTGGTATATATATATATATATATATATATATATATACACAATTGAAAATGTCAGCCATAAAAAGGAATGAAGTTCTGATGTATATGACAATGTTAACCATGCAAATATAACATTGTGTGAAATAAACCTGATGAAGCAGGACAAATATTTTATAATCTTACTGATAAGAAATAATGAAAATAATAAAATCCATTGTGATATAAACTATAACACAGGTTCCCAGAGGCCAGACTAGGGATAGGGATTAGAGAGTAAATGCTTAATTGCACTAAGTTACTGTTTTTGGGTGACAGAAAAATTTGAGTAATGGATGGTGTTGATGGTAGAATAACACTATGAATTCTTATTTTGTATATATTTTATTTTGTATATGCTTTACTAGAATAAAAATTTTAAAAATAGAACTATGCAACACAAACAGTGAACCCTAGTGCAAACTATGGACTACAGTTAATGGCATATTTGTAATAATTTTGTTGCAATGGTAACAAATGTACACACTAATGCAAAGTGTTGATAGGGGAAAATGCATATTGTAGGGGAGTTTTATGAGAACTCTGTGTTTCCTGCATGATTTACTGTAAATCTACAATTTCTCTAATAAAAAGTGGAAGCTGGAAACTCTGGGTGAAAACATTATTCATTTTAAGGTGAGATAAATGCCTTTTATAACTAGTGACTTTGGTTACCTTAATAGTAGAAGGTTATCTTATTAGAATGTAGAAGAGCGACTAGAATATTGAAAATTATAGCAGAGGCTTATAATAAATGCTAAGGCGAAAAGTTTGGTTATAAAATATAAACAGATAATAGGATTTCTGAGGTGTATTCATAGTAACAATAGGGCTCTATAGCATGGAATTTAAGTGGTACTAGTGAAAGCACTTAGCTGATCAATTCCAATAGTCTTGAAATTTAAGAAAATAATTCAGAGAATTTAATTAGAGAATACACCTGAAATTAATATGTTCAGAGTAAAAGCAACTACATTGTGTCTGTCATCATACAAGGTCAAGAACATGAGTACTTCAGTAATGATATTAATTGGATGAAAAAGTCATTATGTCATCTGTGGTGCATACACTCATGCTTTTGGAATTCTTCTATCTCAAACATTACCCATCATAATTGTATTAGGGTTTCTCCAGGGATGTGTGTGTGTGTGTGTGTAAATATTATATTAAGAAATTTATTGTAAGTATTGACTCATGTGACTATGGGGATTGGGAAGTAGCACAGGCTGCAAGTTGGAAACTAGATGAAGGTAACGTTGAATTCCCCAGAAGAATCTGACTGATTGAAGTAGAGAAAGAAATTCTTTTTTCTGACTGTTGAAATTTTCATTTCTCCTTTAAGGAGTCCAACTGATTGGACAAGGGGACTCCTCTCCCCTTTTTATTTAAGACAATACACAAAGGCAATCTTCTTTGTGTATTGTATTAAATAGATGGAATTAGTTACAGATAAAATCAACAGACTAATGATTTAAATCCATCTTCAAAATGCCTCCATAGTAATAATCAGCTCGGTGCTTGCTTGACAAATAATTGGACACATAACCTAGTCAATGTGACACATGAAATTAACCATCACAGTAATGTACATGACCCTTGACTGCATACATAGGTTTATATCTATTTTATGTTCTGTAAATATTTTTTGTCATTAGGAATTCAAGTTTAATGCTTTATCAGGTGATGTTGCAATGACAACTTCCTGATGGTTTTCATCTGACCCTATAACCAATTTTTTAACCATTTTTGGGCACATGAAACCATGTTATGTAGTAACAAATCTCTACGTCTAAATCTCTACAGTTGCCTGATCATAGACACCTTGTCTTTATGCATTGTGCATATATCAGGAACTTATTTATTTCCATAAACTTCCAGCACCCACTTTTTCCTTTGATTGCATGACAATTTTAACATAATGTACATTTCCTCAGATGGAAAAAACGTTTAACCGGTGTATCACAGACAGTGCTCAATCAGAACAGAGGAAGGCTAAAATGCAGGATCAGGAGTAGGGTTCCTGCTGCCATTTCAAGCATTAACACATTAATTATTTGATTTACTTTGTAAAAAAATTATTTTGGTAACATGTGAACACACTATTTTCCATTTTAACCACTTTCATGTGTACAATTCAGTGACATTAATTACATTAATAAAATCCTATTACCCTCATTATTATCCTTTACCAAAACTTTTTATTCCCCGAACATTAACTCTTTACCCATTAATCAATAACTCTCCATTTCCTGAACTCCCACCTTAGCCCCCAGTAGTTACTTGATTCTTGATGCGGATGGAATTCTGAGAGAAAGTCAAGGCAGCAAGGGTTAAAGATACTTAGGAGACAGCTTTTTGCCTACTGGTATGGAAAATTCCAGTATTTTAACCACTGATATTGCTGTACAATTATATTGAGAATGAATGTCAGTTCTGCACTATCTGACAGAATGGACTTCTTTTTAACTACCTTTCCTTGGTTTACTTTTTATTTTTCTCTACCTAATTTTTAAACTGGCCTCTTTTTTGATAGGCAGGCATTGTTTAATCCAGTAATTCTAAACATTGTAGTCATACTGTAAGTTATCAAAAAATACACTGGACTTTTAAAACAACAGAGGATGTGTGTATCCTTTTTCTGTATCTTCCATATATTGATTGTGATACATTAATTTGCAAATTATTGAGGCACTATAACTGTACTCAGTAATGCAGTGGGACTGTGGAGAATGCAAGAAAGCAGTTAAGAGAACGGAGTAACTGGGCTAATGGGTAGAAGAAAATGGTGAGAAGACCTGAAAAAAGAAAAAAATTGAATAGGGTATAGTGAACTATAAGCATGGTATACCAAGAGTTTTGGCATAGGAGAAAACACATGTATGCATTATTATTAGAAACTGATGAGAAGAGCCTTGCTGAAAAAAAAAGTTTCATTTTATGGCATTGCAAGTAATATATCTGGAAATTATAATACAATTAGGGCCAGAGAGTATGGCTTTCAATAGCAAATTAATAGGTTAATCTTCATTTGTAATTTTATTTCCATAGTCTGTAACATAAAATATGTCCTAAAACTTGAAGTGTTTTTGTAAACTGTGTTTTAAGGCAATTAATTTGGAAATGATATGCAGAAATGTTAGAGGTTGGCAGAGGGTCATTAAAACAATCCAGCAATTTTAGTTCTAGGACATTAATCAGGAAGAAGGGAAAGTCATGTTTGTGATTTCAGACAGGGAGAACACTATGTCATAGGTGGCTCCTAACTTTACCTAAAATTGGCTCTAATTGCTATGGCAGTATTGAGGGTAGAATACATAATAGTTCATTGCCATTTTGTGGACTTTATATCTCAGCTTTTTAGGCCTGAATAACTTATGCTATAAAAATAAGAGAAAGATTGACAAGTAGATTCTTAAAACCACTTTTCATATTCTTAAATCAATTATGATATGTAACTCTAAATAATGCTCATCTGTCGTAAACAATCACTACTATGTAATTAATACTATTATCATAGCAATGATGGTAAAAATAAAAACAATAATAATTAACATTTTGGAGCCACTTATTATGTGCTATACAATGCTTAAGAGTTTTGTTACAAAGGGAACTACAATGATTTTTACTATAAGTGGAATATTAAAATGAGCTCCTAATACAATAAAGAAACAGACACAGGACATTTTAGTTAAGTGTTCACTACTGCATAGATTGTAGGGACTAAAAGAATACCAGTCCAAATCATCTATTAGAAAAAAATCCAAATTTCTTTGAAATTCTAAGTGCAAATTTTTATTATCTTACCAATTATAATATTAAAACTAAGCAAACATTTACTCTAGATCAATTAATGGCATGGCTAAATTATTTGTTTCATTTTAAATTATTAAAATTTAATAACTATTTTTAACTCCTTTGTTATTGATGGCCTAAACATAATTTATACACTTAATGTTACAACAAACAAACAAAACAGAATTTATCACCCTCTCTATTATACTGAAAATTTGTTCATATTTTCAAGACAAAAGTAAGAGCAAGTTAGACTAATATTTAGAGTCCTAGGATGCTTCTTAGTATCAAGCATTGTTAACACTAAGATTTAGGTATAGGGTTTTATATCAATGTTTCCTAGGTTTAGCATTTAAACAAAATGTGCTTTTTATAACAATATATGTCATATATTATATTGATCATACGTTTCCATTCCATTATCCTGAAACACTTATATTGAGCCTTTTAAAAGACAAAATTATTACCCAAAGAGTTTCTTCAGAATAATATTATCAAAATATGCAAAAACTTACCTCATTATTTTCTTCTTCATTCCTAAATTATACTTAATCTTTAAAATGGAGACAATGGAAGTCAAATTTTGCACTTATGGTAACACTTTGACACTTACTCATTTCAATGCATAACAGATTCTTCTTTCAAAATAATCTGACTGCCCTTGGACCTGAAGCTGAATGCTTAAATAAACATCCATTTTAATAGCTCATGATATTAATAATTTTATATATGTACCATTCATTTCATTGTGAAAAATAAATGAAACATGATTTTAAATTATGAAATGAATTGTTATGAATATAATTCTTATCCTTATAACTTTGTAATGTTTCAATAACATTCTCTTTTTCCTATCTTTATCACCTTTTTCTCCAACACATATACATAGAGGTATATGATAGCAGGACATGTAGATGCTAGTCATGTAATGCTGATGGTGACAGGTTTTAGTTTTATTGTTTCTAAAGGTAACATTAATAGCAATATTCTTATGATGTATATATCCAATGTATGAAAAGTTGCCAGTTTATAAAGTCAATGCACTGTTCAAACTCTGATAAGAGGGAAGTAGATATGTACCAAATGACTCAGCAGCATATTAAATTTCAAATCACCTACTATTAGCTTTACCATGGGTAATAACAAAACTTCTACTTTGTACAGAGTAAGAGGTGAAGAAGGATGATCTAGACTGTAGGGACATTTTGATTAGTCCAAATTCTCAAGAGGTAAAGGTTGGGTTGATAATTAATGAATGATTGTATGGAATAGAGCTATGGCAAACAGAGCCTTGGTAGTCTCCTCTGAGAGCTTTCTGTTAATTATTTCTGATACCCTCATAATGCATATGTGGAGTAAAATAGTCACTATCATTTTGGTCCAATAGTTCTGATGCTAACCCTATTACATAGTTTTGTTGTTTTTTGGAGGAGGAGGTGCTTGGGGGTATAGGAAAATAAATATATCTGGGTAAAACGAAACTAAATGTTGACCATGTTTCAGTCAGGTTTTGTTGCCTAATAAACAATCACAAATGCCAGTGGCACATAAAAAATAAGCATTTATTTCTTACTCACAAATCTGGGCTTACCTGAGTGGTCTCTGGATTATGGTGAAACAGTGGCAGAAGTTGATAGAAGTTAGAGACCAATCACATAAGCACCTTTGAAGGTTCAACTCATGTTATGAGCAATTACATCTCATTTTCCAAATCAAATCACATGATCAAGGCCAAAATGAAACAACAAGGAAATAAATTTACCTCGACCGTACCAAGAATGTGGATTTAAAATACTACTGCAGATAATGAAGAATTGAGAGCAATAATTCAAGCTACCCCATTCACTTTGTTCTCTTTCACACTAAGGAGAAATCTGTCTTACCGCTTTCCTTTTCAGGAAGGAGCATTCCATCTTGGCTTTTCACTGATTCTAAACCCTTATTATCCAACTTGAATGTGGGAGAACTGGAATGCAAGAAATTAAAGGTATAATTTCTTTGGGATGGAGGAAGAGTAATGGTTGGAAAACAATATCATTTTAAAGAGATGATGGGGAGGAGTTAAAATGAGGTATGGAGAGATCATGCCTCTCGTGCAAGAGAAAATGTCTGCATTGAATTGAAAAGACACAATTTAAATGATTCTAAATAACTGAAGAAAGAGGACAAGGGAATCAAGTCCTTTGTAATGTCATATGGTATTCATAGGACACATGGCTTGATGACTGAGAGTACTTGGCTTCTAAGCTAATGTTCAAAAATATAGGATAAGAAAGCGAAGGGGAGAAATGTGTTATGCAGATTTGTTATGAAAAAAAAAATGTTTTTTGGGATCATTCCCAAGACTCTGAACAAGGATTGGGTTGTGTGTGTGTGTGTGTGTGCACGCGTGCATGTGTGTGTTTAATATAAGACTGGCCCTTTTTCACTGGAGTAGAATAAGTCCTCTCCAGCCTCAGGCACTTTAAAGGCCAGGGCAAGAGTATGTGGAGTGGCATCCAAAAATCCAAAGAATCTACACTCTTACAGTTCTTACAGGTATTGTCTGTCCTATTCCTTTTACTCAGCACTTCCTTTGTTCCTGTAAACATCTTTCAATCTTGCTTGACCCCTTATACCTATATTCTTTTACCTACCATACAATAAAATATATTAATATTTGTGAGCAGTTAGGAGTTGAGTCTTATTTGTAGCTGGCCTTTTATAATAAAAGTAAACTTTCAAAGGGGAAATGGGGGGGAAAAACAACTTATCATTGAACTAGCTTATTTGTATCAGACTTCCAGACTCATCCTGTCTTATTCTTCACAGATAAAGGGGGCACCAGTTTCCATTGTTCCCATCTTGGTCACAGAAGCACTATCTGCCAGTATATTTTCTTATATCAGTTGATTTTCAGGATATCAGGTGACTCTTCTTAGTCCTGGTAGTCATTCATTTAAAACAGAACAAATAATATTTACATTTATATCCGAAGGTGATTATAAGGATCAAAACACTGTAACATATCATAGAAATCAATTGACTGATTCAGGGGTGCAGAAGTATCATTTACTTTTAATTTTCTATAAATCAAGCTGATTTATCATTCTGAGTCTTTAATCCACTTAGTTGGCAGAAACTCTGGTTATGCCAGAGTTCTGAAAGAAGATTCTCATCTATTCTTTGGCCATAAGAACATTCAAGTCATTGCTGAGAAATCCTTTTTACCTTTCCCAGGACCCTTGCAGTTCAAGCAGTGTTCTGCTCCAGTGCCCCCCTTAGCATTTGGAATCCCTTGCAAGGCTACTTTGATTACCTGCACACATTTTACTTTCTGAGATGTTGCCTCTTCTTGAAGAATACTGCTTTTGGACCCATAGATTTCTTAGTCCTCAATCTTTCCCTTAAATAGAAGAATAGCTTCTCTCTTGATGATGGTCAGGGTAGTCTATGAAAAAAATCTCCACTATTTTAGAATCTTGTACCACTTTTATCACTTGTTTTTGGTGGCAACTTTGTTTTAACTCCACTACTTGCTTATTAGCTATGTGCATTTTTGTTCTACAATTTCCGTGGTTAAGGCTTAAAATAAGCATCTTTTACTTATCACAGTCTAACTTCAGATAATATTATAAATTTAGTATAAAAATCATACATGATATTGCATATTATTCACAGTCTTTGTGCAATGGTTTTTATTTATTTTATTGAACATATGTAAATTTGTATAAACATTATTTTAATTTTTCTTTTAAATAATAAATTGTCCTTGGTCAAATTTTTAAAAATAAGGAAAATTAACAAGACTCCTATGCAGAATTATAGCGTTCTTTCTCTTTCTAGCTTCCTTTTTCTACCCATTTTCCCTGACTGAGTTGTCAAACTACACTTTCTTTCTCCTCAACATAGTGAGATCGCTAGAAGATTTTGCTATGACCCATTAACTTCCTTCAGATAGTAACTTGAGCCAATCATAGTAACCTGAGCCAATCACGGTTTCTTTCTTTCTCGGAAATCACTGAAATAAGTTATTTTATATATTTTTTCTGAGTTTTAGTAGTTCATAGCACAAGGCAATTGCTATAGGAGCTAAAGCAGAAGTCTAGAGGCAGGGCAAAATAATTCTAATACTATACGCATTCTGTATCAAAAAGAATATGAAGGAACACTTGAAAACTCATTTTATGAGATTATCAGTACCCTGATACTAAAACCAAACAGACATAAGAAAAGAAAATGTCAGACCAATATTCTGTATAAAACAAAATCCAGCAATATATAAAAAGGATAACATCTGGTCATTAAATGGGTTTTATCCAAGAAATTCATCATAGTGGATTAATACTTGAAAAGCAATCAATACAATTTACCACAATTACAGACTATAAAAGAAACAAATGTGATCATCGCGATAGAAGAAAAAAATAAAAATAAAAACCAAAAAAAAATCATTTGATAAAATTCAATACCTATTCAAGTTCCTTAGGCAACTAGTAAAGAAGCACATTCTGATAAAGGGCACATCCCAAATATTTACAGCTAAAATATACTTAATGGTTAGTGTGTTTCCTCCAATATCAACAAAACAAGGATATCTACTCTTACCATCTTTTTCAACATTGTACTAAGATCCTAGCTATAAATCAAGAAAAACCAGTAAAATCCATACGTATTGGAAGGAAAATAAAACTGTCTTTCTTTATAGACCACAGTATATTCTACATGGAGAAATTCTAGACATCTACATATATGGTAAAAGAATTAATATGTGAGTTTAGCAAGTTCACAGTGTACAAAATCAATATAAAATGTCTATTGTATTTCTATATTAACAATGAACATTTGAAAACATAAGTTAAAAACTACATGACTTTTACAAAAGCATTCAACAACATCAAATTCTTAAAGATAATTTTGTGAAAATATTTCCAATACCTCTACGTTGAATTATTCCAAACACAGCTGAGAGAAGTAAGGAAGGCCAACAAAGCTAAGAGAGATGCATCACATTTAAGGATCAGAACAGTCAGTATTATGAAGATGTCAATATCCTCCTAAACTGACCTATTGATTCACTATAGATTCAATATAATCCCAATTTAAACCCTAACAGGGGAGAGATATGGCTCAAGAGGTTGAGGATTTGCTTCCCACATGGGAGGCCCTGGGTTTGGTTCCCAGTGTTGCCTAGGAAAAAACACAAAACAGAAAAACAACAAGGAGCAAAAACAAACAAAAACCAACTCAGGAAAGCCCATGTGGCTCAGTGGTTGAATGTCGGCTTCGCACATGCAAGGTCCCAGGTTTAATCCCTGGTGCCCAGTACCTCAAAAACAAACAAACAAGTAAACAAACAAACAAAACTCTATCTGATTTTTGTAGAAGTAAATAAGCTGTTTCTAAATGGACATTTTGTTGCACCTCTGCTTTTCAACCTGAATTTTAATGTAATCTATTTCAATTACAGTACTTTAATAAAATCCATGTAACAAGGGAAAAACAGAGGAAAGGTAGTATGATATCCAATATTTTCAGAGTAGCCGAATTAAAAATGTGCTTTGCCAAAAACAAAAGAATGAAGAGACAGTCAGAGTAAAATTTACATAGATGTTCATAAAAATAAAAATTCTAGCATATGCCATTAGCAGGAGTAAAAGCAAGATTTAATCATTGAGTTCACATGTGCTTTTCAAATCTAGCAAGGGACAGTGTCCTTTAATACAAAATACCACACAAATATTTTAATATTTCTATACATTCATTTATCCTTTAGCTATCAAAAATGCTTTATTTATAGAAAATTGTGTGTGTAATCGGAAAAAAGATACGATAAAACAATGCACAAAGATTTCATGAACATAATATTAGAGGACACATATTCACTTGCAAACACAATCACAATCATACATTTAGCAAGATAATTCACATGAAAAATATTCATGTTACAGGACCTGAAATATAGAGAAGTTAAATATCATTCTCAAGCTTGGAAACTTGATGACTTTATGATGGCAGTACCATGATGTCAACTCAAATCTATTTTGTTTTAAAACTTTGAAGTGAACATTTTCTAACTATATGTGCACACATATACACACTTAGACTCAAGTTTTCAAATTTAAAGTATTCCTTAATGACAATATCTGTGAATTTTTTCATATTTCAATTAGCTCTTTCACATAATACAAATGCTACCTTTCTAAGGAATTGAAAGTAAATTTTTAAAAATAAGAAATTTCCTTTAAGAAAAAGAAAATTTAACCTTTTGTGCTTTACAATAAAGATAGTCTAATAGTAGGATCCTTATATTCATCAAATATTAAAAGGTCAAAAATTTTTGGAATTGACTCAACAGAGATGGGAAGAGAAGAAGTGAACATATTAAGATTTCATAGCACTCTGGAAAAGAAAAAATGCAACAGTAGCTGATGGAAGATAAGGAGTCAAGGGAGTTAGTTAGTTAATTTTTGAAGATAGTGTAAGATGTTCATATCCTGAGGTTAATGAGAGAGAGAAATGAGCATGGAACCAGGAAAGGTGAGGGCAATCCCTGGAAAATGTTCTTGAATAGATGAGAGTAGATGAAATTTGGTCACAGGCAAAGGAGAGATCCTTTTAAGAACCACAGACAGGGCATCTGGAATAACAGGGGAGAAAAGAAAATATGTGATTATATATGCAATGGTTTTGTAGTTGTACTACAAGGAATACATCAACGTGGTCTTTTTATTCTGTTTCAGTGAAATAGAAGTAATAAGAGGGTAGAACACACATATACCCTGTACAGAAAATAGTTAATCTGGAAGGCATTAACACTGCTATCCTTAGAAAGACTTATTGGCAAGGTCAGGCCTTGGCTAGTGTCTGGGAACTTGTATTGTGAGAGGATTTACAACATTCCAAGAGCTATTGAGAGTAGTTTACTCTGCCAAAACTATTTGTTCAAATAATGCAGTTTACGCTGAACACCTGTGTGATGGTTAGGTAATGTATCAACGCCACCAGGTAATGGTGCCCAGTTGTCTGGTCAAGCAAGCACAGGACTAATTGTAATACAAGGATATTTCCTGGACTTTAATCATCAGTGAGTTGATTGCATAGATGGCTGATTACATCTACCATGAACTAAGGAGATTGCCATCCCCCTCAGTGATGTCTCATCCAGTCAGCTGACAGCCTTAAAGGGGAAGTGATTTCAGCATTGAGTGAGAGAATTCCTATCTCTATGTCAGACAGCCAGTGTCTCTTGGGAACTGATAAAGAATCTTCATCTTAGGCCCTGGTTTGCAGCCCGCCCTGCAGAATTGGGACTTGTGCATTCCCACAGTTGCATGAGAGAATTTTATAAAATCTCAAACTATTTACAGATATCTCCTATCAGTTCTGTTTCCCTAGAGAACCCTGACTAATACACCCTGTTTTCCTTCTGGGAATCTGGAAATTTAGTACATGCTAGGCAGAAGGTGCTTCTCTTTTCAGAAGCTAATAAGTATCCTGGGTACCAAGACTATGTAAGCAATATTTCACACAGGTTGTCACAACTCATTGCTGGAGCAATAAAACATATCTTGGATGAATTTGTTGGAAGAAGACTTTCAGAAGTTTGTGCCTGGTTTGCCCTGAAATTCACCCACGTTCCTTTCTCCTTTGCAGATTTTGCTTTGTATCCTTTCACTATAAAATTCATAGGTGTAGGTATAACTATATGCTAAGTCCTGTGAATCCTTTTAGCACATCATAAAACATAGGGGTGGTCATTGGACTTCTTGGCTCATACACACACACCTGCACCTGAACCTACACCTGTATATGGTTCAAATATTAAACAATCTGGATCAATAACTTAATCTATGATGAGTAGACCTGTTTTCTCCCAGTGTTGAGAAAATTTTATTCAACTATTAATGTATTTATAAATCCAAGTTAAAGTAATAAATGTGACAAAATAGTAGTAAAATATTAAAACTATTTTAATTTTTAAAATTCCTAAAAATTTAAATAGGTTTAGGACATGAGTTAAAATTTCAGAATTAATGATATCTTGGGGTTGGATATGAGGAATCGGTTGTGGGCTTTAATATACTAGCTACTTACAATTTGACTGCCAATGATAACAAGAATTAAAAATGTTGGGTAGGAAATAAAAAATAGGAATACTTTGTTAAAGAATATAAAAGTTGGAGTCAAAAATATAAAAAGAAAGGACAGATGTAAGAAATTGTAACTTTATGGAAAAATATAGAGCTCAAAGTAAAAAAAAAAAAAAACCTGATATTTTAAGCATCAATCTAGAGATTAACAGAGAATTAAAGAACTTCAAATTCTATCTAAAGACATTTCTCAGAATTCAAGACAAAGTCAGAAGAGATAGTAACTAAGAGAAGATAGGTGATGTCAAATGAGATTTAACATTTGAGATCAGAATTTTGGAATAATATAAAAAATAGACTGTGAAAGAGGCAAAATATGAAGGAATATGTTTTATGAAAAAATGAAAGATTTCTTATACTGCTTTGTTAACAGTAAGCACTATAAATAAAATGAAGTTCACTGACAATCACTTAATAAAATCACAGAATGTCAAAATCAAATAGATCTCAAAACAAAACAGCAACTGTGAATAGAAAGGGTACTCACAAATAACAACAAACAAATCAATACAAATTTATCAATAGAAATAGTGAAAACTATAAGACAGTATAACGGCGTCGTCATGTATTAACAGAGATAGAAATTCCCACACTAAAATTTCCCTCCGTTTAATGCAAATTCTAGAATGAAAATGAAATATAATATTTTATACTAAAAAGTAACAATTTACTATTAATAGACTTCACTAAAATAAGTTTTTAAAGGCTATACTTCAAGAAAATGGAAAATGATATCTGAGTAAATGTGAAATGCAAGAAAAAAGATGAAAATGGTAAACATATAAGTAATAATAAATGTTTACTGTATTAAAACCAATGAAAATATCTAAATAAATTTGATGGTATAAAAACATAGCTAAACAAAAAGTTGGACATTTCTAAACATAAAAAAGAACAGGGATAAGGGGAGTTAAAGTGCTATAAGATCCTTAAGGGAGTGAGGGGGATGGGGAATATATGGGGACCTCGTATTTTTTTAATGTAACATTAAGAAAATAAAGACAAAAATAAATAAATAAATAAATATAAATAAAGTTACAGACTATAGTCTGGCATATTTTGATGATTAAAAAAAAGATCCTTAAGGGAGAGATATTCGTAGTTTTTCTAAATATGTAATAACGTTTTCAAGAACAAACAATAAATAGAAGAAATAGAATGAACTAGAATGTAAATGTCACTCAGTCAGAAGAAAAAAAAATTGCTCTGCCTTTAATATGGAATTTAGCAAATGTAGATGCTATATCCATATCACTTAAATCATTATTGGAGGTGAATTTCTTGTACTAGCATGTAATTAGGTCAGGGTTTTTATTTTGTTGCAGGCTATTTGTTTTTTAATCTATCCTGATCATCTCCATTCTCTTCTTTTAATGGGTGTATTTAGACATTTTATAATTAATATAATTATTGGTATATTAGAGTTTGTCTGATATTTTTTATTATTTTGGATTGTTCCCTTTATTATTCATTTTTTCTTATTTTCTGTTTTCCTGTATTTTATTTATACCATCTTTGCACTTCATTTTGATATGTCTATATGTTTTCTGAGTGCATTTCTTTGAATATGTGTGTGCTGGTGGTTGCTCTAGGTACTACATGATACTTACATAAATTTATCAAAATTTATTATTGTTGACAAATTTGAGTAAAGTAGAGAAAACATATCTCTTTAAGCACCTTTACCTACCCTCATTTATAAATAATTGTCTTAAATATTTCCTCTATATACTTTGAGAACCATATCAGACAATGCTATGAGCCCTTAAATTGCTATTGTTTAAGCTAACCCATTGTATGGTCTTTGTTTTAGCAGCCAGAAGACTGACAACAGAATTATTCTCAAGAACAATCAGGGACCTTTGCGTTGTTACAGGATGGCCACCACTGCCACCACATATTAATGTTCCTCTAATTTCAAATCTCATTTAACAACATTTTCAGGAAAATTTTATCCTTGAAGTCTCTATTGCCATCTTGTCAGTATTATATCCAATTTTACTGAACTTCTACTTTTTAATCTTTCTCTTCCATCACCAGATTATATGGACTTTACATTTAAGTTTTATTCTGGGTTTTGTTCTAAGATATTATTTAGTAATTGGTGTTTAGCCATATTGCACTTAAGGCCTTGTTCATGATTTTTTTGATAGCCATATGGAGAACCTGAGGATATGAACAGGTTAGGTACAAATCTTTTAATCCTTGAAACAAAGGTCTGGGGAGGAGTCAAAGAAATGAATCTTGATTGGGGATAGACCACTGTTTCTTTTCCTGATCATAATTGATATCTTACCCGGATCCCAGAAAATAAAACAAAATTCTAGTTTGATGTTGCCCTGAATTTTCCTGACATTTTTTTGGACACCACATTCTCCTTCAAAATATCATTGCCCTCTTGATATCAGGACATTTTCTACTATTCTAGACCATTCTCCTTTCAAAGATGACATATAAGGTATTCTTTGCATTAATATGTATTACAAGTGATTATACCTTGTTTTCATTTAGACTGGGTTTGCTCAGAAACAGGGAGATGATTCATACATCTTTACAGCCACCTTATAAAGTTATAGCCAAGCAGAAAATACTGCCAGCGACAATCAAGTAAACATGATTGTTAAGATATCATGACCTTTCGTATTTAACAAAATTTTACACCTTTTTGTTTGATTTGGCCATTTCCCAGTTCTATGACCTTGTTCTATGGCTTGCCATTAGCAAGTACAAGAATTACCTAATGCATTCCATAAAGACTTTTCCAACCTAATGAGAAAAATGAATTTTCTCTTTGGATTTTTAAAGAAGGTTTTTAACTATTGCACATTTTAACTTTTCATCAAATTAAAAAATGGAATAGTGAAGAAGGAAAACTTTTAAACTACATTTTAACAATGAATTATATATTTTAAAAAGACTTTCAAAATTAATTAAAATTAAAATATCATGAGTTTTTTCACTATCAGTCATTAATATTTCAGACCTCTAAGAGAAATTTTGTTTTATAACAAGGACTAAATTTAAGTGATAGTATTTTACCAGGATTTACTGCTTTATCTTCAACCCAGAAGATCTCTAGACTTTAAAGATTTCAAAGTTCTGAAAGAATTGAACATACCCCTTATTAGAAGATGTGCACAAAAAGAGCTCTATTAGTAAGATATATTCACTACTCCTCTCACTTAAGGTGTCCTGCCTCCCTTTTTTATATGAAGATGATGTTTACCAATGCCATGTAACTGCAATATTTCTGTTCTTCAAGTGAGATACTACAAAGCAACAGGCATGAAATAATCTCCTGACAGTTCAGTACAAAAGATTCTAAATCATATCATTCTTCTATTCCATTTTTTTCCTTCTAAGCTTTATTTATTTCAAAATGTTACAACTTGGATACATTTGACTAACTTAGAATTAAGCATATTACAATTAAACTTATGATAAAAATGGATAAAAAATACAAATAAAGAAGGAGGAATATGAGAGATTTTGTCCTGCAAAGGATTATAGTGATGGTAAAAGATTTATATAACACATGAGTTGATGTTTCTTTCATCATAATCCTTGTTTTTCCAATTTTCAGTTTAGTTCAATGCTATCCTTTTTTTTATACTTTTATTAGAGAAGTTATAGGTTTACACAAAAATCATGCAAAATATGCAGATTTCCCATGTACACGCCCCATTATTGGTCACCTTGTCGTAGTGTGGAAGCTTTGTTACAGTTGATGAAAGAAAGTGATTATGATTAATTATAGACCATAGTTTGCTATAGGATTCACTGCTTGTGTTGTATATTCATGTTGTATATCTTACTGTTTTTTTAAATCACCTTTATTAGAGAAATGGTGGGTTCACAGAACAATCACACATAAAATGCAGGATTCCCATATATTACCCAAACACCAACACCTTGCGCTGGTATGGAATATTTCTTACAATTGATAAAAGCACATTTTTATGATTGCACTATTAATTAATATTCATGGTTTAACTTAGGGTTCACTGGGTAGTGTAGCTCCATGGATTTTACTTTTAATTTTTATTCTGCTACCATATATATAATCTAACATTTCCCCTTTAAATCATATTCAGTTATATATGTCAGTACAATTAATTGTGTTCACAATATTGTGCTACCCTCATGACCATCCATTCCCAAAACATTTCCATCATTCCAAATAGGAAGTCTTACACTGGAAGGCTTAACTTCCAATTCCCTATCCCCACTCTATGCCTTGGTATGCTATATCCTTGATTTGATTCTATGACTTTGCTTATTCTAATTGTTTCAAATCAGTGAGATGATGTATTTGTCCTTTTGTGCCAGGTATACTTCACTCACCATGATGTCTTCAAGGTTCATCCATGTTGTTGCATGTATCAAGACTTCATTTTTTAAAAAGATGAATAATATTACACTGTATGTATATACCATGTTCTATTTATGCATTCATTAGGTGATGGACACTTGGGTTGTTTCCATTTTTTGGCAATTGTGAATAATGCTGAAATGAACATCAGCATGCAAATATCCTTTCAAGCCCCTGGCTCACTTCTTTTGGGTATATGCTTAGCAGTAGGATTGCTGGGTCATATGTTAATCCTATAGGTCACTTTCTGAGAAAACACCAAGCTGTCTTTCACAGCAGCTGCACCATTTTACATTGCCACTGGTATATAAAATGGTATGAGTGTGTGTTTCAAGTTCTTCACATCCTTTCAACACTTGTTATTTTTCGTTTTTTTAAAATATAGCAGCCTTTTCAATGGGTATGAAATGGTATTTCATTGTGTTTTTGATTTGCATTTCCCTGATGACTAATGATGTTGATCATCTGTTCATGTGCTTATTGGGCATTTGTATCTTTTATTTGGAGAGATGTCTGTTCAAGTTTTTGCCCATTTTTTAAGTTGAGTTGTTTTTCTTTTTGTTATTAAGTTAAAGGATGTCATTTCATATCCTGGATTTTATCCTTTTTGGAGATATGGTTTCCAAATATTTTCTCCCATTGTGTAAGTTGTCTTTTTTACTTTCAGGATAAACTTTAATGATCAGAGTTTTTATTTTTATTTTTATGAGGTCCCATTAATCTATATTTTCTTTTGTTGCTTGTGATTTGGGTGTAAATTCCAAGAAACCACTGCCAACACAAGGTCCTGAAGATGCTTCCCTGCATTTTCTTCTAGGAATTTGATAGTTCTATCTCTTATATTTAAGTCTTTGATCCATTTTGCATATATTTTGTATGTGGTATGAGATAGGGGTCCCCCCCCCCTTTTTTTTTTGCAAATAGAGATGTAGTTTTCTCAGCACCATTTGTTGAAAAGATGATTCTTTCGCAACAGATTAGTCTTTGCCTCCTTGTCAAAAATCAATTGGCCATAAATGTGAGGGTTGATTTCTGAGCTCTCAATTCTATTCCATCTGTCTTTGTATCAGTACCATGCTGTTTTGATTATTATGGTTTTGTAATAAGTGATAAGATGGGGCTGTGTGAGTTCACCAATTTCATTCTTCTTTTTCAAGATGGCTTTTGCTATTCTGGTTCCCTTCCCTTCCATATCAATTTTATGATTGGCTTTTGTATTTGTGCAAAATAAAAATTTGTTGGAAATTTGATTGGGAATATCTTGAATGTATAAAATGCTTTAGGTTTTTCTGACATCTCAGTGATATTTATTCTTCCAATCCATGAAAATGGAATATCCTTCCACTTTAGTTCTTCTTTCTTTTCTTTTAGCAATATTTTGTAGTTTTCTTTGTAAAAGTCCTTTGCATATTTGGATAGATCTATTCTTACGTATTAGATTCTTTTAATTTTTATTGTGAAGAGACTTTTTCCTTGATTTGTTCTTCCAATTTTTTAACACTTATGTTGAAGTTGTACCCCACCACTTTACTGAATTCATTAGCTCTCAGAGCTGTGTTGTAGATTTTTCAGGACTTTCTGTATATAGGATCATATCGTCTGCAAATAGGAAAGTTTTACTTCTTCCTTCCCAACTTGGATGCATTTTTTTTCTTTTTTACCTAATTGCTCCGGCAAGAACTTCCTGTACAATTTTGAATAACAGTAATAACAGTGAACATCCTTGTTTTGTTCCTGATCTTATAGGGAAAGCTTTGAGTATTTCACCAATAAGTAGAATGTTAACTTGGTTGTTCATATATGCTCTTTGTCATTTTGAGAAAGTTTCCTTCTATTCCTAGTGCTCTAAGTGTTTGTATCAAGAAAGTGTGTTTTATTTTGTCAAATGCTTTTTCTGCATCTATGGAGATGATTGTGTATTTTCTTTCCTCCTTCATTCTGTTGATGTGGTGCATTATATTAATTGATTTCTTATGTTGAACCAACCTTGCATACTGGGAATAAATCCCACTTGATTATGGTGTATGTCTTTTAATATGCTGTTGAATTTGGTTTGCTAGTATTTTGTTGAGAATTCTTTCATCTATACTCATAAGAGATATTGGTCTATATTTTCTTTTCTGTGATATCTTTATCTGGCTTTGTTATGATAGTGATGTTAGCAAAATTGAATGAGTTAAGAGTATCCCTCCTCTTCAATTTTTGGGATAGTTTGAGCAGAATTAAAGTTAGTTATTCTTGGAATGGTTGGTAAAATTCCCCTGTGGAACCATCTGGTCCTGGATTTTCCTTTGTTGGGAAAAAAAAGTAAAAAAGATAGGCAATTTTTTTTTTAATGTTAAATTTTTTCCTTTTTATTCTAGTAATAGATATACGATCTAAAATTTTCTTTTAACCACATTGAAATATATAATTCAGTAGTGGTGTTAATTATATTCACAGCATATTTCCTTTCTAAAATTATCTAATGGAATAGAAAATGACTATATTCTGTCATGCTGACACATTTTAATTATATGAAGTAAGCAAATAGCAAATGCCCAAAGAGTCTTTCTTAGCTTGCTTCATGGATTTTCAACAGCTACTTCCCACACATTGCCTATGCTGGCACAGATATCAAACATGCAATATGGATATAAACTTCCTGATATGCAAAATGAAAAGGGAAGTTTAATGTTAAACATTTTCCATTATAGAAATAAAATCCATGGAAATAATATTTAGATGGATTCAATTCTAAATGACTTTTCTAATTTTTATTGGGGAATGTTTATTCATGATGCCTTTATATAAATCCTTGGAAATAATTTTATATTAACTCTGAAATTTTTTTTAATGCTTAAGTTAAATATTTCATTATTTTTAAAGAAGCTTTAGATTACATAAATGTTACATAGAAAATATAGGGGATTCCCATATATCGCACCCACTCCATCTCCAAAAATTCCCCCCATTAACAAAATCTTTCATTAGTGTGGTACATTTGTTACAATTTATGTGTAAATATTGAACCACTGCTACTAACCGCAGTCTATAGCTGAGATTATTGTTTATACTTAGCACTGTAAAATTTTATAGGTTGTGACAAAATGTATAATGGCTTGTATCCATCATTGCAATATTGTGCAGAACAACTTCAATTTCACAAAAATGACCTGTGTTACACTTATTCTACCCTCTCCTCCCCCTCAAAACATCTGGTGATCACTATCTTCACATCACTGTTATAAGTTCCTCCATTACTAGAATAGTAATAAATCTAATTTAGTCCACAGTTGCATTCCCATCTTATGTTTGTTCATTCCTCAGTCTTGAGGATTTGGAGGTGATGATGTCCACTCTACTTCCAGATGAGAGGGGACTTAGATTCCATGAGGCAGGTAGATGGAATTGTCTTGCTTGCAGTTGTAGATACTCTGTTTTTTGGGATCGGTGTTGCCCATACTTTTCCTTTTGTTAGTTATCCTGGATGAGTCTGATGAACTGGAGAGAAGGTGTTGGCTGCAACTCTGCTGAGATTCAGGGCTCAATCAGAATAGGAACAGCCAGAAGATTTAAGTCTGTGGGATATGTGTTTAATGAATAGTATTAATTCTAGTTTCAAATAAAAGGGACAGAAGAAACATGTGTAGGACAGTTATAAATGAGACTAATTCTGATACTTTGGGGTAATAATATTCCAAGGTAAGGTCCACCTAAGGGGTGCTGATTCCCTCGGGGTTGTCGGCCTTACCTATAGGGTCTAGATGCCTCTAGAGTCTTCAGGAGCACCCCTGATTAAGGCACTATTTACTGTGGTAAATCCTCCCAAGATGTGCATAAGCATAACCTCGAAAATTATCTCCTGACTCTCTTTGAAATCCTGTAGCCATAAAAACTCATTTGCATCTAATATTTCTCAAATTTGGTCAAGATCCTTTTCCAAATATATTGCAAGGTGGCACTTGGTAATAATCTCTTGGTTCCAGGAAGGCTCATGCCCAGGAGTCATGTCCCGTGCCTAGGGAAATGTAGTGCATTAATATACTGAGTTTGGCTTAGAGAGAGGACACATTTGAGCAGCAAGGAGGCTTTCAGGAGGTAACTCTTAGGCAATATTTATTAGTAGACTAAGTTTCCATTTCACAAGAACAAGGTTCATAAGCACAAGCATCAATATCAAGGGCTTGACATATTGGTCTGTTCTCCTTCACTAGGTACTGTCTATGTACTCTACAGATTCTTGTCACTCTATTAAATTGTAGCAGGGCTTCCTAGGATGGGAATTCAATATTCAGTCAGTTATTGTATGGGTTTCCACCCACTGAGACCACACCTCATGACCATATGAGCACATTCAAATTTCATAGAGACATGCCTCAGGTGTACCCCACCCCACACATCCTTCCACTACTGACACCACACACCAGTAATCCTCCCCTGCTACAGATGCAACCCTTTGCAAACCAAAACCTCCCTCAAAACCAAATAAAAGCCAAATAAAATAGTAATAAAATTAAATTAAATAAAATTTTAAAAACTTTTAAATAAATTTTTTGTATTGTGCCTTTCATTACCATAAAATCTGTTATCCTTTATGTTTGTTGACAATTTCTTCTGTATGTTCCCCCAGTGCCTTATTTTTTTCCTTTATTTTCTAAGCTTTAGGTAACTGAAAAGTCACATAGATAGATAATATAGGGGATTCCCCAGCGCCCCACACACTTCCTCCCCTACCAACATCTTACATGAGTATGGTACATTTGTTACAATTGATGAACAAATACAGAAACATTGCTACTATGGTCAATGGTTTACATTATGGTTTATATTTTTCACCGTGCACTTTTCTAGGTTCTAATTAAACATATCCGTCTGATGGCCTGTATCTGTCAATGCAAGATCATAAAGAACAATTCCAATACCCCCAAATTCCCTATGTTCCACCCATTCTTCCTGCCCTCTCCCCTTGGAACCTACAGTAACAAGTAAGTTTAACATTTTTAAGAATAAGGCTCATAGTTACTCATATTAATATTGAGGACTTGACATACTGGTCTGGGTTTTTTTTGTTGTTTGCTTTTGTTGTTGTTGTTGTTGTTCTTGTTCTTTTTATTAGGCATTGCCTATGTACTTGAGAGAGTCTTGCCATTCTATTTGAGAACAGAGACGGACTAGCCAGGATGGACATTTAATATTTTCTTATTGTGTTGTCTCCACCTGAGATAACACCCTTTGACAAGATGAACACATTCATGATTCATATTCTCTAGAAGCATGCCCCAGGTGCACCCTTTCACACATATCCCCCCTCTACTGACATCCTGCACCAGGTACCCTCCCCTGCCATAGTTGCCAAAAGAACATTCCCGCCATAGTAGTTGCAACCATAGACCAATAATTTCCCAGCATTCACCTGTTCTTTCTTCCAGTCCTCCCCCCAGTACCATGGATAGTTTAACTCAAACCCCCACCCTGATCAAACTCACATACCCTGTCACATCCCTATACCACATTGCCCCCATCCACTGCCAAATCACACCCTTCCACCTTATTATGGGTTTTGCTCATATTGAATTTCAGCTCACCACACTATACTTCCTTTCTGTCTCCTGATAACCTATCTTCCAGACTCTAGCTGTGTGAGTCTGCTCAATATGCTGAGGTCATGTCAGTGTGGTCATGCAACAGTTGCCCTTTAGTGACTGACTTACTTCAGTTAACATAAGGTCTTTAAGATTCATCCATGTTGTTTGCATATGTCAATACTTCATTTTTTCTTACAGCTGAGTAATTTTCCATTGTATGTATATACCACATTTTGCTTATCCATTGATCTGTTAATGGATACTTGTGTTGCTTCCAACTTCTGGCAGTAGTGAATAATGCCACTATGAGCAATAAATGCTCATATATCCAATTTGCATATATCCAAATTTGTTTTTATATGACCAAAGAAATTCAATATTTCATCATTAGATATGATTCACAGAAAGGTTTCTGTAAGGATCTATACTAATGTTCAGTGATCATCTTGATCAAAGTACAGGCCTTAGAATATCAGAATATGGGAAGGATACCTCACCACCATTATACAACATTCTCTACATATAACCTCTCTGCTCTAAGCTTTTATTAGTTCTTAGAGGGCAGACAACTTGAATTTATATTTCCAACAAGTATAGTAAATGTTTTTTTACACCTTTGGTAAGTTATGATAGAATTATATGCTCTATAAAGAAGAAGAATGTATTGTATATTTGACAGTTTTATAGAAGAGCTGAGAATTTGTGGAGAGTTAGAAAAACAGGAGTCAAATCCCTACACTGAAGTATGAAACATATGGGAGTGATTCCTGGGTTAACACTTCCATAAGTTATAAGTAGCAGTTTTAGCTTCTTCGAAATGTAAATTAAACTCTTTATAAGTACTGAAAATGTGAATACAAGTTGTTATAGCACTTGTACCTGAGAAAAACTGGTATCAGGCAAACATAACAAAAGGAAAGCAAGATTACAATTTTTAACATCCACTGAAATAGTATGTAAGACAAAAAAGAGATATTACATGATACAACAGTCATTTATACTAATAACTTAAAGTTTTGAATGAAGATATAATGGTTACTAACTCTTACACACTGAATAGCATAGTAGTGGCCATTGGTGCACTGCTAGCAATCTATGTCAGTTCAAGTACCAAAAAATTCAGTCTTCCTTTGAAGGATTCAGATAAAAAGTTGAATGAAGACACAGGCATGGCATGTATAATTTTTCAGTAGATAAAGGGTGTTAGATTAGATATGTGTTATCTTTTGAGAGTAGAAGAATAATAGGAGACAAAGATAGAATTCCTCAGTGTTTGGAAAGCTCTATTAGAGGCTTTAAAGGGAAATGTATGGAAATTCAGGAGCCAAGTTGGCATTTGAGGAACCTTCACACTGAGTGATAAAGGATGGATAAGAGAGGAGAGAGGATGAAAAGAATATCAAGAGCATTCTCCTGCAATGGTGCTTTAATGAATGGTGAGGGCTGTAACTGGGTTATAGAAGATCTGAAAAATATTGGAAAGAAATCTGTGGTATTTTCCATTAACTACATATGGCTAGAATGGCAAAATCTTAAAAATCAATAAGGGATTTAAATATGATTTTTCTGTTTCCTTTTCCATCTTTTCAGAATGGACGACATAATTAGTTTATTACATTATGTTTTGTTCCAGCCAACCCCATTCTGATTCTCTCACAAGTCCCGAGACTTAAATGACTGCTTTTTCCTGTTAGAAATTATGCAGGGATGAGTAGTTAATCTGGGCATTAGAGCAGGTTCATTTACCTCCTTCCTACAAAAGAAGGAAATTGCTCCTTATATTAGAATTTCACAAACTTATTTTTCACCAACTGTTCTATAGATATTCTTTCACAAAGCTCTAGAAACCTTAGAAATAGTTTGAGTTTAAGAACAGAGAGAGCAAAAAATAATTTAAAAAACAGATGATCACATGGCAACTTGGTTTCCCTGTTTGAAGAACTGCAATATGTTTTCCAAAGTGGCTGTACAATTTTACATTCCCACCAACAGTGTATGAGCGTTCTGATTTGCCATATTCTCACCAATATCTGTTATTATCTGCATTATGATTCTAGTCATACCTAGTGCATGTGAAGCTGACTGGCTTCGATTCGAGGCAAAATTCTTTTTTCTGATTTCTGAAATTCTCAGTTTTATCTTTTAAGAACTTTATATTTGAAGGAGGAGACTCCCCTCGTTACTGAGGTCAGTTACTTTTGTTGATAATAGATGTAATTAGCCTTTGATGCATTCAAATGATTATAGATGCAAATAAATCACCTCCTAAATACCCTCACATTAAAAAGCAAGGCAGTGCTTGCTTTATCAAACAAATGTACATCTTAATCTGATCACGTTGATATATGAAATTAACCATCAGATATATGAAGTCATTAAACAGTGATGTTTAATTCCCTGTTTATCTATATATGTGTTTATACTTGTACATATATTTAAATAGCGCTACTAGACTGAGGGAGTCTGTGACAACTATGTCAACTACACTCAAGTTTCTGATTCTTAAAGTAGGCGGACAGGAGTGCAGCACACTTACAGCAAAAGTTATTAACCTTTTGGACATTACGGACATCTTTAAAAAAACATATGTAAGGAGTCCTTCTCCAGAAAATATTATACTTAAGCACCTTTTTGCATATAATTTACTTTATTACGTTGGAAATGGATTTTTTATAATAGCCAAAGAAAAGTCTGGCTGGCATGCTCTTTCTTATTGGAAAAAATAAAATTCCAATGCCTGAATAAAAAAGATATTTAAAACCCCATAAAATCAAGTTTTGGCTCAGTTGAAAAATGGATTTCAATTGCATGATTCTTTGGTTCTGCTAAAATAACTAAAATAACATCTCATAACACATGATGAAAAATTTTCCCAAGAACAATTTTTAAATTAGAGAAGGAAATTGACACCTAAATGTTTTGTTTGTCCAGTTCATGGAATCTCTAAAGACTACCCATGTACTTACAATAGTTCACAATTTTTAAAAAAGAGAATTTCTGGCCCAAGAATATTTATTCTGCCTTCCAGGATTAGTGCTTCTCAAAGTGAACTTATCGATTGAAACTTTCTAAAATCCATCTTGGAAATAGCAGATAACCCATCCTTCTTCTTAAGAAATCTTTCATCAGCACTGAGAATGGTTTATCATTGCTTATTTGTCCTCAAATAATTCCTAGCTGCATCACATATGTGAATAATGACAGGCAATTGTTCTGGATTTTCCTGACCTATTCTCTTACTTTGTTATAAGAAAATGGGCATTGCCAGAACAATTTTTTGTTTCTCTTGTTTCAAAAATATATCATTGCATTAATCATTATATGAACCTGATTATATATCAAGGATCATAAAAATGAAATTTGATCCCCATGATTTGACAGAACACATTGTCATAATATCAGAATTCAGGGAACCAAATATATTGACCATTTCAAATCAACATTCCATCCTTAAACTGCATGGTCAGAATAAAAAATAGAGACTGGAATATGCCACAATCCTACCTTCTCTCTTTTGTCTTAAAATTTAACCATACTTATGTCTGTCAAATGTAATTTTCCTTCTTAGAGTCTTTAGGATTGCCCTGATTCACACATTAACTTAATTTACCCTGCTAATCTATTGTTACCTAAATTCCATCTAATTCAAATATTCCCATCTCCATCTGCCAATAATTATATGAGAATTCAAAGGAGACAGGTCAATTCTATGTGGAAGAATAGGGATTGACTTGGTGGAGTAAGTGGTATTTTAGTTTATCCATTAAAAGTAGTTTCCACTCATAGAGTGAAAATCAGAGTGAATCACATAAACAGGGTCCAAAGGTAGAGACAGACAAGAATCATATGAATGTACTGTAGGAAAGGGTCTTTAAATAAAATTGTGGTAAGATGGCAGATGCTTTGGGGTGAGTCTGTAAACTTGATCTCCCATTTACAGATGCATTACCTGAACATTAAGCTTAAATTTTCATGTGTTAGTGTGGGTAGACTTAAGCCAATATAGAGAACTGTTAAACATTTACCTAGTAAAGCAGTTTGTTAAAAAATATGACTATGGACACATCATGGAGTGATTAGGAAAATGAACCTGACTCCATAACCTTTCCACAAATACTATGTCTATTGAAAATAAAACACAATAAACAGGATTTTTCCATGTCTTTGGTAGAAATAGTACATAGAAAAATAGTACATAAAGAAAAATTAATGAATTTGAATCTTTTATTTTATGAAAAATTTTACTTTAACTTCCTGTCTTCATATTTAAAGAGAGAATAACATTTAGAAAAAGGGAATGGAGAAATATAATAAGATGGGCCTATAGGAAAAGACTAAAGAAAGCAAAAATTAATATTCCATGTGACTTGCTTCAGTGGGAGTTACTATACCTTCATCTTTCCATTTGGTAAATTTAGGAAATACCAGGGTTTTGTTTTTTGGGTTTTTTTCTCGCACTCTCTTTACTTATTTACCTATTGCTTTGGTCTTCAGAGTTACTGAAATTGGACTTTAGCCTTTTAGGACAAAGAGTCAATTTTTTTAAAAATTAGATTTATTTTTCTTTGGATGACCTTTAAAATAAATACACACCAACACAAATGATTAACCTATCTAGACAAAACCTCAATTTAAAAATATATGACTTAGGTCCTAATCAACAAAAAAGCAAGAATTCTCATGCAATAACACCAAAACACATGAAAAATATTAGGAAACCAAAACACATTTGTACTTTCATAGAAAGAGAACAAAATTCAAAAGGGATTCTTAATAAATGTTTATATTTCTTTTGATTCTTTTCTCAGCATTAATCATACTTAAATTCATTTTGCATAATTATAATTATGTGTGTGTTTGCATTTATTAGGACCTGGGTTTTTTTACAGAATACACTTTTAAATGAAGATTTTAATTTGAATTTTCTGCCTTCATATTTATCTTCTCGAAGGGCCGCATAAATTCACCATGACTGGAAACGATGAAATTTCCTGCCAAATTCTCCTGTTATTAAACAGTACCTACTTAACGGTTTTGTATTATGAATAGTTCTTTAAGAAAATCTTTGGACACAGAGAATTTTTTAAAAATAGCTAGGATGTATTGGCCACTTAACATGGCTCATTGTGCTAAGTTCTTTTAAGTTACTTATACATTCGTTCTTCACAATGAACATACAAACCAAGAATTATTATAATACTCATTTTACAGATAAGAAGGAAGAATGAGACCCAGAGTTGTGAATTAACTTGTCTACCATGCAAGTGAGACCAGGTTTCAAACTCAGAGGTCTTACTTTAGAATCTTTACACATAAACTAATAGATATACTCTGTTTCTATGTTGTACGCAAAAAGTAGAAAATTTATATGATCTAAAAAGCATTTATCGACTATCTTCCAAAAGATGGCTCAAATTTTCAAAGTTTCTAGCAATATTCAAATATACTGTGACATGTGAGGAGACAACAATAGAGTATCTGAATAAGAGTTCAGAGAAAGAAGCCAAATAACCAGATAGAAAGTCGACCTACGGTGAGTTACTGAGTAAATACACAGCAATGACAGTTCTTACACATAATTGAGATTGCCAGTGTGTGAAGTTGTCCTTCTAAGGATTGTGCAGGTGATTGCTTAGCAGATATTATGACTCCTAAAAAGAAAAATTCTCAGCTGGCTCTAAATTTGATGCATAACTGAATTTTAAATAGTACAATGCCATGGTGGTGTTAGGAACTACAGTCCTTCAACTGGAATTCCTTGTGTGATGTTGATATTGGGAAAAAGAACATGACAACCCAGAGTTGAACAGTAGGGAAGAGAATACAATGTGACTCCTGAACACTCACTTGGATTTACATATTAGACTCCTGTATTAGAAAGCTTTGGTTAAAAGTGACAGAATCCAACTCAACTACCCCAAAAAAAAAGTAGTATCTTAATTGCTTCTCTTACTGGAAACAGCATTTCAAACAACATACATTTAGGACGAATTTTCACTCTCTTCTTTGCCCAGATATTTTTTCTCATCGTTGACTTTGTGAACAGGTAACAAATAGTTCTGTTTGTCTTGTATCAGTTCATGTCTGTATGTATAACTGTATCACAAATTGATCTTGATTCATGTGCCTTCTCTGAAAGTGTCAGCAAGCTAACTCTGCCCAAAACATGTAGACAGACAGTAGTGGGTAGGAAGTTCACTGAGGTAAATTGCCAGACTGGAGACTGGATGTTGTAAAGGTGAAAAATTAATGCATACCTTCTGGTCCTGCATATCACTGTTTCTCTTTTTTCCAAACTCTTCTACACATTGTTTCTTGGAGAATGTATTAATCATTTCATTCTATAGTTAAAATTCTCCAGTAATTCTTCATCTAATAGATTATATACCATTTTTCTAACATCTAAAAATGTTAAAATCTGATATCTTTCAGAGTAATGTTTCTGGCAAACATTCCAGAGTTAGCCTCAGTGGTTCCTTGTCCTACACACCACAATCCACCCTATAGGATTCACTCAGCTGCTTTGCCTGGACTGCTCTCTCCATCATTGACATCTTATTCTCCTCCTAACCCTCTAAATAGAGTATTCTTAATGATCAAACAGTGATCATTCTGGGCCAGAGGGCTAGGTATTCATTCTGTTAAATTCTCTATTTAGAGAGTTCAACCCTTCCTTTCTGTCATTAATGAATACATAACAATAAGGTTAAAAATTTAGGTCTTCAAAGTATTCAGAGTAAAGTATCTGTCTCACTAGTAGTTGAAATGCAAGGTATAGCATCCTCTAAAACAAAACAAAATGAGTTTAAAAAGCCGTTAGCGCACATACTTTAAAAAAACTGCCCTCTTGTTCTCTCACTTTTTCTCCCTCTCTTTAAGATCACAAAAACAATTATTCACACTACCTACACAAATGCACAATTTTGACCATTAGAGCTAATCTTAAATATAATATTAAAGAATTGTCTAATGTCCCTACAATATATTTTCTGCTTTATCTACTGAATTAACCAACTGTGTGGTTGCACTGCCTTTCGTTGATTGTAATGACAATAATTTTGCTTGAAAAGTATGACAAAAAAAATAAATATAAATCTGGAGATAAAAGTAAAATATAGAAACAATTTTAGGTTACACCAAAATAATATGTGACATTTATCACTGTATTGATTAACTTCTATGACTTTAATAATCTTTTCTTATCTTGCCATGTAAGATTGTTTAAAAGCAGTTACATGCCTTTCATTATAATATCTACTTTTGCTAAGTTGCATTTTGATTTAGCTCTGCAATTAATTACAGAAAACAAAATGCTTTTATATTGGAGTGTCATACAATTAAAACTATACTTGTCAAAATATTTTAATTGATTTTGAAATACTTTTATTTAGCTGTAAAAATCTTTCATCACTTATAATGAACTATTTCATAAGGGAATTAAATTTAAGGACCAAATATATTAAGAAAGGAAAACTGTTTTAATATACAGCCACATATACCCACATTATAAGGTAATTTAGGGAACTTTCTGGAATTATTCCACCTGTTTAAGGGATTCAACTTCTCTATTTTATTGTTGTTTTCCAAAATTTGTTCTTTTTTTTTGTACTTACTGGTTTGAAAATATATATCTGAATCAGTAACCTTTGTTTTTCTTAGAAACTAAATAACAAATGAGTTGAAAATTCTATCAATGGAAAAATATGACTAAGTCTTTTATCATAAGAGGGATTTAGATTTCCATTTCAGAAAGCAAGTTTACTTATATTCTAAATTAATTTTACTTTGAAGTGAAATATACGTTAGAGTCATTTATAACTTTGTTCAGATATATTTGTGCCCAGAAAATGTCAAGTTATCTTTTGTTAAAGAGTTAGCAAAGAAAAAACAAAACGAAACAGAGTTTCTCTAGTCTGTTTTTCTTCATTACAGTTTTCTCAGTTAAGGGTGCCCTGAAAATAGCAGAAATATAAAAGTAGAATTTTAATACAAGATTATAATAGGTGGTTGGTACATCTATTTAAAATGATTACCAAACTACTTGGTTTGCACTGATTTATGCTGATACCTAAGACCAAAATAAGAAATCAGAGATCCACACAAGGGATAGCTATGTTAAAACTTATATTGAATCAACCACAAATGTATACTTATACAATGCTAATTGTTGCTTCTGGATGCTTTATACTTATATATGTACAGCTGACCATGGTTGTCGTAGATATTGGCTTTCAGACACTCTTCTAATATGAGAAGGACATTGTAAGTCCATGGTCCACTTCCATTGTTTAAAGTTGATCTCATGACAAATTATTCAGAGGCATTATGGTAATTCTCAAACATGATTGTCATAATAAAAGTAATAGTATCCAGACTCATATTATAGTTTATTGTGCTCTTAAGCACAAAATTGAAACTCAAGAATGATTTTAGTATTATAAATATTTGGTGAAAAAAATGATCAAACTCTGTAAATTGCACATGTTTATTTCTCTGAAAATGATTGGCTTAAAATTCAGAAAAGTCTATAAAAATATAGTTAAAAAGACACAGTTCTGGAACTACCTGAGGCCAGAAATATATTCTTAAGTATTTTTATTTTAGTTATTTTTCTTGATAACTCTAAAACAATGAAGTTAGAGATAGCTTTTGATTATAATTAGGGCTTTTGCATTTAGAAAAGGAAGGATTCTCTTATACTTGGGCCCTGAGTCAGTTGTGTAAATACTCAGAAAGCCAGATATTCAACTGGTATAAAAAGGGTGTTATCTGGTGTTAAAATGTTGAGGTATTTTCATATATGTTGGTAAGTAGCCACGTAAGACTCTCAACTATTTCCATTGACCCCATGACATTCTTGTCCTTCTCTTGGGATTGCGAGATCAGAAATTGAAGAACTAATACCTTTCTCAAGAGGGACCTCTAAGATCCAACTTTAATACCGCACCTGTGTTTGTTTGCTTTGGTTGGTGCCCAAGCATTTATAGATATCGAATATCACCCCCATTCTCATTATGTGGCAAAATGAAACCCCTGAAAATGGTGTACCAGCTTGTTTAGGATCAAATTTCTTGTTTGAAACACATTAAAAAAAGACAAAATAACATCACTTTCATGTCCATGCAACACTACCTAAGAAGCAATGATTATTATCCAGAGGAAAATAAAAACCAGCATGGCAAACCCAGTATTTTATTTTCTTTCTTCCCTTTAGGTAATTCCTGATAGTAAGGTAGTAGCTTTTAAACTACACCTGAAAAAAAAAGGTGGAACTTCTGACACATTTATAAAACTGAGGTGAAAATTGTCAAGTTGAGAAAATGCAAAGGAGGAAAACCACTGGTAAACACCCTGAGATTTCAGTTGGGAGACCAAGCTTTCCTATATTCTAAGAACTTAAATGATTCAGAAATATACCAGCTCTCTCAGAGGGTTGATGCTTAGTATTGTCATCTTAAACTCTTACTGTATTTATATACTCTACTTCTGATACAATCACTTGCCAGAAGCAAGAGCAAATTCTCCTTGGGAAAAAAATAATATAAAATGCATCAAATTCTTGCCACTCAACTATTTTATAAAAGAAATCTTCCTTAGCTATACTGATATTCTACAGATAACAAAGCAATTTCATAATAATACAGATATCAAGCAGAAGCTGCTAAATAGTAAATTTTTTAGAATAGTCTCAAAATATATAAGGGGATATTTTTAAGAACAAAACTTAGAAATGGACACATTCACAATCGTATTGTTAGATTTTAATATATTCCTTCAAGTAACAGATAAAAAATGAGACATAAATTTTAAAAGGATGAAGAAGATTTGGACAAAATGATTAACAAACTGTTCTAATTGCCATCTATAAAGCTTAGCAACTGAAAACCACAGAATACAGTTTTGTCACAGTGCATACATAATATTTAATAAAACTAACCATAAGCATAGGACATATATCAACCCTGAATGAACTTAAAATATTTTAAATCATGTAAAGTATGGTCTCTAACCTTAAGAGAATTATGCCAGAAATAAGTACAAAAAATAAATGAATAGGAAATCACCAAATGTTTGAAATTATTCAGTAGACTTCTAATTAACACATAGGTCAAAGAAGAAATTAAATGCAAAGTAGAAAATATTTTGAACTAAAAGATAATGGGAATACAACATATACATGAAGCAATGCTTAGAGGAATAATTACAGACATGAATGTATATGTTCAAAAAAAAGAGTAAAACTGAAAATGAATGATCTATGTATCCATCTTTCAAGTTAAAATTATCAGAAAATTAAAATAAAACAAAGTAAAAAGAAGGTAATGATAAAAATAAGCAGAATTTTTGGAACAGAAATCTACAAAAGGTATCGCATTAGTTTCTGCATTGCTGAAGCAAACACCTATGAAGTGGGTTCTCAAACAACAGGAATTTATTGATTAGGAGAAGTCAAAAATCAAGGTATATCAAGGCAATACTTTTCTCCTAGAAGACTGGTATTCTGGGACTGGGACCCAGTGATTCTTGGTCCTTTGCTTTTCTGTCACGTGGCATTGCACATGGCAGTCTCTGCTGGCTCTTAAGTTCTGTTTTATTCAACTTCTGGCTACTCCCTTTTCCTTCCTTTCTATCTGTCTAATTTTATTCTTCTTATAAAGGACTCCAATAATAGGGTTAAGATCCATGTTGGTTCAGCTGGGCCACACCTTAACTGAAGAAACCTCATCAAAATTTAAATTTAAGAACATGTTTTTAATATAAGTATTGTATTAAAAGGATTGAAAAAACTTTAAACCCTTAAGTCTGCACAAGGCAAAAGGAGCAAATGTACAACAATACAACTACTAGTGATGAAAATGCTGTCATTACTGCAAATAATAAAATTTTAATAACTAAATTTAAAATTTGAGTTTAAGTCAACAAATTCCTAAAAACCACAACTTGGCAAAACTGCCACACAAAGACACAGAGAAATTGAATATTGATAATTTATAGATGGTAATTTAATCTAGTTCATCCAGGATAGTCCTAGTTCACTCCTTTGGTTCTGGTTTTTCTTATATGGTTTATTTTTTCACATATTTTCAATTTTTTAATAAAAGTATTATTATTAATATATCACTTAAAACACATTAGGATAGGTTTGGAAAACCTTCACTGTTGGCATTAACTATTATACGTGAAGAGTGCACACATACTTCTCAATTAACATATGATTAAGTCGAAAAGAGGAACATAGGGGAGCAGATATGGCTCAAGCAATTGGGCTCCTGTCTACCATATGGAGGGTCCCAGGTTTGATTCTTGGGGCCTCCTGATGAAAAGCAAGCTGGCCCGCTTGGTGTGGAAAGCTGGCACAACAAGGTGATGCAACAAAAAGAGACACAGAGGAGAGATAGTTTGAGACACAACAAACCAGGTAGCTGAGGTGGATGAAGAAATTGAGTGCCTCTCTCCCATGTCAGGAGGTCCTGGGATCCGTTCCTGATGCCTTCTAAAGAGAAGATGAGAAGAGAAGGCAAGCAGACACAGAAGACCATGCAGCAAATAGACACAGAGAACAGAAAGCGAGCACAACCAGAGGTGGGGGAATGGGGGATAAATAAATAAATCTTTTAAAATAAAAGATCATCATCAAGAATTATTTCTCATTTTCTGGTGATTTGTAGGCATACCATAACTAATGCCTCTCTTTGCAGAAAGCATGCTGATGAAACAAAAGTCCTTGTTAAAGTAAGGACAAAAGCAGTTAGGGTCTCAATTAGTGGAAGGCTTCAACAATTTTGCTCCTAGCTGTACAAGACAGATGTTCCTTGGTCCATGCCACAACCTTTATTTGGTTTGAAGCTGCCAGTTCAACAGTGACAATATCAAACAATTTAGGTATAGTTATTACACGCTATATTGACATTCTTGAAATCAAACTCAAAAAATCTACATTTGCCTTTACATTTTATTTACATTTGTGAATTAAAATAGAGAAAACAGTTGTACAAACATGCACACTAAGGGAATATTAATATTCATGGCATATCAATCCTAATAAATGTGTAATCAATAAAGCTATGCTATGATTAGATTGGAAGAGTTTGGAAAAAAAAAGGATTTGAAAGTAGCAAAAAGGATTTGTTTGAGGAGTTATGTTGCCTCATGTTTAAGATTTTGGAAATATTAAGTGTCTTTTTTAATGAAAATTCCACTTTTAGCTATGCAGATATGATGAGATATAATTTATTCTTTCATTTAATTTTCATTCAGTGATTATCAAGTGTCTGCTATGTGCATCTTAAACATTTATCTCAGAATATTCAGTTGTACAAACCGATATATGTACACCAATGTTCATAGCAGCATTGTTCACTATCGCCAAAAGTTGGAATCAATCCAAATGTCCATCAACAGATGAGTGGATCAATAAAATGTGGGATATACACACAATGGAATACTACTCAGCTGTAAGAACCAATACACTACAATCGCACGTGATAACATGGATGAACCTTGAGAATCTTATGTTGAGTGAAGCAACCCAGGCATTGAAGGACAAATACTATATGACCTCAATGATATGAAATAAGTTAACTGCCTCAGAGAGCTAGAGTCTGGAAAAGTGGCTTACAGGAAATCGGAGGGTGGAGGAAGGATGTGAGTTAATGTCTGCAGGGGTGGAATCTGTGATGAGCTGGCGGTAAGTATGAGCACAAAGAAGGGACAAAATGGGGGCAAGGGGTTACCTTCGGGTGGGGTTTTCTGGGTTTGAGGGGCCTGGGGATGGGAAGAGGGGTAATATTGTCCAAGAAATAGGTGGGAGGGAGGGGCAACATACAAACATGGGAGAGTGTCAGAAGTTCGTTGAGAACTAAATGTTGAGTAAAACGTATCAAAGTATAAGTAGGAGGGTTACCTGGTTAGGACGCTCAGAGGTATGGTCTGATGCGGGACGGACTCCGGAGGGAATAGCTGAAGGCTCATTTTGCCAAGGTGGGTTCTACCATTGGGTGGGGTGGACCCATATCCTGGGGAAGACTAATGCCGTCGAATAGAGAGAACTGTATCTCTCGTGAGAAAGGATGGCTCCCAGGGCATTAGATTGGCAGGCGTTGTGGGCCCTAAGGGGAGGGGAAAATGGATGTGGAATGGATGGAACAAAGGTAAATAAGGGGGCAAAAGAGGAGTTATGTGAGAGTACACGAGGATGAATATAAAACAGCTAATATTACACCAAAAACATATAGGGGACGACAGACTAATAATGAAAACCATAAGACAAAACATAGGATAACTAAAAAATTTAGAAAACTGTACAACCTAAAGTATGGACCACATAGTAAGCACAAATGTCACCTTATTTGAAAACTATAGTTTCGGAATCTGTACATCAGTTTCAGGAAATATGATATGAATAAGTTAAAAGATTATTGCTGTGGAAGGGAAAAGGTTTTATGGTGGATCTGGGGAAATACTGTATATTGTATATATGAATTTCGGTGATCTAAGACTCTTCTGAAGCTGACATTATGTTGGGATTCACTTTACGGGAAGTTTTGGATCACAGAGTGGTTCAACAATGGCAGCGGAGGAATACTGATATGGGATGTTATTGACAGGATATATATGGTTGACAGGGAGTTATACAGGGCATATGCCCAGGGTATATGGTAATGTCTATATATACTCATAGTGGAAACAATTAAAAACAACAGCTGGGGGGGGTACTGGGCTCCTGGCCGGGGGGTCACTGTTGTGGGCCCTGGGAGAGCAGTGGCAATCCTCCAGGTGCAACGGCAAGAACCAGGAAGGAAGGAGGGCCCAACAGTGGGCTCTTGATACTAATGGCTACACTTTTGAGCCTATACACCTGCAATAAGAACAAGGCCTAGAGTAGCATTGTGCCTGGGGGTTTCCTCCTGACAGCCTTCATGTTACTCAAATGTGGCCACTCTCACACCCAAACTCAGCGTGTAAATGCGATGCATTCCCCCCAGCGTGGGACACGACACCCAGGGATGAGCCTCCCTGGCACCGAGGGATCACTACCACATACCAGCTGAAGAAGCAACTAGAAAATGACCTTGAATTAAAGATTCAATGCGGAACAGCAGAATATACCTGTCTACATATAATAACATGACTTCGGGAAGCTGTTTGACCTAATGTAAGGGGGAAATGGAAAGGAGAAATGAGATTATAAGGCTGTGAGTCTCTAAAAAAGAGTCTGGAGGTTGTCAGAAGGAATACCCCTATGTACAACTGAACAGAGTCTAAGAGACAGATAAGGTAGATACAACCCCAGGTATTGGTTCTTTTGAGGGATAAAGAGACCCACGGGTTCTATGGTCATGGCAGAAGGGGTTCACTGCCATGACAGATGGCCCTTCTTTGGAACTGGTGTTTCTGCGTAATGGAATTGGACTCAGAGGGGATCTCTTTTCACAAGACTTGCATGCTACTTTATTGGAATTGTAGTCGGTGCTGGGTTTAAGATATATGTAGGGGATTTGACTCTCTGGACTGATAATATGACACCCAGGCCCAAAGCCTCAACAAACTTCAGCTCCTACACTTTGATTTATTGGACTTACTCCACTCAGCTAACATGGAGTTGAAGAAGGTCAACCACCACAACATGGAGCCTAGAGTGTCTACAACTGGAAGCGGGAGGAGTGCATCCAGTACCCATGTGGAATCTAAGCCCTCACTTGACATAGGTGTGCAATGGACACAACCAATCCAATGTCCACAGAGAAAATGTGGAATGGGTGTGGGAACGGTAGCTATGGTGGCTGCTGGGTGTGGGGAACAGGAGGAAGAGATGAGATGTGGAGGCATTTTCGGGACGTGGAGTTGTCCTGGATAGTGCTTCACGGACAATTACGGGACATTGTAGATCCCCCCAGGGCCCACTGGATGGAACGTGAGAGAGTCTGGGCTATGATGTGGACCATTGACTATGGGGTGCAGTGATGCTCAGAGATGAACTTACCAGGTGCAATGGATGTGTCATGATGATGGGAGAGAGTGTTGCTGTGGGGGGAGTGGGGGGCGGGGGCGGTGGGGTTGAATGGGACCTCATATTTTTTTTAATGTAATTTAAAAAATAATAATAAATAAATAATTAAAAAAAAAAAGAATGTTCAGTTGTGTTAGATGATAAAGCCAAGTGCTTTCCTCTTTCATACAAAGCAATGAAAACATTGTCTCAATTTATTGTCTCCTGATGAAAATGGTGAAGACCTCAGACTCTACAGGAATAAAAATGGAAAGAATTGAGAGGTCTGTGAAGCTCCACTCCACCAAAAGTAACCTAAGTAAGTTTCAGCATTAGTGGCCAGGCCACATAAAAACTACCAAAACAAAGACTCTGGTAGGGTAGGGTGGAGCGTCAACCTAAGGAGGAAGTATACCCACATCTCCTTTCTGCCAGAATCAAGGTCACCTGATCCTGCTGTGAAGATGCTGGCTGACTTTACATCCAGGAATAGGCAGAGAAGTAGGAACAGAGAGAGGGGTCTGACTCTATCCCAAACCAAAGCATACTTAAGTCATTTTACAATGGAAACACAGGCAGCTCAAAGTAATACATTTCAGATAACCAACAGCGTGAGCAGCAGTCAAGCATTTGTTCCACTTCTTTTAAGCAAATGTAAATCAAAGAAAAAATAAAAGTCAAATTCTCACCCCTGGTTAAAGGTGAGATAAGGATTATTCTGATCTGACTTGATTATTCTGACCTGGATTATTCTGAGGAAGTCACATTTTACTCTCTTGGAGAAGATTTAAAACAGGAAGATGGAAAAACAAAAACAAAAACAAAACACAGAGGTAATTCCACAGAAATTCTCCATATGAGAAAAGAGAGCAAGATTTTCACTCAATATAAACTAAGACAGAAAAATGGGAAAAAGAGAAAAAATAATTTTCCTAAAACTATTACAGTAAGATTCTTTTAAAATTTCAGTTTCTTTTCCTCTCATAAAAATAAAATATTTGACTGTTTTATTTACTCTGTGCTGCTCTTTTATATTGAAACATCTTATTAATAGTAATAGGCTATCCAAAACATAGCTAGGGGGAAGCAGATTTGGCTCAACTGATAGAGCATCCGCCTACCATATGGGAGGTCCAGGGTTCAAACCCAGGGCCTCCTGACACGTGTGGTAGGCTGGCTCACATGCACGGCTGATCCTCATAAGGAGAGCTGTGCCACACAGGGGTGTCCCCGCATAGGGGAGCCCCATGTGAAAGGAGTACACCCCACAAGGAGAGACACCTAGCATCAAAAAAGCTCAGCCTACCCAGGAGTGGCGCCGCACACATGGAGAGCTGACACAGCAAGATGACACAACCAAAAGAGACACAGATTCCCAGTGCTGCTGACAAGAGTGCAGGCGGACACAGAACAACACACAGCAAATGGACACAGAGAGTAGACAACGTGGTGGGGGGGGAGGGGAGAGAAATAAATAAAAAATAAATCTTAAAAATAGCAAGGGAAACAGATGCAGCTCAAACAGTTGGGTGTCCACCTACCACATATGAAGTCCTGGGTTCAGTTTCTAGTGCCCCCAAAAGAAGATGAGCAAGACAGCATGCTGATGTGACAGGCTGGAGCAGTGAGTTGATGAAATAAGATGATGCAACAAGATGATGCAACAAAGATACACAATGAGGAAACACAATGAGAGACACAATAAGTGGGAGTGGAGGTGTCTCAAGCCATTGGGTGCCTGCCTCCCACATGGGAGGTTCCAAGTTTGGTTCCCAGTGCCTCCTAAAAATGAAGACTAACACACAACAAAAAGACACAGAGAGCAGACAGTGAGTCCAAACAATGAGGGTAGGGTGGGGGGAGAAATAAATAAATAAAATAAATCTTTAAAAAAAAAAGCTAAAAATCAGATTATTAAAATCAATTTGTTATATTATATGGCAGAAAAATATGCTGTTGTTGCTTCTGTTTGGTATATGACTATAAAGAAACAAGGGATAAATGAAAGAAGTCACAATGCTAACAAAACAATTAGAAAAAGGAAATTAATAAATCTGTTTGAAGAATAACATTGAAGTGATTGCCTAAAATGTAAGTAGATTAGAAGCCAGTGTGCTACGATATGTTCACTGCAGAAATTCCAATGAAATCCAGACCAGAAAAAAATAAGTGAACTTTTATTGGAATATATTCAGAAATTATAATCAAAACTAAAACAGGAGAACACTGACAGGATTTTAGAGTAGTTTATAGACGTCATTAGTAAGTTTTATTTTAATGAAAGGGAACCTCGGAGAGAAAGTAAGATGTGCGAAAAGTGATGATACATGAGATTGCTATGAAAAAATGAAATTATATTTGCATAACAATTACCATTTACCCAACTTCAATCCAAAAAGCAAACCTAAATCTCATCATCTAACAATAATGAGGGGTATTTCAAATATATCAATTTAGTCTGTATTTAAATATCTTTTTCAGATAGCAAGTCCTGTTAACATAAACTACCATTTGCCAAGAAGTTATTGAAGACATGACTTTTCATATGCTAAATCAGTTGATTATGAAAATGAGAATTAAATGATACCAAAAAATGATAATAATCATCTGATCCTCAAAGAAAATCTATGGGTATACGGTATGTACTTTCCTTTTCCTTTTATGCTTATGCACTGTATGCAAAAGTTTATAAAATGAAAAAATTAATGAAAACAATGAAATTAACAGAGCTTTAAAACCTCTAATAATATCACTAATCCTAAGCTAACTATGGTAAATGCTGATTTAAGAATATATAGATTATTTTCAGTATCCAATTAATTCTGCATTTGCAAAGCACAGAAATGTCCCAGAAGTAAGATGTTATAAAAATAAATGGAACGATGATGATTTTTCTCTTAATTACATCCTTACAACACCAATACCAGAACCTTCTAGGATTTTTATTAAAGATCCATATACCAGGACATAACCCACACCTAATAATACAAAATATGGTCATTAGTATCTACACTCTTAACCAGTAAGTGTTATGTGATTTACAAACAAAAGGTCTGAAAAAATGATTATATGCAACAATATGCAAAAACAGAGCTATATGGTGAGGAAAGACATATGTTTTCAGCAATGATATAAATGATTAGGATATTGTCATTGCACATTTTTTAGTTTCCTAATTGCCAAATCAAATAGCATGCTATGGGTTGGCTTAAACAATGGGAACTTATTGGATCACAATTTCGAGCCTAGGACAAGTCCAAATTAAGGCACCATCAAAGTGATGCTTTCTTTCCAAAGACTAGCATTCTGGGGCTGGCTGCTGGTCAGCTTCGATCCTTGGTTCCACTGTCACAGTGCAGTACATACAGAGGTCTCTCCTGGCCTTTCCCTTCTCTCTCTGTTTCTGATGACCCTTACCTTCTATCTGTCTGGATTTCAATCTGCTTATAAAGAATTAAAACACATTCTGGGATCAAAACACATCCTGGTTGAGTTGGGACACACCTTTACTGAAGTAACCTCATCATCAAAAGTTTCTAAAAAATAAAAAGGATAATAAAAATAAATACGAAATTGCTAATATATTTTTCAAACGTTTGTATAGCACTGAATTCTCCTTGAATTCTGCATCTGGCAAGTATGGCAGGCACTTGATACCTCACTTTCAGATGGCCTTGTAAGAATTATTTTTCCTTCAATTTCCTTACTTTGATATCACCAACACATAACTTAGTTAGAAACTTTATTATGGATGAATTGTCTATTGAGAATTATTTCATTTTTTCCCTCTCTGCCACAGTGACCAGTGATATTAAGTGTGGCTGCTATGTCAGCCAGAATCTCACTGTATAGACCATGTAATGTGGCATAGCTACACTGCCAACCCTTGATGGACATGTAGCATAATCAACACATAATCCTTTGCAATTTTAAGTTGCTGAGATTTGACACTGATTTGTTACTCCGGATAACTGAGATCCACTGGTGTAATAATCTAATTATTAGGCATTTGTTAAGCAATCATATCCTCAGAATACTAAGTTCTTTGAAGTCCTGGAAAATAAATATGCTATAGTATATTGTGAATTGGAAATCATGTAAGTAAGTTTCTATTAAAATCCAACGACCTTGCCACAGTAATTAAAATTCAACATTTTCACCAACAAAGACCACTGACCCGCCACCAATTTTTTCATCTAAATAGCGACATTAGTCTGACATCAACCTCTTTTATTGTTTCCATGGAGCATCCCCTTTCTAGCTACCATATCAATATCATCCAAGAAGGATTTACGAATGTCTTTGATGTACAATGTGAGGCATTACCACTGTCTTCTTCAGTTTTTGATGCATCTGGTATTAGGGGCTTAGTGAAATGCTATTTAATTCCTACTTCCTTGATCTCAGGCTTGGCACTTAATAAGCTATGTACCATTCACTGACTTTTTTCTACATCAGATTTCTCACATTTGTAAGAAAATTCTAATAAAATGTTCGTGACAGGTTTCAGTATCCATAAGCAATTGGTTATCTTATTAGTAACTACATGGAGACTAATTAGAATTAATGTAATAATTACTGGAGTGGCTAATGTTACCTAGTGGTAATTAGGTAACAGTCTTTAAATTTATTAAAAATATTTAATTTCATTCAATAAAAAGCTATTTAGCTCATTTTTCAGTTATTTCCTGCATACTAATTTATACATGTATAATAACTTTTGTTTTCTTTACTAGGTTCTTTAAAAGTTATAAAATCAGGGGGAGGGAAGTACCAATTTGTAAAGACCACACAAACATGTACTCTAATATCTCCAGTTCTCATTGTGTTCTGCATTTCTACATTGGATTTCATTCAATAAAAAGCTATTTAGCTCATTTTTCAGTTATTTCCTGCATACTAATTTATACATGCATAATAACTTTTGTTTTGTTTTCTTTACTAGGTTCTTTAAAAGTTATAAAATCAGGGGGGAGGAAAGTACCAATTTGTAAAGACCACACAAACATGTGCTCTAATATCTCCAGTTCTCACTGTGTTCTGCATGTCTAGAATAATGAAAAATGCTAACAGTGAATAAATATGGCATTCAATCTTTTCTGTTCTGTCAACAGCTCTTCTTACTTTGAGAGTAGGGAATATAGGCTTTTTGTAAGCACTTTACAGTGTTATTTGAGTCAGACAAGGGCAACATATGTTTAGGGATCTACATGTGCCATAACAAATGTATAAAATATGAATTGGAGAATTTCAGTTGTTCTATTCCATGAAGTAGTGTCATTTCCTTAAAATGACAAAGACCTTTATCATCACATCATTTTATACAGGGAAAAAACCCTCTTTTACTTGAGTTAAGAATACTAAAAAATAGATTGACTGTGACCAGGGTGTCTTATGAAATACCAACAAAATCCCTGTCCTGGGTAATGACACCCTGCTTTAAAGAAACCACTTGATTCTTTATACTATACTTTATACTCACAGTCTTCATAACTATATATATATATATAAACTTTATATATATACTTTATACTCCATGTACTCTTTATAACTAAAGAATAGACTGACTGTGACCAGTGTCATATTATGAAATATCAATGAAATCCCTGTCCTGGGTAATGACATCCAGCTTTAAAGACACCACTTGATTCTTTATACTATACTTTATACTTATTCTCTTCAAAATCAAATTTCCAGAATCTAAATAAGTTTGAGTTTCTTAACTTAGTCAAAAGCAAACTTTATTGCATATATTATATTTTGAGTGGAGATTTAATTTTCAGGTCTAAAAGAGCTCAAAATTCTTATCTAAGCAAATCTTATATTGTATAACTTTAAGAAGATTTTCTGGCAAATCTAGAACAAAGGAAAGTGTTTCCTAAGTTATCTATCTAATTCTGATATTCATGTGTGAGAATATAACTGTAATTCATTAACCAGGGTTTATTCATGGAAATGGCACTAAAATAATTTTCCGACTTTCATGAAACATCATGAAGAGAAAAAAAACAGTTGGAATAATTTATTGTATCAGCTCTTGAATCATAACTAATAGCATTATTTTAAAAATGATACCATCCTTTTAAAGAACGTAAGCACTTTTCCAATAGAATATAATTCTTTTCCAAAAGTAAAATAATATTTTTCCAGGATAATACTTTTTCACCTCACTTAAGTACCTACTATACATAATCTTACAATGGGCTTCACATGAGACTTGTTTTTCCTCAAGTCTAAAGAAGACATTATTTCTACAATATTGACAAATTTATAGCCAAACATTTATTCCCCAAAGCAAAACAAACCCCATAACTGTAAGAAGCAGATTTGGCACAAAAAAACAACACAGCCTTATAGAGAAAATTAATATGTGAGTTCAAAATGGAGAATAAAAATGAAGAGATATTCCATGAATGGAAATACTAAACATTGTAAAAATGGTGATTCTCTTTTCTGCTAAATATTCTACCTAGAATTTTTTGCCACACAGAACTTGGTACTTTGAACTAAAATTATATGGAAAAATAAGAGCAATTGGTAGGCAAGATCATTTTGAAGAAGAAAAAGTAGAGAAGCAAAGATATTGGCTCTAAGAGATAGTCATAAGTTACCGTAATATAAACTGTGAAATTTTTTAAGTGGATCAATGGATAATGATATAAAACTGAGCCATGGACACCTACATATATGGAACAATGGAAAAGTTATAAATAAAAGATTTCGGATAGTTTTCTATCCATAATTAAAAATGTAAATATTAGAACCCTAGGAATTTACAAACACCCATACTTTTGATTTAGTATTTATACTTAAATGAAAAAAAGAACAGAAAATACAAAAATATGTACTGCAATTTAAGCATAAAATAGGGAAGTAATATATTTTTGTTTTTATTTAGAGTCACAAAGTATCTCTGGATGGGTAAGCAAAAATCTAAATTTGTGATTTGTTAAAAAGGTGAGAAGACTGTTCATCTCTTATACATTTTTGTGTTTGACATTTTCAAATCTACTTAATTAATATTAAAGAAATGAGAACAGATTATCAGTAAATTATGAGACCTACCATTGTATTTATTCACTCAGGGCTTCCTTTACATTCCTTCAGATTAGTAGCCTGCTTTGGATCAGATAGCTGTATCTACTTATCATTTCTTGTGAGACAGTAAAATGGACTTTTTTCAAGACCATTATATGACACATTAGCATCAAAGGATTTGGAAATAAAAACACTTCAGCGATGATGGTGATGCAGAGCTTTCCAAATGACTCTTCTTAAATAAGAATACCTAGAGTTTTCCACAAATATTCTTGAGGGAAAACCTTGAGGTATTGGAAAGAAATATAGACTACTAGGCAGGCACATCTGTGCGATCTTCTACTTACTACCTGCACTTTTACACAGAATTAGTTTTATAGGAGTGTCTCCATATTTATATGTTTTGGATAATATTCTGTAGATAAGACCATTCTTCCTTCCAAAATTTCTTTCTCTTCCTTATTATTATAATAATTTGAATAACATTGGATTCCAGGTCAGTATGGCCACTGAATTTAAGTTCATTTTATCTATTATCTCATGTGGTCTCATAAGAACCCTATGCAGTAGTTTATTATCCTTAAAATTGCAAATGAGGAAACCAAGACCCAGTGATGTAAAGTAATTTATTAGTAGCAAAATGAGAGTTTTCATTTTATTAAACTTCCTGATTATGGCAGGTACATTTTTATATTTTTATTACTGTTAATAGTAATATATTTTTCTGATAGGTAAAAGGAATATTCTACAAATATAACTGTCTAGCTTACATTATAATTGATGCTCATATCCCATTATCCATAATATTATTAAGTTAACTTATAACTAAAACTCCTTAAACTAAAGTTAATGATGTTTAAAATGGTTGTATAGTTTAATTTGTCAAGAAGTGACTGGTTTAGGCAAGACTCTTAAGAGATTGAGAAGGAGAAGCATGGTGAATTCTTTTCCAGAGAAAGAAAAGGATTTATTTGCCCATTCTATCAGAAGTTAGAAAAGTTTCCCTGAGCTGGAGAGATCCCTCTGTTTTCTTCTTCCTTTATTTCTTCTTCTTTATCATTGATTTTACTCCTTTTCTGTATCCCTTTCACACTTCTGCGTTATTTCTGCTCTCTTTCCCTTTCTATTTTTTCTTCTTCTAATTTTATTTTTGTTCTTCTTTCTTTCTTCCCTTATTTTTCTCAAGGTAATGCATAGGAAATAGCCTAAAAGTAATAAAAGGTATCTAAATTCAGGATCTGAAACATCACAGTGCCCTTCTCTGTGCAAGACTAGTCAACTGTTGATTGGTAGTGTCAGATAATCAGGAGAGGGCCTCCACGTTTGTCTGGCTCAGGGCAGGGCAGATTTATCTAAAGTGCTTGGTACACTGAATGTGGATCTCAGAGGGAGGAGGAAAGAACCTGCTCTTAATCTTAATGTTAATCTTCATGTCTGTGGGTATGAGGCCACTGTAAATATAACTGCTTAAAGATGTTATTTTTAGTTAAGGTGTGGCCCAATTGAATAAGGATGGGTCTTAGCCTGGATAATTGGAGAACTTTTAAAGTGTGCTGGGAAGTCACTGAAGCAAGAAAGGAGAAGATATCACTGTGTGACAGGAAGCAGAGATGCAAACCAAGAACCCCAAGCATTGCTGCAAGCCTGAACCAGAATACTACCAAACCCAGGACGAAGCAATCTTTCTAGTCTCTGAAACCTTGAGACAATAAATTCCCATTGCTTAAACCAACCCTTTCTGTGTTATCTGTGGTAACAGCTCTTCCAAATTAAGGGAAGCAGAATACAATCCTTGAGTAGGGACTATCCACATCAGGAACAAGAGAACAAACATTAGTATATTACCTTTCAACAGATATTGAGAGCTATGGGGTGAACAGAACACACACACCCTCATGGAGTCTATAGCATTTTATTAACTAAACATGTACTTGGTAGGTTTTTTTTGCATCCATTTTGGGATATTAGATGTGTTCTTAGCTTATTATTGTTAACCACACATTTACATATGTGCTGGAATGCCCTACGTACTGCTTCATACCCTAGTTATCTGAGCTACCAGGGAGTATCATTAAAAGTATTTTCTTTCCTTCTTTGGCATGCTTTGATCAACTGGGTCTCTAATAAAGCAGCTACTAGCTGCATGTGTCTAATGAATAAACAAAAATTAGCTAGTTCAAATTGAGATGTGCTGTAAATGTAAAATGCATACCATATTTTTAGGAAGTACAAATTAAAAGAACATAAAATATTTAATTCATATATTTGTATTGGTAATGCTTGGGTATATTGGGTTAAATAAAACATATTATTGAAATTAATTCTACTTGTTTCTTTTTACTTTTTTTAATGTGGCTAATAGAAAATTCAAAATGACACATGGATCACATTACACTTCTCTTAAACAGTATGGTTCTAACTAAATTTTGCATAACCTTTCCAGTTTTACATGCCAAAAGGAGATTCCTTTTGCAAAATATTATTCTCCATTCCATAGCTATGCATGTAACATTCTTCTTTACATAGAAGATTGCTAAAGAAATGCTAGTCTAAACATTTTTGCTTTTATTTATTTCTTCAAATGCTACTGGTAGATTAGTCAAGCATGGTTTCCTGAATAGAAACAATACTGCAATTCTTCAAGTAGGAAGCTTACTCAAGTGGACAAGGATTTAAATTTCATTATATATTCTACAGCCTGCCATTTATAGACATGTGATACACTGCTCCACAGCTCCCTAGGGTCTACCTGCAATCTTTCATTTATGATAATTCAATTTAGCCCAGACAGATTCAATACAAATTTGTTAAATTTTTCACAAGTTTATGTGGCAATTTGATAGGTCCTGCACAATTTTTTTTCTTTTCAGCTTATTTCCAAGCAAGACCAAAAGGTGCAAAGGATGACACTGAATATCTACAGTTCCATGACTTCTCACTAGGTCCTCAAGGAGGCAAAGTAGAAGACAGACCAGGACTGGAGGCCTACATCTATACTCAAAGGCCTCAGCGGTCTCCATAAAAATATAGATGTATTTCCATAAAAGAAGAATATATTTCCAAATTCTGTTCCTATAAATAGAACTTCTATTTTTTTTTAAAATGCTCACAAGTTGCTAGTGAATCCAAAATCCTTTTTCGTAGCAATGTGGTGGAACAAAAACTACAGTTAAAGAATTTACAAAAGCCTTGGTTCGGTTCCAAGTTATCCACATTTGTTCTCTGTAATCTTCAGTTAGAACCTCTGATTTCCTTTAAATTCCTACTATCATCTTCTTTATCTACCTTAAGTTCAATGGTTCTGACCTTGACCTATCAGCAGGATGTGAAGCAGACAACCATGTTGTTTTGTTTCACTTGGATTTCACCCTCACCTAGTTGTTTGGGTTTTTTAAATATACTTAAACAAAATTTTTAAAGATACTTAGATTACATAAATGTTACATAAAAAATATAGGGAATTCCCATATGCCCTACTCCCTACCCCTCCCATACTTTCCCACAATAACAACATCATTCATTTGTTATAATTGATGAACACTATTGGAACATTGCCACTAAGCATGGATTATGGTTTGCACTCTCTCCCACACAATTTGAAAATGGCATCAAGGTAGATAGGCAGATTCTGACTCTTTCAAAAAAGTAGCAGAGAATGGGCAAGGACCTGTCCATGGGAACTGCTTTGGATATACGTGAAATAGGAAAGTACTCTGCATCAAGCAGGAGGGAACTGGACAGATAAAAAAGCCCAAGGAAAACCATGAGTTGCCTGCCCCTGTGGCTGGAAACTACTCGCCCTCAGGGCAAGTGGCCTCAGTGGAGCCCCTGGCTCTGTGGCCAACAGAGTGGGAGGGAGCTTTCCCTGGGAGGAAGAAGGATCCAACTGAGAGTGGAGAGTGGTTTCTTTCCAGTGAGTTTCACCTAGTTTCCACCTACCTTCTCAGTTTTTTTGCTGGTTTCTAATTATCTCCTTATGCCCTAATGTTGAAATCTCCAGGGCTCAGCTGCCTAGCCCTACAACCTACCCCTATCCAGTACTCAAACTGTCATGCAGTTTACCTAATTTCAAAAAATGGAAACTCCATTCTTCCAGTTACTCAATCAAGAACTGTTATACTAGGTTTCTATTTTCTTTCAAACTCACTTCTAATCAAACAGCAAGTCTTGTTAGCTCTATGTTCAAAATATATTAAAAATTCAACTACTTCTCACCATCCTCCATGCCACCACCAGAGTTTAAGTTGTCTCTTTCCTGAAGTATTGTAATAACTTCCTAAAGCATTTTCATGCTTCTTCCCTATTCTGTTATCTTGAGTCTATTCTGGACAGAATAACAAATGTGTTCATGTCAAAATTTCAGGAAAATCAAGTCAAGAAAATCCTATGCTCAAAATCCTCTCACAGGTTCCTATCTCACTCAGAGTGAAAGCCAAAGTCCTTAGAAGGACTTACAAGGCTCTACATAATTTGCTGCCCCATCAACACTCATTATTTCTCTGAATTCATCTAATATTACTCTCCCCCTATTTCTATCTGTTTCAGTCACTTTGGTCTTTTTACCATTCCTAGAATGAACCAGGTAAGTTCAGCCTCAGAGCCTTTTTATTTGCCAATTAATCATCTGGAATGCTTTGTCTCTAGATATCCACAAAATTAAATACCTAATATCTTTCATGTCTTTACTCAAAAGTTGCTTGTTCTTTCTAGTATGCCTTGATTCCTTAGCTACCCTATCTAAACTTTTTTTTAATAGACTTTATTTTTTCAGAATGGTTTTAGGTTTACAGAAAATAAAAAGAATATAGTGGATAGAGTTCTCATATAACCTGTACTCAATTTTCATTATTGTTAACTTCATTATTTTGTAGAGTACATTTACTGCAATTAATGACCAATATTGATATGTTGCTATTGACTAAAGCCCATAGTTTATTCGGATTTCCTTCAACTCTCCCTAATGTTTTTTTTTCTAATTCGGAATTCCATCTCGGACACCATACTGTATTTACTTGTCATGTGTCCTTAAACTCTCTTGGCATGACAGTTTCTCAGACTTTCCCTACTTTTGATGACCTTGACAGTTTTAAGAGGTACTGGTCAAGGGTTTTCCGGATGCCTCTCTATTGGAATTTGTCTGAAGTTTTCCTCATAATTAGTCTGGAGTTTTATGTTTATGGGTTGAAGACCAGAACTAAACTGGTCTTTATCATCATCATATCAAGCATACATACGATCAACATGATTTATCACTGTTGATATGAATCTTGATCAACTAGCTGAAAGATTTTTTTCAGATTTATTGACTATAAAGTTATTCTTTTTACTTCATTTACATGGTGTATGCTTTGGAAAGATTTGATACACATAACCCAATATAAGGGTGGGAATTTATGCTTCCATTTCTTGACACAGAGTATCTACAAAAGATATTTGGAATTCTTCATGGAGATTGTTCTTCTCTCCCATCTATTTATTCAATGCTGAAATTGTTCTGGTTTTACCCATTAGGAGTTCTTAAAGCTGCCTCCTCTGTCTCTTTTGCTAAACCCCATTAACAAGTTTTTTGTTTTTTTGCACCTGGAGTGTCATTTCTTTTAGGACCACTCAACTAACAGAGAAAGGAAATATATGTGTGCTCCTAGTCTATGTACAGTATATACACATATCTGTAAATATTACTATATGAGAACATCTGTATCTATATTAAGCTAAACATGGATTTCTGTTGATGTCTTCAACTCTAATCCTTTATTGCATGAATCATTCTAGTATCTTCCCCATATTTATCTGCAAATTTCTACTCTAACAGTGATAAACTTCACTCCCACTTGCTGCCATCCATTTATTTATTTGTTCAATTTCAGTATGCATGTATAGGAAGTATCAGAATTGTCACCCTGTAACTACTTTGGTAGGGGTGGGGAATAAAACAATCAACTAGAGTGATTATGCATAGATCCTTTTGGCATTTGTTTTACAGCATTCATTCATTTCCAAAGTTACTTATATCAGTCCCTATTCCTCCACCATCTTGAGTAAGTTCATTTCATACTTTTGCAACATGCTAAAATGCTCATTTCACAGTTTGCATTCCTTACTGGGATTCCTTAAATTTAAAAATGATTTTTTTGCTTTGCATACATTAAGCTTTAATCTTTTTGTGTAAAGTTTTACAGTTTTTTACAAATGCATAGTCATATGTCCATCATTGTAATATCATAAAAAATTATTCCCCTGTGTATCCTCTATTCAACTCATCTTCTGAACTCCTAAATCCTGGTATACACTGATCTTTTTATTGTCTTTATAGTTTTGCCTTTTCCAAAATGTCATATAAATGGAATCATATACTATGTAGCCTTTTACTTAGCAATATGCATTTAAGGTTTTTCCATGTCTTTTCATGACCCAAGGGCTCATTTGTTGCATTGAATACTATTCCATTTACTGGATGCACCACAGTTTTGTCTTTCCATTTGTCTATTGAAGGATATCTTGATTACTTCCTGTTTTTAGAAATTACGAATAAAACTTCTACAAACACATGCAGATTTTTGTGTGGATATAAGTTCTCAAATCAGTTGAGTATGACAGTCTGTTTAGTTTTGCAAGAAACTGCCAAATTCTCTGCAAAAGTGGCTGTACCATTTTGCATTCCCTAAAGCTCTGCTTCCTCCACACCTTCACCAGCATTTATTGTCATCAATCTTTTTTTTTTTAGTCATTCCAGTACCTATGTAATGGTATTTCAATATTTTAATTTGCAATTTCATAATGGCAAATGATATTGAGCATTTTTTCACATACTTACCTGCCATCTGTGAATCTTCATGGTTAAGTGCCTGTTTAGCTATTTTGCCTATTTTTAGCTGGGTTCTGTTTTCTCAATGTTGAATATTAAAGGTTCCTTGCATACACTAATGAAAGTCCTTTATCAGTTTTGTGTTTTGCAAATATTTCTTCCAAGCCTGACTTGTCTTTTCATTTCCTTAACTGAGTTGTTGACAGAATAGAAGTTTTTGATTTTAATGAAATCCCGCATTTTTTTTCCCCACAAGTGATACTTTTTGTATTGTATTAAAAATTCACTGCCAAGCTAAAGGTCACCAAACAGTTTCTCTTATGGTTTCTTCTAAAACTTAATACTTTTGCATTTTAAACTTAGGTCTATGATCCATTTCAAAATAGCTTTTGTGAAAGCTGTAAGGTCTGCATCTATATTTGTTTCTTTCTTGTTGCATTTGAGCCTGCAGTTATTCCAGCTCCATTTATTGAAATAGTATCTATTGTCCATTGAATTGCTGTTGCTCCTTTGTCAAAGATCAGTTGACTATATTTGTTTTGGGTTATTTCTGGGCTTTTGATTCTGTTCCATTGTCATGTGTGTCTATTCTTTCACCAATATCATGCTGTCTTGATCAATGAAGCATTTTGGTAAATCTTGAAGTCAGGTAAGTCAGGTAGTATCAGTCCTCAAAATAGGTTCATCTTCAGTACTGTGCTGGCTATTCTGGGTTTTGTTTGTTTGTTTTGCCATTCCCTATAATTTTAAGACCTGTTTGTCAATCTACACAAACTAGCTTGCTGGTATTTTGATTAGAATTGCTTTCAATTTTTACATAATTTTGGGAAGAACTGGCATCTTAGTGATATTGAGTCTTTGAATTCATGGGCATGGAATCTCCCCACAGTTATTTATATTTTTGATTTTGTTCATTATAGTTTTGCAATGTTCTGCATATATATCTTATACATATTTCATTAATTTATAACTATTTCCATTTTTGTTGCAATTTTAAATGACACTGTTTTTTTAATTTCAAATTCCAAATGCTTAGTGCTGTTATATAGGACAGTGGTTGATTTTACAATATTAATCTTGGATCCTGAAACCATGCTATTCTACCTTACTAGTTATAGGAAGCTTTGTCTATTTATTTTTGGTCAATTCTTTCATATTTTCTACATGAACAATCACTGTATCTTTATTAACAAAGATGTTTTATTTCTTCCTTTCCAACCATATATCTTTTATTTTATTTTCTTGTCTTACTGCACTAGTTAGTACGTCTACTATGTGTTGAAAAAAAATTCTGAGGGATACATCCTAGCATTATTCTCAGTCTTGTGTCTAATTACTCACCATTAAGTGTGACATTAATTTTAGGTCATTTAGAAATGTTCTTTACCAAGTTGTGGAAGTTCTTATGCATTCTGTTTTTAATGAGAGTTTTATCGTTAATGATGGTTGTTTTTTCAAACATCTTTCTTGCATCAATTGATATAATTGTTATCATTTTTTCTTATTTATTCTGTTGATGTGGTTGATTACATTAATTTATTTTCAAATGTTGAACCAGTCTTGCATACCTTGATAAACCTTACTTGGCTATGTTAAATAAAAATGTTTATATATTGTTGGATTAGATTGGATAATATATTTTTTTCAGGATTTTGCATCTACATTTCTGAGAGATACTGGTCTGTAATTTCCCATGCATTATCTTTATCTGGTTTCTTATTAGGGTAATGTGGGCCTCAAAGAATGAGGTAGGAAGTGTTTACTCTTATATTCTGGAAGAGATTTTGGAGAATTGGTATCATTTTTTCTTTACTTGTTTGTAAAATTCACCAGTGAAGTCATCTGGGCCTCATGTTTTTTTTTTGGAACATTATTAATTATTCATTCAAAGTTTATAACAGATATAGTTAGTTCAGATTATCTATTTCCCTCATATGAGTTTTGTTAGTTTATGTATTTCAAGGAATTGGTCCATTTGATCTGCTATCAATTTATACCTATTATTTTTAATTATCTTTTTAATGTCCATGGGATCAATAGTGATGATCCTTCTTTTATTTATAGTTGTAGTTTGTGTCTTCTTTTTTTCTTGATTAAGTTATTGCAAAGGGAGTAAAAGAACTACTGCAATAGGGAGAGGGGAAATATTGCCACAGGGGAATACTCGGAACATAAAGTCTAAAAATGCCTCATGAGCTGGGCAAAGAGGGTTTTTCTTTTATAGACAAGAAAGTAGAACAGGTGTGGGGAGCTAAGGGACAGGGATGAAAAGGTGGAATGATCAGACTAAAGATAAGAGAAGGTTTTATGTTAAAGTTAGCCCTGTTTTCTGGGAGATGCCCTTGAAGGGCCTGGAGAAAGGAAAGAAGTTTAATCAAAGTTTGGTTAACAAACATTTTGTTCCCATTGATCAGGGGACAACAGTTCAACTAATCATATATAAGACAAAGAAAGGGAATTAGGAGTGTCTATGTCTGGCCTTGTCATAGGTGAATGATGAAGGCATTTGTGAGCCTTATATAACTCATATGAAGAAGGGTGGTTCTTTACACTAAACTGACCAAAACACAAAGGTTGGATGGGTGGGAAACTTCTTAACCTTTCCCGTTTTCTAATATGACAGGGTTCTGGTAACGTTTAACATTGTCACTAATCTAATTTTTATTTCTTTTCTTTTGCTTGTTTTAGGATTAAATTGTTCTTTTTCTAGTTTCCCGAGGAGGAAACTTAGCTTACTGATTTTAGATCTTTCTTCATTTCTAGTATACATATTCATTGCTATAAATTTTCCTATAAGCACCACTTTTATTGATCCTGTAAATTTTTATAATTATTTTGATTTTCACTTACTTCAAAACATATTTTCAGTTTCTCTTAAGACTTCTTTGGTCCATGTCTCATAGAGGTATGTTGTTTAATCTCTCTGTATCTTTAGATGTACCAAAAATTTATTGATTTCTAGTTTAATTCCAGTGACATCTTGTGAGCATACTTCATATGATTTCTATTTTTCAAATTGGTTATAATGTGTTTTATGACCCAGAATGTGGTCTACCTTAGTGAATGAGCATTGTAAGCTTGAGAAGAATGTGTATTCTGCTGGGTTTTGGTTAAAGCATTTTATATCAATTATTTCTATTTGGTTGATAGGGCTGTTCATGTCAACTATATCCCTACTGATTTTTGGTATGCTTAATCTATCAGTTACTAAAAGAGGGGTGTTAAAATCTCCAGCTGTCATAGTAACCTCATTATGACACCGAGTATAATGGTGGATTTGTCTATTTCTCCTTGCATTTCTATCATTTATGCTTCATGCATTTTAACATTTTGTTGTAATAAGTTTAAGAATCATAAGTCTTCTTGGAGAATTGACCCCTTTATCATTATGTAATGTCCCCCCTTCATCTCTGATATTTTCCTTGCTTTGAAGTTTGCTAGGATAAAAATGAATACAATTGCTCCAACTTTCTTTTCATTATGTTAGAATGTGGCATATCTTTCTCTATTTCTTTACTTTTAACCTATATGTGCTTTTATATTTAAAGTGGATTTCTTGCAGACAACCTATTGTTAGATTTCATTTCTAAAATCTGCTTTGACAATCTTAGCCTTCTAGTTAGTGTACTTAGACTGACCTCATTGAAAATTATTGATATAGTTAGAATAATGCCCACTATATTTTAAAATATTTTGTAATTATTTCATTTGTTCTTTGTTCCTTTTTTTTCTTACCCTCTTTTTCCTCTTTCACTAGGTATTTTGTGATTCTATTTTCTCTCCTACTCTTAACATATAAATTATATTTCTTTTGTAAAAGAAATAGTGCTTGCCTTAGAATTTGCAATATACATTTACAATGAATCTAAGCCCACATATAAATAACACTATACAATATAAAGGGCAGAAGAACAATGTGTAAGAAAATTATAAATGAGTCTAACTCTGATATATTGAGGAGCTACCTTATCATATATTCCAAGGTAAGGCCCACAGATGGGGGGCAGATTTCCTAGGTTTGTCTGCCCTGCCTATAATGTCCAAATGTCTCTAGAGTATTCAGGATCAGTCCAGCTTGAGGCACTGTTTAATTGTGGCAGGCCGTGAGAGCCTCCTGGGATGTGCATTAGAGTAATCTCTGGAATGACTTCCCAACCCACTTTGACATCTCTTAACCAAAAAATATCTTTTGTATTTAATATTTACCCCTTTTGGTCAAGGTCTTTTTCCAAATGCATCTCTCGTTGGTGCTTAGTAATAATCCCTCAGTGCAAAGGAGGCTTATCCCCAGGAATCCTATCCCATACCTGGGGAAAGGTAGTGTGTTTATATGCTGAGTTTGGCTTAAAGAGGCCACATTTCAATAACAGGGAGGTTTTCAGGAGATAACTCTTAGGCAATATATATTAGTAGGCTAAGTTTCCATTTCACAGGAACAAGGTTCATAAGTACAAGCATCAATAACAAGGGCTTGGCGAATTGGTCCGTCATCCTTTGCTAGGCACTGTTCATGTACTGTAGAGATTCTTGGTACTTTATTTGACAATATAGGAGGACTCCTCAGGATGGAAATTCAATATTCTCTTGATTATTGTATGGGTCTCCACCCAACAACACACTATCCTTTGACCACATGAACACATTCATATTCCTTAGAGGCATGCCCCAGGTGCACCCCTCCCCACCCAATCCCCACTGGCACTCACACCAGTGATCCTTCCCTGCCACAGTTTCAATCCTTCTTCAATCCAAAGCCTCCACAAAAGTTAAGTTAAAAAATAATAATAAAATAAAATAAAAAACATAATTTCTCTTGCACTGTGCCTCTCATCAAAATAAGATCTTCTATTTTTTATGTGTTTTGACAGTTTCCTCTGTGTGTTTGTCAGTGTCTTTTTTTTTCCCCTTTATTTTCCAAGAAGTTTTAGGTTATGGAAAAGTCACATAGAAAATATAGGGGATTCCCATAGGCCCTCCCACATCATCCCTTAACAATACCTATACGAGTATGGTACCTTTGTTACAACTGATGAGTGAATATCAAAGCATTGCTACTAACTGTAGTCAATGATTTACATTATGGTGTACATTTTGCACCATACACTTTCGAAGCTATAATTAGCACTATACCCATTAAATCTTATGTTCCAGAGACTTACATCTTCTGGTTGTTAATATGCCAGTTGAGCCCTGAATCTTAGCAGAGTTGCAGCCTACACCTACTCTCCAGTTCATCAGACTCCTTCAGGACAACTAACAAAAAGATGATGATGGACAATGCCCAACCTAAAAAGCAGAGAGTATCTACAATGGCAAGCAAGACTGTTCCATTCATCTGCCCCATGGGATCTAAGACTCCTATCAATTGGAAGCAGAGTAGGCATCACCATCCACAAATTCTCAAGATTGAGTAACAAACAAACATAAAGGGGGGAATAAAACTATGGACCAAAGAAATCGTATTATTCTAGTAATGGAAAAACTTGTAACATTAATATAAAAACAGTGTTTACCAAAGGTTTTCAGGGGAGGGAGTGGGAAGAATATGTGTAACAAGGGGCATTTTGGGGACACTGAATTTGTTCTGCATGATATTGGAAAGACAGATACAAGCCATTGTGCACTTTGTCAAAACTTAAAAAATTGTGCAGTGCAAAGTGTAAACCGTGATGTAAACTATAGTCCCTGGTAAGTAGCAATGCTTCAATACACATTCATCAATTGTAAAAATGTACCACTCTAAGGAAAGATGTTGTTAATAAGGGGAAAGTGTGGGAGGGGAAAGGATGGGGCATACGGCTTCCTCTATATTTTCAATGTAACATTTATGCAATCTAAAGATTCATTAAAAAATAAAGAAAAGAAAAGAGAATATAAGTGAAAGTCTTTAAGCTGTCCCCACAGGGAACTGCCAGACACGTAAGATGCAAAACTGCTATGTTTGAAGGACAGGGTCTTTTAGATCACCCTGACATCAGCAAGTCACACTAGTTATACAGGCCGTCGTAGCCATAACTCCCTGCCAAGGATATGGGGCATGGTGAAAGTAACTACTAAGCAAGATGCTGATATTCAGTCAAATTTACAAGTCTTTGGTAAAGTAGATCAGAAATAGTTGATTTTGACAGTTTTTTTTCCCCCAATTTAAAAGTTGTTTTTGATAGAATGACCAATTTCTGGAGCTTCCAACTCTGCCATCTTCCTTGACTTCATTTGCTACATTTTTGTTTGGATATTTTCTACTACTCTGTACTCATACTTATCAATTCTTCCTTTTAGAGATCCAGTTTCTAAAAGTCATTTTTTGGTTCTTCATCAACAAATCAAATTAGATCATCCTTTCTCAAATTTCTAATTAATGTGTTAAATGCACAAACATTCTTTATTAAATATTCCATACTTAAAAGATAACAATATACAGCTTCATTGGTAGTATAGATACCATGTAAAAGATTATTCCTAGTCTCTTTTCCATGCTTTGTGAATTTACTGTTATTCAATTCACTTATCTGATTGCTACAATCATCTAATTCATGTTTACTATAATGACTTTGAACGAACTGTCATCTAGTGGATAAATAATAATAAAAAATAATATATTTTATTTTACTTTCCTTTATTCTTTCTCTTATGCTCTTCCTTTCTTTATGTAGAGTCAAGTTTTAGAAGTCTATCTTTTCTTTATCCCTGAATAACATTTTGAAAATGTTTCTTTCAGGTCAGGTGAGCCACTGATAAATTCATTTTTTATTTATTTATCTGAGAAAGTATTCTCTTTTTGAATGAAAATTTCACCAGATATAGGATAATTTGCTGGCATTTAATTTTTTTTCTTTCAACACTTAGAATGTTTCACTCCACTGTCATCATGCCTGCAAGTTTTCTGATGAGAAGTCCACTGCAATTCTTATTTTTACTCTGGTTTCTTTCAGTTAGGTCTGTCTTTGATTTTCTGCAATTTGAATGTGATAATGTCTAGGTGTCTTAGGTTTTTTTTTTTTAATATTTACTCTCTTTGGTGTTCTCTGAGCTTATTGTGACAATGCTTTTCCATATTTCATTAAATTTGGAATTATTTCTCAGGCATTATTTTATCAGCTATTTTTTCTGCTGTCTTCTAGTCTTCTCCTTCTGTTGTTCCATTTATATGTATGCTAGAATTTTGAAATATTCACACAGTTCTTGCATATTCTGTTCTGTTTTTCATTATCTTTTACTCTTTGCCTTTCAGTTTGGGAAGTTTCTACTGACATACAATGATATTCCCTGATTCTTTTCTTGCCCTCTTCCAGTCTTCTGATTAACCCATCAAAGTTATTCTTCATTTCTGTTATAGTATTATTGATTTCTAGCATTTTAAAAATTATTTTTTTAAAGTTTATTTCTTTCGCTTACATTACTCACCTTTCCTTGCACATTGTTTGCTTTTTCTCTTAGAGTCTCGAAATTGTTTAGCATATTTCTGTTTCCTAACTGACAATTTCAAATTCCATGTTATATCTGAATCTGGTTCTGATATTTGCTTTGTGTCTTCAGACTTTTTCTGATAAATAGGCCTTTCGTGCCATGTTTTATCATAATTTAATTTGGCTAGGGGTTAGGGAGCATTTATTTCTTGTAGCTATATATGCCAGTGCTTCTAAATTTCTCTATTGTCCTTCCTTTTGTCTCCCCTGTTCTTTTGTTTCCCTGAGAATGTTTTCTTAAAGAGAGTTAGTACTTAGCAACTTCTTTCACCTTTCTATCATCTTTTATAATCAAACTTCAGTCTTTTATTATACCTGTGTTATTATTATACCTTTGTTACTGGACTGAGACTTAAGTGTTTCTGAACTACATTTTTCCCCTTAAAGAATCTAAGACCATTAGAGTAAACTAGAGTTGGATAGCTCTGAGCCTTAGATTAAGCTAGAAAGTTATCTTTATTATGAAGAGGGCTCTCTGCCCATTTCACAGTGTTTACTTTTTCCCTCTCCCTGACAGGGTCACAAGGAGATTCTTCATGCTGTTCACCTAGAGGACAGATGTCTGGTGGCCCTGCTAAGACTGCAGCCCCCAGGATTTTCTCACTCTCAGGCTGTTCTGCATTTAGTCTTCTGCAATTCATCAAAATTATTGTTTAATTGTTCCTAGTATTTTATATAGGTCCAGCAGCCTCTGCTTCAGGTATGCAGATCTAGGTTATGGTTTTCTGTATTCGCTGTCTTTCCAGATTTTTAGGATTAGGTTTTGTCGTTTGACTTCCGTTCTCTCAGGAGTTCAAAAAAAGTCACTGAGTTTCAGATTGTTCAGCTTTTTTCTTGTAAGGGCAGGAGGGATGTCTTCCAAGCTCCTTACATGCCAGAGCTGAACTCGACATCCCATATATATACTATTGTTCATTTTGTTTTTTAAAATTAGTTAATTTATTTTTTAATTGTATTTTTTTGAAGATCACAAAAAAATTTACATTAAAAAAAATGAGGTTGCCATATATCCCACATCCCACCCCACCCCCACACCTCCCACATCAACTACTTCTTTCATCTTGGAGTTGTCCATATATATACTTTTAACCCTCCAGACTGTGACATTTCAAAACCCATACTTTTTCTCACCTTACAGCTTATCTCTATTCAATATACGTGTACTTTCTTATTAGTATTATTATTTGTTGTCTGTTCTTGTTAGTTTGTAATATTTACAAGAGCAGGTATTTCTATCTCTTTTATTCATTATTTTATCCTTAGCCTCTAGAAAAACCTAGAACTGGTACATTGACTTACTCTTCCAGTTCTCTACCCTAAATAGCATCTGTGCCTTTTACCAGGTGATTTTGCATTTTCTCCCACTAGAAAAGGGATTCTTAACCTTTTTTATTCCACGGACCCCTTTGCCAGTCAGGTGAAAACCACAGACCTTTTACTAGGTCCACACTCTACTGTCTATGATTTCATAATTATATCACACCCACACCAACACATCCCAAAAGAATAATGTTTTTTTGGATTTCAGTTTAAGTTCACTGACCTCTGGTAAAGAACCCTGCACTACAGGCTAAGAATATTTCTCGTTACATGGGTATTGTTCTTCCCAATATCATTTGCCTTAGTCAATAGAATGTTGGGAAAAGTAACAGTGTACCAGTTTTGAGCCATGACATTAAGAGATTTCATCTGTTTCTGCTCTGCCTCCCTTATGTTTCCACCATTGCTATTATATGAACTTGCCCTAGGTAGTCTCCTAGACCCAGAAAAAGAAATGCCCATGAATAGAGTCTCTTCAGTCCTCAGTCACTCTACATATATACAGTTGGATGCAGACACATGGATAAAAAATCCATGCTTATTGTTGCATGTCTCTGAAATCTTGCTTTTTATTGAACAGTAGCTAATTCATACAAATGCTTATCTTATAGCAAGTGCTTAATTATTTGCTGAAGTAAAAGTGATGAATTTTACTTAAAGATTTGGATCTCAATTTCTGCACTTGTAAACTAGTGTTACTGACATATAGCATGAAAGATATTTGAGAAAATCAAAAGTGTTGTGAATGGGAAAGTATGCAGCACAATTGCTGGAAATATAGTAGCTTCCTTCTTTCCTTCAATCTCACAGAACTAACTTCCCATGTTTTAAAACCCAATATAAATATACATTATATCTTCTTTCTGTGAAATTTGTATTAACTCAGAGAAAAATTTCTCATAAGGCTTAATTGTTTAACAACAACAAAAACAACCTCTTTTCCTGTATTTCTTTAACAAAAGTCCACTGTACAAAATGGGTATCCAAACAAGTTACATTACTGACATCCATCTAACAAGCATTGGCTGAACTCAGTTATGTGCTGGTCACTGAGCTAGACATGTCCTTCTCAATACAGTATCTCACATGTCATGAGTTTTTCTTGTACCCAGTGAGTAACCTTTTAACTACTATGTATTTATGGCCCATGGATTGACTATTTTAATATGTTTTTATTCAAGTTTTGGGATTTCTTTATTGAAGAAGTGCTCTTATTATGACACCACAAGAGCTTCCACTTAAGAAACATAGCTTTTTATTCTTCATTGGGACATAACTTTGCAAAAAGCATTTTTTCCTACCCCAATGTAAGTGAAATGATTTTATCATATCCTTAGAATTCTTTGAATTACTCACCTTTTCTGCTTTTAATGGCTAAGAAGTCTTTGAACTAGTGATACACATTTGGAATGGAACAGAAATGTGCTTAACTGACTTTCTAAGTAAAGTAATAGTCTTCATATTCTCTATAACAGTGACTGATACCCAAAGCATTTGAATACTCATGGCCTAATTTCTTACTTATAATACAGCTGGCCTAGGCTAATTCCAGTATTTGAATTGTATTCTTAACAAGGGTCAGTTACATGTCTTTTCAAAATTATATTTTAGGTAGTTTATTATATATAATAGCAATATAATTACTTATTATATAAATATCTAGATAGGTGTGCTAAAACAGATTATTTCTATGAAATAGTTAATTTTCATTTATATAATTTCTGTTCCCATTGGGAGAGTCAAGTCCACAAAAATTAATGTTTAAATGGTGGCAGAAAACAATGATAACAGGTATGTTAATATAAAAATTATGGATTCTATGCCTAGAGATTTGCATATCAGTATAGAAGTTAGCAAGTGAAAAAAGATGATGTAAAACAGTGAAATGATTCATTCTCAAGGTAAATGCCCTGGTCCTATAAAAAAAAATAAAGAAATGAACATACTTTTATATGCTTAAATTTTAAATAAAAATTTGGGGTATATCTATTTTCTGATTTACAATTTAATTAATATTTTAAAAAACTAGCCAACTAATGGTATTGACTGCAACAGGATTTCACTACAGGTCTCAACAGTTCAGGTTTTAAAAATGATATTTAAACTCATTTTGTGTTAACTCGTGGCTATTTATAGTAGTAAATTGTAAGCCTAGTTTTCTAACTACACACTGTAGGTCTTGCACTGTTTCATATTTTTTTACCTGTTTCCAAAAAGAGTTTCCTATACACTCTGCTATTGAAATCACTTGAAAACATCTGTTTCCAAAGATACAAAGGGTTCAGTGATTGAGGCTTAGTCAGCTATATTGATATCTTCCACATCTTTATTAGTCAGCTACTTGACAATGATAATCAGCTGTCCATGTGAATTCCACTAAACAAAATTATTACAAAGTCAAATTTAGATTATGACTTCTAGAAAAAATTCCCATTTGCCTGCTGCATATAATCCTTTATTCTTCACTAAACGTAAACTGACCTCTCTTTGCCATCATTTCCTACACACTTTCTTCAGAATTTATTTGACAAAAGTTTCAGACCACAGTGAAGAGGCATGATTTAACTGGACTCAAAATAATGCAATGTATCAGAACATATTTATAAAAAGTCAGGAACAGTGACTTGAACAAGGTAGAATAATTTCTGCTCATGAAAGAATAATGTCCCCTCAAGATAAAATAATTCCGTTTCATGTAAAAATTCAGATTTTGGAATCTAGATAGGCATAACTACAATAATGCCATTTTACCTTTCTTTAGAATGTAGTTTTAATTGAATTAAAGCTTGCTGGAGCTACGGAAAAAGAGCATATTTCTTTTCCTAAATATTACACTAGATATGCAATTGCAGTTAGTGCATTTTTGGTGATTTTATTTAGCATACTGTTAGGATATTCTCAATATTTGGAATACTGGAAAGTTGGAGTTTGATATGTTGTTCAGGGACAACTACTTCCTCCAAAACTACAGAACAAAAGAAGAAAAGAAGGTGAATTCCTACAGATACCTGAATTTGCTCAAGACCAGAATAGTCCATCATCATAAAATCCTTTTATAAACAGAAATGCATTAATTTTTAGTCAAAGTTCTTCCACAATGGTGGTGTAGGTACACATATGTAAACTGCAATGTAACCTATTATCCATGTGGTGCAGCAGTGCTCCAAAATGTATTCACCAAATGCAATGAATGTGCCGCAATGATGAAAGAGGTTGTTGATGTGGGAGGAGTGGGAGGAGGAGTGAGGGTATGTATGGAACCTCTTACATTTTTTAATGTAACAGTTTTTGTGATCTATGTATCTTCTAAAAAATATAGTTTTAAAAAAAAGCAGTGACAGAACAAAATTTAGGCTGTTTCTCAACTCTGGCAGAGTATTATCTGCATGAACACTTTTGGTAGCACCAGTGCCTCCCATTGGGAATTTGAAAGTAAAAGAACAAAACAAAAAAAGTGTGTAGCCACTTTGATTCTGCTAAGCCATATATTCCTGGCTAAAAAAATTTAGCAAGAATGTGTATCATGTTCCAGTAATCAATATCTGTCTTTGAAATAACACTTTCATCTTTACCAGAATAGTCTTTCGTTCAATAGCATATTTTCCAACAATGTATGTTTCTGCTCTGAACTTTCTATTATGGTTACTCAAGCAGAAAAAGTGAGAAATAACTAAGCAAAAAAGAGCCTAGATTTATTCATGAATTGGGTATTTTGTTTACTTATTGATTTTTCCTTTTTATTTTTGTTTCTTGAACTAGAAGAATTCTTCAATTCATCACTAAAATCTTGACAATTCTTATAAAATCCCATCCCAATTTAAATATATTCCTAATGGAAATATTTATTTCTCAGTTATTTAAAAACAAATCATAATATAAAAAGACACATTTTTATTTTTGTCATTAAAATAGTTGATTATGTAATTTACATCTGACAGAAGAAAATCCTAAATTTGGGTTTTCTGGTTTCTTACAAGAAAGAATATTAGAAAGTATATACTAGTATTCTCTCTTTTTTTGTCTTTATTCATTTTTTTAATATTAAATTATAAAAATATGAGGTCCCCATATACCCTCCACCCTCCTCACCCCCACTCTTCCGCCCACAGCAACAACCTCCTCCATCACCATGAGACATTCATCGCATTTGGTGAATACATCTCTGAGCATCGTTGCACCTCATGGTCAATGGTCCACATCATAGCCCACACTCTGCCACGTTCCATCCAGTGGGCCATGGGAAGACATACAATGTCCGGTAATTGTCCCCGCAGCTAGTATTCTCTTAAATTTAAAAAAGAATTCAACTTCTTATGATCCAAATAATCCCAAAATATGAACCTATGTTTTTTTCTTTTTCAATCATCTTCCTTCTAATATTTCATTTACCTTACTCATTTGCCAAGTTTATACAGTTTGTAATTTTCAGAGCCGTACATTTTAAATAATGGTAAAAACTGGCCAATATATAAACTTTCTCCAATTACTCTGGCATTGTTAGTTTGTAATATTTACAAGAGCAGGTATTTTTATCTCTTTTATTCATTATTTTATCCTTAGCCTCTAGAAAAACCTAGAACTGGTACATTGACTTACTGTTCCAATTCTCTACCCTGAATAGCATCTGTACCTTTTACCAGGTGATTTTGCATTTTCTCCCACTAGAAAAGGGATTCCTAACATTTTTTATTTCATGGACCCCTTTGCCAGTCAGGTGAAAACCACGGACCCTTTACTAGGTCCACACTGTACTGTCTATAATTTCATAAATATATCACACCCACACCAACACATCCCAAAAGAATAATGTTTTTTTGGATTTCAGTTTAAGTTCACTGACCTCTGGTAAAGAACCCTGCACTACAGGCTAAGAATATTTCTCATTACATGGGTATTTTTCTTCCCAATATCATTTGCCTTAGTCAATAGAATGTTGGGAAAAGTAACAGTGTACCAGTTTTGAGCTATGACATTAAGAGATTTCATCTGTTTCTGCTCTGCCTCCCTTATGTTTCCACCATTGCTATTATATGAACTTGCCCTAGGTAGTCTCCTAGACCCAGAAAAAGAAATGCCCATGAATAGAGTCTCTTCAGTCCTCAGTCACTCTACATATATACAGCTGGATGTAGACACATGGATAAAAAATCCATGCTTATTGTTGCATGTCTCTGAAATCTTGTTTTTTATTGAGCAGCAGCTAATTCATACAAATGCCTATCTTATAGCAAGTGCTTAATTATTTGCTGAAGTAAAAGTGATGAATTTTACTTAAAGATTTTGGATCTCATTTTCTGCACTTGTAAACTAGTGTTACTGACATATAGCATGAAAGATATTTGAGAAAATCAGAAGTGTTGTGAATGGGAAAGTATGCAGCACAATGCTGGAAATATAGTAGCTTCCTTCTTTCCTTCGATCTCACAGAACTAAATTCCCATGTTTTAAAACCCAATATATAAAAATCATTATATCTTCTTTCTGTGAAATTCATATTAACTCAGAGAAAAATTTCTCATAAGGCTTAATTGTTTAACAAAACAACTTCTTTACCTGTATTTCTCTAACAAAAGTCCACTGTACAATATTGGTATCCAAACAAGTTACATTACTGACATCCATCTAACAAGCATTGGCTGAACTCAGTTATGTGCTGGTCACTGAACTAGACTTGTCCTTCTCAGTACAGTATCTCACATGTCATGAGTTTTTCTTGTACCCAGTGAGTAACCTTTTAACTACTATGTACTTATGGCCCATGGATTGACTATTTTAATATGTTTTTATTCAAGTTTAGGGATTCCTTTATTAAAGAAGTGCTCTTATTATGTCACCATAACAGCTCCCACTTAAGAAACATAGCTTTTTATTCTTCATTGGGACATAACTTTGCAAAAAGCATTTTTTCCTACCCCAATGTAAGTGAAATGATTCTATCATATCCTTAGAATTATTTGATTTACTCCCCTTTTCTGCTTTTAATGGCTAAGAAGTCTTTGAACTAGTGATACACATTTGGAATGGAACAGAAATGTGCTTAACTGACTTTCTAAGTAAAGTAATAGTCTTCATATTCTCTATAACAGTGACTGATACCCAAAGCATTTGAATACTCATGGCCTAATTTCTTACTTATAATACAGCTGGCCTAGGCTAATTCCAGTATTTGAATTGTATTCTTAACAAGGGTCAGTTACATGTCTTTTCAAAATTATATTTTAGGTAGTTTATTATATATAATAGCAATATAATTACTTATTATATAAATATCTAGATAGGTGTGCTAAAACAGATTATTTCTATGAAATAGTTAATTTTCATTTATGTAATTTCTGTTCCCATTGGGAGAGTCAAGTCCACAAAAATTAATGTTTAAATGGTGGCAGAAAACAATGATAAGAAGTGTGATAACATAAAAATTTTGGATTCCATGCCTGGAGATTTGCAAGTATCAGTATAATCTAATTTTACTTTATAGAAGTTAGCAAGTGTAAAAAGATGGTGTAAAACAGTAAAATGATTCATTCTCAAGGTAAATGCCCTGGTCCTATTAAAAAAAAATAAAGAAATGAATATACTTTTACATGTTTAAATTTTAAATAAAAATTTGGGGTATCTCTATTTTCTGATTCACAATTTAATTAATATTTTAAAAAACTAGCCAACTAATGGTATTGACTGCAACAGGATTTCACTACAGGTCTCAACAGTTCAGGTTTTAAAAATGATATTTAAACTCATTTTGTGTTAACTCGTGGCTATTTATAGTAGTAAATTGTAAGCCTAGTTTTCTAACTACACACTGTAGGTCTTGCACTGTTTCATATTTTTTTACCTATTTCCAAAAAGAGTTTCCTATACACTCTGCTATTGAAATCACTTGAAAACATCTATTTTCAAAGATACAAAGGGTTCAGTGATTGAGGCTTAGTCAGCCAAATCGATATCTTCCACATCCTTAAATTTATTAGTGAGCTACTTGACAATGATAATCAGCTGTCCATGTGAATTCCACTAAACAAAATTATTACAAAGTCAAATTTAGATTATGACTTCTAGAAAAAATTCCCATTTGCCTGCTGCATATAATCCTTTATTCTTCACTGAATGTAAACTAACCTCTTTTTGCCATCATTTCCTACACATTTTCTTCAGATTTTACTTGACAAAAGTTTCAGACCACAGTGAAGTGGCATGATTTACTGGACTCAAAATAATGCAATGTATCAGAACATATTTATAAAAAGTCAGGAACAGTGACTTGAACAAGGTAGAATAATTTCTGCTCATGAGAGAATAATGTCCCCTCAAGATAAAATAATTCCCTTTCATGTAAAAATTCAGATTTTGGAATCTAGATAGGCATAACAACAATAATGCCATTTTACCTTTCTTTAGAACGTAGTTTTAATTGAATTGAAGCTTGCTGGAGCTACGGAAAAAGAGCATATTTCTTTTCCTAAATATTACACTTGATATGCAATTGCAGTTAGTGCATTTTTGGTGATTTTATTTAGCATACTGTTAGGATATTCTCAATATTTGGAATACTGGAAAGTTGGAGTTTGATATGTTGTTCAGGGACAACTACTTCCTCCAACACCACAGAACAAAAGAAGAAAAGAAGATGAGATCCTACAGATACCTGAATTTGCTCAAGACCAGAATAGTCCATCATCATAAAATTCTTTTATAAACAGAAATGCATTAATTTTTAGTCAAAGTTCTTCCACAATGGTGGTGTAGGTACACATATGTAAACTGCAATGTAAACTATTATCCATGTGGTGCAGCAGTGCTCCAAAATGTATTCACCAAATGCAATGAATGTGCTGCAATGATGAAAGAGGTCATTGATGTGGGAGGAGTGGGAGGAGTGGGGGGTATATGGGAACCTCTTATATTTTTTAATGTAACAGTTTTTGTAATCTATGTATCTTCTAAAAAATACAGTTTAAAAAAAAAGCAGTGACAAAACAAAATTTAGGCTGTTTTCTCAACTCTGACAGAACATTATCTGCATGAACACTTTTGGTAGCTCCAGTGCCTCCCATTGGGAATTTGAAAGTAAAAGAACAAAACAAAAAATTTATGTAGCCACTTTGATTCTGCTAAGCCATATATTCCTGGCTAAAAAATTTAGCAAGGATGTGTATCATGTTCCAGTAATCAATATCTGTCTTTGAAATAACACTTTCGTCTTTACCAGAATAGTCTTTCGTTCAATAGCATATTTTCCAACAATGTATGTTTCTGCTCTGAACTTTCTATTATGGTTACTCAAGCAGAAAAAGTGAGAAATAACTAAGCAAAAAAGAGCCTAGATTTATTCATGAATTGGGTATTTTGTTTACTTATTGATTTTTCCTTTTTATTTTTGTTTCTTGAACTAGAAGAATTCTTCAATTCATCACTAAAATCTTGACAATTCTTATAAAATCCCATCCCAATTTAAATATATTCCTAATGGAAATATTTATTTCTCAGTTATTTAAAAACAAATCATAATATAAAAAAGACACATTTTTATTTTTGTCATTAAAATAGTTGATTATGTAATTTACATCTGACAGAAGAATATCCTAAATTTGGGTTTTCTGGTTTCTTACAAGAATAATATTAGAAAGTATATACTAGTATTCTCTCTTTTTTTGTCTTTATTCATTTTTTAAATATTAGATTAAAAAAATATGAGGTCTCCATATACCCCCCATCCTCCAGACCTCTCTCCTCACCCCCCTCTTCCCCCCACAGCAACAACCTCCTCCATCACCATGAGACATTCACAGCATTTGGTGAATACATCTCTGAGCATCGTTGCACCTCATGGTCAATGGTCCACATCATAGCCCACACTCTGCCACGTTCCATCCAGTGGGCCATGGGAAGACATACAATGTCCGGTAATTGTCCCCGCAGCTAGTATTCTCTTAAATTTAAAAAAGAATTCAACTTCTAATGATCCAAATAATCCCTGAATATGAACCTATGTTTTTTTCTTTTTTAATCATCTTCCTTCCAGTATTTCATTTACCTTACTCATTTGCCAAGTTTATACAGTTTGTAATTTTCAGAGCCATACATTTTAAATAATGGTAAAAACTGGCCAATATATAAACTTTCTCCAATTACTCTGGCATTAACTTAGCCATGGAATATTTGTTTCTGGACAAACATTTCGGTATCCAAACCATAAAAGTTATGTTATGTTAGAAAAGGTTAAAGATGTCCTCAGCTGGTTAGTTTGGTACTCTGAAGGACCCTTAACACTTAAACATGAATGAATCATGGACACATTCCAAAACACATAATGTTTACTGCATTTCGTGGTATATTAAAATCATCAGAATTCTCTAAGAACCAAAATGGAGAAATAGAGATAGAGGATAGAGAGCTAGTTAGATAGATATAGGTAGACAAAGATAAGCCACCTGCAACCTGGTCAAGGAACAAGGAAAAATAGACAATTACTAAGGGAGGAGTTGGCCAAGGTATAAAATCTTTACCAGAACCATGTATAGAAGATAAAGTTTGTGCTCACTGAAAAGATAAAGGTGCTGTATCTGTGATACTACAAAAGTCAGATATTTTCAAACGGGCTAAATATTGCTGGGCTGATGGCATCTCCTATCTCCCAGCAGAAATATATTCCAATCATTTCTGAAAGAAAATATCAATATTCTAGGCCTACAATGTTTTCACAGAATAAACTGAATGAAAATGAGCTTACATTAAATATTTATAACATATACAAGTAAAAATTATATTGTGTGCAAAAGAAAGCACTCCCTTTAGAATTATAAGAAAGGTCTATTATTCTTGTAGTATAGCATAGGTAAGTGGTAGTAAAGTATAATAAACAAGAGGGAGGGGGCAAGATGGCGGCTGAGTGAACATCCCTGTTAGAGTCTTCTGCAGGGAATCGGCTGGGCGGCGTTGGAGACTCTTTGGGACCGGATTGTTTCGGGATTTTTGCTGGTCCGGAGGTGTCTGGACATCGATTTGGAGGGAAGGTAACAGAGAGGATTCGTCTGTGAAATATACACGGAGATCACAGCTACCTGTAGAGGATTCCCTTCTTGGGTAGGCGGAGACGAGGCATCTAGCCCCGCTCGGTGGGGCTGGGCCAGGCCGGGCCGCGCTGCGCCGGCGGTGAGCGGGGCCGGGCGGGGCCGAGCCAGGCCGAGCCGGGCCGCGGTAGCATTTGGAGCCGGGCGGGGCCGGTGCAGGCCCCGGCTGCGGGCCGCGGTAGCGCTTGGAGCCGGGCGGGGCCGGTGCAGGCCCCGGCTGCGGGCCGCGGTAGCGCTTGGAGCCGGGCGGGGCCGGTGCAGGCCCCGGCTGCGGGCCGCGGTAGCGCTTGGAGCCGGGCGGGGCCGGTGCAGGCCCCGGCTGCGGGCCGCGGTAGCGCTTGGAGCCGGGCGGGCCCGGGTCAGGCCGCGGCGGGTACGGAGCCGGGCAGGGCCGGTCCAGGCCGCGGTGGCGGGAGGTGGACGCCGGAGCCGGCTGGGCCGCTGTAGCGAGCGGAGCTGGGCGGAGCCAGGCCAGGCCAAGGCGGCGTGAGGAGCCGGGCAGAGCCGGTCCAAGCCTCCGCGGCGGGCGGAGCCGGGCCTGCGGAGGGGTTTCTGTTTTTTTTTTTGTTTGTTTGTTTGTTTGTTTTTTGTTGTTGTTTTTTTTTAATTTTACTTAATTTTTTTTTTTTTTTTTTTTTTTTGAGCATCTGCAGTACTGGGGAGTTCGTGGGCCCTGGGCGGCCTATTGGGGGTTTGTGGGAAGGGAGGTGCTTGCAGACCCATTTGGGCAGACAGACGGGGGGGTTTTAGGGCAAAGCGGGGGGAAGTTGTTGTTTTAGATAGTGTTGCAATTGTGACACGTGTGTACCTGTATCTCTCTTCTCCCTATCCGTTCCCCACCGTTTGCCCATCCTCTTTTTCTTTCTTCCTTTCTTCTTGCCTTTCTTTTTTCTTTATTATAATTAGTTTTTTGTTTTTTTTTTTTTTCGGTTTTCTCTTTCCCTCTTGTCCCTCACCTTCCACTTATTTTTACTTTAATTCAAGTATACAATAGGTGCTACAGGGAACACCTCACATTTGCTGGGTTTTCCCATCCTCCACTGCCTCATTTCTGTGTGAACTGATTTAGGCTACCTACACTATCCCCCTTCCCCTGCATCTTGATATCCACTATCATCTACTGTCTCTCCTATATTCCACCCCCCACCTCCCGTTCTTCGATCCACAAAGTGTCTAACTCTTAATTTCTAATACCTTTGTTCTGTTTTCTGTCTATTATCCACTCTTGAAACTATTACCTTTCTTTTCTTTTTCCCTCTCTCATGAAAACAATAGCTGTGTAGTTCATACCATATTCCTCCCAAATTCAGTCATCAACTTCATAAAAGGTACTCTACCTACAGCTATAACTCTATACAATCTACATGAATCTAACCTCCATCCTTCCAGATCTCATATTCCTGCTTTATTAACATACATCACCAATACAACTTTACACTTTTCCCTTGCTTACACAATTGCCTTTCCCCAACACTAATACTTTCCTCTAAAGTGAACTTAACCAACAACAAGTAACTAGAATAAGAAGAAAAAAGTGACAAAGAGAAGATATAACACCTGTGCAAAAATAACAACTAATTAACCTCCAAGAGCAGACAAAGAAGCTAAGGAACTGATTAAATTCGTCAAAATAAAGAGATGACCAGAAAGCAACAAAAATCTACGAACCAAACCAATAATCAGGAAAACATGGCTGAATCCAATCAACAAACCAATAATCACGAAGGGGAGCAAAACTTGGCACAAGCAATGAAAGATCTCAGAACATTTATCACCGACAAATTTGATGCAGTAATGAAAGAGGTTAACAACATGAAGACATCACTTGGAGGGGAAATTGCAGACATACGCAAAAACATAACAGATATGATGGGAATGAACACCACAGTTCAAGAAATCAAAAATACACTTGCAGCAAATATCAGCAGACTAGAAGAGACAGAGCAGAGAATAAGTGATGTGGAAGACAGTACATCAGAAATCAAACAGATAGTAGAAGGGGTCAATAAGAAGATAGAAAAAATCCAATTAGGATTTAGGGACCTGAATGACAATGCAAAACGCTCAAACATACGTATTATAGGCATTCCAGAAGGTGAAGAGAAGGGAAAGGGGTCAGAAAGAGTGTTGCAGGAAATAATGGCTGAAAACTTCCCAAATCTACTGAAAGAGACAGATGTACATATCCAAGAAGCACAGCGCACTCCACAAGTCATAAACCCCAACAGGCCCACCCCAAGACATATACTTGTCAAATTATCCAATGCTCAAGACAAAGAGAAAATCCTAAAAGCAGCAAGAGAAAAGAAAACCATCACATACAAGGGAAGCTCAATTAGATTAAGTGCTGATTTCTCTTCTGAAACCATGGAGGCAAGAAGACAGTGGTATGATATAGTCAAGGTACTAAAGGAAAAAAATTTCCAACCAAGAATACTCTATCCAGCTAAACTAGCATTCAAACATGATGGAGAGTTCAAAATATTCGCAGACAAACAGAAACTGAAAGAGTATACCAACAAGAAACCTCCCCTTCAAGAAATTCTAAAGGGAGTTCTGCAGGAAGAAAGGAAAAAACAGGAAAGGCAAAGTTGGAGGAGAGTATAAGACCAACAACAACAACAAAAAAGACAAAAAAAAATATACAAACAAAATATGACAAACACAAATCCAATCAAAATATGGCTAACACAAATAATTCCTTGATAGTAATAACACTGAATGTCAATGGATTAAACTCACCTATCAAAAGATTCAGACTGGGACACTGGATAAGGAAATATGACCCATCCATATGCTGTCTACAAGAGACACATCTTAGACCCAGAGACGCATGGAGATTGAAAGTGAAAGGCTGGAAAACAATCATTCAAGCTAACAATAACCAAAAAAAGGCAGGAGTAGCTATATTAATATCAGACAAAATAGACTTTAAATGTGAAACAATTGTGAGAGACAAAGAAGGATACTACATTTTAGTCAAAGGGAAAATCTGTCAAGAAGATCGAACAATCATAAATATCTATGCCCCTAACAAGGGTGCCTCTAAATACGTCAGGCAAATGCTGGAAAAACTAAGTGAAAGAATAGATACATCTACAATTTAGTGGGGGATTTTAATACACCACTATCAACTCTGGACAGAACATCTCAAAAGAGAATCACCAAAGAAACAAAACATCTGAATAGTATATTAGAGGAGCTCGATCTAATAGACATATATAGATCGCTACACCCAAACACAGCAGGATATACATTTTTCTCAAGCGCACATGGATCATTCTCCAAGATAGATCATATGCTAGGCCACAAAGAAAGGCTGAACGAATTCAGAAAGATTGAAATCATACAAAACATTATCTCTGACCACAGTGGAGTCAAGCTGGAGATTTGCAAGGGAAAGAAGCCCAGATTTCACACCACGATTTGGAAATTAAACAACACACTCTTAGAAAAACAATGGGTCAAAGAGGAAATCTCAAAAGAAATCAATGACTACCTTGAAACAAATGATAATGATAACACAACATACCAAAATTTATGGGATGCAGCAAAAGCAGTACTGAGAGGGAAGTTTATAGCCATAAATTCATATATCAAAAAAGAAGAAAGAGCAAAAATTGAAGAACTAACTGCACATTTGAAGGAATTAGAAAAACAACAACAAAGTAACCCAACAGGAAGAAGAAGGAAGGAAATAACAAAGATAAGAGCAGAACTAAATGAAATAGAAAATAAGAAAGCACTTGAACAGATAAACAAGACCAAGAGCTGGTTTTTTGAGAAGATTAACAAAATTGACAAACCTTTAGCAACACTAACAAAGAAAAAAAGAGAGAAGATGCAAATACACAAAATAAGAAATGAGAAAGGCGATATCACCACTGACCCCACAGAAATAAAGACTATCATAAGAGGATATTTTGAAAAACTATATTCCAACAAAAATGACAATCTAGAGGAAATGGACAAATTCCTAGAAACACATAAACAGCCCATATTGACAAAAGAAGAAATTGATGATCTTAACAAACCAATCACAAGCAGAGAGATAGAATCAGTTATTAAAAATCTCCCAACTAAGAAGAGCCCAGGGCCAGATGGCTTCACAGGTTAATTCTATAAAACATTCCGGAAAGAACTGACACCAATCCTGCTGAAACTATTCCAAACCATCGAAACAGAAAGAACATTACCCAACTCCTTCTATGATGCCAACATTACCCTAGTACCAAAGCCAAACAAAGACATCACAAGAAAGGAAAATTACAGACCAATTTCTCTAATGAACCTAGACGCAAAAATACTTAACAAAATACTTGCTAATCGTATTCAACAACACATTAAACGAATTATACACCACGACCAAGTGGGATTCATCCCAGGTATGCAAGGATGGTTCAACATAAGAAAATCAATCAACGTAATACACCATATAAACAGATTGAAGGAAAAAAATCACATGATTATATCTATTGATGCAGAAAAAGCATTTGACAAAATACAGCACCCTTTCTTGATAAAAACACTCCAAATGATTGGAATACAAGGAAATTTTTTGAACATGATAAAGAGTATATATGAAAAACCTAAAGCCAATATTGTTTACAATGGAGAAATCCTAGACTCCTTCCCTCTAAACTCAGGAACAAGACAAGGATGCCCACTGTCGCCGCTCCTATTTAACATTGTCTTAGAAATACTTGCTCGAGCACTGAGGCAAGAACCAGAAATAAAAGGCATTCAAATTGGAAAGGAAGAAGTCAAAATTTCATTATTTGCAGATGACATGATCCTATACATAGAAAACCCTGAGAGATCTACAACGAAGATTCTAGAACTCATAAATGAGTTTAGTAAAGTCGCAGGTTATAAGATCAATGCGCAAAAATCAGTAGCATTTCTGTACACCAATAATGAGCAAGATCAGGAGGAAATCAAGAAACAAATACCATTCACAATAGTAAATAAAAAAATCAAATACTTAGGAATAAATTTAACTAAAGAGGTAAAGAACTTATACACTGAGAACTATACAAGATTGTTCAAGGAAATCAAAGAAGACCTAAATAAATGGAAGACTATTCCTTGTTCATGGATAGGAAGACTGAACATTATTAAGATGTCTATCCTACCAAAATTGATCTACACATTCAATGCAATCCCAATAAAAATCAATGCAGCCTTCTTTAAGGAACTAGAAAAACTAACTATGAAATTTATTTGGAAAGGAAAGAGACCCCGAATAGCCAAAGACATACTGAAAAAGAAAAACGAAATTGGAGGAATCACACTACCTGACTTCAAAACATACTATAAAGCTACGGTGGTGAAAACAGCATGGTATTGGCATAAGGAGAGACATATAGACCAATGGAATCGAATTGAAAGCTCTGATATAGAACCTCACATATACAACCACATAATATTCGATAAAGCCACCAAACCCTCTCAACTGGGAGAGAGTGGCCTATTCAACAAATGGTGTCTGGAGAACTGGATAGCCATATGTAGAAGAATGAAAGAGGATTACCATCTCACACCTTATACAAAGATCAACTCAAGATGGATCAAAGACCTAAATATAAGAGCCAAGACCATAAAAACCTTAGAAAGCAGTGTAGGGAAACATCTACAGGACCTTGTAATAGGTAATGGATTTATGAATATCTCACCAAAAGCACGAGCAGCAAAAGAACTAATAGATAAATGGGACTTCCTCAAAATTAAAGCCTTCTGCACCTCAAAGGAGTTTGTCAAGAAAGTAAAAAGGGAGCCCACACAGTGGGAGAAAATATTTGGCAATCATATATCTGATAAGAAACTTATAACTTGCATATATAAAGAACTCCTACATCTTGAAAATAAAAAGATAAACAATCCATTTAAAAAATGGGAAAAAGACTTAAACAGACACTTCTCCGAAGAAGAAATACAAATGGCAAGAAAGCACATGAAAAAATGTTCCAAATCTCTAGCTATCAGGGAAATGCAAATCAAAACCACAATGAGATACCATCTTACACCCATAAGATTGGCAGCTATGAAAAAAACAGAAGAATACAAGTGCTGGAGAGGATGTGAAGGAAGGGGAACACTCATCCACTGCTGGTGGGAATGCAGAAGGATCCAACCATTCTGGAGAACAGTATGGCGGTTTCTCAAAAAACTAGCCATAGATTTGCCATATGACCCAGCAATACCACTGCTGGGAATATACCCAGCAGAACTGAAAACAAGAACACAAACCAATATATGTACACCAATGTTCATAGCAGCATTGTTCACTATTGCCAAAAGTTGGAATCAACCCAAATGCCCATCAACAGACGAGTGGATCAATAAAATGTGGTATATACACACAATGGAATACTACTCGGCTGTAAGAACAAACACACTACAAACACATGTGATAACATGGATGAATCTTGAGAACCTTATGTTGAGTGAAGCAACCCAGACATTGAAGGACAAATACTACATGACCTCAATGATATGAAATAAACAAGCTGCCTTAGATAGCAAGAGACTGAACGATAGGCTTGCAGGAAATCGGAGGGTGGAGGAAGGATATGAGCCGATGTCTGCAGGGGTGGAATTTAAGACGAGATGGTGGTAAGTATGAACACAAAGAAGAGATAAAAGGGGGGCAAGGGGTTGCCTTTGCTTGGGGCTTTGCGGGTTTGAGGGTGGCTGGGGAGGGACGGGTGGGTAACGTTGCCCAAAAGTGGGGGGAGGGAGGGGTAGCATACGAACCAGGAGAGGGTCAGGTATTGGTGGAGAGTAAAATGCCGAGAAAATCATATCAAAATATAATAAAGAGGGTTACCTGTTTAGAATGCTCGGAGGGGAGGGTCTGATGCAGGACGGGCTCCTGGGGAATGTCTAAATGCTCATTCTGCCAGAGTGGGTGACACCATGGGGTAGAAACCCAAGTAGTGAGAGTGGGGGTGGACCCACATCCTGGGGAGGACTAATGCCATCCAATAGAGGGAACTGTATCCCTCGAGAGAAAGGGTGGCTCCCAGGGCATTGGGGCAGTTGAGCAAGTTAGGTCCTGAACACTATTCCATCTATCTCTGGAAGTGGCTCCTCAGGAAACGGAGGTTGGCTATCACTGAGGGCACCAAGGTGGAAGGGAAAATGGACGTTAAATGTGTGGAACCAAAGTAAATGGGGGGTAAGAGAGGAGTTTCTTGAGAGTACACAAGGATGGATATAAAACATGTAATATTACACCATAACATATAGGAGATGACAGACTGATAATGTAAACCATAATGTAAAACATAGGATAACTAAAAATGTAAAGAACTGTGTATCCTAAAGTATGCACCATAATGTAAACACAGATGTCACCTTGTTAGAAAGCTAATGTCTCAGACTCTGTACATCACTTTAAGTAAATATGATATGAATAGGGCGTAAGAGTATCACTGTGGAAGGGAAAAGGTTTTCTGGTGGATATGTGGGAGTGCTGTATATTATATATATACATTGCTGTGGTCTAGGACTCCTGTGAAGAAAAGCTGAATAATTAGGGGGGGGGGGGAAAGAAAAAAATAGGATGTGGAATTTTTTCAAGTCAACATTCTTTATCTAAGTTCTTTATCTAACTTTATCCAAGTTCTTTATCTATCCTTTAAACTCATCGCTATATGCCATTCCCTAGTAAGGGACCATGACATTATATTGGGCTTCAAATTTCGGGGAGTTCTGGATCACAGAGTGTTTCAACAATGGCAATGGAGGGATACTGGTATGGGATACCAATGACAGGTGATATATGACTGACAGGGAGCTGTACAGAACATATGTCCAGGGTGCATGGTAATGTTTGGATATACTCATAGTGGCAACAATTAAAAACCACAGTAGGGGGGGTACTGGGTTCCTGGCCAGTGGTGCTCTGTCGTGGTCCCTAGGGGAGCAGCGACAGTCTCCCAGGTACAGTGGTGGGGACCGGGAGGGAGTGAGGGTTCAACAGTGAGCCCCTGATACTAATGACTATGCTTGTGAGCTGATAAACCCAAAATAAGAACAAGGCCTAGAGCAACTTTGTGCCTGGGAATTTCCTTCTGTCAGCCTTCATGTTACTCAAATGTGGCCAGTCTCGAAGCCAAACTCAGCATGTAAATGCAATGCCTTCCCCCCAGCGTGGGACATGACACCCGGGGATGAGCCTCCCTGGCAACGAGGGACCACTATCAACTACCAACTGATGATGCAACTGGAAAATGACCTTATACGGAAGGTTCAATGCGGATCAGCAGAATATCCATGTCTACATAAAATACCATGACTTTAAAATGCTGTTTGACCTAAAGTAAGGGGGAAATGGAAAGGAGAAATGAGTTTATATGGCTACGAGTTTCTAAAAAAGAGTCTGGAGGCTGGCAGAAGGTTTGCCCTCATGCACAACTGAGCAGAGTCAGAGAGACAGATAAAGCAGATACAACCCCCAGATATTGGTTCCTTTGAGGGCTAAAGAGACCCATGGGAGTTATGGTCATGGCCGATGGGGTTAACTACCAGGGCAGATGGCCCCTCTTTGGAAATGGTGTTTATGTGTGATGAATCTGGACTCAGATGGGATCTCCCTTCATAAGACTTTCATGCTAATGTGCTGGAGGTGCAGTTAATGTTGGGGTTTAAGATATATTTAGGGGATTTGAATCTCTGGACTGACAATGTGATAGCCAGATCCTGAGCCTCAACAGACTCCAGCACCTACAATCTGATTTATTGGACTTACCACACTCAGCTAAGATGGAGGTGAAGAAGGACAACCACCACACCATGGAGCCTAGAGTGATTACAACTGAAAATGGGAGGATTGCATCCAGCATCCAGGTGGAATCTGAGCCTCCTCTTGACATAAAGGTGCAATGGACACAACCAATCCAGTGTCCACATAGAAGAGGTGGCATTGGATTGGGAAAAGTGGACATAATGGACAAAGGGTATGGGGAAAGGCAGGAAGAGATGAGAGGTGGAGGCGTCTTCGGGACATGGAGCTGCCCTGGATGGTGCTTCAGAGGTAATCACCGGACATTGTAAATCCTCACAGGGCCTACATGATGGAATAGAGGAGAGTATGGGCCATGATGTGAACCAATGTATATGAGGTGCAGAGGTGCCCAAAGATGTACTTACCAAATCCAATGGATGTGTCATGATGATGGGAATGAGTGTTGTTGGGGGGGGGGGGAGAGGGGGGGTGGGGGGGTGGGGTTGAATGGGACCTCACATATATATTTTTAATGTAATATTATTACAAAGTCAATAAAAAATAAAAAAATTAAAAAAAAAAAAGACACAGAAAAAAAAAATAAAGTATAATAAACAAAAGCTGCAAGGATTGGGAATAAGAATCAAAATTCATTTTCTGCTAATGTTGTTATTGACTATTGAAACTTCAAAAGACTTTACAAATTAGAATTAATCTAGCAAAGTGACTAGATATACAAAAATTTAAAAACCAATTGCAGTTATATACATTCCCAGCAAAACAAAAAATTTAAGAGAAGTAATGACAAGTATCTATAAAACCAAAGGATATGAAGATCTTTATGAAGATAACATTAACTATTTTGTAAGATAGTGAAAAAAGATGGGGGAAATATATATTATTCATATATTAAAAAGACACATTAATGTCAAGAAGTCTACGCTACTTGATTTGATATAAAGCATCAATGAAACACAAATAAAAATTCCAATGGGATATATGATTTTTTAACTACAAAATGTGCTTCATATCTCACATGAAAGAATAGAAGCTCAGGAATTCTTGGACATTCTTGAATGGATTGCTCAACATTGCATGAGTAGTTATTATAAAATGTCAGAAATTAAGAGTGTGGAGTTAACACATATAGATAGATGTATCAATAGAAAAAATATGAAAAACATTACTGCAAATTATGCATGAGAAGGAACCCTACATTAAATTATGCTAATGCAATTAAAAATTTTAAGGTAAAAATATTAAAAATTGAGCTCTTATCCAAAGCCACTCAGAACAATAAAATTTAGATAAATTAAAAACAAATATTTATGGCAAATATTACACTATAAAGAAAACATTATAGATGAATATCAATAATTTTGTGGAAGGGAAGTTTTTTTATACAGTACAAACAATATAAAATGCTAACAATAAAATAAAATGTTTGATAAATTGACCTGAATTGAAATTAAGATTTCCTGTTTATCAAAAGATTCCACAAAACCAGTAAAAAGAAGCCAGAAAATGGGATAAGTATTGTTCAAGCATACAAATGACATTACCTAGCATAAAAAAAGAATAGAAACAAAGAAAAATGATTCATATGTATATCAGTAAAAGGAAAACAATCTATTAAATACATTGGCAGTAGGCATTTTTCACAATTACCAAAAGATGGAAGTAAGCCAGGTGTCCATCAACAAATGAATAGATCTGTATAACGTGGTATATGTATATGATAGATTATTATTCAGCTGTAAAAAGGATAAATGTAACAACATGAATGAAGTTTGAAGACCTCAGATTCAGTGAAATATGCCAGAGGCAAAGTTATAAATATTCTATGAGCTCAATGATTTGAAATAATTTGAATAAGCAAATTCATAGAGTCAGAATCTAGAATATATGTTAGTAGAGGATTGGAAGGGTGGGGATGGGGGATGGGAAGTTAAGACTTATCTTAACAAAGTTTCCATTTGGAATGATAGAAATGTTTTGGGAGTGGATGGTGGTGATGGTAGCACAACATTGTGTTACCCAATTAACAACACTAAAATACATATCTGAATATGATTAAAGGGAAAAATTTTATATTGTACATATGGCAACAGAATTTTTTTTTAAAGCACATGGAACTCCACTAAACAAAAAGTGAATTCTAATATAAACCATAGACTTTTACTATACAAGTTATCCTGACAAACCTCACAGTAGACTGAGTTTGGATAAATTAACCATGGGGAGTTTGCAATTTTGAAAGGAATAAATGTAAACCAATGAAACAAGTAATAATAAATTCATAATATAAAAAATTAAACTGAATATTTAAGTGTTGAGAACATAATATTTCATAAAAATAGTTGAGAGAATATTTAGTAATACTTTCAAGGTGATTAGACATTTGGTGAAGATAAGTCTAAGGAAATTTCATGTCATGAAAAATACATAGGCAGCATTTTAAATTATGGTGTAACTGATTTCATTTGCTTTAAAAATCTCCTAAAAGAACATGACTGAAAACAGACATTGTTAGTGAAGAAGCCAAGGAACTTTTTTTTAAGATCAAAATTTAGTAATAAATGGAAGGAAGTGAATCACAGGAAGAAAATGATTATGTCTTTGAACTAATCCATCCCTGTTAGTATGAAACCCTTTTGATTGGACTATGTTAATGAGGTGTGAGCCATCCTGGGTCTCTGCCCGCTTCCTGGTCTGATATAAAGGAGAGACAGAGAGAGACACATACAGGACAAGGGAGTTCTACCATTTTTCCGTGGCCATGTGTGAGAGAGGACTCTGAGTTTGTCTACAGCTGCAGAAGACAGAGAATTCTCAAGAGCCTGACAGAGATGAGGTCCAGGGAGAGACCCCTGATTGCTCACAGCTGAGCTCTTGGAGAAAGTAAGGAGAGATTGGAAGACTCCCATCTTGCCTCATCCTGTGGTAGGACTCCTGGATCTGCCAGCAGACAACATTTGCTGAGAAAGCATCACGGCTGACTCCTTGATTTGGACATTTAATCATCTCAAAACTATAATATTTTCCCTTAAATAAAATTCCCATTATAAAAGCTCATTTCTTTTACTTTGTATAAGCAGCCCTGTGACAAACTAAGACATGAGTTATATCCTCTTACTTCTAGGAGCTATTTGATGGTATATAATTTCCAATTTCAGGTCAACTTCAAAATTTAGCAATAGTTTCACTTTATAATTTTGTACATTTATTTTATAACTTTCCTTTAAATTTTAGAATATGAATAAAATACATGAATTAGTTTCATGAAATTTTATAGCTTTATAAACTATTACGTACATTAATAACTGCAAATTCTAATCATTTAAATTCTTACAATTTAATTATAAGATGTAGGAGCATTGAAAAAGAGAAAATATTTACTGAGCATTTACTATGTGGCAAGCACTTATAATCAATTTGTCTGTATTTTTTATTCAAAATTTGAAGCAAATTATTACCTTCCTTCTATATATTAAGAATATACCATTCTAAAATGTCAAGTAATGAATAATGCCCATATAGTTAGTGAGTGATGAAATTAGGTTCAACTATTTATATGGCATTTAATTCTGAAATGTTTTCCCTTAATAAACCAATAATTATCACCTAAGTCTTAGAGAAAATAAGACATATATTTCAGGAAGACAGAAAAAACTAATCTTTGAAAAGGACTAATTAATGATAGTGATGATGTAAATATAAATCAGAATTCTTTCCTAAAAATAAGAGAAAAACCCTATAATGGTCTGTCAAAATAAAATCTGCCATAAGTAAAAATTCAAAGAAAAAGTAAATAATATTAATTATAATAATAATGTTTGTTTTTATAAATCCAAAAAACAATATTTTTTTTATTCTGAAATATATTGACTTATTATGCTCTGGAATACACAAGAAAGAAAATACCTAACTTTTACTTAAGTGTCATAGAAAATTTTATATATCTACTTATCAATACCTTTATATCCAACTCTGTTCTATTTTTAATATTTGCATGATCCAAATACCACCAAACTACATAATCTTTTGATTTTTTTTTACACAATTACAGGATAGCTTTTTGTTCCCAAACTGGGAATAAATTTTAGCTGATAAAAAGTAATGTCATCAGGGTAAATACATGGTAATTTTTGAACAATTTGATAGAATATCTATTCATTCATTTATTATTTATTTACTGAACACCTACCTAAACAAAATGGCAAGTAATAAGCCTAGTACTGGACCTCAAATATATGAAATATTTAAATGCTCTAATTTTCTATTCATTCTTTATCTTTTCAAAAAGACCGACACAAATTAATACTGCAGTAGTTCACTAAAAGAGTAACCAATATAAACTAGGATTGTTAGATAAAACTGTCAAAAAAAGCATAGAATGATACTAGAGAAATTAAAAATTACTGTGCAAAATGTGAGATACCTTTAGCATGTTCTGAGCAGGAGAATGAGATGATAAACACGAAAACTTAATGGTATGGAATTAATAACCCAGCAGTGCTATAAGGAGGATTTGAGATAGCTATATTGAAAGCAAGATGGTAAGCCGGAAGACTAGTTGTAATTTGGGTTTTTCTGATAGGGTTTGAAGTAGGTTAGTGAAAACGGGAAGAAATAAAATTGGATGTATAATTGTATAATGTATATAAATGTATAATTGTGTTTCATTTTTTTTAAATGGTAAAATACTAAATAACACTAGAGAAGTTTATTTCTGAATGAAAATTTTATAGTCAAGAAATGATCAACCTAATTACATATACTTACAGTAATTCTATTCTTAGGATAGACATTAATGAAATAGAATACAGCCAGTGAAAATCAGCAGATATCCAGAAATGCAAATAAAATTAGGACTTAACAAAGTTAGTAACCACACACTAAACATGAAAAATGGTCAGTGAGGCAGTTGAAGCTTTCGTGGAGCCAAGAAAATCACATTATTAGAGCTAATCGCTTCCTGTGCATGTAAACCGATTTATAGGGGGAAACTTTCATTAAATTACTTCAATTAAAGTTTTAATTAGATTGCATCACCCAGCGTGGGTCTTAATCCTCTTACTGGACTCCTTTATAAATGGAGGAATAAAAAGCCACAAATACAGATAAAAGCCACAGAGACAGAGAGGAATCCAGAAGCTGGGAGAGAAGTCCCTAGGAACCAGAAGCTGAAATTAATGGAACATAGAAGATAAGTGGAAGCCACCTTAGCCAGAAGCAGAAAGCAAAGAGGCCCTGAAGAGAGGAGAGAGACAAGTGGACATCCCTATGTTCCTAATAACCCATAGCTGCAGCTCATGGAGAAATGATCTCCTCATGATGCCGTGATTTAGACACTTTCACAGCCTCAAAAGTATAAGGTTTAAACAAATAAATCCCCATTGTTAAGGCCAACCCATTTCTGGTATATTGTTCCCAGCAGATTTTAACACCTAAAACAGTAAACCTGTTATTTCAAAACATTTTTATGAGAAGGTTCATTGTAAGGACAGTCAAGTAGATAATACAATAGCCTATTAGGACATCAAGAGTAAATTTTAAAAATTAAATAATATTCCCAAGCCACAAATAAATGCACTTTAGGCAAGAATTAAAGTGGGAAATACCAGGAAATCTCCATGTAAAATAAAGATAGATGAAAGGTCATATTTTAAATCATCCCCTACCTCATGAATGAAACTAGTTCAGCATAAAATATAGGATCAATATATGAGGAAAACACATCCTTGTCAGGTTTTTTCTCAAAAAAAAAACATTCAAAATTCATACAACTGGCAAATCCAATTCCTATTTATTTCTAATTAGGTAATATTGCTTTTGAAAAAATGATTTCATGTCGAAGTTATTTAAAACCTTTGGGTATTGCTTTAATGTTTTCTAGGAGATAAATTGAGTGAACTAACATGTAAACAATACAGCAAATACTGAATAGAAAAATATGTTTACTGCTCAGATACTCTCAACTTCCAACATAAACAAAGACTGGGAAGTTTTCAAAGAAGATAGAAATGGCTGGATCTTAGAGTGGCTTAAAAATCTGTTTGAATAAAATATAGCATTAAAATTTAAAAATATTTTGCTTCTTTTCAGAATGAAAAATAAAACAGTCAATATTTTCAAAGAGATATAAAATATATCATTTGATATACAGTTGGTCACATAGAATTTCTTATAAAGTGTCTTGAATCTCACTTGACATAATGGCAATGAGGATACCATATATATTATTTATCCAGTTTTGCATTAGTTGTTCATTATTTTATACATGGATCATTATTATATCATTGTAAAAGGAAAAACAATCAACTCTCTGTAGTATCACTGTCCACTCACTTCTGGGGATGGAAAGATGCCCATGCCCCAGAACCTGTCTCTCTGAGAGCCCAAACCATAGTTTTCTGTTCATTCTTCACATAGCTGTACTTAGAAAACCTCATCAGCTGTGCTTTAGTTATTGTAGTAGTTTGATATTATTGATGAATTCCAAAAAGAAATATTGGATTATGTTTGTAAACTGGTCTTTTCCTCTGGGTATATAAGATTATATTGGGTTATTGTGTCAGTAGGGCATTGAGTATCCACCCCTTGGTGAGTGGGGACTTGCAGATAAAAGGCATGGCAAAGGACAGAGTTGAAGGTTTTTGATGTTGGAGTTTTGATACTGGAGTTTGATGCTGAAGCCTTAAGCGGGAGCCCCGGTAAAAGAAGAACCCTAAACCTGGAAAGAAGCAAGCCCTGAGAAGAGAGGAACACAGCCTAGGAAGCCTGAACCCTCTCTGAACAAGATGGCAGCCATCTTGTTATAAGATGGCTGCCATCTTATTCCAACATGTGAAAATAGACTTTGGTGAGGGAAGTAACTTATGCTTTATGGCCTGGTATCTGTAAGATCCTACCCCAGATAAATACCCTTTATAAAAACCAACCGATTTCTGGTATTTTGCATCAGCACCTCTTTGCTGACTAATACATCGGTCTGTTAGAAAGATATGAAAAATGCATATGCTTAAAAAGGATCCAACATTTCCACTTTCTATGTTATGCAAAGACATAGAACTAAAGTGATGGGATGACTACTGCATTTCCATCTAGCACTGATGACCTCACCTTCATGCTCCATTTGATATTTGCTCAGCTTCATTAAGAATGGCATATGTTGATCATGATGCCCCAAGAAGAGAAAGACTTAACCATTCATAAGTGTGCCTATACCTCCCTTAGTGCCATTTGATACCTTTTCATGACATAATAAGGGGACAATCTGGCTAATGAATCTGTCTGCTTCATATTTTATACTTTTGTGTCTAGATATGTTTTCATCTGTTTTCCTTGTGGTTGTCATGGGATTAATCTTTAGCATCCTAAATATATAACAATCATATTTGGTTTGGTACCAACTTGATTTCAATGGCATATATGTATACTTTTCCTATTCCTTTCTGTGACCCCACATCTTTATTTTATACTTGTTACCACAAGGACTTTATATGATATTTTATATGTCCCAAACTACCTATTTTTAATTACTTTTCACTAATTTGCCGTTTAGCACCGGTAGGAAGTAAGAAGTGGATATACATGCAAATAATATTGTGGCAGTTTGAGATTATTTTATGAATCTCAAGAAGAGAAATATTAGGTTTGTAAACTAATCTATTCTGGGTGTGATACCCTTTAATTATATTGGATTACAATGAGAGCCTCTTGATTAAATTACCTGTTAAGATTAGGGATTTTATTTGACAACATCAGTAAGGTGTGATTCATTTTGAGTGCCCGCTCCTTTTGTGGGCTGATATAAATGGACAGTCACTCCATAAGACACGCTAGAGGAGAGAACTTTGTCATTTTGATCCTGCCATATGACAGAAAGGAGAAGGCTCAAACAGTTAAATCCCCAGGGAGAGATGGACCATTTACTTGATAGCTTACACTTGACCTGGAAAGAGAGTTGAAACTGATATAGGAAGCCCTGAGAGCAAGCCCGATGGCAGCCTATAGTTGATATCAGGAAGAAGCTGGGCCCATGGGCCTCAAGAGGTAGAGGAAGCCTAGAGGGAGGCTGAAATCCAGCAGAGAGAGCTTGCCATCTTGCTTCAACACGTGTCAGCTGAATTTGGTGAGAAAGTAGCTCTTATGGTACCTTGAGTTGGACTCTTTAGGGACTTAACATGTAAGCTTCTGCCACAAATAATACTTTGCACCAGCATCCCTTTGATCAACTAATACAAATGCACTGCAATATTACGGGCATTTATAATACCCAAATGGTTACTTTTACTGCCAATTTTTTACTTTTGCTGTTACGAACCACTGTCTAGTGTCCTTCCTTCAAGTCTGAAGAATGCTTTGTTAGCACTGCTTACAGGGCAGCTCTACTGGTGATGAACACCCTCAGGTTTTGTTTATCTGGGAATGCCTTAATCTCTTCCTCATTTTTAAAGAAATTCTCATCAGATATAAAATTCTCAGCAGTTGTTTTCTTTCAGCACTTTAAGTTATTTCAACCCACTGCCTTTTTATTTCCATGATTTCTGATGAGAAATTGGCATCAATCTAATCAGGATGCCTTTTACATAGTGTGTTGCTTTGCTCTTGCAGCTTTCAGAACTCTCCCCTTGTCCTTTGTATTTCATAGCGTGATCAACTTTTGATGGAGTGTCTCTTTCTTCATGTTTATACTCTTTGGAGCTCTCTGGATTTCTTGGATGCGTATATTTAGGGGAGGGGATGACGACCAGTACCATGAACTTCTTCCATGACTCTCCAAATTGAGCTTTCTTGCCCTGCCCAAAAAATTCAGCACTTCCACTAACTGTCCCCTGCAGCCCTGCAGACGCGTAGCATCTTTCATCTCCTCTGCCATACCTTTTCTCTGGGTCAGTTTGTCACAATGACCACCCTCCTAGCTGGTCCCCCATTGAACTGAATTTGCTAATCAAAAGCCATGATCAGCCATCAGCTATGCCCACTCTTAGTCCTAGGGAAGAGGATTTTTATGTCCCTTTCTGTCACTAGCAAGCAAGTCAGGGGCTAGATCCTATGGCAGCCTGCCTCAAGAGTGGGGAAGACCACTGGTAACTGCCACCTGAAGAGAGCAATTTGCTGATCTCTACCATAATTTACCAGTCTTTTCTTCCAGCTTTTCCCTGGATGCTGTACAGGGTTCTACTACCCTTTAGAGTGTTGAAATAGTTGTTTAATTCACTTCCTACTTGTTTAATAGTTGTTTAGATGACAGGAATGTATTCTAAAACTTCCTACTCTACCATCTTCCCACAATCCTCTAAGAATTTTTTTAATAAAGATTTCTTTCTTAGGTTAAAATTCTTTTCAAGCAAATTGTTTAAATGTAAATATAGATGATTCTTTGGTTTAAGAGTTTGTTTCTTATTAATGATGAATAAAAAAGTAATAATAGTAAGACTTTTAATTTTGAATCTGTTCAGTCACAGAATGGTCACCACAGACATACATAGTGATTAACTAACAATGAAGTTGCTTTAAACCCATCCCTTTTTTTCCAATTAAGGAAAAAGAGTGGAATGCAATGAAAAATGCTTTTGGTAAGATTTACCCTGAATTAATTTTGATATTTTGAAAACTTAATTTATAGATCCAAACCCATATATTTAATAATAAGTAGTAACAAATTACTTGCTTTAAATCACAACAATATTTGCCATAATACCAATAATTTAAGAATACCAATAATAATTCTGAGACTGGAAGAGAACGAAGAATATATATTAGGTCCTAATATTATATTTCCCTGCTGAGACTTCTTGTTCCATATCTATTTCATTGCAGAGAAGCCAGATATTATCAAAATATTTCAATTTAAAAAAAGCAGAATTATCATAAAGTAGAGGATATAAGTGAACATTTGTTTCTCCATTGAGACAAACATTTCACTTGCTTCCAGGGCAGGGATTCTGTTAACTACATGAAATAATCCACTTCCTTGAGGAACAAAAGCTAAAAAGCACAAAGATATACTGTCACTCCCTTCATATGAAAAAGTTTTCATAGTGGAAAACAGTCCACATAGCCCTCTCCAACTGTAGCTTTTACTTTAACCTACCAACTTATTTATGATAAACAAGTTTTTAAGGTTTGTTACTTTTTGCTAGCAAACCAACATCTAAAATAGGTAAATGCTTCTGTAAAAGTATAACATTTATTCTCACTTTCCTAGACCTATGTACATCACTATTGCAGGGTGATGGGAATATGGAGAAGCATGGAAAACTACAACTGTTGTGACCTATAGACTGTGGTTAACAGCAATACTATAATATTCTTGCATCAGTGCCAAAGCTGTACTGTGTTGATAATGGAGGTGTATAGAGAAAGTGTGCCAAACGTATGTTATGGACTATGATTGTTGGTAATTGTCTGATGATATTGTCTCATAATCTGTAACAAATGTTCCACCAGGGTGTGGAGTTGTATGGGAAATCTACACATCTGTATGATTGTTTTGCAAGTTCACAACATCTGTAACAAAAATATATTTTAAAAAAATAGTACGGGTTGGGGGAAAAATACACCAAATGTAAGATAAGGAGTATAGTTTATTGTAATATTTTGATGATGTTCTTGCATAGTTTGTAACAAATGTTTCACAACAGTGCAAAGAGTTGGTGGAGGGGCGATGTATGAGACCCCTGTGTGATGTTATGTATGTTTATTTTGTAAGTTCACACAATCTTTACTATGCACTTATTGTTTATACATGTTCATGTATGAATGATATACTTGAATAAAAAATTTTAAAAAATGGAAAAAAATTTTAAAAAGTGATATTTATCAGTCATTTTTCTGTCTCCATGATTCTGTGTAAACACTGTAATTATCTGATTACCTCTGCAATGTGTATTAAAGTATCCAAAAGAATGCTAAAACTGTAAAGATAGTCAATCAATGAGTAAGTCATCAAAGCCTGATGCCATCAATTCTGTGGTGAGCCATATTTCTTGTGCTAATAAGAAAGAAAACAAATATTCTGTCAATGACATAATTCATTCTTATCTCTTAGAATTTTTATTTCTATGCATTGAAAATATTTTAAAATTATTTAGCTGTATATATTTTATCACAGTTTTCTTCTGTGAAAGTAAGAAGAAAAATACTTGCCTTAAAATATTTTCACATTCAAAGTCCAATTTGTTTATGTGGCTATTCATATCAGACATCAAAGGCCTTTTTTTTTACATAATAACATCCTCTCTGCTATCATAAGGACTGATTATGTAACATGAAAAGCATCCATTATTACCTCCAGGATTTCCTTCCAAGCCTCTGACAGCCATGCTACAAGTTTAAATGGTGCTTTCCTTTTTGGAATGTGATATAGTCTTTTTTTATGTATCTCAGTTATAAAGCATAATGCAGCTTAATCAATTTTGCTATTTCTTGCTTTTTAGGTACCACAAAACATTTGGCTGTTGTTCTGCAAGAAAATTTTGGAATCACTTTCATTCTTCCAACAGTCGATATTTGCTTCACTGATGTCAAATTTATTCTCCTATCCTCTGTTTCTATGACAATTTCCAAAATAATTTTCCATTTCAAGGATGAATCATATGATTCTCTTTTTGTAGATATGTTAAAAGACAACTGAGTAGAGTATGTGTGGTACCAATGACGAACATTATGCTACTGAGGTTATAATATGAAATTGTATGACAAAGTTCACGCATGAAAATGTAACAACAATTCTAGTCATGAATTCTGTTTGACTGCCTGAGACTATAAGATGCTATTAATTATTAGACACATTTCAACATCATGATGTAAAATTATGCAGATCTTAGAAATGATACAATATTGCATGTTTTTCAATGTAATGTAGGGGGAAATAAAAATAACTTCATGGTTATAAAAAAATTCAGAAAGAGAAGAACAGGAATGAAGTCATAAAAATTAGAAAACAAAAACAAAATTCAAAACTTAGCAATTTCAATAAGTGGGGATAAGGTAAATTCGACTATAAAAAGGAGAGATTGAAAATGTGTTTTAAGAGCTAAATCTAAGTAAAAAAGATAGAAGGTGAAAATTTAAGATGAAGGAAAGTAATTACCAAACAAATGCTAATGAAAACTGTTGCAACAATGCTGAATTGGCCAAAATAGAATTCAAAATGGAAAATATTACAAGTTATAGATAAATACATTCTTTCCTTAGAAAATTAGCATTTTACCAAACATTAAGAAGAAAGACGATAGTCAACTTAGAAGACCTAAGAAAACCAACACGCATACTATTGAAACTAAGAATGGATTTCAACATGATGAACAAAGGTGCAAAATTTAAGATGAAGATAAAAACTTCTATATCTTTTCTACACACCAACAGTATCCAATCAGAAAGTATAAATAGAAAAGCCAGATTCCATTTACATAACAAATAAAACAATTAAGTACATATGAATAAGTCTAATGAGAATTGTGTAAAACCTTTATGTAATATCTGTAAAAAGATATTACATACAACAAACTAAATGGATGAGATAAAAGTTTGATTAAGGATACCTAAACAATTTTGTCTAAATATTGGAAACTTTCATTATGTTGTGAAATATTTGGTCAAATCATGATGTATTGCCACATTGAACCAAGACGATATTTTAAATCATTCAGTCTCCATATTATATGAGAAGAATACATCTTTTTTTAAGCCAGTCTAGTTTGATCTCTCTTATTTACAGTGAAACATGGTATTTCTCATCCACTAGATAGTCTTCCTTTTCCCATCTGTTTCCCCACATTTTTTCTTAGCAGTTTAACCCTCTATCCCCATCTCCCAGTAAACTTTTATACCCAGACCTAATATTTAGAATTAATGTTCTAGGCTTATCCAATCCCACTTTCACTTACAAGTTATGGAGAATATATTGCATTTAGAGAAATAAAATCTACTTGCAAAGATAACAGAGGTCATTGTTCCTCTATCTTGATAACTATAACCATCATTTAATCACAATGCCACAAATATGGTCTTCACTTGAAACTCCACATTTTGAGTTATTAATTCCTATCTATTCTAACTCCACAATATCTCTCAAAGCCATCCATTTATCCCCACTGTGGGGGCACAAGACCCCCGCCCCAAGTCCTCAACACAAAGCTGCCTGCCTGACTTAGACATAAATTAAAGGTTAACAACCCTCCTTAGAGGGAAGAGAATGTACAGATGCTACTGTAAACTATAATCTTCCCAAAGCAGTAAACATCCTTGATAAATGTCCTTCCTAGGAGAGCATAGTAAAAATATCAACAGACCCCACCCTAGCAGAAACTCTGTTCTCATACCCTATGGAATGTCCTTCTTCTGAAACTCCTTATATATTACCCCTCCTTTTCTAATCTCTTTGTGGACTGCTGCCTTCATTTTTGAACCATACCTTCAGAGATTCTCTCCTGCCCGCCCGTAAGTCCCAGAATAGCTTATGCCTGGCTAAATGCCAAGTATGCCTTTGGTCTCACAGCCACACTAATTCATGACCTTCAGGATTTGGGTTGTAACACCCTACACTACTTCAAACATCACTTCACAAAATGAACACTTCAGCAACTTCTGATTTTTTTCCTCTGCCTTCACCTCATCCTCTTCTAATCCATTATCCACTCAGCAACAGAGTTGTCTTATGAAATTGCAGTCTGGCTGTTATTCCACTTTTAAAACTCTTCCATGATTTCCAGTTGCGTTTATGATAACTTTCAATAAAATTTCCAAAACATAAGCTCATTCATGCTTATTTCTCCAGTCTCTTTTTTTTTCTCACTCTAACACTCCACTCTGTAGCTAGATAGCCATCTCTCAATGCTGCAAAGATACTATGTTACCTTTCATTTCTATCCTATCACATTATGTACTTTGGAAAAAGACCCTGAGATAAAAAGCTGTATGCTAATGTTTTATTGGGGAGTTTTTTAGAAGGATATACTTCTAAGGAGGTAAGGTCAGCAGTTTTGGGCAGATTGAGAAGTGACCAGCAATACAGTTGTAACTGAGGACTTAGTCAAGCATATGGAGATTTCTATAGCTGGGATGACTCTTTAGATTGTCTCAAACTGGGACAAAAGGAACAGACCTTTGTAGCCCCACCTAAGCCAGTCATTGGCTCTGAGTTGCTCCTTGGGAGGCAGCATAACCTTAGGTTAACAATTCTCTGTGGGGCATGGAAATTTCCAGCAGAGGATATAGAGTAGAGACTTCAGCAACAGATATTCCAAACAGCTGGGATAAGGACAAATCATTCCTAAAAAGGATATCAAAAGAGATTGTGATAATATCCATCTTTGGCACATCCTGATTCCTTTGAGTAGAACACTCCCTCCCACTCCACACAATTTCTACCTCAGGCTGTCTTCTACTCAGCCTACAGGTCTCAGATACCATGGCATTTCCTGTGCAATGTCTTCCCCAGCCCCTGACTTTTAGTGGGCTCACTCCTAGATGCTTCAATAGTATAAAACTAGAGAAGATAGCAGTGTCATTTCCTGTATTAATTCCATAATATAATGTATTCAAGAGGGAACAAAAATTTATTGAGTCCTGAATCAGTCTTTGTTCTCTTTGCTCATGGCTCCATTATGCATATTAACAGCTTCATCAGGTTAATGTTACCTTAATCATATATAATGAAAGATATATAATGAAAGATATATATCAGGCCCTTGGGGGTCTGAGGTCCAAGGTGAAATTAAGATATAATTTGATGTGAAATTCAAGAACATCCTTATTTCAACATGGATGCTACCGTAGATGACAGAGACAGGATTAAATATAACTAACATTGACAAAAGCAGGAAAAGAGCTAAATACTCTACTTAGGAAAATACACAGTATGTGATCATTTTCTGTGACTTATGACTATAGAGATGTGTATATGACTATAGTCAAATATAGAACAAATACTAAGAAGTGCACACAACAATCTAATTAATTTTGTGAACATTTAACCCCATGTTTAACTACTATCTCATGCTAGTACATGCCAGAGCATCTAGGCCTTCACTATTTGTTGCACTGAATTTAAGGCATTTAAAAAAGTCATTTTAAATGATAATCAGTGACTTCCTTCAAAACGCTATTTTGTTTCAATTAGCACATAATCTCTAAATCAAACATTTGGTCTGTATATTTCCAAAAATAGTGAACATATTAAATCTTGAGGACATATTCAGAACAGGCATTTTTTAACCTACAATAAGATTGCAAGCAATATGTATGCTAACAGATTCTGAGGTATGAGCAGAAGGCAGGTCGAGTACTATGTTGATGCTCTCTCCAAGCATAACATCAGCAAGCCTTATATATAAGTCTGCATTTACTTATCAGCTTGACATACTTCTAAGAAACATGCTCCAGAAAGATGAATGTGTATTTTCAATTGTTCCTTGTTTCTTCACTTGTGCACATAATTTCCTTAATTACTTTGACCTAACTTTAAAAGTTATTTAACAGAGAATTGATAAGAATGCATTAATAACTTAGAATTTAATGCACAAGAATAGCCCATATGAAAGTGATTTCACTTATCTTACCTTGCTTCTAAGTAACCCGATTATAAAATATTCACTTTTCCACTGTCCTTGAATAACATCATTTTTATTCATAACTACTTAGTATGCTTTTCAAAGGAACAGAGTATGGGTAATTTGCTAAGTCTGTGAGGTATTATATTAATAGGACAATTTTTAAATGCAAAGATAGACATGACAGTATTCAAGAAATATAAAAGCACTTCAAGGTGCTTTTTTTTGAACAATTAACAAAATATTCTCTGAGAGTTTATGTTCAGTAAGTATTCATCCAGTATTACACAATTAATTTCATAATTCATATAGTTAATATCTAATACTACTTATGTCAAATCTAGTTTTATATTTGCATCTGTGTCTAGTGTTTGTATATTCTCATATTCTCCTATAGAATTCTTACAATAATGTATATTTATATATAGCCATGCATTGAAAAATTATGTAACATTGAAATTGTGCAGGAAGACAAAGCCTAATGATATACATTAAAAACAATAAAATATCTATTTCCAGCATTCAGTTAGCCAGATTTCCTGCTGAATCAGCATTTTCTGGCTCACCTATAAAGTAATGAATGATTTCATGAAGTCCCAAAGGTAAATAATGGCTTCCATTTCCTTTACATAATACAAAATATTGAAATAATTTCTGAAACAAAGGAATATTATGTTGTTTTATGAGAATTTTGACATACATGAATTCTTGAAAATGTATGACTGCATCTGTGATAGCTATGACAACTTATCTAAAAAGGCTGCACATCCCAGCCTATAATCATCTGGATTTATAGAGACTTTAACACACCATTAATTGATTCTTGATTTTAGTGATTTTTAGCCAATATTGTTATCAGTGTACCTTTGCAAATCAAGTGAAAAATTTAGATAAGCAGAAAAAAATGTCTTGTCAAACTCTGTATACTTTGGGTATACGGTATATTAGTTGCTTTTCCTAGGAGATTATTAACCTAATTTTATCGACTGCTATTGTCCTAGGACATGCACTTGGCATTTAGACTAATCTCATTAGATGCCTAAGCAGCCCTATGAGCGGTATCCAAATTTTCTACCCCTTTATAGGAAACTAAGACTTTTAATTTCCCAACTACTAAAACAAATATCACCTAATGGGTTGACTTAAACCATGGAAACTCATTGACTCAAGGTTTTGAGGCTTGAAGTCCAAAATCAAGGGGTCATCAAGGCAATATTTTCTCCCCCAAGATCATAGCCTCCAGGGTTGGCTGCCTGCAAGCCTTGCATTCTTGGCTTTCATTACATAGTGTGACAAAAAAGAGATAATGATTATGTTTGTAAACTTGTCTGTTCCTCTGACATGATATCCTTTGATTGACTAAATTCAAGATTTTGCATTTACTTGATCAAATTAAGATTGAGGTTTTGATTTGACCACATCATTAGAGTCTGCAGGGTTGAGTCCCTGCCCCCTATACAAACAGATAATCAAGAACATAGAAGAAATACACAGAAAAAAATACACAGAGGAAGAGCAAAAACTCCATACACATGGAAGAGGAGAGAACTTTGATCCTGTGGCCCAGAAGAGAGAGATGAGCCATGTGCCTGATAGTTTGCAGCTGAAGAGAAGAGAGCAACTGAGCCTAGAAAGAAATGAGCCCTGGAAAGAGAAACATGCCCTATGCCAGCCTAAAACTAAGATCAAAAGATGCTGGATCCATGAAGCCTAAAGAGAGAAGAGGAAGGCTGAACTCTCACAGACCTTACCCGCCATCTTGTTTCAATATGTAGCAACAGAGTTTGGTAAAGAAGTAACCTTAGGAAGCGGACTTGGCCCAGTGGTTAAGGCATCCGTCTACCACATGGGAGGTCCGCGGTTCAAACCCCAGGCCTCCTTGACCCGTGTGGAGCTGGCCCAAGTGCAGTGCTGATGCACACAAGGAATGTCATGCCACGCAGGGGTGTCCCTGCGTGGGGGAGTCCCACGCGCAAGGAGTGCATCCCGTAAGGAGAGCCACCCAACGTGAAAGAAAGTGCAGCCTGCCCAAGAATGGCGCTGCATGCACGGAGAGCTGACACAAGATGATGCAACAAAAAGAAACACAGATTCCTGTGCCACTGACAACAATAGAAGCAGACAAAGAAGAACATGCAGCAAATAGACACAGAATAGACAACTGGGGCGGGGGAGGAGGGGAGAGAAATAAATAAATTAATTAATCTTAAAAAAATAAAGAAGTAACCTTAAGTTGAATTCTTTGGGACATTGTAACTGTAAGCTTTTACCCCAAATAAATACCCATTATAAAAGCCAATAGATTTCTGGTATTTTGCATCAGCACCCTTTTGGCTGACTAAGACACATAGCAATTGTTTTATTTTGCTAAAAGCTTCTGAGAACAATATACAGAAATGGGTTGGTTTCCATAATGGGAATTTACAGTTCTGATGTCCAAATCAAGGCATCATCATAGATGCTATCTCACCAAAGTCTGGCTGCTGGCAATCCTAGATTCCTTCCATGTGGCAGGGCATGCAGAAGCATCTGCTTCTCCCCTGATCTCCTTGCTTCAGCTTCTAGCTCTTTCATCTGTGGCTTCCTCTTTCCCACGTTCCTTTCTGAGCTCCTGAATTCCTTCTCTCCATTTCAGTGGCTATTTTTCTGTATATCTGCTGCTTTAAATTCTCTAATTATAAAGGACTCTGGCCAGAGGACCAAGACCACCCTGGATTATGCATCACTGAGTCAACCCAATTAAAATCCCCAACTGAATCCAATCCAGTCAACAGGTTCCACACCCACAGGAATGGATTGGCTTCAGAAACAACCTTTTCTGGGATCCATAAAAATCTTCACAGTCTCACAGCTTCATATCGCAGCAATGCACATGGGCAGCATCCTCTTCTTTCCTTTCCAGGTTCCATTGACTCCCTGCTTCTAACTCCTCCCTGTCTCTTTCTCTTTGTGACCTTTCTTTTAAGGCTTCCAGCAATATGATCAAAGACCATCATTATTCAGTTGGCCACTTAACTAAAATAACATCTTCAAAGGTCATATATATAATGGGTTCACTCCCACAGGAATGCATTAATGGCATTTTATTTCCCCTTGGATACATAATTCAACCCACTGCATTAGGTGTATTTAATTTTCCTAACTTCACAAAAGCACTACTACAGGTAGAGCCAGGGTTTGAATTAAAATATATCTTACTTCATAATTTGTTTAGTTCACTGCTATATTATAAACCTTCAGCTCATTAAATAAGTCATTTCTTTAATGGGATAATCAATGAGATGAGTATTAATGACATGGAAGTTTCAGTGCCCTACAACTATCATGGTTCCACTTATACTGATGTAAGGATAATATTTAGTATGTTTTATGATATGCTTTAGTTTGCTATGGCTGCTGTGACTAGAACCTCAGGTTGATTGGCTTAAACATCAGAAATTTATTGTCACAGGTTTGGCGGCTATAAATTCAAAACCAAGTTACTGGCAAGACCATGCTTTCTCCTGGAGTCAGGCATTCTGCTGATGCTGCCCTTTGTTAATGGTGATCTTTGCTCCTCCCTTGCTTCTGATTTCTGGCCTTTTTTGACTTCTGGCTTCTTCTGACTTTTTCTTCTGAATTTACTTCCTATATAAGGCCTCCAGTCATATGAATTAATACCCACCCTGATTCAATTTGGTCACAATTTAACTAGCATTAACATCTTCAAATGGTTCTATATGCAAATGGGTTCATACCTAGAGGAACATGGATTAAGATTTGAACATATCTTTTGTGGGAGCCATGATTTAATCCCCAAGAAGGTGTAATAAAAACCAATATAGAAATTGTAAAATATGCTTTTCAAGTAAGTCACATCTAAATTTGAGTCCTATTTTCCCCTACCATTTCCTATGCCAGTTTCCTGTGAAACATTCAGAGTTTAGTAACTACATCATAAATCCATTTTTCTTGATCACTGAGAACAATAGAGCTTATCCTTTATAACAGGAAATACAAAGAAAACTTTCTAGAAAAATAAACGGCCATATTTTTCCCTTTATACTGTATAAGAAAATTGCTCATCAAATAAAGTTGAATTTTTATGTATAAGACATCTCATCTGATCAAAAATTTATTTCTTTATGTATCCATTAGTTATTCATTCAATGCTCTTTCAAATATAGTTAAAGTCTATTCATTTCCTATTCAATGGATTTATGAAATGCATTTTATTTTTATATTAAAAATTAAATATTTTACTGAGTGATTAACAATGCACTTTGAAATTTCTGTGTACTATAAAATGTAATATAATGCTGTTATTTATTATGTCAAATTCATATATGCAACATGAATTCTGTCCAGTAGATAGAAATGACTAATATTTTAGAAAATAATCATAAGAAAGTCTTTGGATTATAATTACATCAAGACATATGTCTCAAATTAGGCACTTTATACATTCAGCCAATGTTCTTTGATAACATACAATTAGTAGGTAATTGACAAGTGCTTATGGTAATGTGGGTGAATCAAGTGATAAAAATTTATAAAAATTGATATTGAAATTTAGATCAACTCAAGAAGTATAAGGTTCTGTGAGAAAGAACTGAGGTGGGGCATGACTTGGTAAGGGACATTAGCAAGGGTATATTAGAGTTCTCCAAATAAACAGAATTGATAGGATATGTATACATATATGCACAAATGTAATACACAAACTTTAAAAGATTTATTATAGGAATTGACGCATGTGACTGTGGAGACTGGAAAGTTAGAATTCTGGACAGCATGCCACAAATTGTAAATTCAAAGAAGGTAAAGTTGATATTCCCTAGGAGAAGCCTCAATTTGGGAACTCTGATTAAGGTGTGTTGACTTCCCCAGGAGAAGCAGGCTAAGCTAGCTGAAATGACATAGAAATCCTTTCTGACTACTAAAATCCTGTTCTCCCTTAAAGATCTCCCACTGATTAGATGAGGAAACTCCTTTCATTGCTGAAGGCAATCCTCTTTGTTGATTGTAGATGCAATAAGTCATAGTTGCAAACTGCTGACTAATGATCAAAATTCATCTATGAAATACCCTCACTGTAACAATCAGGCTTGCTTGACCAAACAACTGGACACCATAGCTAGTCAAATTCATAAATGAAATTAACCTTTACAAAGGGTTTTGTTGAGAAAGTGACACTTCAGTTGAACCTTGAATAATGGATGACTTGCTCAAGGGTTAGGCTGGTAGCAGTGGGTAAGGGTAGGCACCTCTTCCAGATCTATGAAAGGACCTGTTACCACATGTGCCTTTAATGAATTCCCTATATTATTAAATGAGCCACCATAGACCCAGGTCATCCACCAAGCTCACATGGCAATATGGACATTGAGTTAGTGAAAGGTGGGGGGGGGGGGGTTAGGTAGAGGAATGTGACTCTGAACACTTAATTTAAAGGTGGTCATGAGAGAATTATAACAATTATTGGAGATAGGAGTAAATATTGCCCCCATCCTACTTATAACCAGTCTAGAGTTTACAAAGTCTTTGAACTCACACAGACTGTACAATTATCTGATGTGTTATTCATAAAGCAATAAATCATATGCCCTATAATTTGTATAATACATCTTCTTTATTATATTTTAATACCTTGTGATTGAATTATTTGCAGTATCATAGAGCATTTTATATTCATTACATGAGAAAAAATTAAAACGATAAATATATTTCAGAATATAAACATATACATAATATAAACATATTCAGTAAATTAAAGACTGACCAGTGAAAGAGTATTTTTTCCTTTTTAAGAAAATTAAAAAGGTGCTTTTAACTGATAACATTAAAATGTACAGTTTACTAGTTTGCCAAATAGCAAAGAGTTTAAAAATATTAACCCTTAACATAAAAGGTTTTCAAATCAATCAGGAAAAAAATCAACAAATAGTCCAATGTAAAAATGATATGTACAGAGTTCTGGGAAAGACAACAGAGTAGGAAACTCCAAGACTCAGTCCTTCTACAAGATAACTATTTAACAGGCAGGAACTGTCTGAAACAACTATTTTGAAACTATGGAGGCCAGAAGAACACTGTACTGCATTCAGAGAAAAGTAAAAGGAAGAGGTTGATAAACTACAGTAAAGAAAAGTAAATTGCTCTCTCTGTGTGGTGTCTATTGGTACCCATTCTCCACTCTTACATCAGGGTGCCCTGAAAACCAGTCCCTGGCTAGCTTACTCATGACAGAAAGAGATATAAAAATCCTCTTCTCCAAAAGCATGGGAGAGCATAGCTGATAACTGACCACAACTTTTGATTAGCAAATATGGATCACTGGAGCCCCAGATCTGTGCCTTTCAACCTGTCCTCAATGAAGGCTTTGGCAACCAGTGTTTAATCATCGCCCAAAAGGCTGGAGGTGGTGGAGATTAAAAGACACAGCACTTCTTCAGGACTGCCAGAGACATTTAGCTGAAGGAGTGAATTTGCTGGGCAGGAAAGCTCAGCTTTGGGGAGCCATTAGAGAAGCTTTTGGTGCTCTTTCTCTTCCTGATCCCCTTAGCAAAAGGCATGAGTATATATCCAAGAAGCTCAGAGAATGCCAAACAAGAAAGATAAGAAGAAAAATAAATGCTGTGATATATTGATTACATTATCAAATGCAAAGGAGAATGAGAGAGCTCTGAAAGGTGCAAGAGAAAAGCAACATTTTATGTACATGGGAATCCCAATTAAATAGTGAGCCAATTTCTCATCAGAAAGCATGGAGGCAAGAGGGCAGTGGGATAAGGTACTTAAAATGCTGAAGAAAGCAACTGCTTGTCAAGAAGTTTAAATGTGGTGAGACTGTCTTTCAAAAACGAGGGAGAGATTAATACATTCTCAAATAAACAAAAGCTGAGGGAGTTCAGCACCCCTATGAGAAATGCTTAAATGAGTTCTTCAGACAGAAAGGAAAGGACACTAGACAGTGGTTCAAAACAGCATAAAAGGGAAGCAGACTTGGTGCAATGGACAGAGTGTCTGCCTACCACATGGGAGGTCCACAGTTCAAACTCGACGTCTCCTAGATCCATGTGGAGCTGGCCCATGTGCAGTGCTGATGTGCGCAAGGAGTGCCCTGCCATGCAGGGGTGTCCCCCACATAGGGGAGCCCCAAGCACAAGGAGTGTGCCCCATAAGGAGAGCCTCCCAGTACGAAAGTGCAGCCTGCCCAAGAATGACACTGCACACACAGAAAGCTGACACAACAAGATGACACAACAAAAAGAAACACAAATTTCTTTCAGTGCTGCTGATAAGGATAGAAGCAGTCACAGAAGAACACACAGCAAATGGACACAGAGAGCAGACACCTGGGGGAGGGTGGGGGAGAAGAGGAGAGAAGTAAACAATAAAAGAAATCTTTGGGAAAAAACAGCACAGAAAATAAAGATCTTCAGTAAATGTAACCGTTCATGTAATTATCAATGCCAATATTATTGTATTATATTGTTTGGCATTAACTCCACATTTTACTTCCTACAGGTGCCAAAATGGAAATGCATAAGAAGTAATAATAAACCTATGTTTTTGGACATTGAATATGCAAAGATATAAATTGTAACAAGTACAAAAAAAGGTGGGGGGACAAATGATTATAGGAAACATATATATGTATGTTAATAAAGTTAAGTTGGTATCAAATTATAAATGATTGTTATTTGTTTAGAATGTTAAATTTTAACCCCAAGGTAACCACAAGGGAAATATATGAAAAATATATACAAATGAGAAGGTACTCAAAGTGGTTCATCACACAAAAAAATAACAAATAAATATGAATTACACATAAACAGAATTATATAGGACAAAAATGCGATGACTTAAAAGACTAAATTGCAAAATGGCAGAAGAAAACCCTGCATTATCAGTTGTGACTTTAAATGTAAATCAATTAATCTCCCCAGTCAACAGGCAAAGATTGACAGAATGGATGAAAAAGCATGACCCAACTATATGCTGTCTTCAAGAGATTATATTTTAATTCAAAGATACAAGTAGGATGAGTGTGAAAGGATGGAGAAAATAGACCATGCAAATAATAACCAAACAAAGAGCTGGTTGGCTATACTAATGTTGAATAAAAGAGACCTTAAGTCAAACACAGTTAAAAGGGACAAAGGTGGTCATTATATACCGGTAAATGGGACAAATCAAGAGGTAGATGTAACAATTAAAATATATATGCACCTAATAGCAGATATGAAGCAAATACTGATACATTTGAATGGAGAAATTGATTAAAAGTAGGAGACTTTTACACACCAGTCTCAATAATGAGTAGAACACAGAGTCAAATGATTAATAAGGAAACACAGGACATGAATGATACACCAAAAAAAAGGAGACCTAAGAGATACGTATATATAAACACTGTACCCAACTGTATTAGTCAGCCAGAGGGGTACTCATGCAAAGTACCAAAAGTCTGTTGGCTTTTATGACAGTATTTATTTGGGGTAAAAACTTGCAGTTACAAGGGCCTTAAAGAGTTCAACTCAAGGTACCATTACAGATATTTTCTCACCCAAAGTCTGTTAGCATGTGTTGACACAAGATAGTGGGTGATATCTGCAAGGGTTCAGCCTTCCACTTTCCTCTTAAGGCTCTGTGGTCCAAGCTTTTTCTGATCTCAGCTATAGGTTGGCATAGGGCTCAGCTGCTCTGTTCTTTTCAGCTGCAAACTATCAGACAAATGGCTCATCTCTCTTCCTGGAGCCACAGGATCCTCTTCCATGACTATGGAGCTGCCTTTCTCTTTTCTTACGTATCTACTTCTGTGTTCTTGATTGAACATTCATTCATATAACCCACCAAAGGGGCAGGGACTCAACCCTATACACACTAATGATGTGGTTGAATCAAAGCCCTAACCTTGATTAGTCAAATAAATGTTAAACCTTTGAATTTAAATCAATCAAAGGGCATCATGCCCAGAGAAAGAGACCAGTTTATGAACATAATATCTTTTTTGGAATTCTTAAATAACATCAAATTGTCACACCAACCAAAACTGAATACACATTCTTCTCAAAAATACATGGATCGTTCTCCAGGATAGACCACATGTTGGGGAATAAAACAACTTTTAATAAATTAAAAATATTGAAATCACGTAATGTATATTAACTGACCATAATGGAATGAAGCTAAAATCAATAACAAGGGGAAACATGGAAATTAAAGAACATACTCTTTTAAAAACTAATGGGTTTATTTTGTAAGTTCATAACTTATACTATACACTTATTTTTTATTTATGTTCATATGTGAATGATAAACTTCAATAATATTTAAAAAAACAATGGGTTGAAGAGGAAATCAGAAGAGAAATTAAGAAATATCTTGAGGTAAATTAAAATGAAAATACAATACACCAAGTTGAGAGAATTCAACAAAGGCAATGATTAAAGGAAAGTTTATAGCTTTAAATGCTAACCTTAAAAGAACAAAACATCATATCAGAGACTTAACTACAAAGCTGGAAAAACTAGAAAAAGACAAACAAAGTAAATCTGAAGTGGTAAGAAGGAAGGAAAAAAGAAATATTAAAGTGAAGATAAATGAATTAGAAAACAAAATAAAAGGGAACAGCAGAGTCAACAAAATCTAAAGTTGGTTCTTTGAAAAGATAAATAATAGTGACAATCTTTAGCTAGACTGACAAAGAAAAAGATATGAAAAATGAGAATTAGAAATGAGTAGGGTGACATTTCTACTGACCCACTAAAATATAGAGGATTATAAGTGGATTCTATAAACAACTATATGTCAGTAAATTAGATGACTTACATGAAATGGACAAATTCTTAGAAACACACAATTTACCTACATTGACAAAAGAAGACTCAACATTACATTTTCAATGTAACATTTTGTGTGATCTATGTATCTTTTTTTAAAAGATATTAAAATTTAAAAAAAAAAACCTCAACAAATCAATTGCTAGTAAAGAGGCTGAATCAACAATCAAAAACTTCCCCCCCAAAAAAACCCAGGACCAGATGGCTTCACAGGGGAATTCTACCAAACTTTCAAAAAAGATTTTAATCCAATTTTGTTCAAAGACTTCTAAACTATTAAAAAGTATGGAACTCTCCCTAAGTCATTTTAAGTCAGATGCAGATATCACAAGAAAGGAAAACTACAGTATTTCTCATGAATATAGATGCAAAAGACCTCAACAAAATACTAGCAAACCAAATACAATTGTATATAAAAAGAATTACACACCTCATTCATGTAGCATTTATCCCTGGTAAGCAAGTTTGGGTCAAAATAAGAAAGTCAATCATTGCAATACACACATTAACAGAATAAAGGAAAAATAAAACACATGATCATCTCAATTGATGCAGCAAAGCCATTTGGCAATATACAGCAACCTCTCTTGATAAAAATATTTAGAACACTAGGACTAGAAGGAAACTTCCTTAGCATGATGAAGGGTACATTTGAAAAGCCCACAGCTAACATCCTACTTAGTGATGAAAGACTGAAAGTTTTTCTTCGAAGAGCAGGAACAATAAAAGAATACCCACCATCACTACTGTTATTCAACATTGTCCTGGAAGTTCTTGCCAGAGCAATTAGGTAAGAACCAGAAATTAAAGGCACACAAATTGGAAATAAAGAAGGAAAACAACCCTTATTTATAGATGAGATGATACTATATATGGAAAATTCTGCAAAATCCACAATAAAAATTCCTAGGGTTCATAAATGAATTCAGCACAGTGGCATGGTACAAGTTCAACACCCCAAAATCAGTAAGTAGTATTTCTATACATAAGCAATGAAAAATAGGAAGAAAAAAAAAAAACAAGGAAAAAAGTCCATTCACAATAACACCTAAAAGAATCAAATATCTAGGAATAAACCTAACCAAAGATGTAAAGGACTTGTACACAGAAAACTACAAAACATTGCTAAAAGAAATTAAAGAAGATCTAAATATATGGAAGAACTTTCCATGTTCATGGTTTAAAAGACTAAATAGCTTTAAGAGGTCAATACTACCTAAAGAAATGTATAGGTTCATTGAAATTCCAATCAAAATTCCAACAAACTTTTCTGCAGAAATGGAAAAGCCAATCATCAAATTATATGGAAAGGAAGTGGCACCAAATAGCTAAAGCCATGTTGAAAAAGAAGAATGATGTTGGAGGACTCGTGCTTACTGAACCTAAACCCCAAATCATCAAAACAGCATAGTAATGGCACAAGGACAGACATATAGACCAATGGAATAGAATTAAAAGCTTAGAAAGCAGTGCTCACATTTATGGACAAAAGAATTTGCCAAGGTGGTAAAGACTGCTCAATTGTAAAAGAATAGTCTCTTCAACAAATGGTTCCGGGAAACACCGTTTGCCAAAAAAAGAAAGAGGACCCTTACTTTGCACCATACAAAAATCAACTCAAAATGGATCAAAGCCCTTAATATGCTATAATTTTCAAAGTCCTATAAGAAAATGTAGGGAAACATCTTCAGAACTGTGTGTTAAGCAATGATTTCTTAGACTTTACATCCAAAGTGCAAGCAACAAAATAAATAAATAGTACCTAATCAAAATTTTTTTTAAATTGGTCCTCAAAGGACTTTATCATGGAAGTAAAATAACAACATACACAATGAAAGAAAATATTCAGAAATGATCAATCTGATAAAGATTTAAAATCCAATAAAGATTTAAAATCCAGAATATATAAGGAAATCCTTCAACTTAACAACCAAATGTCAAATGTCCAAATTTTAAAAAATGGGGCCGACTTTAACAGACATCTCTCCAAAGGAGATATAATAAAGGCCAGAAAGCATATGAAAAGATGCTTGACATATTTAGCCATAAGGGAAATGCAAATCAAAACCACAATGAGATAGTACTTCACACTCATCTGAATGACTGCTATTAAATTAAAAATTTTAAAAAAGGAAAATAACTAGTGTTGGAGAGGATGTGAGAAATCTGGACACTTATTCATTACTGCTGACAATGTAAGACAGTGTAGCTGGTGTGGAAGGTATATGGCAGTTCCTCAAAAAACTAAATATAGAACTACCATATGACCCAACAATCATGCTGTTAGGTATATACTCCCAATAATTAAAAGCAGGTACTTGAACAGATATTTTCACACTGATGTTCATAGCAGCATTATTTACAATTCGCAAAAGAAACAACCCTAGTGTTCATCAGTCAAAGAATGGATAAACAAAATGTGGTATATACATACAATGAAATATTATTCAGCTATAAAAAAGAAAGAATTCCTGGTACATGCAACAACATAGAAGAACCTTAAATGCATCATGTTGAGTGAAATAAGCCAGACACAAAAGGACAAATTTTTATGTTCTTAGTGATTTGAAACACTTAGATTAGCAAAGTCATAGAGTCAGAATTGAGGATATAGATTACTAGGGGTTGGGTAAATTAAGGGAATGGGAATGGAAGTTAATGCTTACAATATACAAGGATCATATCTGAAATGATGGCAATGTGTGATAATAGATTGTATATATAGCACAACATTGTAGACACAAGTAACAACATTGCAATATATATTTGAATATGATTAAAGTAGGAAATGCAAGATTACATATATAGTAACAGAATAAATATTTCAAAAATCCATGGAATTTCACTGCACAGTGTACCATAAACTATACCATAGAATCTAATTAATAATTCAGTTATAGAAATGTGCTGTCATCAATTTTAACAAATGTTCTATCCTAATGCAAGTTGTTGTTGGTGGGATGGTATATGGGAATCCTGTATTTTGTACATGATTGTTCTATAAACCCACAACTTTTCTAACAAAGAAAAAAAAGTGATATGAACAGCAATTCATAAAAACAGATAAAAAAATGTTAAAAATAGCAAATTATTTCCTACCATGAACCAAAGTGTATTAGTCAGCCAAAGGGGTGCTGATGCAAAATGCCAGAAATTGCCTGGTTTTTATAAAGGGTATTTATTTGGGGAAGGAGCTTAAGATACAAGACCATAAAGCATAAGTTACTTCCCTCACAAAAGTCTATATTCTCATGTTGGAGCAAGATGGCTGCCGACATCTGCGAGGGTTCAGACTTCCTCCGATTCTCTGGGCTGAGCTCCTCTATTTCCTCCGCAAGGTCAGCTGTAGACTATCAGGTGAATGACTCTATTTCTCTCCCTGCGGCTCCAGCTTCAGCATCAAACGCCAACATCAAAACTCCAACATTAAAAGCCTTCAACTCTGTCTTTTGACATGCCTTTTATCTGTGAGTCTCCACCCACCAAGGGGTGGGACTCAACAGCTTAATGACGTGGCCCATTCAAAGCCCCAGTCATAACTCAGTCACACCCAGGAATGACTAGATCACAAACATAATCCAATATCTATTTTTGGAATTCACAACCATTTCAAACTGCTACACAAAGTAAAGCAAATAATATTTTAGATTATTTAATTGGGAACCATTGAACACTGTATATCAAACATTGATGAAATGCCAAGGAAATGAAAGTCAAAGATAACTTCAGGGTTTGCATGTTATTTTTTTATTGTTTACACTAATATGGAGATGAGTCAAGTTCATTTTATATTTTAAAAATTAAAGTTCTAAGCTCCTTCCTGATGGAGTTGTTTCTATGAAGATAGATTTAAAAACTTAATACAAAGAGCAAATTATTGTGATTTCTATAAGCATTTAATATGGGTTAAAATCTGGATGTCAGTTTTCACTTATGGAAAATATTTAATGAAATTTATTTTGCAAAAAGTTATACTTTAGATTGATGAGTCTATGATAAAAGCATAAATAATTTGTTCTCAAAACAGTATTCACTGTATCTGTAGGTTATTCAGCATTGGTATACATTTCATCTTTATAAGATTTCATTAGTTTGAATCTTAATGCTAGTTTTGCCATATTTTCTTTCCTTTCCTACCTCTCCCTCTTGTTATTATCAGTAGTCAAAATGCATTTTGGTGTTAACCAGGTTGGTATGCAAGCCTTTTAGTAGAATTCCTTGTGCATGCTAAAAGGTCGAAGTCTCTTCACGACATAAAATCCTCTTCTTTAGTTAATTTTTAAATAATTGAAGGCATTTTCTTATTCTTTCCCTCAAGATATCCTCCTGCCCAATCACGCTGCCCACTCCTAAATATGTCTGTAATTAAGCTATCATTAAGGCAAAGACTATTTTAACACATATTGTTTGGTGGTTCTAGATTTCCCGACATCATTTTAGTATAGGTTGTGCTGTATCCGGGTGCTAAATGAAAATTGTCCTTAGCTGCCAGGTAAGGATAAAATGGCTTTACCCTAGTACACTGTTCCATACTTGGAATAACTTAATTAGAAATTTGCTGAGCTCTTTATCTTAAACAAACTTTATAACATTATTCAGTGACTTTTTTAGAATGGAAAAGAAAACTGTTCTATAAAATCAGTCGAGAATAATTTTATGTTAATCTTTTTTAGTAATTTCATTTCTTCATTTTACTCCTTCACATAGGAATTAACTTCATGATTTTGAAATGTTTCAATTTATCTAGGAAGTCTCTTTATGTGTAGATTATCATCACCTCACCATAGCTACTGTTTATTGCCTTTAATGACTTGCCAACCATTTTGCTCCAGGCTTTACGTACATTAGCTCATGTAATTTAGGTAACAACAGATAAGTTTATTTATTTTTCAATCTTTATTTTCTAATCTAATATGTATATATTATAATATAATACAATTATAATATAATATAATTTAATACATTATACTGGTGCAATCGTGTTGAGATGTATAAATAAATTTCTTGTCTCTAAAATATTATATTGCAAATGGAATAGAAAGAAACTCTGTCTAGCTGTATGTGACAAAGCCCATAAAAAAGGTATGAATGAAATCTGCAGTGACCCACTTGGCAGATATATAACTACAAACTTCAATACCACACAGGATGAAAACACATCAAAATACACAAAACTCAAATCTAGCTTTCCTGATTTCCAAAAATGTTAATCTTATTTTTATGATCAGACTTCATATTTCCCTGAATTAAAGAAAATATATGTAAGCTTCACTGCATCATCTTCCCCCATACAATGAATATGCTGAAGTTTCCCATAGTGCAGCCTGATCTCTAGTTCCCACTTCCCAGAAGAGATGGGCAGTGGCCCTATTGCAACTGTAGCAGATTCAGCATAGTGGGGATGTGTAGCTCCTGAAACTATTTGAACCCCACAGACACTTTGGTACCATTTCACTATCCCCTGAAAGGAAGGCTTTCTTCCCTCTAAGAATCAGTTCAGGTAATTGGTCAGTCTTGTAAACCTCTAAGCCAGTGAATAAGAAACCTACACATTAAAGTTCATTTTATATATACTCTGGATCATATTGCAATTGAAAGATTAGTAAACTAATATCATACTTCACTTCTCAAAAAAAAGACAAAGTTGTAAATTTATTGACTTATGAATAATTCTAATAAAAATGCAAGTCAGATATGAACTATCAATTACATTTTTCCTGAATTGGAATTTATGCAAAAATAAAATATAATTTAATGCAATAAAATAAAAAGTTTTGCTTGCGGTTATCCTAAACTGTTCTGCTCTCCAAGTATCCAGACTACCTCTCATTAAGAAAACTCAGGGAGTGGATGGGGCTCAAGTGGTTGAGTGCCCTCCTCACACATGGGAGGTCCTGGGTTTGGTTCCAGATTCTTTCTAAAAAAAGCAAAAACAAATAACAAGCAAAACAAAACAGAACAATAAAACCAACTCAGGGAATCCATTGGGGCTCAGTGGTTGTGCCAGCTTCCCACATATGAGGTTCAGGATTCAATCCCCAGTCCCTGGTACCTCAAAAAAACAAAACAAAACAAAAAATCAAAACAAAACAGAACAAAAAAACCTGAGCCAGGGAAATAAGAAAAGCATAATATCAAGCAGCTTTTTTTTCTTTTTTTCAATAATACTGAAACCCTTCAAAATGAAAGTTAATTTAATTTTTTAATTATTTTATTCTTACTATGCTTACTGCTGCAATGATATAATTATTCTTAATTGAACATATATATAGTATGTTTGGATTATAAAAATACATATGTAAAATGCATATAATAGTATATAACATACGGACACATTAAAAATAGTTTATGTTAGTTTTCAGTGAAATAAACAAAGCAAATGTTTTGTTTGATTTACCAGCACAAATGTGTGTTTCTAAAATACTGCATTTGTACATGCTTAGAATAATTATGACTTCATTTTTAGTAGAGCAAGCTGCTTACTCTCAAGTGGTTGCCAGACATTAAAGATTTCCACTTTAATGATTTACTGTGACATCAATTTACTGTGACTTCAGTGTTGTACTACATCTAGGCAAAGATCTGTTTCCTTAGCAACAGGAAGGCACTGTTCATTTCAAGGAACCAATAGAAAAAATATGTTTTAAATATTAAATAATATAACTTAATATGGATAATTATATCCCTATAGAGTGTATTGGTGAATTAGGAGAATTTTAAGTCCTTCATAAACAAAATATGAACTATTATATTCACCAATATATAGCTATTCAAAATCTTACTTTAGGGGGAAAAATACATGTTATGTTCCCATAAATAGGAAATGTAAAGCAACAGATATATTATCAATTAAACCCTGACTCTAGCTATGCTTCCGTGAACTGTTAGATGCTGGAGTGAGACAATTGGACACGGAGACCAGCAGTTACAGGCAAGGATTTATTGAGAAAATCCAACAAGAAGGGGTCCGAAGAATAAACTTCAGCCCCCCTGCCAGCATGGCTGGGGTCTGAAGAGAGACTTCAGCCCTCCTCTGGCAGAGACAGTCATGAATTTATACAGTACATCTGAGGGGGGGTACATGCTTAGTCAGTGGAATTGGGTTGGGGCTTGGGTAAGATCCAAGGGCCTCTAGGGATGGCTGGGGGTGGGTGTGGGCTAGGGGTAGTGAATTCTAGGGGTGCAGGAGGGGTTGGTGGGGTCATGTGGCTTCTTTGTCTATTCTTGTGAGGAAATGAACTGTATCTGGACATGTAGGCTTTGGATGGGGCTGTTCTATGTCATGGAATATGGCTCCTTTGGAGTAAACAGCTGGTTGCATTTCCACAATGGGGCAGGTTAATAATAAACGTGCAAAATCTGCAAGTCATGGCTGTTGTTCGGATTGGGGGCTCGAGATGGGGCCTAGTCCTGTCATTTTTAGGTTTTAATTATAATAATAAAAAATAACGTAGGTCTAAGAATGGAAGGGCTTGCACATGAAGGGTGGCGGAAAGGGGGTGTCGACTCATTCTGGCTGCCTTCTGCTGTCATGGGGTGTAGGGGGTTTCCTTCTCATGAGGCTTGCCTCCACTGGTGGAGGTTTTTTTTTCCTTTTTTGTTTTGGTCTTTATTTTTTTTAATATTATATTCAAAAAATATGAGGTCCCCGTATACCTCCCCCACAACAACAATCTCCTCAATCATCATGAGACATTCATTGCATTTGGTGAATACATCTCTGAGCACCACTGCACCTCATGGTCAATGGTCCACACCATAGCCCACACTCTCCCACAGTCCACCCAGTGGGCCATGGGAGGACATACAATGTCCAGTAACTGTCCCTGCAGCACCACCCAGGACAACTCCAAGTCCCGAAAATACCCCCGCATCTCATCTCTTCCTCCCACTCCCTACTCCCAGCAGCCACCATGGCCTGGTGGAGTTTTGGTTCTCGTAACAGGAAGGCCCCATTTACATATTCTTGGGTGGTTGTTTGAACAACTCAGTGGATATATTGGGTGAGGAGCTGTAGGAGACAAGGCCCACACATGAGAAGGAGAAAAGTAATTATTAGTGGGGTTAATGGGGTATTAATATACCTTTTAAAGGTGAAGAAAAATATGAGAGGAAAGAGGAGAGCCAGGATTGGCTTCCCTAATTTTCATCTCTTGCTCTCTGAATAATTTCCATGTTTTCTTTTAGGACTTTTAAGTTTTCTTCTACTTGTCCAGTTTTATTTATATAGAAGCAACAGATATCATTAATAATAGCACATGTGCCTCCAGCTACAGCAGTAAAAATGTCAAAGCCTCTTCAATTTTGAATAACTATTTAGGCTAGGCTATTGATTTCCATTTGTTGATTATTGATAGCTTGTACTGTGGCATTCAAGGATAATTGTAGATGTAAGGAGATGTTTAAAATAGCTTGTTGTAGGAGAGGAATTTCAGGAAACCAGAAAAGGCTCTGGAAGTTAGAATGCTTTATTTTGGGTTTTTCTAGAATTGGGTTATCATGGTCATGGTAATCAAATTCTGGATCACCCAAAAAGTGTTTTTTTCTGCATTCATGCTTTGGGGAAAGTGAGGTTTCAAGGAAGGAGCCAAGATTTGGGATTACGCTGGAGGTGGACATGTTTTGTGGTTGGAGGATTATAGCATTAGGAGTTATAGATACAATGGTACAGGTTTCTGTCCAGACTACTGGCAGAATGAAGTATCCTGAGTTACTACAAAGAAAATAAAATCCTGTGTCTGCCAGGGTCAAAGCAGTGGAGGGACAAGAGAGGATAAAGTAAGCATTGGGACAACTAGGAACTTGGAACATTTGGGTACCGCCATATATTACATTGACACACAGTGGAGAATAGTATGATTTGGGTGGGTTATAAGTGAGATTGGTTTGGCATAAACAGTTCCTGAATAGGAAGGTAAAGAGGATTTATTTGCTGGACAGAGTTATATAGTTGTCCAGATTGAACGTCATTACGTCATTTCCAATTTTTTTTTTTTGGTATGAGCTATTGAAACACAAAGTGTTCTCACTATAGGTTTTTTGCTAAACTTAAGCAGTATTTTTCAATTAATACTGCTGTCATTTCATGTTAGTGTAGAAATGAGGTGTTTTCTGGTGATTTTTTAGTTGGTTTGTCAAATTAAGGAGGTTGTATTGAAAATTATAAGAGTGATTATAAAAGTAAGAAGAGGTGTTTCAAGTTAGTTGCATAGGATTGGGATGAGATGTATTTAAAGTATAAGAAGGGTTTATCCATGAAGGTAGTGATTATTCCAATAGAATGTGAATTGTCTTTTGTGAATAGTTTAAAGTCTGTCAGAGAATGAGGATATCTTCAAATTCAGGTAAAGATGGAGGGGGGCGTAGTAACCCAGCAGCTTCTGTAACCAGTGTATTGAGGGAAGACACATACTGGGGTTTCAGGACTAAGAGAGAATGCTGATAGGGAGATGGCTTCAGCATGAGTGTATTCAGGACAAACCCAACAACTGGAACGTTAGTGATTGAAGCTATAAATTGGGTAGTATATGTTAGGGAATGGTTTGGAGTGGTTTGTAATGTGAATACGGTGAGACAGTGTATGAGAAAGAAGTATAAAAAATTCATGATTCAGAGAAAAGGAGGGTAGTAGTGAAAAAAGAGAACAGCAGGTTTTCTTCAGGTTTGAAATCAGAAAAATTTTCCTGCAACCAGAGATTCCAGATAGTATCGAAATATTGGTCAATGGTAACAATATGTGAAGCATCCAGATGAATAGTAAGATGTTCTAACAAAATTCTACAGAAGGTTTCAGCATCATGTGACATGAGTTTTGGGTTCTTTAAGGATTTTTATTTATAGGTCATCTAAGGGTTCACAGAAATACTTATCTGAAGAGTTCAGTTGGTCAGTCTGGTTTGTGATATCAAGGCTGAAGGTGGAGGAATCTGGCAGTGGTGGTGCTGGTTTCAACCTGGAAAAGTGTACTCAGGAGGGATGGCTTAAAAGTTTTGCTGCAGTTGGTGTTGTTAAAAGGACAAGGAAGGGGCCCATCCACCCTGGAGTCAGAGGTTTGGGATGTCATGTTTTGATGTATACTCAGTCACCAGGACTTATTGGTAAAATGAGCACTGGGTTTTCTGGGAGAGTAGAATCTGCTAATTGCTGCAGGAAGGAGTGTGTTTCTGTGAGTTTAATTATAGCTTGGTTAAAACCAGACTGTTGAGGGACAACATTTGAAGGTAGAAAAGGCTGTCCATATATTATTTTGAAAGGGTTCAGAAAATTTAGTTTTCGGGGTACGTGTAGATTTTTAATAGGGCTAAGGGGAGTAACTTGGTCAAAAGGATTTGTACTTGCATGCTTAATTTAGTTAAATGTTGTTTGATTAGCCTGTTCCTTTTCTCTACTTTTCCTGATGACTGTGGTCTGTAAGGAATATGCAGTTTCCAAAGTATTCCTAAACTTATGGTGATCTCTTGTGTGATTTGTGAAAAAAAAGAGGGTCCAGTATCTGACTGTAATGAAGTGGGGAGTCCAAAGATTGGGATGATTTCATTTAATAATATTTGAACAACAGCAGCAGCATGTTTTAATGTTGTAAGTAAAGCTTCAACCCATTCTGAGAAGGTGTCTACCAACACTAGGAGATATTTAATCTTTTTTTACTGGGGGCATGTGGGTGAAGTCTATTTGCCAGTCCTGTCCTGAGGCTGATTCTCTGTACTGGTGTTTTTTAAAGTGTGAGGGGTGGTGAATTCCTTGTGTGTTGATTTGTTGGCAAGCTGTACAATTTTTGGTAATTTCTTTCAGTGTTTTTGAGAGGTAAGTGTAAGTTAAGGAGTTGGATAAGAGATGGGAGAGTGGTTTACTTCCAACGTGATATTGGTTATGCAGAGTAGTGAAGATGTGATGTGCCTCAGGTTTGGGTAATAATAAGATTCTGTCATCTCTAACAAAGCAATCTTCTATGTAAACTGCTCCTTTTTGTGAATATTCAGAGGCTTCATCAGGAGAGTAGAAGGGAGCTAGAAAAGGAATGGCTAAAAGAATAGGGGTAGTGACTGCATGTGGTGATGGGTAAGTGTTCATTGCTTAAGTTTTTGCTTCAATGTCAGCTTTGTGGTTTCCTCTGGTATTAGGGTTTGTGATTTTTGATGTGCAGCAAAGGATGGCTGCACATGTGGGAAGTGAAGCAGCCTGAAGGAATTGTAAGATAAAATTTTTGTTTACAGTTGAGGAACTGTTAGAAGTCAGGAAGCCCCTTTCTTTTCAAATAGAGATGTATGAATGTATAATATGGTAAGAGTATTTGGAATCTGTATAAATGCTGAGAGTCTGGCCTTTGCCTCTAACTAGGGCTCTAATGAGGCTATAAGTTGAGGTTGTGAGAGGTAGTTCCTAGGGGAAGTGGGCCAGATTCAATCACATCAGTCAAGGTGGCTATAACATATTCTGCCTGAGTGGTGTCATTGGTTTCTGTGGAACTTTTCCCTATGAACTAAGTGTGGTCTGGGTTGGGGAGTGGGTTGTCAGAAATATTAGGAAGTGGTTGCAGGAAAAGATCCAGAACATTAAGGCAGTTATGGGAGTCTGAAGGGGAGACTTCTGTAAGAAGTAGGATGGCAGTAGTGTGGTAGTGTACACTACTGATGTGTAGGAAGATGCTGGGATTTTGTAATAGAGTAGCATGGAGAGTTTGTAATTGAGTAGTGAGATGGAGGCTATAGCCTGGTGTGTGAGAAGGGGAGAAAGGGAATTAGAGGAAAAAAACATCAAGATGCAAGATAGGGGTTCATTTAAAGTTTTCCTGTATGAGGAGGGTTGTAGCAGTGAGGGTTTTAAGACAAGCAGGCCAACTCAGAGTGAGAGTTCAATTGTTTTGAGAAGTAAGTGATGATGTGTTCATTTAGTCCTTGTGGTTGTGTTAGGAGTCCTACTGCATAATTCTGTCAGGTATCTAGGTAAAGAGAAAAAGATTTGGAGGGATTAGGGAGGGCTAAGGGAGGAGCCATTAACAGAGCTTGTTTGAGTTGGTTAAAAGGACCAGAAGGGCTCAAGTGCTTTCTAGAGGTTTATGAGGGTTTCCAGAGGCAATCTGGTGAAGGGGTTTTGATATGAGTCCAAAATTAGGAACCCAGAGCCTAAATAAGTCAATAAAACCAAGAAAAGATAAGAGGTCAATTTTACTTTGAATTAGGGTGCAATTTCAGATGAGTTGAATTTGTTCTGTTGTAATATGTCTATGGGTGGGGGATAGTAAGAGTTCTAGGTAAGTAATTTCTGTTTTGAAAAATTGTCCTTTATTAGGAGACACCCAATAACTTTTCCTCCAAAGTAGTTAAGTAAGGTAATAGTATTAGAGATAGAATTGGATACAGAGGGACTGCAGAGTAGATCATCCACGTACTGGAGAAGAGTACTGGAAGGCTTAGAGTAGAGAGATCTTGACATAGTGCTTGCCTAAATATGCAGGGACTATCTCTGTGCCCTGAGGAAGAATGGTCCAAGTTAGTTGTATAGGGTTTAGAGGGTCATCTGGGTCTGTCCATGTAAAAGCAAAGATGTTTTGAGTGTTTTCATCTAGGGGGGATTGTGAAAAAGGCATCTTTGAGGTCTATTACTGTGTAGTGTGTGGTTTGGGGAGGGATATGTGGTAAGAGGCTATAAGGGTTGAGGACTAAGGGGACTATGGGCTGGGTTGTCTGGTTGATAGCTCTTAGGCATTGTACTAGGTGATAATTGCTATTAGGCTTTTTAACAGCTAGGACAGATGCATTGAATGGACAGTTGGTAGGGCATAACAGTCCTGCAGCCCAAAGTTTGTCAATGGTGGGTTTAAGTCCATACTTGGCACTGGAGAGAGGATATTGGGGAATGTCGATGAAAGAAGATCTGTCTTCTAGGGTGATTATTACAGGGGAGAGGTGTGAGGCTATTGAGGGAGTCAGTGTTCCAGACTTGGGGGTTTACTTCCTGTTGTAAGGTAGGAGGGATGTCCGTAGGAAAGGAAGTAGGAGCTAAGGCTGGGGCTGGGGACAAAAGGAGAAGGAAGCTAGCCTGGGGGGAGGATAGTGAAAAGGAGATAGAGGAGTGAAGTTTGGATAGAATGTCTCATCCTAAGAGTGGGTAGGGGCACGATGGTATAACTAGGAATTGGTGTGAGAATGCGAGTTTTTCTATAGCGCAAGGAAGGGGGTGTGTAATTAAGGGAGATGAAGGAATATGTCAACTCCCACAATGGAGATCGAGGAAGATGTTAAAGGTTCTGAATGTTCTGAAAGGACCCAATACATTGCCCCTGTGCCAATTAAAAAGGAGATCGGCTTACCTCCAGCTTTGATGATAACCCTCAGTTCAGACTTACTGATGGAGATGGAGGGCCTCTCCGAGGATCCATTAGTCTTCTGTTGTTATTTCGAGTAAGTCAGAAAGGGAAAATGACTTGGGTTTTAGGCCTGTAAGGCAGGTTGCAGGGACTTTCCCAGAAACTGGGTTTTTGGGACAATCTCACTTCCAGTGGCCTTTACATAGACACGCTGGACAAGGCCCCGGTGGGAGACTTAGATTGGGGCATGTACGTGCCCAGTGTCCTTCTATCTCACATTTAAAGCAGGGTTTGGGTGGCGGCCACAAGGAAGAAGGATGGCATTTTCGAAAATTAACTCTGAGGGCAGCAGAAACGAGGGAGGCTTTACCTTGATCTTGTTTGTGTTTTCTAATTTGGCTTCCTCCTTTCTATTGTTCAAGACCTTAAAGGCTGCTTTAATTAGGTCTTTCTAGGGGGTTGAGGACACTCCTCTAATTTCTGCAGTTTTTTTCTGATATCTGGGTATGCCTGAGTGATAAAGTGGGTATGTAAGTATAGTTGTCCGGATTCAGAATCCAAGTCTAAATTTGAGGAGTGATTCAGCTAATTTATTCATAAAGACAGTGGGGTTTTCATTAGTTTTTGGGAATTTTTTTGTCATAATTTATTGCTTTGAGGGCTGCTTTTTTTCATACCTTCTATTATGCAGATTAGAAAGTGTACCATGCGATCTAAATCTCTAGAGACTGCCTGATATTCCCATGGAGGGGAGGCTGCAGAAACTGTGTCAGTACCAGGGGCATGTCAATGAGAACCCTGTGTGTGCAGGGAATCAGCAAAGGCAGTAGCCACCCCCCAAATGCAGCTTTTTTGCATGGGGGTGGTAGAAGTTATTGTGACATAGACATTCTGATGTGTGAGACCATAGGAGCAAGTGAGGTGTTGGAATTCTTTAATGTGTAGCAGGATTTTCTGAGAAGGAGCTTAATCATTCTTCTGTCTGACTAAGATCTGAGAGTGAGAAAGGAACATGTACTCGAATGACTTCCTCAGTCCCCACCTACCTAAAGGGAACTAGAGGGGGTGAGGGTGGTTCAACTTGAGGGATGGAAGGAGGGATCGTGGGAATGAGTATGGAGGGAGAAAAGGAGGTAGAAGCAGAGGGAGGGACAGCGGTGTACAGCCTGAGTGGGGTGAGGTCAGAGGCTCAGAAGGGGATGCTGGCTGATGATACGAAGAAGGGGAATGCGTTCGGAGGGATCAAATTGGAAGAGTCTTTAGGTGAGGGTGTCATATGAGAAGGTTTCTGATTGAGTAATAGGATTTGATAAGAGGAACACGACTGACAGAGAGAAGGATGGTTCTGGAGAAACAGGAAGGCCTGAACATAAGGGGCCTCTAGCCGCTTGCCATTGCCTGGATGAAGTTTTCCAGATCTCTAAGGATCTGCATGGCAAAGGTACTGTGTTCTGGCCATTAACTTTCATGTTCTAATTTGAATTGAGCCAAATTGTAGTGGAGTAATAGATAAGTTTCTTGGGTTGTATATCTCCTTCAGGATATAAGGTTTTAAGTTTCTGAAGGAGGCAGTCCAGTGTTGTAGTTTTCAGAGGAGCCAAAGGAATGTTTCCCATTTTTGGAAGCTAGGATGAGGTCCGGGACTCTTAAAGGTTAACTGAGCAAGTCAGGCATCTCCAAGTTAGTCAGAGAACCTTATCAGTGGGAAGTTCACACCCAGAACCAGGCATCTATGATTCCTGAGGAACTTCTGAGTCAGGCACCTGCCATGGTCCCCAAAAAACAGAGAGGATCACTGACCTAGCTAGGATTTGCAGAGTTGTCTAAAACAACAGGAGAAAGAACAGGATCCTCCAGAGAAGATTTTTCTTAACTCACCCAGCTGGTAATTGAAGTCTTTTGTTGGCTCAAGCTACACCTGCATAAGGGTAGGTCTCTCACTATTGTAGAGAAGTCAGGTGTACTCAGTATTGAAGGCCAGAACACAAGAACTCTGAGAAGGAAGTTGATTTATTTCGACCAGCTGGACTCAGTGGACTCCTGTCCTAAAAGAAACTGAGCCCCAAATAGAATTTTGTGTTCCCTTTTATACAGAAAAGATATAAGGGTGGGGAGTTAAATGGTGCCCTTTTGAAAGAAAATGACTTTCCTAGTTAGTTAAGTGTTTGTCTGAGTACTAGGTAGTTTTTCAATTAAAGTACCTCTCCCCCACATTTCAGGTGAGTTTGAATTAGCATATCCCCCACATTTCAGGTGAGCTTGAACTTAGCATATCTTTCACATTTCAGGCGAGCTTGAATTAAAATCTCACCCACATTCCATCTGGATGCAACCTTAAATACATATTCAGTCTTACATCCTTTTTGAACATTCAAAGACTGTAGGGCCTATATTACTTATTTGGATTTCTAGAGACTAGGTATACTTGGAAACAATTTTGAATTTATGCACAGGCTATATTATCACCAATCTGCCAGTCTCAATGTAATCCCAAGAGTCTCTGGGGTTCACTCTGGGGAGTATCGGGAGAGGGTGAAAAGGAGGGTAGGACCCAGAGGTGCATGATTAGGATCGAGGAGTAAGCTTGGACTGCCCAGCACTTCCTCTTTCCAAGTTGAGGCAACAAGCTCACCAACCAGGATTTGGGAGTAAGTCCAAGCAAACTGCCACTATTCACTTCTTCCCACATTGCAAGATATGGTGGCGCAGGTGTCCTCTTCCTGGATCCCAGGTTTCTGGCGGCAAATGTTAGATGTCAGAGTGAGAAAACTGGGACACGTAGACCAGTGATTGCTGCCAAGGATTTATTAAGAAAATTCAATAGGAAGTGGTCCGAAGATAGAAACTTCAGCCCCCGCCCCACCCCCACCCCCCAGCAAGGCTGGGACCTGAAGAGAAACTTCAGCCCACCACTGGAAGAGGTGGTCATGAATTTATACAGTGCATCTATGGGCTGGTACATACTTTGTCAGTGGGTTGGGTAAGAGCTGAGGGCAGTTGGGACTGGCTAGGGGGTGGTGTGAATTCTAGGGATATGGGAGGGGTTGGTGGTGTCATGTGGCTTCCTTTTCTATTCTTGTAAGAAAATGAACTGTATCTAAACACATAAGCTCGGGATGGGGGGCTGCTCTACATCATGAGCTGTGACTCCTTCTGAATAAACAACTGGTTGCACTTCCACAAAGGAGCAGGTGAATAATAAATTTGCAACTTCTGTAAGTCATGGCTGTCACTCGAGTCAGAAGTTAGGGATGAGGCCTAGTCCTGTTATGAACCAGAAAGTCATTCTTGGATTAAATTTCTACTTTGGTAAAATAAATGACTTTGATTAGATTGGTCTATTGTGCTTACAGCTTTAACAGTTCATGATTCTATGATTTATACCTCTTAAGTTAATTGATGAAGATTTGCCTAGACTAGATTTCTACAGATGATGGAGTACATTATACTAATCTATAAAACAAATGAGTTTATAATAGTTATAAAGCACTAAGGTAGAGAAGCAGAGTAAGTTATCCACTCTATTTACACTTAGAAATTTTCCAGTGCTTTTGATCATGGCTAGGGAGTTGTAAATCCATGAAAGAAGACAACCTAGTAGGTAAATTAGTATGTACACTCCCTCTTGGAAAATGTTGATATCTATAATCTGAGGTAAACATCAGTTTAGGTAAGCTCAATTCCAAAGAAGATTCCTGGCATTTGGTATTGTTATGGAAATATGGAAACCCAGGGGAATTTGAAAGGCCTCCCTTCCCCTCTAAATAACAACTCCCTTTAGGATGTGCCCCTCCACTAAACATAAACAATTATTCCTACCCTCTATACCAAACCCATAAATAAAAGTATGACCAAAGAAAAATTAAGCTAGGGTAAAACATGAAAAGAAGCATCATCTTGTATGCTATATAATATCTCATCTAAATCAGTTATGAGAAACTTAACTCACCAAGGGTGGATGTTGTAAATACAGCTTTAGGAACAAAGCCAAGAGGTACAAAATAGTGGGAATTTGTTTTGCCTTCCTAATAAAGGTAAGGGTTATCTCAATACCTGAGAATCTTAGCTATCATCACTGTTCATTTGATCATATTAATCTGGTGATAATCACCATGATTATAAAGCACTAACCTGAAAAAAGCATGCTTTGACTTTGTGAGTTGTTGGTCACCTATACAATGGATTTGAGGTGCATAAGAATCAAAATATCTACTCTAATAGACATCTAGCAGTATGACTGGCATTCCCGTATTTGATAATATTTTGGTCCTTGGGATTTAGAATGTAAAAAGTTCCTGAAGAATATTCTTCTAAGTTTATCAATCCCCTTTATTCTAGAGGTATGAGCTGCTATTTTAAGATACTTATTTGCCTCATTTCTATAATTGTCTATCATATGCTCATATGCAAAGTACCATTTATTCTTCAACACTATCTTGGCAGCACCCACATGAAGGAGTTGAAAAAAAAACACCTGAAAATATTGTCTGCCTTATACCAAGAAACGTTTACCAAGCTGTTGAAGATGATGAGGTCAAATGTCTTAAATCAAAAAAGAAAAGAAAGTGATAAAAAAAAAATCCATTTCCCCAAACTCTCATATACAATGACTACAACAGAAAAAAATCATCATCTGGAGAGAAGGCACTAATTTAGAGACAGCTACATAGAGACTCATTTTTCCTCCACTTTTGAAATGTCTTCTTTTTGGACACAATGAATCAGTGAGTAGGGAGCACATTTTCCACTTCAGAGAAAATACTCTCAAAGCTTTGCAATCAGGCACTTTCCCATTTAACATCTCCAAATGTGGCCTTGGGCATCCTTAAGATGCGATCCTGCAGGTGCCCTTTAAGCATAGCAGGAGGCCAACAACAGCAGCATTCACAGATTTAGGCATACAGTTAGAGAAGAGAATCAGAAAAAAGTTCTGATCTCTAAAATTATTTCCTCACAATCATTTTTATTCCTGAGCACTAGAAGAATCTAACCTGCCTAAAGTTAAGGGTCTGAGTTACAAAATTGCTCAATGTTACTTCTGTTCTAAAATGTGCAAGTTGATGTTGACAGTCACTAGAAAGTGTAAAAAAATAAATACCTTGGAATTTTTGAAACTTACAGTATTGAAAACTAAAATTGTCCCATTTACCAGGAAAGTAGATGTGAATCAATATAGTTTGACCAGTGCTTGAGTTTGACTGAGCAAATATCACAAATACCACAAAGCATTTTTTGCTTAAACAGCAAGAATTTATTGGCTCATAGTTTTGAATCTATTAGAAGTCCATAATCAGGATATTGTAAATGTTTGCTTTCTCCCAGAGTCTAGCATTCTGGTACTGGCTGCCAGCAATCTTTGGGGTTCCTTGTCTTGTATTTCTGTCTCTCAACCAATGAAGATGTCCTCTCCTTTCCTGGCTTCTGTGACTTCTGGATCTCTTCCAAGGCTTTGATAACACAAATGAAGACCCCTCTTTCTGCAACTGGCCACACCTTTACTAAAAATATATCTTGATGGGTTCCTATTTACAAATGGTTCAGACCCACATGAATGCAGATTAAGATTAAGAACATGTTGTTGAGGTACATAATCAACCTACCAAGCCAACCAAATTACTCATTTTAAGTCAGGTATTAATGAAGATGGACACATTTTAAAAAAATTAAGCCAGGTAGAATAACAGTAAAAGAAAAAAAAAATAAAACATCTGGTCTTTGATTAAATGATTAAATGGCATTTCGTAACTGAGGTTAGTTTCACTCTCAGGTAGGTTGGGATTTGGATTCTGTGGAGTTTTGCACTGGGATTAGATGTGATAGGGATAGCCGGATGAAATTTTCCTAAAGAGTGGGCTGGTAAGGGTTCCATTATACAGAGTATTCAGATATATTCAATCTAGCTGTCTTAGTTTCCTAGCATTGCCATAAAAAGTATCACAAACTGAATGACTTTAAACAGCAGAAATGTATTGATTCATAATTCTGGAGGCTAAGAATCTGAAATCAAAGTGCCAACAAATCATGCTTCCTCTAAAGTCTGTAGAGAAGAATCTATTCCATGCCTGTTTCCTGGCTTCTGGTGATTGCTGCTGGCAATTCGTGGCATTCTCTGCCTTCGTTGTCACATAGTGTTTCCCTTCTGTCTACCTGTGTCCAACTCTCTTCTTATAAGGACACCAGTCACATTGGATTGGGGCCCTCCCTAATCCATGATCTCACTTACTTAATGAAATCTTTAAAGATTTTATTTCCAAATTAGATCGCATTCACAGGACCAGGGATTAGGACTAGAACATGTTTTTTTGGGAGACACAATTCAACCAATAACACCAGCAGGCTGAGAAGAGCAAGCAGATGCTTTAACGGCATGTCATACTTGAACTTAGGCACAGTACATGGCAATAATATCACTGCAAATGTAGAAGCTTCTTTATCATCACCAGTTTAAGCTATAAACTGTCTGAAATCTCATTTTCTCAGAAATCCAAAACACATATGCTATTTTGGAGGCAAGCATAGTGAAAAACATTTGCCCAGACTTAAATATGGGCTCATAGCCATGAAGTTGCCAAGTTTAAGTCTCAGAAACAGAGGGTCTTCTGTAATCAGTTCATTTAGAACCAGACCTCAGCCAGTGGCAAGAAATAGGATGTACAACTTCTAGGGCCACCAACCCAGGGTTTAGGTTATCATGAGAGAAGAAACTATCAGGGCATTGGGTAATGCTCCAGGCAATGCTCTAGATTCAGCATGGACCTGAAAGGCTTAGCAAGAAACTTAGAAATTCTATACTGTGTGGACTGTAACAAATGCAGAAGAAGGTAAGTGAAATGAATTTTTGGTACGATTCCTGTTTTCAGGAGTCAGAATATGAATAAAGGTTACCAGAAAGTATCTGATGTTTTCCATCTCAATATCCAAGATACAAAAGTATTAGTGAACAAATGTGCACAGGTAAGGGAGTGGATGTGGCTCAAGTGGTTAAGTGCCTCTTTCCACATGGGACATCTTGGGAGTAGCAGATGTGACTCAGTGGTTGAGTGCAGGCTTTTTGCTTCCTACATACAGGGTCCCAGTTCAATCCCCACCTCCAGTACCTCAAAAAAAAAAAAAGGTGAAAAGGTGTACAAGTGACTACTGTTTCAGATCATGGGAGGATGAATTTCATGAAGATGAATTTTCAAAAGAAGAATAATGTGATTCTCGTTTTTGAAAATAAAATGCATATATAGCATATGCCAAAAAAGCATCTTAAAGAATTTTCCAAGTTTCCAAATGGTTCTGTTTCAATAAGAGCCATGAAAATAAGTGAAAGGCCCTGGAGGTAATGACATAAATATTATTCTTAAATAGGGCTAGAAGACACTGTATACAAGTCTACATCAAGTTGTTTGTCCTTCATATAGGTTGACCTAAGGAAATTTTAAAATATAAAACAATTATTATAGCAAATTTTTGTAGATACGTTGTTTTCACCATTTTAAAGACATTTAAGAAGCAGTGTGATTTAGATTATATTATTTAAATTCAAAATGAAGCAATTGATTAAAAGAGATTCAATGTAATTTGACAAACATTTTTTTAGAGTGTCCATGTGTAAATTTTTCTGGAAAAGCTTCCACCTAATATTTTTAGATGGTTATCACATATAAATGTTTGAGATTGCAAAATGGAAGAGTATAAATTGTCATTTTAAAATTACAGATATAAAACTGCAGGAGAGATAATGGATGCAAGAGCAACACACTTTTTAAATTTCCCTCTTCATCCTAAAAAACCAAGAGAGTATGGTAGTTCGAAATTATTTTATGAATAGCAAAAAGAGAAATACTATGTTTGTAAACCAATTTATTACTCTGGATGTGATATGCTTTGATTGAATTGCAAATCCAGTTGAGAGTCCTTTGATTAGATTACTTGAAAAGATCACTTCAGGGTTTTTGATTGGACTACCTCAGTAAGGGGTGACTCAGGTTGAGTTTTTGCTCCCTTGCTAGGTTTGATATAAATGCAAACACAGTGAAAGACTCACTCAGACAGACACAGTAAAAGGAAACCTCCATGTTTGATTCTGCCTCATGAGAGAAAAGTCTCCAGTTTTGCCTACAGCTAAGCTGCAAGGAGAGAAGACCTAAGAGACAAGCCCTGTGCTGGGTGAGACAGGACTAGAGGAGTAATTAAGCATGAAGTCCCAAGACGCTGGGCCCATGGAGCAGCTTAAGAGGAGATGGTGATGGAGAGCTGGTGTAGCTCAGTTGTTGAATGCCTGCTTCCCATGTATGAGGTCCTGAGTTCAATCCCTGTTACTTCCTAAAAAAAAAGTGATGATGTGCCCAACTGATGATGAGACTGAACTTTGGCAAATACTGGCAGCCACCTTGCTTCATTACATGGCAACACATTGGGATCAACAGTAGTTGACTTTGGTGAGAAAGCATTTCTAATGTTGCCTCAGTTTGGACTTTTTATGGCCTTGGAATGTAAGCTTTTGCACCAAATAAATCCCCATTATAAAAGCTAACAGATTTCTCATACTTTGTATAGGCAGTGCTTTGGCAAACTAAATCAGAAAGCATTTGGCAAAATCAAAAACAAATAGAAAAATCTATGACAATATTAAATAACAATGTATCTCCCAAAACATAAAATATGAACAAGTGAGTTCAAAATACTAAACAACAAAATCCATATGGAATCCAAGTATGTATGAGAAATAAGAGATAAATATGATATCAGAACGACCTTGTTGCTGGAAAACTCCAAATTGCCTACATATACTTATCCCCTGCCTTAGTTTGCAACAGAGCTGCCAATGCAAAATACTAGAAATGAGTTGGCTTTTATAAAGGGAAATTTATTAGGGTAAAATCAGTTCTGAAGCTGTGAAAATGTCCAAATCAAGGGACCATCAGAGATGCTTCTCATAAAATTCGGCTACTGGTGATCCTGATATCTTGCCACATGGTAAAGCAAAATGGCAGCGGATCTCAGCTGAGGTACCTGCTTTCCCCTCCAGAATCTACCCTTTCCCAGAGCTCAGTTATGGTTTTCAGACATATGGTTCATCTCTTAAGCCTTGAGCTGCTCAGTGGGCCCAGACTCTTGGGGCATTGGGCCTCAGTTTCAGCTTCTAGCAATCCTTGTGTCTTTTCTCTCGCATGGTACAGTCAAAAAGGTAGAACTTCCTTTTTTGTCTTTTCTCTGTGTGTTTCCATTTCTACAGGGCTCTGTTTATATAAGAGGGCAGAAACTTAATCTGAGTCATGCCTCACAGATGTAGTCCAATTAAATTCCATCTAATCAAGTGATTTATTAAGGTTCCTTAATCAGGTTTAATACAATCAAGTAGTCTCACACCAACAGGAATGGATGTTAAAAAACAATCTTTTTGGGGGATTCACCAATTTCAAAGTTACACATCCCCCAAGAAAGGGATTCTACTTGATGTGGAAAGTCATAGGACTGACCATAGGACAGTAGCCAAAACTATGAGGCATCTTGGAGCTAGCAATCCTTGGGTGAGCACGAAGGGATCCAGGTTAGGTCAGATGGTGCCAGAGTAGACAGGGACCTGGAAACTCTCAAAACAAATCAAGTGAAGAGAAATATATCTAAACATGAGAATAGAATGTAAAGATAAAGATAATATTGTGAAATAAAAGAGAAGGTGCATTTAAAATTAGGAAGGGTCAGAGAGTAAGAAGACCTAAGAAAATATAGAGCTTTATATCTGAAAACTTTGAAAAGACAACAGAAGAAAAAGTTCACCTGCTGCATCTTTCTTAAACAAAAAACAGGGTAAAAGAATTGCCAAGAAGTCCATTAAAAAGTTATTGTGTGATAAAAGAGAATAATGAACAGAACATTACTTTGTGATAAGGAAGGCTTACCAAAAGAATTAATCCCCAAAACAGATAAAAAACTGTCAAAAACAATATTCCAAGATAAGTTAAAAGAAATCAAGAAAACAATACAAATTCTAAATCAGAATGAGAAAAATCTTAGAAATAAAGTGATTTAAAAAAGATTTAAAAGAGAAATGGAAATACTTGGAAAATAAATCGATTGATGAAAGACAAAAGCATATAAACCCATAAATGATGCCATAAGTAACACTGAAGATGCAAATGAGGAAAATTTTTAAAAGGCAGGAGTAAGGAGTTAAAAATAATTCAGGAGTTACTAATATATACTGAAAGCAAAGATCTATGTATATAAATAGCATTCCTGAAGTAGAAAAACAAAGCAAGAGAACAGAAGAAATGCAAAAATTATAAAACAAGAAAACATTTTTGAAATTTAAAATTACTTGAAATCATATATCAATGGAGGGTGCACCATTGACCTTGCAAAATCTATATGGATCAATTAAGAACAAGACTTATTCTAGCAAAAGCACTTTACTATGAAGAAAAAGAGGGGGAAAATGGGCATGTGGTAAATAGGCCAGGTCACTTATAAGGAAAATAAAATGAGATAGACATTAACCCTTCTGAAGCATCACTTTTGGAAAAAGGAGAAAAAGAAACATATTTAGATATTCAAAGAAAGAAAATATGAACCAATTCTTTTATATCCAAAAAAACTAACTATAAATTCAAAGATTACAAAGATAATATTATGGACATGCAAGAACCTAGGAGAGTATTGTTCTCATGAATGTTTCTTTGGAATCTACTAAAGAATAATCATGAAACAATGAAAATAATTGACTAAGGAATTTTGGAATAAGGACTGCAGATGAATGTTAAATGTACACTTATCCATAGAAATGAGAAAGAATAATGGTTGTAACTGAGAAAGTATATTAAGAAAAGATATTCTTTTGGAAAAAAAAGTTTGAAAAAACGATTTCATAGTCATTTTTTTCTTTTTCTCATTGAACACAGTTGAGAAATCAGAGTTTTCTACTTTCTGCTCATTATTAGTAAAGAGTATAAAATTGGCATAGGAAAACATTTCATAGTTCTTAGGTGAAAATTAAGGCAGCTCTCTAGAATCTTATGATGATGGTGAAATTGTATGATCCATATCTAAGAATATGAGTTTTCAGATAAAAAAGACCCCAGATTAACTTCTCAACATGAAGTATAAATGGGTAAACAACATATTTCTAGCAAAAAAAATATATCATTTTCACTCAGTTATTTACTTAATTATATTTGTTAAAATAACATTCTTTCATTTTTTATGATGTTGGTGTCCCAAAATTTTCTTGATATGGTTCATAAGTGGACAAAATGCTGAAGGTAGGTATATACATAAATGTGATGCAAACAAAATAGATAATTCAAAAATGAAAAAATATTTTATCAAATTTATGTTGATAAATATAAATATAAAAGGATTTTGAAATATTAATAACAAAGTGAAAAATGATGTTCCAACTCTCCAACAAAACTGTGAACTCTCAAAATTTCAAGTGTTGCATTTTGATAACGAAGTGCATGAAGAAAAACCAGAAGTAATGAAAACCAAGAATCTGCCAGGAATATATTATTTAATGCTGGTGTCAGTGTTGCATTTTTATAATACAAGTGCAAGAAGGACCACAAATACTAAAAAGCAGGATCCATACTAGATTTTTGGGAGAGTAGCTATAGAGTGTTTATAAATTTTAGAAATTAAAAAGTGAATTAAAAATTTCCCATGAGGAGAGCAGTATTGGACCTGTCCATATTCTAAACTAAATCCATTGTGGACCACAAATACACACACACACACACACACACACACACACACACATTGAGGAGACTGAAAAAGGATTGGGGGAAGAAAATTCATGCAATCTGTTCACCAAGTGCCCCCTTTGGCTTCAAACTTTGTAGGTGAACTTGTCTTTTCAGGGATCTCCAGCCAGAGCAAGAGCTGACTTACCTCCAGTCTGAAGTCAACTGCTCCCTTCTACACCACCAAATGAAGGCTTTGGGTTCACTTCTCCTCTTGGGACTGGTCACCCTAGTCTCTTCCTAGGCACCATCTCAGACCCTAAGAGCCACCCAACCTATAGGAATTGACTCAGTAGAAGCCTTGTTCCTGGCTCAGGGCCTGGTATGGGGCCTGGAATAACAATGACATGGTTGTGCCATGACATGGTTGTGTCTACGTCCCCTGCACACAGTGGCACACATCAGCTGCTTAGTCAAGAGGAAATGTAAAATTTTAGATTGGTATTTGAACGCTTGATTTTGTATTTACAAGATGGTTAAGTTTACATTGTATGCATTACAGTTGAGGAGCAGTGAGTTTTATTTAAAGATGTTCATTTCAGGTGTATGCACTTTCAAAATCAGAAATATTTGAGTTATCTGAACTTAAATTCTGATTAAATTTTCTACTAAAGTCACTTTCTAATATCACTTTATTTGGGCTTATACTTCACAGGAAAGGAATAAATGTATTTTTTTCTTATTCTTCCCAATAAGTTTGTGAAAACCCTGGACATTAAACAAATGTAAGACTCTGAAAGGTCTTGAGAAGGAACGTCAAGACCCAAGGAACAAGATGTTGAGTTCCTGGGATTTCTTTCTGTCTCATATATCCCAAACTAGGAGCTATTAAGGAATCAAGAAGCTGAGTGAACACTAAACAAAACAAATGAAAAAAAAAATAACCACAATAAGACACATTATAGTTTAACTTCTGAAAACTAAAGACAAATAAAATGTTGAGAGTAATAGGGAAGAAAGGACACCTTGTCCACATGGGAAATATAATTTAAATGAGAGTGGATTTCTGATCAATAAAGAAGGCTGAAAATAAATGGTACTGAATTTTTCAATGCTGAAAGAAATGAACTGTCAACACAGAATATAACATCCTTTAGTAACGTAGAAATCAAAATATTAGATGAAGGACAACTAGGAGAAATTGTCATCAACAGATATATCCTAACAAAATTGAAAATTCAAGTTATCTGGCTAGAAAGGAAATTACAAAGAAAGAAAACTTGGAACTTCTGAAAGGAAGAAAAAGTATGGTAGACAAAAATATAGGAAAATAAAGAGACATATCTTTTCCTTATGAATTTTTTAAATTATATGTGATGATTAAGACATTATTTTACTATCTGTTGTGGCTCTAATATATGTAGGGAAAATATTTAAGACAATGATATTATAAATAAGGGAGAGTAGGAGAAGGGAAAACATGCTTTTTTTTTCTTATCCATACAGTTGTAGTATATATATATATTATTTTTATTGAAGTATATCATTCATACATGAACACACATAAATAATAAATGTATAGTAAAGATTGCAAACTTACAAAATAAATGATCATAACATCACACAGGGGTCTCATACATCGCCCCTCCACCAACTCTTTGCATTGTTGTGAAACATTTGCTACAAACTATGCAAGAGCATCATCAAAATATTACTACCAACAACATTCCTTATCTTACATTTGGTGTATGTTTCCCCCAACCCATACTATTTTTTAATATATTTTGTTACAGATAATGTGAACTTGTAAAACAATCATACAGATGTGCAGATTTCCCATACAACTCCACAACCTGGTGGAACATTTGTTACAGATTATGAGATAATGTCATCAGACTATTACCACCAAATCCTGGTCCATAGCATACATTTGGCACACTTTTTCCATATACCTCCCTTACCAACACAGTACAGCTTGGCATTGATTCAAGAATATTATAGTATTACTGTTAACCACAGTCTATAGGTCACACCAGTTGTAGTTTCCCCATTTTCTCCATATTCCCATCACCCAGCAATAGTGATGTACATCTGCTCTAGCTCACAGAAGGACTCTCTTGCATTTGTTCCCTTAAACACAATTCTCAACCACCTCTGGATTCACTGTTATTCATTCCCTAGATTATTCTTTAGCTTTCTTTCTATTGACATTTACTTCCCCAGGCTACCTTTTTCAGTCACAATTCCATTTATAAACCAGTTGATATTCACTATAATGTGTTATTATCAACTCTATCCATCCCCACACTTTTACAGTCAAGTTAATTAAAACTTCTATGTACATTAAGCCGCTATAGTTCTTCTCAACCCACCTCTTATTTCTTTATAACCTATACTCTAGGTTCTAATTCCATGTGTTTATTATTTGTATTTAGTTCATATTAAAGAGACCATGCGATATTTGTCCTTTTGTGCTTGGCTTACTTCACTTGGCATGACTTCAAGACTTATCCGTACTATCACATATGTCCCAATTTCATTTCTTCTTTTTTTTTAATTCATTTTTTAAAAAATATTACACTCAAAAAATATGAGGTCCCATTCAACCCCACTGCCCCCATCCCCCACTCCCCCCACAGCAAAACTCTCTCCCATCATCATGACACATCCATTGCATTTGGTAAGTACATCTCTGGGCATCGCTGCACCTCATGGTCAATGGTCCACATCATAGCCCATACTCTCCCACTTTCCATCCAGTGGGCCCTGGGGGGATCTACAATGTCCTGTAATTGTTCATGAAGCACCACCCAGGACAACTCCAAGTCCCGAAAACACCTCCACATCTCATCTCTTCCTCCCATTTGCAGCATAGTACTCCACCATACGTATATACCACTTTTTTTTTTTATGTATTCATTGGTGGATGGATACTTGAGTTGTTTCCATCTTTTGGCAATTGTGAACAACAATGCTATGAACATTGGTGTGCAGATGTCTGTTCATGTCATAGTTTTCAGTTCTTCTGGATATATTCCTAGTAGAAGAATTGCTGGATCATATGGCAGTTCTATATTGAGCTTCCTGAGGAACTTCCAAACAGGTTGCACCATTTTTCACTCCCACCAATAATGAAGAAGTGTTCCTATTTCTCCATATCCTTTCCAGCACTTATTGTTGTCTGTTTTTTTAATAATGGCCATTCTATGTGGTGTTAGATGATATCTCATTGTTGTTTTAATTTGCATTTCCCTAATAGCTACTGATATGGAACCTTTTCTCATGTGCTTGTTGGCCATTTGTATTTCCTCTTTGAAGAAATGTCTATTTAAATATTTTGCCCATTTTTAAATTGGATTTCTTGCTCTTTTATTGTTGAGTTGCATGATCTCTTTATATAGAATGGAAAGCAAACCCTTACTTAAGTTTGAGGAGGTCCTATTTATCCATGTTTTCTTTTGTTGCTTGTGCTTTTGGTGTAAGGTTTAAGAATCTACCACCTACCACCAGGTCTTGAAGATGTTTCCCTACATTTTCTTCTAGGAGCTTTGTTGTACTTCCTTTTATATTTAGATCTTTGAGCCATTTTGAGTTAATATTTGTATAAGGTGTGAGTTAGGGGTCTTCTTTCTTTCTTTTGGCTATGGATATCCAGTTCTCCCAACACCATTTGTTGAATAAACTGTTCTGCCCAACTGGGAGAGCTTGAAAGGCTTGTCAAAAATCACTTGTCCATAGACATGATGGTCTGTTTCTGAACCATCAATTCGGTTCCATTGGTCTATGTGTCTATCTTTATGCCAATACCATGCTGTTTTTAACACTGTAGCTCGGTAATATGATTTAAAGTTGGAAGTTAGAGTGTTCCAACTCCACTTTTCCTTTTTAAGATGTTTCTGGCTATTTGGGGCCTCTTACCTTTCCAGATAAATTTGATAATTGTGTTTTCCATTTGCTTAAAAAAATGCTGATGGAATTTTTATTGGGATTTCATTGAATCTGTATATCAATTTGGGTAGAATTAACATCAATGGTATCTTCCCTACCACAAGCATGGAATATTCTTCCAATTATTTAGGTCTTTTTAAAATTTCTTTTAGCAATGCATTATAGTTTTCTGAATACAAGTGCTTTGCATCCTTGGTTAAGTTTATTCCTAATTAGTTGATTCTTTTACTTGCTATTGTAAATGGAATTTTTGTCCTGACTTCTTCCCCAGACTGTGAATTATTAGTGTATAAAACCACCACTGATTTTTGCATATTGATCTTGTATCCTGACACTCTACTGAAATCATTTATTAGCTCTAGCAGCTTTGTTGTAGTTTTTTGGGGATTTTCTAGATATACAATCATATCATCTGTGAATAGTGAAAACTTTAATTCTTCATTTCCAATTTGGATGACTTTTATTTCTTTTTCTTGCCTGATTGCTCTATCTAGAACATCTAGCATGATATTGAACAATAGTGGTGACAGTGGGTATCCTTGGCTTATCCCTGATCTCAACGGGAAAACTTTTAGTTTTTCACCATTGAGTACAATGTTAGCTGTGTTTTTTTTCATATATGGCCTTTATCATATTAAGAAAATTTCCTTCATATGCTATTTTTGTAGTATTTTTATCAAGAAAGGATGCAGTATTTTGTCAAATGTCTTTTCTGCATCAATTGATAAGATAATGTGAGTTTTCATTTTGATTTATTAATGTGATTTATTATGCTGATTGATTTTCTTATGCTGAACTAACCTTGCATGACTGGTTTAAAACCCACTTGATCATGATGGATAATTCTTTTAATGCATTGTTGGATTATAATAACAAGTATTTTACTGAGGAGTTTTGCATCCATATTCATTCTTGAAATGGGTCAGTAATTTTCTTTTTTTATTTTTTGTAATAACTTTATCTGACTTTGGTATTAGGGTGATATTGGCTTCATAGAATGTGTTTGGAAGTGTTCCTTCTTGTTGAAGTTTTTGGAAGACCTTGAGTAAGACTGGTATTAAATCTTCTTTGAGTGCTTGATAGAACTCACCTGTGAAACTGTCTGATCCTGAGCTTTTCATTTTGGGAAGCTGTTTGATGACTGTTTCAATCTCTTTACTTGTGATTGCTTTATTGAGGTCTTCTATTTATTTTAGTGTCAGTGTTGGTTGTTTGTACATTCCATTTCATCTACATTGTCTAGTTTTTTAGGATAAAGCTGCTCATAGTATCTTCTTATGATCTCCCTTATTTCTGTGGGGTCAGTAGTAAGGTTCCCCTTTTCATATTTTATTTCATTTATTTGCATCTTCTCTCTTTTTCTCTTAGTCATTCTAGGTAAGGATTTGTTGATTTTGTTAATCTTCACAAAGAATCAAATTTTGGTTTTGTTAATTTTCTCTATTTTTTTTTTTATCTCAATCAATTTCATTATTTCTGCTCTGATCTTTGTTATTTAATTCCTTCTACTTTCTTTAGGATTAGCTTGCTGTTTTTTTATAGTTCCTCCAGCTGTATAGTTAGGTCATTGATTTTAGCTCTTTCTTCTTTTTTAATGTAAGCATTGAGGGCTATAACTTTTCCTCTCAGCACTGCCTTTGCAGCATCCCATAGATTCTGATATGTTGTATTATCATTGTCATTCATCTCGAGATATTTATTGACTTCTCTTGATATTTCTTCTTTGACCCACTGTGTGCTCTCCTGCCCCGCCAGCGGGTGTATGGAGACCATGAGGACAACAGGGTACCCGAGAGAGGGAGTGGGCAGATGGCAGGGAAGAACCACTCAGAGCCGCACCATGGTGTGTTGTCTTCTTCCATTTTTTCTTTTTGTACAGAGCAAGCTTATATAGTGTCTTAAGCATTCGTGTTGCAAGGGGATTGGTCAGGGCTGGAACAAGACCTTATATGGTTTGGAAAGGGCTCCGGGGGAAAAAGGGGCACGGAGAGGGCAGGAAGCAGGGGGAAACAGTGCTGAATCATGCTGCCTGCCATTTTTTCTACTGGTGTGGGGCAGTCCGCAAAATGGTGGGCATGCCCCCAACACCACTGATTATTTAAGAGTGTGCTGTTTAATCTCCATATATATATATATGAATTTTCCCTTTATTTACCGCTTGTTGATTTCCAGCTTTACTCCATTATGATCACAGAAATTGCTTTGTATAATTTCAATTTTGTTGAATTTATTGAGATCTACTTCATGTCCCAATATATGGTCTATCCTGGAGAAAGATCCATGAGCACTTGAAAAGAATGTATATCCTGCTGTTTTGGGGTGCAATGTTCTGTATATATCTATTAGGTTTAGTCCATTTATCATATTATTCAATATGTTTCTTTATTGATCTTATGCCCAGATGTTTTATCCAATGTTGAGAGTGGTGTATTGAAGTCTCCAACTATTATTGTAGAGATGTCTATTCCTCCCTTCAGTTTTGCCAGTGTTTGCCTCATGTATCTTTGAGGATCCTGGTTAAGTGCATATATATTTATGATTGTTATTTCTCCCTGGTGAATCATCCCTTTCATTAATACATAATATCCTTCTTTGTCTCTAATAACCTTTTTGCTTTTAAAGTCTGTATCTTCTGATATAAGTATAGCTACCCCAGCTTCTTTTTGGTTACTGCATGAGTGGAATATCTTTTCCCAACTTTTCACTTTTAATTTATTTGTATCCTGTGTCTAAAGTGAGTCTCTTGCAGACAACATATAGGTGGCTTATATTTTCTTATCTGTTCTGCCAGTCTGTGTCTTTTGATTGGGGAGTTTAATCCATTAACATTCAATGTTATTACTGTAAAGGCAGTTCTTATTTCATTCATTTTTATCTTTGCATTTTGTTTGTCATTTTATATTTAGTTACTGTTACTGATACAGTTGTCATTTCTAGACTCTCTTCCAGGCCTCTCTCTCCTGTCTTGTCTTTTCAGGCTGTAACACTCCCTTTAGTATTTCTTACAAAACTGGTCTTTTTGTTATAAACTCTCTCAGTTTCTGTTTATCTGTAAATATTCTAATCTCACCCTCATTTTTAAAGATAATCTTGCTGGGTATAAAGTCTTCAGCTGGAAGTTTTTCTCCTTCAGTGTCTTAAATATATCATATGACCTCCTTCTTGCCTACATGATTTCTGATGAGAAATGGGCACTTAATCTTATTGGGTATTGCTTATATGTTATGCATTGCTTTTCTCTTGCTGCTCTCAGAATTCTCTCTGTCTCTGGCATGTGACATTCTGATTAGTATGTGTCTCAGAGTTGGTCTATTTGGATTTATTTGGATTGTAGTATGTTGTGCTCTTGGACATGGATATCTACGACCTTCAGTAGGGTTGGGAAATTTTCCACCATTATTTATTCAAATATTTAAGACACTGATATTATAAATAAGGGATGGTAGGAGGAGGGAACATATGGTTTCTACACATGAATAGGTAAAATGTGAACACAAGGAACTGTGATAAATTTTTCATAAGACAGGAAAAAAAGAAATGAAAAATAGAGAAAAAAACAAAAAATAAATTAACACTGTAGATTCAAACTTTAACATATTATAATTAAATTAAATTTAAATAAAAAATAAAATAGTCTAAATATACCTCTTAAAGAGGCAAATTGGAAAAGTGAATGAATAAGCACAACTTAATTATATTTTATCTATATGGAGCTCAATTAAAATATAGTGTATGCAGTTAAAAATAAAAAGATAGAAAAATATATATCATACAAATATTAATCCAAAAAAGCATAGATGTGGTCATACAAACATGAGAAAAAGAGACTTTAGAGGAAAGAAGATTTCCAGATAGATATTGCATAATTATTTGAGTCAATTCACCAAGAAGATTTTATATATATGCACCAAACAATAGAGCTCCAAAATAAGGAAAGCAAAAACAGATAGAACTTGAAGAAGAAATATACAAATCTACAATAATAGTTTTATATTGCAATATTCATCTTTCAACAACTTATACAATAACCAAACAAAAAAACATCAAGGATTTAGAAGCACTAAACACAGTATTGTGTTTGTCAGCCAAGAGGGTGCTGATGCAAAATACCAGAAATCTGCTGGCTTTTATAAAGAGTATTTATTTGGGGTAGAAGCTTACAGTTACTAGGCCTTAAAGCATAAGTTACTTCCCTCACCAAAGTCTGTTGCCACGTGTTGGAGAAAGATGCCTGCCAACATCTGCAAAGGTTCAGGCTTTCTTTCCTCCTTATGGATTCATGATCTCAGCTTCTTCCAATATCAGCTGTAGATTGGGAATAAGTCTTGCCTCACTCCTGGGGCTTATTTGTCTTGGCTCAGCTGCTCTGTTCCCTCCACAAGGTCAGCTATAAACTATCAAGCAAATGTCTTGTCTCTTTTCCAGGGCCTCTCTTTCCTCACATATCTGCTTATCTGTGTGTTACTTACTGGGGCTCCAGTATTAAAACTCTATCTTTCTCATCTGCCATTTCATTTGCTCTGTGAGTTCCCACCTACCAAAGGGGCAGGGACTCAATATCCTACAGAAGTGGCCCAATTAAAGCCTTAATCATTATTTAATCAAGTAAAAGTGAAACCTCTGAATCCAGTCCAAACTAATATGCTGAGAGGAACAGACCAGTTCACAAACATAAGCCAATTTCTATTTTTGGAATTCATAAACAATATCAAACTGCTATAGTATCACCCACCAGAATCTATTTAAAATATATAAAATGCTTACTGAACAACAAAAGATTACACTTCATTTTCACATAGTAACATATATCTAGACATATGTTACTCTGTGACATACTGTGCCATAAATCAAACCTCAACAAATGTAAAAGAATCCCAATCCCACAGAGTGTATTTTACAACTACCATGGAATCAAACTCAAAATCAATAACAGAAAAATAATAGGAAAATATCTACAAATCAGAAAATGGAACAACACACTATTATCCACTGATCAGAGGAAACCTTAAGTGAAATCTGAAAACACATTCAACTGAATGAATAGAAAAAGAAAATATATCAAAATTCATGGGAAATAGCTAAAACAGTTCTGAGAGAAAAAAATATACCACTGTTGCATAAATTAGAAAAGAGAAAAAATCAAAATAATCATCTAAGCTTTCATTCCAAGAATCTAAGAAACACAAACAAAATAAATCCAAAGCAAGCAGAAGGAAGGAAAGAATAAAGAGAAGAAAACAATGAAATTAAAAACAGAAAAAAAAAAAGCCAAAACAATAGAGAACATCGAAGAAACAAAGAGTGGTTATTTGAAAAGATAGATAAAATTGACAAACCACTAGCAAGAATTACCACACAAAAAGGAGGAAAAATACAAATTCCTGATATCAGGAATGAAGTACAGCATATCACTATAAACTCCAAAGAGACCAAAATGATAAAACAATACAAATATCTCTAAACATATAAATTTGACATCTTAGTTAAATTGAACCAAAAAGCAAACTCCCACAACTCTTACAATATTAAATAATCAACATGGTGATATAACTATTAGGGAAAGTGAATTCATAATGACTAACTCCCACAAAAGGAATCTCATACCCAGATGGTTTCATTGGAGAATTCTACCCAAAGTGTAAAGAACTGTTAACACCAATTTTATATACTCTTACATAAAATACAAAAGAAGGGGACTTTTCTGATTAAATCTTTGAAACTAATATTAGTCTGATACCAAAAAAAGCAAAGAAAATGTAAACAGGAAAAAGACAAAAACAAAGAAGAAAATGATTAAGAAAAGGAGGAAAAGGATGAGAAGGGAGGTGAGGAAAAGGAGAAGATTATAGACAAATATCCTTCTTGAAAGTAAATGCAAAACTCTTAAAAAATATTATAAAATAGATTTCAGTAGTATATAAAAAGAATTATACACCATCACCAAATGGAAATTATTCCAAGAGAGTAGGCTGATTCAATTTTTGAAAATCAAGCAATATAATCTACCATATCAACAGGTAAAAGAAGAAAAATCACATGATCCAGTAAATGATGGAGCAAAAAACATATGACAAAATTCAGAATCCATTCATGCCAAAAATTCCAAACATGAAAAAAAGTATCTACCAAAAAGCTATAGCTAATGTTCTAATTAACAGTTAAAGACTGAATATTTTAACCCTAGGATCAGCAACAAGGGAAAAATGCCTAAAAGAATCAGTGCAATAATACTGGAAGTGCTAGCCAATGCAATGAACATCAAACAGGAAATTATGGGACTATAGATTGGAAAGTAAAATAACTATACCTATTTGCAGATGGCATTATTCACTACATAAAAGTTTCTGAGTGTACAAAAAAATTACCTGAACTAAAATTTCAGTTCAGCAAGATTATATGGAAAGTTAAACAAACAAAAATCAATTGTATTTTTGTAATTTAGCAATGAATATGTGTATGGTAAAATAAAAATACAATGTCATCTGCAGTCTCTCAAAAATGATATACCTAGTGTAGCAGTTTGATATTATTCATGAATTCCAAAAATAGATATTGGATTGTTTGTAAACTGGTCTGTTTCTCTGGGCATATTAGATTGTATTAGAGTCAGAGGTTTCACTTTTACTTGATTAAATTATGATTGAGGCCTTGATTTGGTCAAATCTCCATCCCCTTGGTGGGTGGGGACTCACAGAGAAAAAGACACAGCAGAGGAGAGAGTTGGAGTTTTGATAGTGGAGGCCCAGGAAGTAAATACACAGAGAAGCAGATAGAGGAAGATAGAGAAGCAGAAGAGGAAAGAGATATGGCTGCATTAACAAGGCAGAGGCCCCAGAAAGATAATGAGCTTGAAAGTTTACAGCTGACCTTGTGAAGAGAGCAGAGTAACTGAGCTGGGAAAGAAATGAGCCCTGGGGAGAGAGACAAACTTATGCTAAACTATGGATGAGAACAGAAGGAGCTGGGACCACAGAGCCTTAGGAGGAAGAGGAAGGCTAAACCCTTGCTGAGACTGGCAGCCATCTTGCTCCAATAAGTGGGAACAGACTTTGGTGAAGGAAGTAACTTACAATTTATGACTTTGTAACTGTAAGCTTCTACCCCAAAAGCCAGCAGATTTCTGGTACTTTGCATCAACATCCCTTTAGCTGACTAATACACATAGTGTAAAGCTAACAAATTGTGTGCACTAAACATGTGTACTAATAAATCATGTATACTAAAAACTACAAAATGCTAAAAAAGGAAACAAAGAAGAGCTAAATAAATATAGAGGCATACTCTGTTCATGGACTGAAAGGCTCAACAAAGTAAAGATGTGATTTCTCTTCAAATTTATATTCACATTTAATGCAATTCCTGTCAAAATATCAGCAAGATTTATGATACTGACAAAATTATTCTAAAATTTATATAGAAAAGTAAAGAAAGTAAAATAATATTGAAAATAAAGAATAGAGTGGCAATGAGGACTAAGTCTATCTGATTTCAAGACTTATCATTTAGCTACAATTATCAAAACTGTGTGGTAATATTGACAGAGGTACAGGCACATAGATCAATGCAAAAGAATGGAGAAACCAAAAACAGACACACAACACTGATTTTAAATAAGATTTTTAAAATTAGAACAGTTTTTTCTAGGAAATTGTGAAGATAGTGTAGAAAGTTCCCATTCACCTCATATCCAATTTCCCCTAATAATAACATATTACATTAGTATGTTGCTTTGTTACAATTAATGAAATAATATTCATATATTATTATTAAAGTCCATCCTTTATTCAGATTTCCTTAGTTTTTATCTAATGTCCTTCCTCTGTTCCAATATCCAGTTCTGAAATATATTGGTCAGGTATTTTGTAAACAATGGGATTTGTCTGATTCTTTTTAATGACTAAACAAGGTTATATGTTTTGGGGAGAAAGACCACAGAGGTAGAGTCCCATTTTCATCACATCATATCAAGCAAATACGCTGTCAATATGACCTATGTCTACTGCTGTTAACCTTGTTCATCAGGTTGAAGTAGAAATTTTCAGGTTTCTTCACTGAAAAGTTGCGTTTTAATTCCTGTTTTCATACTGTTTGGAATGAAGTCACCATACACAACCTATGCTTAAAATATAACTTTCCCCATTTGACAGATTGAGAGGAAGTTTATGTTTGTAAAATAATCTATTCCTCTGGTGTGATACCCTTTCATTATATTAAATTCAATAGGGACCCTCTAATTAAGTTTACCTGATAAAATCAATTTAGAGCTTCTGATTGGGCTATGTCAAAAGGCATAACTCATGTTGAGTCCCTGCTCACTTGGCGGGCTGATATAAATGGACACTCTCTCAAGGAGACACATGGGAAGAAAGTGCTGTCATTTTTTATGGGTCCAGGAGAGAGATGAGCTGCTCCCCTGACAGTTTGTACCTGACCTTGGAAAGAGAGTCAAGACTGATATAGGAAGTCCTGAGAAACAAGCCTTATGTCAGTCTACAGCTGAAGTTGGGAAGAAGTTAGGCCCACGGAGCCTTAAGAGGAAGAGCAAGCCCAGAAGGAGAGACCAGGTAAAGGTCTTGCTTCAAAATATGGCAACTTACTTAGATGAGAAAGCAACCCTGAGTTGGACTCTTTAAGGCCTTGTAACTGTAAGCTCTTTCTCCAAATAAATACCTTTTATAAAAGCCAATAGATTTCTGGTACTTTATATCACCAACCCTTTAAGTAGCTTAATACACCCCATTTATTCAACCATTTATTTATGTTTGTATTGATTTAAGGATCTTTCTGTCAAAGATATTAATTTAAATAATTTATTTTAGTGTTCAAATTGTTCCAATCTTGGCCATAGGGAGCATTTTCAGTGACTCCTATGTCCCTTAAACCTACTACTACCACATCATTTTTGGTTGTTTTTCAGTTGTTTGTTTTATTTTCTGACACTTTAAGATTCTCCTATATTTTCTTGAATAAATCCTGCCCTAGTACTATAATCAGCGATTTCTCCAAGGAGCTGCTTTTTTTAAGAAAATATTGAAAATCTTGCTTGTTGCTACTGTTATACATTCTTCTAAGTCCTCCCAGATAAATTTAAAAATATATATGTCTGCATACCAGTGTATATATACATGTCTATAAACAATAGACATAAGTAAACATTTCTAACTATATTAAGCTAAATGTGGGTTCAGACTGATGTTTCCAATTCAAATAGATTACTACATGGATCACTGTAGAGTCCTATCTTTGCTAATCTGTAATTTCCCACTCTAACATTGAGAAATCCAGTATCTGCCATCCATTCTGGTAATTGTGTCATTCCAGGATACAGTAGTTATGTACAATTTCTTTTGCCATTTGTCTTACAAACTTTGATCATTTTCTAATGTTACTTAGATCAGAAACTTTTCCCCTTAGATCCTTTAGTGAGTTTGTTTCAAGTATTGGTAATACCATTAGAATGTTTTGTCATGTTCTGCAATTCCATCCTGGAATCTCCAGACTTCCTTCATTTATTCCTTCAATGATATTCCTTTCTTTATGCAAAATTTCTGAATTACATCATTTTCCTTCTCATTGAAGAACTTTAACCTTTCTAACTTGGTAGATCATCTGAGGATGAACTCCTTCATGTTTCTTTGTTGAAGAAGACTGTATTTCTCCTTTATATTTGAAGGGTATAGCATTCTAGGTTTGTGAAATATTTTTCAACACTTAAAATATTTCACTCTACTCTCTTCTTGCTTGCAAGTTTTCTGAAGAGAACTTCATTGTAATTCTTATCCTTGTTCCTCTGTAGATATCATATTTTCTCCTCTGATTTCCTCCAAACTATCTTTGTCTTTGCTGTACTCCAGTTTGAATATGAAATGCCTAGGTGTAGATTTTTGGCATTTATCCTGCCTGGTGTTCTCTGGGTTCCTGAATCTGTGGTTTGGTAGCTATCATTATTTAGAAATTTTTCAATCATTATTACTACACATATTTTTTCTGCTATTCTCTCTTTATTCTTCTTCTGGTATTAAAATTATACATGTTTTACACCTTTTGAAATTGTCCCACTAATGTTGGATATTTTTTCTGTTTTTTTCACTTTTTCTCTTTTTTTTTTTCCATTCCTTTTACTCTATGCATTTGGTTTGGGAAGATACTATAGACCTACCATCAAGCTCACTTTCTTCACCTCCATACAGGCAAATGATGAGCTCATAAAACACAATTTTCATTTTTTTTAATTTTTACCATTTCCTTTTAATATTTTCTTAGTTTCCATTTTTAGCTTCTACTACCTTTTATATATATATAAATTTTATATTGGGGTCCTTAATATATTAATCATAGTTATTCAAAATTTGTCTGATAGTTACAAAACTGAGTCTGGTTCTGGTGCTTTGTCTTTTCTTCAGACTGTGTTTTTCTTTTTTACTTTTGCAGGATCTCTGTACTATTTTTTACTCTGCATATGAGTCTATAATTATTTCAAATTAAAAGAGTTTAACTAAAATTTGTAAAGACATTTTTCATTGTCACTTTATTTTTACTTCTATAAATTATTTTTAAAGTGACTAAAATATATTTTAAAAAACTAAAAGTGTACACCAGACCAATGTGCTAAATGTCAATGACTGTTTTACCTGGTATACTGACAGATATAAAATTAAATTAATGTATCCAGAAGCAGGCTTTTTATAGTGGTTTATTTCACAACCTAGGTCATAGGAAATCTTGAACGGTATCTAGAGAAATAGTTTTGTTTCCCTGACGTCAACAGTTCAAGCTGTTATGTTTGTACAGATCTTTCTACAGATGTTGAGAAAAGGTTGTTATCTCCTATTAGGACTGCAACTGAAGCCAGCAGAATGAAGTAACTTTCTAACTAATATTCTAAAAAAAGCGTACCAAACATTATTGTCAATTATGAATAATGTTTCCCATATCAATGATTGCAAAGAATGTTATTTGAATTTTGCTTTTCAGCATATGTATTTGTTACCCAGAGGCAAATACGAATTAGGATTTCTTTAAATAAGTCATGCAAGTAATCTTTAGAGTACATGGGCTATTACATTTCCCAAAAATAACTTTGCCTTCAGGTTTTAGGTCAATCATCTTTCATAGAAAAATTTCTTGTGATTTAAAGGAGGCATCAAACCTCATACCTTACCAAAAACCCAAGGGGAAGCGGCTGTATTAAATAAATACATTTAAATTACAGAAAGTCAGAAAATTTCCCTATGTAGTTCTCCCATAGTCTCGGACTACTTTTCAGTTTTCATTTAAATATAAATTCTATGGATTTAATCTGAATAAGAAAATCATGTGAGCGTTTTACTTTCCCACTTATGAACACAGTGAATCATAGAATCTGGGTGCTGTAAATTAACACAAACCTAATAATTTGGTACAATCTCATACCTGAAAGAAAGGTATGCAGAAATTGGGAGTTTATATAATTATCCAAATCCTCAAAATTAATAGAGTAGGGACAGAATGGGAAGAGAACTAAATCATAAAGTAAGGACACATTTTACATTATAGTACACTGCTAAAATTTTCATATCTTTTCATGAAACTAAATATTAAAATGGAATATTATTTTCCATAATTTCACTTTAATCTTAGATTTCATTTAATTTGGAAAGACTTCCCTGGACCCCATAATTTAATATTAGATGTCTTTTTGATGTGTTCATGTGGTGCTCTGATGAGGCAATTTGGTATGTAAACCAAAATTTATGAAGGTTGCTTTGCTCACCTTTGCAATCTTCATCAGACAAGTCCTTGAGGGAAGGCCCATGAAATCCTTGGTTCTCCTCTGAGCCCAATTTGTAAATTACTGATCTGTATTATTAAGCAATAAAAGACCACATTAAAATTCAGCCTTAATAGTAGCAATAGTATGCAATGTGTAAAGATTAGCTTAAAATAATATAATTTAGCATACACTTTGATAACTGGAAATTTGGAACATGGTCCATTTATTTTTAGTGGCCTGTCCAAGAGGACTAAAGTTGGACTCGGCCATATGTCAGAAGTATGCACACCAGTTACAGAACCTGTTCTTTTTGGTGTTTAAGTGTTCATGGGCGTTCAGAATAGATAGCCAAGGATACAATAGGGTCATTATAAGGTACCCCCACACCCTTAAAAAATATCTTTCCATATGTACTTAAAACTTGAAAGTAATTTGGATCATTAATCTTCACTTTTAACTTAAGTACCATTCTATGTTAAAACTAATTGCATTATGCTTATTATTTGACAAATGTTTTTGCCTTATACTTTCATTATTTGAATACAGAGAATTATGTAAATCGATTATATTTCCATAGCACATAAAATAGAAAACACATCATAAAGAAAGGCCCATATTATTGGCTAAATAAACAAATACATTTAAAAGGTTGTAAAGAATTAAGCTGAGTATATTTCAGAATGAATCAGTTTTATTCAATTAATATTAATATTTATTAATTATTTAATAAATCTGATCATGGTTTACTAAGAGAATAGGTCTTTATGTTAACATTCAGCTAAAGAGAAGCATGGAATGAACTAAGCTTACAGGTTTCACATACATGCACTGTTCTGGCAGAGGAGAACATGAGAGCAAAGGAGAGAGTAAAAGAGAGATGAGACAGTAATAAACTTTGTTTCAAAACCAGGTGATACACCAAAATTCAGTGAATATCAAATGAAATGCTGAATATCGATAGTCTGAGACCATATAACAAAGAACAAGCCTTGTCTCCAGCATCTAACTAAATAGCTAAGGAAACACAAGGCATATTAAAAAAGAAATAAATATTAGTATAATGTAAAGAATGTTAATCATTAGCATTGGGAATGAAATCACTTATGCCACAGAGAATTAATGCATTAGAGAAGATGAGACCTATACATTGTCTCACCAATGAATGTCAAAATTTTGGGGGGCATTGTTTTAGTTTTCCTGGTGGCTAAATAAATCCCATGCAATAAATTGACCTCAACAACAGGAATTTATTGGTTCATGGCTTTGGGTTAGAAGTCCAAATCAGGTCATCATTAATTCAAAGCTTTCTTCCCAAACTGGCATTCTGGAGATGGCCGTTGGTGATACTTGGTACTTGGCTCCTCCGTTGCATGGCAATGCGCATAGTGGCCTTTCTTGGACTCTTCATTCCTTCTGGATCCCATTGAACTTCAGCTTACTTTTTACTTCGTGTGGCTTTCTTCCTATCTGTCTGAATTTCATTTTGCTTGTAAAGGATTCACATAATAGGATGTAACACCATACTTAATATTAAAAATAGCTATGAGATTGTAAATTGCAATAACCACTTTGAAAAATGGCCATAGAATAAAACAAAATGAACAATACTCAGTGCTCAATAAAAAATGTACAATAAATAGGAATTGATGAATATATTCCTTTGAAATGATAAAAATCATATTTTCTTAGTTCTGAATTCAAGCTTTTACTTAAAGGTAAATATTGGCACGGCAATAAAATTATGTACAGGGTACACATTGCTCAACATCACAATAAATATTATCATTTTATTAAGTGTCTTAGCCATTGCAATTCAACAAAAGCAAGAAATTTTAATGTGAGAAATGAAAAGGAATGAATAAAACTGTCCCTATTTGCAGATAATATACCTGGGAAATCCAAGAGCATCAACTGAAAAGCAACCAAAAACAATAAGTTCAATAAAGTCAGAGATATGTAATCAATCAATAGACTCCAAATAAAAACCAATGCCTGTTAAAAGATACGTAATCATATTAAAAATAAAACATATTCAAAAATAAACTAATATGAAATGTGCAAAGTCTATATGAATACAATTTTAAAGGATTCTAAAAGAAATCCAATAAGCTGGAACAAAGGGGAATACATAATTTGTTCTTACATAGGAAGATTCAATATTAGAAAGATGTCAATATTCTCTTACTTTTCTGATTTAAGTGTATCCCAATAAATAATGCCCTTTTCAAAAATTTGCTGGAACCAAACTTTTTAAATTTTGCATGGAAATTTACATATACAACAATAGCCTGGAAAAAGAATACTTGGGATGGGAGATGGGGAACATTGAAATATTGGTATAAGATTAGAGGAACAAAATACTAAAAGATGCAATAAAGAATCAATAATTAAACCACTATGGTATTTATGCATGAAAATAAAACAGAACAATGTGGTGAATAAAGAGATCTCAAATTGCCCAAATATTTTGAGGGAAATTAGGTCTAATAAACATAGCACCTTTAATCAGTGGAGAAAAAGATGGTATTTTTAAATAACATTGTGGACATAACTGGGTATCCATTTGAATTTATTTTGTATTTCCAAATGGATACCCAATTATGTCCACAATGTTATTTACTGAATACCAGCACTTAAATGTTTATAACATGTAACAAATGTAACAATAGAGTACCTAGTGCATTGTTATATAACTTTGGAGGTTAGGTAGTCCTCTCTAACTATGACTCAAAATTCAAAAATGACAATAGAAAACAGTGATAAATACTACTGTATAAAAATTAAAAGTTTCTGCATGTCATAAAATAAAACAAGAGAACAAATACAAAAATTCTGTAAGCAAATTCAAGTGACAAATGCTAAACCAAGGAATAATATTTGCCACTGAAATTAGAGACAAAATCTTAAACTTTTTATATATATAATAAGTCCCTATTAATTGGCAAAATAGGAGAAGAAAAAGAGCAAAGAGTGTCACCCAAAAGAGAAACTGGCAAAAGTTCACAGAAAAAAAAATACAGATAATAGGACTATCGACACATAAAAATACTCACCATTACCCATACAAACAGAAATACGAATAAAAAAAGTTTAGATACCATTTCTCACTGATCTAAAGGGTAAAAAACAAAAAAAAATCTTAGTTTGACAATATGCGTTATTGCTGAGGCTGGAAGAAATGGGTATGCTTCTCTTGCAGTGGTGGAAATGATCCACACTCATATAGCAAGGAATCTAGCCATACTTACCATAACTGCAGATGTATTTACTCTTTGATCAACAGCACTTCTGAAGCTTTCTTACAAATCCACCTGCATAGACCAAAGAGGGTGAATGTAACAGGTATTGAGCTTTGTTTGTAATAGCATAACTGTGAACCAACTCAACTGTCCAGCAATAAAGGATCAATTGAACCAAGGGGACATTAACACAATGAAATATTATGAAGCTTTAAAAAGTAATGAGGCAGAGAGTGGATACAGCTCAGCGGTTGAGTGGCTGCTTCCCATGTACCAGGTCCTGGGTTCAATCCTGATACCTCCTGAAAAAAAAAAAGTAATGATGCACAAAGATTTATTCTTATATGAGAAAAAGCAAGTGTACTACCTGTTGAATGTTTTTGCATAATTAAAACTCCAAATGGGTACTAACTGGGCTTAAGAATTTTCTATGTCAATAATTTTATATGTATTGTCTAGTAAAAAATAACATAAATAAATGTTTAGTAAAGCAGTAAAGATCATCTGTATGCTGCTGATTTCCAAATTTATGTCAGCAGCCCAGATCATTCCACCTGACCTTCATATCTCTAAATACAATCTCCTATTTGACATATTCACATGGATAACTAATGGATTTCTCATTCTTAACACTACTATAATTAAGATTTTCAAATTCCCCTCTTCCAATAGCCAGCCGTTCCTCCTGCAGCCTTTGCCATTTCGGAGATACCATTTCTTCTACTTACTCAGGTCTTAAATATTTTCTCTCACACTGTAATTCTACCTGCTTTCAAAACAGATTCACAATCGGACCACTTCTCATTGCTTATACTGTTGACCTCCTGGCCTTAACTGGCAATATTTTTGGACTAGATTGTCACATAACCTTTCAGCTGGTCTTCTTGTATCTGTCTTGGTCTAAACCCTAGTAGTCTACCATGAACACCAAAGCAGAGTGCTCCTGTTAATGTGTAGACCTGATTATGTAGCTCTTCTGGTCAAAATAGCCCAAAGGTTTCCCATCTCAATCAGAGATAAAGCCAATGTCCGTACCAGGCCCCCCACAGGACCTGGCTACTCATTCCTCTCTGATTGCAAATTCTCTGACTCTCTACCTATCTCACTCTGCTCCAGCCACATCCCTCTTTCTTGCTGTCCCTTGATCATGGCAGGTAAACACTCACATCAGGGATTTGGCACTCTATTTCTTATTTTAAAATATCTGAATGATTAGTTTACTCACTTCCTTCAAATCAACTTAAAAGTCAGTTCTTAATGAGATCTCTACTGACCACCCTAACATAAAACATAAAATTCCCCATTTTTTCATAATTTCATATTAATATTTTCATTAATTGACTGATATTGCTCATTCATCATCTCTCCCAGTAGGATGCATCCTGAGGTCAGAATATTATCTCTTTGGCTCACTGCTATATCTCCAGTAATTAAAACTGTGACTGGCACAAAATAGGTGCACAATGAATATCTGCAGAATGAATAAATGAATTCCACCAGTATAAACGTCAAACAAAGTCAAAATAAACCATTTATTGTTTAAATAGTTCAAATACAAAGAAATAAAATAAGTGATGAACAAAAATTATGATAGTGGCTATCTCTGGGAATAGAACATGGGAAAAATTGGGAAGATCACAGAGACTTCAAAGATGTTAGTGTATAGTAGGTACATGTTCATTTCATTATTGTTGTTTGTATTATAAGTATATATTACATAAATACATTGATGTTTCATGTATTTTATAATAAGAAAGATTTAAAAGAGTGGGTGTTTTAGTTTTCTAGCCTGCTTAAAGTGATACCATGAAATGGATTGGCTTAAACAATGGGGATTTATTAGCTTAAAATTTAAGACCAAGAAAATGTCTAAATCAATGCATCATCAAAGTAATGCTTTCTTCCCAAAATCAGATGTCAGCAACCGTTGGCTCCTTTGCCACATGGCAGGACATATTGCAGTGTCTACTGAAATCTGCCTTCCCCTCTGGGTTTCATTGCTGTTAGCTTCCGGCTTCAGTAGCTCTCTTTGTTTTGCTTTTGTTTATAAAAGATTCCAATTATAAGATTAAGACACAACCTGGATGAAATAGGTCATACCTTAACTGATGTAGCCTCATCAAAAATCTCTACTTACAATGGGTCTAAACCACAAGATGGATTAGATTTAAATACATGTTTTTATGGGGCGCATGTAGCTTCAAACCATCACAATAAAACAGAATGCAGGAAAGGAAAGCAAGTAAGATATTATTTTAATGATTTCAAGATTTCCTCCCAAGATGCATGGAGCAATGAGCTCTCAACAGAATGAGTTCATTCTGGGTAGTATCTGCAGCAAACACAATCTAAAATGAAAAACATACTCATTGTTCATGGATATTAAAAAGTGACAATATATAACATTTATTTGGATGAACTGCATTCAATATATAACTATATATATGTTTTCTTTATACTTTTAAAATATCCATATAAATCCTCTAAGGAAAAGCCAAGCATTTCAGAAAAGCTAATAGTGCACAATATAACAAATAGTAACAAAAAGTAACAAAAAGATATGTAGATCACAGCTCAATAAACAACATGGCACATGCTTTAACGCATTAAAATAAATCTACTTAGTTATTTGGTAAATAATACACTTAATAAACCAATTTCCTTCCCAGCAAATCACTGGAGGCAAGATAATTTAGAGCTAATGTCTCCAAAATAGATAACTGTAAATTGTACAGAGCATTAAAATATTAAATCTCATTAAGTACATTTACAAACATTACATAATATTACAAAGAGTTTCAGAGGCCTGGTTTCTGTCAATATCTTTGAGTACTTACTCTTTATACAAATCATAAGTAAATAGATTTCAAGAGAAACATTTGGTGGTGTGATTTATGCAAATCACTTGATTCAGTTTCAATTAAGTTGTTTCAGCAATTTAAGCAGCCTATTTGATTAGCTGAAAATGTTTTCCTTCATGAAGATTTATGAAAACTTTAAATTGGTTCCGCATTGTAAAATGGCTTTTTCCGATTGCTATAACAATTTGAGGGGTTTCTTCAGTTTTAACAAGATTCTCTTTTTTTTATTAGCTTAAGATTCTAGTCATGTATTATGTAATTGAAGCTCTTGACATTCTATTATAACATAGTATATTGTGTATCATGATTTATACATCCTGTAGTTTCACACAGATTATAGTATTAGAATATAATGTATAGCATAAATATTTTCATCTTTGGTTGAAAAGTTAAATTTCACATATTGTGTGTGAAATGGAAAGAAAAAGCCAATATGTTTTTATGACGTTACAGATCATATTCATGCTTAGGCAACTATTTTAGTGAATTTGAGGTAAACTTTTAAAAAGGAAAAATATATAAAAGAACTCCAAACTGGTTTTTCTTTCTATATTAAATGGCTAAGATAAAATCCAGCAAAAATATTGAAATATTTGGTTCTTATAACAGGATGACACCTTTTTTTTTATTAAAGATTTATTTATTTTATTTCTCCCCACCCCCCCCCCCCCCAGTTGTCTGTTCTCTTTGTCTACTTGCTATGTGTTCTTCTTTGTCCACTTCTGTTGTCAGCGGCACTGGAATCTGTGTTTCTTTTTGTTGTGTCAGCTCTCCGTGTGTGTGGCGCCATTCCTCGGCAGGCTGAACTTTCTTTCGTGCTGGGCGGCTCTCCTTATGGGGCACACTCCTTGCGCTATGCGGGGACACCCCTATGTGGCAGGGCACTCCTTGTGCACATCAGCACTGCGCGTGGGCTAGCTCCACATGCGTCAAGGAGGCCCTGGATTTTGAACTGCGGACCTCCCATGTGGTAAATGGATGCCCTAAACACTGGGCCAAGTCCGCATCCCGACAACACCTTTTATTAAGAATTGTAATGGGTATCAGCAAAGTCTGAATCAGCAGTTCCTGGTACACATATTATCAGGACTGCACTGTGGCAGGGTATGACATGGAATGTGGAAAAAAGGAGTAATGTCTATTACCTCCACACCCTGAAAGTGACTCTAAAGTAAGTTCAAAACTTTTTTTTTTTTTAGAAAGGCATTTTAACAACTGCTTCAATGCAATAAATTGTCATTTTCACTTTTTCACTTTGTGTTCCATTTGAATTTGTTTATTTTGGGGGGAATGGAAGGTATTGTTTTGCTTTGAATTAAAAAGACAGTGTCATAACTTGGTCTTCTTCAGACTCCTTAGGAGCTTACTCCCAGTCTTGTCAATTCTCTGAAACGTGCTACATCTAAGACCCACAGAATTGAAGTTTTCTAACTCAGTAAGTAGTAAAGAGGAAAAAGAAAAAAAAGGAGTTAGGTAGAGAGGGCTATTAAGAAAAGAAATTTCATATTGGAAGAACTTGGGATGTTTGGAGAAATGGCCCTACCAGATACATGACTCTATGGCTCTTCCTAGAAGCCATCTCTGAAATGCACAATCTGCACAACCACAGTAGAAATAAAATAGATTAAAAACTGTCTGGTGTTGCTTTGCTAGTGCTTAAAGATTTATGCTCTATAAGGTAAATACACTAGCATACTGATCGGCTCATTAGGCATCTACTCTACTAGTTAATAACTAATTTTCCTGAGCTTATTCAAAATGACATTTTGAAATGGCACTAAAGTCATTTGGCTAATTTGAAACTATATTTTTAAAATCATCCTGATGAAGCTTCTGCTAGACATTTTAATCTAAGTTCTACTTGACCCATAAAAGTTGTTTATTTATTTAATCCTTTTAATAGTTCCTTTTTTAAAATAGAGATTGTCATAACTTATACAGCAGAAATATGATGGTTTTATTATGCCAAATTATTTAGAGATTTATAAAACATGCTGCTCTGATATTGACATATATATATATATACTTTTCTGAGGAGGGCAGGATATTAAAAATACTGAGTAATGGCAATGAGTTATCACACTAAAGCAGAGTTGGGAGATTGTAAATGCATAGTGCATAGTTTTAAGCCATCGGTGTTAGACTGTAGTAGGAAAATTGTTAAAATAGCTACAGTTATTCATTTCCACTCTCTAGTGATATGACTGCAACTCCTCACATGAAGAGTTGATGTCTTTTTTTCCGAGTCTTGAATCACGTTTCATCCATGATATATATTGTCAATAGAGTGAATCAGAAGTAATGTGCCAGTTCTCAGAGTAGGCCATAAACAGTCTTGGCACTTCTGCATCACATATAGGAATTCTCTTTAGGAAAACTGGCACTGACATGTGAAAGAGTCCAGGTTGTCTGGTGGAGAATTGGAGTACAGGAGCCCTTCAAGAAAAGCTAAGGGGCTTCAGAACCCCAGCTGCCTAGCTGACTCTCACCTGATCAAATTGCTTATGAAACTCCAGCCAAAATTAGAATTTCTCAACTAATTCCAAGCTAAATCACAAAACTGAAGATCCATGAGCTAAATAAATGTCTATTGTTTTAAGCTACTAATTTCTGGGGTGTGGGGGTGGTTTGTTATGGAACAAGAAGTAGCTAATAGAGTATATAGATAATTGCTGAAGAGAATCTTACTTATCTATTCCAGTATCTATAAGCAATTTACACATTGATGTAAGAACTCTGAATATTAGCTGGTAGCTTGCCAGCCATCATGGCATCTAGGGGCAAGCATGTGATTAAGATGTAGTTAATAAAATGTAAAAACAAATACTGTGAAAAACTTCCATGAAATCTACTTTAAGAGGAGGGTTTGAAGCTTTCCTCCCTCAAATGCTGTTTTGTTTCCCAGAATATGATCTTGATGGCTGAAAATGAAATATACTGGATGATGGAATCCATGTGTTGAGCATAAATGGACAGAAAAAATTAGAAACTTAGAACCCTATTTATATCTGGAAACCACGTAGGAGTTCAAGAATACCAGTTACAGACCTCTTTTCTTTGTCTGTTGATTCAGAGCATGAGGCCCCTAAAGTGGCTGGGTGGCAGATTTAAATTTCAGTTCAAAGGGATCATTGTTGTGTCTACTGGTGGAAGCTCTCCTCTGTTTGGAACTAAAACTCTAGACCAGAAGAGTTATTAGGATGCAGGGACAAGAAGCAGTAATTTTTCTAGTAAATCACTGTGGATAATAGTGAGCGATGCCACACTTCCATTTCCATCTCTTGATTCCTAGACTTGGGAATTTTGACTATGGAAGAAACATCACCATAGATCTGATGCTGATTTAGAGCAGATAGAGCCCACTGGAGAATATCTACCTAGCTTTACAAATTATTGACACTGGCTAGTTTGTAATTGAAATTTCAAAATGCCATTCCATTGTTCTTTCAAACTAGCTGCTTCAGGATGATGGGAAACATAGTAAGACCAACGAATTACATGAACATTGCCCATTGCTGCACCTCATTTGTTGTGAAGTCAGTTCTTTGATCAGAAGCAATATTGTGTGGAAAACCATCACTGGCAAATAAAGCATTCTGTAAATTCATAAATGTTAATTTTGGCAGAAGAATTGCATGCAGGAAGGCAAATCTGTATCCAGAGTATGTGTCTGTATCAGCAAGAACAAAACACTGGCCCTTCCATGATGGGTAGCACAACTACCGCTTCAAGAAACGGTAACATATTGTGGACTGGGTGTTGGCCTCTGCTGCTGGCAGGTTGAGCACTCAGCAGTCGCTGTAGGCAGGTCAACCTTTGTGAGCAGAAGTAACTGAGTCTTTGAATAACCTTCATCCCTTCTACCATACCCACATTGGGCAATGAAAAGTGGCTAGGGAATAAGATGACATAATGAGTCATCTTATCCACTTGATTATGAAAATTCTTCTATGCTAAAGTCCCATCCACATGGGATACAAATAAATATTTTCATGTTTTTCACCCATTTGGAAAAGTTTATCTACATGCCTCTCCTCCAGACCCTTTTTTTTAAAAAGATTTATTCTTTACTTATTTCTCTTTCTTTCCCCCTGCCCCCTCAAGTTGTCTACTCTCTGTGTCCATTCGCTGTGTGTTCTTCTGTGACCGCTTCTATCCTTATCAGCGGCACCAGGAATCTGTGTTTCTTTTTGTTGCATCATCTTGTTGTGTCAGTTCTCTGTGTGTGCGGCGCCATTCTTGGGCAGGCTGCACTTTCTTTCATGCTGGGCAGCTCTCCTTACGGAGTGCACTCCTTGCACATGGGGCTCCCCTACACGGGGGACACCCCTGCTTGGCACAGCACTCCTTGTGTGCATCAGCACTGCACATGGGTTAGCTCCACATGGGTCAAGGAGGCCCGGGGTTTGAACCGCAGACCTCCCATGTGGTAGGCGGATGCCCTATCCATTGGGCCATGTCTGATTCTCCTCCAGAACCTTTTGGCACCAATTTTCAAATCATGTTCCTTCTAAGTCCCTGAACATCCAGCCAAACTATTGGCCATAGCCCATAAATCAGTGTATAAACACACCTCTGACCATTTCTCCTCCCCAAAAAAATGAACAACGGGGTGAATTACTTGAGGTTTTGCTCACTGAAAGTATTTCCCTTCATCACTTTTCTTCAGGAATTTACCAGTAAGCAGCTGTTGTGCAGCAGCTGTCCACTTTGGACCATGCCTACATATCTTGCAGAACAGTCTATAAATCAAACCCTAGTTTTCTGTCTCAGTCTACTGATCATACGGAACTCCCCAAGAAGCCATAGCTGAGAGTTAGGAGAGAAGATAATATGGCAGAGTGGGGATATAAGTATTTATACCACTTCCTCATGTAACTTGCTTATATTCATCAGGGCATGCTCAAGCCCACTCTCATATATATAACTTCTGTTTGGTGATGGAATGTTTCTGTGCACATCTAACTTTTATGGTTTGCTGTGTCAGACAATACTCAGTTCATAATTGGCAGCTCAGGTCACATGGTAGCAAGGTTAAGTGATCAGTCTTTATTAAGACCCGGTAACAGGTAAGAATGGTTTCTAAAAAGGAGTGTAGTTGTTTGCAGAGGGTAGCAGAGATTTGTTCCAAAATCTAAGGAATCATCCTGTGATTCACATATAGAGGCTCCAGATGGTGTCTCTATCAGCCACTATCACTTTAAGCACCATGGGATTTGCTGGATCATATGGTCCAAGGCCTTTTGCAGTTCTCTTTTCCTGGTACCCATGAATATCTGTCTGATTTTCAGGTCACTTGGTAAACAGAGCAGAGTAGCAAATCTAAATAAGGAATACATTGCCTCTAAAGACTAACGAGGCCCATTGTGCCTCTTTTTTGGTTACAGGAGGGGATTGATATTATAGCTTTCCTTCCTTTTAGAAGGATGCTTCACACTACTGGACACCGCACAATTTTACTGAGTGAAAGGTCTCTACATTTTTGTTTGATTTATTTCCCACTCTTTATCATGTAAATGTTTACCATAGGTCTAAAGTAGTTGCTACTTCTTGCTTACTGTATCCATCAGCATAATGCCATCAATACAATGGACCTTCTTGTGGAAGGGAAAGTTTATCAAAGACCTAGTGGACTAAATTATGACCTAAGGCTATTCACCTCATATAGGACAGTAAATGTATATTGCTGGCCTTGCCAGCTGAAGAAAATTTCTGGTGACCCTTACTAACATGTATTGAGACAAAAGCATTTACCTTCATACCAGGTGCCAGGGGATATGTTCATTTGTTCATGCATTGAAACCACACCTGGAATTGAAGCTGCAATTGGAGTCAACCAAGTGTAAAAGTATAAAACAATCCACTGGCAGCCTTCAAGATTCATCTGTTTTTTTGCACAGGCCAAAAAGGATTGTTGAATGGGGATGTGGTGGGAATCACCACCTCTGCATCATTCAAGAGCTTGATGATGAGAATAATCTCTGCAATTTTTCTAGGAATGCAATATTACTTTACATTTACTATTTTGCTAAGGAGAAGCAGACTTAGTTGCTTCCATCTGGTGTTTCCTATCATCATTGCCCTCACTTCGTAAGTCAGGGAACCAATGTGGGTTGTCTATCAGTTGCTGAGAGTGTCTATTCCAGATATGTATTCCAGAGCTGAGAAAATAATTACAGGAAGAATTTGAAGACCCACTGGACCCACTGCGAAATGTACCAGAGATAAAACTTCATTGATCACCTGATCTCCATAAGTGTCATTTCTTACTAGTTGACCACAGAGACATTTTGGGTTTCCTGGAATTAGGGTAGCTCAGAACCAGTATCCAGTAATTCCCAAACTGTGTGATGATTTCTTTTTCCCAATGCACTAGTCACCCTGGTAAAGGCTGTAGATCACTTTGGGGAAGGATGCTAGAAATATTAATGGTATAAATTTTTCGCAGTGTAGCAGGTGAAAGACCCAGTCTACCCTTCATTCAAGTTCTGAGTCTGTAACTGTCTTATATAGGAATTAATTGAGTGTTTATAGCTCTCTGTTTTTATGATTTGAGTTAGACTTTTGCTCATTTGACTTAGAAGTCTTCTGTTTATACAGATCAAGTAAGAATTTAGTAGACTGCCCAACTATTTCAATTCTAGGTACCCCATGATTAATTAGGCAATGCCCTAAGTCTCTGAAAAGTCAGACTATTCTTTCTGTTTTGACGCTGTTGATCATATGGTAACCACACCCACCTTGTCTTTAGTGATTAAGTACCTTCACTTGGCCTCTGTCACACCAAATCAGGTGAATTAGGGATTCAAGTTCAGTGGCAGCGTTTCCCACTCTAAAATATGATCTAGAGAGAAAGAGACCACAGAACTCTGCAGGCGTGCTGATGCTCTACTCACAAATTTATTTCTCATAGTTATGGTGAAAAGGATGCTCTCTGGACATTTCAGGGTGGAGGAGTATGTTTTTTTATGATAAATCTATTCTACCATTCAAGTTCAATTAAGCTTTGACTACCTTCTTTTATATTATCCCAAGGTAATTCAGGCATCTCAGCTTCACTGAGTACAGGTCAATTTTTGTTCCATATTTCAGCCAACCAAACAAATTGTTAGAGCTGTTTCTAATTCCTTAAGATACAACATGGAATACAGATTCTCTGCTATGGGCCCATATCAGTAAATTCAGCCTGATCTGATTTTATGTTCCTTTCACCATTACCCCACACCCTTAACAGCCATTCCTACACACATTACCCTGATTTCTGTTTGATTAAATTAGAAAAATATACAGTTCCTTTGGAGAATAGTGCATCTCCTTGGGGGTCATACTTTGCATCTTACCTTTTGGGGCCTAATGGGCCTTCAGTCTAGTTTTACATTGGAGGCAAAATGAGGTGTTAGTGGTATATCCTGAGAATTATCAGTGTCTTGCAAATCAGCTACCTCACAGTGAATTTAGTACAGGTTCATCTGGCAAAACTGGGTTAACCTCCTCACACAAGGTAGTAGAGCTGCTTCTACTGACAAATAAGACTGCAGAATTTACAGGTTCAGTGTCCCTGATTTCATCATGATCTGCCCACATACCCCATTCCAATTTTCAGGATCACGTTCCTTCCTAACCAATGCCCTCACTTCAATAGCAGTCACCTGGCAAGTTCGGGACTCTAGTTTACATTGTAATTCAGCTATTGGCAGGAAAAGATGTATGGTTTTTGTTGGTTTTGTTCCAGAATTTCAACTCTATGGCTGCAGGAGATATGGGTTTCTTTCAAGTCACACATAGAGATAGTCATATCATTTATACACAGCAGTTGAGCTGAGAATTTGAAGCCCTGGGTTTATTCTTTTCTTTCACCACTTTCCTCAGCATATTTAGGGACAACCATTCAATCTTATAAAACTTGATAGCTTGACAAAAAATATTTAAGGTGTCAAATACATTGTCACCTAGAATTTTCCTTTTGTAAGTATTTGATTACGAGTATCCAGTAATGATGCTTTGCTTATCTGTATTGTCACATCATGCCATGAACTATCAGGGCTGTCTTTGGCTTTGGGTGTAGTCATTAGTGTTCTTGCATATAATCAGATTAACTAACCAACTCTAAAAATCACTTCAGAAAACTCATTTCAGAAAACTCACCCTTTTATGATTTTGTTCCTCTATAACGACTCCCCCAGTACCAATCACAGTTCTCCACAGAAACACATCCAACAGGATATAAGGATATGAGCAGTCATTATAGATCAAGTATTTATTACAGGCCAGGTACTGCCCTAACTAATTCATTTATCACAATACCACTATGAGGTAGGTTGTAGTATTATCCCCATGTTACAGGTAATGAAATAAGTATGGGGAGGTTTGGTATCTTGCATATAGTACATCTGGAACTAGTATAAAGTCATGTTTCTAAAATTAAAAAATAAATAGTCATTTGATGAGATGAGGCAGAAATTTGACATAAATGTGTGCCTGTAATTACCAAACTAAATTTATGAAACAATAATTAGAATAGTGAGCAAAACTTAGCAATAAGAAAGGAGTTAAATGCTCATTGCTTTGAAGAGTAGGGTCCTTTACAATTTGGGAAGTGTTTATGAAGGTGCTAATAGATCTTCTAAAGTTGGTAATTTATTCTCTACTTAATGACAGAATCAGACTTAAAGTATCCTTCTTTTCAAAACTTTTTTTTTTCATTTTCACATTATGCAAACAGGGATGCCATTTTGTGTTTTCCTAAGGAGCAAGTCAGCATTCCTGTACTTTACTGGATAACCTCTCATTTTCTCAATTATTTATTCATTGATTTAGTCTCTACATTAAAATGTGCTCATTTAAAATTCATTTTATTCAAAATGAGCATTTCACTTGTCATGATTGCTTGGTTAGACCCAGGTGTCACTGAGTGCTATTTATAATTGCTCTTATATGGAAAGATTGCTGTCATTTTTCAGGAAATGAACTAGTATCTTATCCTTTCCTCTAACCAAAACAATGTGCTCAAATTTTTAGGAAGAACAGAAATGGATCACATTCCATTTCCATTAGCTATGGGCCTTCTTTTTCTAACCATGGTGAATACCACTGCAAAAGTGAGTCCTCGCACCTTCATTCATTCCAGTATCCAGTGCAGATTCAGTCTGTGAAAGATGTTAGGCAAGTATTTGTTGAAGGAATATATGTATTATTGAAGACTTTTGCCTGTCTCTATCCATTTTTACAATATTTATTATTATACTAATAAACTGTTAAGTATTAACAGGTATTTCACTGTACCCTTTTTCTTCAAGTAAGCTGAATCTTGGAAATTGTGATTTCTTAATTTGAGAAGAAAGAAGAGGCAGTAAAGAAATTAAGGAAGTTTTGAAAAACCACATTTCCAAAATGTACCAGTCACCAGATATTTTTAAACATTATCTTTTTCAGACTTAAAAAATATATGTTTAGTGCTTCTTTAAAAAACTTCATTTTGTAGAAAAATAAAGCTCCAAATTAATTTTTATGAAATGATATTAACTCCGTTACAGAAACAAGACTGAAGTCACAGACATACATGTGCACACTCACACAGACAGGCACCAATATCGCATATGAAAGTTGATGCAAATCCCACAAAGTTCCGGGGAGCAGATATAATTCAATTGTTTGAGTGTCAGCTTGGCATATCTGAGGTACTGGTTACAATCCCTGATACACCCTTAAAAAAAAAATCCTGTGCAACTTGATAAGAATAGAACTTAGCCATTATTTAAAATACAAATATCCCTATGTGAGACTTCATAATCAAAGAATATTTTTCTGATAATTTTTTGAGAGTATCAGTTTGAATTAACATGATTATAACAGCTAAAACTTAAAGCATGGAATATTATATTACAGAATCATGTATTCTATTTTATCTTCTACAAATTCTCATTTTCCTTCACTCACCTAGAAATATTTTAATATATCTATTGCATATTTTTTATAGTAGATGTTTTAAAAGTGTTTCTATGAATCTCTAATTTACATAAATTGTATTGTATTATATATCGATTCTGTCTTTCTTCATCAAGTACAAATTTGTTTGGTCCAAAAATGTTGCTTTCCACACATTTTGTCTATTGCTTCTGACTGTTACATAGTATTGCATAGTGAAAGAAACAATTACTTAACTGTATTAGTCAGTCAAAGGGGGGCTAATGCAAAATACCCAAAATTGGTTGGTTTTTATAAAGGGTATTTATTTGGAGTAGGAGCTTACAGATACCAATTATGAAGTATAAGTTACTTCCCTCACCAAAGTTTATTTTCACATGTTGGACAGATGGCTTCCAACGTCTGCGAGGTTTCAGGCTTCCTGGGTTCCTCACTTCCAGCGTCTTGCTTCTCTCTGGGTTCAAGATTCCTTTCTTCCAGGGGCTTGCTTCTCTTTCTTTTGTGTGCTTACTTCCCAGGGTGCCAGCTTAAGACTTCAGCATCAAACTCCAACATCAAAACTCCAACCTTAAGAACCCTCAACTCTGTCCTTTGCCATACTTTTTATCTAAAACCCTAATGACATGACCCAATCAAAGCCCTAATCATAACTTAATCATGCCCAGGTACAGACCAGATTACAAGCATAATCCAATATCTATTTTTGAAATTCATAACCATATCAAACTGCTACACTAACCATTTTCCCACTGATGGACATCTATGTTACCATCAACCCCAGCTGACAAATTAGTGCTGCAGTCAACACACTTGTACATATACCTTAATGGATGTGTGTGAGAATTTATGTGGGTCTTATAATCAGTAGCTGAATTACTGCATAATTTTGTGTGCATACTTAGTTTGATTACTGAATGTCAGACTGCTCTCCAGAAAATTTAAAGAGTATATGTTTCCAAGAAAAAACCCATGAAGCTTTCTGTCCCTACATTTCTAACAACAATTGACATTACCCAGCTCTCATATTTTTGTTGGAGTACACAGTAGGTAGGGGTATCTCACATTCTTTTATGTTTTACTACATATTAGTGGCTTTGATACATGCTTCATATGTTTCTTAGTACCATGGCTTACATACATGTAAATTTCTTGCTCATGTATTTTAGCCAGTTATCCTACTGGGTTTGCTTTTTCTTTAGAAAATTTGCAGGAATTCTTTGTATACTTTAGATAATATTTCTTTACTGATTATAGATGTTGCATATATCTTCTTTCAACCTGACAATGCTTTATTAACTTTGTACATAGTGCTTATTGAATAAAAATTCATTTTTATGTAAATCATGCTCATCTATTCTTCACTGTTTTGAGGTTTTGAATTTTTATACATTCTTTCCTAAAGATTACAAAGTACTCTGACATTTTCATCTTTTAACATAAAAATTTCCCTTTCATATTTATGTCTTTAATCTATATGAAACCAACAGCTATTAGGTAGAATCCACTTTTATTTTTTTCCATATAGAAAATCAGTTATCTGAAAACCATCTATTAAACAATCTATCTTTCCCCCTCAGATTTGGATGTTATTGTTCTGTATATTAACTATATAAATATTTATATATATTTACTGTACATATGTATTATACTTATACAAAATTATTATGCATATATATTTTATAATTATTCAATGTATATAATTAATTTTGTCTTTTGCAATAGTAATATTTTGTATTCTCTTGTAGTGATACCTTAATGTTTTTAAAATGTCTTTATAGTAAATCGAATATCATATTTAGCCATTCATGGACTTTCATTCTTCAGTAAAATTTTAAGTGTTAAGTTGCTTAAAATAAACAAGAATTTTCAATAGGAAAATATTATTATATAGAATTCATTGTAACACATGATCCACATAACTGCTAATTTGGTGGAAAATTGATACATTTATAATAAGAAATCTTTCTAAAAGAGCAGTAAGGTTTTCCTTATTCATTTCAATTATCATCCTAATCATTCATCACATTGTTGGAGTTATTGCCATTGATGTCTCATAAATTATTGATTAGTTTCTAATTATTTTATATTTTTGTACTTCTATAAATAATGTTTTTATTTCTATTTTCTTGCATTTTAACTGCTGTCTGTAATGAAGTGCTGATGAGTTTAATTTTGTATGTGGTAAACTGGATAAATGTTCTTATAAGTTTTATAGATTTGTCAATTGATTACATTAGTTTTTTCCAACCTAGAGGATAGATGCAAATAATTAGATTTTATCATTTCTTCTTTTATTTTATTTTCTTGTAGCTTTAGCCAGGACATTTTAAAATTGACTGTAATTCATAGTAGGAATAATGGGTGTCATTGTATTATTTGCAGTCTAAAGGGAATGCCTCTCAAATTTCTTTATTAATTATAAAATTTGCTATATTTTGCACATAAATTTTTACCAAAATAATGAAATTTGCCTTCTCAATCCAAATAGCAGTATAACTTTTCTGCATTTAAAATATTATCTCTGATAATATCCTGCTGAATTATGACAAATTTTCTGATATTGACAATCTAACATCTTGAACTAAACCTTTTATTATCTTCTGCTGTTTTTAATACAAAGTGATTTTTATAAATTAATATTTCCTTTAATAGTTTGTGTTTTAATACTTTACATATATATTCGTAAGTGAAAAGGACTTTTAGTTTTTAATGATTGTCAATTCAAGTTTATAAAATCCTAATAAGATCATCTAGGCAGCTTTTCTTCTATTTCTATTTCTCAAATAAACTATACATAGTAGAGGAAACAGTACTCTTAATTTTTTTAGAAATTCATTATAAAACTATCTGAGATTAGTTGTGAGAGATTGTTATAATCTTTGCCTATCATTTCAATTTTATTAAAAAGTCCAAGTTATTCATGTTCTTTGCCTCTTCTGTCTATTTTGGCTTTTTACACTTTTAGGAATTTATCCATTTTATCTAGATTTTTTTTCATTTGATTAGTGTAGAGTTATTCATTATATATGTTTAGTCTGTTAAAATATCTGTATTTCTGTCTAGAGTTATTTCCCCTTTTATTCTGTATATTGTTTGCTTGTATATTCTCGCTTAATCCTATCTCTATTTCAGGAATATAAGCATATTTCTTTGAAATTTTTTATTATTTTGGGAGGTGGGTTGCTTACTGTTTCATTGATCTATGAATTTATGTTACTGTTTTCATTCTTTTTATTTGATTTTACTATGTGGGTACTTTTATAATGTCTTAATGTTTAATGCTTAATGTTTAATGCTTAGCTTTTTTTTTTTTACAACAAAAGCTAATTTATTTGATTTTTCATTGAGTTGTTATATTTAAACAAATAAAAAATAAACCTCTTTCCACTTCACCATGCAGAAGGATGAGAACAGTATTACACACTTAAAAGTTAAATACTGAGAAAAAAAGAAAACAACACAACTTTTTTATCTAAATAGCCAAGATATAATTGATACAAAATATTAGGTAGTAGGTATGATTGAAGAGGTTTGGGGTGTCCAGTTTAATCAAAACCTTCACAGCTCATCTAAAACAGTTAACTCTGTATAGTATCAGAAAAATGGAAATATACAACAACATAAGCTTCTTATACAACAAAATATCCATTAAAACACACTGAAAATAATTGTTTTCCAAGCCCAATTCCTTTCCCTAATTCTGCAAAAAGTACAAAGTAGCAGTTTGATGGATCTGCCAATGAAGAAGTGTTAAATTTCTTCCATTCTTATTCCATTCTTAGGCCTAAGGTTGTTACATTTTGTATTAACAAAGGAAACAAAACAGTCAAGATCTTCCATATAAATGAAATTTAAAAACTGGTTGATTTAATGTATGATGCAAAAATTTTTGTAGTACATTCCCTTCAGATATTCTCCATACTACCAAAGAGACATACAGTTTCTCAAACATTTAAGAAATGCATACTAAAATAAATAAGTAAATTTGAACACCTACTATTATGTAACAAAAAATTCCAATACATAGAAATAATGCAAACTATACTCTTAGTAAAAATTAAATTTATAATATCTAAAATTATATTTCTAAATGGAAATTAATTTTATCATATAAATTAAGTAGACTAAATGAGAAATCATATTTTGCACATGTATTAGAAATAAAATATTATTTTAAAGAATATAACAGGCTGGTACTTAATTATCACTTTAAAACTAGCACATAATCCTGATAATAAAAGTGAGAAAATATTAAAAGGAAACTTTTTATATAAAGTTTATATATATATAAACACAGAAGAATGTACAATGAATGGACACAGAGAGCAGAAAGCAAGCAAGATGCAAGGGGGGGATAAATAAATAAAAATAAATACAGACACAGAAGAACACACAGCAAATGGACACAGAAAGCAGACAGCAAGCAAAAAGCTACAAGAGGGGGGTTAAAAAAAAGATACATTTCCCAAGAATAGTTACTATATGACATTTCTATAAATTCTGTGGGGAGGGGGGGAGAAGGAGGGAAGGAAGGAAGGAAGGAGGGAAGGAAGGAAGGAAGGAAGGAGGAAAGGAAGGAAGGAAGGAAGGAAGGAAGGGAGGAAGGAAGGAAGGGAGGAAGGGAGGAAGGAAGGAAGGAAGGGAGGGAGGGAGGGAGGAAGGAAGGGAGGAAGGAAGGAAGGGAGGAAGGGAGGAAGGAAGGAAGGAAGGGAGGAAGGGAGGAAGGAAGGAAGGAAGGGAGGGAGGGAGGGAGGAAGGAAGGGAGGAAGGAAGGAAGGGAGGAAGGGAGGAAGGAAGGAAGGAAGGAAGGAAGGGAAACATTTATAGGCCTTTATTTGACCTGATTTAGATCTCAGAGAATGGGAAAAGCCCTATCTAGAGGGAGACTGTCCAAAAACATAAAGAGCAATTGTTTTGCAGTCCTCCCTGAGGCAGTGATTCCAGTTGTAGCAACAAAAGGCTAGCCACAAAATTAAAAGGATTGAAATACTGAAATATCCAATAAAACTTTAAAATCAGTCATTAGAAATATCTTAAAAATAGGTTCAAAGAATTAAAGGAGACCACAATAAGAATTAAAGTATGAGAACTATGCATCACCAAACTGAAAATATAAATAAATAGTAATTTTTAAATAAGAACCAAATAAAGATTCTAAAATTTAAGAGTACAATAACTGAAGTGAAAACCCCACTGGAGAGTGATGACAGAAGATGGCAAGAGAATCAGTGAACCAGAAGATATTTAATGCGCTTATACAGTCTGAGTAACAGAAACAAAAAAGAATTTAGGAAATTAACACAGATTTGAAGACATGTGGTATACCAAGTCCACCATGAAATGCAATCTTAGAAGGAGAGAGGTAAAAGAAAAGAGCTGAAAGCCTGTATGAAGAAATAAATAATGGCTAAAAAATTTTCCAAGGTTATTTGCAAACCTTAATCTATACATTCAAGAAACTCAACAAACTCCAAGTAGTTAACTCAAAGAGATCCACTCTCAAAAGATAAATAAATAAATAAATAAATAAATAAATAAATAAAAGAATCTTGAAAACAGCAAAGGAAAACAATTCATTGTATACAAAGAATCTTCAATAAGATTAATACCTCAGTTGTCAACAGAAATTATGTAGGCCAGAAGTCAGGGACAAAACATATTCAAAGCACAAAAAGAAAAGGCCTATCAACTAAGAATTCTGTATCCAATTAAATTACCCTTCAAAAATTAAGGAGAAATTAACTCATTCCAAGATGAAATAAAAACAGAATCTGTCATTAGGAGATATTCTTTATAAGAAATATTTGAGTGTTTCAAACTGAAATGAAAGGATACTACATAGTAATTTGAATCCACACAAAGAAATAAAGAGCACATGTAAAAGTAACTACCTAAACAAGTACAAAAATGCTATCAATATATTTTTGTTTGTAGTGTTTTTCCTCTCTGATTTAAAAGCCAGCCACATAAAGCAATAATTTTAAACATCATGCTGATGAGTGAATAATGTATAAAAATTGATAAATGTATGAAAAAATAGAACAAGGAAGGAGGGATGGAAAGGTTTGATATAATAATGAAATTAAGCTGGCATTAATCCTAACTATTGTTTTAAGTTCAGATGTTAAATATAATATTTCTCCAGGGACAGCACTAAAAAAGCAGTTTGAAAAGTATAGTCAAAGAAATGACAAGACAAATGTTAATAGCACAATTAAAAATACTTATTAATAAATACACACAAAGGCAGTAATGGAGGAATATTTGAGCAAAATGAGACAAAGCACATGGAAAACAAATAGCAAAGTGGCAGAAATAAGTCTTTCTTTATCAGTGATGCATTAAAGTCAAATACATTGAACACTCCAATCAAAAGATAAAGATTGGCAAAACTAATAAAAAATCATAAAGCATCCTAATCATATACCTGTATTAGTCAGGGTTCTCTAGGGAAACAGAACTGACAGGAGATACCTGTAAATAGTAGGAGATTCTATAAAGTTATCTCACATGGCTTTGGGGATACATGAGTTCAAATTATGTAGGGCAGGTTGCAAGTCAGGAATTCCAATGAAGGTCCTTGATGAGTTCAGGAGATGTCGAGAGGGGAATTCTCTCTTTGAATTCTGAAAGTACTTCTCCTTTAAAGGCCTTCAACGGATTAGATGAGATGATATTCATTGTTGAAAGTGAAATCCTCCATTGGCTGTAGTTGTAACCAGCTATAGATACAATCAACTCGCTGATGATTAAAGCCCAGAAAATGTCCTTGCATTACAATTAGCCGTGTGCTTGCTTTATCAAACAACTGGGCATTATTACCTGGCCAAGTTGATGCATTAGCCTGACCATCACAGTCAAAACTTCGTTAGCTTAACAGCCATACACTTCACCTTAAGCCATAGCTAATTTCTAAATAAAAGTAATAACCAATATTTTATTTTCACCTAGCAATACTCAACTGTCCTGCATATAACCTGAAATGCACTAAATCCCTTCAGAATAGAGTGTAAGAACATGGGTAACTTTCACTCTTAAACTTGACTTCCTTAAATAACACAACACAAAACAAATACAAAGTATATAACATGAAAGGGGATAAGATAGGGAAGAAAACAACCATATTAATTTTATGTGCATATACAAATATACAAAAAAACAAGGAAAAGCTATTCATGACCATTACATTCTTCATTTCTGTAACAGTCATATGTCATAGTACGTCTTTTTCATAGAACTACTCATTCTATGTTCCCTTTTCCCTCAAGCAAGCACCTGAGTCTGCCCTGGTTCTTTGCCTGGTAGGGTGACCCAATCTTCATTCCTGAAGTTTCTGAGCCACCGTTATTCCTGCCTGGATTGGGTTGTTGCAGTTTTCAATTTATTTTAATCACAGGGCATGTTAGTACTAAAAGATGCCCTTGGGGATCTAGGGAATCTTTCACAGAGCCTCCTTTTGCTCCTGATCCCCGTAGAAACTAGGAGAACACACAAATGAGAAATATGTTTTCTCCAAAATTCAAAGAGGCCAGCTCAGTCTTGTGCCTCTTTTTTGGTCTTAGGAGGGGTCAGATTCAACAGTTTATCCTTCAGTTTAGAATGGATATTTCAACATGCCCCACACCACTGGGCACTGATTACTATTTTGCTAGGTAGTGGCAGTTCTAGTGGCTTCCACTTGGGCATTCCTACCATAATAGCCCTCACTCCACAAGTCAGGTAACCAGTATGGAGATTCTGCCAGTTGCTAAGTATGTCTATCCCAATTATGCATTCTGGAACTGGGGAAATAACCATAGAATGGATCTAGAGACCCACTGGACCCACTGTGAGGTGGACCTGAGCTAAAACTCCATCAATCACCTGACCTCCAACAGCCCTTACTCTCACTGGTGGAACACAGTGACATTTGGGTCTCTGGGAATTAATGTCACTTTTGAGTCAATGTCTAATAATCCCTGAAATGTCTTATAGTTTCCTTTTCCCCAATGCAGTTACCCTGGTAAAAGGCCATAGGTTTCTTTGGGGAAGGCTGGGAGGAAGATCAGCAATATAAAATTTTCACAGTATGACAGGGTCCTTCTCCAAGGGAAATAGGCTTTCCCCTCATTCCAGGTGCTCTGGGTCTTTAAACTGTCTCACGTCTGAGAATTGATTAAGGGGTCATGACCCTCTGATTCTATAACTCAGGTTAGACATTTGTTCACTCAACCTAGGATTCTTCTGCTTGTACAGATTAAATAGGAATTTAGTAGACTTCCCATGTATTTTATATCCAGGTACCCCATGATCTATTAGTCAATGCCATAAATCTATGCAAGCCAGACCATTTTGATTGCTGCTTTGAGTCTGCTTTTCATTGTGGTTGCTATGCCCACCTTGTCATTAGCTGCCTCTTGGCTTCTTCCAGCCTGGGATCTGATCGTCCCATGGTGTTTAAGCATCTTAGTTCAGTTAGAGCAGTAATATCCGATCTATAGAGAAGAGCAACCACAGAGCTCTTCAGGGTATATGGAGTCAGTCTCACAAATTTATTCCTCACAGTCCTGGTGAAAGGTGTGTCTTCTGGACGTTCCGCAGTGGGTGAGCAGGTCTTAGATGGTAAATCCATTCTGGTATTCCAGTCTCTCTAAGCCTTTGGATCTCCTCATTCACAATACACCAGGGCAGTTTTGGCATCCCAGCCTCAGGTAATTTCAGCCACTTTGTGATTGATGTTTCAGCCAGCCATCCAAGCAGACTATTAGAGCCCTTTCTAACCCCTCAAGCTACAACAGCGAATCCAGAATTTCCACTTAGTGGACCCGTATCAAACTATTTAGCCTGAACCAACTTTACATTCCTTCCCCCTTTATCCCACACACTTAATATATATTTACACATGTATTTCCCTGATTTTTATCTCTATGAATCAGAAAACTTATGCAGTGCTTTTGAATTATAATGTACTTCACCTTTGGGGGTGCTTTTTGTGATTTTAGTCAAGTTATAGGTCTGAAAAAAAGAGGATTCATCACTTCCTTCTAAGTTCTTATCAGAAATAACTTAAGGCTCTATATTCCTACCAATAGTCTTTTCAAAGTAATCTAGGCATGTTCCATCAAACGGCTCACAATTCCTCCAAAATATACCCCATATCCATTTATAAAACCATTTCAGCATTTATGTTAATTGTAACAGACTATACGCCTCTCTCTGGAACCAAGTTCTATACTAGTCTGCTGTAGCAGTTTTCAATTATTTATGAATTCCAAAAAATATATAGATTATATTTGTAAACTGGTCAGTTCTTCTGGTGTGATAACTCTTTGATTGTATTCAATTCAGCTGAGACATCTGATTAAATTATGTTAAGATTAGGGATTTGATTCAACTATGTCATTGCATTGCTGAGTGTAAGACAACATTGAGCCCCAGTCCCCTTAATGGGCAGATAAAATAGACTCTTACACTGAAGTAGATAAACAGAATAGATGCACAAAGAGGCTCCTACAGCCCTGGGAAGAGAGATGAGTCTGATAGTTTACAGCTGACCATGTGAAGAGAACAGAGCAGCTGAGCCCAGAAAGAAACAAGCCCCAGAGGAAGAGAGACAAGCCCTATGCCAGCCTGCAGCTGAGATGGGAAGAAGCTGGGACCACAGAGCATTAAGAGGAAAGAGGAAGGGTGAACTTTCACAACATCACCCACCATCTTGCATCAACACATGACAATGTATTGGGTGAGAGAATACCTCTTGTTACCTTTAGTTGAACTTTTTAGGACCTTGTAGATATAAGCTTTTACCTTAAACCAATATCCTTTACAAATACCAACAGATTTTTGGTACTTTGCATCAGCACCCCTTTGGTTGAGGAATAGAGGGCCCTAAAAAATAAAATAATAACAAGGTCCTAAAACATTACATAATTTTTCCACATCATTTATACAAGGTTCAGTGGAGGGTTCAGTTAATTGGCAAAGTTTGTAGCCTAACTTTCAAGCCTTCTTAACTCCAGTTTTTCTTATCTCTTTCAAATTTGACACCAATATTCAAAAATTGGGTCTATTATTTAGTAACATGTGTTGAAGGTCTTTCCTTGTATACAAAGAAAAGAGCAAAGCCATTATGGCCATTATACTCATTATAATATTCCATTGTTATGTCATATTTAGAGTCTGTCATAGGAGGAAAATGAGAAATAAAATTTATAAGCAACACTGAACATTACCTCTATTTTCAAATAATACGTATTATATTGAAAATTACATGAGAGTTCAGGAGATTCTTAGAACAATGATTAATGTACAAGCTATATGCATTGAATCACACCAACAATATATGGTAGAAGATACAATAAAATAAATTACACTAAGTATAGTATTAAGAAAAAATTACTTAGAAAATACATTAATTATAAATATGAACATAACTATAAATAAACTCATATTTTACCTGTATACAGAGAAAAGGGTTGAAAACTTGGAGATATGTATCATTTTGGTGATAAATTCAACTTTTAACTAATGCAAACTTTGTATAAATTAATCTATAAATTTATGTAATTGCAATCAAAATGCCAAAGGTACCTTTAAAAGGCCTTAAAAGTAGTGTGTTATATACATATTTATTTTATTAGAGCAATTGTGGGTTTACAGAACAATCATGGATAAAATAGAAGCTTCCCATCTACCACCCCACCAACAACACCTTGCATTGGTGTGGAACATTTGTTACAATGATACCATATTTTAATAATTGTGAGATTAATTGAAGTCCATTGTTTCACTTAGGGTTCACTGTGTAGCTCAGTTACATGAATTTTTAAAATTGTTTTATTAAGTTACTATATATAATCTATGTTACAATATATATAATCTCCTTTTAATCATATTCAGATATATATTTCAGTGCTATTAATTGCATTCACAATTTTGTCCTACCATTACCACCATCCATTACCAAACTACTTCTATCACTCCAAATAGGAACCCTGTACAGTTTAAGTTTTAACTTCCCATTCCCTATCCCCACCCTGTCTCTTGGTAACTAATATTCTAGATTCTAACTCAATAAGTTTGCTTATTCTAATTGTATCAAATTAGTGAGATCTTATGATATTTCTCTTTTTGTTTCTGGCTTATTTCACTCACCATGATGTCTTCAAGGTTCATCAAATGTTTTCATGCCTTATGTTTTAGAAACAGCAAGGACACAAAATGAGAAGCATAAAGCATAGACAACATATCAATAAACACTTTCCAAATATAGTAGCAAATAGGCATCAAATGCCAGTTTTAATGAGTGTATCTAACACTTTTTCTATGATTTTTTTGTATAAGCAGTTACCTTTATAAAGTGGGTAAAATGGGAAATTTTGTGCTTTGTACATGTTACCATGATAAACAGTTATGTATGTGTGTATGTGTGTATATATATATATAACACATATACACATATAAAGTTTATTAATCAGAAGGCATAAAATGGCTATACTCTCCAAAGTGTGGAAAATCAAGTTGTGTTTCTTACACTTAAAATGGTAATGATTTACAAATAGAAATATAGATACAAAGGAAACTCAAATGTTTAAATAATCAAGAGATATTTCTGAATGTAGTTCTTACCCTTCTGTTAACAGTCATCTCAAAATCACCTCCAAAATTAAACTATAATCCTTGCCTGTCTTATCAGTAGAGTATATGAAAGTCATTTGTGGCCTAGTCCAAATGATGATATTAATTTAAAAGACGAGTCAGATTAACTGATACAGCAGATGGATGATAGAAAGATATAGATAGATGATAGATAGATAGATAGATAGATAGATAGATAGATAGATAGATAGATAGATATTGTAGCAGTTTGGTATTGTTTATGAATTCCAAAAATAGATATTGGATTCTGTTTGTAAACTGGTCTGTTCATCTGGGCATATCGGATTGTATTAGATTCAAAGGTTTCACTTTTGCTTGATTAAATTATGATTAAGGCTTTGATTGGGCCACATCCTTGGTGGGCAAGGACTCACAGAGAAAATGATATGGTAGAGAGGAGAGTTGGAGTTTTGATGCTGGAGCCCAAGGAAGTAAACAAACAGGGGAATAGAGACTGCTCAGTAGACACAGCAGAGGCCCTGGGAAGAGAGAGAGCCTGATAACCTATAGCTGCAGCTGAGTCCAGAGAGAAACATATCCCGGGAGAGAGATGAGCTTGTCCCAGCATCCAGCTGATATTGGAAGAAGCTGGGACCATGGAGCCTTAGGAGGAAGAGGAAGGTTGAACCCTTACAGGACTGGCAGTCATCTTGTTCCAATATGTGGCAACAGACTTCGGTGAAGAAAGTTAACTTACGCTTGGGTCTTGTACTGTGAGCTTCTACCCTAAATAAATATCCTTTATAAAGCCCAACAGATTTCTGGTACTTTGCATCAGCATGCCTTTGACTGACTATACTGATATGTAGATAGACAGGTATTTCATTTCAAGAAATTCTCACTGAATCTTTTCCTACATCTTTTTAGAATTTTATAATTATGATTCTTAAGGTTTGACTAGCAGCATTAACATTGAAATTTAAGGATTCTGAAAAATGTGGAGCACTATCTGGCCCCAAATCATTTAAATCATATACTCTTTAACTCAATTAAACCTAAATAATTTCGATATGGTACAAATCAGTTGTTTTCAAGTGCCTGGATTTTAACTGAAAATATTTCACTTAAAATAACAAAGCACGATATCCCCACAAATTTTACAATAGTCCTCAGCTTTTTTTTGTATGATAAATTACATCAAAATAAACCTAGGTACTGATTGCCAGGAAACTCCCTATGTTAACTATCATTGTAAGACTATTCACATTTAAAACAATACAAATGTAGGAGATGACAAGAAAGAATGTTTCATTTTAATAACATCTACTTCCTTGGGAAGTTTATTTAGTGATAAAATATGACATGAAAGATGACTAAAATGAACTTAGAGTTATTATGGAAAGACAACCTAGATTTTATGTGATTTTGTACTCTTATTTGAATTTCCCAAGCATTCTCAAACTTGCACAAAGAGGATTGAGGGGAATAAATATTAGGAATGCTAATGTAAATCTCTTAAAATGGAATTTTTAAAAAAAGATTTATTTATTTATTTGCTTACTTATTTCTACCCCCTCATGGCTTGTCTGTGGTCTGCTCTCTGTGTCCATTCACTGCATGTTCTGTGTCTGTCTCCCTTTGTTGCATCATCTTGCTGTGCAAGCTTTCCGCGGGTGCGGGTGGTCAGCTCTCCATGCCGCGCAGGCTATTAGCTCTCTGTGGGGCACAGACCAGCTTGCCTTCACTTAGGAGGCCCTGGGATGCAAACCCAGAGCCTCCCATATGGTAGACGGGAGCCCATTGATTGAGCCACAGCTGCTTTCCCTTAAAATTGAATTTTAATTTTGGAGCCCAAATAATACAAAAATAAGGAATAATCTGCAAGATTTTGACATAAATATTCTGAGGGTACTCTCTATTCCCTTGTCCTTGATTGATAATTCTGGACAAAAATGTTTCCCGCCATGTGGCTCTCCCCAGATATTTTAACCAACTTGCACTTTTTCAAAGGAAGCAGAAAATATTCTTTTTTGCTTCTTCTTTCCCTGAAGAAATAAAAAGTCACTTATATTTCATTTCTTCTTATGATGCCTTCTCAGAAAGAACTGAGAATACAACAAAACTGTAATATCCTTAATTATGTTCCTTCTCTGAATTATGCATGAATAACACCGGTTCATGAATCAGTCTGTATTTCTTATTTTTCTCTTTGATCGCTTGCCCAGATACATTTTTTCCTAAAATTCTCCTACAGATCTAACTTGTAATTTTTTTTCCAAGTGGGAGAAATGAAGTCAATCATTTGTTAGTCTGCCAAAATACTCTATTGTTTAAACAAACCTATCTACTTCCACCTACTTGAATAGGATAATTCTAATTTTTTTTAAAGATTTATTTATTTATTTTTCTTTCCCCTTCCCCTCACCCCAGTTGTTTGTTCTCTGTGTCTATTTGCTGCATGTTCTTCTTTGTCCACTTCTCTTGTTGTCAGTGGCACGGGAATCTGTGTTTCTTTTTGTTGCATCATCTTGGTATGTCAGCTCTCCGTGTGTGCAGCACCATTCCTGGGCAGGCTTCACTTTCTTTCATGCTGGGCGACTCTCCTTACAGGGTGCACTCCTTATGTGTAGGGCTCCCCTACACGGGGGCACCACTGCATGGCACGGCATTCTTTGCGTGCATCAGCACTGCGCATGGGCCAGCTCCACACAGGTCAAGGAGGCCCGGGATTTGAACCGCGGACCTCCCATTTGGTAGACAGACACCTTAACCACTGGACCAAGTCCACTTCCCAGATAATTCTATTTTGAAGCCATTCTTTTATAAGGCCCACATCATACCCAGTCCTGGACTCTATGTGGGCTAGTGTGATTTCCATTTGATTTCTTGTGACTTTTGTGGTTTTCCTGAAATTATAATGCAACACATTTTCTTCATGTTATAGGCCATGTATCATTTTCCAAATAACAAAATAATAATAATAAGTAAAATGGATACCTCTCTTTGATTTTTTTGATAATCTTACCTTACTAAGCATCTGCAAAATTTATGTAGCCACACCTACTATAATGACAGTATTAGAAGTAGGGTCCAAATTGCTTTTATCAATGACCTCACACTGTAGCTCTGGCAAATAGAGTTATGTAGCACAACAAAAAATAAATAAATTATGAGAAGTGGGTGTGGCTCAAGCTAATGGGCTCCTGTCTACCATATGGGAGGCTCTAGGTTCGGTTCCCAGGGCTTCCTAACAAAAGCAAGCTGGCCCGTGCCTACAGATAGCTGACAGTCTGTGTTAGCAGAGAGCTGGTGCAGCAAAATGATGCAACAAAGGGAGACAAGCAGATACAGAAAAATGCACAGGGAATGGACAGAAAGCAGACAGTGAGCACAAGCAGCCTGGGGATAAATAATAATAAAAAACTCCAAAATTTAAAAAAAAGTAATTTAATCTTAATCCCGTTTTCATGAGTATGAACCCAATGTAAATAAGACCTTTTGAAGATGTTATTTTTAGTTAAGGTGTGACCAACTGAATCAGGATGGCTCTTATTCCTATTACTAGAGTTCTTATAAAGAGATAGGGAAGCAGATGTGGTTCAAGCAGTTGAGCACCTGCCTCCCACATGGGAGGTCCCGGGTTTGGCTCCTGCTGCTTCCTAAAAGCAAAAACAAATAACAAGCAAACAAAAGAAAAGACCAACTCAGGGGAGCCATTGTGGCTCAGTTGCTAAGTGCCACCTTCCTACATACGAGGCCTGGGATTCAATCCCCAGCCCTGGTACCTCAAAAAAAGAGCCACAAGGAAGAACTGGAAGAATCAGCTAGAACAAGGAAGAAAAAGTTGAGAACTTCACCATGTGACAGAAAAGCCAAGATCCAGGTATTGCCAGCCCCCCAGAGCACTAATGATCCCATAGGGGAGGAAGGGGGTGGGGGAGAAAAGCAAGCTTTCCATTCTCTGAAATTGTGAGAAAATAAATTCCCATTGTTTAAGTCAACCCATTGTGCGGTATTTGTCAAAGCAACCAGGAAACTAAGAGAACAACTAAAGAAGCACCACTATCTTGTTTCTTACCTCCTGTTAGATCTCTCTATCCCTAGTAAGCTCCTTTAACCCAGTGGCAATTAATTCTTGATCCTGTACTTTAAAACAGTGGTCACCAAAGTTTCTTTTACAAAGTGTCAGATAGCATATATTTTAGAATTCACAGGGTATATAGTCTTTTTTTTTTTACTTTGAGAAGGAAAAAATATGGAATGCTTCATGACTTTCCATGTCATCCTTGTGCAGGGACCATGCTAATCCTCTTTGTGTCGTTCCAATTTTAGTATATGTGCTGCCGAAGTGAGTACTATATAGTCTTTGGCACAACCACTCCACTGTGTTGTTGTATCACAAAAACAGCCATAGACAATACTTAAACAAATGAATGTTACCATGATCTAAGAAAACTAAAAGAGACAGAGATCCTGATTTGTTTTGTAGGCTAGAGTTTACTGACCCCAATTTTCAAGAATTTATATATGAATATATCACTTTTCTTATGTAATTGAGCATCAAAGTTCTCAAACCCTGTGTGACTTTTAGGAATTTTGCTCAGCTCTAAATAAAGAACTGTCTAGAACCACCTCACAAAAGAGTGGTCTAAATTAGCAAGGGTCTTTAATTTATCACATAGCAAAAAGTTCAGAGGAGGTCGATCAGTACTAATACATTGGCTCAAATATTCGTTATGTACACAGACCTCTTGTCTTTCTGCTTTGCAAACCTTAGAATTGGCTATTTGTCCTCATAATCATAAGATGGCTCCTGCATTTCAAGGTACCATATCTATTTCCTAAGTTGGAAGAAAGTGGAAGGGTCATAGGAAAATATACATGCTTATTTGAATCTGTCTACTTTTTTTACAGTGCTACACAGAATAGCCAATTATCAATTTCTACTTGTATCTCACAGGTAAGAATTGAATCATGTGGCACCTATAGCAAAAAAAGAAAAAAGAAAAATGCAGTTTTACTTCATTTTTAATTAAAAATACCAACCTGAGCAAAATTGTAGTTGAATAGTAAAATGTAGGAGAAAATGCATATTAGGTATGCAACTATCAGAGTGCCACACTAAAACAACACTCTCCACCAGATCGAATAGCTTATCTTGCTTTATATTTCTCTGTTTCTATTCAAACATCAACTTCAAAACACTTTTCCTTAAACTAGCGTCATTTCCAGAATCTCTATATATTTCTGATATCTAGGGGCAAAGTTTCCCAGTATTGGCCTTTACATCTTATCTTTTGAATTTGTAATTGTTTTTGACATTCTTTTCTTTCTCCACCTCAAAGTCAAAGATGGGATAAAAGACCTCAAAAGAATAAAGTCTTCTTAGCTTTCTATTTACTCACTGGCAAAATCATTATTGGTCCACTTTCTGGACAATTGAAGTCTGCAAACACAAGCCTACAGATGTCATATATTGGTTGGGTAAAGTGAGCCCAGCAGTTTCTTTGGTTTCCTTCTGTACTCTAAGCATAATTTAAACTTGTAAGGAGAAAAAGAATTTGGGGTAGCCAATGTTAGGGTGCCTGCTTATATGAGTAGTATCTGAAAGTTCCAAAACCTTTAACTTTTTTATCAATAACCCTGTTTTAAAACTTTGTTTTCAATTTAATTCTATTCTATACTAGTGATTAAGAAATTGAATTAGTTTGAGGAGGAAAATAAGCTAGTATGTAGTAGTGAAACTTTTCAATTTGCCAAGTCTGTAAAGCAAGTTTTACACAAGAGCAGTACATGCCTTGATGGGAACATCAACTAGAATTACAGCAACCTCTACGTGTGAAAATCAAATACCAACTCAGAGTCTATTTGCTATAGGTGATACTATCATCTCAAAATACTAGAACTTATGTTTTAAAGACTTGACTTTGGGGTTGTGTCTATTTCATCATTTCATGACTGAAAATTACAATGAAAAAGTAAAGCCAATCAGAGCACTTCTGGCATGCAGATATCATCATTTCCTCCTCCTTTAGGAAATAAGCCGAAATCAAAAAAGGAGAATGAAAAACAATTAACCAATATCCATTTTTGATGAAACAGTCAACCAGAGAAGAACAGGGTTCAAAGGGCAAGTATCCCACAGTTACAGATTTCAAGAAAAGTATATTCCTAATAAGTGAGGTACACAACTTATTTATATTTTTCACTTCACATATGATAAAAAAATAAAAAGTCTGGGAAGTCTTTGTTTGGAACACTACAATGATAGCCAAAAGGTTCCATAAGCCCACGTGATTTTTTGAGAAGCAGAAAAGGTATGGATGAATAAGGAATCTCATAGAAAGTTATATTTGTAGTTTGGTTCTGGTTTAGGTATAGGCATACAGATCAAAGGAACTGAAGAGGAAATCCAGAAATAGATAATTTTAAGCTTAATGTGTAAAAAAAGTTCCTTTTCAAATCAATAAGAAAATTACAATTTTTATAAGAAATTCTATTTGATAAAAAAAAGTATGATTTTAGGGAAATAGGTTAATTTGTATAATTATGTCTCCCCTAACACCAGGATACATTTTTCATGGCTCAAAATTTAATTGTAAATTCTGACATGATAACAACACTTGATGACACTATGGAAGACTTTTTAAAAAAATTTCAGCATATGACACAGGGATGGTATAAAAGCCAGAAATCATAGAAAAGGAGATTGGTAAGTTTGATTAAGTTAAAAAAATAAATCTTAAAATCTACCATATGCAATATGAAAATATAAAATATAAATTGGTAAAACATTTTCAAGTTATATCACAAGGTAAATAAATAATGTCTTTAATATATAAAATATTCCTTACAAATTAACATCTAAAAGAGAATTAGCAAATTGGCAAAGGACAATTTAAAAAAAAAAAAAGAGTATAAATGCTTTTTAACCTTGTGAAATGAAGCAACTTTAGCTTGCTAAAGGCTACCAAGGCAATATACCAAAATGGGTAGGCTTTTACAAAGGGGATTTGTTAATTTAAAAGCTTACAGTTCGGAGGCCATGAAAATGTCCAAATCAAGGCATCAGTCTTCTCTAGTTCTTAATGCTTTCCACTTTCTGATTTCTGCACCTGCCTCTCTCAGCTCTTGGGGGCCTCTTTCAGTGCCTCTGCACTCACCTGATTCTAGTCTCTGTTCTCTGGGACCCTCTCTCTCAGCATCTTGGGGTTTTTCTCTCAGGTCCTGTGTGTCTTTGCATTCCCCTCCCTTTGTGTTCATCAGTTTATTAAGTAAAAGGAATAAGACTCATCCTGGGTCATGCCTTACTGAAGTAACCCAGTCAAAGGGTACCATCCACAATAGGTTCATACCCACAGGAATGGACCAGTTTAAAAACATAATTTTCTGGGATCCACAAAAGACTCAAACTATCACAGAAGGTAAACCTCAGTTCTGATAAGAAAAACACAAATTAAATCTTACTGAAATAACAAGCAATTTTATTAGATTACTTAAAGGTCAGAGATGTAATGCTGTGTTTGCTAGAGCATGGAGGAATGAGTATAGCTATTATAAGTAAGAGCAAAAATTGGCGCACATTTATTTATGGGAAAAAATCTGGTAAGATCTATAAAACCTAGAAACACAAATACCTTTTTGCCTGGTGATTTCATTTCTAATGATATACCCTGTAGATATACTTACACATATGATATTATATATTTTTTAAGTTACAAAAAAGATTGGAAAGAATCTAAATATTGGTCTAGTTAAATAAATCATGTTCAGCTATACTATGCACTTTATATAAAGAAAGTGAGGAAACTGCTCATGAATTGATAAAGGCCCACTCATGTGTATGGGTATATGTGTGGGGGGGGATATATGTAAGGAAAAAAAAGTACAGTGCAAAAGAGTGACATAGTAAGCCATACGTTGTAGAAACAAAGGCAGAAAAATTATACATAGGTATTTTTATTTGGATTTATGTAAAATATCTCTAATAGTGTAAAACAAACATCAGTAAAATAATTTTTGCCCATGAAGGGGAACCAAGAAACTGGGGAACAGAGATAAGCAGATGACATTGAATTATTAATGTCATGGTGGTATGATTTGAATTATAAACTCAGTGAACATATTATCTATTCAAAAATATGTAAAGAATTAAAAATCAACTTACATAGTACCAGAACAAAAAGTTTTGAATAGCAAGAAAGCCTGTTTACCCACATGCCATATGAGCTGTTTAAGAATGCAGCCATGTGTTGGCCTATATTGCCCCATCTGCATAGCTGGACAAAATGAGCAAGAAGGAGCCTTCTGAGCCTCTCTGTTCATTTATGAGGCAGGAAACAGCCTGAGAGTCATCTGCAGTTTCAGGCACTAAATAAAATCAGCTTACTCAGAAGGGTTGGACTCTCAATTAGCACAGAGAACAGAGCTAGAATCCTGATTTTTGAGCACTGATTTGTAATACACAGTAAGTACCTCAACTACAAGACAAGAGGGATAAATGAATGTCAGGTTCCAGCAACTAAGATTTACAATTCTCTTTGTGTTCGAGAGCAAACAAAATGGTAGAGTTAGAGAAAAGAGGGTTCCTTTCAGTACTCATCGAAGAAAGGAGGGGGAAATAATATCCCTTTCCCAGTGGACCAAATCTAACAATTGGGATGTAGAGACAAGTAGAAATATTCCCCATCTACCTTGCCCCAAGAATATTTCATTTTGCTATGGAAATGTTTGAGGAAAGTATGAATGCTTTACTTAGTAGATAACGGTGGGTTTTCTGCCTACATATCTGGGATCCCTTCTTAAAACTTATACTAAAGAATTTGTAAAATTCAAACATTATACTAGAGAATTTCTTATATTTAATCCTTCCTGAAACAGGATGGGCTGTTCTAGCATGCAATCTCATGTCTTAAATCAGTCTTAAAAGTATTTTTCTATGATGCTTCTGGTTTATTTACATGGGCCTCTTTTCAGTAAACCATATTATCAACATGTTGGAATTTTATTGTCTATTTTCCTCCAACTCTTCACAGTTTGACATCTTTTTCTTCTTTCCAGGATCTTTCTTAAATTGTTCCTCCAAGTATCTGTCTTGTGTGATGTTTACTATATCTCTAATTCCCTTTGAAAAAGTGTTATTTTGTAAATATTTTTCTTAAACTGCTATTCCCACTGAGCAACTTGAATTTATCAAGTTCTAGAATTACTTCTCCTCTCTTCCTTGTTCATGTACATAATAGAGATTATCTAAGATAGAAATCCCAGCATATCCTGCTCTCTTCTGATTTCCTTCTTAATTGTTTACCTAATTTTCCAATTTACCCAAATTACTTACTAATATCTCATCAGTTTTCATTCATCTTTGCTACCAACTTGCTCTGTGATTTTCACTGGGCTACTGATTTCTAGTCTATGTCTTGATTACCTGATACCTAGTAAAAGGTTGGCCAATTTAATTTTTTTTTAAAGATTTTTTTTTATTTATTTCTCTCCCCTTCCCACCCACCCCCTGCCCTGGTTGTATGTTCTCTGTGTCTATTTGCTGCGTCTTCTTCTTTGTCCGCTTCTGTTGTTGTCAGCGGCAGGGGAATCTGTGTTTCCTTTTGTTGAGTCATTTTGTTGTGTCAGCTCTCCATGTGGGCAGCATCATCCTGAGGCAGGCTGCACTTTCTTTTGCGCTGGGTGGCTCTCCTTATGGGGCACTCTCCTTTTGCGTGTGGGGCTCCCCGACGTGGGGGACACCCCTGCGTTAGCACAGAACTTGCACACATCAGCACTGTGCCTGGGCTAGCTCCACACGGGTCAGGGAGGTCCGGAGTTTGAACCGCGGACCTCCCATGTGGTAGATGGACGCCCTAACCACTGGGCCAAGTCCACTTCCCCCAATTTAATATTGATCTCACCTCTTACTACTGATGTTGGCTAGCACTCCTCTAATCCTGACTTCTTTCTTAATTATTAGGATGTTAAAATTCCTATTTTTCCTATTCCCATCCATACTTGTACTAGTTTTCTACTGCTGCATAACAAAGTACCATAAATTTAGCAGCTTAAAACAGCATACATATAATATCTCCATTCCATTGGTCAGAATCCGTGCACAGCTTAACTATATCCTCTGTTCAGGGTCTCGCAAAGCTGCAGTGAAGTTGTCAAACATGGCTGTGGTCTCATTTGAGGCTAGAGATCTTCATCTAAACTCAGTTGGTTGTTGGAAAAATTAATTTCCTTGCAATTATAGAGGCTTGTTTCTTCCATGGTGGCAGGAGAACCACTCATTGACCTCAAGGAGAGCCCCGTTCCCTTTTAACTAGTTGGCCTGATGAGGTAGGCCCACTCAGGAAAATCTCTGTCTATTTGCACAAAGTCAACTCCTTAGTGACCTTAATTTCATCTGAAAAATCTCTTCATCTTTGCCATGTAATATAAATTAATCATGAGTACAATATCCTTCATATTCATAGATTCAGTCCACAGTCAAGAAGTGATGATTACACAAGGGCTTGAGTCATTTCAGAATTAATCTATAGATTTAATGTAACTCAATGAAATCAAAAGGTTGATTTCAAGATTTATAAGGAAATGCAAAGGATCTAGAATAATCAAAATATATTTGAAAGAAATAAAGTTGAAGGACTTAAATGGCATAATTTCTATATTTACTTTTAAAACAGTAGGATGTTGGCCTAAAAATGATTTATTAGCAAATAAATTAATGAAATAGAATAAGGAGTCCAGAAATATAATCACAAATATATAGTCGGGTAATTTTAACAATGATGCCATAGTAATTAATGGAAAAAGGAAGGTATTTTCAACAAATGGTGCTGAAAAAACTGGAAAAAAAAATTTAACTATTACCTCACCCCACACAGAAAAACATTAATGTAAGATGGACATTGCTAGAAGAAAACAAAGGAGATTATTTTAATGGCCTTGGTGTAGACATTTTTTCTTAGGCAGGAAATAGAAAGCAATAAAACAAATGATAAGAATATAATAAATTGTACTCTATAGAAATTAAAAACTTATTATGATAAAACACTGTTAGGAAATGATGATAAAAGTCTTGGAAAAATTATTCATAATACACATATGTGACAAAAGATTTGCATCTGTAGTATATAAACAACTCTAATAATCAATAAGAGAACAAACAACCCAATAATCTGGACATAAAACAGATACTTCACCAAAAAAGACATACTTATTGCCTAAGTTCAAAAAAGTTGATGAACATTATTAATCATCAGAGAAATACAAATTAAAACCATGAATAGATATCAGTGAAAAGCTACTAGACCAATAGTAATTAAAAGGAATTACAGAACTAAAAGTTGATGAAGATATGGAGCTACCAAATCTCACCACACATTGTTGATAAAGTGGTAAAAGCACTTTGAAAATTAGTTTGGCCACCCAGTTTTTATAAATTTAAATCTTCCTTACACTATAACCTAGTAATTCTACTACCAGGTATTTACACTAGAAAAGTGGAAGTATATGTCTCCAAAGGTTTGTGTAAAAATATTTTTTATATTTTTATATTACTCAAATATAATTTGGGTTGGAAACTACTATTGTCAATCAACAGGTAAATTAATATACAAATAGTGGTATATTCATAGAATCAAACACTGCTCAGCACTATTAAAGGAGTGTAGTAATGATATATACAAAACATGGATTAATCTAAAAAACATTATGTTGAACACAAGAAGTCAACACGAAAAATCCATGCTATATAATTCTGTTAATATGATTTTATTTATGACAGTTTAAGAGCAAGCAAAACTAAGTTATAAGTTATAGAAATAATAACCATACTATTATTATGTGAGATAATAAAATCCCTCAATGTATAAACCATGTTGACTTGGGTCTTCATTTCCTTTAGCTAAAAGCAAAATAACTGATACAAGTTAAAAGATATAATGGGTCAAAAAAAATATATTGATTTGAGGCCTGTCTTAGTTTTCCAAAGCTGCTATTAAACAAACAAAGAAACTTCCTTTCTTTGACTTAAATAACTGGGATTTATTGCCTCACAGTTTGGAGGTAAGAAGTCTAAAACTGAGGCTTCGGCAGGCCGTGCCTTTGTCTAACAGTGTAGCATTCTGGTAGTGGCTGCTGGAAACCAATCTCTTTCCTTGTTACATAGAGATTTCTCTCTTCCTATCTCATGGATTATACTTCTGTGTCTAAATTTCCTTTGTTTATATGAACTCCAGTCATACCAGAATATGGCCAAGTCTGGTTCAGTGTGGCCTTAACATGTTCAAGGATCCTTTTAACAAACGAGTTCACACCCATAGGACTGGCAGTTGGGAGTTAGGAGTTGAACATGTCCCTTTCAGAGATATAATTCAATCTACCATAGGCTTCCAGAAAAGATATATCTATCACTGCTATCCTAAACATAAAGTGAACCACATAAACAAGAAAATTGTAGAATGCGTCAGTTTTCTTTTAAGGACGAGAATTCAGTATGACTTAAGATTCAAGAGCCATGCTATTTTCTTCGGCCTGTATACCAAAAATGAAATTACAAAACATAATAATTCTGATGTCTATTATAATCTAAACTAACATCCCTGAACCATGTTTCTCATGTAGGATACTTGGGGGACTAGAAAGTCAAAATTGAACATTATAGAAATGCTCCAAAATAAATATTTTCTATAGTTTTAGATCATAATGGTTATTATTTTCTGATGCCTGTAACATGGTTAAAAATTCTGGGTTTTGTAAAGAAAGCACCATCTGTTTTCTCTTTATGGTTTCTATGCATATTCAGAATGGTTATTTGAAGACATATTGTATTTGTGAAAAAAAATTAAAAAATAGAATAAATTCTCTGGACAGAGTAAAAGAAGAGATCTTTCTCTTAAAGTGATGGAAAGAGCAAAGTATTGGGATTCAAAGACCTGAGTTTTGAGTCTGTACTCTTGTCTTTTAGGCAGTCAAAATGCATGAGATTGATTTCCTATATTGTAAAATGCAAAGAAAACAAGAACTTAAAACAAAACCAAGAAACAATACTTTAGAACAGTAATGTATTGAACCAATGCTGGGTCCCATATAAGTAGAATTTCAAAGCCTGTTTTGCATTACATTATTGTGTACCTTGATTCAAAATATTGTGACTTTTTTATAGTAAAAAAAAAAAATTATTAAGAGTTAAGTCACTAGAAAGCAGATGATGCCATGATGCCATGTGGCCCAATATTATTCAAAAATGCATATATTGTTTTTGTGTCTTCTAAGAATATTGATACCCCTTGTAAATTTTCCTATGATAATTTTAGGATAGGAATGTGGTGCAGAAAATAAGAATGTCCCCATGTCCATAGGTCTGTGAAAATTTTAAGGACTTGAATTTTTACCCTTCATAAATGCATGCTTATTTATGCAAGGCATACTCCCTTCTTGGGAACTTTGTACTGACTGTTTCCACTTACCACCAAAGAAAATTACAACCATATCCCAACCAGATAAATAACTGTCCACACCCTTCTTTACTCTTTCTTTTTTCTTCTATCCTCAAATTCTACCATCTTACATGATTTATTTTTGTGTACATTATTTTTGTATATTTCTCCTACTAGAATACAAGCTCCTCAAGAGCAGAAAGCTGTACTTGTTTTGTTCCCTGAATTATCCCAGATTCCTAGAATAGTACTTAACACATATTTATTCTCAATAAGTACTTGCTGAATGTTGACTAAAAGAACAAATGAACTACTGTTAAGCAGATATATTACTTAAATGTATTTATGTATTTGCGCATTATATATAAATGATACTATATATCCAAGGAGAAAATATAAGGGTTGTGAGTTTATATTATATAGGTATTATATGTCTAATATATTATCTGTTATGCATTCATAAATGTTTTCCATAATTACTAGGGTTTTGAAAATATATGTTATTTCTTTTGTTGCCATAAATAAAATTTGATCACGTGGTTGCTTATTTTAGATACCCTGTTTTCATGGTCTGCTTCCTTCAGAACGCAGAGTTTTAGTCAGTTTTAAGTGTTAAAGGATTGAGTACAAGATTAGAGTATTGCCATGTGAAATGCTGCACCCTCTGGTTTGTGTGCATCAGATATTCATTGCATAGGTATAGCTTTCAGAGAGACTTGGATGTTCACCATGTGTTGGGTGAGCTTTATAAACAGGTAAGAAAGGGACTAGGGCTAGGTTTGTATCTCAGCTTCAGTACTGGTGACTATCTCAATGACTCAAACACAACCCTTCACCTTTTTAGGCCTCCTCAAGAGCACTTAGCAGACGGCCCAGCATGAACAATGTTCTTTGAATGAATGATTTAATATAGGAATGTTTTGAAGGGTTTTGCTGAAAATGAAGATGGTAAGTGTAGGTGATGATCTCTTCACTTTCCTCAGAGTTTGGGATTCTCTTTTCTCCAAAAACAATTATTTTCTGTTATGAAAACATGTTGTTAAGTTAATGCAATGAGTTTAGAGATTATTACATTGGAAATATTGGACGATCATATTCCTGAAATAAACTGGTTCCAAGTTTTGCTCAAATTCTGTCCAGTTTGGGAGGCAGGATCCAGGATGAGTATAATCATGCTTTGGAAGTAGATCGACCTTGGTCAAAACCCCACCTTATCCTTTACTAAATGTGTGGCCCACTGAGTCATAATTTCCTCATTTGTATGCCTTAATTAATATCTACTTAGAAGGACCATTGTGAGAATTAAGTGATATGGTGTTTATAAAGTACTCTGCCCAAAGTCTGGTACATGGAAGTGCTAAAGAATGTTAGACTCTCTCTTCCCTTTTCCATATCCCTGTTTCATCTTCATAAAACTATTGATTTAGACGTTTGTTGTTTAATGATTCTCATTGAAAATGAGCTATCTCTATTAAAAACCTGAAACATGTTCCTAAATTACCAGAAGCATATTCAGGGTAATTAATTGTAATAAAGCAAGGCTTAATCACTTCTAATAATTACATCCTGGGCTATTTGAAAAACAGAATCATTATACTTCTCTTGGATGCCTTTTTACATAATTGCCCTATTTGTTGCAACTAACACACTCAGATAAAAAGGCATGTCAGTTCATGCATTCATTCAATCTAGTTTATTTCTGATGTACAAGAAACTGGAAGTAATAATAATAGCCATTTTTCTTAAGTATTACAGTACAATATCTAATGCATGGACAATTACCTTCTGATTCTGTCACTATATTTTGACTGAAGAAACTAACTGATGATAATATACTTCATAGTTAGTAGGCCACTTGCACATTCATTGACAGCTTTCTGAATTCCAGTGTAAAATTTTATTTGCCTTGGCATATATCTGACCTGCTGAAGTATAATCTCTAGAAGTAGAGCCTTGTAATCTGTATCCTAGAAATTCTTATGATAAGAGAAGTTTTTACTCACCTCCCTAAATTTTAAAATCTTTATGAATACTTAGCTTTTCATTTGATCAATAGCCTCAGTGCCTTCCTGAAGCACAGTTACTACCTTAGGTGGAATAGGAGCAGGACAATTCTATGCCCTTGAAAATCACAGTTTCACTCTGACTTTTGAGTCATGAACAATAGAGAAAACTTCTTCAGTATACCATAGAGTGATAATTGGAAGAAAGCAATGTCATCTTCGGCATGTATGGGTTTTCTAAGCCCAGGACCTAGAGCAGAAGTGAGCAGCTCCTGTAGTACAGGGGTTCGTGCTTCCAAAATTAATTTAAAATAAAGATAGCATTTATTTTTTACATCTTTTTTAAGCCTTTATGTCTAGGTATAGAAACAAAGGTAATTACATACAAGAGAGTAAAGGTGCTCAAGTCAGGAGCACATTTAGAAAAGAATCAAAATTCCCAAGCTTTGCCTGAACATCCTCTCCTTCTAGAGCGGACCGTCGATGTGGTTAGATTATAAAGTATCAATTATTTTTCTGCTTTCTCATTTTCTTCTCAGGCTTTCCCTTGAAAACAGCTTGTGATTGCTAAGCTCTGACAATATGTGCCACACAGTATGCTTGAAGTGAATCAGGTCCAGGCCTGAAAGAGGAGATTGGATCTGCAGTTGGTATGCTGTTTTTGTTTTGTTGTTGTGTCTCTGTAGTTGGAAGCTTTTCAAAAAGTGGAAGTAATTAAAATTAAGTCACATCTACAATGTTAGAAATTAAATACAATTTCACATTCGTCATGGGCAGAAGGGAAGTTAAAGGCCCAGGACATCTTAATGGAGAAAGTACCACTTAAAGTTTATGAAATACAGAATGAAGAAAGCGAGCAGTATACAGGAGAGTTGGGATCATTTCAAAGTTCTATCTGTCAAAGAAAAGGAGGATAGACAACACTTAAAATAACCTCCAAGATACAGGCTGGACATTGTGAAGATGTGAATGGGCTTTCAGTTGGGTAGAATGTAAGACAGCGCTCATCTTCATTCTTCTGTTGTAAAACTTACATTACTTCTGGATTGCAAAGCTCAGGAGAGTGACTGGTTTTCTTTAATGAGCTCTCCTCTGTCGTGATAGATGTGTAGGTGGAAATTTTTTAATAGTACTGGGTCTGCGTTATAAAGAGCTGCAATGGAACAAGAAACAGAAAACCCTTGGCCTTCCTCATGCAGTCCCTTTCTCTTAATGGCACTGTAGTTACTCACTGCTTTTTCCCTGTCACAAATATTCACAATTACTTCCTCACAAGTATGTCACAATTCATAGTTACCCCATCACAATTAATCATTGAACAAGCTACAGCATGTATATCATAATAGGTAAATGCAGAATACTTCTGTGATACTGGCTCCTTGAGTAGTGTGGTAGGTTGAATTATGTACCCCAATTTACACATGTTCTTAATCTTGATCCATATTTCTATGGGTGTGAACCCATTGCAAATTAGTTAAGTTGTCATTAACTGGATCAGGATAGGTCTTAATGCTTTTATTGGAGTCCTTTATAAGCAGAAGAAATTATGACAGAGAGAGAAAGCCATGGGGAGGAATCAGATACCTCCAGTCTGAGAGAATCTGAAAAAGGATAAAACATCATCATGGAGGGAAACGGACTTGGCCCAGTGGTTAGGGCATCCGTCTACCACATGGGAGGTCCAGGGTTCAAACCCCGGGCCTCCTTGACCCATGTGCAGCTGGCCCATGCGCAGTGCTGATGCGCGCAAGGAGTGCTCTGCCACGCAGGGGTGTCCCCCGCGTAGGGGAGCCCCACGCTCAAGGAGTGCACCCGTAAGGAGAGCCGCCCAGCATGAAAGAAAGTGCAGCCTGCCCAGGAATGGCGCCGCCCACACTTCCTGTGCGGCTGACAACAACAGAAGCGGACAAAGAAACAAGAAGCAGCAAATAGACACAGAGAACAGACAACTGGGGGAGGGGGGGAAATTAAATAAATAAATAAATCTTAAAAAAAAAAAAAAATCATCATGGGACAGGAACTCCATCACCCCAAGGACTTCCAGCCAGCCAGAACACTACTAACCACAAGAGGATGTAAGCTTTCCAGCCTCTGAAACTGTAAGCCAATAGATTTCCATTGTTTAAGCCAACCATTATAGCAGCCTGGAAAACTAAGACAGCTACTACTACCTCTAGGCAGCCACTGAAGTTTTAGGCTTAACATTCCAAGCACTACCCATGCTGCCTCTGACCCTTTGTTCCCACTTGTAGGCAAAATAATGGCTCTGCAATAATGTGCAAATCTTAATCTGTGCATACTGTGATGTGACATTTTGAGATTATTTTTCTGACTCCCAAAAAGAAAGATTATGTTTGTAAATTACTCTATTCTTCTGGGTGTAATACCCTTTGAATTCAGTTGACGGACCCTTGATTAAATTCCCTGTTAAGATTAGAGCTTTGATACAAATGCATCAGTAATGTGTGGCTCAGGTTTGAGTCCCTGACCCCTTGGTGAGCTGATATAAATGGGCACTCACTCAAAAGTCACAAGCAGACAAACAGAAGAGAGAACTTACGTCATTTTGTTCTGCCATGTGACAGAAGGGAGAAGGATCAAAAAGCTAATTTCCAGGGGAGAGATGGACTATTTACATGATAGCTTACAACTAACCTTGAGAAGAAAGCTGAGACTGATATAGGAAGTTCAGAGGGGAAGGCTGAAACCGCTCACATATCAGCAACCATTTTGCTCTAACATGAGGCAAATGACTTTGATGAGAAAGCAACTTGGAGTTGGACTCTTCAGGACTTGTAACTGTAAGCTTTTACACCAAATAAATACCTTTTATAAGAGTCAAGAGATTTCTGGTATTGTGCATTGGCAGCTGTTTGGCAGACTAATACGTGTAGATACTTTAGGTTATCTAACAAAGAAAAACTAAGGTTGCAGGAGGAAGTAAGGTTGCTGATCAGCTGACCTTATTTGAGAAAGAGAAAGGACAATTACTCTAAATAATCCAAGTGGTTCCATTGTAATCATAACAGTTCTTATAAGTAGAAAAGAGAGTCAGAGGGGTCAGAGTAAAAGATTTAAAGATGCTAAAGTTCTGGACTTGAAAATGAAAGAAGGGTCATGAACCAATGAATGCAGGTGGCCTCTAAAAGATAGAAAAGGCGAGGAAATGGATTCTACCCTCAAAACTCTAAAAGGCATGCAACCCTTCTGATACCTTGATTTTAATCAAGTGAGATCCATTGCAGACCTCCAACCTTCATAATTGAAAGGTAAATTTGTGTTGTTTGAAGCTACAAAGTTGTGGTAATGTTACAAGAGCAATAGAACATGAATGCATTCATTTATTCACTGAACATATTTTTTAAAATAACTTTATTTCAAATTCAAAAAAGTAAAAAAGGCAGCTCAACAAGTTATGGAAACATTACTCCTAAAAAGTTTTTTCCAGGTATCTTTTCCCCATCTAATTCCAACTACTAACTCCATTGTTCCTCTGGTGTTCAGAAAGATACACAGATGAACACAGATTAATTAAATCACATACTCAAGTTCTCCTTATTAATGAAAGAAATGAAAAAGAGAAAAAAATGCTTAGTCATTCATATCTCACAAAACCAAAGCCCATATTTTTTTTACCTTTAGCATTAATAAAGTACCAAATTTACTGTGCTTCAAAAACATTACAATGTTTTTGTTAACAATAGTCTATAAATTTTGTTAATTAAATTTTGCCCATGTAGTGCCACATTGTTAACACCTTGTAGTAGAACATTCCTGTATTTATATTATTAACCACAAACTTTATCCACTGCCAAAATCATTGTTATACATTCCCTATATTATCTTCCAACTGTCCTCCAACTAACATTAATCTCCCTAGACAACTCCTTTCAGCCACAATCACATTAATAAATCAACAGTGTTTGTTACATTCATTATAATATATTACCATCAAGTCCAACCATTACCACATATTTACATTTTAATTTATTAAACATTCTGCATATACCCAGTGTTGTCTCTCCCTTCTCATCCCACTTTCTATCTCCCACCAACCTACACTTCATAGTCCAACTCCATAAGTCTACTCCTTGTATTTAGTTCATATCAGTGAGAAAATACAATATTCATCCTTCTGTGCTTGTCTTATTTCACTCAACATAATGTCCTCAAGTTTCCACCATGTTGTCAGATGCTTCCCCAGTTTTCTTACAACTGAATAATATTCCATCATATGGGTATACCTCATCTTATTTATCCATTCATTGTTTGATAGACACTTAGATTGTTTCCATCTTTCAGCAATTGTGAATAATGCCACTATGAACATTGTTGTGCAAATATCTGTTCATGTCTTTGTTTGAAGTTCTTCCGAATATATTCCTAGTAGCAGGATTGCCAGATCATATGACAGTTCTATATTTGGCTTTCTGAGGAACCAACACATCATCTTCCACAGAGGCTACACCATTTTACTCTCCTACCAACAGTAAAGGAGTGTTTATATTTCTCTATATCCATTCCAGCACTCAAAGTTTCCTGTTTTTCTTTAAAATGGCCATTCTGTATTGTGTGAGATGATATCTCATTGAAGTTTTAATCTGCATTTCCCTAATAGGTAGTGAGGTTGAACATCTTTACATGTGTCTTTTAGCCATTGGTATTTTCACTTAGAAAAATGTCTATTCGATACTTATGCCCAGTTTTTAAATTGGGTTGCATGGTGTTTGTCATTCCACTGTGAAATCACTTTTTATAACATGGAGATCGTTCCCTTATCACATATATGGTTTCCAAAGATGTTTTTCCCATTGACTTGGCTGTCTTTTCACCTTCTTAACAAAATTGTTTGAAATACACAAGTGTTTAATTTTAAGACAGTCCCATTTTATTAGTCTGCCAAAGGGGTGCTGATGCAAAGTATCAGATATCTGTTGGTTTTTATAAAGAGTACTTATTTGCGGTGAAATCTTACAGTTACAAGGTCTTAAAGGTTCAACTCAAGGGTGTTTTCTCACTAAAGTCAGTTGCCACGTGTTGAAGCAAGATGGTTGCTGATCTCTGCAAGGGTTTAGTAGTCTTCCCCTCTGCGTTTCCTCTCTCAGCTGCAGGCTGGCATAGGGTTTGCCTCTCAGGGCTTCCTCTCTCTCCTGGCATAGGGCTTGCTACTTTATTGGTGTTCTATATCTTTTCTTCCAAGGTTTCTGCTGCAAACTATCTGGAGAATCTCTCTCCAGGGCCCCAGGATCAAAAATGACATAGAGTTCTCTCTTCTCATCTGTCTTCTTTAGTGAGGTTCCATTTATACAGGCCCACCAATGTGGTGGGGACTCAACCTGAGTCATGCCTTACTGATGTGGTTGAATCAAATCCCAAATCTTAAGAGGTGATTTGATTAAGGGCCCCTCAACTGAATCCAATATTATCAAAGAATATCACACCCAGAGGAAGAGAATAGATGATCTTTCTCATTTTGGGATTTACAATCTCAAACTGTCACACCCATTTATCCAGTTTTTTCTTATTTCTCGTGTTTTAGATGTAAGGTCCAAGAAGCCACCACCAAACACCAGATCTTAAAGTTGTTTCCCTACAGGAGTCTTGTTAATCTGGTTTTTATAGTTATGTACTTCACACATTTTGAGTTAATTTTTGTATAAGTTGTGAGATAAGGATCCTCTTTCTTTTAGATATGGATATCAGTTCCCAAGCACCATTTGCTGAACTTGTTCTGACCCAACAGCTTGGTTTGACAGTCTTGTTAAAAATAACTTTGCCATAAATTTAAGGATCTATTTATGAACACTCATTCTATTCCATTGGCCAACATAATTATCTTTGTGCCGGTTCCGTGTTGTTTTTACCACTACTGCTAAGTAATATGATTTAAAGTCAGGAAGTGAGAGTCCTTCAACTTTGTTCTTCTTTTTAAAGATATTTATGGCTATTTGGGGACACTTATCCTTTTAGGTAAACTTGATAATTGGCTTTTCCAATTTTTCAAAGAAGTAGATTGGAATTTTTATCGAGATTGCATTAAATCTGTAGATCAATTCGGGAATAATTGACATCTTTATTAATATTTAGTCTTCCAACATTTGAATTTGGAGTATGCTTCCATTTATTTAGATCATCTCTGGTTTCTTTTAGCAATGTGTTCTCGTTTTCTGAATACAGGTCCTTTATATCCTTGCTTAAATTTATTCCTAAATATTTAATTCTTTCAGTCGCTTTTGTAAATGGAATTTTTTTCTGACTTCCTCCTCAATTTGCTCATTAGTAGCATATAGATACACTAATAATTTTTGCATATTAATCTTGTATCCTGCCATTTTGCTAAAATTGTCTATTAGTTCTACAGCTTTGTTGTGGATTTTTCAGCATTTTCTAAGTATAGGATTATACCACACAAGAATAATGAGTTTTACTTCTTCCTTTCCTATTTGGGTGCCTTTTATTTCTTTGTCTTGCCTAATTACTCTAGCTAGAACTTCTAGCAACATACTGAATAACAGTGGAGACAGTGGGCATTAGGCATCCTTGTTTGTTCTTGATGTCAGTAGGAAAGCTTTCAGTCTTTCTCCATTGAGTAAAATGTTAGATTTGGGTTTTTCATTTACGCACTTCATCATATTGAGAATGTTTCCTTATATTTCTATCTTTCAAGGTGTTTTTATCAAGAAAGATTGTTGTATTTTGTCAAATGCCTTTTCTGTATCTGTTGAAATGATCATGTGATTTTTCTTCTTCAATTTGTTAATGCTGCTTATTACAGTGATTGATTTTCATATGTTGAGCAACCCTTGCATACCTGGGATAAAATTTGCTTGAGGAGCAGTGGCCGCAAAGCCCAGCAGAGGAGGCAGGGACCTGAGCATGAGCAGTTGTTGGGTGGGTACCATGTACGATGGCTGGGTTCGCCACCATAGAGGCACTGAATTACAAGATCCAGGTTTCACAACAGTAGGCCGATGATACAGAGTGGAGCGCCTCCAGTGGGAAGCAGAGGAAGAAAGGTGGGCCAGCGATCAGGTTGAGACCGAGGTGGCCTTCTTGAACCTTGGGATTCAGCTGGTTGATGAGGAGCTGGACTGCACTCAGGAGCACCTGGCCACTGCCCTGCAAAGGTGGAGGAAGCAGAGAAAGCTGCTGATAAGAGCAAGAGAGGTATGAAGAATATTGAAATCCAGGCTTTAAAAGATGAAGAAGAGATGGAACTCCATGAAATTCAAATCAAAGAAGCTAAGAACATTGCAGAAGAGGAGAGGCAGGATTGAAGGGGACTTGAACACACTGAGGAACCAGCTGAGCTGGCATAGTCCCGTTGATGAATGAGCAGATCAGACTGATGGACCAGAACCTGAAGTGTCTGAGTTCTGCTGAAGAAAACTACTCTCAAAAAGAAGACAAATATAAAGAAGAGATAAAGATTCTTACTGATAAACTCGAGGAGGCAGAGACCTGTGCTGAATTTGCTGAGAGATTGGTAGCCAAGCCTGAGAAGACAATTGATGATTTGCAAGATAAACTGAAATGCACCGAAGAGAATCACCTCTGTATAGAGAGAATGCTGGACCACACTCTGCTTGATCTGAATAAGATGTACAGGCCCCAGTCCTGCCCTGGCACTGCTCCTTTATTTGACCCTGATCCTGCCTATGGTCAGCATATGGGAAGCTGAGAGCTGATCTTTGACTGGAAGGCTGCTTTCTCCTCTCATAGTATACCCGCCCACTTACCCTGTATCGTTTTTACCAAACTGTCTGGGCCTCTCCCAGAGATTTCAGCTGGGCTAGGGGTTGAGCACTTTCAGAAACAGCATTTAAAGGGATGTGAGCACAATGCATGTGTGTTTAAAAGCATAAAAGCCTTAGGTGATGTATAAATGTTGTAATTATCCCCCTTTATTTATTGTTGTTATAGCAACCATTTGTAAAACACTCCAAGTAATTCCAACAGCAATCTAATCCCTTTCTCACTTTTGAAAGGTAGTTTTTCAGCTTAATACTTAATACTCTTCCATAGAGGAGAGAAAGAAAGATGGGCCTGCCTCACTGAGAGCCAAAAATAACCCAGGGAAAAACTCATTGGTCTATACAAAGCACCAATCAAACCAGAAAAGTGATCCAAGGAGTTAGCCCCCACTCTACCCCCAAACCACCCCCCATCCCCAAAAAATGCTGTTTAGGTTTTTAGCTTTAAGGTATCTTAGGGCATTTTTTTAAAATACATATTTTTACTATCAGAAGTGACCAAATTAATGTGATGAGACTTCCGTCTGATACCAAATCCTTGTCCTGTCCTTTCTCTTCTCTCTTCCCAACAGATAATAGAATGGGTAGTTTACCCCTTATGTTGGGATGACAACTAATTTACTCTCTTCTCTCCTTTTAAAAAGGGAAGAAAAGAAAATTATGTTTTTGCCACTGATTTAGCCATATGAAACCTGTTGTCACCTTTTTTCTGGGTCTGAAGCTGCTGTCTCTAAAAGTGCCATCTCCTGTTTTCGATCAGTCAGTGTTGGAGAAATCTTGAATAGCTTATGAACAAAACTTGTATTATTTTGAAACTTTGCTTCTTTGGGGTTGGGGAGCACTGGCCACCCCATCTGGCTGTAAGTGCTCTCTACAGTCTGGATAGCAGTATGCTGACCTTTCACAGTTCTTTTCTCTACCTAGTTCTTTGTTGGTAAAGTTTCTGTGAGGTGTGTTAGGTGTGCATCCTACAGCTTACTGGCTTAAATTGTACTCTACTTTGGTTTGTCTCTTTTGGGGACCAAGTGGGAGAAAGAGAAACCAATAATGCAACTGTTTTCATACTGAAAATTGACAAATGTTTTTTTTGAAATAAAGGACCCAGCACCACCAAAAAAAAAAAAAAAAAGCTCACTCAAGAATGATGTATAATTTTTTAATGTGTTCCTGGATGCAGTTAGCAAATATTTTCTTGAGGGTTTTTGCATCTATATTCATTAAAGATATTGGCTGTAATTTTCTTTTTTGGGGGGAAGATATTTTTTGGCTTTGGTATTAGGGCAATGTTAGTTTCATAGAAGGAATCTGGTACCTTTCCTTCCTGTTCAATTTTTCTTTTTGAGATCCATAAATAACTTCAAACTGTCACACTGTTTTAGTGTGAAAAACATTTTCTTTTCTGGATAGTAATCATTTGTACTAAATATGGTCCTTCCCGAGCTAATAGACCCATTAACAGATTATAGATCCTGATGTAAAGCTGTTGTTTGTCCGGCTGGGACACTATTTGGAACTCTTCTAATACTGTCTTCAGTCTACAGCTCTACAGGGATTAGTGCTTCTGTACTCGGATTTTGTAAGGGCTTCCTGTTGAATCTCAGATCCATTGGCAGCTCCATTATCACTGGCAGTACCATTTTGGACTGTCTCAGGCTGTTTAAGTTTATTTGTTTATTTGTACATAATTACTGGTCTATTAGCACCCTTCCCATTTTATATATATTTCAAGATGTTGTAGGATTCTAAGTAGGCATTTAACAGGTAGTATCATGAGTCCACTAAGTCCTGAGAAGCAAGCCAAATGAGCAACTTCCCAAACAGCAGTAAATGTGGCTGGGCTGTCTTGGTTGTCTGAAGAGAATTGATATACCTTGACTGCTTGGAATCCAAACCTCCTTCTGACAGCACTGGCAGCAGATAGGAGCAAAGATTTCTGATGATCATGTTTAACTGTGGCTTAGAACACAGTGCACCCCTTCTCCTATCCAACGGAGAATCAGAGTATAGAGTTCTCTGTTCTATTCAATTAAATTAATTTCTCCTATGAACTTTAAAATATGGAACAGAACCTTAAGGGAAAAATTCTTCAAGAAAATATTATAGCTGAGAAGAAAAATGTAATTGAGAAATTTTGTATTTTGAGTACCTTCTACTTTTTAAAAAAATGACTTCCCTTCCACAATCATTTGTTTTAGATGCTTCAAGTATCTCGTTCTCATCAGGGGCAAGCTTAAAAGGACCTAAAACTTTTATTCAACCTAGAGGTATATAGACCTATCTTCATTCTTTTAAAGGAATCATCACAAAACAAAACAAAACAAAATCTGACCCATTCAGAGAAATGAATAATAGAATCTGAGGGGTTGGGAAAGTGGGAATTGTTTTGGGGATAAAGTACACATCACACAGGATATATTGCAAAATTCCAGGAGGCACCAAGAACATTTTATTCTATAAAAATGTAACTCCCTTGAGTTTTGCTATGGAAGCATGTTTTGCTAAGGAAGAGGCAGAAACTTTAAATGCTGTGCAAAGGCAACTTTATTTAATGAAACGAGTTTGTGGTTATATCAAATGATTATAATGATTTAGCAATCACAGAAAAGAAGAGTAATCAATTAAATGAAATGGAAAGAATGAAAGTATATACAACCACTCACCAAATGGGGGAAATACAACATCTGCTCTCTCACGAGGCTGGGAAGTCCCTTTTGACAGCTGGCCAGAGTCCCGACTGGAAAAACAGTTCCAAGCAGAGCATCCCCTCCTAGGTGAGACTTCTACTGGCAGTTTTGGGACTATCTCCTTTTAAGGGGTTCCTAACCTCAGAACACCAATGAGTCTTGCAACTCATGAGGAATGACCTCACTGAAAGCAACCAAATCCATCTGGCAGGGGTGGCCTTCCTTCTGTAGGAGAGATGCAGTATCTCAAGGGGCCTTTTGTTCTATTCTGTTTATGGTACACTAAGCAGGAACATGAAGGTTTCAGTTCACATCAGCTTGAACTTGATGTTAACATTACTGGGGATGCAAATAGGACTTACAAATATCAAATCTGATAACTTGTTCCTTCTATGCATTTGTTTTTAGTTAATAAATGGTAGGCCTGCCTGCATAGCAGCATTACAATATTCCAAAGGACAAAGGACAAATTAATCATTCACAATTTGAGGCTGAAAGAGCAGAGACTATTGATTAGGAAGCTTATTATTCACAATTCTTAATAATAATTTTCTTATAGTACATCAAAGCATCAGCCCATAAAATATAATTTGAATGGTGCCCTCTCGAATTGTGCAATATATTACTATGCTTGTAATTCCTTAATCTAGTCCATTTAAGTAATTGCCTGTTCATGAACAATTTTCCATTCAAAAACATTCATTGAGAACCTATATGTTCCAGGTACTATAGTAGATGTGTGAGATACCACAAAATAAAAGAAAACAAAATTTAGGCTTCCTCCTAGATATCCCTCAAGTTGAAAGGATAGTTTCTTGTAGTTATTTTGACTTTTTTGCATTAAAGATCATGAAAATATCAGATAAATCACCCTGAACTGGAAGTGTGGTATTTAGCCCAAAAGACCATATTATACCTGTGCTTTCCCAGGCTCGTGGGGCTTTTTTTTTTTTTTTAGTGGACTCCTGCCTTAATGAAATAACAATCAATCATGGGTACTAAGAGAATACATTGAAATGCTTGACTGCGCATGTTTTTCACATTATCTAGTATCTAATCTTTCCATTATTCAGTCAAAACCCTCAATGACCTAATGAGGATTACATTTGACACAGTATAAATTTAAAAATAAGAAGGTGTTAATGTTCAAATATTGACCTATAATAGGTCCTTGAGGTTTATTTCTGATACAGGATTTCTGAGAGACATCTGTTTTGATCAAATGGGAGACATAAATTTTGTAAATTAAAAAACAAAACAAACAAACACAAGTCTCTAAAAGAACAAGTCATAAAGATTATCCATAAACAATAAACTTAAAAAGAATAGTTAGAAGCAAGCAGATGTAGCTCAAGTGGTTTAGAACCTGCTTCCCATGTACAAGGCCCCAGGTTCAACCCCCAGTACCTAAAAACAAACGAAAAAAACAAAAACAACTCTCAATGGGAGCATTGTAGCTCAGTGGTTGAGTGTCTGCTTCCCATATATGAGGTCCTGGATTCAATCCCTACTACCTCCTTAAAAAAAAAAAAAAAAAGAATAGGTAGAGAAAATAAAATTTGTGCAATCTAGAGAGAGAAGACGGTTTCCTTGGGGAAGAGGAGGACAGCATGGGTTATTCATATCTGGAGGAATCCCAAAATGTGGCATCATTAGGATGAAACTGCCCAACTTCTATGGAAATGCCCAGTACCTGCCAAATGCCTACCTCTACTAGGTCAGTATGTAGCTTTACGCATTACTTTCCATCTCACTGGCATCCATGACAGTCATAAAGATTTCCGCGGTCCACTTTTCATTCAGGAAAGTGATACCCCTGTGTGCCTTAACAATTTATTTTATTTTCTAAAAAATTTTTATTATAGAAGTTATGGGTTTGCAGAACAATCATGAATAAAATTCAAGATTCCTGTTACCACTCCACCATCACCTAGCATTGGTGTGGAACATTTGTTACAAATGATGACAGTACATTTTTATAATTGTAAGATTTATCAAAGTCCATGGTTTAACTCAAGCTCACTGTTTGTGTAATATAGTTCCATGGACATATATTTTTTAATTAATTATGTTACTGTGATAGGTTGTTATTTTATGCATCCCAAAAATTGGTTATGGTGGATAAAGGAATGTAAGAACTTGCCACAGGGTAGATAAGCAAGTAAAGAGTTTATTGAGAAATGAGAGAAAGGGAAAGTACAGAGATAAGACATGGGTATGGGCATGCATATGTTGGGGCTGGGGCTGTGACCTTTCCTCCTCTTTCTTCCTCATGTTAAGGAGGAATCTTAACTATTTGCTGTCCTGATTGGGTACTTTTCTGGCTTCCTATTGGGTTTTACTATGGACCACTCAGGCTCACCTATTGGCTTTCTGGGAACCAATGAGGAGGCCTTTCTGTTTGGAGAAATCTGGGGCCCCTTTTTATTTATTTATTTTTTTAGCTCAGGTGTATCAAACAGGGCCTAGTGACCAGGTTCTCGGCAGGCTTCCCTCAGGGGGCTTTCCAGGCAGGGTCTCCTGTGGTCATGTTCTTTGCTGGGTCTCAGCTGTGATGGTTTCAACTTTGTTCTGACCAGCCACTTTCCCTCATTTCCTATATTAACGTACCTCAGTATTCTTTAGCACCTCATTGTAATTAATTGTTTGTATACCAGAGAATGTGTTTGTATTGTCTAAGAATTAGTTAATCTTTAAAGCTGCTTTGGAGGATACTGACATTTTTATTTCTTACTTTAGACTCAAAAACAGTACAAGTCTTAGAATTGGACAAGAATGGCCCCTCCTTGGGCTTCACACTACATAGGACCTTTCATACCACACATACACACAAAAAAAAAACTAACTTTTTTTTTCTTCTTTGTTTTCTTTTAAATGTTACATTAAAAAAAAAATATGAGGTCCCCAAACACCCCCCACTCCTGTGGATCCTGGGATGGTTATGTCCAGTCCCCCTCTACATCAAGAGGGGGCTTAGATTCCACATGGATGATGGATGCAATTCTCCTACTTGCAGTTGTAGGCACTCTTGGCTCCCTGGTATGGTGGTTGACCTTCTTCACCTTCCTGTTAGCTGGTCAGGGTAAGTCCAATAAACCAGAATGTAGGAGTTGCAAGTCTTGCTAAAGTCCTCTGTGAGGATCTGGATTCAGCATTGGCGTAGAAGCCTAAATGTCCATGTTCTGACTAACCCCTCTCAGCTTTGGGCAACTATATATTCCACATTGCTTGACCACTTAGACACAAAATACAAATATGCCCAGATAACAGGAGGTTTGTGACCTATGCCTGTAAATGTTTGAAACTGACGTGACTTGAGCTTGTGGAAAGGATTTGAACAGAGCAAGCGCTTAGGTCAGGAAAAGGACACATTTACTAACATCAACTCTTCCTTTCAGAAAACATTCATCTGTCATATTTATAAAAAGGTATTATTTGCCAGTAGTACCAAGTGTGTCTTCTTGATTTTCTTCCCTTTTAAACTCATGACTTCATCTATACTATCAAGTTAGTGGGGTAATCTCAGATATTGCACAGGAAAACAAAGAACATTTTGCCTTATGACACAGTCAAAATTCTTAAGTTTCTTTATTTGTAGGGCTAGAAAAAACATTCATAAAGTGTAATACCAATGTTTTATGTTAGCATCTAAATGGATATTGAATTGTAGTTTTAGTTTTATAAAACAATTTAATGATTTTAATTAAAATTTAAATCAGAATGAAAATTTCCCAGTATTTAAGCAATTTAAATAAAATTTTCATTTTATTAATTACAATTCATATTCTGTCTATAAATTTTAATAGACAATTTTAAATATGTAGAGAAAATTTGCTTTTTAGATAACATGAAAAATGATAATATTTTTATTTTTGACTTTAATTTTCAGCTTGGATAAAAATATATTAAAATTGCATAGCTTTTAAAAATGACATATTTTTGGTTAATTTTGGCTAATGTTTTATAACACTACTGCCAACAGTCTATAGCCTATATGAAAAAAATCGAATATAATAATGGAATTAAATAGTTGCTGAAATGAGACAGGTAAATTTTTGTGAAATAAATGCATCACCATTTTTTGATTATTTATGATTTGTTTTATTTCTCATCAAAATATTGCTAGCCCATCCACGAAAGAACCATAGCAATTATAGCAATAATTACTACATTTATTAGTCCTTGATATTTTGCAGACTTTCAGTCATTAAAATAAACAATGGATGGAAAATCTCTTACTTAAAAGGTTGAGTTTTATAAGTGAAGTCAGAAAAGACAATGGAATATGAACATGGGAGATATCCTAGGAGGCAGCTTATAAATCTGGAGGCAAACTGGGCTACTATGGGGGCCCCAAAATGCCTCAGACTGGACCTGGGCCCAGATTGGTGGTGGTAACAGTGACATATCAGCAGCAGAAGCAGCAGCCAGCAAGACCACGGAGACAAAAGAAGGGCTCTGCTTGAAGGCAATGCCTGGACCTACAAAGGCAGGCAGGTGTACCCATCTGTCCCCAACACTCATCCCTGTGGTGTCTGCACAAATATTAATTATCTGGCCTGAGTGCCAGGGCAGAATCTTCCCATGCTTAGGCAATAAACTTTGTTAGTAAATGATTACAAAATAAAAGCATGCACATGGGCATTGTAATAAAGCTTAACAGGCAGTTATTAGAGCTTTTCAGAGTTTAGAATATCTGGTTTTAAAAAAAAACTGCTTCAATGTTGCGGCTGGGGTTTGTTTAACCCCGACGCTGACGGGGGGGGGTCTGGAGGGGTCAGGCTAGACCGCAGCGGCGTCTGAGGCTGCGGCAGACAGCCTCAGAGGGGCTCTCAGGTGTGGAGGACGCACGGCAAGGGGAGGAAGAAAGCTGCGGAGACCAGGTCTGTGCGCAAGTCTGGTTTATTGCGGAAGGGGACACAGCTTTATATGGTTAGGGACTGCGTGGAGGGATTTGATATGTGCGGGCGGGTACTGCTTCCTGATAGGTGATTGTAAGCGGTTGCTAGGCAGAGGGCTGGCTGAGAGGTTTGGAATAGGGGAGGGGAAAGGGGGAGTGAGAGCTGGCCGGATGTTGGGCTAGGCGGGAGATAAAAAGGGGGAGGGCAGCGCCGGCCAGCCGTTAGCAGCAAAGGCCTAGTCAGGCGTGGTCACCTTATCTAGGCCCAGTGGGCAGAGGCGGTATCACTTCTTGCCACACCGTTTGCTACTGTGGCAAGCCGGGCGCCCTTCCTCCCACATCTCCCCCTTTGTTTTTATTAAGCTCCTCCGAAAAGCTTGATTTGAGGAGGGAGGGGGACTGTGCCTGTCTTAGGTCGGGATTGCGCCCAGCCAGGCAATGCCCGTGCCACACAGGTGGCCAGTCTTACCCGTCATGGGGAAGCGCGGCAGCAAAAGGCCGTGTCCCTGCCTTAGGTTGACTGGCGGGCTGATCCCATTGCCCATCATTGGCTAACCAGTCCGGCGCCTCGATGGAATGTTGGCGGCTTTAGATAAACAGGGCGGGGGAGGGGAAAGGGTAAGGGTAAGGGGTTAGGATGGGTGGTGAGAAGGGGTAGGGGCAGGGGAGCTGGGGCTTGGGTGCGTTGAGAGGCGGCCGGCCATTTGGGGAGGACGGCAATTAATGGAGACTCCTGGTGCGTCTTCGTCGGTGGTGCGGATTCGCTGGTACCGGACCTGGATGGGCTTACTAAGGATAGAGTTAACTTGATTTTTGACAAGCCGGACAATTCGCCTGATAATCCAGGGTCCTAGGGCTAATAGGAGGACAAGGGTGAGGAGCGGGCCTAGAAAGGGGAGAAAGTAAGAAAGGATTCCATTGGGCAGCCCCCAAGAGAAAGACCATCCGGCTTCATGTTCCTGCTTTCTCTTGCGGAGGCCCTCCCTAACTTGTGCGAGGTTATCTCGAATGAGGCCAGAGTGGTTAGCATAGAAGCAGCATTTTTCTCCTAACGCTGCGCAGAGCCCCCCTCTTTTAGGAGGAGGAGGTCTAGGCCCCTGTGGTTTTGGAGAACGACCTCGGACAGGGAGTTGAGAGATGTTTCAAGGTGGGCCATGGAAGTCTCAAGGCGGGCAATGTCTGCATCGACAGCTTACCTAAGGGTTGAAAAGGAATTATCTTGCAGGCTGAGAGCTGCAGCTCCAGTGGCTGCGCCGGCAAGACCTAGAAGGGTGGCAATTGTGATGGCGGTGAAGACTTCCCGTTTCTGCTCATGCTGCGGGGAGCTGAAGTGCTGCCAGGAGTCAAAGAATTGGTTATCAGTATAAAAGAGAACGCGGGGGGGGGGGGGGGGGGGGGGGGGGGGGGTGGTAATGAGTATGAGCACACAGGTGTCGCTGGTGGAGTTAAGGGTTTGAACATTGAGACATGGAGTGCGGCTGGAGGAAGAACATAGCCATTTGGTATTATTAGGGGGAATTAGGAACTTAGCGGCTGCATTAGGGGTGTGAGTTAGGTTGCAGAGGGACTGCATGGAGGGGAGAACTTTGCCGCCGATTTTTATTATACAGAGTCCAGTCTGGGAAACTGATCGGAGGGTGAGTCCTCTTTTTGTTTGGTTCCAATTGCAAGAGGTACCAGTGGAATCTGGGGAGGCGCGATAGGCGCCGTTGGTAGCTATGGTTTCATAGAAGGGAGCCGCGGCGGAGAAGCAGAGCCAGCAACGTTGTGTAAGGTTGGGCTGGGATAAGTTTAAGGAGATAAATGATGCGTTGAGGAGGGCTACAAGAGGGTTGGGGGGTGGCAGGGTTTGGCGGTGGGGAGGATACCTAGTGATGGAAGGATTTAAGGTGGTAGCGGGAGGAGAAGGAGAAACAGAGGGAGGAGGGGGAGGCCGTGTGTGGGGAGGATTGAGAACTTGATTTGGGCCCACGGGCGGCGGATTGTGTGCGGATTGAATTTTTCTTTATAATGAAAAAGGCACCATAATCATAGCTGCTCATGTAAAGTCGGGCTCCCTAGGTGCGGCCCTGTAGCCAACCTGCACAATGTTGCAAAGCAAAATTCCACAGGCTTAGAAACAGAAATTAAATTTAAAGACCATCACATTGGACAGAAATATGAAGCTTTGGATGAACCAAGTATTAATAAGGAAAACAATTTTGAAATCATTTTTTTCCTTGAAATAAAAGATATGCCACTACAGGTATAAATGGACTTTTTGAATTATATATGCAAATCATGAAGTCATTTTCGGTTTAATCTAGATTTCCCTAAGTTACAGAAATGCTAGAGTTTGAAGAGTTAAATACTTTTAGAAAAGTTGGTCTGTGAGAATCATCAGTTCTAGATATGCTAAAAATTATATTTTAAAGTAATTTACCAGACATGTATCTCAATGTTGTCATAGCCTGTAATATACTCTTAACAGTTTCAGTAAGTTACAATGACACAAAAATCCTTCTTAAAGTTAAAATTATTAAAACTTCTTGGTGACCTTGCATTTGCCAATAGTGACTGAAATTATTTTCAATGTATCTATTGAAAATGAAGTTGCTAAAAATGTAATTTTGATAACTTAATAAATGAATTTGCAGAAAAGGAAGCCAGCAAAATCTTATGAATAGTCAAGATACCACCCTAATCAAGTATTAGTTTACAGCATCATATAAATCATGACACCAAAACTGTATTTTTTAATATGTTCATTTATGCTTTTCCTCCATTATCATCCCTACTGCATGTTATATGCAATAAAATGAATGGAACACCACTTGCTTGTAGTGCTGGCCAATTCGATAGAATCCTGGTTGGGCTTTTTCTACTCCTTGTTTCACTGGCCCTGGCCTTCACTCTGACTCTAGAACAACTTCCAACCAAATTAATCAAATTCAAATCCTTGTATTTTTAAAATAGAAAGCTTTATACTCTACTACTTTTGACAGAATTTTTGTTCTGTTTGTTGAACTGCACAAGGAACCTCATACATTCATTTTGCACTGATCCCCACAATTTATGTAGCCAGACCTATGCAGAAAAATAACTTTGAGGGACAGGTTTGCTCATAAAACCTGGGATCAGGCCTAACTTTACCACACTTGCTGTCAGTTAGACCCTGTGAAGCAGGCTAGATAGGAAATCAATAGACAGATCTAGAACCTGGCAAAAAGTCCACGTAAACATCAATATCCCCGAGATGGCTGCTGGAAGAGCCTCAGGAGATTCTGCCATCCAGAACGAGTTTTCCTCTGGAAGCCAGGAGAAGCCCTGGATATTCTCCAGGGGAGCTTATTATTGGGCCTTCCTGGGGGATGGATTGGTGGAGTAATCGATTAAAACAACAAAACCTGGGATTCCTCCCATGCCATTAGCAAAGGGGTGGAATAATGAATGATTAAAAAGCAAGCAGAGACTGAATCTCTCTTGCACTCTCTTGCCTGTACCCTGTTGCAGTGCCTGTCCTGGTGCGAGTCCGTGTGCATGTTCCTGCCTTCTGCACCCGGCTCCTGCCAATTTTCCCCTGCCATGATTACCACACAAGTAAACCCAGAGACTTATAATCTATAATGGGAAATTGTGGTCTGTAAATCAGCCCTCTTTATCACTTTTCAGTTCCTTCTTCTTTACCTGGGACCCATGATCTTGCTATTTTCTCCCATTTCTCTTATTCTACCCCTTTGCTAATGGCAGGGGAGGAGTTCCAGCTGTTTGCTGTTTGGATCAGTTATCCCACCTATCAATTCCCCAATGAGGACCCAAAGATAAAGTTCTTGGGGAATATCTGGGGCTTCTCCTGGCTTCTAGAAGAAGTCTTTGTTCTGAATGGCAGAATCTAGGGGGTGGGGGTCTTCCAGCAGCCATCTTGGGTGTTATTGATGTCCATGTTATTGATGTCTCTGCCAGGTTCCAGATCCATCTATAGATTTCCTATCTTACAAGCCTACTTCATCATTGCAATATCTTTATGGGCAAGCTATCCCCAGATTGCCACAGTCCTAGGCTGAGTCACACAGGCATAGTCCTAGGGAAGGACTCCCTGTGCTTTAACTACGTACCTGGAAACTCATGGTAAGATATAAGAGAGAAATAAATATTCTTAAAATTGTGGCAAGTTAAAAAAATAACCTTTAATCAAAATAATGGCATAATTTCCTGTTCACATCTAAGATACCAATTTCAATCTTATGAATACAAAAATTTAAAGAGATTTATATTCTCAGGACAACAAAACTCAGTCATCTTGAACTAAAGTAATGCAAATGAAGCTGTTGAACCTGTCATTTGGTGGAGTAAAAGCATCAATGTGTTCAGTCTCTGCATTGTGTGATCTTAGCTCTACATTTGTGATGCAAATGCTTGTAGGCAAAGCACAACTGAAATCAATGATTTTGTTTAGTATTCATGCAACAGATGCCATCTGTACAATATTCTTTGAGATGATGTTTAAAAGAACTATGGAAAGTAATGACGGCTCAGAAATAAAATACACTTGACTGAAAAACAACCCTAAACACCAAAGAAAAGTCCTCTCAAAGCAGCAAAATTATGAAGACACTCAGTTACCCATGTAAGCCTACAAGAAAAGTGACCCACCACTGTTTTATCGTAAAGAACTGATGATTTCAGGGACCACTCCCTAACACTGCACAAGGAATTGACAGTCTTTAAGAGAACAGTCCATATTATTTTCTAGATGGACCAACAAGAACCTGTCATTCTTATTTCTAATGTATTTGTCCATTCCTACTATCACTGAGATTAATACTTTGACATTAAAGATGTATTAGGATTTCTTATTTATGCAAAAATGCAAAGCAAACCAACAAGCAACCAAAACAAAAACAACCTTTTTTTTTTTTTTTTGGCTGCCCAGAATGTTACCAAGCAAAAGCAGGGGCTTCTTTGCCTGACACACTCAAATGACCAATTCCTGAGACACCAGGGTTTCAAAGAGAGAAAGAATTTATCCCTAAATAATAGAAACAATTTCTATTATTTGTAGATGGCCTATCAGACTAAAATCTGTCTCTCCAAGTCTAAGGAGTTTAGGGTTTTTAATAGATTCCCTTTTTAAGGGACGATGGAATGGTTACCATTATAATATCAAGTATAAAAAAGGGTTGGGACTAGTTTAAAATAACATCACAATAGCAAGTATAAACAAGGGTCGAGACAAGTCTAAAGTGATCATCTCAACAGTAAGTATAAAAAAGGGCTGAGACTTCATTCAGTGAGTTTCCATAATTTGGAGTATTAACTTTTGGCTATTCTAAAATATACTAGAAAGTAAAAAATTATGTCTATATAATGATCCAGTAATCATAATCATTTTGCTAATTCCTAATTCTCAGTAATAAGAACACCAACTTTGCTGCTATTTTGGCTTTATTTTATGAAATCATAAAAATGTACAGCTGCAGATCTGTACCTTAAATTCAATATTACGATCACACATATCTTCTATACAGAATTCCCACTGTGACCAAAGAAATACAATAGGTTAACAACTTAATGACTGTATCCTCCAGGATGACAGGGATTCTTCTAGCAAAGATTGCCTTTTAGAGGGGATTGCCTTTTAGAGGGGATCTTCATGAGGCAGAAATAACCCAACATGAGTGTCAACACCATGCTCCATCACTGGATGGGAGCAGGTCAAACAACTGCATGGCCTCAACTTGAATGCCAAAGCAAAGACCTAGGAGCATGTGGAGGCCCACAGTCCACACGCTCTTTGTTGCAGGCTTTCTAGAAGAAAGGAAAGAGTAGTACATAAAACACAGCCAACAAAATAATATTTGACTTCTTATATTAGTTCATTATTACAATTATTTACAAATGACTCTCTACTTATACATTCAACAGATCCCTTCAGTCATTATTTTTCTAAGTCAGAAATAATTTAGCATGTATTTAATTTGCTATGTTCAAGATGAGTCCTGAGCATCATAAATGAGCTATATAGCTTCCTTGGTCAAACTGGATTAATCTTTTGTGCTTTGTTATCCTCTCTTCCCACTGTACTATCTATAACATAATTTTATACCCATCAAATTGATGCTCAAGATTCAGTTGAAGAGCAGGCAGTGCTTCATCAGACTCTCAGAGCAAGTGAGGTCAGCTTTAACTGCACTGCATACTTTCAACTCCATCCCCACCCCTGACAAGGAAGGAAGGTGAATAGAGCTTCATCAGTCTCTCCAGGCAACTGCAGTCAATTTCAGCTGGCATGGCTTTGCCTGCTACCTCTATCTGTGGTTCTATCTTTGCCCCTGGCAGGAGAGAAAGGTGGGCAGAGCTTCATTAGTCTCCACGGGCAACTGCAGTCAGGTTTGGCCCACGTGACTTGGATTACTGCCCATGCTGTGGTTCCATCCCTGCCCCTAGCAGGAAAAAAAGGTGGGGGAATCTTTATAACATTCTGTGGCAACCGGGTAGCCTCAGCCTCCATGGCTTACAGTACCAACCAAAACCTCAGCTCCTACTCTGGCTCTGGCAAGGCAGAAAGGGCAAGAAAAGATGAACAGAAGCTGAAAAAAATCAGATTAAGTAAACATGAGCTGTTATAAAGTTCCAAAATAAGTTGAGCCAAGCATCAGAGAATGATTTTAGAACAAAGCCAATCAACAAGAAAGCCCTAAAGAGAGAAACTGAATGGGAATAAATACATCAAGAAATCAGATGTTAAAAAACCAGCAAAAATTACAAGCTGCACTAAGAAACAGGAAGATATAGCCTAGTCAAAGGAACAAACTAAACCTCCAGATGGCCTTCAGGAATTAAGACAACTAATCACAACTAATTCAGATAAATCTTAACAAATTCAATGAGATGGCTACAGATTAAGCAAATTAAAAAGACACTGGTAAAAGGTAGTTTTTAAATCTTTGTAAATGAATAGAAATGGTGAGAGCACAACATGCTTTTTGTGGCTAGCAGAGCTATTACATGGGTATAACAGTGGTTGAAAGCAAAAATCTAAGGACAGTTGTATTGCTAGAAGTAAAGCTAAGAAATGTAACTTGGAATTGTATAACATAGTGAAACCTCATGGAAAATATGAACATGTGTAATATTGCATATATAAGACTGTTTTTACAAAGTATAAATACAAATAAACTAAAGAGGAGGAAACAGAATAGCAGTTATGTATGGCATGCGAAGCGTAGAGAGATTGAGAGACAATGAGTATTGTTTGCTTGGTTGGTTGGAAGGGTTTTGTCTTTTAGTATTGCTGTTATTGTCTCTGGAATAATGAAGATGCCCTAAGCGTGACTGGAGTGGTGAATGCACAATTAAATAATTGTACGGAATGCCATTGACTGTACACTTTGGATGATTTGTGCTTTATTATTATGTATGAATAAAATTGATTTGTTAAAAAGGTACATTCATACATTTATTATGCAAAAGTATCTTTGTATCTATATAGTAGGAAACAATTAAGGAGCATATAAATAAGGACTGTGTTGTTGGAAAAAAAGGCACTGTGTAGAAACAAAGAAGAATCTGAAAGCATATGCAAAAAAATGGCATATATTATGGGAATGAAAGGCACAATAAATTAAATTAAAAATATGCTGGAGACATACAAAAGCAGATTTGAAGAGGCGGAAGGTAGGATAGGTGAGCTTGAAGACAAGGCCTTGGAAAACAAAACACAGAAGAATAGATAAAGAATAGAATGACAGAGTCTCAGGGAACTGAATAATGACAATAAGCATGCAAACATACATGTTATGGATGTCCCAGAAGGAGAAAAGAAGGGAAAAGGAGAAGGAATATTTGAGGAAATAATGGTAAAAAAGTTTCCCAACTCTTAAGATGGACATAGATATACATGCCCAAGAAGCACAATGCAATCCAATTTGAATAAATCCCTATAGACACTCTGGGATAAAGACTTACCAGAATGCCAAATGCCAAAGATAGAAGAAGAATTCAAAGGGAGTGGATATAGCTTGGTTGGTTGAGTGCCTGCTTCCCATGTAGAAGGTCCCAGGTTCAATCCTTGGTGCCTCCTAAAAAAAAAAATTTAAAAAGAGAATTCTGAAAGCAGCAAGAGAAAGTGATTAATCACATATAAGGGATAGCTAATAAAATTAAGTGCAGATTTCTCATCAGAAACCATGGAGGCAAGAAAAGAGTGGTACAATTTAATTAAGATACTGAAAGAGAAAAACTGCCAGCCAAGAATCTTATATCCGACAAGATTGCCTTTCAAAAATGAGGGTGGGTTTAGAGTATTTACAAATAAACAGAAAATGAGAGAGTTAATATTAAAGGGAGTGTAGCAGCCTGAAAAGAAAAGACAGGAGAGACAGAGCCTTGGAAGAAAGTCTAGAAATGAGTAAAACTAACTAAAAGTGTAAAGAGAGAAGTGGATATAAGATATAACAGATAAAATTCATATGTCAAATGGGTGAAGTACTGCCTTACTCTAATGACATTGAATGTTAATGGATTAAACACCACAATCAAAAGACATAGATTGGTTGAAAGGTTAAAAAAAAAAAGCTACTTTATGTTGTATGTGTTGTCTGTAAGAGACTTGTCTTAGAACGAATGATACCAATAGATTGAAAGTGAAAGTGGACTTGCTCAATGGATAGAGCTTCCACCTCTCATACAGGAGATCCCAAGTTCACTAACCAGGGTCTCCTGGCCCATGTGGTGAGCTGGCCCACATGGAGTGCTGCTATGAGCATGGAGTGCCACCCCACACAGGTGTACCCCCCACATAGGAGTGCCCCCTGCACAGGAATGCCCCTCGTGTAAGGATTATCCCCCATACAGGGAGAGCCACCCCACACAAGCATGCAACCTGTTCAGGAGTTGTGCCACTGATGCAGCAAGATGACACAACAAAAAAGAGACACAGAGAAGAAACAATATAAGATGCAATGAATTAGGGAGCTAAGGTGACACAAGAGAATGATTGCCTCTCTCCCACTCCAGAAGGAATGGGTTCCTGGAGCCACCTAATGAGAATATAACAGACACAGAACGCACAGGGAATGGACCCAGAGAGCAGATAATGGGGGGAGGAGGGGAGAAAAAAAAAAAAGTGAAAGCCTTGAAAGACATTCCACACATGCAGTAGCCAAATAAAAATCTGAAGTAGCTATGATTATATCAGATAAAAGAGACTTCAATAGCAAAGCTGCTATTAGAGACAAAGAAGGGCATTATATACAAATAAAATGAGCAATCCACCAGGAAGAATTAACAATCATAAATATCTATGCACCTAACCAGAGTGCCCAAAATACATGAGGCAAACACTGGCAAAACTGAAGGGAGAAACAGTTGTCTGCACAGTAATAGTTGGAGATTTCAATATAACACTGTCATCATTGGATAAAACATTTGAATGAGATCAGTAGGAAACAGAGACCTTGAATAATATGATAATTGAACTAGACCTATTAGACATATATAGAACCTTGCACTCTGCTTTTTGTGGATCTTTTCTCTAGGACAGACCATGGATCACAAACACATCTCAACAAAATTTTAAAAATTGTAAACTATGGAAAGCACTTTCTGTATTCATAAAGGAATGAAGCTGGAAATTAATAACATGTAGAAAAAGGGAAAATTCACAAATATATGGAGAGTAAAAATCATACTTTAAACAGTCATGTGTTAAAGAAGAAGTTGAAAGAGAAATCAGTAAATACTTGAGATAAAGAGATGAATGATAACAATCACGCAACAGATCAAAACTTAAAAGATGCAGTGAAAGGCAGGGCTGAGAGGGAAATTTATTGCCATAACATTATAACCTTTACATTAAAAAAGAAGAAAGAGCTAAAATCAAAGACCTAACGACACAGCTGAAGGAACTAGAAAAAGAACAGAAAGCTATTCCCAAAACAAGCAGAAAGAAATAACATAGATCAGAGTAGTAATAAATGAAATTGAGAACAGAAAAACAAAATTAACAAAACCAAAGTTTGTTTTTCAAGAGCAACAAAATTAGCCAACGCTTAGCTCGAGTGACATAGAGCAAAAGAGAGAAGATTCAAACAAATGAAATCAGAAATGAAAAGGGGATGCCACTAGTAACCCCACAGAAACAATTGTTTGCCAACAAAGTAGACAATGTAGATGAAGTGGACAAATTCCTAGTAAAACACAAACATACACTGACCATAGAAGAAAGAGAAGACCTCTACAAACCAATTACAAGTAAAGAGATTGAATCAGTCATCACAAACCACCCAAAAAATAAAATCCCAGGACCAGATGGCTTCAAAGGTAAGGTCTACCAATCATTCAAAGATTTAATAACAATCTTGCTCAAACTCTTCCAAAGAATTGAAGAGGAGGGAATGTTACCAAACTCACTTTATGAAACCAACATCACAGTTTCTATAAAGTTACCTCAGCCGGATAAAAATATTAATGAAAAATGAAAATTAAAGGTCCATTTACCTAATAAATATAGATGAAAAATCCTCAACAAAATACATGTTAATTGAATCCCACAGCACATTAAAATAATTATTTATCATCATAGGTGAGTTTTATCTCAGCTATGAAAGGGTCGTTAAACACGAGAATATCAATTGGTGAAATCTATTACATTAATGAATTGAAGAAGAAAAGTCACATGATCATATAGACTGATGCAGAAAAGACATGTCACAAAATACAGCGTCTTTTCTTGTTAAAACTTTCTGAAATATAGGAAAAGAAGGAAACTTTCTCAACCTGATAAAGGACATATATGGAAAAAGCCACAGCTAACATTGTAGTCAGTGGTGAAAGACTGAAAGCTTTCCCACTGAGATTGGGAATAAGACAATGATGCCCACTGTCACATCGTTGTTCAATATACTGACAGAATTTCTAGCTAGAGCAATTAGGCAAGCACAAGAAATAAAAAGGCATCCAAATTACAAAGGAAGAAATAACTTCTGCTATTTGCTGATGATATAATCCTATATATAGAAAGTCCTGAAAATTCTACAACAAAATTACTAGAACTAATAAATGAATTCAGTTAACTGGTGGGATATAAGATTAATATGCAAAAATCAATAGTGTTTCTTATGTTACTAATGAACAATATGAAGAAGAAGTCAGGAAGAAAATTCCATTTATAGTAGTGATTAAAACAATCAAATATTTAGGATAAACTTAATCAAGGGAATAAAAGGCCTGAATTCAGAAAACTACAATACATTGTTAAAAGAAATCAAAGATGACCTAAATAAGTGAAAAGATATTCTGAGTTCATGGATTGGAAGACTAAATATATTTAATATGTCAATTCTACCCAAATTGATTTACAGATTCAATGCAATCCCAATAAAAATATCAACAGCCCTTTTTGAAAAAATAGAAAAGGCAATTATCCAATTAACTTGGAAGGGTAAGAGTTTCCAATTAACCAGAGACATCTTAAAAAACAGGAATGTAGTTGGAGATTCTCACTTCCTGAGTTTAAATCATATTACCTAGCTACATTGGTAAAAACATGATGGCACTGGCATAAAGATAGACATACAGACCAATGGATTCAAATTGAGAGTTCAGAAATAGACCCCTATATCTATTGTCAATGATTTTTGACAAGGCTGTCAAGCCCATCCAGTTGGGTTAAAACAGTTTAGCTAACAAATTGTGCTGAGAGAACTGGATATACATATCGAAAAGAAAGAAAAGAAGAGAGGATCCATATCTCATACCTTGTACAAAAATTAACTCAAAATGAATCAAAGACCTAAATATAAAAACTAGAACCATGAAACCATTCTCACAGAAGAAAATTTAGAGAAGCATCTTCAAGATCTACTGTTTGGTGGTAGTTTCTTGGACCATACATCCAAAGCACAGCAACAATAGAAAAAGTTGATAAATGGGACTGCCTCAATATTAAACACTTATGTATTTCAAAAGATTTTGTTAAGAAAGTTAAAAGACAACCAACTCAATGGGAATAAACCATATACCTGATAAGGGATTAACCTCCATGTTATATGTAGAGCTCACACAACAGAATGACAAAATGACAAGCAATTTGATTAAAATATGGACAAGAGTATTCAGATGTTCAACATCACTAGCAGATTAAAATTACAATGAGATATCATGTCACACCATACAAAATAGCCATTTAAAGAAACCTAGAAAACTACAAGTGCTGTAGAGGAGGTAGAAATAGGAAAATTCCTTCACTGTTGGTGGGAGTGTAGAATGGAACAGACTCTATGGAAGATAATTTGGAGTTTCCTCAGGAAGCTAAATATAGAACTGCCTATGATTGGGCAATCCTTCTATTAGGAATATATCCAGAAGAACTGAAAATAGGGTCACAAACTGACATTTGCACACTGGTGTCACAGAGTCATTATTCACAGTTATGAAAAGATGGAAACAACCTAAGTGTCAATTAGCTGATGAACGGATAAACAAAATGTGGTAAATACATACAATGGAATATTACTGCTATAAGAAGAAGTGAAATGGGAGGCATATGGCATAATGGAAAAAACTTGAGGGCATTATAGAGTGAAATAATCCAGACATAAAAGGACAAATATTGTATGGTCTCACGAATATGAATTAAATAAAATGAGTAAATGCATGGGAATTATAACCTAGAGTATAGGTTACTGGGAGATAACAAGAGTGCTGAGATGGGACACTGATGCTTAATATAGGTGGAATTTTTTATTAGGTTCATTGCAAATGTGTGGAAACAAAGTTGATTGTACAAATTATAGTGAGTATTACTGACATTACTGTTTTATAAATGTGTGTGTGGCTGAAAGGAGCAGTCTAGGGACATAAATATCAATTGAAAGAAAGCTAGAGAATAATCTAGAGACTGAATAACTGTGAACTCAGTGATGAAAGAGAATTGTTAATAGTACAAATACAAGAATGTCCTTCTATGAACTAAAACAAAAGCATGTCATTATTGCAAGGTGCTAAGCATACAGTGGTACATGGGAAATATACAATTAATGTAACTTATGGACTGTAGTTGGCAGCAATACCGTAATATTCTTGAATCAATTTCAAAGAGGGTACTATATTAACACTAAGCATCAATATAGGATGGTATGGGATTTTTTTCTTCTGGAGTAAGGAAAATGTTCTAAAATTGATTGAGACAATGACAGCACAACTCTGTGATGAAACTGAGAGCCAGTGAGTGTACACTGGGATTGGTTGTACAAGGCACAAAGCTGTATAAACCAGTGAATCATGTGGTAGATGATGGACTGGGTAAACAGTACAAATATGAGAGCATGCTTTCATGAACTCTGGCAAATGAAGAATGCTAATACATGGTGTTAATAATAGGGTGGTTTATGAAAAAAACACACCAAATGTAAACTGCACCATAATAAGCAATAAAATTTTGATTTCTTTCATATTAACAAATGTTCCACAGCAATGCAAGTTGCTGGTGGTTAGGGTAGATTTGTACAGATCTACATTTTTGCTTAAACTCCTAGTTTTTAAAAAATGACAATATCAACAGGAGAGTTTGAAGACATTGGCAAGTATTTTAGGTACAAGCCAGTGGGTTGGCTTGCATTATATCCAGAATAGACATGCTGGAAATAAAAGGAGTTGACACATTTAAGCATTTTTCTATTTCCAGTCCTATATCTAATAGAAAATGTTATAATGAGTTCACTGTGTTCAGAGTGTAAACTTAAAAACTATAGCCCATATCTGGAGTCTACACTTGTACACTGCCATCATTCCAGTAATTATTTCCCTTTGTTCATGGGAACTTGAATTCCATTTTGCCATTTGAAATCTAATTGCTGTCTAAAAATGTTTCAGTTCAATGACTGCAAATGAACTTCTTATTGCCTTATCTTTCTTATGCATTTACCTTTTAGTTCAATGAGTTAGAGAGAAGAAATACATCCCTTTTAATGTCTTTTAGTGAGCATTGTCTTCATTGGTCAAAGCACATGATTTTAACACATATACAAAATCTGTGTCAGTAGCATCTTAACAATCATAAGCTGGACAACATAGTCATCTATTACTGCAAAAATATTCCTGTGTTATCTACTAGACATTATCATTTTGCTTGGACTTTAGCACCTTTAAACAAACAAAAAAATAGTTTGTCCTTTAGTTACATTAATGTGATTTTTTCCTTAAATAGCATATATACTATGGTTTGACAAGATTCATACATTTTTATGAGAAAATTAAATTCTACAAGTATTCAAAATAAATTATTTTAAAAGCTATTCTTTATTTTTAAGATTTTTATTTTCAAAACCCCCCCTTTATCCCCTTCTGTCATTTCTCCCTCCCAGTCACCTCTAATTCTTTTCCTTTCTCTGCAAATTTGCTATTTCTAGTTATCTCTCATAAGGAATATCATATAATTTTTGTCCATTTGTGTATTGCTTGTTTCACTGAGCATGTTTTCAAGGTTCTTCCATGTTGCAGCATGTCTTATAACTTCACTTTCTCCTATGGCCAAATAATACTCCATTATGCATGTACTGCATTTTGTTTACCCATTAATTTGTTGATGGACATTTAGGTTGTTTCCAGATTTTTGCTATTTTGAATATATATAGGTGTACAATGATCTGTTTGGAATCCTTGTTTTAACATTTCACTCTTTTGAGGAACCACCATACTGCTTTCTACAGTGGCTGCATCATTATATATTCTAACCAATAATGCACCAGAGTTCTAATTTCTCTGCAACCTTTCTGAGACTTGTTATTTTCCAATTTTTTAAATAATTGCCATCCTTGTGCGTGTGAATTGGTCTCTCATTGTGGTTTTGATTTGCATTTCTCTAATGGTTAATGATGTTGAGCATTTGTTTATTATATATCTTCCTTTGAAAAATGCCTATTCAAGGCTTTCGCCCATTTTAATTAGGTTGTTTGTCTTTTAAAACTATTTTCTCCAATTCTGTAGGTTGTCTTTTCACTTTCTTGGAAGGTATTCCCAGATCTATGGGTCTTTGGTCACCCAGGGGTAAGAACTAACAGGCCTGCTGTTGGCTATGTCTGTTAAATCACCTGGAGGCCTGAGGATGGCATTGTACTAAGATGGAAGACTCCATTGAGCACTTTGTCTGGGCTGTGTCTCCCAGGCCTAGTCCAAGAGAATTATACCATCCCTGGATTCCCTGGATTGGGGGAATTTTTTTTCCCTATAAGAGCACATAGGGAGGGAGAATACTCCTGACCAAGATAACACGACAGTCTAGTGGCCAAACGGAGGCCAGCATCTGTGACCTTTGTGTTGCTGCTGTTGCTTTTTGTCTCCCAGACCCAATGGATTAACCCCTATGAGTTGTTTGGGGCACCCTGGAGAGAGAGGTGGCCAAATATGAGATAAGGTGATGGACTTTCCAAATACTTTTTGAGGAATGACCTATAAGGTCAAACAAAACCTAGATGGTGAGGATACTGAAACCCAAATCAGAATTTTTATCAGACTAGAAATTCAAATCATCCTTAAGTACTTTGTTCATCAACAGGGAGAAACAGTGACTGGCTGGTTGCTAAGGCTATTCAACATGAGGCGCGAATTATTAGTAACCCCCCTAGGAGATGAAGCAGTTAGAAGGAATTACCAAAGAATCTAAACCACATAATTATCTCTGGGATCTCCCTGTCCTCCATGCTCAATTTATCCAGGATCATCAGGGTTCTGATATATTTAAAAGGCAAAGGGGCCATTCCATCCAATACCCAGGGCAAAAGGCTGATGGTATAAGGAAAGTTAAGGAACTTCTGCATAAAATAGGAATGATACAGTGAATAAATCATTTTTATGTCCTTGCCAATAAAGATTTTGTTAAAGATTTTTGAAAAGTGACGAAGGACATATCAATTGCTAAGAATCTTTAACATGGGTCTGAGTTGCCACTCTTATGCCCAAAGATAAAAATAAAATGAGGGAATTGTTTGGTGCCACTGAAGATTCTGAGTCCCTCTCCACCAAGGCAGATGCCTGCTGGAAAACAATTAGTGAGGCCTGATAGTTACTTTAGAAGATTGAAATGAAGCAATGGGCATAGCATTTCTTTGAGCATTCAGGCAAAAGACACCCAGAATTTGTATCCAGGTCCGGGGATACACACTGAGTCATAGAAGATTTTCTTGCAGTAGTGGAAAATTTTCTTGCAGGGAGCCCACTCCACCCTAATTACCTAGAAACCTTGTTCAGTCTTATCTGTAGGGCTCATACACTAAAGGAGTGGAGATATTGGCGGGAAGTGAGGGAGACTCACATCAGAATCACAGATTCTGGTTTATCAGGCCTATATGGCCACCCTACAGCCATAGGCCTTTATGGCCACCCTACAGATAGGACCAGCTCCCCTACTCCCATCCTGGAATTTGGAATTATTGGAACAATTCTTAAACAGCTAACCTGAGTGGTGGCTCTTTTGCTCTTACTTTAACCATTATCTAGAAGAGGATCAAATCTCTGGCTCACTTGATGAGCCATGCCAAAAGGAGTCCCTGTAGAATTGCTCCTGCCAATCAAATTGATGAGTGCAGTAATGGCCTGAAACAAGGTACTGTAGGGTCCCAAAATATAATCCAAAATCTCCTAAAAGAGAGAGTCATTATACATGACATTTCCCTATTCAGCCAATTCTTGAATTCTCTAACAATGATGGGCTCTTAATTATCAATTATACCAACCTTAAAGCACAAGTCCTGCCAATCAAAGCCCCTATTCCTAAAACCATCTAATTAATAAAAATATACACAAGAGCATGGACAATTGCTTTGCTATGACTGATTTGGCCAACAAGTTTTACTCAGTGCCAATTCCTAAAGAAAAAAAAAACAAACCCCTAACTGCTATCACTGCTAACAAATGGTCTTTTAAACACTGCTTAAAACTGATGCTATAGAGTGGTGTCTGATTAAGTGGTTACTCTAAAGATAGCCTCTGAGAGGACCTATTCACATTCACACATCATTTACAAAATGAAGCTAGGTAATAATAGCCCATTAAATGCAAGGACCATCAAACTGTCAAATTCCTGGACATCGTCTGGTCCTTGAAGGGCAAACAGAGCCCCATCACCATCAAATATAAGCCCACCTCAGACACTAAGATATTTACATCACCTCTTAGGATTATTCACTTTATACAGGTAAAACATACCATATCTCTCACTTCCACTATAACCTATATACAAAATCACATGTACCTCTGCTACTTTCCAGTGAGGATAGCTCCAACATTGTGCCTTAGAATTAGCATAACACGCCAATTCCCATGCCATGCCCCTTGTTCCTCTGGGAATAGATTTTAAATTCTAGAGACCTTGGCTACCTCCTAATATGGCTTTTGAAGGCTTTGGACTAATTATGGCAAAATCCTGGATACTTCAGGGGCATTTAAAAAATGGAGGTTGTTCAGCCTGTGCAGACAGATTCCCATAATGCCATGGATGAGCGATAATTCCCAGCAGGATCTCAGCACAGCTACTGAAATGGAAATGGTACCTACAGAAGGGGCTAAAAGTGACAAACAAGGCCTTTCCAAGTTATAAAGATGTTTCTTCCCCCATGCTTAGCCCCTTCTCCATGTATCTGGAGACACTAGTAATGATGCCTCCATTGCCCCTCCTCTGACAAAATGGGGAGCCTCTTGGGACCAAATGTCTGACATGGAAAGGGAGTTAGTATATGTCACAATGGCAATGCTATCACTGTATCTAATGCAATGCAATTCGTTAGGTCATAGCATATCACCTAGCTTCAAACACCCCACTTACCCAATATGATTAATTGGGGTCTACACAGTTGGCAGATTTAGAAGTGATCCAGTTAGGTCTCCAGGATACTCTGAGCTGCCAGATGCCTTATGTCCAAATCATCACTGATATTTGGTTGGTGGCCAAAGGGCTGGTGGCAGGGTCAAGTCAATGGAAACTAAATAATTTTCTCATAAGGAAAGGTTTTTGTGGGGGGCTCCACATTTGAAATCAGCTCACAGACTTACCCCTTTCCACACATGCTCCACTTACTACACCAGAGTCACTGGTCAATGACACTGCTGATAATCTACCCATATCAGCAGATCTCTTAGAGACTGCCCACTCAAGCTTCCCAACCTTCCCATGACAACTAGTGGTCTGGGTTTATATCATCTCAGTCTGCAGTGGCTCCTCAGCTCTGGAGTGGGCAAGTACAAACAGATTGTCTCTAGGCCCATCACTGACCCAAACAGTTATGCAAGGTTGTGAGTTGTGCTCCAAAACCAAACATCAGCATCCCATAGATGGGGTCCTGCTCCATGGGGCTAGGTTAATTCCTTTTTCCATTTCCACTTTAATTATATGGAACCACTTCCCATCACTACTGAGGCTACCAGGAAATAGGAATTATAGTTCCTGATGGAATGGTTGGGTCACCTTTAGAAGTGAAGGAAAGCTGTGTCTGGTGAATGACAGTCACATTAAAAAATTATTTACTGGAATGTGAGTGCCTATTACCATTCAATGCACAATACTCAGGCCGCATATACCAGACACAGAACAAACCTTCAGCGAAAGCATTATGCAATATCTCAGAAATGGAGGCACAACACCAAATCTGGCTGTTATTATACAAGGAGCAACCCCAAAAGCCAGTCCTCACTGTCTCGTGTAATGTCAGTGTTCACCCTGGCTCTGGGTTTTAGTATTTTTGCTGACTTAATAGGTCATGGACTTACTTACCAACCCACAAGGCCCCACTGTGCAGGCCAAAGAATGCTCAATCTATATTCAGGTAATCCTAAAATTGTACCTAGGATGGGACAGAGGAGATTGTTGGCTGTCACTTCTCAAACTGTGTCCAGCATTCTACTGAACTTGACTGATGCACAGTTATTCAATCTATAGATCAAATGGGTTCACTGGCACCAATGCGTAAATTATTTTCAACCTGGGCATAACCTAAATAAGAGTCTCATATAGCACCAATGGCCTCACAAGTACAATCAAATTAAACCTGCATAGCCATGTCCTCTACTCCTGACTGCTGGACATACAAGTCTAAGACAGGAGCTTAGACTGCAAAGAGAGCCTACAAAATGTAACACCCAATTTGCACATCAGTGTGAACAAAACATATTCTACCTGTGGAGGGAAGTGCAGGTGGCAGGATGATGAGGCACCAAATATCATTTCTTTTATGCCATCACAATCCACCCTCATTGTGATGAGACACCTCATCATCATTTTTAAGATGACTATGGCCTGAATAGTCAAGATATTTAAATACGTATTTAAAGTGTTCATTATTGGTTTAAGTGGTTGGCCTAAATAAGGATAACACAACCATAATTAAAACTAGTTCTATAACTAGCAATTAGAAGGCCTGACAGAGCCAGTCTCCCCATGTAGCAGGGCTTAGCCATGAGTAAAGCTCCCCATGCAGGCCTTCGTAGGAATTATGCATTTTCACAAAAGTGTTGGAGATATTATGAACAACATGTATCTGTTATTGCATCTTTTCTAAATTGTATGGGACGTACCTGAGTTGTTGAGGTATATGTAACAGGCAAAGTTGCCTTTAGCAAGACCCCCTTCCTTAGCCAGAAGACCAGCTGACAATTGTGGAGAGAATGGTTTACAGTTTTTCAGCCTTCAAGTTACCACATGGGCCCAAGGATCAGGTAATTGCCAATTTCTGCAGAAGAAAAATCCAAGCTGGAATCCCAGTCCTGCAAGCAATGCTGGAAATCCTGTAATCCAAATACTGTGGTGAATTTGACCAGAAGTGAAGTCCTGTCCAGTGATGAGGTCATGGGCTGGGACAATGTTGTTTGAAGCAGCGATCTTTGGGGGCCAAACTGGGAGTGGGTATCTCTCCCAAGTAGCAATCTAAAAAGGATGGGGAATTTCGCCATGGACTTTGAAATACCATTGAGCAGCTCTAGTCATGATATCTCTGTAGATTTTTGTAAAATGGTTGTTTTCACAGCACTCTATGACTTTTAGGGGTTTCTCTAGGATTCACCTAGTGAAGGTTTTGGCTGAGTTCCCACTCAGTCCCCTGCATTGAAGATTCCCTTTGAGTGAGCACCTAAGTTAGCTCTGCCCTGGGTGTAATTACTAATAGCAGGGCCTATACCTCCATATGGTTTGGATAATAAGAGTTGCTTTTGGCTTCTCTGAATGTCCCTTTGCCCTTTCATGGCACATAATTTACTAGCAAGGCTTGTATCTCCATACACAATGGCTGGATGGATGATAAGAAGTTACCATTAGCTTCTCCAAAAGCTCCTTGCTTCTTCTGCCCTTTGTGCCATATAGTTTGAAATTTCTAATCCTCAGTATCCCTGGGAAAACCCTCTCCCTCTTTTCTGTGTTGCAACAAAAGCAAAAGCTTGGAACCCACATCTGTATCTCCCCGAACATCCTCCGCAAACCCTCTCTTGAGCCTAGGTTAGGTAAGACCAGTGGATTCCTCCACTGTCCTTATTCTCCCTCTTTCCACTTTAGGGCTTTTGATCTAACAAAGATGTCTTTTCAAGCATTCTTGAAAGACTGACTGTATTTGTATCCAAGCACCCAAGGAACCTTCACATAACATCCAAAACAGCTCATTGAGAGAATTCAGTTCCTTGCAGTTGCAGGACTGAGGCCCTCAGAAACTAGAGGTTGCCATGTGACACTTTCCATAGGCAACACACACTGTGGAAGCTTGCTTTTCTAAGGTCACTAGTATAGTGTCCTACTCCAGTTTGCTAAGAGAGAGTTATAGATAACATAAGGTGATCAATAGTGTATCATCTAATCACTTTTTCCATATAATATAACGTAATCATAGGAATGATATCCCACTGACATTGCTATATTCTATTTCCTAGAAGCAAGTCATTAGCTCCTACCAGGGAGTGGAGATTATGGGCCCATTTCTAAATTGTGTTTACCACACCTGGTCTACTATCAGAGAGACTATAGCCTGCCAGGGAATCTCTGATGAAGTCTGACCAAACAACAAAGAAATTGTTTCCTTAAAACCCTTGCTTACAGTTAACCTGAGGTTTTCATTTCACACTTACAAATTACTTTCCATATCTTTTTCATTCTGGTTCCTCATATCATTTTTTTGGTGGAGTAAAGATATTGTTATTCCCATTTTTATAAGTGAAGACACTGAGCTTCACAGAGGTTAATCACTGACTAAATTATCATAGGTAATAAGAGGTAGAGCTCAGAGCTAATTTATATTTTCTGATCTTTGTTCTCAATTTGATATCACATATCACAAGTTTAATGGCTTTATAAAGTTTATCTTAATAGGTATTTATTAGGTTACCATAGACACTGTAAGGATCCCTTAGGACCCTTTCATTACTTATATAGGAAGCTCACTACATAATCAATGGTGCCCACAGCAGGCAAATTGGGCTTGATGTCCACACATACACAGAAGCCAAAATATTTTTAACTGACATTTTCAGATGACAGGGATATAATGGGGTCACTGTCATATTCTATTCTATTCTAAAGCAATTATAAGGATTTATCTTGTGGTAACATATTTAAGATACCAATCTAGACATTGCATTGTAGAATTTGTATTATGAGACTGTATTAAGGGTATTTCTAATGAGACCTTAATTTTTGGTATTAATTTATAAGACATAGTCACCGAAGCCATGATAGAAATACCTAAAAACATTACTTAATTTCAAATTTCCCTTAATAACATATGCTAAATTTGTCATGGTGCCTGCCTCATTCTGTTCTGGGTCAATATGCCCCTTATAAATAAGTAATAAAGTAGAAAATTCAGTTGAAAATTAAGGTGTCCTTAAAATACGATCAGGGTATTTAAGGGTACAAATAAATACTAATGCTAAGCAAGCCAAGTATTAGAACTCCAAAGTGCAGTTATGATGATATGAAGATGGCCAGGGGGATAAAGAATCTTTGATATCCTTCTTGGCCTAAAAATCTGTGAGAAAGCTAGACCATTGAGAGTATTGACAAAGGAAAGCAAATCATCATTACTGTTAGTGGGATCGGTGTCCTCATATCTCCTACTCTTATTAAAAGTGAGCTCTGATATTCTGAGCTTTATCTTGAGAACTATCTTAGAAGGTCATGAAACCTCCTTGAACCCTAAACCAATCCTAAATCATTATGTTAATATATTTGAATCAGCCACATAGATGGAAAGAAGCCTGAAGAACAACCAAATCATGGAAAGAAGAAAAAGACACATCCAAGTATTTGACATTTAGTTTTAACTCCTTTTGAAGAAGCAAAGTATAGATTGTGAGACATAATCATAGAGGATTGAAGAAGGCTTTCTCTTCTTTCAACTTTAAAAATTTTGAAGCAATATTATATCAAATGTTAGTTCTGTACAACACTAGAATCAATAGAGGTATTGAAAGGATTTTTTTCCAAAAAGCATGATCTTCTTAAATAAATGTAGGAATGCAGCCTTCAACAGAATAAAGCAAAGTAATTGTTCCAGGTCTTCCCATAAATTTTATAATACTGATGTGAATTTTTAAAACTCTTTATGAAATCAATTTGTTTGGCTATGAAACTATATATTCAAGAAAAATGCTAATGCCTCATCAAACATCAGTCAGTCGTGTCCTCTGGGAAGGAGATGATGGGATAGTGAATGCATTGTATGAGTTTTATGTGAGGGTGGGTGCGTGAAAGTGGTATAAAAAAAAATTATGGTAGTATTTGACAGGTAGAAAGTATAATGAAGATATGTCAGTCTTCACCAAACCACAGGAAGCATTGGGCCAAAAATTACCTCTAGAAGAGTCCCATCTTAGGGAAAAAGGCTCTCCTCTTAGTTCTCCCAGCATGCCCAATACTTGGCTGGAGGCTGCCCAAGAAGACCTTGGACTCTGCATGAAAGCTGAGGCAGATATTGAAGGTTTTAGTAGCTGGATGCTGTCAGCTAACTACATTCTTTGTCACTTAACAGCAAATTCTTTTTGTTAGGAGATCCACATGATGCACCACCATGACTGATACAACTGGTATTTTAAGGAACCCAGTTTGAGCAACTCTGACAATAATATAGTTATATGAATAGGGCTAATCAATCACTGAAGCAAATTTAATTGTGTGCATGTGAGCATGAGCGTGTGCATCCACACGCACCCGTGAGTCTCTTTTTCTCTTATTAAAGCAGAAGCAACAGCTGCCAGCTATTATTCTTGAGATTTGACAGGATATGGAGTATTCTCATTTTTATGTTCTGGTCTGCAGAATGAATATAAAATGATGACCTCCCTTATTCATCTCAGACCTACAAGCATGGTGTTCAGTTTCATAGGCATATATGCTCTTTCTTACTGTATTAGTCAGCCAAAGGTGTGCTGATGCAAAATACCAGAAATCGGTTGGTTTTTATAAAGGGTATTTATTTGGGGTAGAAGCTTACAGTTACCAGGCTGTAGTGTATAAGTTACTTCCCACACCAAAGGCTATTGCCACATGTTGGAGCTAGATGGCTGCCGATGTCGGCAAGGGTTCAGGCTTCCTGAGTTCGTCTCTTCCCAGGTTTGTTTCTCTCCCAGCTCAGCTGCTCACCTTTCTCCATAAGGCCAGGTATAGACTGTCAGGCAAATGACTCATCTCTCTTCTTGGGGCCTCTGCTGTGTCTAATTGAGCCTTCTCTCTGTTCCTCTGTGTGCTTACTTCCTGGGCTCCAGCATTAAAACTCCAAACTCCCTTCTCTGTGGTACGGTTTCTACACCTACTGACATGGCCCAATCAAAGCCTCAATCATTACTGAATCAAATAAAAGCGAAGCCTAGGAATCCATTATAATCTACTATGCCCAGAGGAAAAAACCAGTTTACAAACATAATCCAATATCTATTTTTGGAATTCATACACAATATCAAACTACTACACTAATGGAACAGCAGGTGTTCTACCTTTACTAGAAGGGTAAAACTTATATTTGTTACCTGGGATGGCCCAACCAAATCAGAAACACCATCTACACTGGGATCTTTCTGGAACCCTACCCAAACTCCTGCAGACTTTTAGGTCTGTGCTATGATTACAAATAACAAGACATTCATTACATTCTAGGCTTAGCTCAGGACAAATCTATATCACATTGGTTTCCGAACTGAAGAAGAAGGATGGATTTCTTTTAACTTCATCTTTCCCTTAGTTTTCAAAGTTGTATTTCTAGTGACCTCTAAATCACTCCTGGCTTGGCCCACAGGCCAAATGGAAATACCAACTGTAAATCCTTCTTAAGAGAAATAGACCATATTTTGTGACAGTTTTATAAGAATTTGATTTTGATTTTTTTTCTTTATCTACACACACCCAAGGAAAATAAACAAAGTAATGTACTTTATATTTATTATGCTCTGTACTCTGTATTTATTATGGATATAGCACTCTCTGAACGTCTGTTGTCCTCTTTAATGAAATGGATAGAAAGATGTATTGCTAAGATTGAAAAAATTGGCTGAGATTGGAAAGATCTGATAATCTTTCAAACCTGAAAATTCCAATAAAACTTTATTTATAAAAGCCCAGATTTGGTCTGTAGGTGATAGTTTGCTAACCTTTATTGTAGAGTAACTATATCAAAGTGTGCAATAATAGAAGCCATACACCTAAACTTTCCTGGCTTCTGAAATTTGACCCAGATACTGGCCCATACCATGGCTGTGATCTGACAACATGTAGAGATCACTCTTTAGCTGCTGAAACAAGCCTTTTTATTTGTAGAAAGTACGTATTAGAAGTTCCATAGGAGATCTGAATCATTCAAACATTGATTCCTAATTCACTGCACTGATCTCCACTACCCTGCTCTATCCACTCCTGAGTCAAACAGGAATTGTGTGATACTCCAGTATGTATCCTTGTCTGGTCCATCAGGCAGAGAGGAATGGACATTCATAGAAGGCTGGATACTAAGATGTCTGCCTAATTGAAGTCACTGAGGCATAAAATCAGTTGAACTTCATATTTTATAGTCTGTAACTCTCTGCAGTCTTCTTCACAATTGCAAGTATAAAACCTAGAAAATCATAACATCGATAAACAGCATGGTGATTTGGGACAAATGCAATACATGTTATGTCTTCCATTCATAAAATACAAGAAGACATGGATCTCTCTGTGTAGGTTCACTAGGATAACCAGAATTTAAGGCTCATCATCCCTGTTTCCAGTAAGGGAAATTATATTCTTTATACATAAAAGGATTTGGGACTTTAAATCCTTGTCTGCATAATGCCATTTCCTTACTGCATGATTCATCAGCTTCATTTAATGAAACTTAGATCATATAAAGGTGAGATTTTGCTAAGCAGCTCTGTCCCGAATCACTGTTTTTCCCTTAAATCTCCTCCCCTGAAGTTAAAATACACAAGGCCAAACTTCACTTCAGGTTTACAGTTACTACTTTTTTTCTTGGAAAAAATCCCAGAAATCTTTTCTACAAACACAGTGCACCTTAGAAAAATCTAATAGAAATTCCAAAAAATGCTATTTTCTAAGATTTACAATCCTTCAGTCAAAAGTGCCCATAATGAAAAGTTCTGTCATAGAACTCCAAAGTTATTCATTTAAGAGATTTTATTAATGTATTTATTATTGAAGATAAATCACGAAGGCCATCAATACCATATCTTTGTCTTACATCCAATTTACATATTTCCATCACTGGTGTCAATTTTGTGCATCATGACAAGGGATGCTTTTATTTGAGACTAGAGGTTTAGGTAATTGTGAGTTGGTACAATATTTTTGTTTCTGATATTCATAATAAATTTTATATCCATAATAATTGTAATAATTACTTTTAACAGTTATTATCTTTTGAGATATTTATCTCTAATCCTTATCCAAACCCTGTAAAGAACATTTTTCCCCATTTTATAGTTAAAGATATTGAGAATTCAAGTTGATTTACACAAAGCCACACAGTTAAAAAATGAGAATGTCATGTTTTAATCCTAGAGTTGTTAAGTTTCAGAGTTCTTCTTTTGTATATTTTTGTCCCCCGCCCCACCTTGTACCTTGTCATGCCTGTCTTCCCAGCCAAGGAGAGAAAAGGTGCCTTTTTGAACATGTCTTACCTATTCTTGACTGACTGTCCTCTATCAGCCATCCTGCAGCAAAGGGATGTTCCTGTAAAAAAGAAAAATTGTCCTCATTTATCTCCTCCTCCTCAAAATTCCCATGTCCTTTAGGCTGTGTGCTAAACCATCGATCACTTAAGTTTATATTGTCCTTAAAAGTTCACTGATTACTTCATGTGGTTTCCTTAATTTGATTGTAAATCCTTCAAGGTAGAATAAGTGTTCATTTCGAAACCACAGCAATAAGTACATGTAGGTAAGATGAAATTGCATCTGTATGTGTGTGCTTGAGTAAGAGTTTTTTTAGTACACTTTGAAAAACTACATAGAGATTGCCTACAGAAATAAGTACAAAGTAATTCCCAAAGGGAAAAAAAATCACAGATATTCAAACTAGAAATGATTGCATAGATCAGATAATATGGCAACATTGTAAAACTGCACAAATGTGTATTGTGATATATGAATATAACAAGAGAATTTAGGAATGATACCATTCACACTTACTTTTCCCTGGACTCTTTGGAGTAATGTTTGATACACATATTGATCCTGACTTAGGAATTATGTCCCTGGCTCTGACAAACTACATAGGGAGTTTCCTATATAGCGAGTTTATCTGAGACCTCGTTCATCATAATGCCCCATAAGGAATCTGGAGACCCACAAGTTGTAGAATTATATTGCCTAAGCAGAATACATGGGCACTGCAAGTATTTTTATATGAACAGTCCTTTTATCTTGCCTTATTTTAAGTAAGGAAATTGATCTGAGAAAGCTACAGAACGGGTTTTGACTTTGCTTAACCAATGTTTTTTCACAGAAGTCTTTGAAACATTAAAATTATTTATTTAGAGAGGCTGTGAAATCCATTTCCTCTTGAGAAATCTAAGAGCCAGACATCCCTATCGAGAATATACATGAGAAAAATCTGCCAAAAGACAAAATATTGGATTAGAGTCCTTTCTCCATTGCGTCATAGGATATTTTTTCCTAACAATAAATTGGATAAGCGTGGCATACCTAAATAGCCATTTTTTAAAAACTCGTTTCAATTATTGTAATTCAATTGTATATATTACCTTTATATTCAAAGCCAAGTAACAATGTCATACATTTATGCGTTCCACTTCAAAGGGATTTAATCATCTGCAGATCTTCTTAAATATGTTTTGAAATAAAGTTGAGAAAAAAACCTTCTTTGGGCAATTTGTTTCATTTTAACTGGTCTTAGAAGTGTTCTGCACGGGGAATTTGAATTAATGAAAAACAGACTTTAAAAAAGCCTTAAAAGCAATATATTTACTGATTTGTGACTGTTTTGAACTGTAGCTAGATTGCCGTTGCTATAATGGTATTACACAGCACATCAAATTTAGTAGAAAAAGGGACACTCAAAAGAATCTTAGAAGTAGAATTTGGTTCAAACGTTTATTTTTGCAACCGTGCAAACTTTCCTTTTCTATAACCATTGCAGGAACTCTAGTTTTTCTTACTCAATTAATGTAATCCTTTCACTAGCAAGCAACCAGTGAAGCAAAGCAGCAGGAAAGGATGAAGTGATAAGAAGAAAATTCTGAATTAAAATCCCTAACTTCAAAAAAACCTTGGTTTTGCAATTTATGAGAGCTGATTTAATCTTTTCTGTTAATCATTTCAATTTGAGAAGCTAGCAAAACATGGTTAACAGAAAAGGAAGCCACAGGATCTGGAAAGAGATAGCGAAAGAGAATGTGCTGAACAAAAAATCCTACTGGTTGATATCTTAAGGCCAGAGTCCAAAATCCCTTGTAGAACCCATAGTCATGGTGTATTGGTAGAAACTACACTAGCCAAGAGGAATTATGCTTGGTGGGTCCCTTCTGTTGGCCCATAAAACAACTGTGCCAGTAGTGACTTTACAATTCTGAAGACAAAGGCAAGAAAATTTAAGGAAAGATAAAGCCTAGTGAAATAAATCTTCAGAAGAGAACAGTTGGCTCCAAATCAGTTTATTCATACTACCCCTGCTAAAGCACCACTGCCTAAAAAGAAGACCACATGAGCACTAGTTCCTCTCTTTAAGATGTGAATGGGGGATAAGGAACCAGTACTTTCTGTCAATCTCAGTGTCAACCAGGATCTTTGATACTCTCTTCAAGAGAAAACAGAATCTTTATATTTGAAGGCCATTTGCTTCAATAAATTTATTCTCTTTTTTTGTTGAGAATAATAAGATATAAAATTCTGATCCCCATGACTTTTTGTATGTCTACTTGGATTTCCTAAAGCAAGACAACATACAATAAAATGTTTAAATTGGCCACTACATTCTTAAATCTTTACCTCAATGCAATGCTCATCAAGGTCAAGAAATCACCTCACAAACCACACTCTCACCTATGACTCATCATCACTAACTCAGCTGAGTGGCTGTATTGTCCAACTAAACACTAAACAGAGATATACAATGTGTAACAGACAGGAGGACATACAAATGGGGATGAAAATGAACTAGATATGACTGTACTCTGGTCATTCCAACAACTCATGCTTCTTTCATTCTCAGCCAATAGATTAGGCTGTTGAACATAGGCATAATAATAATAAGAATAACTATCATTTCTTAAGTTTTAACTCTGAACCAGACATTGTGGTATTGCTTCATATAAATGTGAGAAGAAGAAAAAAAGAAAAAGAAAAAGAAACCCAATAAAATGTACATGAAGGAAGGAGTTTTCCAAACTGATGGTTGTTTATATTCACTCACCCATACTCTACCTCCTAACACAAAGATTCAAAGTTTTCCTTGGATTTGACCAGATAATTTCTTTTCCTAAGGAAATGGAGTGAGAACATAAAGCAAGTGTGGACAAACTATTGTCTATGGATTAAATTCAATCCAGGGCCTATTTGTGAATGGCCCACAGAGATAAGGAAGGTTTTTACATGTTCAAAGTGTTACAAAAACAAAAAAATGAAGAATATAAAACAGAGATATTATTCTGCCCACAAAGCCTAAAATATTTATTTTCTGGCACTTCACAAAAAAAGTTTGGCAACCTCTGGGATAAGGCAGCTTGAATTTCCATTGGATTTGAGAACATAGCCAACATCCTAAGAAACCTAAGAAAATCAGGGTCGTTCTTTTCACCCAGACTTTTCTCCTTATTATTCAGAACTCATCTTAAATGTCCAGTTCCACTGATTGTGAAGCAGCTACCCAGCTACTCTCATATCTCAAAGTATCACATGTATTAATTTTCATTTTACTGAGGTAAGAATTTTAATTACACTCCTTGCAAAAAAAAATGCATGTACATAGGAGTGAGTCCCTTGAATTTAGAGGGAGCCTAGCCAAACTCCCATTCTCCAAATTTAATGTAACTGTATTGTGATTTACGCATTGTAGTTATTGGGAGAAGAATTTCATGAAGTCATTCAAATATTTGCTTAAAAATAATGCCTAATATTGCTCTTTCTCATGGGGTAATTGAGGGCATCATAACATCAAAGTGATTATATGTATAGTGTGGAAATAATGTCTTTTTTCCCTATATTAAGAAATAAAAATAATATATCTCAATAGATAATTGACAATTGTAGGTATTTTTAAAGGAGATTGCAATTCATAACCACATGGTTTGCGAGAAAATCGTTTTCACTAGCGACTTGCTTAAAATTGGGATAAAATGAATGTTACCATCTTTTAAGATACTGGGACTGTGGATTGAACCTAGGACCTCATATGTGGGAGGCCAGCACTCAACCACTCAAGCACATCAGCTCCACTGAGTTGGCTTCCTCTTCTGTTTGCTCATTTTCTGATCATTGTTTTTTGCTCATTGTCTGCTCATTGTTTTACGCTGTTGTTTTTGCTCATTGTCTGTTTTTGTTTTCTTTAAGAGGCACTGGGAACCAAATCAAGACCTCCTATGTGGGAGGCAAACACTCAACTGCTTGAGCAACTTCCACTCCCTGCTCATTTGTTTTAGCTTGTTGTCTACTCATTGTTTGCTCATTGTCTGCTCATTGTTTTTGCTTGTTGTCTGTTATTTTTCTTTAGGAGGCCCTGGGAACCAAACCCAGGACCTCCCATGTGGGAGGTGGGCACTCAATTGCTTGAGCCACATTCTCTCCCCTGAACATTACCACCTTTATAGGTCATGAACTAGTCTGACTTTAGTTATCTGATTATAAATGATAAGCAGGTTTAGAGTGTGTTAATCAATTTTTAAAAGAAAACTTGAATTTAATTTAAGGAATATTCTATTCACATTTTTAAAATGTGAAACTAGTAACATTTTTCCAGTAATGACATCTAAAACACCACATTTTTAAGGAGGTACTGTGGATTGAACCCAGGACCTTGTACATGGGAAGCAGGTGCTCAACCACTGACCTATACCTCCTCCCCCATATATGTTCTTTTAAGAATATTTGAATAAAATAAAGTGTTCCTGATTCCCATGGGATTCTTATATAGGTCTTCCTTCATAAATTGATTCACTGTTTCAGGAACCTGAAGGGGTTATAGATAGTAAGTAAGAATAAGTAATACATGTACTCTCTGAGTTAGCCGTCTCCATTACAGTAAAAGCAGAATCTCTTATTTTATACTCTCTGCTATCACCTATAGTACCAGATTGGCTATTCAAATAGGAACGTTCAAAAATGGTCAATGAAAAAGGGTGATTAAATAACATCTCTTTTTAAAGAGTTTGATTCTATCATTCATAACAATGAACTTTGTTTAGGATTTTGTGTTTAAAAGTTAAGAAATATTTTGATTTGTATTTTATTAATTTTATTTTAAAATGCTTTAAATTACGTTGTAACATTTTCAAATTTTACTTGAGGTAATTTCTGATCACTTTTACTATGATTTTTTAAGTCACCTGCTAAATACATAATTTGTAAAACATTCCTGATATGTCATGGCTTTGCTCGTTAACTCTTCAATAATTTTGTCTTTAGCAGTTTTCACTTTGATCAGCCAACACTGAAGTTAAAATGCAACCAAGTGTTTTGATCACTAATACCACAGTAATTAAAAGCTTGGCAAAACACCAAAGATAAGAAGTAATGGGATATTTGTGGGACTAAAAAAATAATACAGAAATATTTTCCTGCCTCTAATTCAAATGATAATATTCTCCTATCTCCTATAGAGAAAAAGAAGTAGCAGTAACACTGGTGTGCTTCAGAGAATTGCCTACTTTTGGCTCCAGATGGCAACAAACTCACAAACACTACAACGCTCCTCTTCCCGTAGAAAAATAACTGGCAAGACAAATCTGTTGGAATAATTTTCAGATTCTTTTCCCCCTGTGGGTTTTACTGTATTGCCTGTTTGGCTAATTCCAAATGCTTGAATGATAAAGGGTCATTTTTTAGGTTTACCACAAAGATAACTAGTGGTAGTATATAGTTAAGAATGTGAACTCAATCAGGTATATCATTAAATCCCAACTATGACATTGACTAGCACTGTAAACTAAAACAAATTACATAATTTTTCCATATTTCAATTTCATCATTAGTAAAATGAGTAAAGTAATAGTTATTACATAAGGCTGAAGTGTGGAAATAAGGACTTCATTCATTCATTGAAAGAGTCCAACACAATAACTGACACATTTAGATTTCTTACTAATGGTATGTGATGTTTATTGTCACTCATGTGGTGAAGGAGGCTTACAGAGCAAGAATCTAGTGGCTCTCAATTTCTGCTTACATAAAATGCCTACATGGGAGGACTTTAATTATTCATCTAGAGTCCAAAAATTATATAGCATATTGCTATTATAAATATAGAAGGATTTTTTCTTAAAGGAGGAGCCAAGATGCTCAATTATTGGGAATCCTTATGTTGTGAATAATGTGAAAAGGCTTCTTGGCAAAAATTTTTTTAAGAAATCAATTTTATTGATCCCTATTAGTAAAGCATAAATCCACCCAAAGTGTGCAATCAATGATCTTCAGTATAATCACATAGTTGTGCATACATCACTTCAATCATTATCAGAGCATTTTCATTATTCAAATAATAATAAAAAACAAAAATCAAAAAAAGAAAATTCATCACCTCTTATTCTCTCTATCCTTCCCCTTCCTTACATACCTGCTATTCTCTTTCCACCTCTCTAGTTTATTTTGTATGTATCTTTTGTAAAAACAGATGTGTGTGCGTATATGCTATACTACCCATATTTGCATTCCACATGATGCTTCACTATGTTGTACAGTCACATGTTATATCTTTCAGCTTTTTTCTAGTAATATACATATTTTAGACTTTCCCTTTCAACCACTGTCATACCCATATAATAGATTTGCTAGTTACAAACTCTATGATGGGCTTTCACCATTTCTATTCATTTCCAAAGATTTACAAGCAATATTTTTACTGATTCTGCACAGATTAACACTTAGCTTTCCATTCTCTACCTTAACTCTAATTATTAACTCCATGAATTTACACAAAATATTTAGTTCATAATAGTGCAATCATACTGTATTTGTCCTTTTGTGTTTGGCTTGCTCCACTTAACATAATGTCCACCAGGTTCATCCAGGTTGTCAAATTCTTCATGACTTCATTTCTTCTTACCGCTGCATAATACCCCATTATGTGTATACACCACAATTTGTTTATCCATTTATTGATTGATGGGCACTCAGGTTATTTCCAACTTTTGGTAGGTGTAAATAACACCACTATAAACATCAGTGTGCAGATGTCTGTTCATGTCACTGCTCTCAGTTCTTCCAGGTATGTACCTAGTAATGGTATTGCCAGGTCAAATGGCAAGTCTATACTCAACTTCCTTAGGAAATGCCAATCCTCCACAGTGGCTGTACCATTCATTCCCACCAACAGTGAATAAGTGTTCCTTTCTTTGCACATTTCCATATCCTCTCCAATGCTTGTAGTTTTCCAAGTTTTTAATAGTGGCAATTCTAATAGGTATGAAATTATATCTCACTGTAGTTTTGATTTGCACTTCCCTAATTGCTAGTGAAGTTGAACAAATTTTCACGTGTTTCTTTGCCATTTGAATTTTTTTTGGAAAATTTTTCAAGTCTTTTTCCCATTTTTTTTCTGAGGTACCAACACTGGGGATTGAACCCAGGATATTGTATGTGGGAAGCCAGTGCTCAACCACTGGGCCATATCAGTTCCCCTAAGTTTTTTTCATCTGTTTGCTTGTTGTTGTTGTTGTTGTTATTTTTAGGATGTTTTGTGAACTGAACCCAGAACCACCCATGTGGCAAACAGGAACTCAACTTCTTGAGCCACATCCACTCCCTTGCTCATTTTTCAATAAGGTAGTTTGTCTTTATATTATTGATTTGAAGTATCTCTTTATGTATCATGGATATTAAATTCAGGATATGTGATTTCCAAATATTTTCTCCCATTGAGTTGGCTGCTTTTCACCCTTTTGACAAAATCCTTTGAGGTGCAAAAGTATTGAATTTTGACTAAGTCCCATTTGTCTATTTTTTCTTTTGTTGCTTGTGCTTTGGGTATAATGTTTAAGACACTATTGCCTAACACAAGGTCTTGAAAATGTTTTCCTAAGTTTTTTTCTAGGACTTTTATGGTTGTCACTTTTATACTTAGGTCCTTGTTCCATTTTGAATTAATTCTTAATATAAGGTGTGAGATAGGGGTCCCCTTTCATCTTTTTGATATGGATATCCAGTTCTCCCGGAGATGTTTGTTGAATAGATTGCTCTGGCCTAGGTAGGAGGGCTTGACATCCTTGTCAAAAATCTCTTGATCATTGATGTGAGGGTCAATTCTGAGTTCTCTGTTCAGTTCCATTGGTCAATCTGTCTGTCTTTATGTCAGTACCATGATGTCTTTACCACTGTAGTTAAGTAATATGCTTTAAAGTCAGGAAGTGAGAGTCCTTCAACATCATTCTTCTTTTTTAAATCTATTTTTGGCTATTCAGGGCCCTTACCCTTCCAAATAAATTTGAAAATTTGTTTTCCCATTTCTGCAAAAAAAAGGGCTGTTGGGATTTTTATTGGAATTGGTTTGAATCTGTAAATCAGTTTGGGTAGAATTGACATCTTAATGATAGTTTGACTTCCTGTTCATGAACATGGAATGTCCTTCCACTTAAGTCTTTAAGTCTTTGTTTTCTTTTGGCAATGTTTTGTAGTTTTCTGAATATAGGTCCTTTATGTCCTTGGTTGCATTTGTTCCTAAATATTCAATTCCTTTAGTTGCTATTATAAATGGGATTTTTTCCTGATTTCCTCCTCAGATTGCTCATCAGTAGTGGATAGAAACACTGTTGAATTTTGTGTATTAATCCTGTATTCTGTCACTTTGCTAAACTCATCTCAGTTCTAGTAGCTTTGTTGTGGACTTCTCAGGGTTTTCTAAATATAAGATCATATCATCAGTGAATGGTGAGAGTTTTCCTTTTTCCTGGTATCTTAATCTGATTTTGGTATTAGGACAATGTTGGCTTCATAGAATGAGTTTGGCAGCATTCTGTCCTGTTCAATTTTTGGATCTTTCATAATATCCAAAGTCCTGGGAAGGACATTATACCTATGTTTGGATTTTTTCTTTCTTACCTTGTATCTGATTTGACTACACTCTTGAATATTTTGGGCAATTCAGACCAAAGCCAGTATAAATTACAATTAAACATTATAGTCAATAAAGGATATAATCTATGGAACATCTAACACAAATATTAACCTATTCTAAATATTGCCAGGAATTATTGTCTTAAGAAAATACAGAAATCAAAAGAAGTTGTCTTCATGATAGTTCATTTATAGGGAAGCCAATGTGGCTCAGTGGTTGAGTGCCAGCTTCCCACATACTAGGTTCTGGGTTCAATCCCTGGTCTCAGGTACCTCAAAAAAAAAAAAAAAAAAAAAAAAAAGCCAAAAAGATAGTTCATTTAGGGGTTGTGTGTATTTGTACATCTGTGATTTATATCCAATGAAAAAGTGAAAATTTGTTTCTCCTTTGAAAAAATAATATTTGTCTTTTATATTAAGATATTAAAGTTTTTAAGATTCAGGTAGCTAAACCTAAAGATTGAGTTCACTAACATAAATTAAAATTTTAAATAATGAAAAACTTGATTTAAAATTCTGTTGAAATCTAGACCTTTTCATTTATTCATTTTATTAGTCAAGTTACACAAATGATGATAAGTGTACACTTTCTTCAAAACTAGAAAACATTTTATAGTAAATGAAAAGCATTTCATTACATGAAAAACATTTAAAATAAAATATACTTTTTAAAATTTAGCTAAATAGAAATAAAGAATATAAACTATGTAAGGAACAACTCCCATAAACTGAGCTAAATATGTACTGAAATGAGCTGAAAAGGACTTCCAGAAAGATGACATCAGATTAGCTAGGCAGGGATCAACTCTCACAAAAACAATGGAGGAAAGCAAAAAGCTTTCCAAGGGAGCTGTTTTGGGGATTTGGGGAGTGCTGAGCATCATCCAGGAGGAAGAGGGACCAAGAGACAAAGTGGCCAAATGAAAACCATGAATTTCTCTCCCCTGTGGCTGGGAATGAGCATATGCTCTATGCTCAAGGCTGATAGCCTCAATAAAGTCCCTGGCTTACTGTAGCCAACTCAGAGGGGGAAAATTGTTCTCCTCCCTGGAAGAGGGATCTGGAGGAGGGCAGAGAGTTGTTTCTCTTTTGTGAGATTGACCAACTGATCCCACTGAATCTCAGTTGTATCCAGCCCAACAAGTGGAGATCACAAGTGACCCATCCATGGGGAAACTGAAGGACAAGTAAGTGTGGAAGAGACACCCAGCAAACTCAGAGAGAGAAACATGTAAGAGGAAGATGAGATATAGCAGGGAAAACAAGGGTGAAAAAATTTAAAAAATAAAGACCCCAACTATTTCAGTGCTAACTTTCCTGAGAGGAAAGAGTGATGGGAGAAGCAGAGAAATTTTCAAAACCCTACCTAACCTGTGGGGTGTGCATAGCTCAGTGGATAAATGCTTGCCTCACGTATATTAGATCCTTGGTTCATTCCCCGGTACTGTTAAAGAGAAGGGATCCAGAGACTAATCCAGTGGGTTGTCAGGCTGGCACCTCACAACAGGGAACTTAGAGACTGAGAATTTTGATAAAAACACTTCAGAATATAGTAATAGAAAGACACTTACGCAAAATGATGAAGGGTATCTTTAAAAAAACCCACAATTATGTCATGTGCAATGGTGAAATGCTAAAGGTTTTCCCTCTAAGATGTGAAACAAGACAAGAATGCCCACTGTCACCACTCTTATTTAGCATTGTGTTACAGTACTTGCTTGACCATTTAGGTAAGAAAAAGAAATAAAAGTCATCTAAATTGGAAAGTAAGAAGTAAAATCTCACTATTTTCAGATTACATGATTCTACACATAGAAAGCCCTGAAAATTCTACAACAAAGCTTCTAGAGCTGATAAATGAGTTCAGTACAGTGGCAGATATAAGATCAACATACAAACTTATTAGCATTTCTGCACATCAATAATGACCAATCTGAGGAGGAAATCCTACTCAGATGGAAAAATTCCATTTACAATAGCAACTAAAAGAATAAAATATTTAGGAATAAACTTAACTAAAAATGTAAATAACTTGTACACAAAAAATTACACTACATATTTAAAGGAAAACAATCAAGACATAAATAAAAGAAAATATTCCACCTGATTAAGGTGTATAATTCACTTGAGGTGTGGTTATGATTAGCAAGTATTTTGTTAAGAATTTTACTAATATTGGGATTGTTCTTTTGTCAGTTTTGAAAGGGGAAGGTTACTTGTGCAGAGCATTGGAGGTGGGGGTATGTGGGATAGGGTGCACCTGAGGCATGCATCTCTGGAAGATGAAAATGTACATCTTGTCATACTGTGTTATCTCAGTGGGTGGAGACCCACACAGTAAACAAGAAAATACTAAACCTTATCCTGCTGAGACCTGCTTTGTTCTCAATTAGAAGGGCAAGAATCTCTCAAGAAATAGTCAGTGCCTAACAAAGGAAAAATGACCAATATATCAAACCCTCAATATTAATGCATTGTAACTATGAATTTATTCTACAAAACTTGAAACTTTGTGGGTACCATAGGTCCCAAGGGGAGGGTGAAGGCAGAATAGAATAGATGGTACATAGGGCATTTTTAGGGCATTGGAATTGTTCAGTTTGATCTTGCAATGACAGATACAGTCCATATTAAATTTTGTCAAAACCTATAAAATTGTATGGTACAAAGTGTAATCCATAATTTAAGCCATTGACCATGGTTAATAGCAATGTTTCAACATTTCTTCACCAATTAAAACAAATATGCCATGCTCATATAAGATATGGAGGAATTACCTATATTTTCTATGTTAATGTTCTGTAACCTAAAGCTTCTTTGAAAATAAAGTGAAAAAAATAAGACACTGGGGGAATATACAAAAGAAATTGTCACTATCCATAAAATATAGCATGTGTAATGGTAATGAAAGACACAATGAAACATTTTTTATTTTTTATTTTAATTTTTAAATTTATTATTTAGTGTTTTTGTATTTTGTATTTTAATTGTTATTTTAACTCTTTTATTATTTTCATTCATTTATATTTTTTTTACTTTGTTTTGGGGAGGTTTGTGATTGCAGAGGGGTAAGGGTTGCAACTGTGGTAGGGGAGAACTACTGGTTCAGGGTGTTGATGATGGGGGGATTTGTAGGGGGAGTTGCACTGGGGAATGCCTTTATGTAATATGAATGTGTTCAAGTGGTCATGGGATGTTGTCTTGGTGGTTGGAGACCTACACAATAACCAAAAGAATATTGAATTCCTTTCCTGGAAAGTCCTGTTACATCCTGTAACAGAGTAGAATGAATCCCCAGAGTACATGGACAGTGTCCAGAAAAGTAAAACATACCAATTTGACAGACCATTTTGTCATTGATGATTGTACTTATGAACCTTGTTCTTGTGAAGTTGAAGCTTAACCTAGCATATATATTGCCTAAGAGCTACCTCCTGAATGCATCCTTGTTGCTCAAATGTGACCTCTTTATAGGCCAAACTGAGAATATAAACTCATTAACTTCCCCTGACATAGGATATGCATCCCAGGGATAAACCTCCCTGGTACCAAGGAATTATTACCAAGCAACAACTAGCAAAGCATTTGGAAAAAGACCTCAACAAAAAGGGAAAATATTAAGTACAAATTATTTTTATTGCTAAGAGATTTAAAGTGAGTCTGGAGGTCATTTCTGAGGTTACGCCTATACATGTATCAGCAGGATCTCATTGACTGCCACAGTAAATATTGCCTCAAACAGCTGGGCTCCTGAGGGCTCTAGAGACATCTAGACATTATAAGTAGGGCAGACAATCTTGGGAATTTGGCACCCTGTCAGTGGGCCTTACCTTGCAATATGTGTTTCCCAGTATAACAAAGTTAGAATTATTTATATTTTCCCTATATGTGGCTCTCTTATTTGAACCTATAATTAGCACTGTCCCAAAGACTTAAATTTTCTGTCTGTTCATATGCTGATTGAGCCCTTAATCTCAGTTGTGTTGCAACACTTAGTCTCCAGTTCATCAGACTGGCCCCAGACAACCAGCAAAATGATAATGAGGAACAATTCCCATACCAGAACACAGAGAGTATTTACAACTGCAGGCAAGACAGTTCCATCCATTTACCCCATGAGATCTAAGCTCATTCTCAATCAGAAACAGAGTTCATGTCACCATCCTAAAATCCTCAGATTGAGGAATGAATAAACTTAAGGCAGGAATGCCACAATGGATTAAAGTAGATATTATTATTCTAACAATGGGAGATATTATATCATTAATTAAAGGCAGTCATCACCAGAGATTCTGAGGAGAGGGAGAGGGAGTAATAGGTATATCATGTGCATTTTTGGGATGCTGGAATTGTTTTGAATAACATTGCAATGATGGATACAGGCCATTAAATATTTTGTGAAAACTTATAAAAATATGCTGTGCAAAGTGTAAACTATAATGTAAATTATTGACCATGGTTATTAGCAGTGCTTCAATATGTGTTCATCAATTGTAACAAATGTACCATACCAAAGAAAAATGTTTTTAATGGGGGAGAGTTTGGAAGGGGGAGAGGGTGAGATATATGGGACTCACCCTATATTTTCAATGTATCTTTTATGGAGTTGAAAACATCTTTAAAAATAAAATATGATAAAAAATGAAAAACAAAATGGGCTGAACAAGTTTGTTATAAATCTCTAAATTTGCATTTTAATTAACACTATTTAAACTGGCAATAATTACCATCTACCCATTAAGGGAAATCTATTTATAGACTTATAGTGACTAAACTCTTTGATTCCTGATGCTTGAATGAAAAAAATTCTGGTTGCCTGGAAAGAATGTTCTATAAGGTCAAAGAGAAGCTGGGTAAGTAGAAGGCCAACTAATATCTCATCATTCTGAACAAAAAGTCACTTATGTTCCAAGTTGTCATTTGTCTAAAACTATGCAAATGGAACATTCATGCAATCATGAGATGTTTCATCACCTGCACTTGACTGAGAATGGGGCAGCATGATAAATAATATTGAAGGACAGAAATAACTTTGGGCATCATTGGTTTGATTATTGGATTTTGAGCTTCCAAAGTGTCCTAGTTCTCCAGCACACAGGAGGATGTCTGTTTAACTTTGCTATAATGTTTAAATATATAGTATTTTAATGATAAAAATCACATATATGAAATTGGAATATATACACAATCCTCTAGAAGGACAGTAAATCCAGTTGCCACTTACTGAGTGTATCTGCCATGCTTGGAACTATGCTAAGCATATTATACACATAATTTCATGGAATCATCACAAACCCCTGTGAGCTCTGATTATTATCATTTATCTAAAGGAGACAGTGAAGTTTGAAAGGTTAAAGAAATTGCTGAATATCACAAAGGTAATAAGTGGTAGAATCCGTATTATTTCCAAGTACATACGTTTATCAACATTTTTTGTCCACAGAGTTTGATTACTGAGTACATCATTTATTTGAAATGCACTAAATGTACTTTGCATTTGAACTTTCAGATAACTTCCATGTTCTCTATCTTATTGAATATCCTTCAGAATCAAATAAGCTTAGGAGAGAAGACATTTTATTCCCATTGTATATAGATGAGAAATACGAGCTCAAAAAATGTATCTATATTGTCCAAATTCATACAATTTTATTGGTGATAGATAAGGGCTGGACTTCAAGCTCATCCTCTAACTTTGAACTCAAAATCAAATGCACCTAATGTTTTTCTTTACCTTTGCTTCATATATGCCCTTGTGCCCTCTATGGTTAGAGAAGAGAACTTCTTCCATCTAAAGGCTGTCCCTGAGATCGAGTTCTCAGATTTCTAGTCAGGAGACTTGGGCTTTCAAGTTCCTTGAACAAATTTGAAAGGGAGTAAATGAGTAAGGGGTTGGGTCTTATCCTAAGCAGATGTTAAGTTTTATCTTACTTTTCTAGGTCTTCTGTAAGAAAGTACCATAAACTGGGTGGTGTGAAAAAACAGAAGTGTATTATCTCACAGTTCTGGAAGTTACAAGTCTGAAATCATGGCATCAGGAGGGCCATGCTTCATCTGAGAGCTGGGGAAGAATCTGCTCCACATTTTTCTCTTGGCTTTTAATATTCCATGTCACTCAGCCTTAATCATCACACAGCATTCTCCCCTCTGTATGCCTGTGTCTACATCCAAATTTCCCTTCTTGTAAGGATACCATTCATATTGGCTTATGGGCCCACCCTACTCCTGTATGACCTTATTTTAACTTAACTGATTCCATTTCCAATGGCCTTAATTCTAAATAAGTTCACACTATGTGATGCTGGGGGGTTAGACCTTCTACATACCATTTTGGGAGACACAATTCAAACCACACTAATGAGAATGTAACTTTTTAACTTCCATGCTCCTTATCTGAATAAATCCTATTCTTCTTTTCCCCAAACTATAACCCAGTTTCTTGTGTATGATCTGAGTTATGTCAAAGACCTATGATGGAAACATAACCAAGAGCCTAAATCGTTGACATTTTCATAGGTGAGAATTCCACAGATTTTTCTTACTTTCAATAGAGCAGTGTTGTTCATTATTGCAAAAATGGTTTAAGCCTTCAAGAATAAATTAAATATAGGATATTTTAAAGGAGTTATATAAAGTAAAACACTGTCTTAATGCCATCTATGAAACGGATTCTTCCTCAGTCTGAGAATTTCTTTATTGGAACCTTCTCTTGCTTGGTAGAAGACAGACACAACTGTGAGAGAAGAGACCTGGTTGTCTTGATCTAAAAGGGTCTTTGAGTAGGTGGTGACTCTGACAGCACCCATTAGCAAGTACCTTGCACTATCTGAATCACCACTATATGCCCAGTTCCTGGCACAAAATCGGAGATTAATAAAAATGTGCTGGTATTTTGAGTGACTGAAGAATAGCAAAGTTTTTGACAATGCTATGACCAGGCAAAAGAATCAACTCCAGCAAGTTCAATCCATTGTTAGGAGGCAGGGCACAGAAGCTTCATGTCCTGGAGCTCACTCAAGAGGTGTTACATACTCATAGGGGCTTCTCTAGACATGGGGAACAAGCACACTCTTATCAGCCAATCCCTCCTTCCTAGCCCATTATTTCCTTCTTGGCCACAATCCTGGGAGGAACTTTATGAAAAAGCAACCCTGGAAGAGGAAGAGAGATGGAAGAGGAAGAATCATGACCGTGGGAACAAACTCTCATGTTTTACTCAGAGGTGTGTATTGAAATAAAGATAGTTAGTTGTAAGGAGGCAGAGGGTTTAAGATCTTTCTCCATTTTATGCTGACTGAACCTGGACTTAATGCCACATTTATAAGAAAGAGTAGTGGGCCTGGATTCTCTCCAGAGAGAAGCAGTCTTGAAAAAGTTTGGATGGGTGGAAGTTTCAGTCCTAATAGATGCAGTCATAGCACAAAAGTTATGCCTAACAAAGAACTAATGAAATCTTGAGAAGCAGATCATAAATTAGTGAAACTGAAAGGAGTTTACAGTGTTACAGAAATATCTACTATTTTACTCCAAATGGGGTAACTTAATATCTTCAGCAAATTGATAACAATAATAATATATAATAGTAATAATAAAAGGAGAAACATTTTTAAATCTTCTTACTATTAATATTTTGATTGTCCAATTGTAGACACACACATAAGAATTGAACTGCCTGTGAAAAACTGAATCATATCAATACTATTAGCAATCAGAGTGCTATATTGTGGCTTTTGCCATAATTAAATACAACTTTATATTTCAGTGACTGGGCATAAATTTCACATATCCTGTATAGAATTTTCCTTATACTTAAAACTGTTTAGACTTAATAACAAAAGTAAATGAATAAAATGTTAAAGTTTAGTTAATTATATTTCAAATTTGTTTAGGAAATGTCAGCAGAAAGTTTTGGTGAATTTTTAAACTCTAAATACATATTTTATTTAAAAACCTGAAATTAAAAGTAAAGGATTAGTTAGTCTCTACCCACCAAGACAGCACCCCATGACCACTTGAACATAGTCATGCACCAAAGAGACATGCCCCAGGTGCACCCCTCCCCACACATACCCCCTCACTGACACCCCACACCAGTGATCCTCCCCTGCCACAGTTGTGATCCTTCTGTGATACAAAATCACCACAAAAACAAAGCCAAAAAATAAACATATAAAAATTATAAGAAAAGTGGGGCAAGATGGTGTCTGAGTGAGTGCACCTTTATCATCTGTCCTGCAAAAACCCGGCTGAGTGGGGACAAAATCCTGCCAGAGTGAGTTGCTTTGGAAACCCACAAAGCAGGAGGTTTCTGAACACCGATCTGGAGAGAGTGTGACAAAAGGAGGGCTGGCTCAAGGTAAAACTGTGGGTTTCTGGCCCTTGTGCCTGAAGCTGGGGGAACTGTGGCAGGGGAGGATCACTGGTGTGGGGTGTCAGCTGCTGATAGTCTCTGCATTCCCTAAACATCGACCATCGCATGGCAGCATTCCCGAGCCCCTTGCTTCTCAAACCTGCAATCCCCAAACCCATTTTCCCTGAACCCCACATTACTGGAACCCCATATTCCCAAATTCCATGTTCCCCAAGCCCGCAATCCCCAAGCCCGGATTCCCTGAACCCAGTGCTCCCACTAGCCTCAGATAAACTCTGAGAGTAGGAGGGTTCTGGTAAGGGGTACAGAGGGGCAGAAAAAGTGCAGGTTTAATTGTCTGGTCCCCCCGTTTTTGAGCTTGGAGGAGCATGCCAGCTGGCTTGGGGAGAGGCTAATAAGAGAGAGGAGAGATGAATCTGCTGAGGCAGCCCAATTTACCTTAATGACATGGGACAGAGAAAATAGGTCTAGGAGAAGGTGGAGTCAGGCAATTAACTAGTCCTTTGCAGCACACCCAAGGGAGGGAGAAGGTAGGACATGCTTGGTAAGCTTCCAATAGCACATTTAGGATTCCCAGCAGGGTGTGAGTGCTCTCTCTCAAAGAGACTGAGAGTCATTATTTTCTGTGATGAGTTGGTTCACCAGGGTCCCATTTGAATCTTGGAGGGGAGCTCTCCCACAAGTTTCCTGCTGCCCTGGGAGAAATGGAAGTGAGGAAAGGAGAAAGGGGTAAGGACAGATTCCTAAGCAGTTTATTCAATTGCAAAGAGAGCTCATTGCTTGAGGGCTCGTCTGGTTTTTTGTTTGTGTGTTTTCTTGTCTTTCCTTGCTCTTTATCCCTTACCACCCTTTTATTTTTTGTTTTTGTTTTTTCTCTTAGGTGCTGCAGGCAGTGTATCTTGTTTGCTGTGCTTCCTCATCCTTGATTTCTTCTTTTCTCTATGTACTGATTTTGGCTACCAATGCTATCCCCTTTCCTTTACATCTTTCTAACTTCCATTTTCTATTGTTGCTTTTACATTATATCTCTCTCTGTTTAGCCCCCAATTTTGCTGGCTTTTTATTTATAACACCTCTATTCTGTTTTCTATCTTTTATTCACTCTTTATGTTACTGTCCTATCTTTTCTCTTTCCCTGTTTGCTATCACACTGGCCTTTTAATTCATACTATATTCTTCTCCATATTCAGTTTCCTATCTCATTGTAGGTACTTCACCTTTTTTTTTTTTAAAGATTTATTTTTTATTTATTTAATTCCCCTCCCCTCCCCCAGTTGTCTGTTTTCTGTGTCTTTTTGCTGTGTCTTGTTTCTTTGTCTGCTTCTGTTGTTGTCAGCGGCACGGGAAGTGTGGGCAGCGCCATTCCTCGGCAGGCTGCTCCCTCCTTCGCGCTGGGCTGCTCTCCTTATGGGTGCACTCCTTGCGCGTGGGGCTCCCCTACGCGGGGGACACCCCTGCATGGCACGGCACTTCCTGCGCGCATCAGCACTGCGCATGGGCCAGCTCCACACGGGTCAAGGAGGCCCGGGGCTTGAACCGTGGGCCTCCCATGTGGTAGACAGACGCCCTAACCACTGGGCCAAAGTCCGCTTCCCGGTACTTCACTTTTTTTATTGTTGTAACTCTACACAGCTTACATGAGTTAAATGTTCATTCTCCTAGGGCTTACATGGTTTTCTGCTAACATTTACTATGAATACTACTGTTATACTTTTCCTTCTCTTATGTCTTTGCTTTCCCTGGCCCTAATCTTTATCCTTCAAGGTAATTTAGACAACAACAAGGAAATAGAATAAGAAGAAAAAAGTGTCAGAGAGACAACTTAATGCACATACAAAATGGCATGGTATTGGCACAAGGATAGACATACTGAAAAATGGAACCAAATTGAGAGTTCTGATATAGATCCTAACATATACAGCCATCTGATATTCAACAAGACCACCAAGCCCACTCAATAGGAGAGAATGGCCTCTTCAAAAATTGGTACTCAGAGAACTGGATAACCATAGGCAAATGAATGAGAGAGAATTACTGTCTCATACCTTATACAAAAATCAACTCAAGGTGGGTCAAAAACCTAAATATAAGAGCCAAGACCATAAAGGCCTTGGAAAAAAATACAGGGAAACATCTATAGGATCTTGTAATAGGAAATGAAATGACTTCGCGAAATTCACACCCAAAGCACAAGCAGCAAAAGAAAAAATAGATAAATGGGACCTCCTCAAAAGACCTCAAGGAAGTTTATTAAGAAAGTGAAAAGACAGCCTACCCAATGGGAGAAAATATTTGGTAACCCTATATCTGATAGGAGACTCATATCCAGCATATATAAAGAGGGAATTTCATAGCCATAAATGCATACATCAAAAAAGAAGAAAGAGCTAAAAATGAAGACCTAACTGCATTCTTGAAGGAATTAGTAAAGAAACAACAATCTAACCCCAAAGGAAGAAGAAAGAAAGAAATAGCAAAGATCAGAGCAGAACTAAATGAAATTGAAAATAAGAAAGCACTAGAAAATACAAACAAAACCAAGAGCTGGTTCTTTGAGAAGATCAATAAAATTAACAAATCTTAGCTAAACTAACAAAGAAAAAAGAGAGAAGATGCAAATACACAAAATAAGAAATGAGAAAGGGATATGATTACTGAACCCACAGAAATAAAGAATATCGTAATATGATACTTTGAAAATTATATGCCAACAAGAAGGACAACATAGAGTAAATGGACAAATTTCTAGAAACACACAAACAGGCTAAACTGATGAAAGAAGAAATTGATGACCTCAGCAAACCAATCACAAGTAAAAAAGATAGAATCAGTCAATAAAAACCTCCCAACTAAGAAGAGCCTTAGGCCAGATGACTTCACAGGTTAATTATACCAAACATTTCTGAAAGAACTAACACCAATCTTGCTTAAACTCTTTTAAAAAATCAAAATAGAAGGAACATTGACTAACTAATTCTTCGATGCCAACACTACCCTAATACCAAAGCCAAACAAAGACACCACAAGAAAGGAAATTTCTCTAATGAATCTAGATGTTAAATCCTCAAAAAAATACTTGATAATCATATTCAACAACTCATCAAATGAATTATACATCATGACCAAGTGGGTTTCATCCCTGGTACACAAGGATGTCAATGTAATACACCACATAAACAGATTGAAGGGAAAAAAAATCACATGACCATATCTGTAGATGCAGAAAAAGCACTTGACAAAATATGGCACCATTTCTTGAAAAAAACACTGCAAAAGATAGGAATAGAAGGAAACTTTCTCAACATGATAAAGGGAATATATAAAAAACACACAACTAACACCATTTACATTGGTAAAATCCTAAAATCTTACCCTCTAAGATCAAGTACAAGACAAGGATGCCCACTATCACCCCCCCTATTTAACATTGTGTTAGAAGTACCTGCTCAAGCCCTGAGGCAAGAACCAGATATAAAAGGCATCCAAATCGGAAAGGAAGAAGTCAAAATTTCACTATTTGCAGATGACATGATCCTATACATAGAAAGCCCTGAGAAATCTACAACAAAGCTTCTAGAACTTATCAATGAGTTCTGAAACATCACAGGCTATAAGTTAAAAAATCAGTACCACTTTTGTACACCAATTATGAGCAATCTGAGGAGGAAATCAATAAACAAATAACATTTACCATAGTAAATAAAAAAATCAAATACCTAGGAATAAATTTAACTAAAGATATAAAAGACTTATATGCAGAAAACTACACTACGCTGTTAAAGAAAATCAAAGAATTAAATAAGTGGAAGGATATTCACTCTTCTTGGACAGGAAGATTAAATATCATTAAGATGTTTATCCTACCCAAACTGATCTACAGATTTAATGCAATCCCAATAAAAATCAACACAACATTTTTTAATGAACTAGAAAAACTGACTATGAAAAATATTTAGAAAGGAAAGAGGTCCCAAATAGCCAAAGACATATTGAAAGAGAAAAATGAAATTGGAGGAATCACACTACCTGACTTTAAAACATACTACAAAGCTACAGTGGTCAAAATGGCATGGTATTGGCACAAGGATAGACATACTGATCAAGGGAACCAAACTGAGAGTTTCGATATAGATCCTTACATATACAGTCATATGATATTCCACAAAGCCCCCAGCCCACTTGACTGGGAAAGAATGGTCTCTTCAACAAATGGTGCTTGGAGAATTGGATATCCAAATGGAAAAGAATGAAATAGAATTACCATCTCACGCCTTATATAAAAATCAACTCAAGATGGATCAAAGACCTAAATATAAGAGCCAAAACTATAAAGACCTTGGAAAACAATGTAGGGAAGCATTTACAGGACCTTGTCATAGGAATTGGTTTCATCATCTTCACACCAAAAACATGAGCAGCAAAAGAAAAAATAGATAAATGAGACCTCCTCAAAATTAAAGCCTTTTGCACCTCAAAATACTTTATCAAGAAAGTGAAAAGACAGTCTACCCAATGGAAGAAAATATTTGGTAATCATATATCTGATAGGAGACTAATATTCAGCATATATAAAGAAATCATATGTCTTGAAAATAAGAAGACACACCCATTTTTTAAAAAAATGGGCGAGATTTGAACAACACTTCTCCAAAGAAGAAATATAATTGACTATTTTTGGAATTTGAAGTTATCCTAAATGATATAGCAGGGACATATGCTGGATATTATAGTTCCTGCCTTAAACCACTGAAAGTACTGGGGGAAAGTGTAAAACTACAATATGAACTATAATCCATGCAGTGCAGCAGTGCTCCAAAATGTATTCGCTAAATGCAATGAATGTGCCACAATGATGAAAGAAGTTGTTGATGTGGGAGGAGTGGAGGGGTGTGATGTGGGATATATGGGAACCTCTTATGTTTTTTAATGTAACATTTTTTGTGATCTATGTATCTTCAAAAAAAAAACAATATAAAAAACAATAAAAAATACAAATGGCTAAAAAGCACATAAGTTGCCCCAAATTACTATCTATTAAGGAAATACAAATCAAAACTACAATGAGACACCATCTTACACCCATCAGACTGGTGGCTATTTAAAAAAAAAAAGAGGACTACAAGTGTTGGAGAGGATGTGGAGTAATGGGAACACTCATCCACTGGTGGGAATGCAGAAGGATCCAGCAATTGTGGAGGGCAGTTTGGCAGTTCCTCAAAAAACTGACTATAGAGTTGTCATATGATCCAACAATTCCACTGATAGGTAGATACCCAAAAGAACTGAAAACAAGGACACAAACTGATATATGCACACCAGCATTCATAGCGGCATTATTCGCTGTTGTCAAAAGTGGAAATCAGCACAAATGTCCATCAACAGATGAATGGATAAACAAAATGTGGTACGCACATACAATAGAGTACTACTTAGCTGTAGGAAGGAATACAGTACTAATACATTGGCTGACATGGATGAATCCTCAGGACTTTATGTTGAGTGAAGCAAGCCAGGCATTAAAGGGGAAATATTACATGACCTCTCTGATATGAATTAAGCAAATCAAGCTGTCTCAGAGAGGTAGATACTGGGTGATAGACTTACAGAAAATTGGGGGGAGAGAAAGATTTTGAGCTGATACCTACATGGGTGAAATCTATGAAAGAGTCGAGGTAAGTAGTTGTGCATGGAAGGGATAAGAAGAGGGCATAGGGGTACTATTGGATGGGGTTTTGCAGGCTTGTGGGAGGCTAGGGTTGGGAAGATGGGTCAAGTGGTACATGGAATTGGGGGGATGTTTTGGGGGTAGCAGGTGAATATGGGAGATTGTCAGGTATGTGGCTGAAAGCATAATGTTGAGAAAATTCTTGAGAAGATGTAGTAAGGAAGTGTTACTTGTTTATGGTATTTGATGGGGGGCATCTGGCACAGGGTGCACCTGGGTCAGGCTTCTAGGGAGTGTGTGAATGCTCAACTTGTGTTATATCATTGGGTAGAGACCCATACAATCAGCAGGAAGGTGTTATACCCCCATCCTGGGGAGGGCTGATATTCTCAAACATTGGGAAGGGTGTCTCCCGAGAGCATTGGTGGCTCCAAATTGGGGAGGAGTGTCTAGTGTGTCAGACCCTCAGCATTGCTGCAAGTATCTATGAATCCAGTCCTTCAAACAGTGAAGCTTGGTTGTTACTGTGGGCCCTGAGGGGAGGGGGAGAAAGGAATAGAATAGATGGAAGAGGGGGTAACTGGGGGGCAATAGAAGTGTTCCACATGATCATCCAAAGATGGATATAGGCCACGTTAAACTTCACCAAAAATTTATAAAAGTGTATATTCTAAAATGTAAATCATAAGGTAAACCATAATGTAAACCAACATGCAACCATGGTTAGTAGCTATGTTTCAATAACTTACATTAGTTTTAGCAAATATAACATCCACATGTAAAAAGATCATTGTTGGGGAATGCGGAAACTGGTTTGATGTTGCGTATATGGGAGTCCCCAATATTGTTGATGTATTATAAGAAAATTTTTAAGAATTGTGAATTCATTAGCTTTCTAATCAATAATGTCTGCTGTTTTAGCCTAGAATTGTGAGTGATTAACTTGTCCACTTTTCTTTGGAATGTTGTAATGATGCTATGCAGGCAACCCCCTCACCTAGTAGCAAAAACCATTTAAAAGGAACAAGTAACATAGCCTGTGCATGAATTCAAAATTATCTAATTCTGTGTCAAAGTGTGCCTAGAAATCCAATTAAGTAATACAGGCCCTTTATACTTTGAATGTTCAGAAATGATGTGTATTCAAGGTTGCATCCAGGCAGAATGTGGGTGATATATTAATTCAAAATTTATCTGGTACTCAGGAAAACACAACTAACGAAGTCATTTTCTTTCATAAAAGCACCATTTGACTCCCCACCCTGTATAAAAGGAACTTGAAAATCTTGTTCGAGCCTTGGGGTTTGGAACAGAAAGCTCCTGAGTCCAACTGGCCATAAATAAATCATTTTTTTCCATCCCCACAAAAAATTTAAAAAATGAAAAAATAAAAGGAACAAGTTACCATATGTGGCATTTGCACTTCCTGTTTGTATCCCCTGTAAAACTAAAAGCTAAAAATCTTCATGTTCCTGTTCAGTGTACCATATACAGAATAGGGCACTTTGGGGCACAATATCCCTCCTCACAGGTACTGTCCATTCCCCTGGAGACAGGCATTGTTGTTCCATGGGGAGCTGACAAATCACCAGTTGCATGACCACCCTGAGGTCATAGATTTGAACTCTTATAAAAGGGGAACTCTTTTGGCTACCAGTTGTAGTCTCGCCCAGGAGAGAATGCTCTGCCTGGGACAGTTTTTCCAATTGGGACTCTGTTGGTCACCAAAGGGACTTCCCATCCTCATAAAAGATCAGATGTTGATTTTTCCCCAATTTGGTGAGGGTGTGTCTATACTTTCTTTCTTATATCTCTAATTATTTTCTACTGTGATTACCCAATTATTATGATCATTTGATATAAACTTAAATACATTTAATTGAATAAAGCTGCTTTTTATATAGCATTTAGAGTTTTTGTCTTTTCGGTAGCAAAGCAATTGTATATATGACTTTATTGTGATCTAAAACCTTTTTGAAAAGAAAATTAAAAATTAAAAAAAAAGAAGGAAATAGACACTGAAGGAAGTTATGAAGCAGATTGCCTTGCCACTGTACATACAGGACAACTCTTATTACAGAGATGAAAGGCAAAATGTCAAAAACAAAGTTTTATGATATTTTTAATTTTTTAAAACCCCAATTTATTTTTCACTTTATTTTACTTTTTTGAAATTAGTATGTATTTTATTTCTAACCTTTAAACCTATCATTACTATTTCATTTTCCTACTAATAATTTGACTATATATTAGGCTTCATTTTTGAAGAAATTTTGGAACACAAGGGGTTCAACTACGGCAAAAGAGGAGCACTGGTGTGGGGTGTCATTGACGGGGGACATATGGTTGGGAGGGAATTTTCCAAAGCATGTATATAGGGTATATAGAAATGTTTGGATATTTCTTGGGAATTGACATAGTAGGTGAGTTACACACAACAACTAAGGGAGTGCTGAGTTCCTTTTGGGGGAGCTCTGTCACATTCCTCAAAGGAACACCAACAATTCCCCAAGTGTAAGGGCAAATACCAGTGAAGAAGGATGATCCAATGATGGGCCCTTGATAATGATGACTATGCTTAGGAGCCTGTGTGCTTGAAATTCCAAATAGGCCTAGAGCTTCAGGAGGTCTAAGAGTTACCTCCTGAGACCTCCATGTTGCTCAAATATGGCCACTCTCTAAGCCAAACTCAGCATGTACATGCATTACCTTCCACCTAGCATGGGACATGATTCCTGGGGATGAGCCTTCCTGGTGCCAAGGGATTACTACCAATCACCAGCTAGTGATGCCACTAGAAAAAGACCTTGAATAAAAGGGGGAAATGTTAAAGACAAAGGAGCTTATATGGCTAAGAGACTTCAAAATGAGTCAGAATGAAGGTCATCACAGGGGTCATGCTTATGCATGTCTCAGCAGGATTCCAAAGACAGCTAAAGTAGATACAACCCTAGGTTCTGGTACTCCTGAGGACTATGGAAACACACAGATTCTATGGTCATGGCAGATGGCTCTGGAGTTCAGTACCTTGCCAGTGCACCCTACTTAGGAATATGTTCTCCAGAGTGTGATGGAGCTGGACTCAGATGTGACCTTTCTACACATGCCTCTTCTGTCACTTTTACTGAACTTGTGGTTGGCTCTGGCATTAGTGTATGCTCAGGAGACTTGAATCCCTGCAATGTTCTTGTGCCAGCTGGGTCCTGAGCCTCAGCAGAGTTGCAACACCTACTCTCCGGTTCATTGGACTTACCAAAGTCAGTTAACAGGAAGGTAAAGATGGCCAGCTGCCAAATCAGGGAACTGAGAGTGTCTACAACTGCAAGCAGGAGAATCACATCCATCAACCATGTGGGATCTAAGCCCCATCTTGATTTGGAGGTGGAGTGGACATCACCATCCCACGTTCCACAGGATGGAGGAATAAAATATGGATTAGAGTGGACTTACTAGTATTCTACTGTAGAATTATTGTGACTAGTAATGGAAGAAACTGCAGCACTGATGTGGAGACAATAGTCATGGGAGTTGCTGAGGGCAGGGAGAAGGAAGAAGAGCTGTGACAGGGGGACATTTTTGGGACTTAGAATTTTCCTGATTGGTATTTCAGGGAGAGATGCTGGACATTATATATCCTGCCATTACCCACTGAATGGAATGGTGGAGAGTGTAAACTACAGTGTAAACTATAATCCATGCAATGTAGCACTGCTCCAAAATGTATTCACCAAATGCAATGAATGTGCCAGAATGATAAAAGAGGTTGATGATATTGGAAGAGTGGGGTGCGTGGGGTGTGGGGTATATGGGAACTTCTTATATTTTTTAATGTAATATTTTTTGTGATCTATATATCTTTTTAAAAAGAGACAGTTAAATAAAAATTTAAAAATTAAAAAAATCATGAGAAAATAAAATAATAATAATGAAAAAATACAAAAATCAAATCAAATCAAATCAAATCAAATATAATATAATATAATATAATAGGTTTTTGTATCTTTCATCACCCAAAGATTTGTTAACTTTTATGTACAATGACAATTTCTTCTACATATTCCCCCAATCTGTATTGGTATTATAAAAACAATAACTATGTATTAATTATACCAAAATCTAAGATTCTTAACATTTGTTTCAAATGATTTGATTATAAATTATATGTGAAAGCTATTGGTTCCATTTATATTACTCAAATCACCAAGATACTATGGATTTCTACATAGTTAATGGAATCTGCTTTTGTTTTGTTTTTGTTTTCTAAATGGTTTACCAGACTTAAAGTTGTTTTCCTTTTGCAAACAGACTTATGCAATTCAAAAAAATAAGTTCTTATTTGTATTTTGGTTGTGATTATACACACAAACACACATATATAAATAAAAAATTAAATTGACATTTAAAGTATTTTAAGCTTTCAAAAGAGATTTAATTTGAAAACACACTCAAAGCTTTATAGTTCTAGTTTTAATATTTGAGTCTTTGATTCATTAAAGTTTAATTTGTGGATGATATGAGATAGAGATGCACCTTCATTATTTGCATGTGGACATCAAGTTTATCCAACACTATTGGTTGAAAATGATTACTTCCCAATTCAGTGAAGTTGGCACTTTTGCCAAAAATTAGTTGGCCATAGTGTAAGTGTTTATTTCTTAGCTCTCAAATTGATTAGGTTATTCTATTATATATGTCTGTCCTTGTGCCAATATCATGCTGTTTTGATTACTATAGCTTTGTATTAATTTTTAAGATTGGAAAGTATGACTCATCCAATTTCATTCTTTGTTTTCAAGGTGGCTTTGACTATTCAGGGCCTCTTATCCTTCTGTATAAATTTGAATATTACCTTTTCCACTCCTGCAAGAAAGGCTGAAGGAATTTTGATTGATGATCTCTCTTTTTCTTTTTGTCAGTCTACCTAAATGTTTGTCTACTTTTTTGATCTTGACAAAGAATCAACTTCTTGCTTTGTTGTTTCTATTGGTTCTTTAATTCTCTAAATCATTTATCTCCATTACAATCTTTATTTCCTTCATTCTGTTCACTTGGTGTTTAGTTTTCTCATCTTTTTCTTATTCTTTCAGCTTTGAAGTTAGATCATTGATTTTGAAATATTTCTTCTTTTGTATTGTAAGCATTTAGAGCTCTAAATTTCCTTCACAGTACTGCCTTTGCTGCATCCCATAATTCTGGGTATGTTATGTTCAATTTCAAGCACTTCAAGAAATTTACTAATTGCAATTCGCTTGTCTTTGAGATCACTGATTCTTTCTTCTACCTGCTCTGATCCATTGTTGAAACACTCTAGGGAATTTTTCATTTCAATTATTGTGGTCTTCACTGCCAATATTTCTGTTTTTTTTCCCATTGATAATCTCAAAGAGATTCCTATATTGTTCATTCATTGTTTTCCTCATATCCTTTAGTATGTTCTCTGTGTTTTCCTTTATCTCCTTGAGCACATTAGGATCATTTTTTAATATTTTTTGGTCTGATAGGTTGATATGTCCAAAATCTTGTCCTCTTTGCTGATGGACTCTGGATTTTTATTTTTTTTTTGGGTGGCTCATCATTTAATCTTTCTTTGTTGGTCTTCTTTTCTTTTGTTGCACACTGCACATTTTAATATTTTTAAGTATTAACTATGGGATTTAGTCCCTGAGCTTTCTGTTCCTTAAGTTTATATCCCACTACTTATATTACAGAGATTTCCTTGAGTGCTAGGAACTAGTCAAAACAAACAAATAAAAGTAAAAAAAACATATTTCATAGTCTTTGCAAGCTGGTTATGCTTTGGTTAATTAATGTTTTCCCCCAAAGCTTAGCCCTCCTATCAAAATAATCAGTCCCTGGGTGAATACCAAGTGTTGGGTCCTCTCTGTTTTATCTCAAACTACAGTGGAATAATGGAACATGTTTCTTTACCTGGGCCTGTGTTTGCACATGGTCTTATGAAATTCCTCCATTTTTTAGTTTACAGGAGTTCAAATGACCCCTCTAATGCCTTCCCTTAGAATATAATTTCACCCACTCCTGTGAGGTAACAAGCATGCTACCATCGTTGGGCAGGCCCAGCACGTTGAGATGAGGCCTCGTCTCCTGCTGGGTGAGTGCTTGGCATGGGTAGATTGTCGCCCCCCTGCTACTCTTGCCTGTAATGGCTGCCTCCTCTATCTCCACCCAGCATCCGGTCTCCATAGGGGCCGCCCTAGGGTAATCGGCCTGCCTCTCCTGCGCCTCACCAGAACCCAACCCACAACTTCCCCTTATCTTCTGCCCTAGCCCCCTTATACCCCCCACCAGAATAACCTCACCTCTGCCCCTTTACCTAGCAACAGCCTCCAACAACCAATTGGAGGTCGCCTTCAGCTTAAGCCAATCCGCACCCCACACGTCGCCCCCCACCCCCAACCATCCCCCAGCCAATTAGCGGCCTCCCCTCACATACATTGCCTTATTTGGCTTAGCCTTGCTACCGCCAGTGTCCTAGCCTATATAAACGCTTGTCTTCCTCAATAAAGCAGACACGTTGCCACCACTCTCCGTCTCCGCAGCATTCTTCGGGCTGCTGTGTGTCCGCCCTTGACACCGCCCGCTGGCCGCCATGCGCCCTCCTTCCTGGGTGCTCTATCATATGACTTAACACTGATATTTGCTCCAGGATGGTTGGGCTTTATTTAATTTTTTACACTGTTCAAGCTATCTGCAAGTTTATTCTCTTTCCTCAGGACAAATGTTGACAGGGTGATCCTGAAACAAGTTCCCCAGCTCAATCTTTCAGACTTCCACCCAATAAATTGACACTGATAAACATGCACACCAATGTGCCCATGAGGGCCATTCTGCTGCTTCTGGAAAAGGGATAAGGTGCCAAAATGAGAGGTATTTATTTCATTTTAGTGAGACGATACAATATTTGTACTTTTGTGTCTGGCTTATTTCATTCAAATAATGTCCTTGAGATTCATCTCTGTTTTATATGCATCCTGACTTTATTTATTCTAATGGCTGAAAAATATTCCATCATTATATATATATATCATTTTTATGGAATATTTTCCATAAATGGAAATGATGGAATATTTTTCCATCATTATATATATATATATATAATATATATATATATTTTATATATATATATATTACTTTTTAAAAATACATTCATTGGTTGATAGATACTTGGGTTGTTTCCCTCTTTTGTCAATGTAAATAATGTCACTACAAATATCTGTGTGCAAATGTCAGTTTGCATTCCTGTTTTCAGTTCTTCTGAAGATATTCTTAGTAGTGAGCTTGTCTAATAATGCAGCAGTTCTATATTTAGATTCCCTAGAAACTGACAAACTGACTTTCACAGAGACTGCACCTTTCTACAATCCTACCAGCAGTGAAGGAGTGTTCCTATTTCTCTACATCCTTTACAGCACTTGTGGTTTTGTGTTTTTAAAATAGTGACCATTATATTAAGTGTAAAATGATATTTTACTGATAGCTAGAGATGTTGAGCTTCTTTTCATGTGCTTATTAACCATTTGTGTTTTATCTTTGAAAAAATTTCTATTCAAGGCTTTTGCTCATTTATTAATTGGCTTGCTAGTGTCTTTATTATTGAATAGTATGATCTCTTCATATATCATGGAGAGCAAACTCTTGTTGGATATGTGGTTTCCAAACACTTTCTCCAATGACAAGGTTGCCTTTCACCTTCTTGACAAAGTCATTGGAAGCAAAAAAAAAAGAAGTTTAATTTTGAGGAGTTATGTATCTATTTTTTCTTTCAGTTCTCATTTTTTAAATATAAAGTTTAAAAAGCCACCACCTGCCACAAGATCTTGAAGACTCCTTAAATTTTCTTCTAGGAATTTTATGGTTTTAGCTTTTATATTTAGGTCTTTGAACCATTTTTACTAAATTTTGTATAAGATATTAGATAGGCATCCTCTTCCTTTCTTTTGGATATGGATATCCAGTTCTCCCCGTAGTATTAGATGAATAGGCCATTCCAACCCAGCTGGGTGAACATGCCAGACTCGTCAAAAATCAAGTGACCAAAGAGGTGAGTGAGGGTCTATTTCTGAACCCTCAATTCAGTTATATGGGTCAATATGTTCTTTTTTATGCCAGTACTGTGCTGTCTTTGCAATAAGAATTAAAATCCAGTAGTGTGAGTTCCCCAACTTCATTCTTCCTCCTCAAGATGATTTTGGATATTCAGGGCTCCTTATACATCCAGACAAATTTGATAATTGGTTTTGCCATTTCTGCAAAGTAGATGATGGGTTTTTTATTGGGATTGCATTGAGTCTGTAAATCAATTTGGGTAGAGTTGACATCTTAATAATATATAGGTTCCCATACATGACATGGAATATCCTTTCATTTATTTAGGTCTTCTTTGATTTCTTTTAGCAATGCTTTGTAGTTTTCTGAATAAAGGTCCTTTGTATCCTTGATTAAGTTTATTCCTAAATATTTTATTCTTTTAGTCACTATTGTAAATGGATCTTTTTTCTTGACTTGCCCTTCAGATTGCTCATTATTATATAATATATGGAAATACTACTAATTTTTGCATAAGAATTCTCTATCCTTGCCACTTTGCTAAACTCGTTTATTAACTCTAGTAGTTTTATTGTAGTTATTTTCAGGACATTCCAGATATAGGGTCACATCCTGCAAATAGTGAAGTTTTACTTCATCATTTCAATCTGGATGACTTTTTTTCTTTTGCTTGCTTAATTGTTCTTACTAGATCTTCCAGCACAATATTGAATAACATTAGTGACAATGGGTATTCTTGCCTTTTTCCTGATCTCAGTGGGAAAACTTTCAGTCTTTCACTACTGAGTACAATGGTAGCTGTGATTTTTTGATATATCTCAATTATCAGGTAGAGAAAATTTCCTTCAGTTACTATCTTTCCAAGTGCTTTTATCAAGAAATGATGATGGAATTTATCAAATGTCCTTTCTGCATCAGTTAAGATGATCATGTGATTATTCTCCTTTGATTAATATGGTGTATTATACTCATTGATTTTCTTGTATTTGTATCAAGAATAAAACCCACTTAATCATGGTGTATAATACTTCTAATATGTTGTACTTTTCAATTAACAAGTATTTTGTTGAGGATTTTTCACCCATTTTCATTAGAGATATTGGTCTGTAATTTTCTTTTTTTTTTTTTTCATAGTATATTTCTCTGGCTTTGTTGTTAGGGTAATGTTGGCTTTGTAGAATGAGTTTCGTAGAGTTCCCTCTTATTGAATTTTTGGAAGAGTTTGATCAGGATTTGGTAATACAGCCTCTTTTTTTTGTGAGGTTTTGATGACTGACTCAATCTACTTGTGATCGGTTTGTTGTGATCTATTTCTTCTAAGGTCAGTGTAGGATATTCTTGTGTTTCTAGGTATTTCCATTTTTCTACATCGCCCAGTTTTTTGGCATACAGTTGTTCATATTATCCTCATGATATTTTTTATTTCTGTGGGGTCAATAGTAAAATCCCCCATCTCATTTCTGATACCATTTATTTGCATCTTCCTCTATTTCTCTTTCTCAGTCTAGCTAAGGGCTTGTCAATTTTTTTTATCTCAAAGAATCAACTTTTGTTTTGTTTATTCCATTTTTTTTTTGTTCACAATTTCACTTATTTCTGCGCTAATCTTTGTTTTCTCTTTCCTCCATCTAGCTTTAAGTTTAGTTTTCTGTTCTTTTCTAGTTCCTCCAGGTATATGGTTGGGTCTTTAATTTATGCTCTTTCTTTTTAATATAGATGTTTAGAACTATAAATTTCCCTTGCAGTACTGCCTTTGCTGATGCCATAAGTGTGCTCTCACTTACATTTGTCTCAAGATACAAATTTCACTTGCAATTTCTTCTTTGATCTACTGATTGCTCATGAGTGTGTTGTTCGACCTCCATATATTCATGCACTTTCCAGTCCTCTGTTTTTTATGCTTTTTAGTGGATAATTCCACTCTGATCAGAGAAGGTGCTTTGTATAATTTCAGTCTTTAAAATGTATTGAAATCTGCATCATGACTGAACACGTGGTCAATTCTGGAGAATGATCCATGAGTGCTTGAGAAGAATGAGCATCCTGCTCCTTTCAGGTGCATTGTTCTGTTTATAGCCTGTTAGGTCTAGTTTGTTTATCAATTGATCAAGTTATCTATTTCTTTATTGGTGACCTGTTTAGTTGTTCTTATTAATGATGAGAGAGGTGTATTGAAGTCTCCAATTATTATTGTAGAAATGTCTACTTCTCATTTCAGTTTTGCCTGTGTTCGCTTCATGTATTTTGGGGCACATTGTTTGATGCATAGATATTTTTATTGTATTTCCTTCCTGATGGATTGCACATTTTATTGGTATGCAAAGTCCTTCTTTGTCTCTTATAACAGCTTTGTATTTAAAGTCTGTTTTTTCTGATATTAGTATAGTTACCCCAGTTTGTTTTTTCTTTTATTAATGCATGCACGGAATATCTTTTGTATCCTTGGGTCTAAGGAGGGTCTCTTGTAGACAGCATGTAATTGGCTCATGTTTATTAATCCATTGCACCAATCTGTGTATTCTGATTGTGTAGTTTCATCTTTAGCATTCAATGTTATTACTATTGAGGCAGTACTTCACCTATTTTGTCTTTTGGCTTTTATATGTCATATCTTGTTATTATCATTCTTCTTACAGTTTTAGTTACTTTTACTGATAATCTTCATTTCTAGTCTCTCTTCCAAATCAACCTCTACTGTCTTTTCCTTTCAGGCTGCAGAATTCCCTTTGTATTTCTTCTAAGACTGGACTCATGACAATGAACTTTCTCAATTCTGTTTATCTGTGGATACTCTAAACTCACTCTCATATTTGAAGGACAATTTTGCTAGATACAGTTTTCTTGGCCAACAGTTTTTCTCTTTCAATATCTTAAATATATCATAGCTCTGCCTTCTCATCTTAATGGTTGCTCATTAGAAATCAGTACATAGTCTTGATGGGTGTCCTTCATATGTAATGGATCATTTTTTTATTGCTGCTTTCTGAATTCTCTCCTTTTTTGGTATTTGGCATTCTGATTAGCATATGTCTTGAGGTAGGTCTCTTTGGATTTAGTCACATTGAAGTAACTTGTGCTTCTTGAGCATGTATATCTGTGTCTTTCAAAAGATTTGGGAAATTTTCAACTATTATTTCCTCAAGTGTTCTTTCTACCACAGTCCCTTCTCTTATCCTTCTGGGACACCCATGATTTGTATAAACATGACATAAAAAGGAACCTGCTCAGTTTTTCCCCATTCTTTGTCTATTCTTTTATTTAATTCTGCAAGCCCTGTCTTCTAACTCACTTATGCTTTCTTCTACATTTTCAAATCTGCTATTTTATGCCCCTAGTGTGTTTTTAATTTCATTCATTGTGACTTTCCTTCCCATAATGTTATTTTTCTTTGCATGCTTTCAAATTTTTCTTTGTGTTCACTTAACATCTCCTTAATATCTTTAATTTCTTTAGCTATCTTATTGAATTTATTAAGAAGATTTGTTTGGACATCTGTAATTAGTTGTCTCAAATCCTGTATTTTGTCTGGAAGTCTAATTTCTTCCTTTGACTGGGCCACATTTTCCTGTTTCTTAGTATAGCTTGTCATATTTTGTTGGTGTCTTGGTATCTGATTTTTTTCAGATGTTTATGCTAAGTTTCTCTCTTTAGCCTATGGGTTTCTTATTAGTTGGATTTTTGTTAAAGCTCCTCTTTGACACTTGCTTCAACTTATTTTGAAACTTTATAATAGCTTGTGCTTAACCGAATCAGATTTTGTCAGATCTTATTAACTGATTCTTACCCCAAATATATGGGTACAATTTTTGAGATTGCACTATTTGTGCACTTATTTCATCCACCAGCAGGAAGCTTCCTTTTCCCTGTTCCTCCTCCTGGAATGCTAATCTGTTCTCCTTGTGTTTTATTTGCCAATCTCTATTTTAATATCCATTCATTTTCTCTAGCTGCTATTACTTAGAGGACTAATTTTGTTCAGGAAAGTTTTGAGGCTTCTTTTCTCTCTCAAGCAGGCACAATTCTTTGAAAGATACAGATTGACAATTCCAAGAAATAATGTCCCAAGCATTTAACTACATCAAGATTAATTTAAGGGAGACAGTTTCTAATTGTTTTTTTTTTTTCCTTCTAGCATGATATTTTAAAAAGGCAAGACAATGATTGTTAAAAGCTCTTTTCCCACTTGATGGCCTTCTTATTCATCATTTTAAAAAATCTTTATGATTGTCCACCTAAGTATTAGATAAAAGCTAATTGGTAAAAATTTTATCATTTTGCTAATTCTTATAACCTTAAAGAATATTTCAGGCAAAGAGTATTTCCAGCTGTGAGTCTACCTTGCTATCAAGGAGAACTATTCTTCCCTATTACAGAAAACTTCTTTACAGACTGATTTGACAGTGGACTGGCTTCCTTCAGAGATTGCCACTTATCTTCAGAAAATATAAATTTAAAAATTATGCTAGTTAACAGAAATGTTATTGTAAACTCATAGGTAACATATGGAAATGGAGAATTATTACCCCAAATGTTGGACATTTTATGTACCTTCCCAAGGTTGCTCATCCATTACTTCCTGCTCTATGCTTGTAATGAACCAACAGAAAGATCATGTGACATTAGTTGGTATTCTTGTAGATTTGATCTTCTTGAGAGAAAGTCCCTTGAACAACTATGCTACCTTGAGATTTGAAACATATCCTCAGAGCATTCTGCTTTCTTGGCCAGCCTGACCCTCAGATGGGAGTCGTTTGATGACATCAGTGAGCAGAATTTCATTTCACACCTTCTGCTACACCAGTTGTAATCTGCCTTGGGTTCTCCTGTTGTCTTCAAGACACAAGGCACCCCTGGACTTAATGGAATCCTCCTCAACTGCCTGGAGATGAGATTCCCAAGAAGGTGTCTAGTAAGACTGGATGACAAAACTGGAACTTAGTATGATGAACTCCAAGGAGTGAACTTTGTTATGTGGCCACAGATTTTATTCCCTGCAGTAAATATTAGGATGGAAGATTTGTTTACATAGCTTCAGATGAGAAGTCTCATGTAATTTTTATCTTTTTCCTTTTTATGTAGTATTTTATCTTTTCTTTTACTTCATTCAAGGTTTTCTCTTTATCTTTGGTTTTAAGAGGTTTGATTATGATACATCTACATATCTTTTTCTTTGTTTTTGTCTTCCTTGAATTCCTATTAGATTCTCAGATTTACGGTTTGTTGTTTTTCATAAATTTTTGAAAAAAATAAGCTTGTTCATTATCTTTTTAAATATTTATTCTGCCTTGCTTTTACTCTCTTCCCCTTCTCAAACTCCAATTACAATATATTCAAGACTTTGGAAATATCCTACAAATCTTCTATGCTCTATTATACTTTTTTTCATGCTTCTTTCTCTCTGTCTGTAAGTCTGAATAATTTCAATTTTACCTCACTGTAAATTTACTGATTATTTTGCCTCTACTTTGTTTAGTCCAATATGCCCATAGAAGAAATTCTATATTTGTGATAATACTACAACTTAACTGACTCCATAATACTACCAGAAAGTTTGTTTATAAGACAAAATAAGGCTAATTATCAGCATCTACAAAAGTGATGAAAAAATAGCTTCATCATCTTTTAGTTTGCCCCAGTTTTTAGTATATTTCTTCTTTTTTGAGTCAGAGAACCCTTTGTCAGTTTCATCTATTTTAGCCCCATTAGATAAAGAAGGTGCAACTCCATATTGAAAAAGCATGTCTTCTAAACTCCTTTTTAAAATGGTGATCCACCCTTAATTGTAAAAAAAAGCTACAATTTTATTTGAATAAAATATTATAAATTCTAAAGTAATAACAGATATACATAAAACTAAAAATTCATAATTTTTTGAAAAAAATATAAAATCTTCTTTTTAAACAAGATAACAAGTGTATTTACATTCAAAGAAAATTTGGGGATTTCAAAATCACTATTGAATAATAATGAGATTAGAGATATGGGAGATGTAAATACAGATAGTCATATAAGAACACATTAGGAGTACTGACAAGTACTGAGGTAATCTCTAAGTATAAACACCTATAGACCCAAACCTACTTCCTGGAATATTCTAGAAAAAAATATGCACAGCATATATTCCAACCATCAGAGTAATGATGTCCCCAGGCATTGCATAATTTCTAGAAAAAGTACACTCATGAAGAGAAGAGAGTGAAAGTGAAAAAGGTAATGTATGCCTTAATATTATTGTAAAAATGTTTTTAACTTCGCTGGCCCTATGAAAGGGTTTCAGAATTTCTCAGGGTTTCTGTGAACTGCATTTTGATAACCACTGTCTTAGTGTTCCATTTTTGCCTTTTTACTTCTCTGATTTATGGGTATCATTTTTATTAATATATTAAATACTCTGTTAAAATAACTGGCTGGATTCTGATTGATTCATATGGCCTAGTGAATCCTTCCTGGAAGAACTCTGTGAAGGACAAGGCCATTTTTACCATTCCTCTTCAGAAAAAAAGCATTGTCTGTGGCTCTAATCCAGACATGCTAGATATCAGGTTTGGTCGGGTTTAGAATGTACAGATTTCCCCAGCACAGGCTTAATGAGAATATAATCACAAAATATTTTCTCCTTCATGTTTAACATAGGCCATGTGACTGACTCAAAGTTCTAAGAGAAATAGGACACAGAATCAAGTGTTAACCTCAGTAATTTAATTCTGCAACTTGTTATTTTATTTCTCTAAGCCTCACATTATTTGCACTATAAGAAGAGTAACACCACTTCTCTGCCATAATTATTTTGACTTAAATGTCCTAATTTATTTGAAACTTTTAGATGTCACAAACTTTACAATATTACAATACTTAGATATGATTTATCTCTTTTTTCCATATGAATAATAATGATATTCAATGACCAATTAAGTGAAAAAAATGAAACTATTCATTAAAAGTTAAACTGTTCATTTATTGTCATTCAAATAAATCACTGATTAAACAAAAGACACTCTACTCTTTCATTTCACGTAAGCACAACTTCACAGAGTAGAATTCATTATACATTTCTTATATGCCTTATAAAAGCCTATTACACATTTCTTTCAGTTTGGCCACTGTCATATTGCACAAACCATCTCCCCAAAGATATTGGATGAAATGACATATTTTACTTTAAGTTATATGAGTTTTTCACATAACAAGTTTGAGAAATAATTTTTTGCTTGTGAAAAGATTTTCTTTTTAAAAAAAGTATAACAAATATGAATAAAATATTTCCATCTTGGAAATAAAATGAAAATTGCTATCTTTAAAATTTTACTATATGACTGACATCCTGCTAAAAATTTGGAAGTGCATTAAAAAAAAAAATAGAAAGTATATTATCTCACGGTTTTAGTTTGCTTAAGGCTTCCAAGGCATTATACCAGAAATGGGTTGGCTTTTACAATGGGGATTTATTAGGTTGTAAGCTTCCTGTTCTGAGACCATGCAAGTGTCCACATCAAAGCATCATCAGACAATGGAGGCATCTTGTCAGTCTTGTCCTTCTCTTCCAGGTTTGTCTTTTTCTGGCTGCCTCTCTCCCATGTTCCACTGATTGGAACTTCTTCCTCTGGTGGCTTTCTCCCTCAAGTTATGGGTGTTTCTCTCGAAGACCCTGTGTGTTTCTGCAGCCTCCTTTCTTTGTATTCATCCCTTTATAAAATACTCCAATAAAAGGATTAAGACCAATCCTGGGCCACGCCTTACTGAAGTAATCTAATCAAACAGTCCAACCTACAATAGGTTCACATTCACAGGAATGGACCAATTTCAAAACATTATTTGCTGGGGTAGATATAGTCTCAAACTACCACACTCACTTTTTCCTTAAAATATCTCAATAAGTACCATCATTATTCTGAATTTTTAGGTAAGGCACTTCAGGCTTAGAAGAGTTACTCTTCCAAAAATCAGACAGCTAGAATCTGTCAGAACTTGCATATAACTCTATACTTGTCTGACATCAGAAACAATACTTACAGCCACTACACAGTTTCTAAATAATAATAATAATACAAAACAACAGCAATAATAATAACAGCCTTATCCTTCCTCAGTGCAGATATACTTATTTTGGAATTTATTCAAACAACTTGCTCCTCTCTCAATATTTATAAACAGTACTGGTTATCATTATATACTTTGATATATAAAATATTGGTTTAATTTAGTGAAAAAAAGCAGTAAAATCATTTGTTCTGGCCTTATTATATAAACTTTTTTCTGCAGTCTGCTTTTACTGACAGAGTTGGAATTTTTATCAGCACAAAAACAACATTTCAGAGAGGCCTTTTATCTTTGGATAGAGAACATTTATACCAAAGGTTAAAGAACAGCCCTACCTTTAAATACATCCTCCTAAAACTTGAGTATATTGAATTGTTTCAAGATGTTTGTCATTGTTAAGAAAATTAGAACTCAGCACTCTCTACTTTATAGCTTTATAGCAATTGAACAATGTATTTGTTTCTTATATCATTGAGGAGTTGTTTTTTTTCTTTGGAAAATGTGAGTCAAACTAGTTTAAGCAGAAAGAGAATTTTTTTGGCTCATGTAACTGAGAAGTCCAAGGGTAGGAATGCTACCAGGTGCAGCATGATATGCAGGTGTAACTGACAGCATCCATATATCTTTTTCTCCTACTTCTTGGCTCAGCCTGATTATTCTTCATGCTTTGGTTCTGCTTTCCAACTGGCTCAAAAAACTGGCTCTCAAAGGTCAGATTACATCATTTTTTCAGGTTTAGTTCCCTTAGGAAAGAGCAGCAATCTCTCCCATAAAGTTCCCAGGAAAATTCTGTTGCAGGTACCATTCTATACTCAAACCTGTGGCAGGAGAATATGAGGCACAAATTGACTCAGGTCCAAATCACATGTTCCAACTCTGTTTTAGGTCAGATCCCCCCCAAAACAGATGGTTGGACAAGGATTCTTGTATAATGGATTAAGACAGTACTCCTAGGAGAAACCAGTAGGAGGACAGAAAAGAGGAGAAAAACCAAGCACAGATGTGATTTCAGAGTCCAAAAGAAGGTATCTTCAACATTTCCTGCAGGGAAATATGGAGTATTCAAACTTGTACTCTTCAATTATTTGCCATAGGAACATAAAAATTTCTGGCTTTCTAGGTGTGAGAGCAGATTCCTTCATGAGCCTGAGAGCAGTCTTTGGAAGAGGAGTCTTAGATGGGGGTCCTTGGAAGAAAATGCATGTGGAAGCTGGGCAGGGGCACACAGAAATGCAAAAGGAGTGGAGCATGTGAGTGACTCACTAACAGGGCTTGTTACAAAACCCTAGGTTCAAGGGGTGGAGAGAGATCACACCCTAATTAAAACCAGGAAAAAGGTCATTAACACGAGTGAATCAGTGCTGTGCAGCACAAAACATTACATGTCTTCTACACTATCCAAATGAAATTTTGGAAAAGACTCAAAACACTTTTTAGCACAATATTGGTTAATTGGTTAATATTTAAAACTTTTTATATTTTCAATGGGTAGTTTTCATAAATTTAAGTTTTTTTTATTTTTAAAGAAACTTTAGATTACATAAATGTTGCATCAAAAACATAGGGGATTACCATATATTCCTAGTCCTCCCCCTCCCACATTTTTCACCATTAACAACATTTTTCATTTGTGTGGTACATTTGTTTACTGTTGATGAATACATATTGAAGCATTGCTACCAACCTTGGACTATAGTTTAATTGTAGTTTACATTTTGCACCTCACAGTTTTATAGGTTTTGACAAAATATGTAATGGCCTGTGTTCATTATTGCAATGTCATGCAGGACAATTCCAATACCCCCGAAGTATCCCATGTCACACCTATTCTTCCCTCTCCCTCCTCTCATAACCGCTGGTTACCATGGGCTTTATATCAATGATACAAGTTTTTCCATTGCCAGAATGATAATAAGTCTAATTTAGTCCATAGTTGCATTCCCCTCTTAGGTTTGTTCATTCCTCAATCTTGAGGATTTTGGAATAATGATGCTCTTGCTGATTGAGAGGGGACTTAGATCCCATGCAGCAGACAGATGGACCTGTGTTATGTGCAGTTGAAGATACTCTCTGTGTTTTGGGATGGGTGTTGTCGATCATCATCCTTTCATTAGTTGTCTTGGGCAAGTCCCATGAACTGGAGAGTAATTGAGATAACTCTTGCTAAAATTCAAGGCTCAACCAGCATATGAACAGACTGAAAATATAAGTCTCTGAGACATATATTTAATGAGTATAGTGCTAATTATAGGTTCAAATAAAAGCAAAAGTGTCATGTGTAGGAAATTGTAAATGAGTCTAACTCTGTTACATTGGAGAGCATATATTCCAAAGTATGGCCCACTGACAGGGTGCCTAAGTCCTGTGATTATCTATCTGCCATGCCTATAGTGTTTAGATATCTCTAGAGCCCTCGGGAAGCCCTCTCTTTAAGGTAGTTTTTACTGTGACAGTCAAAGAGATCCTGCTGAGAAGTGCATAAGTGCAACTTCTGGAATGACCTCACAACTCACTTTGAAATCTTTTATCCACAGAAACTCATTTTTTAAAATATTTCCCCCTTTTAGTCAAGGTCTTACAAATGCATTGCAAGTCAGCACTTGATAATAATTGCTTGGTGCCAGGGACATTCATCCCCAGGAGTCATGTCGCACGTGGATTGGGGGTGGGGGGGAATGTTCTGCATTTATATGCTGAACTTGGCTTAGAGAGAAGCCACATTTGAGCAACAAAACAGCTTTCAGGAGGTAACTCTTAGGCAATATATAATACTAGGCTAAGTTTCAATTTCAAAGAACAAAGTTCATAAGTACAATCATCAATATCAAGGGCCTAGCATAATGGTCTCCCCTCCTTTGCAATGCACTGCCTGTGTATTCAAGGGATGCTTTCTGCTTTGTTAGAGAATGTAGTAAGATTTCCCAGCGTGGGAGTTCAGTATTCTTTGGTTATTGCATGGTTCTCCACCTAGCAAGACAACACTCTAGGACCACTTGAACATATTCAAATGGAAAAAGGCATGCCCCAAGTAAACCCCTCTGCACATATCCCCCCTTAGCTGACACCTTGCATGGTGATTTTCCCCTACCACAGTTGTGACACTTCTATAATCAAAACCTCCCCAAAAACAAAGCTAAAAAAATAAACAAATAAAATAACAAGAAAATAAAACAATAATACTAATAACAGATAAAATAAAAAAATAAAACATAGAGGTAATAACATTTTTTAGTTATAAGAAATTTTTCAATGTTTCTGTCATCACTGTAAGATCTGTTATCTTTTAGATACAGTGACAACTTCTTCCACATATTCCCCCACTGTCTTTTTTTTTCACTTTATCTTCAAAGAATCATTAGCCTACAGAAAAGTCACATAGAAAATATAGGAGATTCCTGTAAACCCAATCCCCTTCTCCTCTCGAACTCTCCCCTATCGATAACATTTTACATGTGTATTGTAAATTTGTCACAACTGATGTATAAATATTGAAGCATTGTTGCTAACAATGGTCAATGGTTTACTTTATGGTTTATATTTTGCACCAGACACTTTTATGTATTTATAGCTTAAGTAGTTGTTGTATAGTGGAATGGGCATGAAATTTAGTTAGAAGTTTTGGTTTTAGGCTCTCATTTAGAAAGTAAATATGATAAATTAATCAACCTTCCCAGCCCCAATTTCCTTTTGTGCAAAGTGAGAATTAAAATGAGACCTCCTTCAGTAGTTGTGGTGAAGATAAAATGCGATAATGTATGCGAAGAGGTTTTGATACTATGAGACTGTTTGGAATGTTAATGGATCCACCTTGCCTATTAGCGCAAATTTCTGAAGGTGTCCACTAACATCCTCCTCTTAATATTTAGCCTAATATCTGCATTTAATTTGCACTACTTCAAGATTTAATAAAGAAAACATATTTTTAAGCAAGAGTTTTCTTCTGGTATAATTGTTTTATACTGAAAATATTGTTTAGATAGAAATATAATAAGCTAATTCAGATTTTTTAAAGGTCATCTTAATCTTTATAATGAGCAGGAATAATGACTATCAGGTAAGCTGGTTTTTTCTCTCCTCTTTTATGGTTTTATATATATTTATTTGTTTTATGGAACAGGAATTAACTAGGTATAAATTTCAAATATTCAAAACAGTTGCACTTATATGCCAGAGACAAGCCTGGTTTCTTCAGAAAATTATGTTTATGTCCAGAAGGGAAATATCACCCAGTACTTTTCAGAATTAAACACATTCTTGTAAGGAGAAGTTATAAATATTGGGGGGGAGGTGGAAAGAAAGATAAAATTATATATAAAAGAGGCAAGATGTAGTGGCTAATTGTCAATTGACCTATGCTATCTTGGGGTCTATGTCTCAAAGTCCTCATCTTAGAAAGGCATTATAATAATACTGCTCTCATAGGTTGTTTTTGTTTGTTTTGTTTGTTTGTTTTGTTAGTAACCATGGTCTATGTTTACATTATGGTTTACATTTTGCAGTGCACAATTTTAAAGTTTTTGACAAAATATATAATGGCTTGTGTATTAGTCAGCCAAAAGGGGTGCTGATGCAAAGTACCAGGAATCTCTTGGCTTTTATAAAGAATATTTATTTAGGGTAGAAGCTTACAGTCACAAGGTCCTAAAGAGTTCAACCCAAGGTACCATAAGAAGTATTTTCTCACCCAGTCTGTTGCCATGTGTTGAAGCAAGACAACTGTAAATATCTGTAAGGTTTCAGCTTTCCTCTTGCCTTCTAAGACTCCATGGGTCCAGCTTTTTCTGATCTCAGCTGTGGGCTGGCATAGGGCTCTCTCTTTTCCTGGGGCTTGTTTATTTCCAGGCTCAGCTGCTCTCTTCTCTTCACAAGGTCAGCTGTAAACTATCAGTCTCATTTCTCTTCCTGGGACTCCCCTCTGCTGTGTCTTTTCTTTTTATCTACTTCTCTGTGTGTCTACTGCCATGTGAGAGTCTGTTTCATCAGTCTACCAGGGTGCTGGAACTCAACACTGAGTTATACTCTAAGGATGTGGTTGAATCAAGGCCCTAATCTTAACATAATTTAATCAGAATTCTCAGCTGAATCTAATGCAATCAAAGGGTTATCGGGCCTAGAGGAACAGACTAGTTTACAAACATAATCAATCTTTTTATGGAATTCATATATAATATCAAACTGCCACAGCCTGATCCATCATTGCAATGTCAGGTAGAACAAATCCAATATCCCAAAAATGCCCCAAGTTACACCTATTCTTCCTTCTCCCTTCCCTCAGAACCTCTGGTAACCACTGTTTTTATATCACATTACAAGTTCTTCCCTTACTAGAATAATAAGTTTACTTTAGTCCATAGTTGCATTCCCCACTTATGCTTCTTCATTCCTCAGTCTTGAGGATTTGGGGAAAGGGATGCTTACTCTGCTTCTGATTGAGGTGTGGCTTAGAGTCCATGGGGGCAGATGGGTGGAACTGTGTTGCTTGAAGTTGTAAATACTCTCTGTGTTTTGGGACTGGCATTGTCCATCATCATCCTTTTGTTAGCTGTCCTGGGTGAGTCCAGTGAACTGGTGAGTAGGTGTTGGCTGCAACTCTGCTGAGATTCAGGGCTCAACCAGCACATGAACAGCTGGAAGATTTAAGTCTCCAGGATACATATTTAACAGGTGTAGTGCTATTTATAGTCTCAAATAAATTTGGGCATAAGGACTACATATAGAAAAATTATAAATGACTCCAACTCTGATGCATTGGGGTATAAGTTATTATATATTCCAAGGTAAGCCTCATTGACAGGGTGCTGAATTCCTGGGGTTATCTGCCCTATAGAGTCCAGATGTCTCTAGAGCTCACGAGAGCCTCCCCACTCCCATCCCCCCACTTGAGTCATTGTTTACTGCAGTGGTCCCTGAGATCACCCTAAGATGTGCATGACCTCTGGAATGACCCCCCAACTCACTTTGAAATCTTTTAGCCATAAAAACTCATTTGTAGTTAATGTTTCCCCTTTTTGGTCAAGGTCTTTTTCCAGATGCATTGCTAGTTCGCTTTTGGTACTAATCCCACAGTGCCAGGGAGGTTTATCCCTGGAGCCATGTTTCATGCCAGAAGAAAGTTAATGAGATTATATGTTGAATTAGGCTTAGTGAGAGGTCATGGGTTGCTTTAAGGGTTAATTTTTTAAACATATAAAGCATTATATCATAATGTATATCCTGTTTTACCCTGATATGTTTATTGTTACCTTATATTTACCCATTATAAAAGACATTAAATATATTGTAGAGTATCAGTTAGCATTAATTGCAAAATAGATTAACATCGTTCTCTTTATATATGAACTGGAAGATCCTTAGACATTTACATCTGTAGAGAGAGGAAGAGAAACAAGTGGGAGAGCTCTTCAATAACTTTTTCATCCCTATCCATAGAGCAGTGGTCACAAAATCTGACAAATTTTGTTTGGCAGTCTTTCTTAAAGTGTTGACAAAGGACTAAATCCAACAGAATCATTATTAGACATGCTAATAAAAATGAAGGTATAGATACAGTAAATCATGCTATTGACCCTCAGTTACCAACCCTATGGACAAGTTATTTAATTATTGTAAGTTTCAGTTTGGCCATCATTAAAATGGAGATAGCAATGCCTACTTCACTGGGTTGCTATGCTTAGTAAACTGTCTTAGTTTACCAGGATTGCTATGGTAAATAATATTCTACTATGGTTTGCGGGACTAAAATTTAAAAATCAAAGTCTCAGTATACCATACTTTCCCCCAAAGTTTGTAGAGTTTCGATACTGGCTTGTTGCAATCCTTGGGGTTTCTTGACTTGCAATCTCTCCTTTGGTTATATCTGTCTTCTTGGTTTCCTCTTGTAGTTTTCTCTGACTTCTGACTTTTACTGACTGACTGAATTTGAATTTCCTACAGGCACGTGGATTACAGCCCACCCTTTTTCAATTTGACCTCATTTAAAAAGGATTTGAAGATACCATTCACAAGAATCCACAACTTAACTATTAATAATATCACAGTTAAAGGACCTACTTACAAATAGATTCACACACAGAGGACACTGATAAGGATGTGAACATGTTTTTTGTAGGGGACATGATTCAGTACCCAAAGCATGCTATCTGATGTCATATGCTAGTCCATTTTCACTAACACATTGTCCTGTGGATTTGCTGTTGTTGTCATTGTTTTTCTTTGCTTCAGCCATGACAATGTATTTATTAAAAGTCACTAAATTTCTTGGCTCCATTAAAAGACATCTGCTTTCACTTGGATTGTGCTTGTGCCTACTTTGATAACACCAAAGCTGTTGATTATTAAAAAGAAGATAGAAAGGTAGTGAGGCTTGAAGTTTTTGCTCTGATTTCATCAGATGCTTTTGTAATTTTGTGGTTGGTGAGTAATATTTTGAGACATCTTTTTATTTTTTTTTAAATTTTCATCTAGAAACAAGATTAAAATACTTATTGTACAATATATGGGAACCATATATGTATATATACTTAGAATTTTCTGTGTACAGAGAAAGTATGTGTACATATTTCTATGTAAATAAAAAGAATTTGCTAAATCTGTCAAAAAAATGTCGAAAGGAATTGAAATAAGTTTTAAAGGAGATCACTACGTTAACATCTAGAAAGTCCAAGAAACTACTTCAAATTAATAAGAAACACAGTAAACTCATTAGAAAAGTGGACAGAGTATATGAATATTCAATTTACAGAAAAATAAGCTTCCTCTAGTTATAGATTAAAACTATGGGAAGGGACAACCCCACTAGTAATTAAAAAATGAATAATTAAGAGCAAAGTGATATACCCTCAATGAGACTGGCAAATAGTAGATAAATATCAAGGATTGAAAATCATGCTACAAAATAGGAATCTTTGTGAATTTCTCTTGGTGGACATTAGAACTGCATAAAACTATATTGGAGAGTAATTTAACAAGACACAGTAAAATTAATTGTGCATATAAAACAAGGCCCAGCAATTCCATTCCTTGTCCAAATGTTCCATGAGGATCAAAAGGGAATAGTTAAAGGATGTTTGCTTCAGAATCCTTTGCAGAAAATGAGAGTTAGAAATAATCTAAATGTTTACAGCTAGGAGAACACTTAAATAAAATGTAGTGAATGTATATCATGGAATATTATGTATCTGTAGCAGCTTAATATAATGAACAACACTTATTTAATGTTCACTAATGTGAACAGATCTTAAAAAATATAGAGAAAACTGATAAAAGTAAGATATGAAATGTATCTACAGCACAGTTCAATGTATATAGAGGTAGCAATGCACAGGTTAAAGCTCCCAGACTGGAGTCATATTATCTAGGTATGTCCTCTTGCTAGCAGTGTAACTTTGTGCAAATCTGATAACCTTTCTGTGCCTCAATTTCTTCATCTGTAAAATGAAGAAAATATAAAATTTTATGTATTAAATGAATTAATATATGATCAGCACTTAGAAGAGTGTCTGGCAAATATTTTTAGCTGAATAATTCTTAGATATTCTTACTGTGTATTTTATTATACATTTTAAAACATATGTATATACCAACAATTCAAACAACTCTTTGAAAATATGCATTTTCATGATGTGTATAAAAGTAGGAATCTACGTAAGGGTAGGATGAGAGTGTAAAGAGAATGAATAAATAAACAATAAATAAATAATACAATTGATGAGAGGGTATCTTTAAGGACCAATGATGATAGCACAGAGTCCCATTAATGGATGAGTATGATGAACTGAACTTTCTGCAATTGAGATCTAAACAAAACTAATGTGTTATTTTAAGTTCAACTGAATTTAGGCTTTTTCAGGACAATATGGCACACTTAGTTGAAAGAAAATTTTTGCACAAATCCTTAATAAAAAAAATCACATTTGATTATGTATCTAGAGTATGTTATCTTAAAAGCGTATAGGAGGAAGCAAATGTGGCTCAACTGATAGAGCATCCTCCTACCATATAGAAAGTCCAGGGTTTGGTACCCAGGGCCTCCTGGCCCGTGTGTTGAGCAGGCCCACATGCAGTGCTGCCACATGCAAGGAGTGCTGTACCACGCAGGATTTCCCCCCATGTAGGGGTGCCCCACATGCAAGGAATGTGCCCTGCAAGGGGAACCACCCTGCATGAGAAAAGTGCAGCCTGCCCAGGACTGGCACCACACACACGGAGACCTAATGCAGCAAGATGACACAACAAAAAGAGACACAGAGTCCCATTGCTGCCTGAGAATAATGCAAACAGACACAGAAGAACACACAGCAAATGGGTACAGAGAGCAGACAACGGGATCAGGGGGAAGAGAACAGAAATGAATAAAAATAAATAAATAAGCAAATAAAGCTTATAGAAAAATATATAAAGACATGCCATCAAAATTCATTGTTTCTCAGTCTCACTACAAAATATATACATCTTCTGATTGTAAAATAAGTATTTCCTTATTTGTAGAGAGGAAAAGGGAAATTGAGGTTGTTTGGCTAGAATGTATCTATTATTTTTTTGACTCCAGTAAATATAAACATGCTTGACATTTTCATAAATGCTCATTTTATTATTTGTTAAATTATTTTAAGCAGAGATCTTCACCCATCCCTCAGTGGTAGATATTGCTCGCGCATATAAGAAGCTGTTCTTTCCTAGAGAGTCAATGGTCATTACTTCACACATAAGAAAGGTAACCATAATGCTTGTGACCTCTGCCTCTTCTCTGTGCCAATGGCCAATTGGCCAGTTAGTGACATCCTGACAGATGGACCTTTCTGTTCCTAGGCCCATAAGAATGACCCTGGTGGCACATTAGAAGCCTTTGAATGAGATGTAAAGAGTTAGTGTTTTGTTTGTTGTTTTAAGACCATTATCCTAAATGCATAACATGAGGCCCCAAGCTGGAATTGAGTTGCTCCCCATCCCCTCTTTTCTGCTAAGTGTACCTAGTCAGTACAGTGGGATTTCTGCCACATTGTGATTATGCCCTCATTTCTTCCTGAAACTGAAGCTATAAAAACTTGGGTAATCCTCATCTGCCTCTTCTCCACAGCTGATTGACTCCTACTCTCTATGACCTCAGTGGGACTCAAATTGGGTTCCACAGACCCTTCACAATTTCACCATCCCCCAATTTGTGCTGAGATAACTGGGGTGGATGCTGCCTTCCAACCAGAAACCTTAGATATTGAGTGGGTGTGAATAAAACCAGACCTCATTCATTCCACACCTGTGGACACAGTGTAACAGGTCTTTGTTCTGCAACTTCTTCAAATCTTGACCATATCAGTTCCCAAGATTCCCATCCACCAGATTCCCTTACTTATTTGTATTTGGGTGAGATGCATGCTTTGACCATTTCAATGATTACATTATCTGTACAAATATATTTGATAAATTTTCCTTTTCAATTATCAAAGATTGGCAATCCTAACTGTACTTTGTTTTGTTAATTAAGACAGAATATATTCTAACAGATATTTTGAGGTCTTGATTTGTAGCTATAATAATCAGCAATTTGTTTTTTTCAAATAAGAGTGATAACTGTTCCCAGAATTTAGATGAGGAAAAAGTTCAGAGGTACTTCCCAGTAAAAGTCACATCAATAGTACATAATAATAATATTTTGTGCTTTCTAAAATATAGTAACTTTAACAAATTCTTTTATCTCATTTGACTGTTCCTATGCTTTTATTTCAAATAAAATTTTGGTAATAAATTCTTAAATTACATTTAGTAAGTTAAGGTTACTATTCGTTACTTGGTAATTAAATTTACCTCACTTGCCTTCAATATTTATCAGTTACTAACTATATAAAGTTGGGAATGATGAAACCAACTAGTAGTAGTACTAGATTTAGGTTGGAATATTGTATCTTAGGATCAAAAGAAACTTTAATGGGTACATCCTAATTTCTCATTATGGATAGTGGCACCATATACCATCAAATGTTGTTATGAAAAATAAACTTGCCATATGTTAAATGCTCAATATTTACGTACAATTATTAATATATTCCATAGTAGTATATAATGTACAAAAGAAAGTACTCATTAAAGCTTTATATTAAAATTATGACAGTTAAGAGAGTTTAATGTGATGGTAACTGTATTCTTTAGGGAAGTACATTATTGATAAGAGTGAAGGAGAATATTTGAATCTTCTTGGGGTTTTTCTTGAAGGTGACCATTCTCCACAGTTTATTCTATCTGTAAGTACAGCAATCAGGGCTTTGTGGTGATGTTTCAGAATAAGATCTTTTGACGTCTGCAATGGACATGACTATCAGTCACACAAAAAAGTAACAGAGAGAAATGACATAATTTCCCTGGTGGATTTTTTAATGCAGTTTCTCCTTTTATTCAAAGCCAAGTTCAGCATTCTCATTAATCAGGATGGATTTTGCTTTGTTTTGGTTTGCTTTTCAATTGGAGTGCTGTAAGTAGAATCCTTTATAATGACATTAGGAATAGAGTATTTGTGTTCTGTAAAACAGTTCAGGCTGAGAGGCTTATTTTACCCACTACATTGTTTATTTAATGTGCATTGTAAGTTTTCCTGACACCATATAATATAATAAATCATTATTTGATGGTTACATAGTACTTCCTATCTCACGATTGCAAATCATTTCTCAGGCAACTCATGGGAAGTCAGAAAATCTATATGAAATACTATGCCCAATATTTATGAATAAAGACATTCCAAAAATTATATAGCTGATATTTTTGAATTCTACTTCTGAGAGAATAAAAGTAGAAAAAATGAAATTGTAACAGGCCAAAAATTGTCTCACATTATCAAAGTCAGATCCGTATATCAAATTGGAGTATTAGTGAATTTAGAAGAGATTGTTTGCTCCTATCCCAATAACTGATGAAAGACGTGTTTTTCTACAGTCACCTAAAAGATTTCAGACTTCTGCATCCTTAGCAATTGTATGTGATATTTGGGATGAAAAGAGTGAGATCATAATTGAGAACTTAAATGTATTTTTCATTATATTCTAATGAACAGCAATCTGAATTGGTGAAACCACATTGTTTGCCACTCAAAAGATGGTAAGTTTTATGAAGTCATAAAGTAGATGGTACATTAGAGGAACAGTAAGTAATCCTATTGCTCAGCTACAGCAGGCTGAAGAGGGCGTAAATGAGTCTGGGAACATGAAAACACTCAGACTTTCTTTGTGGAAGTATAGGAGATTCAAGTGAGATTAAAATTTATGGGATAGTAGAAAGAGCATTAGATTGAAAAGGAGGAAAATTAGTTTCCAGTTGACTTTGTGTTATAGGCAGATATTGTGAGTCTATTGTGTGCTATACACTGTGCCAATTGCAGCACTTACTGCAATTAGCAAGAACAGATAAAAGTCCTGACCCAATGGAGCTAACATTCTGGTGGAAAAACAGATGTTTAAACAGTATTTATAATACAAATCTGTAATTTGTTAAGAATTATTTTATAGACTGTTCAGGGAAATAACAGCATATACAGATATTAGTGACATTTGAAAAGTGACCAAAGTCTGTAGGAGATAGATTTAGGGTGAAGGTGGTATTCCATTTATGGAGAGGGATGAGCATGTATAAAGCCCAGAGACATGCAAGAATATGAAGTCAGTATGGCTAGAGGATATCATATGAATACAGGTGAACAGAGTTCAGATTGAATAATCAGCAATTGCCAGATCATTCCCAGACTTGAAATGGAAGTTAAGAGTTTAAGATTTTATTTTAAGGCAAAGGGAGGCCACTTAGGGATTTTACAGCATGAAATTTTCATTTTTCAATGAGTACTCATTTGTCAGTGTGTAGAGTGGATTGAAGAAGGAATATCTAAAGACAGGTATTAGTCAAGATTCTCTAGAGAGACAGATTTGACAGGATATCTGTAAATATTATGAGGTTTTTTAGAATTTTCTCACATGACTTTGGGTATATGCAAGCCCAAATTCCACAGGGCAGGCCACAAGCTTCAAACTCTGAAAAAGTTTTCTGATGAATTATCCAGGAGAAGCTGGCTGGCTGAAAAAGAGATAGAAATTCTCTAACTGCTGAAATCCTTTTTTTAAAGCCTTCAACCGATTGGACAAGACATGTCATTGTTGAAGATAATCTCCTCATTTGCTAGTAGAGGTAATCAGCCATAGATGCTATCAACTTATTGGTGATTTAAGTCCACAAAGTTTTCTCACAGTAACACTGAGGTCAGTGCTTGCTTGACCAAACAACTGGGCACCGTTACCTAGCTAAGTGGGCCTATGAACTGAGCCATATGAACTTGGCAGCCATACACATGCACATATGCATCTCCTTAAACCATAATTAACCACTAAATAAAAACTGTTACTATAGTCATATTTTTACCCAACAATAGTCAACTGTCCTGCATACAACTGGAAGCTCACTAAGTCCCCCAGAATAGGGTATAAGTCTTTGGGTAATATTCACTCTTAAATTTGATATCCTGTAAGTTAAATACTATGACATGAAGCTAATAAAACTTATGTCATATGATAAGTAGAGCAGATAAGGAAGAAAACAAAGATGTTTGTTTTATGTACGTATACAAATACACTCATAACAAAACAAGGAAAATATTTGTAATTATTACTGTCATCATTTCTGTAATTGGTCACATGGTCATAGCTCACATTTATAACTACCTTCTTCCATTTTCCATTCCATATTCCCATTACCCCCAAAAAGCACTTAGGTGGCAGTGGTTTTTGCCTGGTAAGGTGACCCAAAACTTCATTCCTGAAGTTTCTGGGCCATAGATAGTCCTTCCTGGATTGGTTTATTGCAGTTTTCCTTTGACTTTAATCACTGGGCATGGTAGTACTAAGAAACACCCTAGGGGTCTCCTTTATAACAGGTAATTCTTTTTTACCTCTATTGTGTAGTGCAGTCTTATTTCCCCTTGATTATCAAGATCAATCACCCCAATCAGTACAGTAATTCCCTCCTTTGCCTGTTGATTCAGAGGCAGAGGAGCCCAAAGTGTCCAGGTGGCAGTCTTACCTTCCAGTTCAGTGGAATTGTTGTGCTCCCTGGTGGAAGATCTCTTCCTGTTTGAACTAAAATCTGTACAACAGCAGAGTCTAAGGTTGCAGGAACCAGGAGGTAATTTTTATTTTAGTGCTCACTCAGATTAATAATGAGTGGTACCACTCCCAATTCCACCCCTTGATTCCTGAATCCTGGATATGGGAGAAATAGCACCATAGAGTGCACAGTGATTTAGAGTATACTCAGACTCATGGAGAACATTGCCCCAGACCTGCAAAGTATTGCCACACAGCTGGTGCTATAATTGAGTCTTCAAATGACCATTATAATATTCTATCTATCTAGCTGCTTCAGAATGATGGGGAATATGGTACGACTGGTGAATTACATGAGAGTGTGTCCATTCCTGCACTTTATTTTCAGTGAAGTGGGTTTCTTAATTAGAAGCAATGTTTTGTGGAATACAGTGATGGTGGATAAGGCCTTCTATAAGTCCACAGATGGTAGTTTTGGCAGAAGCATTGTGAGCAGGAAACGCAAACACATATCTGGAGTATGTGTCTATTCCAATTAGAATGAATTGCTGTCCCTTCCATGATGGAAGTGGTCCAATGTAATCAACCAGCCACCAGGTATCAGGTTGATCACCTCAGGGAATGATGTCATATTAGAGAATGAATGTTGGTCTATACTACTGGCAGATTGGGCACTCAGCAGTGGCTGTAGCCAGGTTGGGCTTGAGAAGTGGAAGTCCATGTTACTGAGCCTATGCATCTCCCTAAATCCCTACTGTAGTAGTCAGCCAAAGGGGTGCTGAGGCAAAATACCAGAAATTGGTTGGTTTTTATAAAGGATATTTATTTGGGGTAGGAGCTTAAGATACCAGACCATAAAACATAAGTTACTTCCCTCACCAAAGTCTATATTCCCATGTTGGAGCAAGATGGTTGCTGATGTCTATGAGGGTTCAGACTACCTGGGCTCCTCTGGGCTCAGTTCCTCTGTTTTCTACACAAGGTCAGCTGTAGACTATCAGGCAAACAGCTCTGTCTCTCTCCCTGGGGTTCCAGCTTCAGCATCAAACTCCAACATCAAAACTCCAACATTAAAAGCCCTCACTTCTGTCCTTTGCCATGCCTTTTATCTGTGAGTCCCCATTCACCAAAGGGAGGGGACTCAACACTTCACTGGCACAAGAGATTTACATAATTACATAATCAAGTAAACCTATGAATCCAATAAAATCTAATATGCCCAGAGGAGAAGATCAGTTTACAAACATAATCCAATATTCTCTTTGAAATTCATCAATAATGTCAAACTGCTACACTCCACCCTCTGAATTCCAAAAAGATATTGTAATATTAAAAAAAAAAAAACTTAAATCAGTTACAATGCAAGTATTAAATCATATCACAATCAATTTAAAGAAATATAATTTGTCTTGGGGAAAAGCCCCATCTGCTATAGACCTCTGAAATTTACAAAACATTTCATCTGCTTCTAATACACAAATGGACAAACAAAGGATAAGCGTTTTCATTACAGTAAGGAGAAATTGGGAGGGAAACACGAGTCATGGTTTCTTTACTGTTCAATAGATGTAGGGAATCCTCTGTTCGATTTAAAAGTCTGAGAGTCATTCTTAAGATGTTTTTTTCTCCTTGGGGCCTTATGGGAACCCACACTTTCCACAGACTTGCCCAATGGCCATTTTCGTGGTTCCACCCTCATTGAGTGAGTGTTGAGGTGATTGCCACACTTTACTCAGTCTTTGGGTTAGAGTCTTAACCTTCCTCATCATACAATGACATGAAGACAACAGTCCCCCTAACCTTTGGCATACAGGTTCAACCCTGTCAGAGCAATGAGTTGACCACCTGGCCTTCCCTAACCTTTGGCATACAGGCTCAACTTTCTCTGAGCAATGAGTTGACTACCTAGGCTTCAGTAACCTTTGGGGGCAGGTCCACCCCTCTCAGAACTGTGGGGTGCTGACCTTAGCTGCCCTAATCCTTGGGAAATGTGCCGCACCTTCTCTGTATCATGGGGCAGCAAAACCCTCCCAGAACATTGGGCAGGGACATTCGCCCTCTTCAACTTCTGGGGCAAACTTGCGCTTTCTGTACACTCGGGTAGAGTTCTTCTCTTGGCCTAAGGTGATTGCTAATTCCAGATATCAGCTTCCATGGTTTTCCTCTTAAAGCTATTTCTCCTTCAATATCTCCTTTCCATATCCTTTTAATTCCAGGCTAAGAGTAGTTTTGTTCGTATAGCTCACTCAAAAACTTTTTTAGTTTAGCATGCAGGAAGCAGGGGTCCAAGCCATCAGACACTAAGATTTTCCACAAATCTTTCCAACATAACTGCATCTGCCATCCTGATTTACAAGTTCCAAGTTTAGTTAAGTCCTCCAGTGGGGCATTTTCATCTGGGATCGTGATTTCCAGAGGCTTGGAATTTTCAGAATCAGTTTCTGGTTGGTTTTTTTTTGTGCCAAACAATTCAGTTCTTAACTTATCTTGCTCATCTAGCATTTTGCTATAAGCTACAAGCAGAAGCCGAAGTGCATTCTCCGAGTTTAATTTGGAAAGTTCTTCAGTTAAATGCCCATCCATGCTTTTTTCAAATTCTGCCTTACATAAAACACCAGGCATTAATTTTGATAAGTACTCTGCAACTTTAAAACATACATCACCTTTCCTCCAGTTTCCAATAATAATTTCATGATTTACTTCTAAGGCATTATAAAAAGTCCTGAGAGCATCCATATCACTATCAACAGTCTCTTCAAAGTGATCTAGGCCTTTTCCATCAAGCATTTCACAATTCCTCCAAAAAAATATCCCTTACCCATTTACAAAACCATTCCATCATTTTGGTAATTGCAACAGCATTACCCCCACTTTCATTACCAAATTCTGTATTAGTCAGTCAAAGGGGTGCTGAGGCAAAATACCAGAAATTGGTTGGTTTTTATAAAGGGTATTTATTTGGGGTAGGAGCTTACAGATACCAGGCCATAAAGCATAAGTTACTTCCTTCACCAAAGTCTATTTTCACTTGTTGGAGCAAGATGGCTGCCGACGTCTTTGAGGCTTCAGGCTCCCTGGTTTCCTCTGGGCTCAGCTCCTCTGCTTTCTCCATAAGGTCAGCTGTATACTATGGCAAACAGCTCTGTCTCTCTCCCTGGGGCTTCAGCTTCAGCATCAAACTCCAACATCAAAACTCCAACATTAAAAGCCCTCAACTCTGTCCTTTGCCATGCCTTTTACCTGTGAGTGCCCACCCACCAAAGGGAGGGGACTCAATGTCCTACTGGCATAAGACATCTACATAATTACTTAATCAGTAAACCTATGAATCCAATATAATCTAATCTGCCCAGAGAAGATCAGTTTATAAATATAATCCATTATTTCTTTTTGGAATTCATTGCTAATATCAAACTGGTACACCTACAACCATGGACACTTTGTTCATGAGCCTATTGGCCAATAACAGGAGTGGCTGGGGAAAGAAGCTGACAGGTAGCTCACTGAATGAGCCATCTTACCCACTTGGTTATCAAAAACTTCCTTGCTGAAATCACCATCTAGTGAGCATTCATGTGGAACACATGTATTTTCATGATTTTTGCCCACTCATCTGCATACCTCTATCTGTATAACTCTTCCTAGGCCTCTTTGTTACCAATTTTCCAATCATGTTCCTTCCAAGGCCCTGAACATCCAGCCAAACCATTGGTGATAGCCCATGAATCATTATACAAATGCACCTCCAGCCATATCTCCTTTCAAGCAAAATAGACCACCAGGTAGACTGCTCAAAGGACTACTGCCCTTCAGGGTATGTACTTCAGGGGATGAAGTACTGCAATTGTCCACTTTCAAGTGATACCTGTATATTATGCAGAACCATTTGTAAACAAGACCTGAGTTTTCTCTTTCTCAGTCAACTGATCATAGAAAACTCCCCAATAGGCCATAATTCTGTAGGCTATGGCAATATATATAATGCCTTCTATCTGTCATTGCAATGCCATTCAGAACAAATCCCAAGTCCCCAAAACGCCCCCATATTATATCTGGTTTTGCCTCTCCCTGGCCCCAGAACATCCAGTGGCCAAAGGCTCCACATTAGTGATAAAAGTGCTACATTGGTAGAATCACAATAAGCTATAGTAGAATAACAGTAAGTCTACTTTAGTCCATAGTTCATTCCCCAATCCTGAGGATTCTGGGATGATGATGCCCACTCTGCCTCTAATTGAAAGGTAGATTTGATCCCACATGGCTGATGGATGGGACTCTCTTGCTTGAAGTTATAGAATATCTTGGTTCCTTGGTATGGTTTGTCCATCATCTCCTACTTGTTAGTTGTCCTGGGTGAGTCAAATGAATTGGAGGCTGTTTCAACTCACTTGAGATTCAGGGCCCACCCGGCACATGGACAGCCCAAAAATTTAAGTCTCATGGATGTACTCTAGTACTACTTATAGGTTCAAGTAAAAGGGACAGTAGAGCCATGTGTAGAGAAACCACATCTGAGTCCAACTCTGTCACAATGCACAGCATAAATTCCAAAATAGGGCCCACTGGCAAGACACCAAAATCCTGAGCTATCTATTCTGACTGCAGTGTCTGGATTCTCCAGAGCCTCAGGAGTCCTCCCTATTTAGGGTAATATCTACTCTGACTGTCAATGAAATCCTGCTAGACATGCATAAGCCTAACCTCTGGAGTGACCTCCTGACTCACTTTTAAGTCTCTTAGCCATATAAACTCATTTGTCTTTACCCTTTGCCCCTTTTGGTCAAAGTCTTTTCCCAGTTGCATTGCTAGTTGGTGGAAGCTTATCCCTAGGAGTCATGTCCCATGCTAGGGGGAAGTTATTGCATTTATATGCTAATTTCAGCTTAGAGAGAGTCCACATTTGAGCAAAAAGGAGACTCTCAGGAGGTAACTCTTAGGCACCCTGTAATACTAGCCTAAGTTTCAATTTCAGAAATAAAGGTTTACAAGCACAGTCACGAATATCAAGGGCCCATCAATAGACCATTCTCCTTCACTAGTCATTGTCCCTGTACTTGGGGGATTCTTGCTGCTCAATTAGAAAATGTGGCAGAGGTCCCAGGATTGGAATTTGATATTCTTTCAGTCACTGTGTGAATCTCCACCCACCATGACAATGCTCCATGAACATTTAAACATATTTGTATGCCTTATAAATATGCTCAAGTGAACTTCTTCTCATGTATTCCCCATTGCTGATAGCCTGCAACAATGATTCTCCCCTGCCACAGTTGTAACCCTTCTGTGGTCCAAACCTCCTTCAAAAATGAAGCCAATAAAATAGGCAAATACAATTAATAAGAAAATGAAATTATAAAGTCATGAATATCTTTGTATCTAGTCAGTTTAGAAAACCAATTCCAAAAATCCCACAGCCAATTATGAAATCTCATTCTTAAGTTTCTGTTTCTTAAGGACTCTCCCAGAACCAAAGCTGTATTAGTAGGGGTTCTCTAGAGAAAATTAACCAACAAGTGATATCTGTAAATATTATGAGAGTTTTACAAGAATTGTCTCATCTGATTGAGGATGCACAAGTCCAAATTCCATAGGGCAGTTGTTAGCTGACAATTTTGATGGAGGTCTACAAAGAATTTCCCATGAGAAGCTGGCTGGATGAAGTAGAGATGGAAATTCATTCTTCTGGCTACTGAAATCATCATATCTCCCTTTAAAGCCTTCAACTGATTGGATGAAACTTCTCTCATTATTGAAGACATTCTCCTCAGTTGACTGTAATCAGCCGTAGATACAATAAACTTACTGATGATTTGAGGCCACAAAATATCCTCACAGTAACAACCAGGCCAGTACTTGCTTGACCAAACAACTAGGCACCATAACCTGGCCAAGTTTGCACATGAACTTAAATATCTAAGGGAATAAGAACAACTAAGTCGGTGTTGTAATAAACAAGGGAGGAAGAAATAATGTAGCCTCACCTTGTCAGAGTTAGTAGGCATAAAGAATTTCATTTCTCAGCATCTTCATCAAGGTTTAAAGATACTGAGCTAGAATGGACTCGAGTTGCCTTTCCAATCAAAAAATTCACCACAGAAAGTCTTTAGCTGATGGTCTTCAAGGAAAGGAGGTTCCCATTCTCTATCACGAGTATTCAAAGTCATGCAATGAAAGTCTGTCATAGCATGAAATTGTGTGAGTTTGAAAGAGAAGGTAAAATTCAGCCACAAAAGAAAGAAAGGGTAGTTAATAAAACGGAATGCTTTCTGGGATCCACTTCATGTGGGCTCATTTGTGAAAATTCCTAGAGGAAAGGAACAAATCAGAACAGTGTGAAATTTTAATCAGAAAACCCCAAATCACATGAAAACTGCCTCCTTCTAGATTTATGCACAAATTTCACACCAAAGGGATTTCATTCTTTCATATTTGTGGAATGTTTTCCACTTTCCCTAGAAATAGTTCATCAAAGAAAATAAAAGAGATCTGCTACCCACTCTAGAGAGGCTGCCTTTCTGGAGATCAATTTTTCAGCCCTTTTCTCTGGGTGCCAACAGTTTTATAAGGTGTCCACATATAAGTGTAGGTGTTTGGCTCTTCCATGTCAATGCACAGAAAATCAGAGCAAAGATTTTTATAACACCTATAAGAATATCCACGTTCCTACCATTAATAGAGATAAGGGAGAAAAATGTGGATAAGACTGCTTACCTGTCTTTCTCATTTCTATACACCATTGCCCCAACTCTTTGTTAGCTTTGTTTCCATGTGGTGGTCAAAATCTTTTCTTTTCTGTGACCCACTGGAGCCATGCTACCTCCTGCTCAGTATATCTTCTTCATGATCTGATCCCTTCCTACTTAATGGCATTATGATAAAATGCACTATATCTTAAAGTTCAAAGGTTCTTTATGAATCATATAATCCAAGATCTCCAAATTATTGCTAAAGCGACTGAGTTGGAAGCTTATCACATCTTTTGTCTTCTCATACTGGTGAACTAGAACACAAGATATAGGAAATGGGTGCTGTGTAACAAGTCTTACAATACTTAAATGAGGCTCCTTCCATGGCATTTGTCCCTAGTTTGTTCACAAATCTCTTTGTAAAATTGGCTTCTTCTTATACTATAAGTGTTTTGGCATCAATTCCCATTATTGATTTGTATTGCAAACATCTAACATTGTGTTTAGCAATGTAGAGTGAATAAATACCTTTTTTCTTTTCATCTGAAGAGACAGCGTGACCTCTTTTCAACAAAGGCAGCACTAAAAAAAGCATGCAAAGATACATATATCAATTAATTGCTTTCAAGTTATCTTAATTTTAGCTTTCATACTTATTGAGAGATAAGAGAGATAAGAGCTGCACAAATGATTCTTCCATTTGTGCAGCTTTTAACATGTTCCCAATTTCTTTATATGAAGTCAGAAGAGAAACAAAACAGTAAATGAGGCTATATCACTTAAATAATGTATATGATCATTTATTAAAGGTATTGTATAGATTTAAGAAACATTGACTTGCACAAGTCCCATATATCTTACAAAAGAAAAAAAAAGGTCTAACTATGATAGGCAAAAAATTTCTTTGAATTTACATTTGTCTGAAACAATACTGAGCATGAACATTGGCAATAATGTACTAACACATACTAGTTTCAATTTCTTAATTCTTCTACTAATTTTTCTATTAAGTTTTTTTATTAGAGAAGTTATGAGTTTACATAAAAAGCATGCATGAAATACTGGATTCCCATTTGCCATCCTCTTATCAACACCTTACATTGGTATATATTCGTAGCAGTTGATGAAAGCACATTTTTATAATTGTACAATTATCCTTACTCCCTGGTTTAACTTAGGGTTCACTGTTTAAGTTGTGCAGTTCCTGAATTTTTTTTATTAATGTTTTACAATTTTTATTCAAGTACTTTATATATTAAACTTCTATCTCCTTTTAACCATATTGAAATATATAATTCAGTGTTCTTAATTACATTTCACATGTTGTGTTACCATCACCACCATCCACTATTGAAACATTTTCATCATCCCAAATAGAACCTCTGCACATTTTAAATATTAACTCCCTATTCCCTCTCCTCACCATACCTATATTCTAGATTCTGATTCTATGAGGCTACTATTCTAATTTCACATCAGAGAGATCATAGAATACTTGTCCTTTTGTGTCTGGCTATTTCACTCAACATGATACCTTCAAGATTTATCCATGTTGCTAATTGTATCAGAACTTCACTCCTTTTTAATGCTAAATAATATTCCCCCATATATACATATATGATATATATACATATACCACATTTTGTTTATCATTCCTAAGTTGATGTACACTTGGATCGCATCCATGTTTTAAAATAGTGAATAACACTGATATGAGCACCAGTGTGCAAATATCTATTCAAGTTCCTGCTTTTACATCTTTGGGTATATACCTAGAAGTAGATTGCTGAGTCATATAGTAATTCTATATTTAGCTTTCTGAGGAAATACCAAACTATCTTCCACAGCAGCTGCACCAGTTTACCTTCCCACCAGCAGTGAATGAGTGTTTGTATTTTTCTACATCCTCTCCAAGACATGTAATTTCCCATTTTTTGAATAGTAGCTATTCTAATGGGTGTGAAATGATATCTCCTTATGGTTTTGATTCTCATTTCCCTAATGGCTAATGAAGTTGAACATCTTTTCCCGTGCTTTGTGACCATTTATATGTCTATTCAAGTCTTTTGCCCATTTTTAAAATTGGGTTGCTTGTCTTTTGATTTTTGAGTTGAAGGATTTCTTTACGTATTCTGGATATTATATTTTTATCATATGCATCTTTCAAATATTTTCTCTCACTCTATAGGTCATAATTATACTTTCATGATAAAGTCTTTTGAGGTACAAACGTTTTTATGTTTGTTTGTTTTGACTAGATCCCATTTAACTTATTTTTCTTTTGATAAAGTCCTTTGAGGTACAAAAGTTTTTTTCTGTTTGTTTGTTTTGATTAGATCCCATTTAACTAATTTTTCTTTTATTGCTTGTGCTTTGTGTGTATTCTAAGAAAGAGTCACATAACATAAAGTCCTGAAGATGCCTCACCTCATTTTCTTTAGGAATATGACAGTTCTTGCTTTTATATTTAGGCACTTGATCCATTTTGAGTTAATTTTTGTATGTAGTATAAGGTTAGATACCACCTTCATTCTTTTGCACATGAACATCCAGTTTTCCCAGCACCATTTGTTGAACAGACTATTATTTCTCAATTGAGTGGTCTTTTCCCCATTGTCAAAAGTCATTTGGTCATAAATGAGAGAGCTGATTTCTGAGTTGTCCTTTAGTTCATGTCTGTCCTTATGCCAGTACTATATTGTTTTGATTACTGTAGCTTTATAATGAGTTGTAAGATTGGAAAGTGTGAACCCTCAACTTTATTCTTCTTAATCATTTGGCTTTCATTATGTGGAGCTACTAATCCTTCCATATAAATTTAATGATACGCTTTTCCATTTCTGCTGAAAAGGTTGAGGGAATTTTGATTAAGATTGTATTGAATTTGTAAATTGCTTTGGATAGACTTGCCTCCTTAATAATATTTAGTTTTCCAATCTATGAACACAGAATATCCTTCCATTTATTTACATCCTCTTTGATCTCTGTTAGCAATATTTTATAGTTTTCTGTGTACATGTCATTTACATCTTTGGTTAGATTTTTTTCCTAGAAATTTATTTCATTACTTGCTATTGTAAATGGGAGTTTTTCTTGCTTTCTTCTTCTGTTTTTTCATTGTAAATGTATAGAAACACTACTGATTTGGTGATGTTGCTCTTGTATCCTGCTTCTTGCTGAATTCATTTATTAGCACTAGGAGCTTTGCTGTGGATTTTTCAAGATTTTCTGTATATAGGATCATATCTGGAATTGGGGAATGTTTTACTTCTTCCTTTCTAATTTGGATGACTTTTACTTCTTTTTCTTATGTAATTATTCTGACAAGCACTTCCAGTATGATGTTGAATAACAGTGGTGACAGTGGACATCCTTGTCTTGTTCCTGATCTTAGAGAGAAAGTTTTTCACCATTAAATATAATGTTAGCTGTGTGATTTTCACATATACTTCTTAACATGCTAAGGAAGTTTTCTTCTATTCCTAGTTTTCTAAGTGTTTTCATCAAAACATGATCCTGGATTTTATTCAAAAGCCTTTTCTGTATAATTTGAGATGGTCAGTTGTGTTTTTTTCCCTTTCATTCTGTTAATGTGATGTATTACATTAATTTTCTTATGCTGAACCTCATGTGCATAATTGGGATAAATCTCACTTGACTGATAATTCTTTTATTGTGCTTTTGGATTTGGTTTCCTAGTATTTTGTTGAGGATTTTCAGATATATATTACTGAGATACATTGGTCTGTAATTTTTTTTCTTGTGTTACCTTTACCAGTTTTGGTAAGAGGGTGATGCTGGCCTCATTGAGGAAATAGGGACAGTTCTCTCCTCTTCAACCTTATGGAAGAGTGTGAGCAGAATTGGTATTAATTTTTCTTGGAATGTTTGGTTAAATTCACCTATGAAGCCAGCTCATCCTGGGCACTTCTTTGATTTTAGGCTTTTGATTACTGATTCAATCTCTCTACTAGTTATTGGTTTGCTGAGATTTTCTAATTCTTTTTGAAGCAGTGTAGGTAGTTTTTGTGCATCTAGGAATTTGTCCATTTCATCTAGGTTATATAATTTTTTAGGGTGTATTTGTTCATACTAACCTCTTACAGATCATTTATTCCAGTGAGGTTGGTAGCAATATCCCCCTATTTGTTTCTGATTTTATTCATCTATGTCCACTCTCTTTTCTTTTTTGTCAGGCTAGCTAAAGTTTTTGAATTTCATTAATCTTTTCTAAAGACTGACTTCTGACTTTGCTGCTTCTATTGCTTTTTTATCTTCTATTTCATTTATCTACATTCTAATCTTTATTATTTCCTTCCTTCTGCTCACTTTAAGTTTAATTTGCTCCTCTTTTTCTAGTTCTTCCAGTTGTGAGATTTGTCTGATTTAAAATATTTCTTATTTTTAATGTAAGCATTTAGAGCTCTAAATTTTCCTCTAAGCCTTTGCTGCATAACATAAGTTTGTTATATTTTCATTTTCATTCGTCTCAAGATAATTCCTCATTTCTCTTGTGATTTCCTCTTCAACTTATTATTTAAGAGTATGTTGGTTAATTTCCACATATTTGTGAATTTTTCATTTCTTCTGTTGCTTTTGATGTATAGTTTCTCTCCACTGTCATCAGAGAAGACAATACATTGCATAATTTCAATATTTTTTAAATTTATTGAGACTTGTTTTCTTACCTAAAACATGGTGTATCTTGGAGAAAGACTCATCTGCACTCAAGAAGAATGTGTATTCTGTTGTTAGGTGAAATGTTCTACACACACATATACATATATGTTATATCTAGTTGGTATAAAGTATTATTCCAGTATTCTATTTACTTATTGATCTCCTGTCTGGATGCTCTATAAATTACTGAAAATGGTTTATCAATGTCTCTTACTATTAATATAGGACCTTCAATATCTCCTTCAAAACTGTCAGTATGTGCTTATATATTTCAAGTTCTGTAGTTAGGTACATATGTATTTATAATTGTTATATCTTCTTATAGAATAGTCCCCTTTATCAGTATATAATGAATATCTTTTTTCCTTGTAACTGTTTTTTTAGTTAAAGTCTGGTGTTTTTTCTGCTGTTAGTATAGTTACACCAGCTCTTCTTCAGTTACCACTAACATGTTATTTTCTTCCATCCTTTCACTTTCAACATTTGAATTTAAGGTGAGCCTTTGGAAAAAAGCATATATTTGGTTTATGTTTTATTTTTTAAAACCCATTTATGTTATAAGTTTTAAACCCATTTATGTTTAAAGTCACTATAGAATATGCAGAAACTTCTTCTGCCATTTTGTTTTTAATCCTTTGAAAGTCTCATGCCTTTTTTTCCCTCAAAACTTCCATTAATTCCTATTTCCATGTTTGTTAGATTTTTTTTCATAATATAACAAGTTGACTACTTTCTCACTCTGCGGATACTTTTTCATATGTTTTCCTTCAGGATATCAAGGAGTTAAAATTTAATACACTAAATACATAAAAATCATATTTGATTTGATACCAGCTTGACTTCAATAGCATACACATACACTGTTCCTATACTCCAGTGCTCTAACTTTTCCTGTACTTGTTACAGATTATATCTTTGTACATTTTATACACAAATGCTAGATTTACCATTACTTTGTATGCGTTTTCATTTTAGCTCCTGTAGGAAGTAAAAAATTGAGTTACATACCAAAAAACTGCAAAACAGTGCTCTTGGCATTTATAATTACACAAATGGTTGCCTTTACCATAGATTTTTACTTCTTTTTTGTTGCTTTGAACTATTACCTAGTGTACTTTCCTTTAGTCTGAAGAAATTCTCTTAGCATTGCTTGTAGAGTACATCTTGTGGTGATGAACTCCCTCAGCTTTTGTTTATCTGAGCATGCCATCTGCCTGGTCCATTCTGTGGTTCAAACCCCCCTGGGGATTTTTCATTTCAATATTGTGATCTTCAACTCCAGTAGTTTTGTTTGATCCCAATAAAATCTTTCAATTTCTTTACTAATATTCCCATATTGTTCATTTAGTGTTTTCCTGATATCCTTTAGTTCTTTCTTTGTATTTTCCTCCATCTCCTTGAGCATATTGAAGATCACTTTTTTGAAGTCTTTCTCCACTCCACAGTCCAAACTGTGTTTCCCAAGCATTCCTTTATTGCAAACTGGCAATTTAATATTTTTAATGTTATTTCTGGGATTTATTCTCTGAGATGTCTTTTTCCTGAGCTTGCAAACAGTTGGTGTTTTTAAAAAGATTTTCTTGAGTATCAACCTTCTTATCAGGAAGGTCCATCCAAGGTTAATGCAAACTTCAGGGTCCCTGTCATCTTTTCTGGGCCTTTGTCTTGTCCTGGGCTTGTGTTTGCTAGTGGCTAAGGAGTCCCCCTGTTTCAGGAGTTTGAAAGGCCCCTTTATTTTCTGGAAGACAAATATTCACCCTCTCCCTGCTATTCTACTGCTGGACTTAAAGCAGGTAACCCTATGCCCCAGGCCATCCACTTCAATTATTTCTTCAATTGTTTTCATTCTCTAAAACCGCTTTTGACCCCAGCGCAAATTCTGGGAGAGGGGGCATATTGAAGATGTGTTTCCCAATTCAGTCTTTCCCACCCTGAATAAGGCCAGTGACCCACAAAGGGAGAACCAGCTGCCTTCAAATTGAGGAAAAGGACAGGAAGGGGAACAGATGTTGCTACCATTGCTCCCAAAGCTGTATTTTATTGACCTGCCAGCAAATGCAGCTCTTCAACTGCCCTCTGCAACTCTGTCTTTAAGTCTCCTTCTGGGTGGGTTGAAACGATGACTACACTCAGAACTGGGACCCCAGTGATCTGAAGTAGCTAATCAAAGCTGTAATCAGTGATCAGCTCATGCCCACCCCAGAAATTGGGGAAGTAGATTTTTATATCCCTTTCTTGCATCAGCAAGCTACACCATGGGCTGGACCCCACTGATGCTTGCCACAAGAGACCTGCCCAGGTGACAGCAACAATTGTGTGGTGAGAGCAATTTCCTGATATTTACTTTAATTTATCAACTTCTTCCTCCAACTCTTCCCCAGATGCTGTAGAACATTTTACTAGATTCTAGAGCTTCAAAACAGTTGAATCAGACAGTTCCTGCCTGTTTAATTGTTGTTCTGGTGGAAAGACTGATTTCTGGATCTTCCTACTCCACCATCTTCTCACAATCCCTTTCTCTATTACATTTATTCACCCAAAGTTGAAATAAATTTTACAGCAACAATGGTAAATATGTACTGAGTATAGCTCTTAGACTTATAGTAGTGTTTGCCATCTTGTATTTCCAAGTCCTCATACGCTGAAATCATTGCTGTTACATAGAGAAAGACAAATGCTTCAGGACTGAGGAGACAAAAATTTATATCCTGGATTTGATTTTAAAATAAGTTGTCTGTTATAAAAGACTATTAAATCAGTGACTAGGATTAGTTCACCCACACTGAACCACCACTTGCAAGCTCTAAATGGGAGGCAGTGAAGCAGCACATCCTGGCTTAACCTTCCTTTAGATCTCATTAGAAAATCATTGTCCTCAGATATCTCCTTTTTCAAAGCAGCAAAAGAAATCTTCCTGAACAGTTTGCACATGTGAAAAAAATATGCTCTTTCTAGTTTTGCCCCTTCAGCTCAAGGGTGCCATTGGGAAACTTGAGAATTCTGTAGAGATAATCTAGATCAGCGTTTTTTTGTAATACCATTTTAATTGGATTTTCCCTTTGTAAAATAGAAAAAGGATTCTATGACCACATAAATTAGGGAAACTGGTTAAACAGGAAACTAGTTTAAAGGAGATTTCTAAGAAGATTTAAAATGCTAATGTGCTTTGTCTACCTCCAAAAGGGAGGCAAACAAATATAGGCACAGAAAGAAAAGCTCTTCCTTACAGTAGAATGCCAACTAATAATTGTAGAAAGTGTGATGGAATTAGAAAAATCACCACTCTTTAACCATCATAAGTTATAACAAATTCAGGCAAGAATTGTCTTGTGGCAATTTGATATTATTTATGAATTCCAAAAAGAGACATTGACTTTATTTATAAACTAATCTATTCCTCTGGGTGTGATACTCATTGATTGTATTAGATTCAGCCAAGATGTCTTTGATTAAATTATGTTAAGATTAGAGCTTTGATTCAACCACATTATTAGGGTGATACAGACTTGAGTCCCCTACCCCTTGTTGGGTTATATTCATGGACACTCACTCAAAGAGAACACAGAGAAGTAGATACACAGAAAACGGACATGATAGAGAAAAGAACTCCCCTCCCAAGTCATGGAAGAGATAAGCCATTTGCCTGATAGCTGACCTTGTAAAGAGACCAGAGCAGCTGAGCTAGAAAGAAATGAACCTTCCAGTCTAAAGCTGAGGTGGGAAGAAGTTTGACCCATGGAGTCTTAAGAAAAAGAGGAAGGCTGAAACCTTGCAGATATCACCTGCCATCTTGCTTCAACATGTGGCAACAGATTTGGTGAGGAAGTAACCTTGACTTGGACTGTTTAGGGCCTTGTAACTGTAAGGTTCTACCCCAAACAAATATCCTTTATAAAATCCAACAGATTTCTAGTACTTTGCATCAGCACCCCTCTGGTGCTCAGCAGCACCCCTCTGCTGACTAATACAAGTGCTTTTTTTCACACCTATAACAATTCTTTTGTAAATGAAACTGAAAAATAATTGTAATGTGTGACCTACAGAAATATTAAAGAACATAGTTTTATAGAAAAGTCCCTATTAAAAGTCTGGAACAATGCTGATTTTTTTTTTTCAATTTTCAAAACTATTCTGAATTCAACAGCATGACTTAGAAGTCCTAGCCACATTTTGACCAATTATCTAAATTAGAGAGCTTATTCTCCAGTGCTATCTCTAATCTTCAGTCATTAACTCTTCCTGGTGAATTCTGATGCACTATATATTAGTCAGGGTTCTTTAGTGAAACAGAACCTATAGGAGATATATGGATATATATATATATATATATATATATATATACATATATTATGTAATTAATATATTTTTATAGGAATTGGTTCACATGACTGTGGGGATGGCAAATCCAAATTTCATAGAGCAGACTGCAAGCTGGCAACTCTGACTCAGGACTTATGAACACTTTAAAAAAATCCTCCTAGAGGAGCTCACAGGCTCACAGGCTCACAGGTCCTAGGTTCAATCCCCAATATCTACAAATAAAAGGGGGGGGGGGGAGAAATCCTGTACATTTTGGGAGATTAAGCTGATTAGTAAGAAAAGCGTAAATATTTTCCATGATCAATTCGTATATCTCCAAATTCAACTTGGTTAAAATTTAGACCTTTTTATTTTAAAAAATTAGTTCAAGAATTTCTGTTCCCTATGATTTAATAATAGCAGTAAATATTACATAAATTTAGAACCTTGAAATGTGACTATATCCATCTTACAAAATGCACAGGTGGACGAATATTATGCCAGTTAGGATGGCAAGGTAATGCAGGAACAGATTACTCTTGTTTAAATGGCCCCAAGGCAGATTTTTGCAAGAAAGAATTATGCGTGATAACATCAAACCTCACTGATGTTGAATTAGGAAATGCTATCTGAATCACTGAAAAGTAAGAATCATTGAAAATAATTTAAAGACAAGCAGCTTCTACAAAGAACTTAAAATAAGAAGTAATTTAAAATAGGGCTGCCAGGTGAAGATAGTTTATCTGGGCCTACCTTTTTGATTAGATCACAATTATGATTATAATAGACAAGTTAAGTCCTGGTAAGGGCAGGGATGAAGATAAAGGTAGGAAATATGGTTTATTTATCTTTGCAAAAAGAATGCCTAACCTAAACCTGAAATATAAAAAGAACATAATGAACATTTTTAAAATACAAGTTGAATAAAGGCTGAATGAATGAGAATATTTGAGGAGCTTATTTTTCCTAAACATCATACCTCACAAATTAGTTCCTCCCCTCTAATAATTCCTTTTCGTACAAAGGCAAATTTTATTCTCACTGAGCTGACTTGTTAAGAAAATTGACAGAACTTCATCTTAGGTTAAGTGAATACAGTGAATGTAAAAAATACTTAACTATAATGATATCGTAATAGAAAATTTGGAAAAATAATTGGGGATTAATTAGATTCAAAATTCAAAATTGTCACCAAAAGCCATGGAGAAAAGTCTAGCAGCGTATGGGAGTATTAGCCATAGCGGAGAGGGAGGGGAAAGATTGATATTTTATGTAGGAGTTTAGCAAAGGCCTTCTTGATCAGGTGGTATTTGAACAGGGACCTGAAGAAAGCAAGAGGCTAGTTAAGAAGTTATCAGGGGAAGCAGACTTGGCCCCATGGATAGGGTGTCTGCCTACCACATGGGAGGTCTGCAGTTCAAAATCCGGGTCTCCTTATTCCTGTGGAGCTCGCCCAAGCACAGTGCTATTGCATGCAGAGTGCCGTGCCATGCAGGGGTATCCTCCGCGTAGGGGAGCCTCACGCACAAGGAGTGCGCCCCATAAGGAGAGCCGTCCAGCACGAAAGAAAGTGCAGCCTGCCCAAGAATGGCTCTGCACACACAGAGAACTGACACAACAAGATGACACAACAAAAAGAAAGAGATTCCCAGTGCCACTGATAAGGATAGAAGCGGTCACAGAAGAACACACAGCAAATGGACACAGAGCAGACAACTGGGAGGGCGGGGGGGCAGAAATAAATGAAAAATAAATCTTAAAAAAAAAAGAAGTTATCAGAAGGAAGAGCCTTTAAGACAAAGGGAATAACAAGTATTGTACAAAGGCTGGGTCAAAGTATGTGGTTTGAGCAAATCACAAGGACATTTAGTGTGACTGGATTAGAAAGAATGAGCAAGTGGAAAGAGATAAAGTTGGGAGAGTAGTATGAGTTCAGTTCATGTAACCTTTTAGACCATGTTGTGGATTGTTTGTTATTTTTTTTCCTGAGAGAGGTAGAGAATTTAATGAAATTGTTTTGAGCAGAGATTTAGAATTATCTATATACATTTCAAAAAGAAGTACTCTGTGGTGTGGAGAATAGAGGAGGCTAAGTTCAGACTACAGAGTCTATTACAACAATCCAGACAGCATAAGATGATGGCTTTTTATGGAACTGGGAGCTTAAATAATGCAAAGACATGGTCATGACCCAGATATAATTTTAAGTAGAGTCAACAAGATTTGTTGATTGATTGGGTGTAGGAGACAGGGACAACTCCAAAGTGTTAGTTTTAAAAAGTAAATTGAAGTTCAAATTTACATTTTATTTAGGTGAAGAAGACTGAAAAGGAGGAGCACATGAAAATAAAGAGTTTGGGGGGCAGCCTTAAGATGCTCATTGGACAACCAGAAAGAGAAGAGATGTTAAATTGGAAGCTGGATATACAAGTCTAGAGCTCATGAAAGAGATCAAGGATGGGAATATAAATTTGGGAGACTTTGCATTAAGATAACATTCACTGGATGAAATCACCTAAAAAGGGAGTGAATTACAGACAAAAAAATAATACAAGAACTGAAATCCAAGTACAAATCCCTGTACTCTAAAAATGTAATAATATAATATTTAATTTCCTTTGTCTTAACTATAAAACCCCATACTTGCAATTGGTGAAAAAAAAAGAGGCATGAACATAAAAATGCATGTTTGAAATGAATATAAAGGAAAAATTAATTGTGCTCATTTTGAGTTGTTATTCATTTTTCATAACTGAAAAGAAACAGAATATTTAGGTTCCACAGAAACTGAATAATGTGAATTAACCTTTTATGTATTTTATTAGAACAAATTTTGGTTGCCTCTTTGCTTCCTTACCCATCGGACTTAATGGCCTCATATTTCCTTTATCCAAAGATGATTTGTGGTGGTGGTCCAAGTCCTTCTTTCAGAAAGAAAACTTCTTCCAACTTCATAGGGCAGGACTGTCTGGGTTGGCCAAAGTGATACTTCACTTACCAAACAGACACGGTGATATGGCAGAAAGAGCTCTGGAATTAGACCTGAAAGGGCTCATATCTTTGACCTTCATTCATTTACTACTTCTTTAATCTTTGGAAAATAACTCGCTCTTGTTTCCTTAACTGTACAGTGGTGTTAATACTCTTTAGCTACCTCTAAGCATTAAGAAGGTCAAATGCAATAATAATTCCTAAAATGCCTTGCAAACAATAAACCATACAAAGGGCAAGGATATATTATAGCTTGGATAAATGAATCCATACTAGTAGAAGGAAGGCAGTGAAGACTTACTAAAAAGCTCTATCATTAAAAAGAGTACAAGTGTTTAAAAAAAAAAAAGCCTACCAGAGACACAAGGTCTAACCTATTGCTGAATTCATAATCAATAGACTGGTAGAGGAAACATTCTAGCCAGGGAGGGCCTATGGATATTGTATGCCTGTGATATTCTAGGAGTAGAAATATATACTTTAATTACATTATGTCCAATTTTCACAAAAAAAATCCTACAATGTAGAGATGATAATGGTATAATTATTTCTGTTTTTCTAAAGCTTCCAATGCTCATTTCTTCTAGGTTCATAGTAGGCTTGCCCTTCCTGGGCTCTTGGTGTTGGAAGGAGCCACGTGGAAATATCTGACTGTTAATAATGGCTATCACTCTCCATTGAAGCATTTAGTTGCCAATGTGAACCATTTAGAGTTCATTTTACAACTTTGGCATGATGACAAGCAATATTTGGAAGATGGTTATCCTGTAATCCTAGGTCCCTGGGTAGCTAAAATGACCACATCCCCCAGGCAATATAAGTGGGAAATAAATCTTTGTTGTGAAAAATTGGGTGTTGTTTCATATCACAGCATAGTTTGGTCTATCCTTACTAGTACAATGTTCATATTCATTTAACAAATGTGAAAACTACCATATAGCATATGTTACTTGTTAAAGTCCATGAAGCTATTATGTGGTAGACACTGGATATAAACCTAATTGCACATAATTCTAAAGCCTGATCTCTATTCACTACCATATTAGCTGTTCCAGTATGATTGAAGTCTGGTTGCCAATCCCAAGCAATCTCTGCTAACTGATTTTACACCCTCCTTGAGTATGGCAGTTTGATATTATTTATGAATTCCAAAAGGAGACATTAATTATGCTTGTAAACTGGTCTGTTGCCTTGGGCAAGATACCCCTTTGATTGTATTAAATTCAGAGGTTTCACTTTTACTTTATTTAATCAAGATTAGGGTTTTTAATCAACCACATCATTAGAGCTTGCAGGGTTGAGTCCCAACCCCCTTGGCAGGCTATATAAACTGATGCTTAAAGAAGCATGAAGTAGATTCATAGAGAAGAATACAGAGGAAGACAGACAGCTCCATACACATGGCAGACACCCCAGGAAGAGAAATGAGCCTGCTAGTTTGCAGCTAAAGAGAACAGAGCAGCTGAGAAGCCCTGAGAGAGGAGCCTTAGGTCAGCCTACAGATGAAACTGGGAGAAGCTGGGACCATGGAGTCTTAAGAGGAAGAAGGAAGGCTGAACCCATGTAGACATTGGCAGCCATCTTGCTCTAACATGTGGCAACAGAGTATGGTGAGGAAGTAACTTTGAATTGGCCTCGTGTATTAGTCAGCCAAAGGGGTGCTGAGGCAAAATACCAGAAATTGGTTGGATTTTATAAAGGGTATTATTTGGGTAGGAGCTTACAGATACCAGGCCATAAAGCATAAGTTACTTCCCTTAACGAAGTCTATTTTCACGTGTTGGAGCACAGGCTTCCTGGGTTCCTCTGGGCTCAGCACCTCTGTTTTCTCCACAAGGTCAGCAGTAGACTATCAGGCAAATGGCTCTGTCTCTTTCCCTGGGACTCCAGCTTAAGTCTTTAGCATCAAACTCCAAAACCAAAACTCCAACCTTAAGAACCCTCAACTCTGTCCTTTGCCATGCCTTTTATCTGGGAGTCCCCACCCACCAAGGGATGGGGACTCAAGGCCCTAATGATGCGGCCTGATCAAAGCCCTAATCATAACTTAATCATGCCCAGGTATAGATAAGATTACAAACATAATTCAGTATCTATTTTTGGAATTCATAACCATATCAAACTTCTATACCTTGTAACTGTAAGCTTTTACCCCAAATGAATATCCTTTATAAAAGCCAACAGATTTCTGGTATTTTGCATTAGTACTTTGTATTAGTCTTTGGTTGACTAATACATCAGGTAAGATCTTTCTCAGAGAGAACAACTCTGAAGGGGAAAGGCATTATAAAGAAAATCCTTAGAGTAAGAGACAACCCAGGGTAAGGAGAAGGAAAAACAGACTTAAACTCAAAGTAATTATTTGTTTATCTGTGAAATGTAATTAATAAACATTAGCCAGTTACCCTTTTTTTTTTTTGAGATGCAAATTCATTAATTTGTAAAGTAACAATGATTGCCATGATCCAAGAATTCTGGAGAAAGCAATGATAACTAATTCAGACATGGTTTCTGCCCTTGGGAAACATAAGGATTGGCAAAATTCAAAATTGATACAATGCATGTAGAAATGCTTTACAAATTCTAAAATATGATTGTTGCAAAATATAGATCATATGCCAAAGATAAAGGGATGTTTGTTGTTATGGAAATTTTTTAAGAACAGATATTGATAACAAGCATATTTAGGGAATAAAGAAATTATAAAAATGAGGAAAGGAATGAACTAAAATGAGTTGAATGTGTACTATGTGTCAGGCTCTCTAAATATTTAGCATATTATCATAAAAATTGTAAGAATCTTTCTATGGGGTAAGTACTTTTCCCATTTTCTAGATGAGGGACAGAGATTTTGACAGGAAAAACTACTTACATATAGTAGTACATTTATTAAATGACAGAAAGCATGAGATATATTTGTCCAAATTAATGAAATCTATTGGATTTGAGTCATTTTTAACTATTCATATTGTTATATATTTTCTTACTACTCCATTTAAATCATATTTTTGTGAGAAAATATTCAGGAGAGTAAGCAGGGCTTTATGACTGAGAACATTGTACATCCTAGGTATTCAATTAATGATGAGCCATAATGAATTTTTTATTGCTGTGAGTCTCAAGAATAAGATATTAGAAGTAAAAAACTTGGATAACTTTTGATTTCTTGTATTTTAGAGCTAAATTTTAAGGATTATTTTAAATATAAATGGCTCATTTGTATGGTGTATGATAAAATAAGCAATTAGATATTAACAGAATTACGTAATTTATGAATATTTATTTTCTTAGATGTATTTTCTCTAAAGAAACTTATATAATATGATTAGAATATTAATCAGCATATTCAGCTATGAATTCTCTTCCATATTTTCAGCTTGGTTTTGGACACCTCTCCCTAAATGTATCAGTATTTCAAAAGTTAAAATCAACGAAACAAAACTTATCATGTTGTTTCCAAATTTTGCATAAAATTTATTCATATAGCATAAATTTGAATATCTATTGTTTTTATCTCCTCTTTCTTTCTTCTTACACCTATTTAATTGCAAATGTTAGCATTTCTTTCCAATCTCTTTGATTTGTCATCTCTACTGTTTCCAATGTGTTGTTATAGTTTATATCATCTATCTCTAGTTTCCTGGATAATCTTCCCATCCCTAGATTCTGCACACATATTTACTGTTATGCAGGTTACAGATGCACTTTACAGATCATTTTACAGTTGAATAAAATGAAGAAAGTATGATTAATGAACTTGCAAAAAGTCACATAACTAGTAAATGGTAGGGCTGAGATTTAAGTTAATAGCATGTAATTTATCATCTCACATTTCCTGTTCTCCTGAGAGAACTTTAATGTGATAAGGCATTCTCTTTTCTCACAGGCATTTCATTCCACCCCTCCCCGAAAAAGATAAACTCAGTTTTCACCAACCCAGGTAATTACTGGTTAATATGAGTGTGTGTGTGTGTGTATGTACATGTGTGTGTACAGGCACAAATGTATGGGAGGAGGTTGTTTAGTGTAAGAATACAAAAATAGGAAGTCAGGAAAAGTGAAAATTAAGCTGTACAAAGAATGATCTTGGATCTGCTCTTTAGTGCTCCATTACGCTTCAGCCTCTCTCTCCTCTTCATCTACTATGTATCTTCCATGTATACAATACCTTTTGCTATAATGACAATTTTGTCATATTTTCAGCTTAAATGCAGCTAACATATTCACTCAGTGTACATTCGTTGAGTTCTAAGAACATGCTGACTCATCCACTGCTAGTGGGAATGCAGAAGGATTCAGCCATTCTGGAGGACAGTTTAGCAGTTTCTCAAAAAGTTAGCTATAGATTTGCCATATGACCCAGAAATTCCACTGCTGGGTATATACCCAGAAGAACTGAAAATAAGGACACAAACTGATGTATGCACACCAATGTTCATAGCATTATTCACTGTTGCCAAAAGTTGAAATCAACCCAAATGCCCATGAACAGATGAATGGATAAATAAAATGTGGTATATACATACAATGGAATACCACTCAGCTATAAGAAGGAATACAGTCTCGAAGCCAAACTCAGCATGTAAATGCAATGCCTTCCCCCCAGCATGGGACATGACACCCGGAGATGAGCCTCCCTGGCACCGAGGGATCACTACCAAGTACTAACTGATGATGCAACTAGAAAATGACCTTAAATTAAAGGTTCAATGCAGATCAGCAGAATATCCCTGTCTACATATAATAACATGACTTTAATATGCTGTTTGACCTAAGGTAAGGGGGAAATGGAAAGGACAAATGAGTTTTTATGGCTATGAGTCTCTAAAAAAGAGTCTGGAGGTTGTCAGAAGGATTGCCCTTATGCACAACTGAGCAGAGTCTAAAAGACAGATAAAGTAGATACAACCCCAAGTATTGGTTCCTTTGAAGACTAAAGAGACCCACGGGTTCTATGGTCATGACAGATGGGGTTCACTGCCATGTCAGATGGCCCTTCTTTGGAGCTGGTGTTTCTGCATGATGAAACTGGACTCAGATGGGATCTCTTTTCACAAGACTTTCATGCTACTTTATTGGAATTGTACTTGGTGTTGGGGTTTAAGATATATTTAGGGGATTTGAATCTCTGGACTGACAATATGATAGCCAGGCCCTGAGCCTCAACAGACATCAGCTCCTACACTCTGATTTATTGGACTCACCCCACTCAGCTAAGATGGAGTTGAAGAAGGACAACCACCACACCATGGAGCCTAGAGTGCCTACAACTGAAAGCAGGAGGATTGCATCCAGTATCCATGTAGAATCTGAGCCTCCTCTTGACATGGAGGTACAACGGACACAACCAATCCAAGGTCCACATAGAAAAGGTGGCATTGGAGTGGGAAAAGTGGCCATGGTGGCTGATGGGTACGGGGAATGGCAGGAAGAGATGAGATGGGGAAGCGTTTTTGGGACTTGGAGTTGCCCTGGATGGTGCTTCAGGGGCAATCACTGGACATTGCAAATCCTCCCAGGGCCCACTGGATGGAACATGGGAGAGTATGGGCTATGATGTGGACCATTGACCATGAGGTGCAGAGATGCCCAGAGATGTACTTACCAAATGCAATGGATATGTCATGATAATGGGAGTGAGTGTTGCTGGGGGGGAGGGGTGGGGTGGGGGTGGTGGGGTTGAATGGGACCTCATATTTTTTTAATGTAATATTTTTACAAAATGAATAAAATTTAAAAAAAAAAAGAAGGAATACAGTACAAACACATGATAACATGAATGAATCTTGAGGACCTTATGTTGAGTGAAGCAAACCAGGCATTGAAGGACAAATACTACATGACCTCACTGATATGAAATAAGTAAACCGAGCTGTCTCAGAGAGCTAGAGACCAGATGACAGGCTTAAAGGAATTTGTGGGGGGAGAGGAATGTTGCTAGCTGATGCCTACATTGGTGAAGTCTATGATAAAGAGCGTTCTTTGTTGTCTATTAACTTTAATTTTTAAAAAGTGTAAAAAAAAATAAGAACGTGCTAGGCACTGGAGATACAATAATACATATACAATTAACAAATGGACATGGTCTCTGCCCCCATAGATCTGCTAGTCCAACACATAATTTTAAAATAGCTGTAAAGTAAAAGATGTGCAATGACAGACTCTTATGAGATAATTTTGTTTGAATTTTATGAAGGAGTTCTGGAAAGGTTTCTCTGAGGAAATTATCTTTAAGATGAAATGGAAAATATCAAAAGAGTTATTTAATTATCTTAACTTGGGTCCCTCTCAAAACTATATATTATGGCAATTGATTACAAGGATCAGGACTGAAAGACCAGGGAGAATCATACAGGAAAGAGGAATTGGTCTTAACCATGAAAAATCGGAGCTTAATCTTGCCAGAATTTCTGAGGAGTGTATAGGTGCCTCCCATCATTTTCCAAATGAGATACCACAGGATGAACTGATTCATTAGCTTACTTCCCCTGTTTGATATGAGTTTAATTGGAATTTTTAATTACTAGCACTTCCAGGTTGCCCATGTGTGCATGCAATTCAGGCTTCTACCTACCTGTGTTCCATACCACTATATAAGACAAGCCCCAGGGAAGAAGTCGAAATATGTAAGTCACATCCTTGAATTGAGACACTATTATCTTGAATGGATTTTAACATTGTCTACAGTTATTCTCAGAAGTTGGGCCTGGAATGAGCGATGCGGTTCTAAGTATATGAAGTAGGGCTCAGGAGGTGTTGAGCTACTAAAGAAACTATTAAAGAAGGAATATGTGGAGTACCAGACCTGGGAGTGAAGTAGGCATATTCTAAGAAATAAAAGAAGGCCAATAAACTGCAGGAATAAAGGAAGATAAAGTGGAGTGTCAGTAGAGACAAAAACAGAGCCATGTTAAATGATTTTGTTTTTTGTTATTGAAGTGGTAATAAGAATTTGAAATGTGCTGAGCAGGGGTTGTTTGATCTGAATAGTGATTTTATTTTTGCAGCACCCATTGCTAATATATCATTTTCTATAAGTTTCCCAATTCATAATCTTGAGAGTGAAAATTAGACTCGTAAGATTATTTTTTTCATACAAAAAAATCATACTAGATTGTAGTCTATGCAAAAGAATAGCTGCCCTTGGGTCAGGTGACCATTTCTGTTTCTCAGTTAGTTGTGCCTGGAAAAATGCAGTGGAGTGGCAGTTACCATGTTTGGCATCTCTAATACAGATAGTGTAGGGGTTACAGCATTAGAAAATAGAGAAGTTTGTTCCAAATCATAATTTCCCAGGTTGCTCTTGAAGGCAGAGATCACTTGTGTAAAACAAACAATCAAAAAACACCTAAAATAAAATCAAGCAAACAAACTCAGTACAGTTTTCATGCACTTTCAGAATCTACTGCTGAAAGTGAGAAGGAAAAGTCAGGGAAATTAATTCAAAAATAAGCAATAAATTATATTGGTGGCTAAGACCCTTTATTTCACAAACCTTGATGAAACCTGTATGTGTAAGTTACAATAATGCATAATTCAGATCTCCTCTGAGCAAAGCATAGTTGACCAATGACCCAAGCTGTTGTCTCTCTATATCTAACAATGTTTGTGTTGAGGTAATGCTTAGACAATTTCTCCCAGTCAGTGACTGAGCATTGTGAGGACACAAGTGCCTCATTCCTAAGAGGGCTCTTCCTGTCTTCTCTGGCTATGTCCCCTTCATTCTTCTCTGATAGTTTCCTCAATAAATCTCTTGCACAAGAGATTTACTCTGTGGCCACATGTTGGAGCAAGATGGCTGCCGATGTCTACAAGGGTTCAGCTTTCCTTCTTCCTCTTAAGACTCCATGGTCCCAGCTTCTCCCAGTTTCAGCTGTAGGCTGGCCTAAGGCGCCTCCCTCAGGGCTTCTCAGCTGCTCTGTTCTCTTTAGCTGCAAACTAGCAGGTTCATTTCTCTTCCTGGTGTGTCTGCCATGTGCATGGAGCTGTCTTGTAGTTCTCTGTATTCTTCTCTATGTATCACTTCCTGTCTTCTCTGGCTATGTCCCCCTCATTCTTCTCTGATAGTTTCCTCAATAAATCTCTTGTACATAGAATCTCATGTTGGCTTCTCCTTCACCATAATCCCAAATTATCAAACCACTTAGTTCCACCAACCATCCCAACACAGCACATTAATCAAGGAAGGGATTCCTTTAGAGGATGAACTTCTAGTATTCACTTTGAAGAGGTCACCTTTAAAGAATGGATAAAATATTTTTATAGTTTGGAACCAGCAATAGAAATGAAAAATACTGAACCCCTAGTGAGAGTAGATGGTCTTGTTACCTCCAGTAACATCAACCATATTTGAAGCTGCATGATGGTTCTTAATTTCCAAAGTTGAGTCTTTTGACTTCAAGTGTTCCTACCCTAATTCTTAAGTCTAATCCATGGATTAAGTCTAATCCATGTCTTGCTGTGTCTGGAAGAAGTTTCTGAAACGAAACTGAGTAGCAGATGGTTTTTCTGATTTTGGAAAGACTTTTGGTTCAGATTCTCAAAATGAAATTCAGAATACTTGGGTTGGTTCCAAGTGTGCTGGAACTGATAAATGCTATATATAATGTGATTGAATATAGTAGAGGGATTGTGCCTTGTTTGGCTTCAAATGGAATTTTCTTTTCCTTTTTTAAAAAAATCCTAAGTGCATTATGTCCAATAATTATCATGAGAAGAAGTACAGTGTGGGTTTTACAAAAATTGAAATGTTTTAAAACTTGAAAGTATTTAATTTACCCATGGGTAAATGTTCATTGGTATCAAAAATTAACATTTATTGAAGATTTTTTAATATTTGGAAGAATGAAAAATTAGAAGTAATCAGTGAAAAAGTTGATAGAGGCAAACAAAAGAAAAGCTGAGTCCAAGGACTTTGTGTGTGCCTGGTTTGTGATCACTAAAGTCATTGCCAAAGAAATTACATGTAGATTCCAATTGATTTACGAAGGAATTAAAACAATAACAAGATTCCTGAAGCACTTTGTAATTATCACATATATGTTAATTCTTTCTATTTTTCACAGTTACTTGATAATTTCAAGTATATTGGTACTTGTTATTTTTATGAGTTTTTAAGTATTATTTCATTACTAGCTGTTCTCATTGATCCTAAGGGTAATTTGACTTCAATTTACTACTTCTTTAATATACCTTATAAATGATTTAATGATAGCATGTTTATGTTTGTTGTATTTTAGTAATGTGGAAATAAAACATTGTTCTAGAATATTATTTGGAAAAATAATCCATGATCTTTGTAATATTTCCCTTTGAGAGTCACTGCTCTTAATATTTCTATAACTTGATTGTTAATATCTTTTGCTTTATAGAGGTCATCACATTTCTCTTATCCTTCTCCATATCATACCATGAAAGAAGGAAACCTACACACACACAAACACATACACACACTGTATTTAGTCTGAGGTGAACATCAAATGAAAGTTTCCATGGTATAGAGCAAAGAGCATGGATTTTGGAACCAGGTTAATCTAAGTTTAAATATCTTGCAATGAATCAGCAACATGACCTACGCAGATAAATCTACTAAGTCCAGCACCAGGAAAATTCTCTGTGATGCTGCATCTTCTTGATCTCTGTGAGATATTGCTGATCACAACACTTTTGAAATATCATTTCAGAAGATCATAGCAATATATAGACAATGATATTGCCAGCCAGCCATGACAGTGTGTTTGCTAAATTTATTTGTTAGAACCTTATATAAGAATATATTACCAATACATATTAATGCAAGGGTCTGTAGTTTTCTTTATTTTTCTGCTTTTTTCCCATTTTAAAAGAAATTTTCTATGACAGTCAAAAATTATGTGGTTTTAAAACACTTATTTTCTGTTCCTTGAAATAAAAAAATTTATCTGGCCCCAAAGTCTTTGGTTGAGTCACGTGTCATTGTTAATGTTTTGTCAATCTTTGATATTCTACACTGCCTTGTTACTATTGTGTGATTGTACAAACATTCTAATACATATCTTCCTTACATTTCCAACTTTGCATGAGTTTCCTTTCTTCCTTCTCAGTTGTTTTGCCAGTGTTTTACCTGTTTTGTTTTTCAATAACATTTCTGTGTTTATCAGTTCAATTCATATTTCGTTTGTAATTTATAATTTTCTGCCTAGATGCTTATTCTTTTTCTCTTATCTGATGTCTATTGCATTAGTTTTATTATTTGTTTAAGTAGTCATTCATTTTATTTTCTTTAATTCTAGTTGATAATGATGAAATCAATACTGTCTACTTGCCTGAATAAATATTAGTTGCATTCCATACTTTTCAAAAATACAATTTCTTATATTTATTATATTTTGATCAAAATATAGTTGTGATTTTTATTTCTCTCTTGAATCATTATTCCAAATTTTCTTTCAAATAAGAGTTAATTACTTCTTATATGGTGACTATTTTGGTCCCTGATGTTATGAAGTTTAGGACACAAAGGACAACAATCAATCAATCAATAAATCTGTGTGTGTGACCACTTGTAAGTAGTGTTATACTGTGAATTAATGGGACTCAGAAGAGTCAGATATAAAGAAGAAAAAATAGTTATGGGAATTTCACAATTATAGGGATATCGGAAAATATATCCTTTATCTTACAAGTAGTTTCAAATTTGGAAGATAAGGGCCAGTAAAGCAAATTGTAGGGTAATAATAGTCTACGCAAAAACAACAGGTTATTCCAAGATTCTTAGTTTTGAACACCTGAGGGTATTTGAAATGGCACTAAACAAATGTGTAGATGCTGACAGGGCCAGATGTTTTAGGACTTTCTAGGAAATGACCAACCTGTTTAATTTATAATTTAAAAAAAATAACTTAAGTTTCTTTGTGGAGAATTGATTTCATTAAACAAGAGTAGAAGTGGATAAAGCAGAGTAAAGTTTCCAGTTAAGGGTTTGGGAAAAGTGATAAAAATGGTGTTCATTAGTTTGGAGTGGTGGAGTTTCTAGAAATGTACTGTGGAGATAGAATCAACAGAAATGTAGTATGTGTATTAGTGTGTGTTTCCCCAGAATCTTGAAACAAATATTATTTTTAAATTCCTTTAGTTAGGTTACAAATGTATATATACATCCTTACATTCATGAATAACCCATATATTCAGAATAAAAGGGGAAATATACATTCACTAAAGAATCCTGGGCTCCCTCCCTCAGAGTTTCTCAGGAAGAGAGGTTGTTGCAGTAGCAAACTACCTCCAAAATTAGTGGATGAAGCAATCATTTTAATGGCTCACAGTTTCTATAGATCAAGAATTCAACTAGGGCACAGTAGGGATGATTTGTCTTGGTTCAATACCTGAAGGGCAGGAATTATATGGGAACTTCTTCACTCACTTTTTGAGTACAGGCTGTTAACTGAGGCCTTAGCAGGGCTATTGGCTAGATCATCTCTTCATGTGATGTCTCTATAGGGGCTGTTTTGAGTTTCCTTGCCACACACTAGCTACATTCCATGACTTAGTGCTTTTAAGAGAACCAGGCAAAAGATGTATTGCCTTTTATGATGTGACAACAGTATTGTCATAACATTACGTCCTGTACAGTAACAAGTCTATGAGATGTTTTAAAAACAATAGATAAGGTCAGCTCTGCTTCTTGATGGGAGGAGGGTCAAAGTCACATTGTAAAAAGAGCATATGCTTTGGGAGATATTGTTGCAACCATTTATGGAGAACACAATCTACCATGTGACTGGTTTTGTGAATAATGGAACTCTGAACAATCTGTCAGTATTTATGTGCCTATCAAAAAGCCAGGCACATCTTTACATCATTGAATATACCATTTTAGTTTACATGTTATTTTAATTTTCATCTTGGAAATTTAAGGAAAGCAGGTCATGATTGAAAACCACACAATTTAAATACCATTAGGAGACATCCATTTTTCAGAATAGTGTAAGAGGCATTTCCACTTATTAGTTTTTCCTATGATGAATCTCAAAGTGAATCAGCTTTACACCAGGAAGTCAGATGGCTCAATAAACTAATCAATGAACTAAGGCATGAGCATGTGGTATACATACTCTACATCCCCAAGATATTTTAAGTCTCATCAAAATAGTACAAACTAGATGCTTGGCTAATTTTTTTTTTTTAATGCAGCAGTGAAATACATACCAGAAATTATTTTTGCAAACCAACTTCAAGTACTTGCAATATATTCACAGGCCTTCTAGAATGTCTCTTTTCCTTGCTGTTCAACCAATCTATCAGAATGTCGTGGACACAAGCTATGTAAAAACTTAGGAAGCCTGTAATAAATGATAATATATTTATCAGTGAAGGATAGGAGAGTGATGGAAATATTGGATTATGGCTTCTCATTGGTATATTGATGATAAGCATATTCAACTAAGCATGTATCCCCATCAATAATGATTTCCTGCAGGCAAGTCACAGTGCTAAGTGCTTTACTCATTTTGTTTATTAATTTTTACAATAACCTGTTCAACGTTGTGAACAGATAGTGTATTTTATCATAAAGATAAGAAATCCCAGTACAGGCAGTCTAACCTTAAATGGCAATTCAGCAGTGGTATAAAAGATCCATATTCTTACCATAGCTCCTCTCTCCTCTTGTGTTTTCAGGTCTTGGGTCTGAATTCAATACAGTAAGAAAGGAAAGACCAAAAACTGATGGGTCTAAGGGCTGATTGCACATACCAGGCTAGTATATTCCTTATGGGGGAAATAAAGCTTTAGAAAGTCCCACCTGGGAAATGAATTGCTACAATGGTGCTTCGTGGAAACATAGGTCGAGGCAACAGAAACTCTCAGCAAAGGATTCCTTTATTATTTGCATGATAGTCTAGAAAGGGAAAATCTCTTCCTCATTTACGCAGCATAGAGAGTTCAGAAGAGCAGGGGAAGAAGTTTCCTTCCCGCCTGTTTCCCAGGGTAGTCAAAAACTGATGTGGGTCTTGGTCAATAGATGGCAGCTTTGCCTCACTTAGTTCTGGAGCCCCTCAGAGGGAGGGGCTCTGCCACTGAGAGTTTCTGTTCTGATAAGTATCTTGGGCGGCTGCTTCCTTATTTCTGGATTTCAGGAGTGGTTAGGCCTTTTCATTATTAGACTTAACATCTCCTCCAAGTTGTAGAACAGCACACAATAGAAAAGGAAGTGGGCGTAGCAGAAGGTCAGAGGATGGCCAGTAGAGAATTTTTGTGATTTCCCCAGAGAAGGTGGTAGGATGTCTATGAGTTCCCTAACACGACCCAGTGCCCTTTCTAACATTTAATTGATGAGAATTGGATTTCAATAACACCTTTTGATTATCAGAAAGTTTGGGAAGAAACATACATTTCTTATTTATCCTCTTTAATAGTGGAAGTCCAGGGTGGTTTGAATATTTTCTTTTTTTTTTTTTAGTATTTTTTCCTTTATTTATTTCTTTTTAAATTTTCTTCTTTTTTTATTTATTTTTTAATTCTTTTTTTTAATATTACATTAAAAAAATATGAGGTCCCCATATACCCCCCCACCCCCCTCACCCCACTACTCCCCCCATAGCAACATTCTCCTCCATCATCATGACACATTCATTGCATTTGGTGAATACATCTCTGAGCATCACTGCACCTCATGGTCAATGGTCCACATCATAGCCCACACTCTCCCACGTTTCATCCAGTGGGCCATGGGAGGACCTACAATATCCGATAATTGTCCCTGCAGCACCACCCAGGACAACTCCAAGTCCCGAAAACGCCTCCACATCTCATCTCTTCCTCCCATTCCCTACACCTAGCAGCCACCATGGCCACTTTCTCCACACCAATGCCACATATTCTTTGATTACTAATCACAATAGTTCTTGAATAGAATATCAGTAAGTCCACCCTAATCTATACTCTGTTCCTCCATCCTGTGGACCTTGGATTGGTTGTGTCCATTCCACATCTATGTCAAGAGGGGGCTTAGATTCCACATGGATGCTGGATGCAATCCTCCTGCTTTCAGTTGTAGGCACTCTTGGCTCCATGGTGTGGTGGTTGACCTTCTTCAACTCCATGTCAGCTGAGTGGGGTAAGTCCAATAAACCAGAGTGTAAGAGCTGAAGTCTGTTGAGGCTCAGGACCTGGCTATCATATGGTCAATCCAGAGATTCAGATCCCCTGGGTATATCTTAAACCCCAGCACCAACTACAATTCTGGTAAAGTAACAGGAAAGGCTTGTGAAAAGAGATCACACCTGAGTCCAGCTCCATCACATAGAAACACCAACTCCGAAGAAGGGCCAACTGACAAGGCACTGAACTCCATCTGTCATGACCATAGAACCTGTGGGTCTCTGTAGCCCTCAGAAGAACCAATACCTGGGGTTGTATCTACTTTATCTGTCTCTGGGACTCTGCTCAGGTGTGCATAAGGGCAACCCCTCTGATAACCTCCTGGCTCTTTTTTAGAGACTCATAGCCATATAAACTCATTTGTCCTTTCCATTTCCCCCTTGATTTAGGTCAAAAAGCATTTTTAAATGCTGTTATTATATGTAGACAGAGATATTCTGCTGGTCCGAGTTGAACCTTTTAAGCAAGGTCATTTTCTAGTTACGTCATCAGCTGGTACTTGGTATTGATCCCTCGGTGCCAGGGAGGCTCATCCCCGGGAGTCATGTCCCATGCTGGGGGGAAGGCAACGAATTTACATGCTGAGTTTGGCTTTGCAACTGGCCACATTTTAGCAACACAGAGGCACATGGCTGCTCTAGGTCTTATTCTTATTTCAGGTGCCCAGGCTCACAAGCATAACCATTAGTATCAGGGGCTCATTGTTGGACCTTCATTCTTTTTTGGTCTTTGCCATTGCACTTGGGAGATTGTTGCTGTTCCTTTAGGGACTGTGATAGAGCTCCCCTGGCTAGAATCTCAGCACTCCCTCAGTTGTTGTTTTTAATTGTTCCCACTATGAAAATATCCAAACATTTTTATGTACCCTGGATATATGCCCTGTAGAATTCCCTGCCAACCATGTGTCCTCTGTCAATAACATCCCACACTAGCATTCCTCCACTGCCCTTGTTGAACCTCTCTGTGATCCAAAACTTCCTGAAAAGTGAAGCCCAATATATTGCCAGGTTCCCTTAATAGTAAAATGGAATATAGTGATGAGCTTAAAGGTTAGATATAGAATGCATATTAATTTGGAAAAATTCTACATCCTATCTTTTTCTTTTCTTTTTTCTAATTATAAAGCTTATCCTCACAAGAGTCTTAGATCACAGTAATTCATATATACAATATACAGTACTCCCACATATCCAACATAAAACCTTTTCCCTTCCACAGCAATAATCTTTTAACATATTCATACCATATTTACCGAAACTGATGTACAGATATTGAGACAATAGCTTTCAAACAAGGTAACATTTGTGTTTACATTGTGGATTATATTTTAGACTATGCAGTTTTCTAAATTTTTAGTTATCTTATGTTTTACATTATGATTTACATTTTAGCCTATCAGCCCCTATATATTTTTGGTGTAATTTTACATGTCCTAAATCCATCCTTGCGTACTCTTGTGAAACACTTCTATTGCCCACACAGTTACATTGGTTCCATCTATTCAATACCTATTTTCCCCTCCCCTTAGGGCCCACAGTGACAGTCAATCTTCATTTCTTGAAGAGTCATGTTCAGAGATACTTGCAACAGTGTTGAGGGCTTCACATGCTTAACTGCCCTAATGCCCTGGGAGCCACCATTTCTCTTGAGAGATACAGTTCCCTCTATTTGATGGCCTCAGTCCTCCCCAGGATGTGGGTATACCTTCACTCTCATTATATGGGTCTCTACCCAATGATATAACCCACTCTGGCAAAATGAGCATTCACATATTCCCTAGGAGTCTATCCTGTGTCAGATTATCCCCTTTAAGGATCTTAAACAGGTAACTTTCCTTATTATAATTTGAAAAGGTTTTCTCAGCATTATACTCTCAATGAACACCTGACAATCTCCTATGTTCGTATGTTGCCCCACCCTCCCCCCAGTTTCTTGGGCAATATTACCCATCCTTTCATCCCTAGCCCCCCTCAAGCCCACAAAGCCCCACCCAAAGGTAACCTATCTGCCCATTTTATCCCTTCTGTGTACACATACTTACCTCCAGCTTATCATAGATTTCACCCATGTAGATGTCAGCTTATGTCCTTCTTCTACCCCCGATTTCCTGTAATATCTTCTTAGCAGCCATTTTACAGTGTCTGCTGCATACTTTTTATTGTCAGTGCTGTATTGGCGTCAGTATAGAATGGTTGAGACGATTGTAGCTTGATGAGGTTCAGTAATTTTCCCAGTGCTATAGGATCAGTAATTAATGAAACTGGAATACAAACTAGGTTTCTTGATTCAGAATCATACAATGCCGATTTCTATTGTTTTCCTGGATGGAGTGGTAATTATGTCAGGAATTTCCCCTTCTATAAGCCTTTTTCTTCACATAAACATCAGGAGATATTAACATATTTTGGAAGATTTGCAAGAAAAAGAACTGAGGCCTGTGAAGTTTAAGTAAATTCTTCAGGGCCACACATAAGGGGAAGGACCGATATTTGATTCCAAATCTGAGAAATTTCAAAGCTCCTTCTCTTTTTCATTACATGACTAGGCCTACAATTTTTCTAACTAAAATTAATATTCCTCATGCCACCCATCTGTAGCCAGTCTGCAAGGAAGATCATAGAGGTAATTTTAATTAATAAAAAAATTTAAAAATATTAGATATGTAGAGTACATTTGGAGCTCACCCTCTTTCTTCTCTCCCTTTTATTTAACCCTTGCTCTTATTTTTCCTTCATATCCATCCATAGCATCCATGGTAATGAAGAAGGAACCTTTATCTCCTGTGCTAGGCCTTGCCTGTGGTCTTTGACTTTTCAGTTATATGGATTAAAACAAATAATCTTGTTTCTTCACTTTGTCAGACTCTTAAACAAATCTTGTTTTTAATCCCAGACTTTACATCTCTGTTTTGCTAACCTATCCTCCAATGACAGAGGATGAAACAAAACATCGATAATGACACGTTAGGGCTTAGACTAGGTATGTGGAACCTGGGTGAGTGTAGAGGCTGTTTGTAGAATGTTCAAGAGTACAGGCTTTCATGGTGGCACGACTGTGTTCAAACCCAGTTGTATTATTCACTTCCTCGGTGTACCTGAGCAAGTATCTCAAGCATTCCATGCCTCAGTTTCTCCTTGTGTTAGTTGGGTGTAATAATTGCAGCTACTTCTTAGGCAGGTTGTAAGGATTAAATTAGCTGTTTTTAATAAAGCTCCTAGGACAATGCCAGGTACTTATGATACACTGCCTATTATTAGTGTGTCTTACTGTCATATTTTTTATTCCCCCATTCATTTTTCATTCTCAGAATTTATTCTCTCTCAAATTCTCATAACAAATCATGGATCTCATTTCCATTCTAGTCAGTTCAGTGTGTTACCTGCAATTTCCTGTAGTATAGTTATTTGTCAAGCATGGTCAAATTAGAATTGTACAATGGTGTGTTTATGTTGTATCATGAATAAATTCAGCTGCAGCACCAGCCAAGGTTAACAATATATTTTAAAGTTTCGTTCTCATACTTGGTTAGATTTTTGTAAATAATGTTGAGTACAGAGTAAAAATTCAGTATATATGATTTTATTTTGATTTGTAATAATTAATAATCTTGCTCACTAGTTTGTGTATATGCCTTATAGGATAAAATTGAACAGATATGAATTCAAAAGAGCAGTATCTGCACCTAATTCAAGAGGAAATGCATGACCATCTCCGTAATTCTAGAATCTTATATAAATTACTTCATGAAAGGTATCACAGTTTCACAAGTAATAATTAAAGGGGGTTTGCTTTAGGCTCCTAAGACATTAAATTGCAGACAAATTCACTGAATAATATCTGGAGTCAGGATACTGGTGGGAGCAGAGCAGACCTTCCAAAAATGATACTGACTCTGTATGCATAAAACTAGCTACTAGTTCAGTAACATAGATTTAAAACACTTGATACAATTTCAAGTAAGTTTAATTGCTTCCATTAATGTCTTCCTTTTATATATAGGCAAGCAAATTACAGTATATACCAATAAGTTTATATTCTTTTAAGTTAGTGCCTAACCACATTGTGTGTTTTGTAAAGCACTCCTTGGTAAATCATTGGCCAGGAGATGTTCAGGAAGCCTGAGTGAGTACATGGTGATCTTGAGTAAGATATACTGTAAAAAATTTAGGACAACCAAGACACTTTTGTAGTTGTAGTCCTTTGTTAGGAAATATAACATTTTAATGAAATGTTCTGTATAATACATTGCAGAACACTCAAATGAACATTTTAAAATATTGAAGACTGCCTTTGAGACACAAAAGAGTAAAAGAAAAGGGGCATTAAAATAACAGCCATCCTTTTATTTGGCCAATTCTCAATCATCCTTTTAGTCTCAGTTAAGCTTCTGATCACCTAAGCCTGGAATAGATGCTGCAATATGCCCCTTCATTCTTTTCCTTAATATAGCTCATATCACACTATTCATAATTATTTATTATTTATTTTCTGACTGGATTCTAAATTATTTGAAGTCATAAACTATGTCATACTTATTACTGTAATCTTAACAAGAAAGTAGGAGTCACAAAAATCCAGATCTTGTCTTGGTCCAGCTTCTTTTCCTCAATTCAAATTGTCAAGAAAAATAGATACACAATGAAGACAAAAGAATAAAAAAAAACTTAACATTACTGGGAACTTGGAAACAAAAATCAATTTTAAAGAAATCTGGTAAATTAGCCTTTGGTCCTAAGATGATCAAACTGACCCTTAGAAACTTATTGCATCAATGTGCCAAAAGTTTACCTGTAAGAACCAGAGCTAATAAAAGTAGAGACAGAAAGCAAGTTTCTTTGAAAACATAGGTCAAGTTGGATAAGGAGTTCTAGTCCAGCCCTGGCTATTGACCATGTAATGAGAAGCACAGAGCCAGAGCTTCCTGGTGTGCCTCTGAGTCTTCTTCTCCATGTAAGAAGGAAGTAAATATGTGACTATCAAGTGTGCTGAACTTGATCAATTTTGAATTCTAATAGTGCCTCCAACATTGTTCTGGATATTTTCCGTTTTTCCTCCAAACCTTCTCTCCACTGTTCTAGCCTCTGAACAGTGTCCGTGAAGCTTTCCTGTATAGATTGGATCAATGGCACCCTTACCCTTTGGCTCTGCAATTAGAGTTTCCCAATAGGGAGCACTAGTAGAAGACTAGAGGGAGGAAAGGAAGTGATATCATTGGGTATTTATTCTACAGGTCCTCTACATAATGTTGCCCAAAACTAGCTGTATCCTCAACTGAAGGTCCCAGTTCCTGTCTGGTCTCCATATTCCTACAGCTATTTTTCTCTAGCTTCCGCAATTGCTCCCTTCTCTTTGGTCTTTTAGTTATATACCACCCCTTGCTGCAATTAGTCCCAAGATACTGGAAGATCCCTTGAAACTCTCTTAACTCTTGCCAATACCATTCTACAATGTCTTTTTATTAAATCATCCTCAAATTATACAATTTTAATATCCTATTGGTCTCCTTCTGAGAGCTTAATTGAAAAAAGAAGAAAACATCGAAAACATCTTGGGGTGATAGGAGATATATTACCTTCGTTTATTCCTCTTTGAAAAGGACAAAGGCAGGAAAGTGAAAGGGATTATGGATGCAGTTCAAATGGTTCAAGTGTTTTTATTAGAAAACCCTGGGTTTATATTTAAACATAGAATTTATAATCAAAAGTCTTAAGTCTGATTAAGCATGATGTATAGTTAACCAAGCTCTCTGGATCATTGTTTTCTGCTTGACAAATACGGTGCTTGATACTGGTCCCTCAGACCTCATAGCTTTTGCTAATGGTACACTGTGATTGTTTATGTAAAGATGCTTGTACAGTAAAACAATTCCCTAATGTTACTTATTAATGTTATTAATACAGTGTGAGTTTTACACCGTTTTAATTATTTTTATTATGATAGTCATCTTTTAAAAAGAAAAGTCAGAATGAAGCATTGAAATTTTAACACAATGATTTGAAGATAAGAAAAAATAAACTTAAAAATTCCAAATCTTAATATGAATGTTAGAAAACCTTACTGTAGTGTACTTGATTCAATAATCAAATGTTTTGTTTATGATAAATGTAAAGTATATCAATACTAAACTTATCTAATGTACAGTATTATTTTTAAAAATCATCCCTATATTATTCAGTGTGCAATTTTTAACAAACTACTCTTTGTGATGATTTGAAATGTAAATTTTAATAATTGAAATGCACATCTGAAATGCAGAGGGAAACACCTGAGTAATGTGCAAGATGAATTAAATATTTATTAGAATGAAATTATTCAGAAAGGGCTGCTTGATATTAGTACTGTGAAAAATGTTGTTAAAAAAGCCAGATGTTATACTGACACAAACAATTTTATTGAGGAAACATACTTTAGGATGTCTCAAGGAGGAAAATCATTAAAATTACTTTCATATTTGCATTTATCACTTTTCTTCTACTTAGAGTCTTGTATCAATTTTAGTGGAAACAGAAATCTTCTCTTCTGCTTAACCACTTTATCCACTTCAAATAATATTGAAATAATCTTGAAGAATTATGTATTTTCTTAATGAAACTGATTTACAGGAATTTTTTTACAGATTCTAAAAAAGAAAGCACCTTTGATTAATTTCTTTTTCAGAGGAGTTTAGTGTATGATGTACATGCATTATTCCATGTAAAACTCTTCAGCCAATTTTTTTTCATTTAAAGTTAAAATTAAAAAACATTTAATGTGTGTGTGGGTATATGTGTATATATATATATATACATATTTTTTTTCAGACTTACCAGGGATTGAACCTAGGATATCTTACTTGAGAGGCAGGCACTCAAACATTGAGCTACATCTCCCCAAGGATTATGTTTTGTTGTTGTTGTTTTCAGGAGGTTCCAGGGAATGAACCCGGAAGCTCATACATAGGAAGCAGGTGCTCAAACCACTGAGTTTCTGCGCTTCCCAGAAAATGTATTCTTAACGTAGTGCCTTTTTAGCTGACATAGTGAAGTTATTCTAAAGCACGAATTGCTAAACTCCTCTGTAAAGGGCAAGATAGGAAATTTTTTAGGCTTTGTGGACCATTTGATTTCTGTTGCATGTACTCAATTCTGCTGTTGTAGTACAAAAGCGATCGTAGACAGCACTAAATAACTGAACATTGCTGTGTTCAGTAACCACCGCTGTGCACTGTAGTTTGCCAATCCCTGTTCTAAAAACTCTACTTTTTATTTTATTGGATAGCATATCAGGACTAATTATTCAACACTCTTTTAGTATATGTTTAAAATAAAGTCCACATGGGAAATAACAAGTAAGAGGAAAACAAGATTCAATTATTACTTAATAATATAGTGTTTCTGTGCTTTAAATAATTGAGTTTATTTTTTAGGTCTAAACTAGTCTTGTGTAAAAGAGACATTCTAATGTTGGAACACGAACAACCACTGTCCTATCAGAGTAGGTTGGTGCAATTGAAAGATAAGGGTCTTTACAGCTAGTGAACCTAAATATAATTTAAGTTATAGGTATAGAAACTTAGAGAATGTACCTAATATAGCAATCCTGGGTTTTCTTATCAATTAAATGGACCTATTTGCAGAGCTGTTACTTTGAAGACTAAATTATTAATATATAATGCATTTAAATTATTAAACCTTTAACTGTGCTCGAGAAACATTAAATCTCTTTCCACCCCCTCCTTAGCCTTTTATAGAAACATGAAGAAAGAATCACAAACTTTAAAAAAAAATACTGTACTGTACCCTGTTGGCATATGTGGGTAAAATGGGAGTACGGGAAATGTAGAATATACCTTCTTTCATGAATTTTGGACATTTAAATTTATTTCATTAACTGTCTCCTCACATGAAAAAGACTTTTTTGATAACTTGGGATATTTGAAATGATTTGGGTATTAATCCTAAATAGTATATATTGCTCTTAATTTCTCATCTGGGAAAGAATATCTGGCCATTAGATTAAGGAAGAAATCACAGATTGTTAGAATAACCAAGAAATCCATATCACGTTGCAGTGAAAGCCATGCTTAAACATTAATTATCTTTACCGACCCTTTTATAGTTTTGTGTCCTTTTAGAATTCTCTATTAAGGAAAAATTCTGAAACTTATTTTCTAAATTGAAAAAATATGGATAATTTGGTGTGAAATTAACTTGTCTACCAACATCATTATCATATACTTTGAAACAGCAAAGGTACTTATGTGCATTAAAACTCTCCAAGAAAGACACATTGTAAGAGAATGTAATCCTTTATTCCAGAACAAGTTACTGTTTTTCATTTGTGTTTTGCATTCTGAATCATGAAGCACAGATACTTTGTAAAATTGAGATAGCTTTGCCACAAACATACAAAATGCTCCCAAAATGATGAGGCAGAAGCATAATGAAACCATGACAATCACAAGCCATAAAACTTTATTTTACAAAGTGACTACATACATGTAATGGATGCAAATAAAAGTTATTACAGTGATTGATCTAGAGCTGAACTCTTTCCATTTAGATAAGCTATGTCATAGAAGTCAATGAATTAGTCCTTTTTGCCTAACCAAATTCCAGTTATCACAGACTTCTCTTTACTATTCAGACACTTGAAGGATCCAGGTACACTTAATTGCCCAACAATAACAATGCATTTATTCATTCTAAACATGTATTTCAGAGATTAAGCATGGGAATTAGACAACTTTGTGGATTTGTCTGGTGATTATTTCTACTCACAGTTCTCCTCTCTTTCTTTCTTTCTTCAAATACATTAGTTTTCTTCCTTACTTCCCCCCTCCTCTTCTTTCCTCCTTCCTTCCTTCCCTTCCATTATTTCTTTCTTTCCCTTCTTTATTCCTGTTTTCTCTTTCTCTTCCTTCTTTTTCTTTCCTTTTTATTTTTTCCAATTTTGAAAGCCGGTAGAAACTATTTGAGTAAAATCCTTTTTAATGAGGAACACCCTTTTTTTTTGAAAACTGAAGAAAACAATTTTATGATTTGCACAAAAGGGGATTATCTTTTTTTCTTTTCCTACCTAATGTGCAGAAAATATGAGTCAATAAGCTTAAAAAGATAGGTATAAAATGATTAAAATGTCCAAAGCAACACCAAACAAGATGTAAATGCATCCAGAATTTTCTTATTCTATTTTAGTGTCTATTCACACATAAATTTGTATTATTCAATACAGAAATTCTACCAGCACAAATTTACCATATCCCTCACTTAATGTTGCCTATTAACCAAGCTTGATTTCTGCCACTTTTGTTCTTTATTCAGGAAATATCTTTCCTCCCCCTCTATTCACCTTCTATCACCAAAGCACTGGCCCTCATCTTCTCATCTCCTATATTATAGTAGCTTCAAACTGGCTTCTCTTACTCCAAAAATCACACACCAGTAAGATGAAATTCCTGTGGTTTTAATCATAGCTTTTTTTGTTCTCACTTATCTTTGTGAACTCTCCATGAATTTATATTATAACTCAGTCTTCTGAACTTAGAATTCTTGTCTCTCCACAAGAGGACCTCAATTAGCTTTATAGCCCCACCTTTCTCTTCTACAGGAATCTTAACCACCAATGAAACTAGAATTCTTATTTGTCCAAGTTTCTGTTTCTTTGTTCAAGGTGTTTACTTCACTGCAAATTGTTATCTCTGTTAGCGTCCTCTACAGACATATTGAATCCTACCAACTACCTTCTCCAAACACATGTCCTCCAAGGAAACCTTTCCAGAGTTGTCCTCTCTTCCTTAAACTGTATGACTAAACTTTTTATCTCCCTGACTGTATTCACTCATATTATGAACTCCTTTAGAGTTCATCTTTATATTCCCTATTCTATCTAGATGGTAACTTGTACATGGAAATTGCTCCATAAATATTTGAATTGCATTGTTTTACTTCTTAAATGAAACACAAAAAGGCAGAACTAATCCTACAATTACTATAGCAATGTGGTCAATAGTGTTTGGAAATTCCATTTGGAATGCTTTCACAGAAACTTGGTAATAGTTGCTGTGACTTTACAATGGCCTATTCCAAGGGCTTTTTTGCCATGAAGGATGAGCAACAGAAACTTAATAGTTTGCTTGGCCTTCATTTGATATGACACTGAGGAGCTGTCCCCTATAAATGTGATGATGTAAAGAAAATAGTTCAGTCAGATAGTATTTTCAAAATTAATAGTGTAACAAATACTAAATCATTAAGTATCTTCTTTGTCCCTTCAACCTGAAGGCTAAGATCAATTAAATAATTGTACATGTGGTATCTTGTTACAGGAAGTTTTGCAAAAGTGAAAAAAGGCACTGGTATAGAACTTTGATAAATGTATGTATATGTTTATTTAGTAGGTGTTTATTCAATTGTTGGTTATTAGTTTTATTTTCAGCCCAACCAGTCACTCCTCTAAAACTTCTCTCTTATAAAATCAAAGTACATGATCTTTTTTAGTCGCAATAATTGACTTGAAAATAATTTCACTTTTTAAAGTATGGGCTCTTTGGTGGGAGATTCGTACAACTATCAGCAAGCCTTTTGATGCTGAATCACTGGCAAGAATGCAGTCCTCAATTTTGACCTTGATCTTAAGGGAAAAATGTGTATTTATACACATTTATTGTGTTTTAACCTAAAGTTAATCAGTTTAAAAGATCCTAATGAAATCTATATTTTTAACTTAAAATTAATTGGGTCCAATGAATCAGCTAATTTCTACTTAAATCAGTTTTGTATTTAGTTAGTTTTTACCGAGTATTTTGCCCTTTTCCTAGTGATTTCTCAGGTAATCTAAAGTCTGTTTTTTTCCCACACAAAAAAATTTGGCATTATAAGATTTTAAATGACCCTAATTTTCTCTATGCAACTTAAGAATAAATCTGACATCCCCATATTATTATAAATCCATGCATATAAAGTCATGCCAATCACATCTCTTCTTCTCAGAACTTCTATATCCTGATCACATATATAAAGAATAGGTTGAGAGGAATTAACATTTTTCCAAATAGTCCAAATTCCTTCTATTCCCAATTATCCTTCCTATCTTGTTTGTGTCCTCGTTTGGTTTACGTTAGTGTTAATAGCATTTAAAGCAGAAAGGAAACCTAAGTCATAGTCAATCCAATAAACTAAACCAAGATTCATTTGGAGAAACAGGAGTTTCTTTTTTGAAGTTTTTTCAAACCATCTCTGAAAACAGGAAAACTAATACTTGAAAAAAGAAAGAAACAAGAATTGAACTGCTTCCCATTTGAACATAAGCTCTATAAAAAGTGTCTAAATGCATTTTCACCTTTCCCTTCTTATCCTTCGAAATTATTGTTTTGTATACTTCTCTCTCTGATCAGAATATTTAAATAAAACTGTTCAAAATACCACTGGCTTTAAAATAAAGATATTTGTTTTCATGGTATATACAATGAATTTGTGTGTAGAAAGGGTATTTCATATTTTTACCAATTTTTATTTTCACGTCAGTATTGCCAACATTTAAAGCCAAGTTGATGGAACACCAATGATAGAGTCAAAGCTGTTTATGTTCAACATTTTCAATTATTTTAAAATGTAGTCATGCTTTGATATATTTGAAAGAGTACCCAAATCAAAATTGTCCCATGATAATGAGCAAGTTATAGATTAAAACACTGGAACGGCCATAACATCTTTGAGTGAAGTGTTTTATTCTTCATCTTTCATTTATCCTTAAATAATGCTTGCCTGAAGAATATTTGTCAATACTCAGTGTTATAAAAATGAATGCATGGATAATCTGTAAATGAATTTATACATGGCCAAATTTGTATTTGGCTCTCCATTCAAAAAAGCAATGTCGGTGGATATTTGGGCATTGTAGTTCAATTCATACCAATTTTTTAAATATATATTTATAAGAAAAGTGAAAAGATTCAGATTTAGCTTAGGAGTACAGAAAGAAAAATACAGATTTTCAAAAATATATACTCCAAAAACCTAAGTATAACCACGCCAGAGCCTCACTTAAAATTCTCACTTTCTGTTCCAGAACACATATTTACGAACCATTTGAGAGGATTAGCACATTAAAACCTAAATTATCACATATAAAGATGACTGCTTCCTCCTCATACCTTAAGATAGGGCTTGATCACAACTCTTCATCCTGTTAATTGCTCTTGTAGATAGGAATAATTTTTTAAAAGTTGTCTCCAAGCTGAACTTGTTGATTTTTTCAGAAAATTAGGTGATAGTAAAGAGACATGGAGTTCTCAGAAACAATTATATGTTAAACTATTTAAGAGAATATAATGCTTGAAGACTACATTTAGCATCGCCATTAAGAAAAAAGACGTTTTGGGAGCTATTTGCCTACAAACTTTATCTATATTGAAATTTTCCATGCTCCCATCTCTAAGAAGTTCAAGAGCTCCCTCACTCAGGTTCTTTAAAGAGGCCTCCAACAATATCCCACCTATAACAGGATTTTTGAGACCTGTCCCAGTTTTAAGGCAGCTGTGGAAGCTAATTCAATCCAGAAAACTGAAGCGCTAGACAAGGCATTTTATGACACAGTCCTAAAACTATATTTCTAGAAAATTTCCGGTCTGAAAAAATGTTAATAGTACATGTGTGAGATCTGCAAATCAAATTGCCAGATAATAATTAGTTTACTCTACTGAAAAACACAAGCGCTGACCCTCATTTTATTTATTTATTTATTTATTTTTGGTTAGTTTAGGGGATGTAACACTCTTGTGGAGTTTAAAGGAAATGATCATTTCTCTTTTTATTTAATTTCAATGTTGGTTGATTTAAACATTTCAGTGTTAATCTCTTCATACTTCATAATTGCTATGAGGCAGGGAAAAAAATGACCAATGTAATCTTTTTCCTTATTTCATTTCAAATTTAAAAAAAAGACTTTGGTGGATTTCATCAAAGTTTATAAACCACAAAAACTTAAATGTAACTGAAGATCTGTTTAATATTATGCCCAGAAATCGACTAGATTAAAAGACAGGTAAAATTGGTCTTTTCATTTTTTCATTAATTGATCATTGAAAAATGAATAAATTTCATCTTGGGAGTAAAACATCTTGCAAATAAATTCAAGGGAATCATGGTTTTATATTTTTAACTATCTGTATCCCAAAGAGGGAATAAAAATATAAAGCAACACACAAAAAAGCAAATTAACAGTCTTTTCTTTGGTGTAGAATTACTACACAAATATTAACCCTTAAGATTAGTTTTCCATTACAAACAATAATAGATTATATTTAAATAAAATATGTATTAAATCCTTTTATCTTTAAAGTTTGAAAAACAGAACTTATAAATTAAAAATCCTAATATGGTATAAGTAAAATAAGGAAAATTAAAGTGAAAAAATATATAATCATATTTTAATATATTGAATTTTGCAACTAATCTTGTTCGTGTAAACTTCATAAATTAATCTAAAAGTTGCTATTTTATTCATGTGTGAAAGCCTTACGATACCTGTAGTACCATTTACGTCTTAACCATTGATTTTTCTGTATCTTAAAGTTAAACTTCATGTTACTGAAGCACAATAGATAATGTTGGATTTAATTAGACATAAGATTTTTGCCTAGTAAATAGAATTTATAAGTAAAGATAGCCAACCCAGTAAACCAGATTAAATAGGGCAAAAGCTGTTGGGAAAAATATTCGAGAATAGGAGTCAATTTTGGCAATGCGTATGTGTATCCTTCCTTCCCTCCAAGAACCTGTTCTGCAATCTTCAAAACAACAGAAGAAGCTGGCACAATCTTTACCCTCCAGACACTGATACCCATAATCATCTTCTCCTTGTGGCAGAGAAATAGTACTCATTGGAATCAGAGTAGACCCAGGATGGAGACCAGAGGACACCTGAATAAAATAATAAATGAGTTCTTAGAAAAAATACTGCAAAGTAACATCAATTTGTCCCCTGAAGGCAAACTCTGGGGAGACTCCTACCCAATAAAAATAATTCTACTTTCCAAAAATCAAGTATCAAGTATTGATTACAATTTGAAGTTATTTTTAGATAATATTTTATTTGTAACACATAACTTACTTTTTTTACATTCCAAAGATTATGCCGAAAAGAAATACTACTTCAAATGAAATAAATTTTCCAACGTTGGAAAGTTAATTCACCAAAACACTGGCAACCATGGAATGAGAATATGCTGTGTATTTCTATATTTTACACTGATATCACTGTTTGTTTGCCATTTTATGTTATATTATATTATTTATTTTAGTAGTAATGAAAGTAGCAAAAATGTATTATGATAATGCAGAAAAGCTTTGAGAAACTGTGTGAATAGATTAAAAAATTTTAGTCTTTGTAGTAGTAATAATCATAAGGTACAGCATTTGGAAAAGAGAATGTACAGCACATAAACCTCAGCTTTGGGAAAAATTGGTCCTCAAAATTCTACTCATTCGACCAATGTAGTTATACTCATAGCTGGAATTATCTTAACAACTATTTTTTGTGAAGGCTGCGATGAATAAATTCTATAACATATAAAATATTCTGTGCCCCATCTTACCCTGTAATTATAGCTATTATGATTGCAGGATTATTTGGGACACATGTGAAATTTATCTTTTATGCTCCCAGGTCCACTGAAATTATTATAAATCAAGTAGTTGAAGGCAGGGTCAGAGTCCTACAAATGAGCACTTTGGAAACAGACAGGCCTGGACTGAAAATCTAGATCTGCCTAATAAAGTTGTGTAAACTTGGACAGGATGTGTGACTTGCTCTTGGTTCTCATGGCTTCTGCTGTACTAAAGTAATGATAGCACCAGAGATGTGTTTAATGATTAAATGAGATGATGCAGAAAGCGTCAAAGTTTGAAATATAATAGGTACTCAGTTGCCAGATTACTGTTGTGATTATTGTCATTGTTACTACTGATTGCTTAAGAGGATATATTATAATTGGCTACAAGAACGTGCTAAACAAATAGCAAAAAAAAAACAAAAACAATATCTGGACCTCATCAAAAATGTTACTGGTATGAAAACATTAATGTACTCAGATTAAATGGCAAGTAAAATATGAATGAATATCGTAGCCTTAGCAATTCTTCATCTGTCATAACTTATGTATATTTCAAAGATTATTTTAAGATGAGCATCTTATTAAATTATTATACTCACTATAATCACTGATTTTTATTCTAAATAGTAAATACAATATTTAAGTTATAAAAGTTGTTTTAGCTTGATCTTAAATTGTTTAATGAAAATATTTATAAATTTTTTTCATCCTAAATTTTAAAATGGATACATATTAAAGCCAGGAAAATTAAATATTTTATGAAAAATACTTAGGAAAGCATTAAAGGGGAAAAACAGAATTTCTTGAAATTTGAACCTATATTCAAATCTATTTTATTTCTATAAAAGAAACTGGAATCTGAGCCACCAAATATTAAAAATTTGATAGATGCAAACAGAAGTGAAAAACACATTTAGGAATATATTAAAAAGATAAAAGCATTTTATAAGTCAGCATATCCATATAACAAACAAAATATGTGGCCTGGAGATAAGCAACAATGTCCTAATTACAAATCAATCCATACCTACACTAGATGTATCATAAAATGCAGAGGTAAGACATAATTAAGTATTAATGAAAGATCTTTTGAGGAGGACACAGGGGAATACTTGACTGGACTATTTCCTAAATTTTAGTGGAATATTAAAATTACATGAAAAAAGAGATACAAATTGGTATTCCCTTCCTTGTCACTTAATATTGAAATAGCATATGTTCAAGTGCTCAAAAGAGTGAAAAATGATTATAATGCATGCTTGTTAGTTTGACAACTTCAAGGTTACGTGGCATAAAACTCATTCCATATATCACTAAGCACTATCATAAATGAAAATATGGTGTGTCTTCAGAAGATATTAGTTGTGCTTGTGAGGAATGATTAAAAACAAAAACAGAGAAAAATCCCAAGTGATTCAATTTAAAAATGGACTAATCTCCAGTGGTCAGTATCATAGAAAGGTTATATTGCCAGTGACATTTTGACAGTTTTCCAGTAAACTAAACAACCACTCTAAAACAAAACAAAACAAAACAAAACAAAAGGCAAATACAAATCAATACATAGAGAGAAAATGCATTTCAATGAATGATGAAAATGAACAGAAATTAACTTTATATGTGCTGAAATAAATCGACAAAGTGCTGACTCAAGATCAATACAATAAAAAAATCGCTGACACAATAATCTGTAACCTGGAAATGAATGAAAGATTAAATTGGAAGAATATATGCATTTCAAAGCATATTTATCTGAAGTGCAATGCAACCTGTATTATTATACATCTGGAAATTTCTCAAGTACAGGCTAGACTCTGTCCACCCAAAATTTAGTAAATTGAAAAATGTTTTTTAAGAAAACTAATTTAGGTGATATAAAATATTTTGAGAAATGTATACCTTTCTCACTATTAAAGGTATATATGTGAGTTCTATATTAAATACTACATATACATAAAATACAGGTAAATACATAAAATATATTTAAACACCATGATATATACTAATGTCAAATAATTATTATTAAATAGTAAATAATAAAATCTTTTCATACAAATATGTTTATATTTACACAAAATTATAATTCATTTTTATGTCATATAGTATAATCTAGGTTATTAAATATATGCAATATAAATAGCAAGCATTATTAGATGATATTAATATTAGGAAATATTGACTAATATTAATATTTCATTTGAAATATTGAATGTGAGAATGTCAGCCTAAACACAGGTTTATTCCATGTCTCCTTCACAAAATCATATTTAAATATTAATCAGGATGTGCAAAAGTTACATTTCTCACATCCGTATCAAAGCAGACGTGTAGTAGAAGAGTGGATGTTGGTGACAGGGACTGTCAATCAACATGTCAGAGGTCGTGATGAATTTCCGAAGACAAAGAGCAGATGAAAATAGGTCACTGGATAAAGAAGACCAAAGGACGCCACAGCTCAGAAGAAGCTCAGGAAAGAGAAGCATGAGTGTATGAGATTTTCTTCCTTGGAAAGTCACAGAGAAATACACCGTAAGGTAGAAGAATGGAAATGGTAAATAAGATGGAAAACATGACATTCATTAAATGTCCACCTCCAGAACAGATTGCTGAATCTACTGTTCACTTCCTGTGCTTGCAGAGAAGTAGAGATGCTAACATATTGGTATTTGCTCATGGTTAGGACAACAACAACAAAACAAAAACCTCACCCTCTCACCCCAGGAAAAATCAGAGTTAGGTTTCCCTAAGTGGTAATATAATGAGTTTTAGTAATGCTCTTAGCATCATATCATCTGGAGTGTATGTATGCATGTTTCAAAGCAATCTGAACCCATGTTTGCCACACCTTCGCATGAGAGTGAAATCTGATAGTTACACAACTTAACAATTATATACTAAGCTTTTGGGGGCCTATTAGGGAGCAATCATCAAGGACTTTCAAGGAAAACCAACAATTCAAAAGAAAAAAGTTAAGATTAACAGATAAAATTTTGACCCCAATAATTTAGGAAACATAAGAGATAATTAAATATTCCAATTAGTTCACTTAGAAATACTTGAGAAGGTATTTCAGGCCTTTAAAGAAACAATGAGAAAAGCAAGTATAAATTAAGAGCTCTCAGATATTATATATATATATTGCAAATAAAAATATCCAAAAAAGTAAAACAAATTTTTGAGAAAATCTCCCATATTATATTTTTAAAAATGTCTATATGAGAAATATGATAAAAAGAAAACATAGAATACATGCATTATTAATCAAGGAGGTCTAAAAATCACCTAGTAAGTGATTTAAAGGAGAAAATAAGAATCATTGGAAACAAAGAATCAAGAAAACTCCCAGGAATAAAATATAGGAATAGCAATTAAAAAAGGGCAAAAAGAAAATCTATACTAATCCTTAACAAATCATGAAACACATGATTCTGAAACTTTTATGTAAGAAAATAAAAAAGATTTACCTAGAAAGAATAAAATTAGATTGATTAGAATTAGGCATGCTAATGAGTCAAGAAATAGAAACTTAAGAGTATCTCTTAAAGTTTAAAAATTAGTCAAAATAATCATTATTAAGAGTAAGATAGTATATTGAAGGGAAGAAGAGGAAATGGTAGAAGAGCTGATTTCTATGTTTCATGCCAAAGATAACTGATAACTTTGCTATTTGGTACTCTGAGAACTGCAAGTACAATGGAAGTAATCAGAGAAAAATGAAAACAGATATGGTTAAAATCTGATTAATTCTGAGGATTTGGAACAATGGAAAGGGAGTGGAGAATTTTACTTTTCATTTGTATACTTATATATGTAAATATTGTTGGTTTTATTTATTTTTTTCAGCCATTTGCATCAGTTACTATTAAAGCTGTAATAATCTATGGTGCTTTCAGTAGAAAGAGAAATATGAAGAAATGACATTTGGAAGCTAAGGTAGAAAAATAAATGTATATATATAGATCCAGATGAGCATCATATGAACATTTTCACCACTGATATTCAATGATTACTTTATCCATTGAAAACGTCTCACCATCCACTGACTCTATAATTATTAAAACAACCGTCTTTCCATCTTTCACATTCCACCGATATCATATAATCCTTCCTGCGAGCTTTGCCAAATACCATTATAGGAAAGAAGCTTTATAATTTTTGAAACTGTGCATTGATATAGCTTTTCATTATTCCTGTACTAAAAAATAGATGAATGTTTATTCATATAAATAAGCACTTACTGTAAATAAAATTTTTCTTTACAGAGAAAGAGACATTGTAGAGTGAAGAAAAACCATCTTACACATTATTACCAACCTTATAACCTAGTTTAGGCTCTCTCTAATATATTGTTTCTTGAAGTATTGTGATTTTCTCTAGGTTCACCTCTGTTCTTTCAAAAGTCCAATATATACAGTATATATGAATATGCCATTCTGATTAAAAACATTCATTCTCTAACAGAACTGACAAAACAAAATCTAAATTTCTTAACATAGCACTGCAGATTTTGTATAACCTGACCATAAACCACATTTCTATCCTCAACTTGCACTATTTTCTTTCCCATGGTTCTTATTCTCTAGACTAGCACTGTCTGATAGAACTCTCTGTGATGATGGAAATGTCCTATAGCTGTGCTTTTCAATATGGTAGCTATTAGTCACATATGGCTATTGAGTACTTGAAATGTGCCTGGTGGTACCAAGATACTGAATTTTAAATTTTGTTTAATTTTAATTAATTTTAATTCATATAGCTATAGGTGACTAGCAGCTACCATACTATAAGTTTGAAAAATTTGTATTGAAAAATTTGTTTTGTCTGCTGAGAAAGAAGTGAACAGAACACATCCATGTAATTTCTTTCTCATTATTTGCTAAGTTGGGGTCCCCATCTGTGCCTTAGGAAACAGCAGGTTCACCTTTCTTGTTGTCTCATGGAATCTGAAGTTTCATTGAAAAAGCAGTGAAGCGTACAATGGGCAAACTCATCAGCGCCAAGTGACATTTATGTAGTATTGCACAGTAAACTATAATTTGTAGAATAGAAGACTAAGGAAAAAATCCCTCCCCTCAAAGATGGATCAATATTAGAGAGAATACATAATGGTCCTTGCAGGCTGCCAGGGCTCACCTGATGAAGACGTGTGATGAAAACATCTGGTTATTTCCAGCTTCCCCCCAATGTGAGGCAGGTGATGGTGCTTTTCCTTTTTCTGAGTTTTAAATTTCTCTGGATTTTTCTAAAACCCTTTGTTACAGCCCAATCATTTTTTAGTTCAACCTTGTGCCACTTAAGTGTACCACTTATAGTGATTGCTGTTTTCTCATATAATATATAAAATTCAGTCTGCCAGTGCATAGTTTTATCCCATTGCCATAAGAAAAAAAAAATGACATAGTTCTATCATATTAACAGATTTTGGGTAAAGCTTTCAAAAATCAACATCTGCTTGTTTTCAACTTATTAGTTATAATTGTACATAATTTGTAAATAAAAGAATCTCTCAAAAAAAGATGAGAAAGTAAGTTTCCCACTTCACTGTGGCTTACACTGACATGACCCTCTTCTCTACACTATGTGTTTATTAAAAGCAGCATTTCACAGACCATGTTACATGTTGATCAAGACTGCCTCAAGTGCAAAGGATAGACCACAGGGGTGGGGCTTTGTGGGACTTATCTTTATTCCAACAAAAATAGCTCCTATATAAAAAACACTTTTTAAATGTATGTATGAATATATTATTAATATCATTATAGGAAAATATTCTGCTTCTGTAAAAAGTTTGTAAAACCACCCATCTAATTGTTCACTCCCTTACAGCAGCTTTGTATAGTGCATTGAGCTTTCTTATTGCACTTTCACATTTCTAATGTCTTTTTCCACAAGCAGATTTAAAGATTCCTAAAAGCAGAGAATACGTTCTTGCGTCTTTGTCTCCAAAGTAACTTGCCCAAGGTTGGTAAAATAAATCTCTAACCTTTTACATCTTCTTAAGAAAGTTCTTCCCTCAAATGCATATATCAGGTCCCTTGATATGGGAATAGAATGGTTTTCTGAGATTCCTGCTCATCTATAGGCTGAAATTCAATTTTCAATGTGAACTACTCTCTAGTCAGCAATGACTGCTTCACTACTATTGTTTTCCTGTTACCTTTACCTGTTCTAAAAGGCTCCTGATTCAATGCTCTTACATGTTAAACCTAATGTCTTAGATATTCTTGAAAACATATAGACACCAACACACCTGAATCACATTCATAGCAGTGAATATAAAAACACGAAAACATATTGAATGGGAATATGGGCCAAGAGGAAACAGAGAGAGAGAAGAAAAAGAAAGGAGAAAGGGAGAGAGAGGGGAGAAAGGGGAGGGGAGGGAAGGGAACAGCAGAAAGAGATAAAGGAGATGGGAAGAAGAAAGGAAAAAGAAAAAAGAACAAAGAAACAGTCCAATATCCCATGTGGAGAATAAGGTAGAAAGCATCTCTATTAACATGGTGGTTTTCCTAGAAGTTCACTGAAACTAAAAAATCAATTGTGTCAAATAGCTTCTGCTCCAAACCAGCAAAATGGGGATAACAGTCTAATTCACAGCAGGGCTCTTTGCTCTCTGGCAAGGACACTTCCTTCCTGGGCCTTCTCCCAGGGTGGGATGGGTAGGGAGGTCAGGTGGGAGACGAGGCTTCCGGGATCTGGTTCTTCCTACCCTTCGGGTCCTTCAGGACTCTGCTCAGAAGTCACCCTTCCAGGCGCCTTCCGGACCTTTGGGCTAGGAGTGTCCCCTCGTGGTCATCTCATGTCCACACATATCTCTACACAGCACTTGCAGCACCATTTGTAACTTAAAGTTTACTCATGTGCCTCTCTCTCTGACCCGTAAACACCTTGAGGGCAGGGCTTGTGTGCCACCCCCCTTTTCATCCTTAAGGCTCAGGGCAAAGACCAACGCTGAGAAACAGGCTTGACTATTGATAAACAGCTTGATGGAACCCTGGCGAACCATTGAGGACTTTTCTCTATTAACAGAATCAAAGCATTCATGTCATTTTTATACTGCTTCCCTTCTTTAAAATTAAAAAGCTGAGTGTTTTTGCTTGTGCCCCCACCCTCTTTCTCCTCCTTCCCTTCACTCCATCCAGAAATGCCAGTCATCCTAACAGGAACTTGTTTGCTTGGCAAATGGATGTATCAGGGTTAAGTGCTGTTTTTTTTTTTAAGTGCTTCACAAAAATGTGATCACGTTATATGCATTTCTCACTAAACGATATATTGTGGAACTTGCTCTAAATCAGCTAGCGTACATATAAATCATAATTTTAAATGGATACATACTTTTAAAAAAATCTGCTACAGAAAGAAAATAAACTGGGAGTTCTGGGGTTCTCAGATAAGCCATCAGAGATGCCGAGAATGGAATTTTAGTTATGTTCCACTTCAGACAAGCAGACTTCTCAATGATTTTAACTATGGGAATTCCCCCCACTGGAAAGCCCCTACCCGAAGATGGCGCCTAGAGCTATCAAAATGGCGCCTGGGGCAACCGAACGGCGTGAAAGTAACAAAAGAGCCCCTGGAGCAATGACTCAGCATATAGTGGAAACCAGCCCTTTTCCAGGAAAAGGCAACTGAAACCAAGTGAGCACAGAACTGCACAGACCTGATAAGGGCCTGGCAACCAGCACTAGAGCTCTGACACACTTTTCACTCCACCCGGTATCATCTAATCAACCTCTTACACAGGCCGTCCCTTAAACGCCCATAAAAGCTGTTGCATCTTCTCAATAAACCAGACCTGCGCTACCAAGCGTCTCCGGAGTGGACTCTGTGTGAGAACTTGCTCTGTTCGCAGCTCACCTAGTTGCCGGAGTTGAGATTGCTGGGGACCCATGAACGGCATCTCTCTCACTCTGTGTCTCTCTCTTTCTCCTTGTCTGTCTCCCCTCGGGCCCTGCTCAACCACAGCCCTCCTTTCCTCGGGTCCGGTCCCAGCTGGCCCTCCTCACGCGCCCGTCTCCCCCCGATCTCGATAAGCGGGGCCGAGCGAGCGGACGGCGTAAGTGAGGCAGCGAGAGGCTGAGGACGGCGGCCTGTCGAGGAGGGCTGTGTGAGCAGTCGGGAAGCCTGAAGGAGGAGCAGCAACATCTAACCAAGGCCTTTGTTCCTGACCTGACTGGCAAAATTTAGAGAAAAAAAGGAAAAATGTTGACGTTTAAACTACTCAGAATTTCAAGCATATACAAAGAAAACAAGGAGATGGAAGGAAGGAGAAAGAGGAAAAGATAATAACCAAGAAAGACTGAGAGATAGATAAAGAAATAGAGATGAGAGAGGATGGGAAGAGAGGAGAAGATAAAATCACAATCAAAACAGTTTTAAATGCATGATTTCTGCCTCTAAATTGTGCATTTGACTGTATTGTCCTGGTTAAAACAGAAGTAAAATGCAAATTCTACAAAGCCCTTAAATAGATAGTTTGAGAAAACAGCAAGCAAAGCTCGATAGTTTTCAGAAAAGTGCATTTTGAGCAAGACCATATGGCTGAACACTGAACCAGGTGGGAGTCAGATTTGATTACTGATTCCAGTTTCTCACTCAAAGTGCCATTTGAGATCGGAAGAGCTCATAAAGCAAGTAAGTGAACAGAGAAAAAATAATTTGAGGCTATATTTTGGAGAAATCCAAAGACTTTTTTTTTTATTTTTCATTTTCAGCACCAGGTAAGTCAGTTATAATATGGCAGTTTCACTTTTGGATATTTGCAATTTTGTGCTTCGAAGCTATCATTTACTTTTATTCCTTATTATTCATCTTTAGTATTTCTCTGCGCTTGATTCAAAATTTTAGTGTTTATTTTGTTGTTTTTTTTTTCTCTTAAATAACACTTCTAGAGCAGGACCCAGAAAATAAAAGTCCTTAATAAATATTTGATGAATGAATAAGTGTCCTTCCTAATTTAAAAATTTGTATTGCAATGTTTCAACTCACCTAAGTATAATAACAGTATTGTGCTTGAGACTATGTGATCTAGAGTCAAACTGCTTAGCTGCAGTCCTAGAGAAGCCACTTGCTAGCTGTGTAATCTGAGATGATATTATAATAATACCATTTTTATAGAAACGTTAACATGAATTTAGTGAATCCATGTAAAATTACACATTGCCTGGCTTTTAATAAATGTGAACTGTAATTATTCCAATGTTTTCATACAAAATTTTCAAAAGTAACAATTTCTAGGTAGTAGTTGAACAGCACTGTTGTTAACTAAATGATGAAACTAAAACTCCAGAGAAGATGTGTGGCTTTAATTAAAGGAGAAGAGCAGAAAATCTGCCATTTTTCTTTATCTAAATCTTTAGCAATATATTAAAGTTAACATATTTGCTCTTTTATGGTTTGTCCATCCAATGAACATAATATGTACTATGTATAAGATAATATAATGTCAAATGGAGAGAGTTCCAAGTGAATTCTGCATTGCAAATCTCAAATGTGTACTACTAACAATGCGCACTGGAAATACAATGAGAAACCGGTGGCACAATACACAATGCTCTGGCCCTTGGAGGGATACCATGAAAAGCTAAAATACAATGTAAAATATGGAAAGTCTATAAAGAAATGAATACAAAATGGGGAGAGGAAGAAAAAGTATTGAATAGTGGAACTTACAAACAAAGGCAGGAAAGAAATATAGAAGACAGCATACCTCAACTATACATGCCATGGTAGGCTTACAAGCATGTTACTCATACATAATGTTTTATTTAGTTATCATTACTTGAATATTTTGGGACAAACATGTCTTGCAAGCATTTATGAGAATGAATCATAATGTGATGTACTGTTGATTGTGGAAAAACATAAGGTCTCATATCTGAACCCTATGAAAGTAGGCAGTGTCAGGAAGAGGTTACAATCTTGAACTTCGGTACCAGAAAAAAATCTGGGGTTGATTTTTGAATCCTTCATTTACTAAACCTATCATTGTGCAAGTTTCTTAATTTGTACTCACACGGTTGCTATAAGTATAAATGAAATCATTTGTAAAATATTTTGAGGAATGTCTGACACAGTGAGATATTACTTTAAGATTACTGTAATTAACATTATAAAAAGAAATAATAGTCAATCATCTACTATTTAAATATCTATATCATTTGTAGTATATGAGCTTGGTGCCATATAAGTTAAAACAGATGTGCAATTGAGAAGGGAGAACAAATACACAAAAATCAAAGCAACTTCATAGTTTGTGACATTCAAAAGTATCTGGACTCTAACAGCAAAGAAGGACTTTTATTCTCTAAAAATTAAGTTAGTATGTGGGCCACCCATTGACATAAGTCCAAATTATAATACAAAATTAGAATCACAGTGATATTTAAATAAAGTTTTAGGTATTAAGAACCTATGAGTTGTGGAAAATTTCATAGCATAAGAAATAGTTCTTTACAAGTATTATCCGATAGTCTTTACTTAAGCATTAAAATGTAAATCCACTTTTCTTGGTTGGTAATGCTAGGTTATTCATTTTCAACTTAGCTTTATTTATCTCTTGGCTTGATACCTCAAGCATCCATAAAATTCTAAGTAAGTGTAACAAGTATATTCAGATCAGCATCTCTAGGTAAGTCAGGGTTAATGAAATAGAGATTTATTTCAACATACCGAGGCCTTGTGTTTTAACTTCCTATCCCTAGTAGTCTTTCCCTTTTTGTTGCTGGTAAAATAATGCAAGGTTCCATATTCCATCAAGGCTGCAAAAACAAAAATGAAACAAACAGAAACAAAGAGATCCATCGCAGTCACATAAGAAACCTTAGGTAAAGACTTCCTGGCAATTGTGCTCAGGGTCGTCATAGTCAGAACAGTAGTGATACCTATAGAGAAAGAAAGGAAAGAGATGAAGGTAGGTGGCACATTTATTCCTCCTTCATATTTGGTAATATTGTGAGGGGAAATTAACAATGAAAACAAAAGGATATGATTACTAGTGATTTACAGAAAGAATTACTGGTAACCATAGCTACATTATGTTCCATGAGCTATTTGTATCTATATGAGAATTTTTATCATTTAAATTACTGTGGACTGCAAGTCTCCCAACACCCATACTTCCCTTCCTCTACAGTAATAGAATATCCTATTTTTCACTGGAAATTGGCTTCCTGGAAGAACAACTTTATTAGTCACCTGCTTTGAAGTTATGCATGGTTACCTGGCTGAGATACAGTCAAGGGGAAATAAGTCAAAGGGGGTAAGCAACTTCCAACAGTTGTCATTAAAGAGACAAAGAATGTCCTTTTTTCTTCTTCCTCATTGCTTCTGGCAGGAATACAATGACCAGAGCAGTGAGCAGCTATCTTTTACAATTAAATGAACTTAGGAATTGAAGCCATGTACAACACAGCAGAAAGCTAGCATTATCCTGTGTCCTACCCAACTAAAATCAATTAAAACTAATATACTTTTTATGATACTTTGAATTACACATTTTAAATCTCAAATATTAAATAAAGAATACAGCAAAGTGATATCAAGGAAATATTTTAAAGAAAACAGTAAATCTTCATATTTTGGAGAATGCAGCTTACATAATTTGGACACATACCCACACAAACAACATCCAAAATTTTGTAATCTAAAAGATCTGAAGAAAAGAAAAATTCTTATGAAGAAGTGAAGAAATCTGGAGTCTTCTTCTGCCTCTCATAGGAGGTAGCCAAATGATCATAAACAACTTATCTTTCTCCATGCATGTTTTCTCATTCACAAGAATATGGGAGGAGGTTACATTTATCATTGTAATTAATTTCCAATCCAAAATGCCATGCTTGTTCTAAGAGTATAAGTTTTAAGTAGAAGAGAAATGTTTCCTATAACCTTCATGTATCTCTTTGCAGCTGTCAGTCTTTCATTACTTCTTGGCCTTCTCTTGGTTCTTACCTGTTAATCTTAGGCCGTCTAATTTACAGCTGCCTACACAATGTCTCTTCTCACATAAATTGCTGTAATTCTCATTGTTTGTCCCACCAAATATGGACCCATGAGAATATTTGTTTACTCTCCCGAAAGGACTAAGCAGAATGCCAAATGCTTCTTTATTTGGTCTAATTTATAAAATGGCAATATCAGAGTTGAAAAACATAGAAAGGGATTGCAGCACCAAATTCTTTTGAATGCTGAAGACAGTAGCCTCCCCTTTCCCTCACATCTCTATTGAAACATACCCTGAGAATTCCTTGCACAAGCACTTTTTCATCATAATTTAGAGTTTAAAAAAAAAAAGATGACCTAAGTGTGATGGATTTTAGTAATGGAGGCACCATTGGTTTTAATCTCCAGCTCTTCCACCTATTCTGTGACCACAGCAAAGTTTCTTAACTTCCGTATGCCTCTCATCCAAACCATTTGACAGTAGTATTTTGTTTCGTGCTTTTGATAAATACATGCAAAGGTATTTGTATGTCAGTTTTTAAAGTGGAAACAGATTATATAATTTAGGTATTTCTTCCTTTCTAATATAAGCATTTTAAAGCTGTATTTTTCTCTCTAAGTGCTGCTTTAGCAGCATCCCACAAATATTTATATGTTCAGTTCTTATTAAAATTGTTTGAAATAGTTTCTAATTTCCCTTTTGATTTCTTATTTGACACATAGTTTACTTAAAAATTATTTGCTATTTCCAAATATGTGGTGGTTTTACTGGGTATTTTATTTTTATTAATTGTTCGTTTAATTCATACTTGGTCAGAAAATATACCCTGGAAAATTTCATTCTTTTGAATTTTATCAAGGGTTGTTCTGGAGTCTAGAATATAATCTATCTTGGTTAGTGGTCCATATGCACTGAAAATGTGTGTCCTGAAGTTGGGTATACCATCCTATAAATATCAGTTAGGTCAAATAGTTGATTTCATTCAGAACTTTTACATCCTAAATGACTTTTCATGTAGTTATTCTATCAGTGAAGAGAGAGGTGTATTAAAAATGTCCATCTTTGGATGGAAATTTGTCTATCATCTATTATTCCTGACAGTTTTGCTTAAAATACTTTGAAGCCAAAATTACATTTAAAAGGTTTTGCCTGTGCTGAATGCTAAATAATTTCGATAAATGTAGGTCTTCCCATTCTATCACCTTCTACACCCTTTTAGAGGAAATATTAAATCACAATATTTCCTAAATTAGATAAAGGCAGATTTCCAAGTCTCTTCCTGATTTGCACAATTATGTCCATTCCTCTTTTAAAAAAATCATGAAGCCATTGTGGAGATGATTTCATTATAAATTGCTGTATTAAAAAAATTTACTAAAACACTATTACATTTCTGTTTTATTAAACAAGGTAAACTATAGTAGAACTTGAGGCTCCGGCCTTGTGTTTATTTATTAGTTTGTTTATTTATTTATTTGATACCGGACCTGGGTTATTGAACCCCAGAGATTTGCATGTGGGAAAACGGCACTCAACCACTGAGCCACATTGGCTTCCCTGAGTTGGGTTTTTGTTTGTTTGCTTTGCTTGTTGTTTGATTTTTCAGGAGGTACTGGGACTGAACTCCAGGATCTCCTATGTGGTAGGGGGGCACTCAACTGCTTGAGTCACATCCACTCCCTATTTCTTTAAGTTAATAATTGTTAGTTCAGTGTTTTGCTTAAAAAGAACATGGTGGCAGTGGCCACCAGAGGTTCTGAGGGGAAGGAAAGGGGAAAAATAGGTGTAATCAGGGGGCATTTTGGAGACACTGGAATTGTCCTGAATGACATTGCAATGAAAGATACAGGCCATTATATATCTTGTCATAACTTACAAATTGTACAGGAGAGAGTTTAAACTATAATATAAACTATAATCCACACTTAGTGGCAATGTTCCAAGGAGCTCCTCCAATATGTGTTCATCAATTGTAACAAATGTACCACACTAATGGAAGGATGTGGTTAATGTGAGAAAGTGTAGGAGGGGTAGGGAGTGGGGCATATGAAAATCCCCTACATTTTTTAGGTATCATTTATATAATCTAAGTATCCTTAAAAAATAAAAATGAAAAAAATGAAAAAAATGAAAAAAAGAACATGGTGGGGAGTGGATGTGGCTCAAGTGGTTGAGTGCCTGCTTCCCACATGGGAGGCCCTGGGTTGGGTCTCCTGTGCCTCCCCAAAACAACAAACAATAAGCAAACAACCATAAAAACAAACAAACAAAAAAACATCTCAGGGGAGATGATGTTGCTCAGTGCTTGAGCTCCAGTTTCCCGAATTAGAATGCTCAGTGCTGGTACCTAAAAACAACAACAACAAAAAAAATGGTGGATTTTTTATTAAACTATTTTTTAATCTATAATAGGGAAACAAATGGGATACTAAGAGTATTCATTAATATTTCCTCCATGGTTTCTCTTGCTAAAGATCCTACAATGTTTTCCCATCACATTTTGAATAAAATCCAAAGTCCTTAAAATGACCTACAAAGGCTTACATGATCTAACCACTGTCCATCTCTTCAATCTTGTTTTTACCACTAATCAGTCAGCTCTAGCCAGAGCTGTCTTCTTTCTAAATGAAACGTATAACATGGCAAGGAAGATCCCATTTCAGAACGTTTGAACTTGCCCCTGTCTGGGCTATTTTTCTAACAGAGAGCCATCGAGCTAGCTCCCATACTTCCTTCCCATCTCTGTTCAAATGCCAAGCCCTCTAAGAGGCCTATCTTCACAATATGAAATAGCGAATATCATTGCTACCTACACTGCCTGCCATTCTCTAACCATTTACTTTCTATTCATATAGCTTTATTACTCATTGACATCTTATTAGAAATTTTTTATATTTGTACATAATTTGTACTCCTCACTAATAATGTAAACACCATGAAAATGGGGATTTTATATCTGTTGTATACTGTTGACACTGCAGCATCTAGTACACTGCCTGTTACATAGAAAGCATTTGACTCGTGTGAAAATGAGCTCAGAAAATTGTCCTTCAATGATGTATGTATGTATATATGTAAGTGTGTATATACATCTATCTATCTATCTTTCTTTCTATCTATCTATCTATCTATCTATATACATATATACACTTTAAAAATTCTTGGTTCTCTAAATATGTAGGGCCAAAAATTATAGGAGATATTCTTCAAGTTTATTTAACTATAGGTTACTTTTATTATTGAGATGATAAAATTTTAAAATAATTCATTTTTACATAACCACAGTAATTCCACAATTGACTTTCCTTTTTCATGAGACTCTGACATATGGCTTCATGAAAACCCAATGGTAGAAACAATCTATTTAAGTTCTTTGTGTTAAAAATAATGAAGATAATGCTCAAAAAGAAAGATAATGTTCTAGTAATACTCATAGTAGCATACAAAGAATCTAAAATAATTTATACACTTTGGGAAAAAAAATTATCTGAAATAATTATAGGAAACATCAGGTAAGAGTGGATTTTATCTACTAGCTACTTCTATACCTCTGTTTAGACTCCCTGTGGAATTGCCTTTTCAAGTAGAAAGGTAGCTGCCTCAAGCTTTAACCTTGCCACATTTATGTGATTTGCGTTGTATATATTTATTAAATGGACTTATTCACCAGCTGTCATAGAAACCACATGAAAACTATTTTATGGTTAAAAATCGGAACTATCTCAACTTTATTTTATTTTAAGACACAATTATCAGTAGAGTAGTTCATGTCTCATATTAATATAGTAATGACTCAAATAATCAGTAAATTTTCTTCCTATATCAATAATATGAAAATAGGTTATAATTTGTCAACAATTATTAAAGGAAGAGATTAAAAGTCTATTTGATCAAGTATGAATTGTAAATTATTTTTTATTCAATGTTATTATACAGGCAATTCTCAAATATTCACACTCATTAAACATTACATACATTATAGGAGCCTAGGAGCTTCATGTTCCTATCAACCACCCTTTGGAACAACTGATGCTCATTAGTAATATCGTAGGAGCAAAACTATCTGTTTTAGTTTGCCAAAGTTGCCATTACAAAAATACCAGAAATGGGTTAGCTTTTATAAAGGGGATTTATTAGGGTAAAAGCTTATAGTTCCAAGGCTGAAAAAGTGTCTAAATCAAGGCATCATCAGGCTGTTTTCTCATCAAAAGTCAGCTGCTGGCTGGATCCTGCATTCCTGCCACATGGCAAAGCAAAATGATGGCTTCTCCTCACTTTGGGCCTGTTCCACTGATTCCAGCCTCCAATCATTCTCAAACTCTTGAGTTTCTCTTAGTCTCTCAGCCTCTCATGGTTTCTCTGTCTTCCTGCAGTTCTCTCTTTCATGGCAGAGTTAAAATGACAGCTGTCTTTCTCTGTGTGTTTCTGCTTTCAGTTCTCAGTTTAAATAAGACCTCAGCAGGAGGTAGAGACCTAACCTGGGTCATGCCTCATTCATGTACTCCAATCAAAGACCCCAAAGCAATCTAATTAAAAGTTATCTAATCAAGGTCCCTTAACTGAATTTGATGTAAAGGGCCCCACACCCACAGCCTAGATTTGTTCTAAAAACATGATTGATCTTTTCTGGGATTCACAAAACTTCAAACTGTCACACCATCCAAACACACACTTGCTTATAAATATTGCTTATTAATGATACAGCTAACGTAAAACAAAACAAAAAACTTGATGGAGAAAGTGATTGAAAACATAAACCAAAATAAGATTCAGAGATTATATGTGATTGTCATGTATTATCCATGCTGTGTATGGTAGGTTGAAATATGTACCCCAGAAAACCATTTTCTTAATCATATTCCATATCTGTAAGTGTGAACCTTTTGTAAATTTAACCTTTGGAAGATGTAACTTTAGTTAAGGTGTAACTAACTGAATCAGGATGGGCCTTAATCCTATTACTGGATCTTTATAGAGAAGGAAGGCCACAGGAAGAAGACTGCTATGGTAGAGTAAGAAATTGGAAGACAAAGGAAATCAGAAGAAAAAAGAAAGGACATTGCCACATACATAGGCCATGTGATAAAAAAGTCAAAGGCCAAAGATTGCTGGTAGCCAATCCCAGGATGCCCCAGTTTTCAAGGATAGAGCATTGCCTTGCTAACACCTTGATTTTGGGATTCTCTTAACCTCAAAGCCACCCACTAGCCAATAAATTCCCATGGTTTAAGTGAAATATTGTATAGTATTTGTTTCAGCAACTGGAAAACTAAATATCTATGCTACCCTTGCTCTCCATTAGCAAGAAAAATGAAGAATTTCTGAAATTTCAAGTTCTTTGGAATTCTATTTATCACTGTTTCTCATATATTCATTTCTATATGGCAATGCATTAGTTTCTGATAAAGTTTGCCTGATTGTAGTATGATGGAAGTTTCAAATACATTCAAGTATAAATTTTTATCCTATTCATAGAAGTTCTATGTTATTATAGCATTATGTTACATGACATACCCAGTGATGTTCTTGCAGGTACTGCATCTTTATTGATCCAAAAAGATACCCAAGATAGAACAACTGTTAGAATACATGGAATGTAGGTCTGAATAGTAAAATATCCCATTCGTCTGCTCAAGTCAAAAAAAATGGTCATGACAATATAATCCCCTGGAAGAAAAGAAAAACATGTGTTTAATTTGGACTATGAAATTCATAAAAGTATCGATCCTAATCTATAGATCTAAACACAGATGCATTCAATGCTATCATTTTGTGATTTTTATTCTCTCCTTACCAGAGATTGTGTGAGAGATTTCAGTTGAATTTCGTAACCCAACAAATGCAAACTGATATAATCGCCAGTATTTAGGATCTGCCACTTCTACAGATGGCTTTTTCCATTTATACTCAATTTCATTTTTAGGGTATCCATCTAGAAAAAAAAATTAAAATACAAAAAATCTATAAGATGATTCAAATCTGTTACTGTTGCAATACTAACAAAAGACAAACTCTTTGAACTTCCTTATTTTTGTTATCAGACATGTCAAATATAGAAAATATTTCATAATATATTTTAAATATAGTTAAAAGAATAATCCTGTGATGATCAATAATTATAATCCTAAAATAATCCATTTAAATAAAAAAAAAGAACCATGAAAAGAACAAGAAAAGCCCACCTGCCCACTGGAATGGAATGGCCTCCTCCCACCTAGAGGTAGCTACTATCCTGATTTCTCTAATAATCCTTCTCCTTTGAAAAACGTAGCTTAGTTTGGACTCCTTTTCAACTCTACTGGATTATTGCCAACTGTACACATTCTTTTGTATCTGACTTCTTTCAATAATTTATTTGTGAGAGTTCAACATCCATGCGGTTGTATATAGCTTTAGCAAATTTTTCCATTACAAAGATGTATCAAAGGTATTGTCCATTTTACTGTTATAAACATTTGGCATGTTTCATGTTGGCTATTGCTAATATTGCTGCTGGTAACATCATTGTACTTACCTCCTTAAGCAAATATATGCGAGAATTTCTCTGGGATATATATCTAGGCATAGAATTGATAGGTCATAGATTTCATATAATTTCAACTTTATAAGACATTGCCAATCTTCTATTCCAATCTCTTCTCCAATCTATTATCTCACCAACCAAACTATGGATGTTCACATGGATCCATAATCTCCTCAAAACTTAATTTTTTCTTCATTGTTACTGATCTGTGAAGTGTATTTTATTTCACATTTTCTGATTATGAATGTAAAATCATTTGTTTTTAGATATGTGGATTTCTTTAGGGAATTACTTTTCAATTATTTTATTGAATTTTTTTCTCTTTTTTTCTTTTTGTATGAATTCTTTACATATCCAGGATATTACTAATACATTAGTGATTGTGTTGAAAATGTCTTTGCCTACTCTGTGGCTGTCCAGAATGAAGGTTTGTTCCTTCAAAGAGGATTGTTTTTTGATTTTGCCACATGTCAGAAAAGTACCTGAGGTTTTCTTAGCCCAATCAGGTCAAAGAAATTTGGACTGCAAATCCATGAGGAGTTGCTCTTGTGATTACATCTTCTCAAGGATATTTATTTCACATAGTGTGCTGATTTCAGGGCAACTTTCCTTTTAGATCTTAATGATTGTGTCTATATGACTATGTGATGGGGACACTTCTTCATCTTGCTCCATGTGACATTTTGAAGCTTTTTGTAGATCTCAGAAAAGGTCATGCCCTTAGAGTTAATCCATCCATGTATATATAAACCTATTGTAAATAGGAACTTTTGATTAAAATACTTCTGGTAAGGCTCTTTGATTAGATTGCATGACCCAGGGTGGGCCTTAATCCTCTTACTGGCATCCTTTAAAAATGGAGGATTAAAAGCAGCAGACAGAGGAAAAAAGTTGCACAGGCAGAGACACCCTGAAAAGCTAAGAAAGTAGTTCCAGAGGCTGGAGGCTGGAATCAGAGCACAGAGGCATAGAAAAAGAAGCTGAAAGAGACAAGGCCCAGAGGAGAGGTGAGAGACAAGCCATGCATCTAAGCACCCACAGCTGAGCTCATGGAAAAAGTAAGCCTAGAGGAAAAGGCAGAAACTGGCAGAGCCGCCATTATGCCCTGCCGCGTACCTAATCACCCACAGCTGAGTTCCGAAAGAAAGCATCTTTACAAGATGGGACATGTGCCTGATCAATCACAGCTACAACTTCGTGAGACAGCATCTCTCAGTGATGCCTTGATTTGGACACTTTCACAGTCTCAAAACTGTAAATTTTTAATCTAACAAATTCCCTTTATAAAAGCCAACACATATCTGATATATTGCTCCCAGCAGCCTTTAGCAAGCCAGAACACCTCGAGTTTGCATCCTTTGTTATCCCAGGTTATGAAGGTATTATATTCTATTAGACTTCTATACCACAAGGTTGTCAATACCAAAGCTCAGATTTCCCTAGTTTGGAAAATTTCTTTAGGTCAAAATTGGCTTCAAACTTTAGATTACCTTTCTAGCTTCAACTTTTTATTTGAATTTCTGTGGCAGAAAATTCTTTCTTCTTTGCAAACTCTTATATGCTTTTGAGAAGATTTTGATAATGTATTGTAACCAAAGTTTTGAATTGCTTTCAATGGGATCATTGTTCTACTGGTTTATAGAACTATAATTCACTAATCAACTTTAAATTTTCCAAAACAGCCTATCATTTTGTGTTAGAGTTCCCTTATCAGCTGTGTAATGAAATGCTGTCATCTTTGCTGACCTGTTAAAAAATCTATTTTCTCTTTCCTTTCCAGCATCTTCTCTCCTTTGCTCTCTAGCGCTCTATCTTGCTTTTTCTATATTCCCTGTTCTTTTCAACTATCAGAGCAATATAATTTAGTCAGAGTGTATAGCAGTATGGACACATATATAAACAAAGAACTAATTCCTTAATGTCTCTGATATATGTCATTGCATTATATATCTCAGAGATATGTAATGAAATCTTGCATATATGTTCATTGGAAAATATTACATATAAAAAGCTTAATACTTCAAGGGACTCAAAGAGTTCCTGAAAAAAGTTAGATATGATTATTATACATATGTCAGTGAAACTCAGTTGCAGTCAGGAATAGATAATAAATTCCCAATAATGAGGATCAAAGTCAAAAAGATGTCACACCAAGAACTTAGACGTAGCACTATAGAAAGATACAGTAATCACTACATCTTCTAGTATTTGCGTATCAATTATTCCTTGAGTGTTTTTATTAATCAAGTCTTTGTTGTGGCTTGACTGTTTTATTCATTGAGGATTTAATATAGCAAAAACAGCAGTAAAATATGAGATCATAAATATAAAAAGATATTTTAATGAGACAGAAAAGTCAAGGAAATCATTAATAAAGGGCAAAAGATATATTTGAGAATTTAGTAAATGAAGGGTAATATTTAAGAGCATTTACATTACACTTTGCTATGAATAGATTCTGAATGTGATCTAGGAAAAAATATTTATCAAAGGATGGAAAATAGCATTAGAACATTGGTGGGTATAGGAAATATTTCAAAAGATAGTTTACATGTTTCAAAGACTAGCTTAATTATATTTTATCTGGATAAATATTTTGTTAAAATATGAGAATATAAATATATGTAAATATGAAAATTTATATTACTAGAGGAAAATTCTAACCATATCTTGGACAAATACTTTTTTTTTACATTCAAATTGTTAAGCTCTAACTTATTCTTTCTATTTCATTCTACCTTTTAACAAACAAACTGTGTTTCTACCTTGGCTTTTTCCACTCATTAAAATCTCTCCAACTTTTTGCTATTAGTGTGGCAAGCACTTTTCTCCAAACCAATTTTTGAAAAGTTCTTTAAAATTCAATATAATAAAGTTAAACCTTACTTTCAGGAGCATGAATAAAATTTGAATCACCTTTTTTTACCTGGCTGTTTAAAAAATTTGACCATAAACTTATGTTAAGTACTTCTTAATCCAATCAAAATAAGTAAAGGATACTTAAATACCAAATTTGCAAAGAATGATATAAAAATTATATATATTCACTATGAATATATTGTCATTCTTTTAGTTTGAAAGCAAGAAACAAATATATCACATGTAGTTATTTAATCAAAGAGAGATGAACATAATTCGTTGCTCTGAAAATTGCATTTTATCTCTTTCCATTCTACAATTTTTAAATAAACAGAGCTGGAGGCTAAAATAATATGAAATTACCAGGCATCTATCACTTACAGCTTGAAAATTCCAGTGGACAGGAATGTTCATCCATAGGAAAGTTATGAAGTTGAAGGTAACATTCTGCATTAATTGTCAATCTATTTAGATAGAAAATTAAATGAGTATTAGATAAAGAGAAATAATTTCAATCATCAATGCATTTTATTGCTTGAGCAATTTCACTTGATCTTGTTTGTTTTTTTTTAGTTTGAGGCTTTTAAGTAGTTTCCATAATAAAATTGAAAATGTTTCATAATTATGTTTTACATAACAGACATTGACTTATTATTTAAATAGCTATATGTAATGTAATTTTTTTTTATAAAACCTTTTTTGATTTGCAATCCAAAAAATATATATTTGGCTTAAATTTTAAACATATCTGTGGCCTACAATAATGAACTGCTATGTATTAGAAATAATAATTCTAAGCTCTGAAAGGCTTAAAAGGTAACGTAATATTCATGAATAAAAAAATTCTAACATTTTTCCTCTTTCGCCAACTAAGCTATCTCTGCATAAATTTCATTATCACCTCTGTGTTTATACTTCAGGATTCCAACAAATACATATATACAGGCACACACATGCATATACACAGAGTAACACACCACAAATTATTGGGTAAGGTGCTATTTTCTTTTAATTCATCACGAATATCTTTCTATTTGGCTACTCTTAATATGCAGAGATTTTCCTGGCAATAAATTAAATAAACTTGAATTCTATATCTCAAACTTCATTTGATTCCTTCTTAAGGGTGTCTTATAACACCATTATAAAAAAAGAGTATTATACAACTTTATAGATTTCCTAAAAATATCTCTGCCAATCCTTTCCATTATAGAGTAAAAAAATATGGTGTTTATGTCACAACATCTTCTGCTTTTGGCGGGGGGAGGATCAAAAGATTTTTCTCTCTTTTCACATAACAGCAATTCTGAGCCTAAAAATGTGTCTCCAAAATAGTTCACCATTTTAGATTTTAGTGAGTGAAAATAACTCTATATTGATTTCTTTGAAATTTTGAAAAAGAAAAAAAAAGTTAGAACCTAATTAAATATTAGTATGGAAAATAAAATTGGGCAACTACAATTTCTTTAAACAATTTACCTTAGAGTATATAGAACTCGTCCATCATTCCAAATTCGAAGGAGACGGTTAGGAGTTGTTATCCAGTGAGCATCAGATTTTCTTGAGTTTCTGAAGAAAGTGTCAGGAATCCAAATTTTTCCAACCATATTGCTATTAAGCATAAGAACTTTCATGGTACTATTGAATTTTAAACGACTATCAAACCAGGTTTGGGCAAAAATTATATCTATTGTGTATTCCTAAAAGATGAAAAAGGAGAAGAATGTTTTCCTCAGAAGTTTGCATGTATAAATTATAACGTTAAAACCACTTTCACTCAATCATTTGTGGAAAAAAAGCCATTTTCTTAGTCATTCTTTCTTTTACTTGTCAATATGAGTTGTGTAAACTAAAATTCAAGATTTCCATTAATTACTATTTTTCTCAGTAATTTTATTCTTTTTAAGGTAAATTTTAGTTATCTTTCTAATATGTAGGATATAGCCATTAAATATAAAAGCAAATTATTTTAGTGTGAACACATATTATTTATATGGTGCTTAATAACAAGGAAATTACAAATAACTACAAGATCAAGTAGCAATTTTTCACCAGATTATCCAAGCCATAAATTTTCTTTTGTTAGAAATATTAATGCCAAGTATTTAGGTACACTTTTTTAAATGTTTTAAAGAAATAAGAAACAAATCTTTCTTGGGCACATACAATGGGCCAGACACTGTGCTAAGAGTTTTGTTTATATCCTGTTACTAAATATTTACTACAACCTGGAAGTCTCCTGTCCTTGAATATACTCAAGTATTTCTTATGGAGGCTGGTAATTGAAATAGGTCCTACCATGACCTTTATTTTTCAGTAATGTTTATTGAGTATTGGAGAGGTAAAATCATTCTCCCCACACTACAGTGTTAATAAGTAGCTGATGTAGAAATTGAACCACAGCAGGCAAAGTCTCTTTCCATAATCAGCAAGTGATTATAAATAGGAAATTTCATGGTTACGGAGATGCCTAAGGAGTAGATGATTAGAAATTACCTACTTTTGTATGCTGACAAAATGCCTGTCATAAGCAGTAAAATTTGTTTGATAAAATTAATAGGAACGTGATAATAACTGATGCCATGGGGAAAGGAGGTGAATATATGTGCATGTGCACATGCATGTGCACACATGTGTAACTTTGATATTAAAAGAGAAAGAAGAAAACTAAATTTAAAAATATGAGGTATTAGATGAGATATTTATGGCAAGAGTAGTTGCAATATGATGCTAACAACTGGCCAATTAACCTTTGATTAATGAATGAAGAAGAGAAGAAACATCAGAATGAAAATAAATTAACAAATTAGGAGTCAATTTATCATAAAAGATGTTGGATCATATCTTAGTTTTCAGGCAAAATATTTAAAATTATGGTTTGCTTGACTGGAATATAGAGAGTAAACCAAGAGGGGTCCTCATTTTATCTATTTTGTATGAACAACACAGGAGTTTGGGAAAGCATACATATTCATAATTATTTAAACTCCTGAAAGGTCATAAAAATTATATAATTGAGATGAGTTGTATGCTTTATAAATGGATTAAACTATATAGATTAATTACAATGGATAATTTCTCTGTATAATGATGTAATGTATTATCAATCAATAATTACCTCTCTATTTACTATCTATTGCATGTTGGCCATTTGCATGTGAAGCCATGAAGCCCTTGCGTCATGAACCCCTCTTCATATGCTCTTGGTTGCCATGAGCTTTCCAGAGTCATTTAGAGAGGGGGATGTTTAAAACTGTGTTTCTTCTACCTTACTATCATATAACACAGAGTCAAATAGGCAGAAAACTATTTTACCATCACGTAAGCCTTCTAAATCCAGCCACAACTTGTCCAGATAATTCAAACTCTAAGTCATGCTAAATACATTCTATTATATATAACAATGAAGCATATTTATGCTATGGATCCTTAATCATACTACTGAATAATAGTGAGGAAGTGGTACATAAATGAGCATACACTTAGTAGGAAGAATGAATATATATAAAATATCATCAGTATACCACCCTCTTCCAAGGCATACAAAAAATACTTAGCTTCACTATAGTTATCTGCAATCCCTATTCTGACCTCATGCTTCTCAGGCCAGATGTCTTTTCTCTTAAGGCTTAAATAAGCAGTTTCTTCACCTGATACAAATGATTAACCAGTCTAATGCAGTAACCTACATTAATGACATAGCTTCTGCTTGTAATTGCAAATGATCATAAAAAGAAGGCTCTATATTTTAGTCACCTAAAGGGGTGCTGATGCAAAATACCAGAAATATGTTGGCTTTTATAAACGGGTATTTATTTGGGTAGAAACTTACAGTTACCAGTTACTTCCCTCAGTAGAGTCCATTGTCATGTTTTGGAGCAAGATGACTGCCTATGTCTGCAAGGGTTAATCAAGCCTTTCCCTTTCCCTTAAGCCTCCATGATCCCAGCTTCTTCCAATATCAGCTGTTGGTTGGGATAAATCTTGCCTCTCCCCTGGGGCTTCTCTCCAGGCTCACTGCTTTGCTCTGTCCACAAGGACAGCTGTAAACTTACAGGCAAATCTCTTTCTGGTGTGTCTAATGTCTGTTGTGTCTAATGAGCCTTCTCTCTTTCCTCATGTATCTGTTTCTCTGTTTATTTACATCCTGGGGCTGCAAAACTCCTATTAACTCCTCTGCTGTGTAGTTTTTCTCTGTGAGTCTCTGCCCACCAAGGGGGCAAGGATACAACATACTACTGAAGTGACCCAATCAAAGCCTTAATCATTATTTAATCAAGTAAAAGTGAAACCTTTGAATGCCATACAACATAATATGCCCAGAGGAATAACCCAGTTCACAAACATAATCCAATATCTACTTTTGGAATTCATAAATAATTTCAAACTGCTACAGGCTCACACTCAGTTTATGGCATATTCTTTAAAGAGTATTTAATCCATATATTATGCTAGGATTGTGTGATTAGTTTGTATGAAAAAAACTGTTTAATATAAAAGAAGAGGCTTAAATATCAGTCTGGGTGATGACATGACCAAAATCCAATGCTCATCATTGATAGGTAGAACCTCATGTTATAGGATAAGTATACGTTGCTTCAAGGGCATTAAAGGTAGCACAAGGACACTAGTTTACCTAAGGGTGAGTTTCTGAAGCTGTAAATCCTGCTTAGCAGTTCAAAAGAACTTCTTATAAATAGCCTTATCTAAAAGTGCTAATGACTCTTGGAAACTATAATTTTCCAAGGGGTGAAGTTATCCCAAGCAGGGTTTTGGCAAAATGTGGAAATTACTCTACTTACAATTGTTCCCTCAATCTAGAATCAAGGAGAGAAAGATATACAGCATATGCCTTGATCATCCATCCTTCCCATACTCTTTGCAGAGGGTAATACTTCCAAGCACTTTTAAATGCTGATTCCTAAATAATGCCTTACTGAGATAAGGAGGCCATCAAAATTTGTGCCATTTTTATATGTAATAGAAAAATCTGATTTCATTTACTCGTTCATATTAGTATAATTTCAGAAAATGATTAAATTGTGTTCTTGTACTTCATGTTCCTATTTAGAAGTTAGAATTATCTTCATAATAAATATGCAAAGAGAATATTAAAAGGAGCTTCCATTTACTAGAACCACAAGTTCAACTGCTTTCAGGATGAAAATTTTGAGATAAAGAAAAGTGTGTTTAACATTTCAGATCTACTGTACATTATGTGATTTGCTGAATCTTCTTGCAATTTAGATGACAAAAACAGCATTAGTGAAGAAGTGAGCCATCTGATTTTGCTCTTCAACCAAATCAAACCATAATTGATGAACGTGTACATAGGGTAGTCATCCTATTTCATCATCAGCTTTGCAATGATGCACTGAGTCTCATCTTTTAAAGCAATGTTAATTCAGTATTATTATATTTCTAATAATAGGAGAAACTTCATACAAAATACAAAATCTACCTTAGCAATATGTGTAGTTGTGTAATTTTTTCATAAAATTAAATTTGTCCTAATCTAGTCTTCCCAAACATAGGGCTATTTTCTTCCAAAATTGTTTATTGCATGGTCAGAATAGACAGTGGTCCAAATCATAGTTGGTAATAAATCACATACTAGGTCTATACCCCCAGGTTACCTTGTGAGACACAGATTTTAAACTGGAATTTAGTATTTTCACAATTATTAGTTTTGATCACTTAATTTATATTTGCCTTTCTCTCACCATATATTTTATTTTTATGATATTAGTGTCATTGTTATGGGCATCTCTGGGAAACAGAGCCCTCACCTGAATAAAAGGCATCCATTGCAGCTAAGTCCTTAGCATACTTTTAATTGCAAAATATTTAATTCCTTATTTTTATGGATAATTGTCACTAATATAACAGGAACTAATATGATTATAAAAGATATTTAAAAAATTAGAAGAACTTTATAGCCTGGTAACTGTAAGTTTCTACCCAAATAAATACCCTTTTATAAAAGCCAGCATATTCCTGAACTGCCAACTAGTCAAAATGTCCAAAACCTTATACTATTCTGATGGAAGTTAAGAGACAGGTTTGCTAGACTTAAATAATCTCTGTAATGCCAAAAAAGTTAACTTAGATTTCAATGGTGCTACAAGGCACTGACACTTTAATTAAATGACTTTTGCTCACAACGAAACATTTGTTTAAGATAACCGGGATTATCTAAAACTCTCAAAAGGAAAGGCAGGGATAAATGATAGATTTTGTATAAATTGTAGATTTTTAATTACCAGGAAGCAAGCTGAGATTGTGCTAGTAAAATACAGTGTGATTATTTATCCATGTAAATCTAAAAGGTTGACCCAGTTTGCCAGAGCACAAGATAATACCAAAAAAGGTTAAGGGCATGGGAATGGCTCAAAATAAATCCATCTCAACTCTGGAAAACAAGTGACAGCAGTATCTCGACCACAAAGAATAGTGTTAGGAGGACTAGGAGACTTGTAGTCTAATTCAGTTCTCACTTTGGTTTCTATAGTTTCTCTTACCAAGAACTTGATGAAAAACAGGAAAATTCTACTTCTTTACTTAATAACTGTCCATAAGCAGAAAGGAAGAAATCTAATGTACAGCATTGAGCCTTGTCGATTAAAAATTTATGAACTTGAATACATTTTTAGTAAGTTGAATTTTCAGTTCATACTTATAAACTATTAGTTAATATACTACAACATTTTACAAACAACCTAAGAACTCCTCATCAGCTGTAGAAGTCTAAAAGTAATGGAATTAATCTCCTCTTTCTTTCATTTATTTATTCTTTCCACAGAAATTTCTAAAACTGAGGAATCATTGGCACCTTCCTGCAATGTCCATATATGTGTCATCAGTTCATGATGGTATTTGTCAAAATGAGACAGAAGAAACTTCAAATGAGGTCAAGGGGCCTTATACCCTCTCAAAACATTTTTTTTTTTCAGTTCTCTGTGCTTCAAGTCACATTTTTTTTTTTTTAATGAGGACAGCTAGACTCAGGTAGTTTATTTAAAACCAATAATGTCAATGAACTCCCAATGGCTCCACGTTAGAAAATAATGCAATATTTAAGTCTTTTATATAAAGCATCTCCAGTTCTAAAAGAATAGCCTTTTTTTCTTTTTTTCTTTTTTTTTTTCAGGGTACTGAAACAGTGCTTTTACTTAGTGGAGACCAGCCACAGACTTCCTTCCTGTACTAGCATTTCAGGATAACAGTGAGTTTTTGCCCTAATATATTTTTTTCCGGGCATTTACAATGCTTCTCTGCCTTGTGCACTTTCGTAGCTGCTTGGGATGAGAGCACTGGCTGAAGAACTTGTCCCATTCGGTGCACTAGTAGGGCTTCTCCCATTTGGAATCTCTGGTGTTGAATGAGATGGGAACTCTGGCTGAAATACCAGCCACCTCACGGCACTGATAGCGTTCTTCTCCAGTATGAATTCTCTGGTGCTGAATGAGATTTGAGCTCTGTTCAAACCTTTCTCCACACTCACCACATGTAAAGCCTTTTCCCCAGTATGGATCAGCGAATGATGAATGCGATTAGAACTCTGAAAGAAACTTTTCCCACAATAAGTCCTTTTGTGGGATTTCTTTCCAGTATGGATTTTCTGTTGTTGAAAAAGTGTTGAACTCTGACTGAAACTCCATGCTCAGTACATTTATAAAGTTTCTCACCCAAACTTTTTAGCTTAATCAAGCTTTAATCAAATCGAGCAACCATTCCCCATTTCTGCCTCTGCAGAAGGGCTGGTTCTAGCAGGGTTTTCCTTTGCTCAAGCTCTGAGAAAAACCCTTTTAAATTTTTCCTAACCTCATGGCCAATAACCAAATTATTCTTAAGAGAATTACCGTCTTCTTGGAACTAATGTTTCACTTTGGGTTGCAGCTCGGAATAGTCTCAACCAGCAGGGCTCTTGCAGAGCACCACCCGCGCTGCCCTACGTGGTTTTAATAGGGATATATTTTGGTGGAGCCCCATAATTTAAACTTACATAAGCACTGAGAAGCCATATGCTTTCCGTTTACTTGGGCAACATTTACCATAGATTGATTCCCTGATCAGAGTGGGAAAAATGTTTCTGCATCTGAAATTACACAGTACCAGAAAGACACTGCTTGCTGTCTGAATTAGGCTGCCTAAGGAAGCATAACAAAACATTTTGGAAATGCTATATTTAGAGAGTCTACATAATTCGTATTTTAAATTATTTATATTATTACAACTTTATAGAATTCTTACCACAATCCTTATTCTTAATACAGAAAATGAAGAGCTCTCCAACACTGTCAGTGTGCGGTGAGGAAGCATTGTTTGCACTGCTGTTGGAAGCAGTCACTTCATGTGTGTACCTTAGCAGTTTGGATCCTTTTGTGCATTATCACAAAACTGAGTGCTCCTACCAGAAATATAAAGCTTACCACACAATTCACACAATTTTCACTTTACTGATAAAGTACCTTTCAAAAGTAAAGACATTTAAACAAGTTTTTTCTCTGTATGTTTATTTATACTGCCAAACAACTCATGTTCCTTGACATCCATTGTAAATCTAAGGTCTAAAACTTTTGTATATTATTTTTTTTAAAGTCTTTGTAGATTGAAAAATATAAGTAACACAGTGAATAATATAAGTAACACATGCCATGGTGTGAATTCTATGAGTAAAGTATGATGCTGACCAAATCATTTAAACTTTGTCACTGGAAAAATTTTGACACTGGGTAAGATCATCCCTATGACTTTTTCAGTGCTTAGGCTCTGGGATCATGAGAACATTATAAAAATGCTAGAAATTAACTGTTTAAAAATGTCCTAAATGTAAACAGAGATAAAGGCTGAAATGGACTTGGTGTCTCCTAATGTCCCCTACTCATAAAAATTCTTACTTCTAATCTATAGGTATCTGTGATACTCTCCTCTCATCCCACCTAACTTCTTTTAAATTTAGTTGAAAATGGCTTAAGCCAGTGACTCCAAACTATTTGATTAGGATTCCTTGAAGAGTTTTATCAAACTTTTGATTTTAGGACCCTATCCACGATTACTGAATCAAAATTTCCTGGAGTGATACCTGAGAATATGAATGCTATTTTAAGGAAATAATTCCAATTTTTAAAAATATATAGCTTTGGCACATAAAGGTTTGAAAAACCCTCACTTAAGATTCTATCTTTTCCTCAAGTGTTTATATCCAATAGATTTCTGAAAGAAAGAAGGAAGGAAAGGAGAAAGGGAGGGAAGGATGAAGGGAGGAAAGATGGACAAAGAAAAAAAAAGAAGACAATAAAAAGGGAAGGAAAGAGAAGGAAGGGAGGGAGGGAGGGAGGGGGAAAAAAAAGGAAGAGAGTCTAAAAGTCTCAGTTATCCAAAGTAATTGATATCTACTGGCAGAATTTTAAGATATTTTAATGAATTCTTAAATTAATATTTCTAGATAGGAAGATTTGCCTAGTATTCATCTGAAACACATAGGCTGCCATCTCTACAAATACTAGCTCTACATATTAAACAGTATATATGTATGTGCGTGCAAGTGTGTGTTTTTAAGGGAATTTTGTTTTTAACCACTCAACTAATATGTACCTCTAAATGATTTTAGAAAACATTCTTCTAAAATGGAAAAATATTAACTCTCTGAAGTTATCTCAGGCTGTGATGAAATATTATCATGTGCTGAAATGTGTTTTCTAATGTATTTATTGTTTTCTTGAGTTTTTGTTTTATTAGCCAAGCATTAACATGTGTCACTCTCTTCTTATGCATACATATTTTATTAAGAAATAAAATAATCAAAGGGGTTGCTTAATAATTTTGAATTCAGCAATGAAAGCCCTTAGAAGGTACTATATAACCCAAGTAATTCAATTTTAAACAAATGGATTAAAATGAAATATTATGAGGGTATGTTTGAATCAGCAGTCACATGATAAATGAAATAGACTTGGAGCAACTAGATTGAAAGCAAGGCTAAAATCCAATTTTAAACACACCCATTAAAGTTACAAGCTGAAACAAATTACCCAGGCCCTCCTCGAACTGGCCTAGGCACCTGCTAGAACTTCCCTGCCTCAATCCTAGCCTGAGGTAAGAATTTCCAATCTGTATTGGTTCATTCAATAGTGTCCTAAATGTACTAATCCACAAAGGACAGAAAAATATAACTAAATTAGGACTCGCTATTTTGAAGCATATCATTAGAAAAAGATTGAAAATAGACAGTGCTAAAAGCTGACCAAACTATGTAAGAGGACTCAGAGGTATGTGTGCACATATCATAAAGACATAATTATAAGAGGCTAAGAAAATTTTAATTATAACCATTACCCTTAGTCACAACAAATTGGAAACAGCCCAAATGTTAGACAGCAGCAAATTAAATCTGTTATGATATAAATATACCCCTTAATATTATGCAATGTTTTAAAAAGAGGGCAGATTGATATGATAAAATGAGTCAAAAGACAACATATTATAAAATGGTATATATTTGATGATAGCATTTGGTAAAACTATTTACAGAAGTATAAAATTATTAAAATGATAGCAACAATGTTAACTACTAGATAATGATATTCTAGAATATCTTAATTTTATTCCTTCTGCCCAAGTCAAATTTCTAATTTTTTCCACATTGAATATGTATTTCTCTCAAAATAAGGAAATAATTTTTTTATGTTACATTTTTTTTTTAGGAAAGAAAATAGAATCAGCATCACCTTTGCTACTTAAATTACATATGTGCTCATACACAGCATTATTTCTGGCACTGTCTCTTCTCTCTTGATCTCATTTGCATTATTTTTGGCCACCTTCCCCAATATATATATATATATTTTTAAGGAGGTACTGTGGATCAAATCTGCCACCTTGTACATGGGAAGCAGGCGTTCAACCACTTGAGTAACATTCGCTCCCCTTTTCTGAAGGAAGAACATAGCTACACATCTTTTCTAACATACTAGCCAATGCATCAACTATTGCAATACAGGCAGTAAATAAATATAAGGCAAAAAAGCAAAATAAAAAAAAGTAAAAATGTGTGCATGTACCTAGTAGGAATTTATGAGGGAAGTGAGTATACTGGCTCAAAAAAGCATAGACATTAAATTAACTCTCATTCCTTTAAATTTTCTTATTTTATATCTGATAATTTTGAATTAAAACAGAACTGTAAAATTTTATTTTTTAAATATAGGGCCTGTGAAAAATAGATTTGAGAGTACCTGATACCAAATGTATAATTATATATGTGTGTGTGTGTGCTAACATAAAATGGAGAAGAAAATTAAACCTTGGAAACAAGGGAGCTTTAAAATATTGCTCAAACAAGAAAAGTCAACTTAAGATTTTAAAATATAAATGAATTTCTTCAACTACTTCAGTTCATCATATCATCATCATAACCCTTTGTCTTCCCACCATTAGCATATTCACGTCAATCATCTAGATAGGAAAAATATCTTGTTTCCATGTTTTTGCTGATTCACAATTCCTTAACTTAATGTTCCTGGCAAAGAGTGATTATAAAAGGAATAAACAGGTTTACTTTAATATGTAGAAGCTCTGCCTACGACTTTACCCCCTGAAATATATAGCAGCTTATATAAAAGAAGAAGAGAGAAAGACGAACAGACAGACATATCAGTCTTTTGAACATTTAAACCAATTGCATGATCCATCTTGGAGAAATGTGTTCTCTGCAATGGAAAAAATCATGGAGAAAAACTTTTCTATTAGCACTAACCCTCTCAATGTATTTGAACACAAGTTACGTCTGCATATTTTATTATTGAAATATTTCTGATAAGATAAAGTAAAAAAATAAAGACTTGAAAATCATTTCTCACCACTTTCAAACAGATTAACTACACACACACAAAGGCACACATACACAAACACAATAATTACATATTTGATAACTTGGCCATTCCCCTTAAATGAGCAGAACAAAATTTGATTGCTGAGAAAATTCCTTGTTCCCATTCAAGAGTTTATTACTTTTGTAGTTAAACATGTATTTTTGTTTAAGGAGTATTTTTTTTTCTTTTGTAAGGAATGATTTTCCTCTTCTGTTAAAAGTCCAAAAATTGGCAATTTTGTTAAATATCTCTATACCAGCCAGAAGGAAAGCATCCTGCCTTTTCTAAATTCACCTAATCCTGTTTGTATACTACCCGCCCCCTTGTAGTTATTTTGGAGCATAACCCAGGTTGTTTCCTAGCTATTTTTCTGTTCTCTTCCTCATAACTGGCATCCTTGTATCTCAGCACTGTCTCCATCACCAAGACCAATTACAATTTCAAACAGGAAGAATCTATCCAGCTACAGAACCATATTCTAGAACAGTGTGATATATATTCTTGCCATTAAAATGGTGTATATTAAGTTCCCCAGACATGAACTAAAATCTTATTTTTGAGCAGTTGTTTCTCTCTTGTCTCCTACTTTCAAAGTCCCCATATTGATCATCTCTTAATATTAGGCTATATGAGGGTATCCCAGGTCCTGTAAGTAAACCCAAGTCCAAATTAGACTTTGAATTTTCGATCTGTGCTTTTTAACCTTGTGTTTAGCCTCCTGTTCAACTTCCCATACTATCATCTTGGACTCTCTAGATCTCTCATTAATCTTGACTTGATTTGCAGAATTGCTACAATGCTGTAAAGGGCTGTAGAAAGGTAAGCTACTGTTATTTTATTATCATGAGACATTGAAATACAAATTTCTACTCAGAAAAGGAAAAGCTCATAAGCTTTCCAAACCTAAAAAATAAAAAGTAAGCAAGTCTTCAATTCCAGTCTAATACACCCCTATTAACATTTTATTGCCTCATTTCTGATTCTGTATTTTTTGTTCTGTTTAGATTTAAGATAGTTTTAAACAGAGCATACATAAAATCAAATAACCTCTCTCCAAGGAACTCTATTTTTCCAATCTTCATTAGTGCATCTATTATTCATTTTGACTGTAAAATCTCAAAATGGAAACTCTGGCAATAATCTATTTTTCCATTGATTTATTCATTCATTCAATATGCAATTATTGAAGATCTACTATGGGATCTGAACAAAGCTGAACATACAGACTGTTTTTGATAGTGGTACAAAGAGTGAAGCTATTAATCTCACCCTGAAAAAAAAAAGAGAAGGAAAAGCATAGCTTATTGTAGAAGAATGTTTTAGGTGTTATCAATCATCTGCAGACATGATATTTTATGTAGCCAAGCTTGAAAAAAAACAACCTATTGCAGTAAATCAATTTTAGGCTAATGTTTTTAAAAATACAATAGTTAAACTGATACTTCAATTTTGTTTCTTACCAGTGACTTAAATTTTATGAGTAGTTTAAAAAGGGAAAAAACCTCCCACATTGCTTGCTTGATTATAAGCAAATTTACTTGATTGATTGCCTTCACATTCAAAGCAATTTTGCTCATTTTAAGAAAACTGAATTCTAAAGTTCCTGCATTGGAACTAAAAGTTAAAATAGTCTTCTATATAAACTGCTACTTTTTAAGCCTAGTATGACACTGCTTCCTTTTAGTAAACACTATCTATCAACATTTACAATTTATTTTCTGTATGTATTTTAGTATCACTATCTTCAACAGCAATCTCATTTAGTTAACTTTCATTTTTTTACTATCTCTGTCCAAGGTTACAAGTGTATAATTTGCCTCAATGGAAAAACTAAATGTTTAATACCATGAATCTTTTATATAGGAAGATGTTTTAGAAGTCTCTTGATAACTATTCCTGTCACAGTATTTCTGGAATAATAACACAGCCTTGAATCCTATTTCTCTTTATTTTAAAAACCACGTTTTTTCTTTAATGAATTCATGCAAATTGAAAACAAAAGTGAAAAACGAAAGATATCAAATTCAGTGAAATATTGGTATTTCCATATGCTCAAACAGGCTTATCTTCTCTAAACCTTGGTCAGAGACTGAACACTACAGAAATCTCCTAAAGAAGAGAAAATAAAAATTTTAGTAATGTACTGTTTTATGAAATCTCCTATTTTCATAATGTTAAATTTATACATGTATATAGAATGCTTTATCTTTGCAAATTCAACTGGTTATACAGGAATTGGTTTTGGGCCAGAACTAATCCTAAAAATAAAACTAAAAAATAATTTTAAAAAAACTCCTAAAAACATCCTCTTATTTTGTTTTCTGTGTTCTGTGGCACTGCTTTCTCTTCATTTTATGGCCAACCTTGCTCTCTCATTTGCTACCTCACCATCTTTCAGGTCGTTAAATGTTCCCAAAAGGTTTACTATTCAATCATTTATTTCTTCTCTCTGCACTTTGACACTGTTTTTCTCATCTTGCAAAGGTATAACTAATCCCTGTCAAAAAATTTGGCTTTAGCCCTGACTTTTTCCTGAGCCTTAGCCCATAATTTCAGAGTAACTTCAACACCAGTGCACCAGGACTTCCCACCAGGCTCCCAAATTTAGTTTATCCAAAGCCAGCTCATATTCGTTTGAATTAGGATAGCAAAGATACCAGTTAAGGTATGGCCCAAATGCTATGAAAGTTAGATAGTCATGTGAATATCTTGTTAGTAAGAGAAAAAATAAAAATTGAGCATGGCTACAATAGTATAGGAATAAGCATATTGTGATGGTCTATAGGCATAAAGTTAAAGCCTACACAAAGAGATGATTTGGTTGTGATTATATTGAACAAATGAGCTGAGAGGGAAAATCAGTAATGTGTTAGAGAATTATCTTTAGATGGTGAGAGCAAAGGTGACAAATATAATAGGTTATTGAGGCTATTGATTAAGACCCATTAGCTTGAGTTACAAAAATGGGATTACTGGTATTTGAAACAGAACATTTAGAGTGTAATTTTAATAATATCTATTGGTAATATTGGCGGTGTTAATTATGTTCTTTAAAGATCAATACTAGATTATCCCATACGTAAAAGATAAAATATCATTTATACTACCACACTTGATCATTTTTCCATCTCATATGGTCCTCCTTGATATTTTCTCACATTCTATCTTCCTCCCTTTTATCTCTTGTTCTTTCTCTCTTGCTCTCTACCACTCATTCTCTTATCGCATTCTCTTCTGAGCCAAATTTCTCAAAATAATAGTTTATAAAATTAAACCCACACTCCCACTAACTCCCCTATTGTCCTGAAATCAGTACATGAATACATGACTATTGCCTCAGAACACTTATATTTCTGCAGAGCTCTGTGGCAAGAAGTTTGGATAAGAATATACCAATTATGAAGATGAAAGAAGGACATGAAATACAGCTGTTAACCCTTTCCTACCCTCACCACTCCATATTCCACAGAACTTCATCTACCTGAGATAACAAGTACTACTTAACTCAAGGCCAATGGTCCAAATTTAAGCCATCTAATTATCAGACTTATCATATATATTTGAAATTTATGGTTATTCCTTCCTTAGTCATCCTCGTTAATCCCTCAAATTATAAAATACCATTTTTCCTGCTTCTTCTTCCATGCCTCTGATTGTCCCTAACTATGAAACGTATGTATATTTCTCTTCTTCCATCTGTATCTTACGCTCATTGATTTGATTATACCACCTGGTCTGTAGATTTCTGCTCATTTGACTCTGCACCTCCTCTTAGATGAGTTCATGTAGTCTTGAGATTATAAACTATTTCATATATTGCTCATTTCTCTTTCCATCCAAACATCTATATTCAGCCTTAACTTCTTGCCTTAAAAGCAGGTTTTTATAACCAAATCACTGATGGACAGCTTCTCTGACTGCTCCATTAGCATTTGTAATACACTCCTGTACATGCCTTATCTCAAATAGTGATTTAACATCTGCAAAATATTTCCAACTGTAAACCTTGGAGTCAATTTAGTTACAATGAATAAATCACCAAATCTGAAAATTTTGCCTAATATTTTAAAAATGTACTATTGTCTTTTCCAGCTCAATTGCTACTACACTAGGTAAAGCACTCAAGATCCATTGTCCAGATTAATGCAACAACCTCTTACCTTGTCTTTCTAACCCTGGATTTGGTCTTCACATCCATCTTCTGTGCTGTTGTAAGAGTGATCTACTGAAAAAATAAATTGGTCTATGGACACTCCCATTAACAGCCTCTAGTCATTTCTCTTATCCAAGAGGATATAATACAAGCTCCTCATTATGGGTTACAAGGCTACCCAATAAGGTACCAATACGGTTCTTAAATGTCTTTTTGGTCTCAATTCCTTAGCTTACACTTTATATTCCAATGGCATCAAATTCTTTGAAGTTCTCCTGATCTTAATAGGCTGCTTCATACCGTTGTGCCTTTGTGCATACTGCTTCCTCTGCCAGTTAATCCTTTCCCTTCCCTGATTAATTTTCCCTCAAATCTGGTTATCAGATTCAGAAGTCTTCAGGGACACATTTTTTATAGAATGGGTGATATTTTTTTATGGTTGAACATAGGTCCTACCAAACATAACCCAATGGAACAGCAGGCTATAAGTTCCTAGATATGGGTATACTCTAGTTCCAACACCTAATATCTGACAAAGTGATTACACCTGCTGGCATTAATTCATTGAGAACTAGCTGTCAGAAATTGATCATATATTTATTCTATTATTTCAGTTATATTTTCAATAATTGTATGCTGGATAACTTCCTTTTTTTTTTTTTTTTCTGAGGTACTAGAACTGGGATTGACCCAGGACCTCTTATGTGGAAAGAAAGTGCTCAACCACTGTCCCACATTGTCTCCCTTGAGTTGTTTTTTTGCTTGTCTGCTTGTTGTTCTGTTTTTTGTTTATACGGACTGAACCCAGGATCTCCAAAGTTGGAAGTAGGTGCTAAACTACTTGAGCCACATCTGCTCTCTGGATTACTCTTTTTAATACTCATCACTCACCATATTTATGGGATCAACTGGTCCAATGCTGTTCACATAAACATCAGTTTCAATTACTGTAGGCCTCACTGCAAAATACCAAAACAAGGAATAGTCAAAGATATCATCAGAGTTAGCTTTAAATAAATCACAGTTTTAAGTCTTAATAGCTCATCATACTTTGCCATTTCAATCATACAACATTCCTCATTATGAAGGCAGAAACCTGTCCATTAAAAAAAATACAAAAACCTTTTCCAGCTTACAAATCAATCACATAACTAAAATTTAAAGTTTATGACTAAAACATTCTACTAGACAACCTGGAAATATTAAAAATATCTAAATCACAAAAATTATGGAAGCTAATTTTTAAAGAAATTACCAGATAAAATGACCTGAAATAATTATAGAATTTTAGAGTCAAAAATGTATATCAGAGATTAATTAATATGTATTCCCATATAATGCATATGTGCATTACTGGTGTGCAGCTAAATGTTTAACAATCTTGTGATTAGAAGGGGGAAAAGCCTTGTTTGTAGCTTTTGCGGAATTTTACAATGTCATACTCCCACAATGGCTGATTTCAGTTCCCGATTTTACATTATAGAATGTAGAGTGGAGATGATATACTAATAAGTGGTTCTTCAAAATATAATGAGCCAGCTTCAGCAAACACTAGAACTTGAAGAATAGTTATGAGGATTAAAGAAGATAATGTATGCAAACCATCTATTGGTCTGTATGAGGAGCTTAATAAATATTTGTTCAGGGAAGTGGACTTGGCCCAATGCATAGGACATCCACCTACCTCATGGGAGGTCCACGGTTCAATCCCCGGGCCTCCTTGAACCGTGTGGAGCTGGCCAATGCACAGTGCTGATGCACGCAAGGAGAGCCCTGCCACGCAGGGGTGTCCCCCGCATAGGGGAGTCCCATGTACAAGGAGTGTGCCCAGTAAGGAGAGCTGCCTAGCAGGAAAGAAAGTGCAGCCTGCCCAAGAATGGCACTGCACAAACAGAGCTGACACAACAAGATGATGCAACAAAAAGAAACACAGATTCCCAGTGCTGCTGATAAGGATAGAAGCGGTCACAGAAGAACACACAGTGAATGGACACAGAGAGCAGACAACTGTGGGGGGGGGGGGGGGGGGGAATTAAATAAATAAATAAATAAACAAATAAATATTTGCTCAAAACTCCCTGTTAACATTCCTGAAAGACAGGAATTCAGGTTGTTTATAGTGTAACATATTTTTGGACCTGATTGTCAGACAGAATCTTTCATATCATCACCATGGACCTCATCTATTGAGTTTCGTATATAACCATGTTTTCCCAGTTACTTAATTAGTACACAAGGTATACAATCAAAATAAAAACCAGGAAGATAATCTGCCATACTTCTTACAGGAAATTTTTCAAGGATAAAATAAATGAGATGAAACATATATATCATCTTATAGATTGAAAATTTATTTGTTAAAGTGGCATGTTTTTAGTAATATGCGCTCAGTTCTCCTTTCTAAAGTTCACCTGCTCTTCCTATCTGGCCTAATATTTATGGTTATCTTTTAGTTCAAACACCTTGATTAACCTGGCAGGACATTCCTCTTCCTCTAATATATACATGAGTCTGCTGAAATATCTGTTTAGCCAAAGTCTTCCTGTCTTGGTACTTTCCAATCTGCAGAGCCCCCAGGCTAGCAATCTTCAACGAAAACTTGAGGCATTATTAAAAAATCAATGCCCATATAGTTTTAAATCAATATTTATTTTTATCCCTTGCAACTAAAAAATCTACACGTAGGAAACCATACAGTAATATTTACATAGTTTGATTTATTCAAGCAAATGTTTTCTTACCTGGTATATACCTGGTATATATATTTTCTAAGCTAGAAAAATACAGTTTAGAAATAGATTTAGTATGCAATGTAGTCTCTGGGTCTATACATGCATGAAAATGTTATTTGATATACTGCCAACAATTAGGTTTCTGAAATAAAAGTAGGTTATATGATTTATAAAAGGCTTTATAATAATTTATCATATCCTGATGAATTCTGAGAAGATATATTTAACCATTTGCCTTTTATATTTGACTGATTATGAATTTGAATTGTAGTAAATAAATATCAAATAATTAAGCTAATTATAGCTATAGCTAGATTTAAAGAATGTTTTTTATGAAAGTAAATTAATAAGACAAAAGGCTTATTAGTTCCACTTGTAATTATATTTATAAATGGTTATAAGCAATTAAGTGAATCATAATATTCATATAATTAAATTATTTTCAGTTCAACTGATAAATCAACAAATACTAATGTCTGCTCTTTACATCAAGGTATTCAGGGTTGCACAAATTTATCTATACTTGGAGTAACATGATGTCAGAGGACATCTTGCTTGACAGGCCATAATTTTCAAGTTTATAATGTAGAAAACAGTAGCTAGGAATGAGTTATTCTGGTTCCCTAATGTGAATAATTTTTAGCCAATTAAAAGAAGAAAAATATGTGTTAGAAAAATCACACAATAAACAGTAAAACTCTTTTGTATTTGATGTTTCTCCCTTTTGGTCAAGGTTCACTTCTATATGCATTGCTGGTGCGTGCTTGATATTAATCCCTCAGTGCCAGGGAGGTTCATCCCAGGAATTATTGCCCATGCTGGGGTTAAGGTAGAGTGTTTATTTGAAGAGTTTTGTTCAGAGAGAGGCCACATTTGTAAAACAAGGAGTTTTTTAGGAGCTAACTCTTAGGCAATAGTAATAATAGTAATTACTAGGCTAAGCTTCAATTTTACAGAAATAAGCCTCATAGTTACATGCATTAATATTGAGGACTTAATATATTAGTCTGTTTTCTTTTATTTGGCATTGCTACATACTCAAGAGATTCTTGCCCCTCTATCTGTCCCATCCCCAGGATGGGACAAAAATATTTTGATGTTTTTTGTATGGGTCTCCACCCACTGAGATAATACCCTATGACAAAATGAACATATTCATATTCCATAGAAGCATGCCCCAGATGCACCCTTTCTTACACATCCCCCCACCACTGACACCGTGCACTTGTGACCTTCCCCTGCCATATTTACAGAAAGAACATTCCCATAATTGTATTTTTTTAAAGATTTATTTTTATTTATTTCTCTCCCCTTCCCCCTGCTCCCCCAAGTTGTCTGTTCTCTATGTCTATTTGCTGTGTGTTCTTCTTTGTCCACTTCTGATGTTGTCAGCGGCACAGGAATCTGTTTCTTTTTGTTGCATCATCTTGCTGTGTCAGTTCTCTGTGTGTGCGGCGCCATTCCCAGGCAGGCTGCACTTTCTTTCGCGTTGGGCGGCTCTCCTTACAGGGTGCACTCCTTGCGCATGAGGCTCCGCTACAAGTGGGACACCCCTGCATGGCAGGGCACTCTTTGCACGCAATTAGCACTGTGCATGGGCCAGCTCCACATGGGTCAAGGAGGCCCGGGGTTTGAACTGCAGACCATCCAAGTGGTAGACGGACGCCCTATCCACTAGGCCAAGTCTGCTTCCTGTCACAATTGTATTTTCAACAACAGACCTCCACCTCCCCACATGTAACCTGTTTCTTCCTCCAGTCTTCACCCCAGTTCCATGGATAATCCAACTACCCCCTCAACCCTGCTCTCCTTCACACTCCAGTGCACCACCATCACCCCCATCCACTGCCAAACCACACCCTTCCACCTTCCAGATTAAGCATTGGCTCATAATTCTCTACTCCTTTTCTTTCTTCTGGTAACCTATCTTCCAGACTCTATCTCTGTGAATCTGCTCATTACGCTTAGGTCATATCAGTATGGTCATGCAATATTTGTCCTTCAGTGACTGGCTTACTTCATTCAACATAAGGACTTCAATATTCATCCATGTTGTCAAACCTGTCAAAACTCCATTCCTTCATATAGCTGAGTAATATTCCATTGCATATATATATACCACATTTTGCTTATCTAGTCATTTGTTGATGGACACTTAGGTTGCTTGCAACTTTTGGCAATAGTGAATAATGCCACTATGAACATTGTTATGCATATATCTGCTTGTGGCCCTGCTTTCAATTCTTCTGGGTATACCAGTAATGGGATTGCTGGATCATACAGAAATTTTACAGTTAACTTACTGAGGAACTGTCAAACTGTCCTCCCCAATGATTGCAGCTTTCTATATTCCCACAGGCAGTGGATGAGTGTTCCTCATCATTTTCAACACCTTTTGTTTTCTGTTTTCTTTTTTAATAACAGCCAGTCTAATAGGAGTGAGATGGTATCTCATTATAGTTTTATTTACATTTCCCTAATAGGTAGTGATAATGAGCATCTTTTCATGTGCTTTTTTAGGCATTTGTATTTCCTTATTGGAAAGATTCCTGTTCAAATCTTTTGCCTATTTTTAATATGGGTTGTTGGTCTTTTTATTTTTGATATGTAGGACTTCTTTATATATGTTGGCTATTAGATCTTTATGGAGTAAGCAGTTCCAAATATTTTTCTTGTATTGAGTAGGTTGCCTTTTCAAACTCCTTTGAAACACAAAAATTTGTATATTTGAGGAGGTCCTATTTAACTATTTTTCCTTTCCTTGCTCATGCCTTGGGTGTAATGTTTATGAAACCATTTCCTACTACAACATCTCATAGATGCTTCCCTATGTTATCTTCTAGGAGCATTATGGTCTTGGTTCTTATATTTAGGTCTTTCATCCATCTTGGTATAGGCCGTGAGATAGTGTTCCTCTCACGTTCTTTTGGCTATTGTATTAGTCAGCCAGTGTGGTTCCGATGAAAATACCAGAAACTGGCTGGTTTTTATAAAGGGTATTTATTTGAGGTAGGAGCTTACAGATACCAGGTCACAAAGCATAAATTACTTTCCTCACTAAAGTCTATTTGGAGCAAGATGGCTGACAACGTCTGCCAGGATTCAGGCTTCCTGGGTTCCTACATTATTGTGGTTTGCTTTTCTCTGGGTTCAAGGCTCCTTCCTTCCCGATGTTGGTTTCTCTTTCCTCTGGGTGCTGACTTCCCAGGTCCTCAGCATCAAACTCTAACATCAGAAATTCTCAACTCTGTTCTTCGTCTTGCCTTTTATCTGTGAGTCCCCATCCACCAAGGTGTGGCGACACAATGCCCTAATCATAACTCAATCATGCCCAGGTACAGACCAGATTATAAGCACAATCAAATATTTCTCTTTGGAATTCATTAGTTTTATCAAACTGTAACAGATATGGATATACAGTTCTCCCAGCGCCACTTGAAGAGGCTATTCTGTCACAGTTAAGTGGGCTCTGTGACCCTGTCAAATACCAGTTGCACGAATCTATGAGTCTATATTAGAACTCTCAATTAAGTTCCATTTGTCAGATGTCTACCAGTGTGCCAATACCATGCAGTTTGACTACTATAGCTTTTTGTATCTTTTAAGGCAAGGCAGTGTGATTCATCCAATTTTGTTTTTCTTTTTCAATATGCTTTTGGCTATTCAAAGTCTCTTGCCCTTCCAAATATATTTCATAATCAGCATTTCCCATTCAGTGAAAAATGCTGTTATAGTTTTTGTGGGGACTGCATTATATCTGTAAATCAATTTGGGTAGGACAGAAATCTTAATGATTTATGTAGGTCTTTGATTTCCTTTAACAATGTGGTGTAGTTTTCTGTGCACATATTCTTTATATCCTTAGTTAAGTTCATTCCTAGGTATTTGATTCATTTAGTTGTTTTTTGTAAATGGAATTGAATTTTTTTCTTGGTTTCCTCCTCAGATTGTTCATTATTATTGTAGAGAAATGCTACTGATTTTTGCATATTGATCTCATATCCTGCCACTTTACTGAACTTGTTTATCAGCTCGAGAAGCTTTGTTGTATATTTTTCATGGCTTTCTACATGTAGGATCATGTCATCTGCAAAGAGTGAAATTTTTTCTTCTTTCTTTCCAGTTAGGATGCATTTTATTTCTTTTTCTTGACTAAATCTCAAGCAAAACTAATACAATGTTAAATAAGGGTAGAGAAAATGGGCATCCTTGTCTTACCCTTGAGATTGATGCTGTTACTTCTTAGGATGAGTAATTAGTGTCAAATTAACCCTCCCAATGAAAAGAAATATATTATTTTTAAAATTACAGATGATTTAAAATATCACAGAGGAACTAACCTAGAATTTTATGTAGCACTTTTCTAGAAGGAATGAAACTTCATGGAGAACTCTACATTATTATTTGGCTACTTTCCCCCTTGGTGCATTTGATGTTCTACTGCACAGCATTGCCCCTGGACCACAGGGGATTTAATCAGACATTCTTCATGTCACTTCCCTCAAGACATTTGTGAATTCCTAAAATTGGCATGTGTATGGTGAGATGCTGAGAAATCAAATATAAATTAGTTGCTAAGCATCTAAAAAATTATGTAGAGATTTAGCTAGTATAGAAATGTGTAGACCTGCCAAGTAGAGGGGTTCTTGGTATACACCTTGGGCTATCAGTTGAGACATTTGAAAGGCTTTGCTCAAGGAAATTTACAAAAGGAAATACACTGGTTTTGGCCAGATCAAAGGTATTTCCCTTTACTCACTCTGATGGCTAAAACAAAATTATATCCTTTCTGAATATAATCTATTCTAGAATCTTTATTATTTTTCATAAATATAATGGCATTCAATCAAATATTAGCATACATTCTATTAAACTGAATCAATTCTCTTTAAACCAAGAAGAAAAAGTGAAGAAAAATGAAAGCAGTTTCAAAATTACTAAGATATTACAGTTATCAGACAGAGAATTTAATATAATTATGGCTAATATATTTTTTAAATGGTGATTAAAAGATTTCAAATTTGATAAAATACCTGTAATTGACTTAAAAATCAGGTGTGAGTACTAGAACAGATAATCATTAAACTTGAAAAGAATTAAATAAAAATAATAAATTGAGGGAAGCAAATGTGGATCAAATTGATTGGGCTCCCAATTACCACATGGGAGGCCTGTGGTTCAGTTCCTGGTGCCTCCTAAAGACAGCGAGCTGGCCAGCGTCAAGCTGACACAAGAGACAAGAAGAAAAGCATAATGAGAGGCACAGCAAAGCAGAGAGCAGAGGTTCCTGGTGCCTCCTAAAGAGATTGAGCAGAAAGGTGAGCTGGCTCAATAGGCAGGCGTGGCAAGCTGAAACAGTGAGATGATGCAACAAGAGACACAGAGTATAAACATAAGAAGCTACACAACAAAACAGTGAATGGAGGTGGCTTAAGCCATTAGGCATCTCCACCCACCTTGGAGGTCCTGGCTTCAGTTCTGGTGCCTCTTAAAGAAATAAAGAATACAAACAGACACAGCAAGTGCAAACAATGAAGGAGTAAGGAGTGATAAATAACTAAAATAAATCTTTTTTAAAAGTTTATTAAAATAATAATAATAATAATAATAGTAACAGATTGAAACTCCTAGAGTTGGAAAAAAGAAAATTGTAAAAAAGGTTACAAAGATATGTTAAAAAGATGAGACATAATGGACATGGGGGAAATGGACCAAACCTCATCTTCCAAAAATTATTAAAAGCAAAACAACAACAAATAAAACAGGAAAGAGTGAATAAAGAATTGAATGAATTAGGAAAGATAAAGAGGAAAAGAGCAAAATTACAAGATGACAAGAAGTAAAGGACTAAAATTTTAATAATAGAAAGGAAAAACCAATAGAATAAAAATGATAACGAGAAAAGTCAGAGGGTCAGAGAGAAAGTTTTGGGAATATAAAGTAGGCAAATTAGGATTAACATTCCTATAATTTTAATCCATGAAAATAAAAAAAAAAACAATGTTACAGAGCCACTACTTAACAATAAAAGGAAAATAAAATGTTCTAGTAAAAAAGAAGAGCTGAAATTATCTTTGGAAAAGACACACCAAGTACCTGGGGAAGAAAAGTTACTCAAAATGAACAATACTGAGGCATATCCTAGCAAAGTACTCAACTGAAAGATAAAGAAATCTCCAAAAGAACTCCAGGAAAAAAAAAGATTAATTACATAGTAAAATAATTGGGCTGATTTCAGTCTTCTCAAAAGTGACATACAATACTTGATTAAAGGAAAATGGTGAAAGAAAACATGAACCAAGGATTTTGTGTTCAGCCAATGTGTCCTTTAAGTACCAAGTCAATAGAAAAAAAAATTGTTTCAAAATATAAGAGTTTCTTAAAAAATGAACTAGAAGAAGAGTTTCAACTAATCAAGGGAATAATGGAAAGCCTAAGCAATAAGACTGAAGGTGATCATTTGAGCATATATTGACACAGACCTTAGACTAAAACGAATATTGTGACAAGGGTGGAAAACTAATTTACAGATGCTATGTGTTTAACAAAGCAGAAAAATGCAATTAAATAAAACAAAGGGGAAAGAAAGAAGAAAATAGATAAAGCTCATTAACTGTATGAGCAAAAGATGGGAGTTAACATATTCCAATGAGAACTGATGAACTAAAGAACGAAGGAATAAAAAAGGGGAGCAGGGACTAAGGAAGTAAAAAGTACACAGGTAAAACTAGAACAAAATACAAAAGTGGCTAAAATTAACAAAATACTAAAATAAAGGTATCATCAATTAAAGTGCAAAGGATCCACATCTCATTAAGAAACAAAAAATATAATACTCATAACAATAAAATATTCTGAAAGAGTTGAAAAATCCCAGTTATATCAATAAATATAATGGGCTTAACTTTCCTATTAAAAGGAAAAGATTTTCAGTTTGGCTCACAAAGAAATACCCAAATATATGCTGTATATAAGAGGCAGAGTTTAAAAACAAAGGTGATTTTAAAAAGGCAAAATATAAATTGGATGGACAAAGGTATGCTATACAGATGCATACATTAAGAAAGCAGAAAGCAATCTCGATACCAGATGGAGAATTCAAGTCAAAAGCTGTAATGTAACACATAAAGTTCCTTCTTTAGTGCTAAAAGACACAATTCACTTAACACTTAAAATATTTACAAACCAAATATAGTTACCTTTATGCAGCAAAATCTACAGGTGATTAAAGGAGACATAGATAGTAGCATAGTAAAAAGTAAAGAGTAAAAATAATTGACTAAATTCCCATTTTAAAAATAGAATATAAAACACAAGAAAATTTATAATAAAAATAATAACAGAAATTAATGAGGTTCTAAATAGAAAAAAAGTAGACTTCATGAATAAATTAAAATCCTGGAGTATTTAGGGGTGTTGGTGGGGAATTAATAAAATAGCAAAATCACTAAAAGGAAAAAGGTGATAACACAAATACATAAAATAGGAAATGACAAATGAGAAGTAAAAATTTCAATAGAAGAAAATAATCTTTGTCAAATCATAAGAAACTACTTTGAGGACATCTTTACAAATAAACTTGAAATCTTAGGTTAAAAAAAAATGTCTAAGGAAATACCAATTACTAAATTGACCTTATAGGAGGTAGAAAGTATAAACAAACTAATTTCCATAGGAAAAGTTGTGATTAAGGAACTATTCCAACAACGCTTAAGGCTTACATATTTTACAATAGAATGCTACCAAACCTTCAAAATTAGATAATCCTAATGCCTTATTAGTTGTTCAGAACATTGAGAATGAAAGAACACTTCCTTTCATGAAGCAAGTATAACAAAGATATTACTAAAGAGATATTATTCTTTAAGCTTAAAGATATTACTAAAAGAGATGATAGATGAACATCATTCATGAATACCAGTGCAAAATATCAAATAATATTTTAGCAAACAGAACATCATGATCAAGAGTTCTTTATTCCAGAAATACAAAATTAGTTCAATTAATATTATGCAGAATATTAACATGCCTGATTGGGAAAAGCAACAAATGTTAAAAATAAGTTTTGCAAAATTTAACACTCATTTCTGACGTTTTTTAAGTCAAGAAAATTGAGAGATACTTTCTTAACTTTAATGATTTATATATGGAGAAATATTAGTGGCATTTCTAACAAGATCTAGAACAAGGAAACAATATCCACTGTCTCTGATACTATTCAACATTATGCTTGATATTAGTGAATGTTATTAGTCAAGATATATCAATTAGTATATGAATTGGTAAAGAAAAAAATAAAATTCTCTCTTTGCAGAGAACATAAAAGAACATTTTGAGAACTCAAAGAATCACTTATTACACTACCAATTTAAAAAATCAGTAAGATAGCAGGTTGAGAAGTGAGCATGAAAAATCAAAAGCATACACAAAAACATAAGCATTTGGATGACCACACGATAAAGAAAGCACCATTTATAATAGCAAAAATATATTAAATACTTAGGATTAAACTTTTAAATGTAAAAAAACCTATATGCATAAAACTTTAAAATATTCTTGAAAGAAACAAATAGATGTGAAGAAATGAAAAGATAGTGCCTGCTCCTGTGTTAAATAACTAAAAGTTATAAAAATGGCAGTTCCCCCAAAGTTAGCGTACAAATATAACAAAATCCAATAAAAAGAGTAAGATTTTATAGCGCTAAAATTATTGATACTAACATTCATTTAGAAGAAATACAAAAATAGCAAAGAAAACAATGAGGAGAAAAAATAAATCTAAACAAAACTATGAGGTGGAAATAGCCTTCTAAGATATTAATACTAAATGCTTTAGCGATTCTATATATTATCAATCTCTGCTATTTATACAGTGTGGTGGCACAGAAACAGAGAAGTAGATTAGGAATAGAACAGGAAGTTCATAAGAAAAATATAAGGTTGAAAGTTGACATCACAAATAGTGGCGGCAACGATTGGCTTTTTAATGAATGATTCTGGGATAACAGGGTAGCCAACTTGAAAAGAAAATTAGACTCATACTTCATACAATACACAGGAATAGACTTTAAAAATGAATTAGAGAACTAAATATAAAATATAAAATGAAAGTATACTAGAAGTAAATGCGGATGAATTTATCTTTATCATTAGTATAGAGACAGGCTTTCTAAATATGACTCAATATCCAGAGACAATAAAAGAAAAGATTGACTACATAATAATTTCTCAAAATCCAAAACAAATCCATCCTGAATAAAGTTAAGAGACATCTGGCAAATTGGGAGAACATATTTACAACATACATCACAGACTAAGGGCTAGGTTGCAGCTGTGACAGTTTCCTAAGGCAACTGTAACAAACTTCTGTAACAAAATAAAACAACACAAATTTAATCTCTCACAGTTCTAGAGGCCAGAAATCTGAAGTAAGGTGTTTGTAGGACTGAGCTCTTTCTGTAGACTCTAGGGTTGAATCCATTTCTTGCCTTTCCTGGCTTCTAATGGCTGTCAGCACTCCCTGGTTTGTGCCTACATTTACCTCTGCTCCACCTTCACATTAGCATTCCCTCTGAATCTGTCTCTGTATGTCTTGTTTTCTCCTCTTCTATCTGTGTCTCCCTATAATCACACTTGTAATTGAATTTGGAGTTCACTCAGATAACATTCATAGGTTCCAGGGATTAATATGTACAAATATCTCTTTTTGGGGGGAGAAGGATGGAATGGGTATCATCCAGCTCACTACTGTCAGTCCTCTGGCTGCCCCAAATTTATATCCATACCATGTGCATTATGTTTACTCTATCCAACAGCCCCCAAAATCTCAACCCATAATAGCACCAATTCCAATATCTCATCTAAATATCATCAGCTCAAAGGTCCTACATCTCATCAACGAAATCATCTAACTCAAGTGTTGGTAAGACTGTGGATATGATAGATCCTGAAGGAAGTTTCTTCTCCATCTGTGGACCTATGAAACCAAAACACCGGTTATCCGCTTCTAAAATACAATGATGGGCCAGGTATAGGATACATTATATACATTCCTATTTCAAAAGAGAGAAAATGTAAGGTAAAAAGGAATCATCAGTCCCAAGAAATATTGAAATTGAGCAGGGAAAATTCCAGTAGGTTTCAAGATCTGGGAATAATTCTCTGAGGCTCTAAGCTATACCCTCTGTGGCTGTGGCTCCACCCTCTGGTCCCTTTCTGTTCTTCCCTCTTACTCTGCTCCTATGGCTTCTCCAGTCTCTGCTTCTGTGTCTAAATCTCTGGTCTAAGACCCTGTGTCTACAGTTCTGCCATCAGAGTCATTCTTGCTTTATCTTGAAAAGTAGCACGTTTACAGCTGAAGCTCTATCAGTCCACTTTCTTCCTATAGACTTTTGGAAGTCGACAGCCATCTTTCACACTATCCTGTCTTTAACCCCTTCAGTCCAGACTGACAGTAGTTCTGCTGGTACAATATTCTCAAATCCTTGTGGATCTACTGTGCATGCTGTGGGGATCTATACCATTATACAAGAAGGGCCTTCACATAGCTTTCCAAGAATACTGTATCACTATTACTGGCTTCTGAAGAGAAGGTTGAGTGTAAGATGAGTCACATACCTAATCTCTTCAGCAAAAATCTGTCCAGTCTCTCTTGTTTCCAATGCACACTTGCCTAACTGTGAATCTTCTAATATTAGCCTCTTTCATTATCTGAACAGGTTGAAAATTTTCCAAATCATCAAGTTCTGGTTCCCTTTTGCTTATCATTTCTTTCCTCAATTTATCTGTTTCATCTAGCAATTTACTATAAACAGCAAGAATTTAATCAACACATTCAACACATTGCCTAGAAACCTTCTCAGCTTAATATCCAAGTCCATCACTTACAAATTCTGTTTTATAGACAACTGTATAATTCAATTCAGGCCCATTTTCTCTGTCAGTATAACAAGTATAACAGTATAACAAGGATCTGCCATTTCCAATAACATGTTCTTCATTGCCTTCTGAACCTTCACAGGCAGAGTTGTTAACATTCATATTTCAACAACAGTCTGTTCAATCCAAACTTTTTCTACAATGTGCTTCAAAATTCTTTCAGTCTCTACTTCTACCCATTACCAATTTCCAAAGTCACTTTTACATTTTTAGCTATTTGTTTCAATAGCATTCCTTATCCCAGGACCAACATCTGTATTAGTTTCCTGATGCTTTGTAAAATTGTCACAACTCAGTAAACACAAATTTCCCCTCTCAGTTCTGGAGGAGAGAAGTCTGAAAGCTAATGTGTTGGCAGGGTTGCACTCCCTCTTGAGGCTAGTGTGGAGATTCCACTCCTTGCCTCTTCCAGTTTTTGGCAAATGTCAGCATTCTTTGGCTTGTACATCTCTCTATGTTCTGTGTTTGCACATCACCATCTCTGCTGTGAATCTGTCTCTGCATGTCTATGTCTTCTCCTTGTCTGTCACAGTCTCTTTCTTATAAGGACACTTGTCCTTAGATTCAGGCCCCACTCATCTAACCTAGGATTATCTCCCACCTCAAGGTTTTAACCTAATTTTACCTGCAAAGACCCTTTTGCCCAATAAGGTAACATTCACCAGTTCCAGAGATTAGGACATGGACATATTTTTTAGAGACCTATTATAGTTCATAATATATAAATTCCTTTAAAAAATGAGTGATAAGTGCCCAAAATCTCAATAGAAAATAGGGAATAAATAAGAACAGAAATGTCATACAAATTATATTAAATTCACTAACCCGTAAACATATGATAAACATTCCAACTCACATATAACTAGAAAAACACAATTAAAATCTCACAAAAACATCCTTTTCAACTATCAGAATGGTCAAGATTCTAAAGTAGGACAATATATTCTTTTGTTGAAGCTGTGGGGAAATAGGAACTCTCATATATTCTTGGAGTTGAAAATGATACAGGCGGCAGACTTGGCCCAGTGGTTAGGGCGTCTGTCTATAACATGGCAGGTCCATGGTTCAAACCCAGGGTCTCCTTGACCCGTGTGGAGCTGGCCCATGCACAGTGCTGATGCGCACAAAGAGTGCTGTGCCACGCAGGGGTGTCCCCGCATAGGGGAGCCCCACATGCAAGGAGTGCGCCCCATAATGAGAACCGCCCAGCGCGAAAGAAAGTGCAGCCTGCCCAGGAATGGTGCCGCACACATGGAGAGCTGACACAACAAGATGACACAACAAAAAGAAACAGAGATTCCCATGCCACTGACAACAACAGAAGCGAACAAAGAAGACTCAGCAAATAGACACAGAGAACAGACAACTGGGGTGGGGGTGGGGGGTGAAGGGGAGAGGAACAAATAAATAAATAAATCTTTTAAAAAAATGATACAATCCTTGTGGAAGAGAATTCATTAATATCTAATAAACTATACATATACATGGATGTATCTTTGGAGAAATAATAAATCCCAATACTGCAAAAGGAAAATTCAAGATAAGATGATTGCTAGAAAGTAAGGAAATGCTAGTAAAATTATGAGGACATGAGAAATGACATAGAAGCCAATGTATAGGTGTTATCAGTAGTGAAATCTGGGGCAATATGAGCAAGAAAATACATAATGATAGCAATAGATATGAGTCCATAATGATATAAATTTTAAAAAGGAAGAAATGGAGGAAAAAGGTATAGCTCTTCCATATGCTAGAATTTCAATTAATACTGTAGAATGAATGGTGGCAATTTAAAATCATAGCTTAGCAAACTACAGTGTAATAACTGTTGCAGATGAGAATCATTGATGGGTACTAGATTATTGGGCAAAAATGCTATGAGAAATCTTTGCAGGGTTTCACAGTGCTTCTCCACAATACACTCATTAAGTAAAAAAGTAAAATAAGAAATTTACATTGGAGAAGCATGGCAGAAACCACCTGAAACAAGTAGCTAACATCAGCAGTAATATTATAATAATATCATGTACCTCCTAATTACTACATTGAAAGGGTACAACATTATTTCTGTGGTTGTCATGGCAGAAATGCATAACCTCAATCTAATCCTGAAAACATCAGATAAATTCAGACTGAGAGACTGTCAACTCCCAGTACTAATTAAAATTATTAAGGACTTGAAAGAAACAGAAAAACTGGAAACTGTGCCAGACTGGAAGAAACTAAGGAGAAATGAGAAAAAATGCAATGTGTGATCTTGCTTTGGTTTTGGATGACGAAACAAAACAACAGCAACAGAAAAAAAACAGAATATTACTTAAACCACTGACATCATTTGATTGAAGTCAACAGCATAGTATCAATATTAATTTCTTGGTTTAGGTAATGGTTTGATGGTTAAGATATAGGGTTGAAGGGTTTATGGGATTTCTATGTACAGATACCAGTTGGCTAAGGCTAAAATTTATTTTGAAATTAAAAGATTAAAACAAACTGTATGAAACAGTAAAGTCTAGGAAAAGAGAAGGAAATAATGATAGAAATATTTCAAAACAATATAATTTAAGATAACTTTTGAACAAATTAGTAAAGTCAAAATTTGATTCTATTGAAATACATATAAAATTAAAAGTCCTTCATGTGTAATTAATGACAAATGAATACCAGCATTACTAAAATCAGAAAGGACAAAGGGAAAAATCACTAAGATCCTAAAAATATTTTTAAAACTGTTATAAATATATATTATAAAGTGACCAGCAAATTTGAAAATTTAGATTAAGTTCCTTAAAAAAACTGAATTTAGCAAGACTGACAAAAGAGTAGAAAGTCTGCATAATCTGACTTGCAAGAGGTTGAACTGTTAATTTTATTTTTCTAAAAAAAAAATTATAGGTCAAGATGAGTTCACCAAAGAATTCTTCCAAATATTTGAAGAATAGCATCCATCTTAAATACGCTCTTTCAAGGTAGAAAACAGAGAAAATATTTATTGACTCACTCTTATATGCTAGTACAATCTTGATCCAAAATGAAAAACACTATACAGAAAGGAAAATAACTGGCCAATGCTTTTCATGAACACAAATATAAAATTCCAAAACAAAATATAAGCAAACTTAATCCAGTAATATTTTTAACGGGTATTACATCACAAACACACAGGATTTATTATAGGAGTGCAAAATGGTTTAAGTTTTAAAAATCAAAGTAAATTATAGAACAAATGATAAGAAGAAAGTACAAAATAGTATTATTATGATTTTGATAAATGCACAAAAAAGAGCACTTGAAACATTAGGGAGGAAAAAAGCCTAGCCAAATAAAGATAGAAGGACTAGAAAAGAATATGTAAAAAAAAATAAAAAAGAAACAAAAAAAAAGAGGAAGACTGGAAGTGAAGAAAGAAGGAAGCAAACATCCTACCCCTAATAGTGTAACATTGATAGCTTTTCCTGAAATCAGGAACAAGCCAGGATTATTCAGCATTGTACTCTAGTCTGAGCCAGTGTAACATGCATGATAAAAAGAATAAAAAAGTTAAAGATTTGAAGTTAAAAAGTAAAATATTCATTTTTTTGCAAAATAGAAATGCTTTGCAGATATAGTCATTATTTTGTATGCTATAAAATTCTAAATAATCTACTAGATAAGTAAACACATTAAAAATTCATCAAAGCTCATGAAAGAATAAATATGCAAAAATGTTTTATTTCTATATTTGGCTGCAAAACTTAGGAACTAAAATTTTTAAAAATATTTACAATTGGATATATATCTCCAAAATGTAGAATTAAATCTAAAACAGCACCCAAACAGATGCAATACTTCTTCAAAGAAAACATTAATAAAAATAAATGGAAGAATATATTATATTTATAAATTGAAAGATTCAATATGGCAAAGATTTCAATTTCCTTATATTGACTATAGATTTATTGAAATTCCAGTCAAAATCCCTGTTGATTTATATGTCTCTTTCTTTGGCTATTTTTTTATTTGCTTTGAAGAGTCATGGGAAAATTGTCAAGTTAATTATATTATAACATTTACACCAAAATGACAAGGAGCAAGAATATCAGACAATTTTGAAGAAAAACAATGTTAGAATGCCTACAATACCTATAATATCATGACATTATAATTATATATCAAAACATTGCGGCATGGACAAACAATTAGAACTTCTACTTATATTTCAAATACGAGCTCTTTTATGAGTTAATTCTCAGCTCGTCAGGCAGTTCCACCAAAACTCTGCTGTTTCACACTTAGTTGCAGTATTTGTAAAATAAATTCCATTAAAAATGTTTATATATCTTCCGGTGAACACCTCAGCATCGGTGACCATTCCACCTAATCCTTAAATCCAGCAGAGCCATAACATACATCAAACACTCAAGGAATATCAAGTAAATAAATACAATGGTATAATTGAGGCGGGAAAAATGTTGCATTCCTTTAAATCTATGATGATACCTAATCCATGAAATATCTAAAATATCTGAAAATATGTGCTCTTAGGGGTGTTGCAGACACCTGTTAAGTGGCCATCAATCAGACATCACCTATTCCCACTTTGTTCTCTAGGGAAGTCACTACAACAACCAACCTCACTGTTAAGCAGCACTGCCTTCAGCTGCTCTAACTCCTTTTGTATCGCGCCATTCCACACGCTGGGGGAACAGAGGCAGGCTCGCTTACCCTGATGCAGACAGAAATCGCACTCAAGCAGTATAGATTAGTCTCACTTCTCTAGTGTGAAGTAAATTAAAGTGTTGCGTTGCCTGACCCAGAGCATTTTGGCCAACCAACATGAGGGAACCTCTTCCCCTGTTCTTTTGGACTTTGTGCTGTGCAGCCAGTTAGAAAGAAACTTACCTCTCTTCTTTAGTGTAAAGTAGGGCATGCAGAACTACCATTTACTGACCCTGGTGCAAGCAGTTTTTGGTCACCCTGGGAGATGAGCCATGATGGAATTTCTTCTCCTGCTCTTTTAAACTTTGTACTATGTAAGTAATGAAGAGATTATTTGCCCTTTCTGGACTCTTTACACTGTGCGATTAATATTCAGATCATTTTCTGAAAGTTTCAGGAGCCCTCAATATGTGTTCCCATGACACACCATTGTAGCAAGTCTATGGTCTGCATAGACTTAAAAATACTTCACAGTTACCAAAATCCCAGATTGATAACCCAGGCTTACCTCCTATGTCTGGGCGAAGTTTATTGTCATAACCTTGAAGCAATGAGTTGAGAATTTGTGTGATGTCTCCTTCGTGAATCTTTGGTGCCAAGACCCAAGTTTTGTTCACTGTTAGGTCCTCATCATCTTCATCATCTGCTTTATCAACACTAAATAATTCAAAAAAATTTTGGATGATAAAAAAGTGCAACCAAATTGTGTATGTAAAAACCTTAGTCTAAGGTTATTATATGTAAAGGATTAATGAGAGGGAAAAAATTGCAAATATCATGTTACATTCATTAGAAGTAAACACTCATTGTATGAAATGTCCTGATACAATTATACTTGATAACTAAGAAATGAGAACAAAAATATAAAATACAATAACATTGAAGTAATAAAATAAACCTTGCTCATCCCCAGAATTATCATTAAATACCACAGGGGTTGTGCATTGAACATGTGAGTTGTGCCTTCTAGAGTTGTGCCACACATAATCTGCACAGCCATGGGTGGTGTCTCTAAAATACCACACTCAAATATAGAATTGAAAGATAAAATATTAAAGAAAGAGTTATAGTAGTAGGCTGGTAAAATGTATTAAAATTGATGTATTGGGAAGAAGAATTGAGAAGAGAGAAGTGAAGAAAAGTATGAAGGAAAAAGAGCATTGTATCCATCCATTCCTCTTTCTTTCAAGTAAGAAGAACCCAGATATCTCATTATAAGAACTGTATTAAAGATTATTTTATCTTCAAGCCATGAGTAGGTGGCTTACCCTATCACAATTTTGTTTGTTTGTTTGTTTCTGTATGACTATCAAATTTTACGACTGAAAAAGAAACTCAGAGATCAAATAACCCATTGTTTTATAAATGAGAAAACCTAAGGCCATAGGGAACTAGTCAAAGCACAAGCCTATTTATTAACAAAAGTAAGAATTAAATACTGAATCTACAGCTAATCCTTCTTACTAGGCCTGTGTGTTTAAGAAATGGTGTATTCAGTTTAATACTGAATCATGATAGAAAAATGAGGTAATAGAGATATTTTTCTACAATTCATGGATATATTTATGAAAAGTAACAAGACTCTTTTCTTTATTACCCATAAGTAATCCTATCTTCATTTCAATAAGATCATCCTGGACCATATTTCAATAAATCCCTGTTGCTACAACAGAAAAGTGTCCAACAAACTAGGCACTTACTAGGAAAATCAGGAAAATCCATCATATATGAAGTTATTTACATATATTTCAGAACTTTCTGGAAGGAAATAGCCTACAGTTTACCTTGATACCTTACGCTGATCCATCTACATTTATTCATTCAGATCTCTTTTGCACGGGAACCAAACGTGTTTGCTTTGCCAGTGCAACCCCCACTCTCCCCCAACACTACTTTTACTTCTAAGTATAAATTAGCATCATAAACTAACACTTAACTTTCAGTGTATTTACTTTCTCATTTCATATTCAAAATAACTCTGTTCATAGAGTGTATTATTATCAATGTTAAATTATTATCAACTTCCCATCACACTAACAGCTGTCTTGGTCATGTGACCAAGCAAAAGATTCCATGACAGAGCCTGGTTCACAGTCCCTTCCTTGCCCTCCTGCCAGAAGACCAGCTTTGCTCAGATAGAAGCTACTCCACCACGTCACTTCCAGAATGAAAGCAACAATGAGCACAGTCAAAGCTAATTTACAGTGAACAACAAGCATTAGTGAGAAATGAACTTTTAGTTTGTAAGTTGAGTTTTGGAGATGGTTATTACCACAGCATCATGTAATATATTCCAATTGATATTCTCTTCATGGTTCATATTATTTTCATTTAACGTTTTAGAAAATGACTTGAGACATGTAGCAACACATGCCCAAGTTCTACCATATCAAAATCTCATCAGCTATTCCCACCAAACCTATTTCAGTTAAGCATCCAGTCTTAGTGAAATCTATGGCAACAAAATTTTAGCCTCCTCAAATGAACATACCTCAAGTAAATAAAGTTGCTCGCTACACCAGAAAAACAACAAAAATCTTTCCAGTACAGTCAGAGGCTAACTGTTAGATTTCAAAACTTCATTTTTATTATAATTTCCTTTCCATTTTACAGATCAAGAAACTATGAGAAGTTAAAAAATTTGACACAGATAACATTATTAAGGTGGATGATACAGGATATTGACATTCACTCTATACAATGAGGACAATAAAATACTGTTTTCAGTTTGAGAGCAATGAGTATGAAGACATTGATTGTCATTTGACAATGAGTATGAAGGCACTGATATTGTATTAAGGAAGAACTAACTGCTATAAAGTATACAATGACCAACACATACACCTGTGTAAATTCTGGGAATACGGATAAAACGGAAGTAATTAGAATTACTGTCTTTGTGTCCTCCAGGAAATTTTTCTTACCTCATTAGACTTGCTGAGATACTGACAACAATGAGGTTTTAGACAGCCATTCAGCAATAAATTCCAGTTTTATAGTGTAAACTGTCTTGTGTCTAGAGGCAGGTCACTGCAGATAACAAGCAGTTGATCTTTCTATGAACTATATGATTATAGCCAAATGAAATTTTTTGGAAAAAAAGAAAAGACTTTTTAAAGTAAAAAACATTTTGGTAATCTATCAAACATACATCATCATGATTTATAGTACCTTTTTCCCAGGTGGCACAGAGGTAATGTAAAAATCGACCTCGAGAATAATACAAAACTATATTTCTTCATTTTGGGAAATCAAAGAAGAGAGACTTCATTAAAGTTAATTTTTCTGTACCTACCTCTAAACTCTCTAATTTACCATCAGAATATTCATTAATATTTTTAATATTCTAAAAAATAATTTGAATATCATTTTGACATTATTTTGGTGATTAAAACTTATTTGCTGAAATCTGAAAAAAAACTAGTGTTTGTATTATACACAATGGTGTCTTTCTGAAACTGTGGGGTGACTTTGTAATTTTTACATATTTTGGGTAACTCTTTGGGGAATGTGGCTATGCCTTTTTAATACAATACTCTGAGAATTTCTAGACCCACATGCAAGCACTTCTCTTTAATAATTTTATCCTTAACAGAAATAATTGTATATTCCTGAGTATATATAATTGTTCTAACTATTTATTATAATGTTAGATGCTGCTATTTGCTGCTGCTGAATGCCTTTGATGCACCATTCGGTGCATTCCTTATTTCAGGAGCTTTGTTAGGTTCATTCTACAAGTTCTGTCTTTGACCCACAGTAATATCATTGAATAAATATTAATATTCAGATTTCACAAATGAGAAAAAGAAGTCTACAGAAAACTCAGAACCAACTATTAAATGGACAGCCAGAATTTAAAAGAAGATTGGGTTAGTTTGAAAACTTACTTTCTCTCTCCTCTGAAATTTCCATAATACCACCTCATTTTATCTTTTTTCTTTAAGGAAGTACCAGGGATTGAACCCAAGACATGGGAAGCAGGCACGTAACCATTGAGCCACATCCACTCCAATGAGAGTCATTTTTCGGCATGTGTGTTTGTTTCTAGGAGATACCAGAGACGGAACCCGAGACCTCACACATGGGAAGCAGGCACTCAACTGCTTGAGCTACATCCACTCCCTCATCTTATCTTTATTGAGCAATCCAGGGAGGTTCAGTTTTGAATTTTCTACTTTATAAGTACACAGAAACATTTATAGTAGGTAGTCGGGAAGTGGATTTAGATTGTAAATGGGGTAGATGCTGAGTCTTCACCCTTAAATTCTGAGAAGGTAAAAAAAAATTTTTTTCAATGATTAACACACTTTCTGATGGATAAGATTTTATAACAACAGCTGTCCTCAATCTTCTGATTCAATGCTTTAATTTATGGAATAAATACAATGTACTGAGAATGTTCTAAATTCTAGGAATTCAAGGACAAATAAAACTATATTCCTGATCTGCATGATCTTAATTTCTAAAAAAGGAGAAATACGTATCACTATGTAATCCATGATAGTAAACATTAAAAATGATAACAGAATGTTTAAGTAAATAATGATAAATCCATAAGATGGAATGTATGCAGCCATTCAGTTGATGATTTTGAAGTGTTTGTAAAAACTTGAAAGTATGTTAGTTGCTTAATATTATATTCAAAAGAATATGTAAAAATTTGCTTTCATCATGAAACCAAATATGTATAAAAGATGTTTAAGATATTTGATGGGGATGCAGTTTAATATATATAGTAAATATTCTGCACTAGAATGGCTATATAATTTTTTAAATGTCTGCATTTTGAAAGTATTCTATAATCTTCCTGTATTGTTTTTATAACATAAACACATGAAAAGGAGTTAATTTGACATCATTAACTATCTAAAAAATGAACGTGCCTTTTCTTATATACCAAATAGTGCTCCAAAATAAAATTTTAATTTTAAATAACTAAGCAATTAATTAGAGCCTTTTATAGAGAAAAGTATAGCTGAATCCCCTGTCAGTAAAATGACTATGGCTGCCCTAAAAAGTCCCTATTTCTCTTGCTGGGGGAACATAGTCGACAGACAGCCCAGTTGCCAGTCCTGTGGTTCAACAGTGCATCTGTGCAGCCCAAAACTTCCTAGGCTGCTTTCAGGCAATAACTGAGCATTAAATAGCTGAATCCCCTGTCAGTAAAATGACTATGGCTGCCCTAAAAAGTCCCTATTTCTCTTGCTGGGGGAACATAGTCGACAGACAGCCCAGTTGCCAGTCCTGTGGTTCAACAGTGCATCTGTGCAGCCCAAAACTTCCTAGGCTGCTTTCAGGCAATAACTGAGCATTAAAAGTGAAGACCCATTCCTGTAAGGTGAGGGGTTCCCCATCCCCACTCAATTTACCATAGAAGGGCACTGCAGTCTGAGACTTTTTTTACCCAAATTCCTTCATCCTCCTTCTACTTCACTGGAGTGAGATCTGCATCATTGACTGAAAGCTCACCCTGTCTAATTCCACTTCCTTCCTTTTACATTTCACAGGCATTTCTCACAAATGTCTCTTAAATTTATAATCCCATCTTGGCATCTCAAAATAAAACCTTCTCAAAGGTTTTAATTCTTGATTTCTTCAGCTGAAACCTGTATTTGCTAAAGGAAGTTTGTAAGTCAAATAGAATTTTATATTACTAAACTCAATTGCTTTTAAATATACATTATAAAAATCTCTCTGGTGGAATAATAAACTACTATATGTGAAAGGAAGTATTTTAATGTCCGAATTACTCTTCTTTTATATAACAAAAAAGTTTTGAATGAATGATGATGAAGAGATAATTTAGGTAAAGACAAGACATGCCATGCCATATAATAATAAAGAGAATTCACTTGTATCACTAGTATAAACAAACAAAATATATATGCCCAAATATGTCAATCAAATAATATAAACTATTTTTCATACATAGGCTAAATATTCAGATTTACCCAACACAGTCTTTGTTTGCACCTGCTCCCTGAAGCAAGCAGTATTAACACCTCGTTTTCACTCACAAAATGGCCTAATTTGGATAATAAACTATCTAATTTCCATGTATATAGTTCAATAAAGGTGACTGCAAGTGTTCTGGTTTGACATGTAAAGGAGCTTTTTCCTATAAGCTAAGCTAGCAGAGATAGAACTCAGAGCAGCTTAATAAGTTGCCTGAGAAATATTATTAAGTTCTGAAAGAATATTGATAGATTTTTTTCTAGATTTTTGTTTAAAAATATTGTATATTGTAATTGCAACTGAACTACACTGAGGAGACCGTTTTTATATTTCATTGGAAGAAAAAAGGCAAGTAGCTGCTACTTACACTAAGTCTTAGTTTGCTGGGGTTGCTGTCACAAAGTACCAAAGAACTGGATGGCTTAAAACACCAGTAATTTTTTGTCTCACAGTTCTGGATGCTAAAGTCCTAACTCTCTAGGATTCGGTAGGACCATGCTTACCCTGTAATCTGTAGTGTTCTGGTGGTGATTTGTGGCATAACTCAATCTCTGCCTCCATCACATGGCCGTGTTCTCGCTCCTGTTTCCTACTTAATGTGTCCAAATTTCCTCTCCTTATGAGTACATCTACTGAGACTGGTTTAGGACCCACCCCAATCTAATTTGTCTTGATATTAACTTCAAAGATCCTATATCCAAATAGGATCATATTCACAGGACTTGGGGTTAGGATTTGAGCATATCTTTTGGGGGAATACAATTACATTTCAATCTTTGACAGTAAGTATGGGAAAAAAGAATGGATACAAAATATAACAAATGTTTTTCAACTACTTCCAATTCAACACTTTTGCATGATTTAATTGATCATCATATCTACACAGAGAAAAGACCTCCCCTTGTGGTTTTATTATTTAGGATGAAAAGACTCTTAACAACCTACAAAATACCTTGATAAACAGAGTTGGTAAAGGAAAAACATCTGCTATTTACTTCATTTAACATTGGTAAGAAATGGGAGAGACAACAAAGAAAGGCAAATGCTTCTAACCCACCATTAAATCTACATGCCCTAAGATCTGATCAAGTAGCTAATGGCAAAGCTTCTATTATACTGCAGTTCTGCAGTAGAGAGATAAAACCTTTTCTACCAACAGGCAGCATTTTACATGGACAGCTTTTGTTCTGCCAAAATATAATCAAGCAACAATTGTGTATATAGTACAAGTCCATTGCTAATCACAATTTACATAAAAGCTCATTGGTTAAACACAATGAGCACTTGGTCTTTCTGTGCTTAAGTGAATTAAGCTCAGGATGAACTAATATTTTCAGCCCAACAATTGCTAGGTATATGAACTCATTTTCTTTTACCTAAAATATCCTTTTCTTATGACATATTCTGACTTCAGAAAGAGTTCTTTTTCAGTAAGTATGTTGAAAGTAAAATAAAATAATTGATAATAATTCTAAACAATTTATTTGCAGTTGTATTTTTCTGGATGCAAAGAGAGAAAAGGGTGAAGAAGAACCCTAAAGGGTTACCTGCCTCATTCCTCCACTTTCAAATATAATCACATTTATATCATTATTTTGATTATAATTGCACAATCTGTCTATAATCTGCTCCATACTCTTGAATACATTTCCCTTTTCACATTTCATTAATTTGCTACTCATTATAGTTTGTCATTTCTCAGACTAGATTTAAATGTGTTTTATAAAATATTATGAATAGATTGATTAATGATGTTTCCTTGGAACATATTATAACTATATATAATGTTTTCTTTTTAATTTGCTTGTCAATGTTAATATTCAATATTTCAATGCAATCGTTCTAAATTCTACACCCACCCCCACACATACATATATACCCTCCTTATTGTCACCCAGTTCCTCCCCCTCCTTTCTTTCCTATTATCTATGTATTATCTCTCTATATCTATCTATCTACTTAGATCATCTATTTAACTTTCTAACTTGCATATATGTGAAATTATGACTATGAGCTCAAAATTGCACAGCTATGGAACATTAAATAGAAATGCTAATCACCTTGAAAATGTCTTTCGAGATATAAGCAACCCTATCCTATTTTAATTTACCTTCTCAAAATATCTTGTTAAATCATAAAGTTGTTTACAACCTGCAAAATCTCATAATATACAATAGCTCTATGTTTAAGCAATAGTGCTACTTACTGCTTTGCTTTTAAAATTACACTTTAAAGAATGATAAACTATTTCCTTAAATAGAATGATATGGGAATTTCATTCTGCAAGTAGTAACACTCTCAATTGTAATAGGTGAGGTAGATAAGAATATGCATTTAATTCTATGGTATAATATTTTATTGCTATCTAATAGATAAAGACCTATGCTGGCAAAGATAAAACTAAAAAATTTACAGGAAGGTACGTCACTAGATGTCCTAATACATCCTGAGCTTTCATTAAATATTAAAATACTTATCTGAAGTAGCTTTAGAATGACAGAAAACTTTCATTATCAATACACTAAAAATACTTGGAAGTGGGGTCAAATACCAATAAATAAAATGTCATAGTTCTGCCATTTATAATTACCCAAATGGTTACTTTTACTGACAGTCTTTATTTCTTTATGCCACTTTGAACCACTATCTGTTTCCTTTCCTTTCTATCTGTAGAACAACTTTGTCCTCTGAAGTTCTAGGGAAACATACCTTTTTATGTCTCCTCTGCTTCTAACTATGACTGCCCTCAGATCTAGGCCCCCAGCGATGTGAAACTGGTAATCCAAAGCAGTGATTAGCAATAGCAATATGTTCCCCATACCCAGATCTTGGAGAACTGGATTTTTATGTGCCTTTCTGGCACCAGAAAGTTAGCTTAGTGGTAGCTGCTTTCTTTGAGATTGGGGATAGTAACTGCTATAAGGAGAGAGTAATCTACTGGTATTTAATATAATTTACCAGTATCATCCTTCTGCTTTTTCCTGGATTCTTAAATATTATTAACGAATTATTCCAAACAAGTTTAAAATTTTAATGCAGTTTTTATTAAAATTCTATATTTTGAATGTAACAGGTAAAATCACAATAAAGTTTACGTAGATGAACCAATATGTAAGCTTACAAAAAATCATTGAAAAAGAATAATTATTAGAAGGAATTTTCTCAAACAGTATTAAAAATAAAATAAGATTAGTGTAATCAAATCTTAGTGTGCAATGTATAAAAAATCAATAAGAGCAAAATTAAGCATAAAATAAGATTCCATGTCTACTAAAATTTAATATAGGATAAAAGTCACAATTTATAAATGAAAAGATGAATTATTCAGGAAATTGTATTGAAATGATTTATAATCTATTTAGAAGAAAATTAAATTCCTATCTTAAACAATAAATTTAAAATAATTAAATGGTTAACTGTAATAAATAATACTAGAAAATTATGAAACTACTAAAGATAAAATGAGAAATGTATTTTTTAACTTTATTGTAAAAAGATCTTTCTATGCAACATGTATTGGAAAGGAAAAAAATTGAAGTAAAAGAGAAAAGAAAAAGAAGAAGGAAAAGTAGAAGGAGAAAGAGGAGGAGAAGGAGAAGAACAAGAAGAAGAGGAGGAGGAGGAGGGAGAAGAAGAAGAAGAAGGAAAAGAAGAGGAGGAAGAAAAACAAACTTCAGGATGGCAAAGGACAATTCAGACAAAGATCACAATTGAGCATACACATCAGTAGGTCAAGGAGGAAATCGCAAAAGAAACCAGTAATGACTTTAAATGTAAATGGGATAGATGGGCAAGATGGCGGCTGAGTGAACATCCCTGTTAGAGTCTTCTGCAGGGAATCGGCTGGGCAGCGTTGGAGACTCTTTGGGACCGGATTGTTTCGGGATTTTTGCTGGTCCGGAGGTGTCTGGACATCGATTTGGAGGGAAGGTAACAGAGAGGATTCATCTGTGAAATATACACGGAGATCCCAGCTACCTGTAGAGGATTCCCTTCTTGGGTAGGCGGAGACGAGGCATCTAGCCCCGCTCGGTGGGGCTGAGCCAGGCCGGGCCGCAGCGGCGGACGCCGGAGCGGGGCCGGGCGGGGCCGAGCCAGGCCGAGCCGGGCCGCGGTAGCGTTTGGAGCCGGGCGGGGCCGGTGCAGGCCCCGGCTGCCGGCCGCGGTAGCGCTTGGAGCCGGGCGGGGCCAGTGCAGGCCCCGGCTGCCGGCCGCGGTAGCGCTTGGAGCCGGGCGGGGCCGGTGCAGGCCCCGGCTGCGGGCCGCGGTAGCGCTTGGAGCCGGGCGGGGCCGGTGCAGGCCCCGGCTGCGGGCCGCGGTAGCGTTTGGAGCCGGGCGGGCCCGGGTCAGGCCGCGGCGGGTACGGAGCCGGGCAGGGCCGGTCCAGGCCGCGGTGGCGGGAGGTGGACCCCGGAGCCGGCTGGGCCGCTGTAGCGAGCGAAGCTGGGCGGAGCCAGGCCAGGCCAAGGCGGCGTGAGGAGCCGGGCAGAGCCGGTCCAAGCCTCCGCGGCGGGCGGAGCCGGGCCTGCGGAGGGGTTTCTGGTTTTGTTTTTTTTTTTTGTTTTTTTTTTTAATTTTACTTAATTTTTTTTTTTTTTTTTTTTGAGCATCTGCAGTACCGGGGAGTTCGTGGGCCCTGGGCGGCCTATTGGGGGTTTGTGGGAAGGGAGGTGCTTGCAGACCCATTTGGGCAGACAGACGGGGGGGTTTTAGGGCAAAGCGGGGGGAAGTTGTTGTTTTAGATAGTGTTGCAATTGTGACACGTGTGTACCTGTATCTCTCTTCTCCCTATCCGTTCCCCACCGTTTGCCCATCCTCTTTTTCTTTCTTCCTTTCTTCTTGCCTTTCTTTTTTCTTTATTATAATTAGTTTTTTTTTTTTTCGGTTTTCTCTTTCCCTCTTGTCCCTCATCTTCCACTTATTTTTACTTTAATTCAAGTATACAATAGGTGCTACAGGGAACACCTCACATTTGCTGGGTTTTCCCATCCTCCACTGCCTCATTTCTGTGTGAACTGATTTAGGCTACCTACACTATCCCCCTTCCCCTGCATCTTGATATCCACTATCATCTACTGTCTCTCCTATATTCCACCCCCCACCTCCCGTTCTTTGATCCACAAAGTGTCTAACTCTTAATTTCTAATACCTTTGTTCTGTTTTCTGTCTATTATCCACTCTTGAAACTATTACCTTTCTTTTCTTTTTCCCTCTCTCATGAAAACAATAGCTGTGTAGTTCATACCATATTCCTCCCAAATTCAGTCATCAACTTCATAAAAGGTACTCTACCTACAGCTATAACTCTATACAATCTACATGAATCTAACCTCCATCCTTCCAGATCTCATATTCCTGCTTTATTAACATACATCACCAATACAACTTTACACTTTTCCCTTGCTTACACAATTGCCTTTCCCCAACACTAATACTTTCCTCTAAAGTGAACTTAACCAACAACAAGTAACTAGAATAAGAAGAAAAAAGTGACAAAGAGAAGATATAACACCTGTGCAAAAATAACAACTAATTAACCTCCAAGAGCAGACAAAGAAGCTAAGGAACTGATTAAATTCGTCAAAATAAAGAGATGACCAGGAAGCAACAAAAATCTACGAACCAAACCAATAATCAGGAAAACATGGCTGAATCCAATCAACAAACCAGTAATCACGAAGGGGAGCAAAACTTGGCACAAGCAATGAAAGATCTCAGAACATTTATCACCGACAAATTTGATGCAGTAATGAAAGAGGTTAACAACATGAAGACATCACTTGGAGGGGAAATTGCAGACATACGCAAAAACATAACAGATATGATGGGAATGAACACCACAGTTCAAGAAATCAAAAATACACTTGCAGCAAATATCAGCAGACTAGAAGAGACAGAGCAGAGAATTAGTGATGTGGAAGACAGTACATCAGAAATCAAACAGATAGTAGAAGGGGTCAATAAGAAGATAGAAAAAATCCAATTAGGATTTAGGGACCTGAATGACAATGCAAAACGCTCAAACATACGTATTATAGGCATTCCAGAAGGTGAAGAGAAGGGAAAGGGGTCAGAAAGAGTGTTGCAGGAAATAATGGCTGAAAACTTCCCAAATCTACTGAAAGAGACAGATGTACATATCCAAGAAGCACAGCGCACTCCACAAGTCATAAACCCCAACAGGCCCACCCCAAGACATATACTTGTCAAATTATCCAATGCTCAAGACAAAGAGAAAATCCTAAAAGCAGCAAGAGAAAAGAAAACCATCACATACAAGGGAAGCTCAATTAGATTAAGTGCTGATTTCTCTTCTGAAACCATGGAGGCAAGAAGACAGTGGTATGATATAGTCAAGGTACTAAAGGAAAAAAATTTCCAACCAAGAATACTCTATCCAGCTAAACTAGCATTCAAACATGATGGAGAGTTCAAAATATTCGCAGACAAACAGAAACTGAAAGTGTATACCAACAAGAAACCTCCCCTTCAAGAAATTCTAAAGGGAGTTCTGCAGGAAGAAAGGAAAAAACAGGAAAGGCAAAGTTGGAGGAGAGTATAAGACCAACAACAACAACAAAAAAGACAAAAAAAAAATATACAAACAAAATATGACAAACACAAATCCAATCAAAATATGGCTAACACAAATAAATCCTTGATAGTAATAACACTGAATGTCAATGGATTAAACTCACCTATCAAAAGATTCAGACTGGGACACTGGATAAGGAAATATGACCCATCCATATGCTGTCTACAAGAGACACATCTTAGACCCAGAGACGCATGGAGATTGAAAGTGAAAGGCTGGAAAACAATCATACAAGCTAACAATAACCAAAAAAAGGCAGGAGTAGCTATATTAATATCAGACAAAATAGACTTTAAATGTGAAACAATTGTGAGAGACAAAGAAGGATACTACATTTTAGTCAAAGGGAAAATCTGTCAAGAAGATCGAACAATCATAAATATCTATGCCCCTAACAAGGGTGCCTCTAAATACGTCAGGCAAACGCTGGAAAAACTAAGTGAAAGAATAGATACATCTACAATTATAGTGGGGGATTTTAATACACCACTATCAACTCTGGACAGAACATCTCAAAAGAGAATCACCAAAGAAACAAAACATCTGAATAGTATAATAGAGGAGCTCGATCTAATAGACATATATAGATCGCTACACCCAAACACAGCAGGATATACATTTTTCTCAAGCGCACATGGATCATTCTCCAAGATAGATCATATGCTAGGCCACAAAGAAAGGCTGAACGAATTCAGAAAGATTGAAATCATACAAAACATTATCTCTGACCACAGTGGAGTCAAGCTGGAGATTTGCAAGGGAAAGAAGCCCAGATTTCACACCACGATTTGGAAATTAAACAACACACTCTTAGAAAAACAGTGGGTCAAAGAGGAAATCTCAAAAGAAATCAATGACTACCTTGAAACAAATGATAATGATAACACAACATACCAAAATTTATGGGATGCAGCAAAAGCAGTACTGAGAGGGAAGTTTATAGCCATAAATTCATATATCAAAAAAGAAGAAAGAGCAAAAATTGAAGAACTAACTGCACATTTGAAGGAATTAGAAAAACAACAACAAAGTAACCCAACAGGAAGAAGAAGGAAGGAAATAACAAAGATAAGAGCAGAACTAAATGAAATAGAAAATAAGAAAGCACTTGAACAGATAAACAAGACCAAGAGCTGGTTTTTTGAGAAGATTAACAAAATTGACAAACCTTTAGCAACACTAACAAAGAAAAAAAGAGAGAAGATGCAAATACACAAAATAAGAAATGAGAAAGGCGATACCACCACTGACCCCACAGAAATAAAGACTATCATAAGAGGATATTTTGAAAAACTATATTCCAACAAAAATGACAATCTAGAGGAAATGGACAAATTCCTAGAAACACATAAACAGCCCATATTGACAAAAGAAGAAATTGATGATCTTAACAAACCAATCACAAGCAGAGAGATAGAATCAGTTATTAAAAATCTCCCAACTAAGAAGAGCCCAGGGCCAGATGGCTTCACAGGTGAATTCTATAAAACATTCCGGAAAGAACTGACACCAATCCTGCTGAAACTATTCCAAACCATCGAAACAGAAAGAACATTACCCAACTCCTTCTATGATGCCAACATTACCCTAGTACCAAAGCCAAACAAAGACATCACAAGAAAGGAAAATTACAGACCAATTTCTCTAATGAACCTAGACGCAAAAATACTTAACAAAATACTTGCTAATCGTATTCAACAACACATTAAACGAATTATACACCACGACCAAGTGGGATTCATCCCAGGTATGCAAGGATGGTTCAACATAAGAAAATCAATCAACATAATACACCATATAAACAGATTGAAGGAAAAAAATCACATGATTATATCTATTGATGCAGAAAAAGCATTTGACAAAATACAGCACCCTTTCTTGATAAAAACACTCCAAAAGATTGGAATACAAGGAAATTTTTTGAACATGATAAAGAGTATATATGAAAAACCTAAAGCCAATATTGTTTACAATGGAGAAATCCTAGACTCCTTCCCTCTAAACTCAGGAACAAGACAAGGATGCCCACTGTCACCGCTCCTATTTAACATTGTCTTAGAAGTACTTGCTCGAGCACTGAGGCAAGAACCAGAAATAAAAGGCATTCAAATTGGAAAGGAAGAAGTCAAAATTTCATTATTTGCAGATGACATGATCCTATACATAGAAAACCCTGAGAGATCTACAACGAAGATTCTAGAACTCATAAATGAGTTTAGTAAAGTCGCAGGTTATAAGATCAATGCGCAAAAATCAGTAGCATTTCTGTACACCAATAATGAGCAAGATCAGGAGGAAATCAAGAAACAAATACCATTCACAATAGTAAATAAAAAAATCAAATACTTAGGAATAAATTTAACTAAAGAGGTAAAGAACTTATACACTGAGAACTATACAAGATTGTTCAAGGAAATCAAAGAAGACCTAAATAAATGGAAGACTATTCCTTGTTCATGGATAGGAAGACTGAACATTATTAAGATGTCTATCCTACCAAAACTGATCTACACATTCAATGCAATCCCAATAAAAATCAACGCAGCCTTCTTTAAGGAACTAGAAAAACTAACTATGAAATTTATTTGGAAAGGAAAGAGACCCCGAATAGCCAAAGACATACTGAAAAAGAAAAACGAAATTGGAGGAATCACACTACCTGACTTCAAAACATACTATAAAGCTACGGTGGTGAAAACAGCATGGTATTGGCATAAGGAGAGACATATAGACCAATGGAATCGAATTGAAAGCTCTGATATAGAACCTCACATATACAACCACATAATATTCGATAAAGCCACCAAACCCTCTCAACTGGGAGAGAGTGGCCTATTCAACAAATGGTGTCTGGAGAACTGGATAGCCATATGTAGAAGAATGAAAGAGGATTACCATCTCACACCTTATACAAAGATCAACTCAAGATGGATCAAAGACCTAAATATAAGAGCCAAGACCATAAAAACCTTAGAAAGCAGTGTAGGGAAACATCTACAGGACCTTGTAATAGGTAATGGATTTATGAATATCTCACCAAAAGCACGAGCAGCAAAAGAACTAATAGATAAATGGGACTTCCTCAAAATTAAAGCCTTCTGCACCTCAAAGGAGTTTGTCAAGAAAGTAAAAAGGGAGCCCACACAGTGGGAGAAAATATTTGGCAATCAGATATCTGATAAGAAACTTATAACTTGCATATATAAAGAACTCCTACATCTTGAAAATAAAAAGATAAACAATCCATTTAAAAAATGGGAAAAAGACTTAAACAGACACTTCTCCGAAGAAGAAATACAAATGGCAAGAAAGCACATGAAAAAATGTTCCAAATCTCTAGCTATCAGGGAAATGCAAATCAAAACCACAATGAGATACCATCTTACACCCATAAGATTGGCAGCTATGAAAAAAACAGAAGAATACAAGTGCTGGAGAGGATGTGAAGGAAGGGGAACACTCATCCACTGCTGGTGGGAATGCAGAAGGATCCAACCATTCTGGAGAACAGTATGGCGGTTTCTCAAAAAACTAGCCATAGATTTGCCATATGACCCAGCAATACCACTGCTGGGAATATACCCAGCAGAACTGAAAACAAGAACACAAACCAATATATGTACACCAATGTTCATAGCAGCATTGTTCACTATTGCCAAAAGTTGGAATCAACCCAAATGCCCATCAACAGACGAGTGGATCAATAAAATGTGGTATATACACACAATGGAATACTACTCGGCTGTAAGAACAAACACACTACAAACACATGTGATAACATGGATGAATCTTGAGAACCTTATGTTGAGTGAAGCAACCCAGACATTGAAGGACAAATACTACATGACCTCAATGATATGAAATAAACAAGCTGCCCTAGATAGCAAGAGACTGAACGATAGGCTTGCAGGAAATCGGAGGGTGGAGGAAGGATATGAGCCGATGTCTGCAGGGGTGGAATTTAAGACGAGATGGTGGTAAGTATGAACACAAAGAAGAGATAAAAGGGGGGCAAGGGGTTGCCTTTGCTTGGGGCTTTGCGGGTTTGAGGGTGGCTGGGGAGGGACGGGTGGGTAACGTTGCCCAAAAGTGGGGGGAGGGAGGGGTAGCATACGAACCAGGAGAGGGTCAGGTGTTGGTGGAGAGTAAAATGCCGAGAAAATCATATCAAAATATAATAAAGAGGGTTACCTGTTTAGAATGCTCGGAGGGGAGGGTCTGATGCAGGACGGGCTCCTGGGGAATGTCTAAATGCTCATTCTGCCAGAGTGGGTGACACCATGGGGTAGAAACCCAAGTAGTGAGAGTGGGGGTGGACCCACATCCTGGGGAGGACTAATGCCATCCAATAGAGGGAACTGTATCCCTCGAGAGAAAGGGTGGCTCCCAGGGCATTGGGGCAGTTGAGCAAGTTAGGCCCTGAACACTATTCCATCTATCTCTGGAAGTGGCTCCTCAGGAAACGGAGGTTGGCTATCACTGAGGGCACCAAGGTGGAAGGGAAAATGGACGTTAAATGTGTGGAACCAAAGTAAATGGGGGGTAAGAGAGGAGTTTCTTGAGAGTACACAAGGATGGATATAAAACATGTAATATTATACCATAACATATAGGAGATGACAGACTGATAATGTAAACCATAATGTAAAACATAGGATAACTAAAAATGTAAAGAACTGTGTATCCTAAAGTATGCACCATAATGTAAACACAGATGTCACCTTGTTAGAAAGCTAATGTCTCAGACTCTGTACATCACTTTAAGTAAATATGATATGAATAGGGCGTAAGAGTATCACTGTGGAAGGGAAAAGGTTTTCTGGTGGATGTGTGGGAGTGCTGTATATTATATATATACATTGCTGTGGTCTAGGACTCCTGTGAAGAAAAGCTGAATAATTAGGGGGGGGGGGGGAAAAAAAAGAAAAAAAAAAGAAAAAAATAGGATGTGGAATTTTTTCAAGTCAACATTCTTTATCTAAGTTCTTTATCTAACTTTATCCAAGTTCTTTATCTATCCTTTAAACTCATCGCTATATGCCATTCCCTAGTAAGGGACCATGACATTATATTGGGCTTCAAATTTCGGGGAGTTCTGGATCACAGAGTGTTTCAACAATGGCAATGGAGGGATACTGGTATGGGATACCAATGACAGGTGATATATGACTGACAGGGAGCGGTACAGAACATATGTCCAGGGTGCATGGCAATGTTTGGATATACTCATAGTGGCAACAATTAAAAACCACAGTAGGGGGGGTACTGGGTTCCTGGCCAGTGGTGCTCTGTCGTGGTCCCTAGGGGAGCAACGACAGTCTCCCAGGTACAGTGGTGGGGACCGGGAGGGAGTGAGGGTTCAACAGTGAGCCCCTGATACTAATGACTATGCTTGTGAGCTGATAAACCCTAAATAATAACAAGGCCTAGAGCAACTTTGTGCCTGGGAATTTCCTTCTGTCAGCCTTCATGTTACTCAAATGTGGCCAGTCTCGAAGCCAAACTCAGCATGTAAATGCAATGCCTTCCCCCCAGCGTGGGACATGACACCCGGGGATGAGCCTCCCTGGCAACGAGGGACCACTATCAACTACCAACTGATGATGCAACTGGAAAATGACCTTATACGGAAGGTTCAATGCGGATCAGCAGAATATCCATGTCTACATAAAATACCATGACTTTAAAATGCTGTTTGACCTAAAGTAAGGGGGAAATGGAAAGGAGAAATGAGTTTATATGGCTACGAGTTTCTAAAAAAGAGTCTGGAGGCTGGCAGAAGGTTTGCCCTCATGCACAACTGAGCAGAGTCAGAGAGACAGATAAAGCAGATACAACCCCCAGATATTGGTTCCTTTGAGGGCTAAAGAGACCCATGGGAGTTATGGTCATGGCCGATGGGGTTAACTACCAGGGCAGATGGCCCCTCTTTGGAAATGGTGTTTATGTGTGATGAATCTGGACTCAGATGGGATCTCCCTTCATAAGACTTTCATGCTAATGTGCTGGAGGTGCAGTTAATGTTGGGGTTTAAGATATATTTAGGGGATTTGAATCTCTGGACTGACAATGTGATAGCCAGATCCTGAGCCTCAACAGACTCCAGCACCTACAATCTGATTTATTGGACTTACCACACTCAGCTAAGATGGAGGTGAAGAAGGACAACCACCACACCATGGAGCCTAGAGTGATTACAACTGAAAATGGGAGGATTGCATCCAGCATCCAGGTGGAATCTGAGCCTCCTCTTGACATAAAGGTGCAATGGACACAACCAATCCAGTGTCCACATAGAAGAGGTGGCATTGGATTGGGAAAAGTGGACATAATGGACAAAGGGTATGGGGAAAGGCAGGAAGAGATGAGAGGTGGAGGCGTCTTCGGGACATGGAGCTGCCCTGGATGGTGCTTCAGAGGTAATCACCGGACATTGTAAATCCTCACAGGGCCTACATGATGGAATAGAGGAGAGTATGGGCCATGATGTGAACCAATGTATATGAGGTGCAGAGGTGCCCAAAGATGTACTTACCAAATCCAATGGATGTGTCATGATGATGGGAACGAGTGTTGTTGGGGGGGGGGGGAGAGGGGGGGTGGGGGGGTGGGGTTGAATGGGACCTCACATATATATTTTTAATGTAATATTATTACAAAGTCAATAAAAAATTAAAAAATTAAAAAAAATAAATAAATAAATGTAAATGGATTAAATGTTACACTCAAAGTAGAAGCAAAAAAGTAAAAGTAGATCATGGGACTTCAATAAAATCGAAAACTTTTGCACATCAAAGTATATTATCATTAAAGTAAAATGACAACCTATACAACAGGAGAAAATATTTGGAGAATACATATTCAGTAATTGTTTAATATCCTGAATATATAAAGAAATCCATTAGCTCAACAGCAAAAAAGACAGTCCAATTTAAAAAGGGGCAAAAGTCATTAATAGACAGTTCTCCAAAGAATATATGCAAATGACCAAAAAGGACAAGAAAAGATTCATGACATCATCAGTCATTAGGGAAATGGAAACCAATACCACAACAAGATACCATTTCACGCTCAGTAGATTAGATACTATTTTCTCTTAAAGGAAAATTACAGATGTTGGAGACAAAATGGAGAAATAAAGACACTCATTCATTTCTGGTGGGAATGTAAAATGGCACAACCACTGTGGAAAAAGTTTGGTAGTTCCTCACAAAGTTAATTATAGAATTATCATATAACCTTGCAATCCCACTTCTAAGAATATCCAAAAGAATTAAAAGCAAGGACTCAACCAGATATTTGTACAGGAATGTTCACAGTGGCATTATTCACAATTGTTAAAAGATGGATAAAATCCCAATGGTCCATCAACTGAAGAACGGAAAAACAAAGTGTGATAAATACACTCATTTTCAGTCATTAAAAAGAACGAAATTTTGATACATGAGACAACATGGATGAAACTTGAAGACATTTTATTTCATGAAAAAAGCCAGACAAAAAGGACAAATATTGTATGAGCTCACTGATATGAAATAATTATAATATACAAACTCCTGGAGTTAGAATTTAGAATATGGGTTACCAGGGGACATGGTGGGAGTAAGGAATAGGGAATTAAGGCTTAAAATTTAGAGAGTTTTGGGATGATGGAACAATTTTGGTAATGGATGGTGGTGGTGGTAGTAACACAACATTGTGAATATAATTAACAGAACCAAATTATATGTTTGAATTGCTTAAAAGGGGAAATGTTAGGTTTATATATATTGCTTAATATGAAAATTTAAAATAAAATCCATAGAACTGCACAACACAGTAAATTTAAGTTAAATCATGGACTATATTTAATAGGGCAATTAAAAACATGTGCTTTCATCAATTGCAATAAATGTACCACACCAATGCAAGGTGTTAATAATAAGGTGGTATATTGGAACCCTGTATTTTATGCATGATTTATCTGTAAACCCTCAACTTCTCTGATAAAAAGTTACAACACTTTTTAGTTATCATATTGGCAAAATATTAAAGGAGATTCATTACATCCAGAACTTATGAGTACATGGAAAATTGCAATTTCACAACCATTAGTGAAAAACTAAATTGCTTGGTGGTAAGTAATTTTGTAATATTGATTAAATAATTAAAATTACAGACATCCATATATGTATATTAATCACAAAACTGTGTTCATTATAGGCAAAATGAGAGAGCGGTAGAGAACCTAATATGGAATAACTGAATAAATTACGGTTCTTCAGTAATTAGTACATTATCAATATAAATGTATTAGAACTAAATATGCTGATCTAGAAATATATATCTGATATAAATTTATGGGACAAAACCATGTTAGATTTCAATTGTTTAAAAAAACTGTATACAAGAAAACATAAATACATACACATCAATTTAGGGAAACATCTGGAAGAATCGACTATATATAATACTAAGGCCGAGTAATTTTTAGGGGTGGAATGGAATAAGGAACATTTACATTATATGGTTAGAAATGTTATAGCATTATGGAGAAAGTTAATTTTTGGATTTTCCATGTATTTCAGCAAAAACATGTGTGTATATACATATTCAATCTATGTGTGTGTATATTTAGAGAGAGATAAAGAGAGAGAAGAGAGACAAGGAGGGAGGGTGGGAAAGATGGAGAGGGAGAAAGAAAGAGTAGAAGAAAAAAGAAGAGAAGGGGAAGGAGAAGGTGAATAACATGGTAAAAATTAAAGGAAAAATTTAAAGGAAGATCACATCTAAATTGGTGGTGAAACACTTAAAATTATAAACATTATAAGTCTACAATATCAAAAAGATTTTGGATTATGTTAATGATTCCACAGTTGGAGGTGTGAAATATTGACCTGGGAGAGAAAAATAAAATGTGACATTTTATCCACCATCAATTCTATATAGTTTCCTTGGTAAAGTAGAAGAGTTAGAATATTTCAAAATTACATTAAGGGAAGAGGACGTGGCTCAACTGATAGAGTGTCCATCTACCATATGGAGGGTTCAGGGTTCAATCCCCAGGGCCTCCTGACCCATGTGGTAAGCTGCCCCATGCACAATGCTGCCCTGGGCAAGAAGTGCTGTGTCCCACGCACAAGGTGTGCACCCTGCAAGGAGAGACGCCCCTTGTGAAGAAAGCGCAGCCCACCCAGGAGTGCCACTGCAAATGCGGAGAGCTGATCCAGCAAGATGACGCAACAAAAAAGAGAAGCAGTTTCCCAGTGCCACCTGACAATGCAAGCAGATGCAGAAGAACACACAGCAAATGGACACAGAAAGCAGACAACAGGGGGTAAGGGGAGAGAAACAAATAAAACAAAATCTTTAAAATTAAATAAATAAAATAAAAAAACAAAGTTACATTAAAATAAGAAAGTAAGAAAATAAAAAGCAGTAAATATTGCTTTTGGCACATAGTATTTCATTGTCACCATCACATAAAAGGGATCTGGGCCATTCTTACAACTATAGAAAATGAATGAATTAAATTAGGGCTAAGAAACTATAATTCTATCGGTTAATGAGAAAACAATTATCAGAAGTTTTTTTAAAATCAATCAGTTTCCTTTTAGAAATGGAATAAAAAGGAGAAATTATAGAACAATGTAGAGGATTTTTAAAAAAACTTTGGTCAGAGATTTGAAGTTTTCCTAGTTCACAAATCGCTCCTAGATATAATAAAAATATCACTAATAAAACAATATAATTTTTCATTTGGGAGGAATTTTTGGTTTAGTTTGTTTTATTTTGACAGGTAACTCATATGAATGGAGATTAGAAAACGAAGATTCATGCGTCCAATGAACAGGCATATATTCTTTTAAATGCTCTGAATTGTATATGATTTTGGGGACCATTTCCATGTAAGTATTTGGTGGGGAGGGAGAAAGAGACCTCAGTTTAATTACATTCTATAAGAAGAGATCATGGAGTTCAGCATATTTCCAAGGAACACCAAATCCTCCATTTTTATCAGTTTATATCCATAGAGACTGACAGAACATAAATTAGAGTTAGAAAAAAGACAACCCTTTGTGACATGCACATTCTCTCATTCTCTAAGCTTTAAATTTTCTGATGCATCAGATAAAGTCTGAAAGGTTGTTCATATTTTTGCCAAGTGAAGGAATATTGAATCCCATTAATTTATCAAAGATATCCAAAGACCTTTAAAATAAATGGAAGAAAGAAATGCGAAATAGTACCACTGAATACAGATATATACCATTTTTCTTATGTCTCTGAAGCATAGAATCAGAGAGAAGAGATTTTCATTGACAGAGAGCGCCTCCATGACAATTCACTTGAAAAAGGAGGAATACAAAAGAGTAGAAGAGAAACAACAAAATACTCTTTCCTTTTCGTCTTTTTCCAACCATGAAAATGCGAAGATTTTCAAAATGCTTTCTTACTAAGAAAATTGCAGAAATAAATAGACACTCATAAAACATTTGCAGATAGTAACAAATGAGGTTATAGAATACCTACATCTGAACCAATTTAGACATTTGTGCAATTCTACAGGATTATTTGTGGAAAAAATACTCCTTCCTAAGGACACCCTATTACATTTGTTTTAAAATTATTCTGATAATTATACACAGGAAGGATGATTGAGGTGAATGGTGCCCCGGGACTTACATAATTCACAACTTTTACAACCATAATTGACAGTTCTAGAAACCTACCCAAAGATTAACTTGGCAGCCAGAACCCTTGATTAATTTTAGCAGCCTTAAAACTATCCAGGGAAGGAAATCACACCTTAAGCACACAGCTGTTAAAATATTTTATTACTCACACTATATTCTAATCATAGACTTGGAGCGCATGGTTCATATTAAGTTTATTTCTGAATCCCTGGCGCTTAGTAATCTCTATTTTATTTTAATTAGTAGATATGTTTGCCTAAATACAGGGGAAAATGTTAAATTTCAAAATACATTGTATTAGGGAGGACAGGACTTATACAGTTCATAATTTCACTATTAAACTAAAGTTAAAGCATTTCTGGGATATTACAATTTTAATTACAAATGGTAGATAACCAAAGTAAAGAAAAACCTAGAGATACAGGAACATAGTTTTAAAGAGGCCCATAAAACTGTGAGGCCATACCTCTGGCCACAGGATAGTAATATTACCTCTCTCTCTCTTTATTACTCACTCAAACTGACCTAAATTTATGCACACAAAAACTGACGTCATACAGTCTTTTCTCAAAGTTGCAATTGATAGATTCCTTTACCTCCCCCCACCCCCACCACACCTCATGGAGAGTTGTAGGTAGCTGTAGAAACATTTTATTGTCTTTACATGTTTATAGTATTAAAACTTCCTCCCAATTCACTGTTAGGGTTTGCGTTCCTTGGTAGTTGCCTTCTTTATCCCATGCATCTAGCATGTACACTGTCGTACAATATTACACAAACACTATTAAGACAAAGACTTGCCTTGCTTGCCACTATGTCTCCAGTTCTTAGAATTATGATTGGCCCTGAGTAAATATTTGTTAAATGAATGGTAATGATTGATAAATGCTAGTTGAATAAAATAGCTAAAACTATTTCCTGAAACATGGGATTTCAATTGGTTTGACTATTTTAGTACTAATAGAACTAAGTTCAGTTTGAGATGTTTAAAAATAGAGGAAACCATACAATTCATCTGCCTCCTGCAGAGGGAATCCATTATCTTTTATAAAGACTTTTGTGTTGAAAGAGAATATGCCTTCATATAATTTTCATTGCTTGGTTATGGTTATCTGCTATACCTATACATAACAAATTCAACCATATTTTATTGAGCAGCTTTAAAAATGAGATTACCATTCAATTCTTTGCAAATGTTGTCTCAGCTATCTTTTTAAAAATTTCTACCCTATGGTGTGTTTTTTTTTTATCACCTTCAACAGTGTGTGCAAAATAGCCCTTAAAATAATGATTCTAGCACTCCCATAATACTTCAGAAATATTGCAATGGGTACAGATTAGATTTTTTTTACTGTTTCTATCAATGAATCTTAAGGTTACAGCATCTTTCTTTTCCTTTCCTTTCTTTTTCTCCCTCCTGCCCTCTCTCTTTTTTCCCTCCCTTCCTTCCCTTCTCCTTCACCCACAGCCACGTTAATTGTGTTGATTTATATTGCATTTGTAATCTGAGTGGTGTGGTGTTCAGGAATGCAGACTCTGCAATGTCCATAAGGGGAAAACCTATGATAAGGTGGAAGGGTGTTTTGGGGCAGTGGATGAGCATGACAGAGGTGCAGTGACACAATTGGGTTCAGGAGTGCTGGTTTGTGAGCAGGAGTAGGGTTGGGGGGAGCTGGGTTGATCTATTCATGGGACTCCGGGAGAGGGTCGGGGGAAGAAGCAGTTGAATGCTGAGGATTTTTGGGTCTGTGATTAAATCTATAATGTTGGAAATGTTCATGTTCGTTTGGCAAGTATGGCAGGGGAGAGTTACTGGTATAGGATGTTGGATACGGGGGATATACAGGATAGTGTACACCTGGGGCAGGCATCTATAGAATATTTAAGTGCTCATCTTGTCATAGTGTGGTTTATCAGTGGGTGGAGACCCACACAATAAACACGAAAATATTAAACTTCCATCCTGGGAAGTCCTGCTATGTTTTCAATTAGAGGTAGAAAAAAAACAGACCAATATGTCAAACCCTCAATATTATTGCAAGTAACTATGAATCTTATTCTTCAAAAATTAAAACTTAGTGATTACCATAGGTTCTGAAGTAGGGGGATGAATAGAATACATGGAACGTAGGGCATTTTTAGAGTATTAGAATTGTTCAGCATGTTTCTACAGTAATAGAGAGAGGCCACTTCAAATTTTCTCAAAACCTATAAAAGTGTACAATCCAAATTGTAATATAATGTAAACCATTGACCTTGGTTAGTAGCAATGCTTTAATATTCGTACATCAATTGTAACAAATGTATCATCCACATGTAAAATGTTATTAATAAAGGAGAGAGGAAAGGGGGGAGGGTGTTGTGTATATTGGAGTCACCACTATTCTCTATTTGACTTTTCTGTATCCTGAAGCTCCTTTGAAGAAAAAACTGAAAAAAAAAATAAGACGCTGGGAGAATATATGGAAGAAAATGCCACTATACATACACGACAACATATCTTACGGTGATGAAAGATGCAATGTCTAAATTTTTCATAAAAAATTTTATTACTTCAAATTGTTTTAGTTCTTTCATATTTAAATATTTTTAATTATTATTTCATTTTCTTATTAATTTTATTCAGTTATTTTCTTGGCTTTTATTTGGAGAAATTATGGATCACAGAAGGGTCACAGGAGAGGCAGTGGAGAATCACTGGGGCAGGGTGTCAGTGATGTGGGGACACAAAGGAAGGGGGTTCATCTGGGGCAAGCCTCTAAGACATATGAGTATGTTCAAGTGTCATGGGACATTGTCTCAGTGGGTGGAGATCCACCAAAAGATGGATCTCCCAAAAGAATATAGAACTCCCATCCTGGGGAGTTCTGATACATTCTCTAATAGGAGAGCAAGAATCCTCTGAGTACAAGGGCAATGTCTAGTGAAGGAAGACAGACCATTATGCCAGGTCCTTGACATCGATGATTGTACTTATAAACCTTTCCTTGTGAAACCGAAACTTAGCATAGTATTAGATACTGTCTAAGAGTTACTGCCTGAAAGTCTCCTTGTTGCTCAAATGGGGTCTCTCTCTAAGTTAAACTCAGCATATAAATGCACCGTGCTCCCCACCCCCCACCCTGCCATGGGACATGACTCCTGGAGATGAGCATCCCTGGCATCAAGGGATTATTATCAAGCACCAGCTAGCAATGCATCTGGAAAAAGACCTTGACCAGAAGGGGGAAATGCTAAATGTAAATGAGCTTTTATGGCTAAGAGATTTCAAAGTGAGTCCGCAGGTCATTCCAGAGGTTATGCTTATGCAAGTCTCAGCAGGATCTCATTGACTGACACAGTGACCAAGAACTGGAGACACAGTGGCAAACCTCTCTTGAGGGCTCTAGAGATATCCAGAAGCTAAGGACAGACAGTTCAGGAGTTCGGCACCCTGTCAGTGCCTTATTTTGGAATTTATGCTCCCCAGTGTACAAGAGTTAAACTCATTTATAAGTTATTTACAAGTGGCTCTTCTGCCCCTTTTATATGAACCCATAATTAGCATTATACTTGATAAATATATGTCACAGAGACTTAAATCTTTGGTCCGTCCAGGTGCCAGGTGAGCCCTGAATTTCAGCAGAACTGTAATACCTACTCTCACTCAGGACAACAAACAAGGACATGATGATGGACAACGCCCATCTCAAGGAACAGAGAGTGTTTGCAACTGCAATCAAGATATCTCCATCCATCTGCCCAAGGGGATCTAAGCCTACTCTCAATTAGAAACAGAGTGGGCATCACCATCCCCATATCCTCAAAATTGGGGAATGAACAATGGACTAAAGTAGACTTTATTATTCTCCTATAGCAATTGAAGAACTCTTATCATTGATAGGAAGGATGTGGCCACCAGAGGTTCTGAGGGATGGGAGAGGGAAGAAGAGGTGTAATATGAGGATATTTTTGGGACTTTGGATTTGCCCTGCATGACATTGCAGTGTGGGGTACAGGCCAATGTATATTTTGTCATAACTTACATAATTGTGTGGGACAAAGTGTAAACTATAATGTAAACTGTAGTCCATGGTTAGTAGCAATGCTTCAATATGTGTTCATCAATTGTAACAACTGTACCACACTAATGAAGGAAGTTGTTAATGTGGGAAAGTATGGGAGGGGAAGGGAGTGGGGCATTTGGGAATCCCTTACATTTTTTTTTGTAAAATTTACATAATCTAAATCCTCTTTAAAATAAATAAATAAATAAACAAACAAACAAATAAATAAATAAATAAAGAATGCTGTCTCTGCATATAGATAGATCACTTAGGTCTGAATCTTGAGTTGAGCACTTATCAGTAATCTAACCTTTGGGAAATTCTTAAAATCTCTGTACCTCAAGATCCCTATTTGTAAAATGGGTAGAATAAGAGTATCTAGGCTTTATTCTCCCCTCTTGCTTGGTTGGTATTTTGACTAGATATAACCTTCTAGGCTGAATATCTGTCTTTTGAATTGTGGAGGTATTTCCTTATAGTCTTTTGGTATTGCTGACGAGAAGTCTATATTTTATAGATTACTTTCCTTGACTGAGATCTATTCTATCAGTACTCTCTACCCTGAAAACATTAGATTCCTCTGTTTATCTTTATGGTTCCAAAGGTATATTTCCTTTTTTCACTAATCATTCTGCTTTGATTAAAACCATAAATCTAGGTTTTAGCAATTACTATGAACTCTGTGGTTAGTACTCATGTCTACTCTACTCATCAAAATAAATACAGCATATTGTACTTTGTTTAGCATATGGAAAGCCTTCACTTTTCATAAATGAGACATCTTAAAATCAAAGATGGGTAGTTTGCCTGACATGACCCTATTGGGAAATTGCACACTACAACTAGAATCTAGATCCTATGGTGAAGCCAGCTTTCTCACTTAGGTACCTTGGCCACAAATAAATTACTCTCCTATACATTAAATTTATGCCACCTTTCCTATGGCAGTCATTTATCATATGCTAATAATCACTTTCTCAGGATTTTTTTTCAGTTTTATAGCAGCTTTTTCTCCCCTACATTGGACACTTCCCTCAATATTATACTCTTAGACAAATTTTAATCAACTTTATACAGATATAAAATATTAGATTATATAATATTTGTATGAGATGTCTATCATTTTTTGTTGCTTTGCCAAAATTATGTCTCATAATAATGGAATAAAATGGAGGAGGGTATCATTTGGCTGGATAACCTTAAAGACTTAAAGCCTTAAAGCACAGTAAGTTTATTAATGAAGAAATTTGCCTCCTAGTTTTAAACTTGTCTTTCAGTCCTTTGAATATACAAGTTATAGTGAAACATCACTTGTTAGCTATGTTGTCCTCAAGTTTGCATGGTCATCATCAATATTTTATTAGAAATGTAAACCAAGAGTCTAGATGGTTAAAGAAAAAAACATTCATTCTCTTCCACCCCTACAAAATATATTAAAGAAATTACTTGAAAATACTATATGTTAAAAAGCAAGGGCACTTGGATATTTTCATTTAGTTGATTGAATGCTAAACTGTATAATTTTTAAAATAAAAACAACTTTTTCCTTGAGATCTCTCAAATTAAAACTTTTTAATCAAAGCCCACAGTAGGTTATTTTTTAGAACAGCTAAAACTCTCTAAGAAATTTTTCAACTTTTCCAACTTTTTCTAAAAACCTGATTATAGTTAGATTTTTAAACATTACAAATGAGTTGAATCAAGTTTAAGAAATTTTAACAAAGTTGTCAAGATTCCATGAAGCCTCATGAAAAATGAAGCACAGCGACCATGACTACAACTTTTAGTTCCAACGATAAATTAGGTTTTCTTAGTTGAGCATTATAAACATTGATATAGTGACTCTCCTTTATGCTCTGGATGGAAACAAATGAGGAAACAGGGCATTGCCTCTGACCAGATGTAAAACGTAATATCTTTCAAATGAGTAAATTCCAAAAATAGATAACTCTGAAGATTATTTTAGAAACCAGTGTAAGAAATCAAAAAATCTTGCAAACAAATCCATCTATGGTTAGTTTTGGAAAGATTCCTCAAAAGAAGGGAAGAGTGAGTGGGAAAAGTGAATGGACATGATATTTACATGTTGATACCATAGATCTCCAACTAAGTGTTGTCTATATAGTAAGAGGATGTAGAGTTTACCACAACTGTAACTACTTTAAAAAGTGGAGACACAAACTCTCATAATTAAAGCCCTGAGAGCTAATTAAAACAGCTAGATATAGTTTACATTTAATAGCATTTATTTACTGGCAAAAACAATCCAGATTATCACTGCTCTAATAAACTGTATTAATCTATTTTAACTGTATAGCATTTCCTTATCTCACTCACTCTTAAATATAGGTTTAAAAGTATCCCCATTTGTAATTTCCCTTTCTAGAACTACTAAGCAAGACTAATGAAGCAACCGTCAAATTATTTTATTATTTTTGTTCAAATCTTAGACATGTTGGATTTGAAAACTTGAAGAAACCATGACTTCATTTCTCAGATAAGAAAACTATGTTCAGAGGCATTAATGACCCAAGATGCATCAGGTTGTGACTCCAGATTCCTTAACCCATTCTCTGTATACCATACTACACAGCTCTTTATCTCTAAGAAGCTTGAAGAGAGTTTTGTAACCAATTGTAATGATAATGTAAATTTCCTCATAAACAAAAGGAATTTCTTTAAAACAAAACATCTCTCTGATTAGACAACATGCCCTTCATTAAGTTGGCTTGTCTATTATTTTGAAAGGGAAATTTGCACTTAAATGATAAAAGAGCTTACAGGTTGTCATTCCAGAAAAACACTAGATAAATCTCTTTTTATTTATGAAAGCACAAATCATTTGTAATATTATGAAGATGCATTAGAATGCTGGTACATTTTCTATCTTGAACCTCTTTTATGATATTTATAACAGATTCAAAGAAATAAGCCATGATGGCACAACTTATGTATAAGAAATAATTATTTGAGTTCTGTGTTTGTATTTATACAGAATATTTAAGATTCTAAGGGAGAAGGATAAACTAAACCCATCATACTTTATAAAGAAGACTGTCAAAATTTTTCTTGCACATGTAAATATCATCTAGCATACTTTAAGCAATTCTCTATTTGCTGAGAGAAAATACAGTTGTTCTATCCACTGGTAATGGCAAAAAAATTCACTTTAGCTATATACTAAAATCAAATCTTGAACAATATTTCATGTAAGCAATAATACAAGTAATTATAAAGGCATGTTTACTTCCTCATATTGATTGTACTTTACCCTTGAGTTCTACGGAGGATCATGCAATGCAATATATTACTGCAAATGTACATTTGTTTACAACACAGTTACATGATGAGTAGTGTGAGACTTTTTTAGCATCTATGCTTTAAGCAATATATTTAACTCTTCCTACACATTACCCCTATATACAATCAAGATGAGATATTCTAACATTTTATTTTTCTAATAGATTTAAAAGTTTTATTGAAAGGTTTTACATCCCCAGTCTTTTCCCTCTTAAATCAGGGCTTGGGATTTGTAATATTACATGCACATGTACATACACACACACACACCGCACACACACACATCACATGTGCACAGGTGTACACACACACAAATCCAGAATTTTCATATCACCATATAATTTTGAATTACTGACGGAAAAAATTAAAATTAAAATCATTCAAAGCTGGTGCATACATTGCTATTTTTTGACTTAACTATTACACATTTTCGACACTGATAAATTTTTTAGCCATATTTCCAGTCTTTCTTGATGTAAGACATTGTTTTCCCCAGAATAGTAAAGTTACACAGAAGTTAGGGGAAGAAAGAATTAAGAGTAAATAGAACAGCACCGTCTACACCAGGCTGTATGACAACAAGTTTCTGAAATAACTTTGTCTTTAAAACACAGAATCATCCAGAAAGTAAGCGTTCATCAACGAGAATTCATTCATTCCATTTGGTAGCAAAGTCATTGGTGCACCACCCCATCCTTAAAGTACCTGAACCTTTATTTACTTACACTCTGCTTGAAGTCAAAAGCAACTGAACTAACCTCCTTGCTTAGGAAACAGGCTAATTTCATGCAACCTAAAAGTAAAATACATCTAATCAGAAAATAAAATGATGGTGAAATATCACACATGTGCCTGTGACGTGCAAATTACTTATCATGAATTTCAAAAGAAAGCGAAATGAAGTGGAGAAGGGTAGACACCAAGGAATAGTTTTGGGTCCTTGGATTTACTCACCAGTTTCCCAAATGCAGGGTTAGTAACAAGAACATCAACCTCACCCCTCTACTTTGACTCCACAAAAGAAAAGGGGAGAAGATAAAAGCTTCCCAAGAACCCATCGGGCTCGCCGTTTCGCTCTTTCTGTGTGCGCTGCTGAAGATTCCAACCCAGGACTTGCTCCCACCACAGCAAAATAGCCCGGTGAGTAGGAAATTTGGGAAGGCAGTACACCTCCCTCCCAGGTAGGATGCGTCTCCCAGCGGATTTGGGCAGGGGAGCCAATCAGACCGAGCGGAGGATGGCATAAATTAGCTTTAAAATATTTGGGCCAATCAGTGGCCCGAAGAGGCGGGGCTTCCCCTACTAGAAGAAGAGCCCAGTAGGGAAAAGGGCTCCGCGTTTCCAAAAGAAAAACAAACCCCTTCTCCCTCGCAGCCGCGGAGAAACATTAGTGGGGCCTTGACAGATTTCCTCCCCGGGGAAAGGCTGCCTCTCCCTCTCTTCCCCCAGCCTTGCCTCTGGCCTACTCGGGGGGCGCTGCCTCTCTCCACTTACGTGTTTGGATTCTGAATATGCTTCCCGAGAGAAAACCAGGGGAAGTGAACAGTGCCTAGTTGTTTTAACCGGGCACGTGAGGGATCTGGTAATTTTTGTTAATTACCGTTGTTAATTTTTGAGGGCGGAGGCGTGTTTCATTTCCCCAGACCCAGCACCTGGCCCAGCGCCCGGCGCACAGAGGCAGTTGGGGGACGTTGAATAGAAAACCAGTGAATGAGAGAGCTGTCTCGGTGCGCTCCTGGTGAGCACGTTTCCTCGCCGCTCCCGCTGCCTTTATAAAGAGTGACAGGTTTTGCGTGTCATTCTCCCTCCGGGCAACAAAATATGACACTAATGAATAATGTCAGGTAGGGGCTGTATCCTCTTACAAAAACAAATGCAAAATTCGATTTTAACAAGACCCTCTAGTCGTAGAAGTTGTAACCTATTACATACGTAATCCTTGTTCTCTTTTCCCTCCCCAACTTGTCTTTGCATTTGTGGAGCTCCGGTGTTTAGTACCTAACTTCAGAGGTTCTGCTTTGATTTTGCAGCAGAGGCAAACAATTGCCATGGCAACCCGAAAGCCTCCTGGTAACTGGAACAACTGTCCAGACGAAGACAGTGGCGGTGGATGTCTGCTGGTTTTGCCGAGCCATCTTCTGCCTTTGTGTCTTCCTAAATCCCTACTTCCCTAGGGATAGGGATCTTTGGCTGTCTGGTTAATCACTCCACAACCACCCGGAATTGCCCAAGGTTCCAGATTGAATTGCAGTTCACCATCTAGGGACCTGAGAGTATTTGTCTTCCGGCAAACAGGTCAAGCCAGAACTTACTCTGTGTGCATGGCGATAAGGTAACTGTTGCTATCCTTTCTTCTGAAATCACTTAAAGCAACTGGATAGGGTAACAAGGTTACGGTTCTTTTCTTGCTGGGAATAACAGATGGTGCAGTGCTGGACTTTCCTCCCTTCTCTTTGATTGATTGCTTCACCCTTCTAGTCTCCTCTGAAAATACATACTGACCTCCTCGTTTTTCTTCTCCACTCCACGTTATGTAGGCAGTATTATTCTCTTCTTCAATGCATGTTTAGTCAAAATAGTTCATACCAAATAATTATATAACACTAAAATTTTATCCTAAAAGATTTTGAGGCAGTAAATTTAGGCAAAAATTGATATTAAAATAAATTACCATTTTTTTCATGTTTCAATTAGGAATGTGTATTGACTAGCTATTTGTTTCACTGGATGCACACTACTAATTCACTGATTAGCCAGTGAATTAGGAATTAGTTCACCAGAAGTATGTAGTGAATAACAATGATTTACTAGTTATCCTTTGCATTTTGCTAAGAATAGGAAAGCCTTTTGCAAATATAAGATGCTGCATAATGTTATAACAGCTGATAGTTGTCCCATCAATATTTCTTAACATGGTTTTATTTTTATTGTTCTCATATGTAATTGAAAGATTTTAAGAGTAGTTAAGAGAAATTAATGGAGAGAGAAGGTGAAAGATAAACCATGGGGAAGTTAGAAGTTGCTTCTTTATTCTTGTTCAAAAGAAAGGAGGGGAATATAGAGGAATTTTCCAAAATTCCCATTTTTGCTATTTTTTGTGCTGACATATTTTCCATCTTGTCTCATTCCTTTCTTTCAAGCACTTTTTTCTGACTTTTTATTTCTATATCCCTTGCTTTTCTTTTTTTCTTTTAAAAATATGTTTTGTGTGAACCTGATCCTATTCTGCTGCCATAGTTAATTATAGTTATTTGTAAACTGTTAAAGGGATCTGAGCTGTCCAGAACCTGAAGAAGAAATAATAGTTTTGGAGAGCAGCCATGTCTTGACCCTGACAATCTGTCTCATTTGATGTAATAAACCAGGTGTGTGGTAGGAGTGGGAGTGACACATATTGTGAATTCTGAATAAAGCCAAGAAGGTGCCCTGTACTCACCAAATAAACCCCATTCATCTCACAGAGTTACACTCCTGGGGAAAACAGATCAGGTGCCTTACAAAACTCTAGATTAGGAGATCAGAATTTGCTATAGGTACTGGAACAACTGGAAGAAGCAGGAGAGGTTTTCTCTGTCTTCCATTATTGCAGTGGTTTTCAAGTGAAATTGCCCTCTCTCTTTCCAGGGTACATTTAGCAATATCTGGAGACATTCTCAGTTGTCACAACTGCATTGTATGTTGGGGGGGGGGGAGTGAGCAACTAGCATCTAGTGGATAGAGGCCAGGGTGTTGATACACATCATAAAATGCACAGATAAGCCATCCCACAAGAAAGAATTATAAGGCTCAAACTGTCAGTAGTACCAAGATTGAGAAGCACTGTCTGTCATATGAGTGAAAGGAAAAGTAGACAGACTTCATTGCAGCTGATGGATTTCTTATATTGTCATTGAATTCACCATTCCCTTCCTCCTTCCTTTGGCAGGCTGAGCAGCAACCATTATTCCATTAGTCTTGTATCTAACTGTAATGGCTATCAACTCATAATGCATAGCAGTTTTCATTTTTCTCAAAATTTATCCAGGGATCATTTTAAAATGATTGGGAGTATCTGACAATAACACAAATTCATGGGCTGCACTCCAGACCTAATGAGTCAGAAATTGTAGCAAGAAACTTTGGAGCCTTTCATGCATCAGAAAGTTTGAGAATCATTGTCTTATATCATCTCACAAAATGGCCAATGATACAGTACCCTGATTATGTATGTGTAGCCCTGGCACTTGCAAACTTAGATTTTAGCATGATTCATCTGTGAATTATTCATTCATTCATTCAACATATATTTATTAAGAAACATGATGTCAGACACTGTGCCTGAAATTAGGAATATTTTGGTGACCAAGACTTAGAACTCTGTGCCTAGACTTTTTGATCTGTATAAAGGAGATAGGAATTCAACTTAGCTTATACAGTTGTTTTAATGCATAACTGGGCTAATGCAGGAACAGTGAAATCACTTGAAACAATGCCTGAAACATAGAAAGTATTTAAAAAGTTAATTTTCATTGTTATATCATTGAGGATAGCTTTCATATCTAATTGATTTTTTCCATCCCAGAGCACAGTGCCTGGCACAGAATAGTTGCTTTCTAGAATGTGCAGTCCAGCAGGAAGAGCTAGAGATTAGAGGACACTGATGAGCTCATCCTACTCTCAGCATTGTTCTGATACCAGGCTTCTCCAATACAAGGAGATATTTTAAGCCATGTTCTCCTTCTCCTGATGTACTTTTCTTCTGACAGCTGCAAACCCTATAAGTCAGCCAAGATCATAATAGCATGTTCTTAAACCTATTCATGGGTGTTATACTTTCTTGTCTTCTCACAAGCTATTACCTCCATCTGAGAGACCTTCCCTTCTCCTTGATCTGTCTAATCCCTAATCATTCTTCTTATTTATAATATATCTACTGGAACACACATTTTGGGTTTTCTTTTAACTTTATTTTTAGGAAACTTTCAGGTTTACATTTACAGAAAAACTATACTGGAAGTATAGAGAATCCTCATATAACCTATCCCCATACCCACACACATAGTTATCCCTGTTATTGATCTCTTAGGTTAGTGTAGTACATTTGTTACAGTTGATGAACCAATATTGAAGCTTTGCTAATAACTAAAGTTTACAAGCTACATTATGGTTTATACTTGGTGATGTATAGTTCCATAGGCCTTGACAATACATAATGTCATGTATCCATGATTGTAATTATACAGAAGAAAGTCACTGCTTCAAATATGCCCTGTTCCACCCATTCATCTCACCCTCCCTCCTAAACCCCTGGTAACCACTATCTTTATATCAATGTTACAAGTTCTTCCCCCAACACAAGATAAAATCCACAATAACAATTAATCCACTTTGGGGTCATTTCAACATCACTAGCTAGAAGGGAAATACTAATAAAAACTGCAATAAGATATTTCTCACCCACTAAAATGGATACTATTAAAAATCAGAAAACTACAAATGTTGAAAGGATGTTTAAAAATAGAAACATTCATCGCTGGCAGGAATATAAAGTGGTGTGGCCACTGTGGAAGAGAGTTTACATTCCTCAGAAGTATAAGTTAGAATTACCATATGACCTGGCAATCATGCTCCTAGGTGTAATACCCAGAAGAATTGAAAGCAGGGACTCAAACAGATATTTGTACACTGATGTTCATAGAAGCACTATTCATAGTTGCAGAAAGATAGAAGCAACCCATATCCATCAACCGATGAATGGATAAACAGTGTGGTATATACATACAACAGAATATTATCCATCTATAGAAAGGAATGAGTACTGAGGCAAGCAGTAACATGTAATAACCTTAGGACATTATGCTGAGTGAAATGAGGCAGACACAAAAGTACAAAGATGTATAATATCACTGATATGAACTAATTAGAATAAGCAGACTCATAGAGTTAAAATCTAGAGTATTAGTTACCTCAGGGTTTTATATTGGGGTTAAAGAATGGGGAATTGATGCTTAATATGTACAGAATTTCTGACTAAGTTGACTGTAAAGGTTTGGAAATGGATGGTGGTGATGGCAGCACATTATCATGAGTATAGTTAACAACATTGAATTATTTAGGTGAAAGTGGTTAAAAAGGGATACTTGAGGACATATACATTACTAAAAGAAAAATTAAAGATAAAATACAGGATGGTATAACACAATGAACCCTATGGTAGACAATAGACTGTAGTTAATAGTACAGAATGTTTTCCCATGAATTAAAACAAATACACAACACTTAATTCAAGGTGTTAATAAAAGGGTGTTAAATGTTAAAATACCCAATGTAAACTATGGTCGATAGTTAATGTGCCATTGTAGTAATTTTTCAAAAATTGTAATAAAGGTAATTACTGTTAAAAATTAGTGCAATTACAAAAATGTGCTATCATCAATTGTAACAAATGCTCCATACCAATGCAAGTTGTTGATGGTAGGGTGGTTTATGAGAATTCTGTATTTTATGCATGCTTGGTCTCTAAGTACACTACTTCTCTAATGTTTCTTTTATTTAAGGGTCATTTATTCCAAGAAGTCTTTATTGATCTTTCACTAAATGCAAGCCTGTGTTACAGGGCTATCTTATAATAATAGTCAATATTTATTCAGGGCTTATTATCTGCTACCAGACATAGTTCTTAAAAATTCTAGATTATGAGTGCCCACTTCTCTCTATCCCCTTAAAGGCAATAATCTCATATCTGTATCATAGAATTTATCAAACTTTGGAAATTATCTGCGTTTCTGCCCAAACTGTCAGCTCTATTCTTCAATTTTATATACTAAGGATTTATAATGTTTGCCAATCCTGGTATTCTATTATATCTTTAATATTAAGTGCATGCTTGATTTTTATTTTTATCCCCCTAGAATGTAGCTCCCTTTTGTCCAAATCAGTGATTCACAGGTAAGAGGTCTTCAAAAAATATCTGTAGGATGAACAACTATTCAAAGTATTATTGAATAAAGAAAGAAATGAATAACTTTAATCCTTCTGTATATTTCCAGAGGCACCCAGTGTTCTCTTTTCAATAGCCTAGGTCTCAAGTGCCTATCTCTAAATAGACAAAATCCAGATCTTGGTGCCTGATTTATTCCTTACTGCCACACTATGACAATTCATTTTTCTTTTGTTTGCAGGCTGCAAAACCAAAATTAACGAAACCAACCACCAGTGTTTATGCAATCATATTATTCTATAAATATAACAGAGATTAGGGCCAGCACAAAGAGGTTTTAAAAGACTGAAGGCACACGCCCTTTCTTTGTCATTCTGCCCAGGCCTTCAGAGTGCAGCCAAAACAGGGAGTCTAGAAGCAGGTGTTTGATAGTAGGATAGTAACGGATCTAAGCCCAGTAACGGATCTAAGCCCATGGCCTTAATTTTTTTCCCTTCCAAGTTTTTTTTGTTTTGGTATTATAATTTATGAATCTCATCCCCACTAGAATTTTCGAAGGAAATTTTTGTCACTGGTTTCTCCACTGTTTCTGCATCTTCCATATTTTCATTTCTACATGATTTGCCTACAAACCTGCTAATATTCTCTATGTGAAAAATTAAAATATACTTATGTATTGTATAACTTCTTTACCCCTTCTATTTTACGTGCCTATCACTTCTCAATCATTAACAGACAGGCTTCTCAGTGTTAACTTCCGTTCACTTATCAAACTCTCTGGTCTGGATTCTGCCCTCATGATACCAACACATCCATGTTACTAAATCCAAAAGAAGTTTCCAATACTTAACTTGTATACTTTCATTTTCATTTGATGCAGTTGACCATTCTTTCCTTAAAATATTCCTGGATGTTATGGTATCATGCTTTCCTAGTTTTCCCCATGCATCTCTAATTCTTTTTGGGATTTTTTTTTCTTAAAATGTTTTAATGTTTTGGAGTTCCTTAAAGATCAATTTGACATCTCTATTTTTCACATCATACTCTTACCTTTGGCAATCTCATTCATTTTTAAAACTGTATACACCATTTTAAAAACTGAATAATATCTTCCCAAAGCATATTGCAAGTCCAGAATTTTCTACTGAGCTTCAGATACATATATCCAAATAACACCAGCCAGTTTGTGAAACCAAAGAAGTCACAGTTATTCTAGACACCTACATGATGTAATCTATCATTAACTCTTAAATTTTCCCAAAACATACCTCTCATCTACCAATGTAAATGAGCTCAAAAATAGGATGACCTGTTTTCAAACTCAGGATCCTCTACTTTCTAGCTGTTCAAAGCTCCTATATGATTGCTGCAAAAATTAAATTAAATTAAATCAATCATTTTATATAAAGCAGAACAGTGGCTGGCACATAGTAAGTGTTAAGGAAATCACAGAGAGCTGTTAAGTGGTCATAGACCAGACCTTACCTACCCTCATCTCCTTCTCTGGAAAAGTCATCAATATGCAGAGCACAGCCATCCTCAGGTCCTCTGCTATACCCACTTCTCTTTCTTTTGTTACTATTCCACAACCTAGGGGAGATGATAAGTCTATCAAAAAGCCTGGCCAGACCTTTATACCAGGGCTTATCAAAACAGGAATTCTCAGTGGCAGGGCCCCTTCCCCAAATGTTACAGGGCTGTCTCTTTTCTGGAGCAAAGTGGGACAAACAGACAAAGCAGTTTTCACTATGCCAGGACACTAGCCATGATGGAACTTCTGCCCCTACTCTTTTGAACTATTTGTCCTATGTAAGTGACAAGGTAGTTTTCCCTTTCTAGGCTGTTTATTCTGTTTGATAAAGGGATAATTTGCTGAATGTTTCTGTTGTGCCGGGAACCTGTGTTCCCACCATACACCACTGTAGCAATTTGCTCCACAGTAAGTGCTCAGTTAATCTTAACAATTGTTACTGTGTTATTCTTATTATCCAACTTCTTTCTGTCTCTACCTTCAATTAATTCAATCTGCCATTATCTCTTACTTGGACAACTGTAGTCATCTTCCATTTCTGATCTTGTCAACTTCTAATTTATTCTTTTTTAATTTTGAAGCATTTTATTAATTTATTTTTTGTTTTGTAAATAAACTTTATTTCAAATTCCCAAAATAAAATAACAGAAAAAGGCAGTTTAACAAGTTATGAAAATATTGCTCCAAATAAAATTCTCTCCAGGCACTTTTATCTCCTCTGACCCTAAAAACAAGCCCAATTGTGACTCTAGCATTCAAAAAGATAGATAGAGGGAAACGGACTTTGGCCCAGTGGTTAGGGCGTCCGTCTACCATATGGGAGGTCCGCGGTTCAAACCCCGGGCCTCCTTGACCCGTGTGGAGCTGGCCCATGTGCAGTGCTGATGCGCGCAAGGAGTGCTGTGCCACGCAAGGGTGTCCCCTGCGTGGGGGAGCCCCATGCGCAAGGAGTGCGCCAGTGAGCTGGCCCATGTGCAGTGCTGATGCGCGCAAGGAGTGCCTTGCCATGCAAGGGTGTCCCCCGCGTGGGGGAGCACCATGCACAAGGAGTGCGCCAGTGAGGAAAGCCGCCCAGCGTGAAAAGAAAGTGCAGCCTGCCCAGGAATGGCGCTGCCCACACTTCCCATGCCGCTGACAACAACAGAAGCGGACAAAGAAACAAGACGCAGCAAATAGACACCAAGAACAGACAACCAGGGGAGGGGGGGATTTAAATAAATAAATAAATCTTTAAAAAAAAAAAAAAAGATACATAGATGAGCATTTATTGGTTAAATGACTTGATAAAGGTCCCCTTGTTAATGAAGAAAATGAAGAAGAAAAAATGCTTATATTCATATCTCATAAAATTATTATTAATATAGCTAAAAGAATGGTCTCTAAATGAAAACCTGATTATGTTCTGCTTAAACCTTTCAATGATTTCCTATTGTACTTATTGATTTCCTCAATTCAATATTATCATTACCTTTAAGACCCTCCATCTTCTGGTCTTTACCTGTTCCATCTTTTCAACATTCTTCCTCCTCACTGTGTTCTAGCCAGAAGGATCATCCTTCATTTCCTTCAATGCCATGCTGCATTTCTAAATTAGGGCACAGCAGATAATTTTCCTAGGCCTGAATCTCTCCACTTCACCTTTTACCCTTCATCTGTCCTCTTTTCAGTCTTATGTTAACTGTCACATCCTCAAAGAAAGTCCCAATTCCCCAATTTAAATTAAATTATGGAAATCTGCAGAATACTATCTAATGATATTCTGCAGATTTCCACATTTTATAATTTATTGAGTTATTGAATTCAAGACATATTCATTGAGCACTTAGGTTTCAGGCATTCTTCTACAAATTAAATGTAACATAGTAAACAAATCAGGCAGGCTGTTTTTGTTGTTGTTTATTACCTTTTAAACTTGCATTCTATTGAACTTTCTATAATATAAATTATATTTGCATTAAAATTATTTTTTCATAATCATTTAATTTTGTCTCTTCTCTATCATGTTCAAACTCCTTGATGGCAAAAGATCTTGTATTTTTTTCACACTATCTCCAATGTCTGTCATAGCCATTTGCTGAATAAAGTAATGAAGGAATAAACTGCACCATTTATACATTTAATAGATCTAAAACTTTGGGTATTATATTTCATTTCTGCAAGCTTCAGTTTCTTCTCTATATAATGATAGCACATTAATAGGAAATTTTCATAGTCGATGTGATATTATTAGATATAAATAAAATGCCTGGTCCATAATAGGTTTCAATCAGTGGTAGGGATTTGTTGTCAGCAGGATAAACACTTGGTCATGAGTCATATAATTGAGGTATACCAGGGAAAGAAGTAATGTAGATTCAGGTAACATGAATTTAAATCCTGCCTACATTAATTATTTCTGTGATATTAGCAAATCACAGTGTCACTTTGAAACTCAGATTACTCAGTCACAAAACAGAGATTTATTCTTACCACAACGTATGAGCAGGAAGGTCAAATAAAATAACTTTAGTATAGCTAACTGAAAGCTGTTAAAAGTAAAGATGTATTAGTTATTGACATTATTGTTAACTACTTTTCCATGATCAGTACAAAATGACAGAAATTAGAGAAGGCAAAAAAAAAAAATTTAAAAAGTATATGGTCCTCACAGTTTGCCAGACATTAGAGATCATTAATGATTTGGATATCTGAACATAATGAAATCCTACAACAATCCTAGAAAGCAGGTATTATTATTTTTCCTTTATTTTCCAAATGAGGAAACTGGAAAGCAGAGATTTGGTAACTTTCCCTGGTCACAGCAAGTAAGTTGCTGAATCAGGATTTGAACCTAAGGGTTTGGGTTCTAGAATCCATATTTAAAACGTTATTATTGAATGGCAGATGAGTCATGGTCTCTGTTTCAAAGGAAAGTGTTCATATTTCTGCCAAAGCCACCTCTCCCCTCTCAGGTTAGCCAACATGATTATTTCAGTGACTATGTCCTACGACATCATTGACATGAAAACATTTCATACCTTAACTTTAAAGAGCGATCCTATAAAAATGTCAAAAGTAAGAAAGAATTTTTGAAGAATGATCCTTAAGCAGTCATGTTTTAAATGAATATAGTCCTGGTTAGGATATGAGATACTTACAGCAAAGAAGTCCAGTACCTGGAGATTTATTGAAGCCTGACATTTAATGAAAACTCTAAAGGTCTTGATGGAACTTTATTATATCAATTACTCATTCATCTCATATATAGCCTAATATATTTTATTTTTAATTCCTTGCTAGCAGAACTGGCATTAAAATAGTGCCCCAAGTGCATCCTTGAATGGATCCCATATAGTACCTAACTCCCTCCTCTATTTTATAGCATGTGATGTGTCTGCTTATGTGGTTTTGGCTATCAGAAAAGAATAATATAATTTCTTAGGGACATTAGGGTCTTGAGAGAAAAAGAACCTGCTTCTACTTACATATTTCCTCTTTCATTTGTCTCACTGTGTCTTTTGATCCTCAGAATCTGCCAAAGAATAGAGTTTCTACATGTAATCCTGGGAAACCATCTATAGCCCTTGGGTGTCCTATTAGACCCATGAGAAAATGCCATTCATATCAAAAGGATTGCCAGTTTTTATTGACAGAAATCAGGGAACCTGCTTGGGAACGGATTGTAAGTATGCTGGATTCTGGTGGAAGGAATGTAATATTGGATTGGGAAAAATTTGTCAAAGTGAGTATGATAAGCAAAAATTCTGGCTAAGTATGTTAAGTCAAGTATAAGAATGTCTCCATTTGTTTACCGGGACACTTAAATAAAAACTTTACCCAAAAATAACCTATAATAATGAAGTTGAAATGTCATTAGTACTGGCAAAAAAGTATTAAAATTTTTGGAAGATATGAATGTTTGAGTGGATTTATCTTATAAAAGCTTCTCCACCAAGGTCCAAAAATGTGTGAGTTTGTAGACTTGGTTAAGTTTGTCCTTAGCCAAGACAATGAGAAATGCGTTCGTGAAAGTGTCCCCAACAATGCTGAATAGCTGTGATGGCAATTATCTGTAAAACAAGGATGAGGATGGAACTGGATTCCCTAAATTTATTGGGGATAGTGGGATATGAGGGACTCCCTTTATTCAATGGGTATAATAAGATACCAGAGTGTCAAGAGCCAAGTGGCAGCACTTAATTAACAGAGTTAAAGTGGGCATGGTACAGAGAGGGGCAGCATAACCAAATTAATAATCAGCATTGTTTGACCTGCAGAGATTCTTGGTGTTAACTCATTGATCTTAATGTTCTTAGAAATGCAGTAGACAGGCAGTCAGTTACAATCTTACTGTTTTGGATAAGCAGAAAAACACTTGGTCTGGTAAAGAGAGATGTGAGTTGGATCACCACAATAGAATCCTAGCCCCTCAGTTAGTTTCCAGACTTGAGCCAATTCCTGGACTCAGAATATCTTTAACACAGGAGAGATTGGTTTCCCTTAAAGAAGGACTTAGGTACACATCAAAAATTTATGCTTAAATCTACCTCTTAGACTTCCCCCAAAGAGTCTTGCAAACATTTCTCTGGGTGATTAGGTAAAATAGAGGGGGAATAACCAGACTTTTTGAGGATATAAGGCCCTAGCTCTAACTAATAGCAATACCTGGAGACCCAAAATGTCACTACACTACATTAGTCAGAAGAGAAGTTTATAGAGACCAGGCAATAAATGAATTATAGTTTGAATCTCCATCCAATAGTAGAATTATGGATCTCTGAACCCACCATGTGGTTGAATCCAAGTTAAAATGCACAGTATAATGGACATATTTGGCAACTAGCAGAATACTACATTGGTTGTTTAATCCATGGAACTATTATGTTAGAAAAAGCAAGTAGAAGGAACAAATAACTACCTTTATGGAAGATGAGAATAATAAATAAGATGCAATGCCACATTTCTGCCACATGAAAGAACTTGAAAGTTTCAGGAGTGTTATTTTCTACCATGTATCCATTCAATTTTTCTATAGGGCTGTGCAGAAAGCCCATCAATATTATGGAATGACAGTAGATTATCAACATTTTTAATTAGGTAATGATTCTCATTGCATCCACTGTTCCATATGTGGCTCATTGCTGAGCTAATAAACAATTTCCCGGCCCTGGTATGCAACAAATATTTTACTGGTAAAACTCGTTAGAATATGTTTTCTTTCAGCTGACATGCCCAACAATATAGTCACTAACATAACTGAGGGCTAAATCTAATAGCCAGCGTTATGATATAATCAGGTCCAAAGGGACTCTGATTGAAATCTATTCCATAAGACATCACTGTGGTCCATTATATTGATGACATGATTAGACCTGGTGAGCAAAAAGAAGGGATTCCTCTATACACCTTGATAAGATAGATACATATAAAAGGGAGGGAAATAAACCCCACAAAATTTCAGGTTCCTGACACATTGATGAACTTTGTAGGTGTTCAATGGCCTGGGCATGTTTAGATATCCCTTATAAGGTGAAGAACACATTAATACATTTGTTTCTACCTATGTTAAGGAAGAAACACAATACTTAGTTGTCCTCTGGGTTTTGGAAACAAATTTACCTTATTTGGGTTTATTACTCCAAGTCCTTTTATGACTATTTTGCCAGGTTTATTAGGACTCAGCTAAAGAGAAATGTCTACTACTGCTCTAGACTAGTGCACAAGCTATTCTACCACTTAAGCTAAACTACAATGCAGATTCAACTGTTTCTGAAATTATTGCAGCAGACAAGGATACTGTATGGAACTTTTAGGTAGACACTTATTGGTGAATCACAGAGTAGACTTTTAAGATTTCAGAGCAAACCTATGCTATTCTTTTCATATAATTACTCTCCTTTAAAGAAATAGCAGTGGTTTGCTACTGGTCTCTATTAGAGAATGAACCCTTTCCATGAATCTCCAAGTTACCTGCAACTTAAGCTACCAACCATGAACTGGTATTATCTGATGAACCAATCAGTCGTGGGCAAAAGAAATCTATCATTAAAGAAAAGGAAAGTGATGCATATGATATCAGGTTTGAGTGGGCCTGAAACAATAGGTAGGATTTACATAGATTCACAGGCTGTGGCTAAGGGTCAAAGACTTGGAAGGAACACATTTGGAAAATTTATGACAAATATATGAACAGGGAAGAGAAATTTGAACAAATATCTTATAATGGGCATAAAATGTGAAAATACCTTTTTTCCATATGTGAATTCCCAATAAAGAGAAACCTTGGAAGCATAAGATCTTCATAATCAGGTATGCAACATGACCTGCTGTGTGGAGATCTGTTTGCCTCTTTCTTCAGTAATCTCTGTGCTTACACAAAGTGGGGATAATAGCAGGGATTAATATTATGTATGAGTTCAACAACGTGAACTTTTACTTACAAAGTCTGGTCTGACTTGATGAATGCCTCACCTCTCCATAGCAGAGACAAATACTTATCCCTCAATATGGTAACATTTTCTAAGAGAATCAACCACTTCCAAAGATGCCAGCTTCCAAAGGCCATTTCCAAGGATGCCAGGTGTTCTGCAAATTACTTGAGATGTCAAGATTGGAGGTTATGAAAGACTCACCTGATTCCAGATTGTCCTCACTTCTACCCCTTCATATCTACTTTCTTTCCCAATGCTATCCCTATAGACCTTTTGTAAGTTTGGATTCCCCACCAGCCACAGAAGTCTAAAGAAAGACATCTTCTTTTGAGCGAAGATTAAGGGTGGTTTGACCTTGAATTAAAGAGGGAAATGGAAAGGACAAATGAGTTTGTATGGCTATGAGTCTCCAAAAAAGAGTCGGGAGGTCATCAGAGGGGTCACGTTTATGCACACCTCAGCAGGGTCCCAGAGACAGCCAAAGTAGATACAACCCCAGGTACTGGTGCTCCTGAGGGCTTCAGAGACCCACTGGTTCTATGATCATAGCTGATGGCTCTGGAGTTCAGTGCCATGTCAGTTGGCCCTCTTTGGAGTTTGTGTTCCTGAGTGAGATGGAGTTGGACTCAGAAGTGACCTTTCTACTCATGCCTCTTCTGTCACTTTTACTGGACCTGTGGTTGGTGCTGGGGTTGGGGTATACTCAGGAGACCAGAAACTCTGGACTGTCCATGTGACAGCCAGGCCCTGAGCCTCAGCAGACTTGTAGCTCCTACCCTCTGGTTTATTGGACTTACCCTGGTCAGCAAAGAGGGAGGTGAAGAAGGTCAACCACCACATCAGGGAGCCAAGAGTGCCTACAGATGCAAGTAGGAGAATTGCATTCATCATCCATGTGGAATCTAAGCCCATTCTCAATATAGAGGTGGAATGGACATAACCATCCTAGGGTCCACAGGATGGAGGAATAGAGTATGTATTAGAGTAGGCTTACTGATATTCTACTATGGAACTATTGTGATTAGTGATGGAAGAAATTGTAGTATTGATGTGGAGAAAGTGCCCACGGTAGCTGCTGACGGTAGGGAGAGGAAGAAGAGAAATGATGTGAGGGCATTTTCAGGACTTGGAGTTGTCCTGGGTGGTACTGAGGGGACAGATGCTGGACATTGTCTGTCCTGTCATGGCCCACTGGGTGTACTGGGGGAGAGTGTAAACTGCAATGTAAACCATTATCCATGTAGAGCAGCAGTGCTCCAAAATATATTCACCAAATGCAATGAATGTCCCATCATGATGAAAGAGGTTGTTGATGTAGGAGGAGTGGCATGAGGGGGGTGAGGGTACATGGGGACCTCTTATATTTTTTGAATGTAACATTAAAAAAAAAAGAGAGGAAAAGAAGTGGAAAGAAAAAAGAAAAAATATAAAGGACTTAAATGCTAAAAACTAAAAAACACTGATGAAAGAAATCAAAGATCTAAATAAATAGACATATAGTGTTAAAAAGAGAAGAGTGGTCTGAGATCAGTCCAACTAACAAAGAAACCAAGAATATTAGTATCTAAATATTTGAGATTAAATAAAGCTTCATTTGTTGATTCACAATGTAAAATATATTTTTAAATAAACCTTTATGAACGGGTCCCATATACATATGTAGCAATCATCATCAGCTATCTATATCTAATTTTTTGCACTCCTAATACACTGTATATGTTTTCCACTTACAACATTAGATATGTTGTATTGTCATGATTGTCACTACATGGTAAATTCTCCAAGGCAAGTCCTCTTTTGTCTTTATGTCACTACTCTGTAGCAGCAGTGGTCACAATGTGATTATGGAATGAAAAAGAGTGAATTTGTTTGTGAATTATCTGTATCTATCATCTTTCTATCTATCTATCCATCTATCTATCTATCCATCTATCTATCTATCTATCTATCTATCCATCTGTCCATCCATCCATCCATCCATCCATCCATCCATCCATCTTCAGGAATGAGAACAACATTTTATTCATGAAAATATAATCAACAATTGGAGTCTTGCCAAAAGACTTGTGTATGCAGGATGGGAATTAGTATGGGGAGAGATTTCTCACCAGGAATTAGTAACAAGGGTCTAATACAAGCCCTTCAGAATTGCACTATATTGCTCTGTTGTTGGACAAAACTAAACGTGAATGTTAATCAGGAAAATTGTGTCATATCTGATATATAAAAGAGATAAGTTTATATATTTGGATATACAGGGTAATAAATAAAAACAGGATTATGAGCAAATAATCTCTGACACAGGGTACATAAAACAGAAAGACACATAGAAGGGAGGGAAAATTCGTGTGAAAACATTTGTCCAGTAGAGTGGATGGAAAGGAGAGAGAATGTACAGGTTTACATAATGTATATTTAACATTGTAAATATTTTTCCAAAATTGATTAATTGTATTTATTTTAGAAATCTTTCTAACTAATCAATCTCAGTGACATTTTTTCCATCATAAGCATTAGGAACATTTATGTGTTATTATCTTAAAATTGAATTTTATTTTACTATTATCAAATTATTCCTTCAAAGTCAGTACTTGCTAATGGTTTCTTCATTATTACTAAAGGTAGCTATAAATTTTTCTGCTCAGAACAAATGTTTGAAATGGTTATAAACTCATGGCTTTATCTGCCATGGTCTTTAGGTTTAAATTTATCATCAGTAATTCTTTTGTTGAAAACTTAACCATTAGGAACTTGTTAGATAATTCCACGTTTTTATAAGCATTGGGCCCAGGTCTTATTAAACATTGTAGTATTTCCAAACTTGCTTATTTAATATAAAAACCTGTAGTCTTTAAAAACAAAAATTCCACCCACTCTTACTATCTGATTCAAAGATTCAGTAAGTGAAACTGTGAAATCTGTATATTTAAGAAGCTACGCAGGAGATTTGGTGAAAAGGATATGTAGAACTGAATTTGAAACCACTGATACCAAATATGGTGGCAAAATATAGTCAATACATTATTGTTCAGTAAGTATATGAGTGATCATTTACTACTTTGGTAAATTCATCACTTCTCCAGGCATGCTGAAATATTTTCTAGAATTTAGTAAATATTTATAAGCCAACACAACCAATGGAGTTAAAATGGAGATTCTTCTCAGTGTTTTTATTACCTTTTTAATGAAAGGATAGATGTTATTCCTGACCTTTGAACTCTGGGAAGAGTTCAACTATCTAGAAGGGGCTCTTATTTCTTCCCTTCAAAGCCTAAGTACTATTGCTTTAAAGTATTTGTTAGAGGTTGAATTTTGTTCCTGAAAAAGATATGTTGAAGTTCAAAACCTCCCAGTACCTCAGAACGTGACCTTATGTTTTGCAGATGTAGTGAGGCCATACTAGAAAGGTCCCTTACCCTAATATGACAGATGTCTATTTAAAAAGAGGAGAAGAGACACACAAGCAGAGACATCTAGGAAAGAAGGACATGTGAAGACAGAAGCAGAGATAGGAGTCATATAGCTATAATCTATGGACCAAGGATTTCTAGTCAACACTAATGGCTAAGAAGAGGAAAGGAAGTGTTCTTCCCTAGACTTATCAGAGAGAACATGGCCTGGCTGACAATATGATATCAGACTTCCAGCCTCCAGAGCTATGAGAGAATACATTTCTGTTGTTTTATGCCACAAAATTTGTGGTAATTTGTTATGCCAGTACTAAGAAACTTATACAGCCATCATATATAGTCATTGAATTCCATGTGTTTTGATCTTTACTCTAGGTTTATTACTAAAATCATTTAAATTTGAAATCACAGGGTGAATCTATTTACCCTTAGAGTAAAAGAATATACAGTGTGATCAAGAAACAAGGTTAAATAATGTAATTTTTTCCACATTAAATTATACATGGAGTAACCATAGAAAGTTTTTTCCCATAATGGAATTCAAGGTAGAGATTACTACCGTCAGATACTTTTCATTGTTCTCCATTTAGTTCAATTGGCTATATTTCTGAAATTTATCACAGATAAGAATGGTGCAGGGTCATGCTTCTGATGTCTTCATAATCCATGTTGCTTGCCACTGTTCAGTATCTGAGTCAATGTACATTTAAAGTTATTGATCAACCATACAAGGTGAGTATAGATGAAATGGATCAACATCAACCTGAAGGAAGATTAGAATGCCTCTGTTTACAAGATCATAAAATGCTAAGAGAGAAAGCTTACTTATATGCTGGATGACAGAAAAATTTTTCAAAAACTCCTGAAGCAGTGAAAACTAGTAAGAATGGGTGAAAGAATGTCACTTAGGTTGTTTTCAGATCATGGTTATTGAGATATAATTTACAAATAGTAAAATTTATCCTATTTACACATACAATTTTTGCTAATTGAAAATATTTAGTTTTGTAACCACTTTCAATTTGAAGATAAGAATATTCCCATTAGCCCAAAAGTTTCACCGTGCCCTTTTGTAGTCAATCCATCCCCTCCCAAGTCCCTGGAAATTACTAAACTGATTTCTTTTTCTCTAGGTTTGCTTTTCCCAGATTCATAAAAATGAAAACTTAATATTGAGACTTACATGTCTGATGTCTTTCATTTAACATAAAATGTGTGATTATGTTTCATTAGATATTCTCAATAATATGTTCCCTTTATTTATGAACAATATTCCATTGTGTATTGATTTCTTTATTCGTTCAACAGTTGATGGGCATTTGTTTCCAATTTCTGCTATAAACATTTGTGTACAGCTCATTTTGTGAACATGTGTTATCATTTTCTTGTGCACATGCCTTAAGAGGGGAATTGCTGGGCTGCATATTTATAAACATATATATTACATACATATATATACTATATTACATACATATATATACTATAGTATATACTATAGAGTATAAATATTATATATGAAACCAAAAACCTGCTTTTCAAATTACATGTAACATTTTGTAATTAATATTTTTAAAGAAGCTTTAAATTGTATGTACTACATAAAAAATATAAGGGGTTCCCATATCCCCCACTTCCTCCCTTTCCACACTTTCCCACATTAATAACATCCTTCATTAGTGTTGTACATTTGTCACAATTGATGAACCATTATTGAAGCATTCTTACTAACCATGGACAACAGTTTACATTACAGTTTATACTCTGTCCTGCACTATTTTGTAGGTTATGAGAAAATATACTTTGGCTTGTATCCATCACTGTCGTGTCATGCAGGGCAACTCTAATGTTCCAAAATTGCCCCCATATTACGCCCATTCTTCCCTCTCCCATCCCTCAGAACCTCCAGGGGCCACTGCCACCTGTTCTTCCATGCTAGAATAATAAGAAGTCTATAGTAGAGTAATAATAAGTGTACTTTAGTTCTTTGTTCATTTTCCAATCTTGAGGATTTGGGGATGGTGATGTAACATTTTGTAATTCTGGCAGCAGTGTATGAGAGTTGCTTTGGATCCTTGTCAATACTTGATATTGCCAAATTTTTAGCCTTGCTAATAAATGTGTAGTGAAACCTCATTTTGTTTTTTGTTTGCATTTTCTTAATATTGATGTTGAAACTCTTAACATGCTCTTTTTTTGCCACACATATTTCTTTTACTTTGAAAGCTTATTCAGATATTTTGCTATTTAAAGGAGTGTTTTTATTATTGTTATTATTAATAAATTGAGAAATTTCTTTTTATATTCTGGATATAAGTTCTTTAGTAGATGTGTGATTTTCAGGTATTTTCTCCAAATTTGTATCTTGTCTTTTTATTTTCTTCGAGGTATCTTTCAAAGTCAAAATATTTTTAATTTTGATGAAGTCTAATTTATCAATTTCTTTTCCATTTATACTTTGTATTTTTACATCTTAAGAACTCTGCCTAACCCAAGCTCAGAAAATTTTATTGTATACCTTTTTGTAGAATTTTTATGGTTGTAGATGTCTCATTTAGTTCTATGACCTAATTTGAGTTAATATTTATATTATGTAAAGTATGTGTCAACATGCCTTTCCTTTTTTCAGGTGGATATTCAATAGTTACAGCATTATTTGTTGAAAAGTCTACCATCTTTCCATTAAATTACCCTGTCATCTTTTGCTGAGAATCAATAAATCATATATGAGTGTATTTCTGAACTTTCTATCTTATTCCATAGATTGACATGTCTGTTCGTATGCCAATATCACACTGCTTCAATTATGATAGATTTATGGTACATCTTGAAATCAGATAGTGTGAGTTCACCAACTTCATTCTTTATTTTAATTATTTTTGACTACTTTAAGTTCCTTACTTGTTGTTATACATTGTAGAATCAACTCATTGGTCTATACCAAAAATATATGCTGGAATTTTGTTTGAAAATGCATTGAATTTACAGATCAATTTAGGGATAATTGACATTTTAACAATATTTATTCCTCCAAATAATTTTTCCCTTTATTTAGGTATTTTAAAATTTATCTCATTGATGTTTTGTACTTTTTAGCATGCAAGCATTGCACATATTTTGTCAGAGGTATTGCTAAGTAGTTTACCATTTTTTATATTATTGTAAATGAAAGCTTTAAAATTTCAATTTCTAATCATTTATTTCTACCATATGGAAATACAATTGATTTATAGATACATATCTCCATTTATTTAGTTATTGGCTTATCTACTTTTGTACATAATTTTGTTAAAATCATTCCTATGAAACTCATATTTTTATACTATTTTAAATAGTACTTTTCAAAATTCAATTTTAAAGTTTTCATCACTAGTTTATACACAAACAATGGCTTTTTCCATATCAACCTTGTATCTTGCAAACCTGCTAAATACACTTATTAGTAAAAGAATTATTTTGGTAAATTCTTTTAGGTTTTCTATGTTGACAATCATATTAACTGTAAATAAAATCAGTTTTATTTATTTCTTTCCTATCTGTACACCATTAATTTATTTTCTTGCTTTAATGCTCCCGCTAGGACTTCTGAATGATGATAGTAATAGTAACATGAAAGGACATCCTTGCTTTATTCTCTATATTAGGAGGAATTCATTTTGTCACCAATAAATATTATATTAGTGGTATGTTTTTTGGTAAGAGCTTTTCCAGTTTGAGAAACTTACCTTTTAGTCCTACTTTGCTGACAGATTTTTAAATAAATGAATATTAAATTTGCTCATATTATTTTTGGAAAGACAAGGAACAGATTCTCTTCCAGAGCCTCCAGAGGGAGTGCAACAATGCTGACATGGAAATTTAGAATCAGTGATAATGATTTTGGACTTCTGACCTCCAGAAGTGTGAAAGAAAAATCGTCGGTGTTTTAAACTAATTGATGGAAATTTGTTACTGCACATAGAGGAAACTAATACAATATTCTTGAGGGTTGTTTTTTAGTAGCCATGTGTTTTGTTTTATTTTGATAATTTGTAATGTCTTAATCTATTTTGTTAACGGGACTGTCCTTGTCATAAAATGGACTGGAAGTTCTTGAACATCTTTTACTTTCTGGGAGAATTTGCATATAATTTGTACTATTTCTTCTTTCAATGTTTGCTAGAATTTGCAAGTGAAGTCATCTAGGCATGGGGTTCATTTTGTTTGAAGGTTTTTAACTACAAATTATAAACTCTTTAATAGATATTTAACCAGACATGTTATTTTTTCTTCCTGAGTGATCATAAGAATTTTCTTGTATTTTAATAAATTTGAATATTTTATCTACATTTTAAAATTTATTGACCTTAAACTGTTTATCATTTTCCATTTTTAACATTTTAATATATAGTAAAAACCACACAGATTGCGGTTCATACCTGGTTCACCACTTATTTATGCACAACCATGAGATAAAATATTTTTATATTTTTTCACATTTCCAAACTAGGAATAGAAGGAAATATCCTCACTATGATACAGAACATATATGAAAATCCCACCACTAACAACTACTAAATGTTGAAAGTCTGAAACCCTTCCCTATAAGTTCCTGAATAAGACAAAGATGCCCACTGTCACTTTTGGTTATTCAGCATTGTACTGAAAGTTATAGCTAGAGCAATTAAACAAGAAGAGAAATAAAAGCTACCCAAGTTGGAAAGAAAGAAATAAAATATTCTTTGTCTGCAGATGACATGATCTTCTATAAGAAAATCCTACAAAATCCACAATAAAGCTATTAGAACCAATGAACAAATTTGGTAAAGTGACAGGATACAACATCAACATACAAAAATCAGTAGTGCTTCTATGCACTAGTGATGAACAATCTGAAGAGCAATTTAATTTAAAAAGTTCATTTACAATAACAACTAAAAGAATCAAATATCTAGGAATAAATCTAATTAAGAATTAAGGAACTTCTATACAGAAAACTGCAGAACAATTATAAAAGAAATCAAAGAAGACCTAAATAAATGCAAGGACATTCTGTATGCATGAAAGGGAAGACTAAATATTGATGACAATTCTACCCAAAGTAATTTACAGATTCAATGAAATCCCATTCAAAATTCTAATAGCCCTCGCAGCTGAAATGGAAAAGCCTATCATAAAACTATATAGCAGAGTAAGGGGCTCTGAATAGACAAAAGAAAAACTACATTCCCTATCTTAAACCTATATCATAGCTACAGCAATCAAAATAGCATGCTAGTGTCACAAGATCAGTCACATAGACCAATGGAATCTAACTGAGAGTTTAAAATAAATCCTCACATATATAGTGAGATGATTTTTTACAAGGTTGCCAATTACACTAAACTGGAAAAGAATAGTCTTTTCAACAAATGGTGCAGGAAAAACTGGATGTCCATACTGAAAAGAATGAAGGTAGATCTCTACCTCACACCATATACAAAAATCAACGCAAAATGGATCAAAGACCTATATATAAGAACCTGAACTATAAAACTCCTAAAAGAACATGTAGGTAGCATCTCCTGGACCTTGAATTAGGCAATGGTTTCATAGACACTATACCCAAAGGACAAGTAACAAAATTTTGAATAAAACAGATAAATGGGATACCATCAACATTAAAAACTTTTGTGTCTTAAAATACTTTTTCATGCATATCAAAAGATACCCTACAGATGGTAGAAAACATTTGGCAAAAAATATTTGGAAGCCTACAGAGTGGGAAAACTATTTGGAAAATTAATTCACAAGAGTTTAAAATCTAGAATAAATACAGAAATCCTACAACTCAACAACAAAAAGACAAAGAATCCAGTTTGAAAATTAGCAAAGGACTTGAATAGATATTTCTTTTGAATAGATATTTCTCCAAAGAAGAAACACAAATGGCCAATGAGCACATGAAAAGGTGCTTAACATCTTTAGCCATTAGGGAAATGTAAATCAAAACCACAATGAGATCGCCTTTTACACCCACGAGAGTGGCTACAATTAAATAAGTAGAAAATTTCAAGTGTAGGAGAGGATATGGAGAAAAAGGAACCCTCACTCATTGTTGGCAGGAATGTCACATGGTGCAGCTGCTGTGAAAGAGATATCATTGGTTCTTCAGGTCCTTAAGAATAGAATTACCACATGGCCTGACAATTCCACTTTCAGGTATACACTAAAAATAATTGAAAGGATGTACTTGAAGAGATATTTGCACATCATAGTTGCTGTTAGCATTATTCATAATTGCCAAAACAACCCAAGTGTTCGTCAACTGATGAAAGAATAAATTAACTATGTTGTATACATCAATGGAATATTATTCAGCCATAAAAACCAGTGAAGTTTTGATACATACAACAATATGGATAAACCTTTTAGACATCATATTGAGTGACATAACCAAGACATCAATGAACAAATATTGTATGATCTCACTGTTATGAAATAATTAGAATATATAAATTCATAAAGTTATAAACTAGAATATAGGTTACCTGGAGCCAAGATAGGGGTAGAGAATGGGGGTTTAATGTTTAAATTGTGGAGTTTGTACTTGTAGTGATGGAATAGCTTTGGTCATGGATGGTGGTGATGGTAACACAATATTGTGAATGTAATCACTGAATAAAAAATATTTGAAAAGGGGATATTGTAGGTTGTTGTATATGATTCAAGAATAAAAAAATTTTAAATTTCAAACAGAACTCTACAACATAAACATTGAACTTTAAATTAAAGCATGGATTATAGTTAATAGTACAATTATAATAATATTCTTTCATCAATGTATCAAATGTCCCATATTCAAGGTATTTATCAGGGGCAGGAGGAGGGGGTTCTATGGGAACTCAGTATTTTCTCATAATTTTTCTGTACACCTTCAACTTCTCTAATTAAAAAAAGGAAGAAACCAGTAGAAAGAAAAATGTACTGGAGGCAGTTGTTTTTAAATTCTCAGTTCTGCTTCTCTAGATGTTGAATGCAAACAAATTACTTAAACTCTCAGAATTCAAAATATACATCTGTAAAATGGAGACAATAGAAATCACTTCCATACATCGGTTGATTGGTATTTATTCCAAAGCATTTTGCAATTTGATACCTGCTCTAAAATGGTATGTTATCATCACTACCATAAATTGAGGATTCCAACAATGAAGGAATCTATACTTCACTGTATGTCTACTATTTGCTGTGTACACTCTTATGTACTTTACATAAATTATACCATTAATAAGAAATTGATGAAATCTCTCTGGGATTTAAAAACAATTCTATTAATGTGTTTTTTAGATTCTTGACTCTGCCTCCATTTGAATTCAGGGACTTGTCACTACTCTTTTATCTAATTGCTCTACCTTCAAAAATAGAAATCTAGTATTTCATTCTCAGATCAGAAATATATCTTGTGCAGCCAGCCACCTTGTCTTTATGATTGTCATTAGTTTATTCTTTTCACTAAGATCTTGAAAATTAAGATGAAGCTTGTAGGTTTATAAGAAGGTTCAGGGAAGTCAATCAGTATACTTAAGAAATACCATAAATAAGGAGTATACAAAGTGTTAGCAACACATGTATTGTTAATCCAACTCTGTTGAACATAGTCGTGGTTGCACACAGGGGACTGGTGTCAAAGTCTTATTACAGCAGTTCCCACAGTATTTTACAAAAACAACAACAATAATTCCATGGGAATTGACTGATGCAAAAAATTTTATGTCAAGAAATAATTCTTTGATTCTCATAACTCTGAAAAATGCTGGACTAAAGAGACTTAGATTTCTTTCCTCTAGTACTTCTCAAAGTGAGCATTTGCCTCCAAGATGGATGGTTAATATTCAGTATTAATTACAGGATCCCCATCCCCATTTCACTATTATTGATTTGTTGTCTGCATTTGTTTTGCTTTGTTTTCCTAGACTCTCTCATAGTTTAAAGATTCTGTAGTGCATGATTTAGGAAACGCTTTTTACTGTATTAAAGAGTGAATTTGTCTATAATGTCTTCTCTGCATGTCTATGTAGAGTACTTTTGGGACACAGATTTAGCATTAAGGGTTTTGACTTTTTAGTCAGATATATTTCCATGCATAGATGACAAATAAAGTTAAGACATAGAAAAGAAATAATATCTGAAAGACTAAGGGAGGACTTCTAGAATATTCTAAACAAAGATAAGTTGATATTAGTTGTAATATTTTTCTAAGATATTTATATATGCAAAGAAACTATTAAAATTGAGAATGTCATGTGTCAGCAGGTAAAATTAATAAGATCTGCCCTTAAGTGAACAATTACCTTTTAGTAGGATCTATGACACCTATTTTTTGCATAGATTTATTATTTCATTTAATCCCTGGAAGAAATCTTCCAATTACTGTTATTACAACTATTTTACAGACAGAATGATAGTGTCTCAGAGAAGTTAAATAACTTTCCTAGGGTTACACAGCTACTAAATGGCAGAATTGGTATTTAAAGCTTAGACCTTACTAACCTCCAAATCCTGCTCCTTTCTACTCTACTTCAAAAGGATTTAAATATCTGCTTAAAGTTAAGAGTATAACTACTTTATTTAAGTAACTTGATGCTGGCAAAACATCAAAGAAGAAAATTGCAAATGGAATACTAATGGTAAAAAAGCATTAATTTCTCTAATGATTGAGAAATCTGGGGACTTGCATACCCAAAATAACTAAAACAGTTTTCCAACATAAATTTAAATGTATTTTTTCAAAGTTGTGTTTGCTACTTCTAATTTTTTAATGAGATGCATAGGTTCATCCCAGTACTTTATAATTACAAATTAAACTCAGGGTTTCAGAATCTTTAAAGAAACCAGCCTCACAAACTTCAACTCACATTTTGTTATTACAGCTTCCCATGAAAGAAAGCATAGACTTACTCAAAAACAGTATTAAATGCTTTATAGACGTGAACATAATTTATCAGGTACAGAAGTACAAGCAGTAAAGATGGCCACAGAGAACTACTAGAAAATAAAAATCATTCACCTAAGCAAATATTGAGCCATTGTCTCTGGAGTCCTAAATCACCCTCTGGTAGTAATTTCTCAAAGATATTTAAATTTTGCAGAGAAGTGTTCTGTCAGGTTAAATCATTTACAGGTAGAGCATAATTTCCAGTGAAGACATCAACTAATTCTTATAATTTAAGCTCACTGTGAGCCTTACTTTGCGCATGATCCATATGATGCTGGCAGTCAAGTCACACCCTCATTTCTTGTTAATGATGATTCATCTGTGCAAATGGGCTCCATTTAGTTTGAGCAGAGGAAGTCTTGTATCTAAAGAGATTTGAAGAATAAGTCATCTCCAGCTACCAGGAGGAAAAACATTGATAACAGTGGGAACATATGACTCCAATGAAGACTGAAGAATCATAAGAATTCCTACTGAAGAAGAGAACGATCATTACAGTGGAAGAAAAAAGATACAAGTTTAGTAACATGGACCTTGAAGCAATACATAAACATGCCAGAATTTAGGAAAGAGGTAGAAAAAAGAGACATGGCACAAACTGTAAGAGTTTGGACCGAGCTCCTCCTATACTAAAAGGTTAAAGATGATCAATTGTTATTTAATGAGGAAGTAGAAATTGATAACAAAAGCTACTGTCCTTACTTATAACTCTTAATGGTATAGTTAATTCCAAATAGTTTTTATAAATGAGTGTACTTTGGTAGATTTTGTGTAGATTTATGCTTAATAAATCCTTTCATCAATTTCAACAATTTTTGAGTTAAAAAATTATAACATCCAGGCACGTTTCATGTTGACATATGAACCATGTGGGCATTTTCTGAGTGTTAGAATAATATTCAGGTGCCTAGAGTGAAGAAAACTAGAAATAAATTCACTTTTCAAGTAATTCTGCCTCAGCCAGCCTTAATTCTATTTGGGTATGCTATCCATCACAGAAGCCTTTCCCCTTTATTTTGAAAACTTCTACTCCTGTCTCCTAAAAGAACTGAAAGGATCATGTGTAAATCATGTTCACGGTTCTGGCGCTTACCACTGCGCCTCTAATGCAGGAGACGTTCAATACATTTGTTGAAATGAATGGAATTAAGCATGAATAAATGAAGACTACCAGAAAGAAACAATGTGGCATTGCGTGAAGAGGCTTGGATCATGGATTAGGAATTGGTTTTAAGTTGCGACTTTGGCATTACTTGCATGATGCTTCGAGGTTTGGGCTCTCTCATATGACAATATAGAACTTGAACTAGGGGTTTTTAAACATTTTGGTTTATTTTTTATTTTTAAAGTTTTAGTCATGGAGCATTTTTGGAGATGAAAATTTACCACAAATCCTAAAATATATAAGAGGAAAAAATAGACTTGAGCTGGTTGCATTAGGGGCACAGGGTATTGAGCCCTGCCTATTTCTTCCACCATTGTTTTGTTCTTGTCTCAAACCACCCTAAAAAGAAAGTCCTGCTATTAATATATTATCTTTAAGCAATGAGTGGCCATTACAAATCCAACATATATATGTATATACATATATGATAAAATATTATATAATTAAAATAAATTACAACAACCTGTCCTTCTTTAAGCATTTTTGTCTTGCTTTGATTGAGCTATTTTCAGGCTTTTCTGTAGGAAATGATGTCTAAGTGTAATAGTTTGAAGCTTTTTGTGGATTCCATGTTCTTGGAGCTAATCCATTCCTGTGGGTGTGGGACTCTTTGATTGGACTGGATTCAGTTGGACAGCTTCAGTGAGGTATGCCAAGGGTGGGTCATGATCCTCTTGCTGGAGTCCTTTATAAATGGAGGACTGAAAGCAGAGACACACAGAAAAGGCAGCAGAGACAGAGAAAAGAAGCTGAGAGAGGAGCAGTGAGGGATGCCGGAAGCTACAATCAGTGGTGCATAGAGACTTGGAAACAGGCCCCAGAGGCTCAAAGAGAAGAGACTTGGAGAAAAAGGGAGAGAGGAGTCATAAGCCTGCTTGCCCACAGCTGAGCTCAGAGATAAAGTACGCTCAGAGGAGACGCAAGGAGACCCAGAAGAGAAGCACATGCCTCCATGTGCCTTGCCACATGACAGGAGTCCTGGATTGCCAGCAACTGACCTTTGATGAGACAGCATACATGATGATGCCTGATTTGGACATTTTCTCAGACTCAGAACTGTAAACGTTAACCTCACAAATTCCCATTATAAGAGTCAGTTCATTTCTCATATATTGCGTTGACAGCTTTTAGAAACTAAATAGGTAAATAATTAAAATGATCAATAAGGTACTAGGAATGGAAATGTTCCTGTTTTTTTTTTTTTACGTAAACAAACTTACCTTCTTTTTAATGTCTAATCTAGTTGTAATGGCTAAAAAGGAATATAAAATAAGAAAGTTAATTAAATATTGAGAATTCTTTCTCAAGTGTGATTCATTTTAAATTTCATGTTTTACTCTTCACTTGCCTTGTAAAGACAATTTTCTTAACCTAATTAAAATATTGCCATCTTCACACTGCCAGTAACAAATTTAATGAGTACAAAAGAAAGCTCCATTGTAAATATTTCTTGTTAAAAATATCTTTAAAATCTTAATGAAAAAATGTATTTAAAAATCACTGCAATAGATTCAACACAACTAAAAAACTATGTAGGTTGTTTTTAACATGATAATTATTTTGTAATCTTGGCATGAAAATGATCATGCATATTTAGATCCTTTCAATTAGTGCCTTTTATACTAATAGTATGTCCTGATAAATACACTTCAAACTATTGTTTCATTTTTATGTAAATGGAAGATAAATATTCTTCCAAATTTATTAATATTCAAGGATCTAAAATAAAGTCTTTCTTATATATTTCAAATATATAATTTAAACCCAACATAGATTTTATAGTATAAATTTGTGAATAAATACCCTTATTTTGACTGATTAAGCTTAATATATTCCTTCTATGTTTATGCATTCACCACGAAAACATTTTTGTAGAGTATTAAATTAGACATGGTCCATACATTTAGAAAGTCTATCTATATAATAAACAGAAAGCAAAAACAAAAACTAAAATAAAACACAATTAATGATAGTAACTTAAGTTTCTTGAGTACTTGTGCCAGGCACTGTTCAAAAATTTTTAAGGATATAAAGTAGAAATGATACAGGAAACTGTGTCAAGGTGAATCCCTAAACAGAATTGGTTCTGCCAACGGAATTGTGATCCCTACTCAATAGGAATTTCAAGTGTCAGGAAACCTCCACTGGGATACAGACTTGGCCCAGTGGTTAGGGCGTCCGTCTACCACATGGGAGGTCCACGATTCAAACCCCGGGCCTCCTTGACCCGTTTGCAGCTGGCCCATGCGCAGTGCTGATGTGTGCAAGGAGTGCCGCCGTGCCACGCAGGGGTGTCCCCTACATAGGGGACCCCCAAGCGCAAGGAGTGCGCCCCATAAGGAGTGACGCCCAGCGCGAAAGAAAGTGCAGCCTGCCCAGGAATGGCACCACACACACGGAGAACTGACACAACAAGATGACGCAACAAAAAGAAACAGATTCCTGTGCCGCTGACAACAACAGAAGCAGACAAAGAAGAAGACGCAGCAAATAGACACGGAGAACAGACAACTGGGGCGGGGTGGGGCGGGGTGCACAGAAGGGGAGAGAAATAAATAAGTAAATAAATCTTTAAAAAAAAAGAAACCTCCACTGTAATTATTAGCTCTAGGACCGTACTGTCTTACAATAATAATCATGTATTAAGAACCCTTCTCTATAATGTTGGATCCAGAACCATGTCACTGACTGTCAAGAAGCAAACTAGATTGTTTGACCAATTCTCATTTCAGTTAACTCATTCCTAAATTTAAATCTCATACTAATTTATCTGGTTAGCAAAGCTAAAAAGGAACCAGGACCCTAGTGACACGGAAATGTAGGAAATATGATATTAGCTCTCTAAGCTCTCTAAGACTTGTATAGTAGGAAAACTCACCAGAAGGAAGTTGGAACAGGGATTCCAGATGGTGAAGTTCCTGTATCCATCAACTCCAAATACTACGTTTATGTAATATGTGCACTCTTTTACAAATTGCAAGCATTGAGAAAAGCTATATATCTTCTCTAAGACCATGATTGGCATAAATTCTCCTTTTGTTAAAGGAAAATATCTCATAGTCCCAGAAATTAAACAAATAAAAAGTGCAATATAAGTTGGAAAACTTTTGGAAGATAGCCTTTGAGACTATAATGATGAAGAAACAAAATGGAAGAAAACTCAACACAATGCAAAACATGAAAAAGTAAGCTACTGCAGAGATTTTTGTAATTTCATAATATTCCAAAATTAGAGTCAAGAAATAAATGATCAGGAAGTAGTTCTGAGGCAATTTTAGGAGTTGTTAATTAATTAATAGCACATGTTCATTTAAATTTATTGCAGCAGCTACCTAAATAGGTTTAGCAGTTGTGACAGTTTGAGATTATGTTTGAATCCTAAAAGAGAAAAATTACATTTGTTAACTAAACTATTCCTCTGTGTGTGATACCCTTTGATGCATTAGATTCAACTGAGATATCTTTGATTAAATTACCTGTTAAGTTTAGAGCTTTGATTCAACCACATCAGTAAGGCATGACTCCCCGCCCCCTTGATGGGCTGCTATAAATAGACACTCACTCAAAGACATAGGAAGAGAGAAAGCACTGTCATTCTTTATCTGGTTCTGGGGGAAACATGAGCCATTCACCTGATAGTTCGTAGCTGACCTTGAGAAGAGAGCTGAGACAGATGTAAAAAGCCCAGAAAAACATGAACCCTGTGCAAGGAGAGAGAGCAAGTCCTGAGAGACAAGACCTATGCCAGCCTACAGCTAAGCAAGAGGAAGTCCAGAAGGGAAGGCTGAATCCTTGCAGAGATGAGCGACCATCTTTTTCAACACCTGGCACTGACTTTGGTGAGAAAGCAACCTTGAGTTGACTCTTTAGGACCTTATAACCGTAAGCTTTTACTCCAAATAAATACCCTTTATAAAAGCCAACAGATTTCTGGAATTTTGCATTGACACCACTTTTGGCTGACTAATAGAATAGTGCACGTGTTGGGGCCTAAAAGACTGCATACAATAGAGCATTTAGAAATTTTAGACTTCCAAACTACTCAAAGGAAAAAGACTACCCAAGAACAAAATCCTATTTACTTTAACAATTAGGGGAACACATAAGCAGGCTTCCTGTTTGCCACCTATACATTCTAAAGTGAATCTTACCAGGTGACACTTTCTCATGTAGAATATGCAGAGTTCCACACACAATTCTGGATAATGTGTGATTGTGAACTCCATGTACACAACTGCAGTGGAAATCTATATCAAATATCTATAAATCAACCTTCCTTTTATTAATATAATTAATGTACTAGACATGTGAGGAAAATTAATAGACCTAAAGATAAGAATAAAAATTATTAACCAAAATACATGAACCTAGAAGATATACACAAATGATTCAAAGAAATCTCTAGGTGGTAGAATTTCTCAGAGCAAATTTTGGGAAGATGATACAAAAAATGTGCACGAACCACACCAGCAGAGGCAGCAGGGGAAGCAGCAGTCACGGAAGCCACCACAGCCTGTGCCCTCTGACACTGCCCTCGCTTGTCCCCTTTCTCCTCTTCCTCCTCCACTCCGCCCTCCTCCTCCTCCTCCTGCCCAAGGGGCCTGTGCCCCTTGCCTTCCCACCAGCCGCTATTGCTCCAGTCCCTATTGTTCATTGCTCCGGCCAATGGCCTCCCTCCCTTCCCCTTCCCTACTGCTCCCCCTTTCCCCATTGTTGCCTCTCATACCTACAGTGATCCAAGATTTGATCATTCAAAGTCCAGCTCCCTAGAACACTGCTCAACATGGACTCCGGTGTGATTGAAAGTGGATTAAATGTTATATGTCACTCTCATCTTCCAGCTACTTATGCATGAAAAGGAAGTTGGCAATATCATTGGAGAGAAAAGAAAATCAGTTAAGATGAACAAGAAAAGTAGTGCATGTAACAACATCTCAGAAGGGAATTGTCCTGAGAGAATTATTACTTTGCCTAGACCCACTAATGCCATCTTTAAAGCTATGATCACTGACAATCTGGAAAAGGACTTTGGCAGCTCTACAACTAATCACACAGCTGCCAGTAGACCTCCAGTCACCCTGAAGCTGGTGGTTCCTGCTAGCCAGTGTGGCTCTCTCATTGGGACAGGCAGTTGCAAGATCAAGGAAATAGAAGAGTACCGGGGCTCAGGTCCAAGTGGCAGAAGGTATGCTCCCCAACCCAGTGGGCCATCACCATTGCTGACATTCTGCTCATTGTGTAGAACAGATCTGCGTGGTCATGTTGGAGTTTCCTCACCCCACCCCCCACCCCACCAAAGGAAGTGACCACCTCGTACCTGCCCAAGCTGCCCTGTTCTCCGGTCATTTTTCTAGGTAGCCAGGCCTTTACCGTTCAAGGACAGTATGCCCTTCCACAACTAGACTCGACCAAGCTGCACCAGCTGGTGAAGAAACAGTCTCATTTTCCAATGACACATGGCAACACAAGATTCAGTGGTTTGGATGCCTCTGTCAGACTACTTCTCCCGAACTTACCATTCCAAATAAATTGATTGGCTGCATATTCTGTCATGAAGGCGCCAAAGTCAAGGGGCTATGTCAGATGTCTGTGGCTTAGATCAAACTTGAGAATGCAGTGGAAGGATCTATTTCTAGGCATATTACCATCAGACCCACTGATGGATTTACCTTGCTCGATATCCAATCAATGTGAGACTTCCTCAGAGATGGGTAGCATAGGGAACAACTAGAGCCATGCAAATTCATCCATATTCCTTGATCCACCTATGTAGATTCTGAATGCTCAGCAATCCCAGACTTTAAATAGTTTATAAATTTTCAATTTCTACACAATTTTCATGAACTCCTGATTTTTCACTTAAAGCATTTTAATTCCTTTCTCTGTTCAGCTCTTAATGCTGAGATGCATGTTTAGTTTTATGAAAGTCTCCCTGTTTGTAATTTTTTTAAATTTTTTAAAGAAGCTTTAGATTCATAAATGTTACATAAAAAATATAGAAGATTCCCATAAATCCAACCTCCTCTCCCTCCCACACTTACCCCAAAACAACATCTTTCATTAGTGTGGCATATTTGTTACAATTGATGAAAACATACTGAAACATTGCTACTAACCATGGATTATATTATAGTCTACATTCTACATCACACAACTTTATAGGCTTTGACAAAGTATATAATGACCTGTATCTGTCATTGCAATGTTGTGCAAGACAATTCCAAGGTACCACTATAGGCAGGCAGACAATCTTAGGAATTTGGCACCCTGCCAGTAAATACCCCAATGTAACAGAGTTGGACTCGTTTATAATTTCCCTAAACATGACTCTTCTGCTCCTTTTATTTGAACCTGTAATTAGTACTATGCTCTATGATTTTAATTTTTGTATCTCAGGGTTTTTTTTTGCTCATGAATTTTTTTTCTGTTTGTCATGGAAATGTGAGAGTAGAATATTAATACATTTCAGTTTAGGTCTGTAATATCAAGAATTTTTCAAAAAAAATTAAAAGATGGACTGGAGCTTTTTCTTTGTGAATAGAAACTGGTTGCCACAGTGATTCATGTGGGTTTTATTCCTGCTGTCTTGCTGTTGTTTTCATACCTTTTATACATTGAAGGACAAGGACCTGCTTGGGTTTCAAATAGGAATAGAAATCTTTATTCCAGCTAAGTTGTTCTCTTCTATTTTACTACTCCATTTGTGTGTGTGTGACCTTTGATCTTTTTTTCCCTAAAACCGTATCTTTATTTAAGTTGATCTACTAGGTATAGCCCCCTGACTGCATTTTTGGCTATAAAGATTGGTGACTAATCCTTTCTGGGACTTTTCTCTGCAGAATAGTGGGTAAGAACTGTATCTTCCCCAAGGTAGGGGATGCATATGCATGCACACGGAAGCAGTAGAACATGTATCCAACTCGTACTCAGGTTACTGGAACTGTCAATCCCCTTGTCCAAATTTGCACATTGTAAACATACATACATACATATATATATATATATATGTATGTATGTATGTGTGTGTGTGTGTGTATATATATAAACTGTTATGGAAAAGGAGAAAATATCAAGCCCAGTACTCTATATTTAAAATTTTAAAAATTTAAGTTACGTATGCACACATGTATAACTCTGGATTTAGCTAAAACTAAAATTTATTACCTGAAAGAGAAAATTAGAGAAATATTTTAGAACATAGAAGATAACCCTAAAGGACATATTTAGAACTCCATCTCATAAATTCTCCACAGAGGAAAAAAAAAAAAAGAAAATGGGAGAAGAGAAAAAACGTTGCTATATTTGCTTTTGTTTGTTGTTTTGTTTTCTAAGGAAATAATTTTCCTTGGCAAAAAAAGTGAAAATTGAGAAATTTAAATAAAAGGAAAAAGCTTCAAAAAAATGAGAGTAACTTTAAACGAATGAAAATAATATTTTCATAAACTCTTTACAACACTAGATACTACAAATATAAAGTGTCTTTAAATTTCTAAAAGAAATTTATTTAGATATTAGAATGCATTTCCAGTAATTTCTTAAATTCAGAAAATTAAATATAGATATTTAAAAATTTTAGTTTGTTAATTTGCAATTTGGGGAGTTTGGAAAGAATTCCTTGAAAATGCAATGCTGAATTAACAAGAAAAATGGATTTAAATGAGAGATAGATATAGAAGAAAAAATAGTTACAAAATAATATAGCAATATTTAAAATCTAAATTATTGCTGATGCATAATGAAATACATTAAACTATCAATCACAGCCTGTACTTTAAAATAGCAGGTGTTTACAAAATAAAATTCAGAACTCATTAAGGTAATCATACATTATGATTTAATATACTTAATCATAGGAATGCAAAGATAGCTCCATTTAATTATCCTTATTGAACAGGAATAAAAAATTACGTGATAATCTTGCTAGATATTGAAAAAGACTTTGATATACTCAAACATGCATTTGTGAATAAAGAGAAATAACAGCAAATTTAGATTTAAAAATAAGATGCTTATTTAATAAAATATATCTATCAGAAATCTACCAAAAGTTTCAAATTTAATGGTGAAATACTAGATGTAGTTTCACTTAAGATCAAGAACAAAATAACGACGATGTTACTAGTCAATATTATCCTGGAAATATTTCAACAATTAACACATATACACACACATAATGACTATTTAAAATGAAGAGTCATAACTGTCATAAAATACTTCATATAAGCTAATGTATAAACACTTGAAAAAGGACTATTTTGTCTATGGCTGAATCTCAAGAGACTAGAAATAACATTGTAAATTTTAGGTATCCAATAAAGTTTGTTGAATAAATATTAATCATCTTCATAGACTATCTAAGAAATGATACTTTGCAAATGATATGTAAGTATTTGTTAAAGGTTAAGGTGGCCAAACCAAGTAATCTTGTATAAATAGATATGGCTTTCATAGACAACAGAGGAAATTAAATTAAATAAAAATTAAAATAGCAACAAAATTTTGGAAAATCTGGAAATGAGCCTGACAAATGTGTAGGTTCTATATAAAGATTATTCTCAAACTTTAATTAAGTTCATGTAAGTCAACTGTAAGAAAGGTAGAATAGTTCTGAAATAGGAAACTTTTATATTATAGAGATGTCTATTCTTTTCAAATTAATTTTAACCCTCAAAAAAAATACAAAAACAGACTATAAGAAAATACTTGAAATATATAAAAAACAAAATACATGAAGAGCTCAGTAAGTTTTTTAATGTTTGATGTACAGTAGATACAGACAATTCACCAAGTAAATGATACAAATAATGTAAACTGAAATATAATAAAAGAGAGAAACTAAAGCTATCATGGGTTTTGCAATTTAGATTGGCCAAAATATGTTTGCAAGTTTAATATTCTTTGAAGGCAAAGTTTTAGAAAGAAAAAAGTTCCAGAGTGGAACCTGTATATAATTACCAATCCTAAGATGTGAGGTAAAAAAAAGACAAAATAGCAGGTCTAGCCTGTATGGGCCAGAAGAATAGGAGGGAGTCTAGATAGACTTAGAACAATGAAAACAAACAAAGCTTAAACAAGTGCTAGAAGAAAGGATAACAAAGTAGAATTAACAACATTCCTTTTTGTCTACACAGAAAATTGCTTGCATATTACGAGGAAGTATTTTGTATAGGTAATAGAGTTTAAGTAAAAAATACGATAATACATCCCTTGAACACAAGAGAAAATAGCCTTTCTCTTCCGGAAAGGAAATATAGGAAGCCTGTAGAGCAAAGCTGAAGTAAAAATTGACATAAATATTAAAAAGAGGGAAGCGGACTTGGCCCAGTGATTGGGATGTCCGTCTACCACACGGGAGGTCCGCGGTTCAAACCCAGGGCCTCCTTGACCCGTGTGGAGCTGGCCCATGTGCAGCGCTGATGCGTGCAAGGAGTGCCCTGCCACGCAGGGGTGTCCCCGCGTAGGGGAGCCCCACGCGCAAGGAGTGCGCCCCGTAAGGAGAGCGGCCCAGTGTGAAAGAAAATGCAGCCTACCTAGGAATGGTGCCGCACGCATGGAGAGCTGACACAACAAGATGACGCAACAAAAAGAAACACAGATTCCCGTGCCGCTGACAACAACAGAAGCAGACAAAGAAGAAGACACAGAGGCCTGGGCCCGGGCGGGGCGGGGGGGGGGGGGGGCGGATAAATCTTTAAAAAAATATATTAAAGAGAATACTCTAAAGCTAAGGAAGAAGAGGCACGCAGAGCAAAGTAAGGTAACATGAAAATGGTAATCAAGAGACTGGGAACCACTAAGATGAGACCAATGTCTGGAATTGATCTTTGAAAGGTAATTTATAGAAATTATATAATGTTTAGGCTGGGAACTAAGATACGATTTGAAGATAAATACAGACAATACACCAAAATATATTTTTAAAAATATATAAATATTAATATTTTTTAAATTATAAAAAATTGTTACACACATAGGTATATCCCATTTCTGAAAACTTAATCTCTATTTTAAAAAATGCAAAATTTCCCATCAAGGACCTTGTCTACAAAAAGCAAAGAGAAAAGGAGAGACAGGGAGAGTCAGAGAGAGAGCCAGAGGCAGACAGACAAACAGCGAGACAGAGAGCCAGAGAAACAATGAAAGAATAAAATCAAAATACAAATATTTTGTGTCATATGAGCAAAAACTTTGTGGTTCAAGGGTTTCCTCAACCTTTCCTCTCCACTACAACAGCATTTGGCATATGCTGTTAACTCTCTATATTACCATTTGTAAACATGGAAATGTCAAGAAATTTCTCTCGGTATTATTCCCTTATTCTCTGTGGATCTGATTATCTTTGTGTTTTTATGGCAAACGAAGAGGATTTGAAACCACATTCCGTTTGGAAAATCACATATTATCAGTATATGCATCAATTTTGTTGCTGTTGCTACCATTATATCTTATTTCCTTTGAGGAAGAAAAGTTGTGAAGATGGTAAATATGGAAATCTTTCATAACAATACATTGCTCTTTTTCTTCTTTAAAAGAAAGCAAAGATAGTGTTGTTAAAACACAGTGAACAGTGCTATTTGAACAATCATTTTGCAGTTTTATTTGTCTTTTATAGCAAGACTTGATAATTTCAAGACTTGCAGGAAAGAACATTTGTAGTTGAACAATAAGACAAGGCAATATAAGTTCAGGAGTTTTGGGAAGGGTGTGAGAGTGGAGGAAGGGGAGCAGAAAGGGAGAACTGCACAGTATGAAAATTTAATTTGGTGTGATAAAGTAAGGCAGGGGCAACAGATAGTTTCATTCTATTAGAGGAACTCTCTTTTCTTTTTTCTTTATTAGGAACTCTTAGTGTAAAAGCTTTGTGATTGAACACACTCTCACATGGATGAAGTTTATGATCTGTGTACTGGGCATGGGTGTATTTAGTTCATTAATCATCAAGATAATCATCAAGAGAGGAGCTCAGAGAGATGAATTTGGTTGGTAACCAAAAAAGGGAGATAATTCCTTTCTGAAAACATTTACTAATGTGTTTGATTTAATTCTAAGTATCTGATTTTATTCTAAAATGAAATACTTATTTTAGAATAAGTATTTATTCTAAATATGTAAAAAATGATTTTTTTCATATCTCAAACATTTAGACTTCCTAAGGTCTGTCTTCATAGTACCAAAACTTTTATATATATTAACCTGAAATTATTATTTTTTAAAGGAGATGTATGGGGAAAAGGAAATGTATGCTTATTTCTAGAACTCACCTTTTAATTTCTAGATATAATCATGGGGATAGTTTGCCTGTAAACTGACCCAATTCTCTTTCCTCTTCATACAACCTACCCAGATTCTCAGAGAGTGGTTAGACTAACTTTCTGGGACTTTATAATTCTTAGTTCTAACTTTTCCTGCTCTCAGTTCTGCACAAAAGAGTGGGAAAGGCAATGTGTGATTTTAACTAGACATCAACTGGCAAAAATTTAGCTTGAAATTGTGTTTATGTTTCTAAAATTTTATGAATTCTCCATGTCTTTTCAATGTATATTGTTGTGTGTAAGTTTACAACCACATCATCCATTGTTTTTATTAAGCAAGGAGGCTTAGTTTGTTGTCTAACAAATGCATCTTTCAGCACTTTATCTTTGTCACTTAATCTGTCAAAAGCAGACAATATCCCTCCCTCCCATATTGCTCTTCTAAAAGATATTTTGATACTCTTTTTCCTCCTCCATCATGAAATAATATTATTGCACCAAAATGGAAGTCACTTTGCTTATGCAATCATTTTTGAAAGCTAAAAGCTGAAGGCTTTAATTGGAGAGGAGAGACTCTCTTATTTAATTGGTTTCCCCATAAAGGGATATAAGAGGCCACTGAAAGTTTATTCACATTACAGAATAAAAAATATTTGTGTGTTTTTAAAATCTCAGAATATTTTCATTTAGTAATTCTGTTTATTACTAATAAGGGTAATTTTATATAAATCCTTTCTAATGTGATAGTTTTAATATTCTTTTTCCTAAAAGCTAAATTTTTATAATCAATTTGATAAATATCCATGAAATGCCAAAGATATGAGGGGAGAATACAAAACATTTTTACTCTTAACGAGTTTATAATTTAGTTACAGGAGAACATGTGCACAAAACAAAGGAATTTATTAAATTATGCAGTGGATAAGTACCATATGAGCTTTAGGAAACAAAAGGTCTTTATGAGTTCAGTGAGGTAATAGATTGATTAATTTGGAACTTAACCTGAATTTGGGAAGAGAAATATTTGCTAAAATACCTGTCAGCAACTGCTCAGTTTTGTGAAATAGGGATATTTGGTTCATAAATGTTTGGATATGGCTAGTGATAGGAGCACTGACTCCTGACATTGTGTTAGTTTTGTTTTGTTGTGTGTTTTGTGTTTACAAATTTAAGGCAGAATTACTCCAGTGATTTAATGTTCAAATACGCAGAAGAGAGATTGGCTACAGAAGACCAGTTAGTGATGTGAGATAATATACATATATTTAAAATAATAAAAATCAAAATTAAAATGGTGACAAGAGAAAATGTGGCAGAAATTTGCTGAAACTTGGGAATCACATGGATGTAAATGGTGACTTTCATCATAGGAAAATTTATAAGGTGAAATTTGGTGAAAATTCACTCAGGTTTAGCTGCTTCATTCTGTCCTTTCTATATGCAAAACAACATTCAGAACATATAAAATTGATAAAGAGGACTCTTTTCTGAATCCAGAAAGTCAGTGTATGGTTGCCAAAATGGGAATTTCTAGGCAAGTAAGAGCTTTATGTGATCATAACGCTTGGCATCTGCCAGTCACTCAGTGCACATGCTGCATTAGTCAGCCAAAGGAGTACTGATGCAAAACACCAGAAACAGGTTGATTTTTACAAAGGGTATTTATTTGGGGTAGGAGCTTACATATACCAGGCCATAAAGCATAAGTTACTTCCCTCACCAAAGTCTATTTTCACGTGTTGGAGCAATATGGCTGCAAACGTCTGCAAGGGTTCAGGCTCCCTGGATTCCTCTGGGCTCAGCTCCTCTGCTTTCTCCACAAGGTCAGCTGTAGACTATGAGGCTCTCTAGGCTTTGCCTCTCTCCACAAGGTCAGCTATAGTCTATCAGGCAAACATCTCTGTCTTTCTCCCCAGGGTTCCAGCTGAAGACTAGCATCAAATTCCAACATCAGAACTCCAACACTAAAAGCCCTCAATTCTGTTCTTAGCCATGCCTTTTATCTGTGTGTCCCCACCCCTTGGTGGGTAGGGACTCAAATGCCCTAATGACATGTCCCAATTGAAGCCCTAATCATAATAAACATGCCCAGGTGTAGATCAGATTACAACCATAATCCAATATCTAGTTTTGGAATTCATAACCATATCAAACTGCTACACATGTGTTGAACAGAAAGGTGTGATATGACAAAACACACCATATATCCTATATCAGCACTGATCTGTCAATAATTTTATGGCCTTATGCACACATGATTTTCATGGAGTTTTATGTGATCAATAGTGGCAAACACATCTCATTTGGTCATCTTTATACTATAGGAAGCAGATCACTGATAAATTGGGTTTTATGCTTTGATACCAAAATTGTCCTGAAGGCTAGATGTTAGTTAACATAGTCATAACTCACAATATTACTTATTACTGGGAATACAATGCAGTGCACCATCTATTTGTTTGTTTGTTGTTTTGCTGGTATTTTTTTTAGATAAAACTACCAAAATCATTTTAATCTGTAGGTTTATTTATGTTTCTAAAATATCCCAAAATACCTTTTACATACACAAATAGTATTTTTTTTCAAATAATAGTGGAAAATACTAGTCATAAGAAACTAGTTTATACTGTAGTAACAAACATAGGAACTGGGCAATAGGTATTGTATTAGTTTCCTAGGGTTGCTGTAACAAATTACCACAAACTTGGTGGCTTAAAGCAACAGAAATATATTTTCTCATAGTTCTGAAGACCAGATGTCAGAAATCTCTTAGGGGGATGCTTCTTCCAGGGGACTTTAGGGAAAAGTCTGTTACTTGCCTTTTCTAGTTCTTGGTGGCTGCCACTGCACTCCTGGGCTTATGACTACATCACTCTAATCTCTGTCTCCATCTTCACATTGCCTTCTCCTTTTCGTGTCTTATCCTCTGTTTGACTCTTACAAGGACACTTGTCATTAGGTTTAGGACCCACTCATATAATCCAGGATGATTTCCTTACCTCAGAACAAAATATGGTTAACCATGCACTGGATTTTAAAAGTTTCCAGCCAGAGGGAAGAAAAGCACATTTCATTAGCCATAGCAAGTCTCAGGGCCACACAAACCTTGGAAGGAGGAGAACTGAATATATGTGAATAGCCTTAATGACAAAGGCATGTGAAATAATATCTCAATTTAAACTGAAAACATTTGCTCATAGAGTGGTAAAAGTAATGAACTATTATTTAAATTAATACTGCAGAAATATCTCAAGGATTATATTAGAAAATTTTTTTTACTTCCTGGCAAGTGTTATAATAGTAAACAGCTCAAAATCAATTTGAGCAGCACACTTGAATTTATCAAATGGATTTGCTTCTCCTGAAAAATCTGAAATATTTTAATCATTGGAAAATCAAAGATGAATTGGGCTCTAAATGCATTTTTGAGGGGTCAGTATTTATTAAAACTTGACTTAAAAATCTATTTACAATAACAGAAATCACACTGTATTAATTAAATTATTTATCAAGTTAAAAATACCTAATGTTATATGAGATATTTCAATATGCTTCACAAAATATCCCTAAATGGACAATATTGAGATGCCTATGTTTTAAAAGAAAAAACTCCCATATGACTTGAAAACTGCCTCTCCAAGTATGCTGAATTTTAAGTGATCAGTTTTATGAATGCATTTAACCATAGTTTTGTACTGACCTCATTTTCTCAACAATCTAAAGCATATGAACCATCATTCCTTTCCAGAGGAAATTTTATTCAGTCTTTGGGAAAAGGTTAGTATAATCAAAACGAATACATTACTTTAACTTTTATGTTTCCTTAGCTCTCTGAGTCACAGACTTTGTTTTAGGCTCTTGGCCTTTCCACATCCCTAGACACAAATTCAAGTAATGAAAAAATATATATATTACATTGCAATTTTGGGGGAATATAAGGAAATTTCATGTTTTTCATTGAAATGAATAAAGTTTTGACCAAATAAATATCCTGGCCATAATCTTTGAAATGCAAACATTTTCTCCCTAAATTATTGGGTAAAGAAGCTAGTCAAATAAAAAATATCATTGTCTCTTGCTTTCTCTCTATCATTTATCTGTATCTATCTATCGATCTAAATTTTTATTGTTTAAATCATCTTACAGTTTTCTAGAAGGCTAAATGTTAATTCATTTGATTTTATTTCTTTGCATGGTAAATATAAGAATATTAGTGAGAGGAAAAGGGAAAGAAATTTATATCTATATAGCATCTACTAACGTTCAGATTCGGTGTTAAGCATGATGCACAGGTATGTAGGAATGTAAGAAAATATAGATGGATTACATAGATTAGATAGATGATAGATATCAATCGATATATACACAATAATACATACATACACATGTAAGTACATAAATTCATATATACTGTAAAGATAGTCTTACTACATGGGTGAAGTAGTCATTTTATTTTTGCTTTAATTTTCTCATATATAACAGATAATATTCAGCTTGCTAGCTTATTATGAGGATTAAATAAGGTAATTATTGAAAACAGATTAGTGATATCCCCCTTACTGTTTATCAAATGTCCCATTATAGGTTTATTCCTTCCTTCATTCATTCAACAATTACTTTTTGAACACATATCAGGTACCAGGCACTGTGCAGGTATCTGGAATTCATTTTTTGTCATAATATACAAATTAACTTTTAATGTGGAACATATAACCTAGAGACTTGATAACACTTAAAAAGAAAAACATTTGCTTATAAAACTTTTCGTTTCATAGGTTTCATCCCCCATTATTGTCAATTAATTCTATGGTGGCATTGTACAAATAAATGACCCTCCCTCTGCTGTTTCGATGAAATAAGCATACTCTTTACCTCTACCCTTCAGAAAATTTTAGATATAACCACACTAATAATGAGTTAATGCTGAAATACCCAATGGAGTTAATGTAAAAATATAGAAAAGCCAAGGACTTGTCCAGTTTTGTCTTCTTATAGCTCAATTACCCAATTTTAAATTAGTAATATTGGTATCATATGGACATAGCCTCTAAATTACCATGATTCCTTTTTTTTAATTTTTAAAAATTTATTGAAGTATATCACTCATACAAAAACACACATAAACAATAAGTGTGTAATAACAGTTGTGAACTTACAAAACAAACACATGTATCATCATACAGGACTCTCATAACTCACCCTATCACAAATAACTTGCATTGCTGTTAAACCTTTTTAATGATTAAAGGGAATTGTCAAAATATTACTACTAAACAAAGTATTTTCACCCAACCAATCCTATTATTAGTATATTTATATCATTTATATATGAACATACATAAACAAGTGTATAGTAAAAAGTTGTGAACTTACAAAGCAAACATGCATAACATCAGACAGGGGTCCCATACATCAATACTCCACCAACACCTTGCATTGTCATGAGATGTTTGTTACAAATTATGAAAAAATATTGTCAAAATCTTACTACTAATCATAGTCCTTATTTACATTTGGTGTGTTTTTCCCTGAATCCACCCCATTATTATTTTTTAAATATTTTTTTTTATTTTTTAAATATTTTTTATTTTTTGAATATATTTTTGACAGAATTTCTAAATATGTTTTTATGACAGAAGTTGTAAACTTATAAAACAATCATGCACAAGTACAGAATTCCCAAACAACACCCCTCCATCAATATACCACAATGTGGTATATCATTTGCTACAGATAAAATAATATCATCTGATTATTACCATGTCCACAGTGTACATTTGGCCCACATTTTCCATACTGCCTCAATATCAACACAGTACATCTTTTGCATAGATGCGAGAATATTATATTATTACTACTAACCACAATCCATAGGGCACTCCAGCTGTATTTTTCCCATGCTTCTCCACATTCCCAACACCCTGCAGGAGTGATATACTTTAGCTCCAGCTAACAAAGGACACTCTTGCATCTGTACCATCAACCACAATCCTCATCCACCTCTTGGTTTACTGTGCTATCCACTTCCTAGATTAGTTTCTAGCACTCTGTCAATTGGCATTTATGTAATTAGACTACCATTTTCAGTCACATTCCCATTTATAAACAAGCTGTTACTCACTGTGTGTTACCATCCACTCTGTACATTTCTACACTTTTACAGTAAAGCTAATTAAAACTTCTACATACATTAAACATCAGTAGTTCACTCAGTCCTCTTCTTATCTTCTTTAAGAATCCACCACCAATCACCAGGTCTTGAAGATAATTTCCAATAATTTCTTCTAGAAGTTTTATGGTTCTTGTTTTTATTTTTAGATATTTGATCCATTTTGACTTAATTTTTGGATAAGATGTGAGATAAAGGTCCTCTTTCCTTCTTTCAGCTATGGATATCCAATTCTTTCAGCACTATTTGTTGAATGGATTGTTCTGTCTGAGATGTGTGAGTTTGACAGACTAGTCAAAAATCACTTGACCATACCTGTGAGGGTCTGTTTCTGAACCACAAATTTGGTTCCTTTGGTCTAATGTATCTGTCTTTAGGCCAGTACCATGCTGTTTTTACCACTATAGGTAGGCATTGTGATTTAAAATCTGGAGATGAGGGCTCACTTTTCCTTTTTATGATATTTCTAGCTATTCAAGACTCCTTGCCTTTCCAAATAAATTTATTGATTGTGCTTTCAATTTTTTCTTTAACGCTGGTGGAATTTTTATTGGGATTACATTAAATCTGTATATCAATTGGAGTAGAATTGACATCTTAATGATATTTAGACTTCCAATCCATGAGTATGGAATATTCTTCCAGTTATTTAGGGTTTTTTTATTTCTTTTAACATTGAGTTGCAGTTTTCTGAATACAAGTGCTTTACATCACTGGTTAAGTTTATTCCTGACTATTTGAGTTTTATCTGTCATATTTTATTTTCACCACTCTTTTGACACTTTTAGTTACTTTTTGATGTAATCTTCATTTCAGGCCTTTCTCTCCTGTCTTTTCTTTGCAGGCACTAGCACACCCTTTAGTATTTGCTGAAAATCTGGTCTCTTGTTTAGAAATTCTCTCAGTTTCTGTTTATCTGTGAATATTCTAATTTCACCCTCATTTTTGAAAGACAGTCTTGCTGGATGCCAGATTCTTGACTGGAAATTTTTCTCCTGTAGTATCTTAAATATATAAGACCACTGTCCTCTTGCCTCCATGGTTTCTGGTGAGAAATCAACACTTAATCTTATTGGATATCCCTTATATGTTATGCATTGCTTTTCTCTTGCTGCTCTCAGAATTATCTCTCTGTCTTTGGCCTTTGACATTCTGATGAGTAGGTGTCTTGGACTTTGTCTATTTGGATTTTTTGGATGGGAGCACATTGTGCTTCTTGGACAAGAATATCTGTGTCCTTCAATAGGGTTAAGAAATTTTCTACCATTATTTCTTCAAATATTCCTTCTGCCCCTTTTCCCTTCTCCTCTCCCTCTGGCACGCCCATGACACATATTTTTACACACCTTTTGTTGTCATTTATCTCCCTGAGACCTTGTTCAATTTTTTCCATTCTTTTCTTCATCTGTTCTTTTGTATGTTCATTTTCAAAGGCCATTTCTTCAAGCTCACCAACCCTTTCTTCTGCCTCCTCAAATCTGCTATTATATGATCCCAATGTTTTTTTAATTTCATTGATTGCACCTTTCATTCCCATAAGATCTCCTATTTTTCTGTGTATGCTTTCGAATTCTTCTTTGTTCTCATCCAATGTCTTCTTAATATCCTTAATCTCTTAAGCTATCTCATTGAACATCTATGATTTGTTGTCTCAATTCCTTTATGTCATCTGGAGGCTTATATTGTTCCTTTAGCTGGGCCGTAGATTCCTGTTTTTCAGTGTGGATTGTAATTTTTTGTTGGTGTCTTTGCATCTGGCTTACGAGGGTGTTTTTACTGTGTGCAGTTTTTCTCTTTAGTTTAAGGCTTCCTAACCTTTCTCTCTTGGTGGTTGTGCAGTAGGAGACAAGCATGTAGTTGCTCCTGTAAGCTGTGGAGGTTCAAGCTGCCCTCATTGCACCAGGGGCCAATGAATCTTCTGCCAATTTTCTCCTTTGCCAAGGGTAGAAACAGAGTCACAGCTGTGTGGAATAATCCAAGCACAGGTCTAGACTATAGTTGCCCAGAGAGACTGATGAATCTTCATGCCCCTTCCTCCCCTGCCTAGGGCCAGGGTGGAGCTGCAGATATGGGCAGCATCTATGCAGTGTGGGCCAAAGATGACTACAGTTGCCCAGGTAGACTTCTGATTTTCAGTCTATGCCTGCCAAAGTTACCTACATTTACCTCTATAGGCTGGTGCAGGGCTCCTCAGCCTACTCCCCACCAGAGGTGGGTCTGAAGCCTAGTTAGGCCTGCAGGTTGATCTGCATGAAAGAAACTGTTTCCTGCTGACACTGAGAGTTTCAGTCAGCTCGGCTTCCCCTCAGGCTGGGGGCAGAGTCAAAATAGCAGCTACTGGCATCTTTCTGACTTGGGCTGGTTCACATCCCAGCCGTTCCCAGGGTTATATCTTAGTCAGCCAAGTCTACCAATCAGTAGCCAAAATAGACAGCCAACCGTCCCCTCCTCCCCTGTTTCTGGGAAATGGAGTTTCCAATTCTAGCCACAGAATAGCTCCTGGGGCAGCTTGTGCCACCAGAGTAGGATAACAACCAGCCTCCGCAGCTTGCTTGGTCGGTAGTTTTCCAGAGCAGCTGGTGCAGATCCCCGCAGCTTCCTCCCTGCTGGAGGTGGCACTGGGGCCTAGACTAGATCTGCAATCTGATCTGGATGGAAGCAAGCTTGTCCCCACCAACACTGGATTTTCAGTCCACCCTGCTTCCCCAGGCGTGGAGTTAAGATAGTGGCTCCCAGTCTCTTTCTGACTTGGGTAGGCTCAAACTTTAGCTGTTCTCAGGATTATACTGTAGCCCACTGAATTTACTCATCAGTAGCTGAAGTTGGTGCCAAATCATCTCTTGTTCTGCTGTTTTGGGGAAGAAGATCTTTCAATTCCAGCCACAGAACAGCCCTTAGGTGGCTTGTTTCTCCAGTGGAAGATGAGCACAGGCCTCTGTGGTGTGGAAAACTCTACTTATGAATCTTCTCTGCAGATGGGCAGTCTCCTCCTTCCACTCCTTCAAGGATTTTGCAGGATGCTCTTCTGGCCTCTTGGAGTCCCCAAACAGGTGTTTAGCTAGCGCCAGAGAGCTCTGGGTGTTTGCTAACTGCTTTGTAGCAAGAGCTGACTCTAGGAGCACCTTACTCCGCTGCCATCTTGCTGGTTCTCTAATATTAAACATTAAAAGTCAATATAATACCTGGAAGGTAAGCATCAAAATACTATCTATTTACAAGAAAATTTGTATGTTTTTACTATAAGAAATTAAATTTCCAAACTCAACAAAAAAAAGTCCATATTTTCAATGAACTATTTCGAGATAATTATCTATAATTCCAGAATAGCAGTCTGAGACTAGAAGTTACAATGGAGTCCAATGTCCAGCCCCTGTATTTGTCATTCTTTTCTTCTACTTCACACAAAATGCCTGATGCTGTTGATATTGTGGAAATAGCTGTATTTTGAATAAGATAATGTTGCACACTACATACAGGGTTTTTAAATCATACATCATAGAGAATTTCTCCACAGATCTAGAGCTGAACAACCTTCCCCTTTTTTATTGTAATAAAGGTTACCAGTCCAACTGTTTATATCAAGTGGGCACAGAAGAACACACAACGAATGGACACAAAGAGCAGATAACTAGGACAGGCAGGGAAGGGGAGAGAAATAAATAAAAAACAAATCTTTAAAAAAATTTTTTCTAGTAAATCCTAATTATAAATTTCCACTGGGAAGTAATTTGAAATATTTTGTATTTTTTTCTTAAACTCTTGTTAACAAAATTATTGCAATGGATGGTGTTCTTCTCTTTAGTGGCTTTGATAATGTGACTTCAACTTTATGGTACCCTGCATGTCTTGTAATCATCTATGCACATTAAAAAGTTTGTACTTCTTCTCTTGTAATCCTTGTAAAAGTCAGAAATTAAATAGTATAATTTTCAGATAAGGAAACTAAAGTTTATAGAACATGATCATCTAATAGCTATGGCTAGTTAAAATTCAAATTTAAGGAAAATCTCAAGATTCCAGGTTATGGGATCTTCAGTGGAAGAGTCAGTCAATTTAGTGTGGATTAAGATATTATTCTTCTCAAGCAGTTTCATTTGCTCTTGGGATTTCTCATTTAGAAATGGAAAATAAGTATTAATTACTCTAGGTATCAACCTACTGTGACTTCATTCCTATCATTCCCAGTCACCAGGAAATTGTCTTGCTCATGATTCCTCATTTTCATCATGTAGGTTCAGACCAATGCCTTTGCTCATCAGGCCTCTCTGGTTAGTTTGCTCTTTCTTTGTAGAGCTAATAACTATTCCTCCTTCTATTCCTAGTGTAAATGTCTTTTTTTCTAGGAAATGTTCCCAGAATCCTAAAGGTACAGCTCCCATAACACTGTAGATTTCTCTGTTAGAGTATGAATCTCTTAAATGGAATAAAACATCAATGTGCTTGTCTCAACCACTGTTACAGATGACTCAAGGGCAATTTCTGAGTCTCATTCATTGATTCAATTCTAGAATCAAAACTAATGCCCAGTAAAGCATTAAGTAAATGTTAATAAAGCTTAGGTTTGCTGTAAGGATGTTCTCCCCGATATAATTATTCAGATAATATTTAATAAAGACATACTGAGTACCTATCCTCTTCCAGGTACTCTGTTAGGTAAAAAACATGGACTTCACAGGAAACTATAATAGGACAAATAGTGTCATGATAGGGGTAAGTTTAGGGGACAATAAGAGATGTTTCTAAACCAATTTTGGAATTCAAGTAGGATTTCCACAAGAAGGTGATATTGAAGCTAAGTTTTAAAGAGTAATATGGTTCATGATCCCTTTGTGAAATCCTGGAGACAGATGTTTCAAAATTCAAATATTTTACATTTTAGAAAAGTAGTATGGTACATAAATAATATATAATGCATTATCCTTCAGTGAATTTGGAACATCTTCCCATTATTGATAACTAATACTTCTATAAAGAAATATGAAAATGAATTTAATTGGTAAATAATATAATATTTATAGTACAGGTCTGATATTTCTTCCAAATTTGTATAGGTTAGCTAAATTCTAATTATCATGTTAAATCAGTAAAAGAAGATTTTATAATATAACACAGATGATTTTGAACATGAATATCACAGCGAACATTTACTGTTCTCTTTTTATGTACTTTGTTAGGCACCAATGCTTCACATGTTTATGATTCAATCATTATAGCAGAGCTATAATGAACCTATAATTTTATGAGGCAGAAAAAGGTTAAGTTCACAGAGAGACCCAAGGTCATGCAGCTGAGTGGTTGAATCAGATTTGAACAAAGTCAGTCTTGTGCTAAAGTCTACGCATTTAAGCATTGCACTAAAATGTCTTTCTATAAATTATCTAAATGAAGGGAGTTAACCAAGGAGTAGAAAGGAAGGGAAAGTGAATGAGGTTAGAAGGTCAGAAAGAACACATTCCAAACCAACAGAGCTATCAGTACAGGGTATATAATGAAGGTCCTGTATGGCAGGTAAATGAGTTCATATTTCATGACTTAACTCAGTTTCAAATAGACAATGGGCATAAGCATATTTATGTAGAATATTCAGTCTGGTGATAGTGGTAGTGTAAAGAATGGAAAGAAGGAAAGAGAGAATAGAGGTAACAATCAGTTAGGAATTATTGCAGTGATTCAGAGGAAAGATGACAATGCCCTGAATTAGGTGGCTGTGTATAGAATTTTTTTTTTAATGTTAAGAAAGTTAAGAAAGGATAGAAGTTAGTGATTGACTGGACATTTGCATTTGTCAGGGCTATCTAAAGAAATAGAACTAATAGGTGAATATCTATATCTATATCTCTCTATATATATCTATATATATATATAGATATCTATATCAATGAATTGTCTCATGTGATTGTGAGAGTAGGCAAGTCTAAAATCTGCTGTCAGCCTGACAGACTGGAAACTCAGGCAGGAGTTGATACTGCAGTCTTAAGATCGAATTCATTGTCCTCTGGGAAACCTCAGTTTTTGCTCCCAAGGTCTTCCAATGAATAGGATGAGCTCCACTGAAATTATCAGGTTAATCTTAAAGTCTACTGATTGTAGATGTTAACAACATCTACAAAAAACTTACACAATAATACCTAAAAAGTTGTTTGATGAAATAACTGTGTACAATACCCTGGCCGAGTTGAAACATAAAACTAAATATCACACATGTAACAAACTGGGAGAAGGAAGTGATCTCCTAGCTTCTGAGTTGAGCAACTGGATGAAGGATGACAATTTCTATTCAGAGACATAGGCAGTGACAGAGGAGAATAGGTTTGGAGTGGAGAATGGTAAGGGACAAAGATCAGAAGAAGTCAATGAACTCTCTTCCAAACACTTTGTGTTTCAGTTGCCTATGAATTATTCCAAGAGTGGTATTCCTATTCATTTGGATAAGTAGGGGTAGCTTGGATAGTAGTGTGTAGTGGATATGTTGGTATTAATATTAATCCATCAGCAAAGAAATAATAACTGAATCATATGAATGAGTAATATCCAAGCAAAATATCTAAACCAAAAAGACAATAATGAAAAGAACAAATTCCTGGAGAGCAAATCATGCAAAAGAAGGACTGAGAAAGATGAACATTAAAAGAATCTAAAAATATTCTCAATAGTAATAGGAGAAAAATATTTTGGGAAAGATGGCAGAGTAGGGAGAAAATATTTTGGGAAAGATGGCAGAGTAGGGAGAACCAGGACTCAGTCTTTCCACCAAAATGACTATTAAACAGGCAGAAATTGTCTTAAGGAACTACATTAAACTCCAGAGGGAAGAATACTGTACAGCATCCAGGGACAGTGGAAGATGCTGATAAATTATAGTAAAGAACTATAAATTGCTCTCTCCATGCACAGCAGTGCCCATTCCAGATTCTCATGGCAGGCTGCCTTGAAGTCCAGACCCTGGCTAGCTGCTGGTGACGGAAAAGTACATAAAAATCCTCTTCCCCAAGAAAAGGGGTGGGAACAGCTGATCATGGATCATGAATTTTGATTAATGAATTCAGATCACTGGATCCTGCCTCAGAGGGCAGCTATTCCTTCAACCAACCCTGGATGAAGGCTGCAGCAGCCATGGTTTTAACCATGGGACAGAGGTGATGGAGATTTAAAGATACAATGCTTCCTTAGAGCTACAGGGGACAGTTAGCTAATGGACAACATTTTCTGGGCAGGCCAGGAAAGTTCAGGTTTGGGAAGCCATCAGAGAAGCTTCTTGTGCCCTACCTGATCTATTCCACAGGACACTTTGAAGCTGGACTTCACCTTCAGTGTAGGCACCTGGTCCTGCTTTGTCTGGAAAAGACTGACTTGGGAAAGATCTACTTGGGGAAGTTCTCCTGGGGTGATCTTCATCACAAAATTTTCACTCCAGTGAAAACCAGCATGAGACAAAAAAAAAAAGGAATTTTAAAAACTATAGAGGCAGAAGAGAGTCTGAAGAAAAAAAAAAACTCAGTTCAAAAATCCAGGAGAGGGAAGTTTCTCCCCTGGGAAATGAGAGGACAGCCAAATTCCTGTAAACAGGGGTAGTCAAAACAAATAACAAGCAAAAGGCCAGAGCAAGACAGAGGCCCAGAAAGACAGGGCACACTGCATTTGCCTTGGGCACACTCTCTTGATAGGAAGTCTGAAACTCAAGAAGATCTGTCAATATACCAGATGGCTACAAAATGAGGAAACAGACATCCAAGATAATAAATGCCAGAGTTAACATTTTAAGACATTAAAATGCACAGTGTGCAACCAAAGAGAAAAGACAAGCCAAGAAACAGGAAATGATAGCCCATCCAAAGGAAGAATATAAAAATCCAGGAACATCAATGAAGAAGATGAGAATGTGGACATAATGAACAAAGCCTTTAAAAAAATGCAATAAATGATTCTACAAATGCTCAAGGAGATGAAGGAAAATAGAGAACAAAAATATATCAGGAAACAATGAATGAACAATGTAAGTCTACGTAAAGAGATAGAATTTTTAAAAAATAACCCAACAGAAATACTAGAGTTGAAGACAATAATAACTGAAATGAAAAATGCCCAAGAGAGTTTAAAAAGCAATAATAACTGAAGTGAAAAATGCCCAAGAGAGTTTAAGAGCTTGGAGAAGAAAGAATCAGTGAACTTGAAGACAAGACATTTGAAATGACTCAGGCTGAGGAGGAGAATGAAATGAAAGAAATTGCCTTGTCACTGTACATACAGAGCAACACCTATTGCAGTGATGAAAGGCAAAATGTCAAAAACAATCTTTTTCATTTTTCAATACTTTATTTTATTTAATTTTTCTAAATTAGTATGTATTCTATATCTAACCTTTAAACCCATCACTATATTCCATTTTACTATTAAGGGAAGCTGGCAATATATTAGGCTTCATTTTTAAAGTTTTGGATTACAGAGCAGTTCAACTATGGCAGGGGAAGAACACTGGTGTGGGGTGTTTTTGATGGGGGGCACATGATTGGGAGGAAATTCTCCAGGGCATGTATATAGGGCACATTAAAATGTTTGGATATTTTCATAGCGGTTACAGTTAAAAACGACAACTGAGGGAGTGCTGAGTTCCTAGCCAGGGGAGCTCTATCACATTCCCCAATGGAACAGCAACAATTCCCCAAGGCAATGGCAAAAAATAAAAATAAAGAGGGATGGTTCAACAATTAGCCTTTGATACTGATGACTATGCTTATGAGCCTGTGCACCTGAGATATGTACTAGGCCTAGAGCTTCAGGGTGCCTAATAGTGACCTCCTGAGAGCCTCCATGTTGCTCATATGTGGCCAATCTCTAAGCCAAACTCAGCATGTAAATGCATTACATTCCCCCCAACATGGGACATGACTCCTGGGGATGAGCCTCACTGGCACTGAGGGATTATTACCAAACACCAGCTGATGATGTAACTAGAAAAAGACCTTGAATAAAAGGTTCGGCTCAGACCAGCAGAATATCTCAGCCTACATGTAATATCAGGTGTTAAAATCTGCTTTTTGACCTTGAATAAAAGGGGGAAATGGAAAGGACAAATGAATTTGTTTCGCTATGAGTCTCCAAAAAAGAGTTGGGAGGTCATCAGAAGGGTCACAATTATGCATGCCTCAGCAAGGTCCCAGAGACAGCCAAAGTAGATACAACCCCAGGTACTGGTGCTCCTGAGGGCTACAGAGACCCACTGGTTCTATGGTCATGGCAGATGGCTCTGGAGTTCAGTGCCATGTCAGTTGGTTCTCTTTCAAGTTTGTGTTCCTGAGTGTGATAAAGTTGGATTCAGATGTGACTTTCTACACATGCCTCTTCTGTCACTTTTACTTGACCTGTGGTTGGTGCTGGGGTTGGTGTATACTCAGGAGACCTGAATCTCTGGACTCTCCATGTGACAGCCGGGCCCTGAGCCTCAGCAGACTTGCAGCTCCTACACTCTGCTTTATTGGACTTACCCTTGCCAGTGAACAGGGAGATGAAGAAGGTCAACCACCACACCAGGGAACCAAGAGTGCCTACAACTGCAAGTAGGAGAATTTCATCCATCATCCATGTGGAATCTAATCCCCCTGTGGATATAGAGCGGGAGTGGACATAACCATCCCAGGGTCCACAGGATGGAGGAATAGAGTAAGTATTACAGTGGGTTACTGATATTCTACTATGGAACTATTGTGATTAGTAATGGAAGAAATTGGAGCATTAATGTGGAGAATTGGCCATGGTAGCTGCTGAGGGTAGGGAGAGGGAAGAAGAGATATGATGTGGGGGCATTTTCAGGACTTGGAGATGTCCTGGGTGGTACTGCAGGAACAGAAGCTGGATATTTTATGTCCTGCCAGGGCCCATGGAGTGGACTAGGAGAGAGTGTAAACTACAATGTAAACTGTTATCCATGTGGTGCAGCAGTGCTCCAAAATGTATTCACTAAATGCAGTGAATGTCCCATGATGATGAAAGAGGTTGTTGATGTTGGAGGAGTGGCATGAGGGGGGTGGGGGTATATGGGGACCTCATATTTTTTGAATGTAATATTTACAAAGAATAAAGAGAGAAAAAGAAAGTGAAAACAGGATAAGACAGCTATGGTACACCATCAAGCACATCAGTATACACATTATGTGAGTCCCAGAAAGAAAAAAAAAGCAAAATTGGCAGAACGAACAGCCAAAGGAATCATAACAGAGAAGTTCCTGAATTTAATAGAAGTTATAAATATGCACATCCAAGAAGCTCAAAGAATACCAAACAGGATAAACCTGAAAAAAACACATGCTGCCATATAGAGAGTTGTGAAATCTGAAAGAGAAAAGCAATCCATTGCATCATGGAGTTACAATTAGATTGAAAGCCAATTTCTCATCAGAAACCATGGATACAAGAAGGCAGTGGGCTGAAATACTTAAAGTGCTCAAGGAAAATAACTACCAATCAGGAATTATATCTGGTGAGACTGTCTTTCAAGAATGAGGGAGAGGTTAAGACATTCCGGATTAAGAAAAAACTGAGGGAGTTCATCACCACTAGACAAGCCCTACAAGCAATGGTAAAGGGAATTGTTCAGACTGAAAGAAACGATACTAGAGAATGGATCAAAGGAGCATAATCACCATAAACCTGTGGTAGAGGTAACCATTTGGAAAATTATAAATGCCACTATTTTTGTATCGTATTGTTTGGTATATAATTCAACTTCTTACTACACGGTGCTAAAATGAAAGTACATAAAAAGTAATAATAGGGAAGCCAACATGGATCAACCGACAGAGCATCCATCTACCATATGGAGGGTCTAGGGTTCGATTCCCAGGGCCTCCTGCCCCATGTGGTAAGCTGGCCCACGTGCAGTGCTGCTGTCACATGCAAGGCATGCTGTGCCATGCAGAGGCATACCTGTGTAGGGGTCCCCCACATGCAAGGAGTGTACCCTGCAAAGGAGAGCCACCCCACATGAAAAAAGCACAGTTCACCCACATATGAAGAAATGATGCAGCAAGATGATGCAACAAAAAAGAGACACAGTTTCCCAGTGCCACAGGATAATGCAAGTGAATGCAGAACACGCAGCAAATGGACACAGAGAGCAGACAACAGCAGGGAAGGGGAGAGGAATAAATAAAATAAACCTTTTTAAAAAAGTAATGATAAATCTGTGTTTGGAATATACAATGTACAAAGATCTAAATGGTAACAAGTGCAAAAAATTGTGGGGGATACAACTCAACAATTAAAAGACAAACAACCAAATTTTTAAAATGGATGAAAGACTTGAATGGCATTTTTCCAAAGAGGAAATGCAAATGGCTAAAAAACACAAGATACTCAACTTCATTAGCTATTGGAGAAATGCAAATCAAAACCACAATGAAAAAACCACAATGAGATACCTCCTGAAAATACGTACCAGCCTGACATCTATTTAAAGAAAAACCCCCAAACCTAGAAAACTACAAATGTTGGAAATGATGCTGATAAATCAGAACACTCATTCACTGCAGGTGGGAATGCAGAAAGGTACAGCTGCAGTGGAAGACAGTTTGGCAGCTCCTCAGGAAGCTAAGTATAGAACTACCACATGATCCAGCGATCCTGCTACTAGGTATATACCAGAAGTACTGAAGGCATAGACACAAGCAGATATATGCACACTTATATTCATAGTGGCCTTATTCACCAGTACCAAAGATGGAATCAACCCAAGTGTCCATCAACAGAAGAATGGATAAACAAAATGTGATAAATACATATGATGAAATATTATTCAGCTTTAAGAAGGAATGAAGTACTGACACATGCAATAACATGGGTGAACCTTGCATACCTTATGTTGAGAGAAATAAGCCAGACACAAAAGAACAAATATTGTATGATCTCACTAATGTAAACTAGCTATATTAAGCAAACTCATAGAGGTTTCTACAGTATCTAGAAGATAGGTTACCAGGAAGTAGAATGGTTTAGAGAATGGGGATCTAATGCTTAATCTGTGCAGAATTCATAATTAGGTTAATTATAATGTTTTGGAAACAGAGGTGATAGTAGTGCAATATTGAGAGTACAATTAACAGTGATAAAGTAACTGTGTGAATATGGTTGAAAAGGGGAAATTTTGGGTCATATATGTTATTAGAAGGAAAGCTAGAGGAAAAAATATGGGATTATATAACTCAGAACCATATGGTGACTGAGAATTTTTGTTAATACAAATATAAGAATGTTCTTTCGAGAGCTATAACATAAGTACATCACTAGTAAAAGGCATTAAAAATTGGATGGTGTATGGGAAAAAATAGAGCTAAAGCAAAACATGGAATATATAGTTAATAGTATTTTAATATTTTTGTATCAATTTTAACAGATACCACACAAATATTAAATGCCAACAATAGGGTGGGGGTAATGGGAATATTGCCATTTTTATAGTTAGAAAACTGGTATATGTCACAGAATCAATCGAATTTATTTGTCATTTATACTGTTTTACTCTGAGTCTTCTCTGAAGGTACATGCAGCCAGCTGCAGGCCAAAGTTTTATCTTCAGAAAATAAAAGAACTTTATACTGGAAGTAAGACAGATATATAAATAATATTCTTTTTACCAGTTACAATACCCTGGCAAGAAGGTGGAGGTATTAAATGGTCAGGTGTGCGACGGTTTGCTCGGTCGGTAGAGGTGGGGTCTGGCTGCGGACGAGGGGTCGGTCCAGCTCTGGACGAGGGGTCGGTCCCGCTTGGGACGAGGGGTCGGTCCCGCTTGGGACGAGGGGTCGGTCCCACTTGGGACGAGGGGTTGGTCCGGCAGCAGACGAGGGATCGGTCTCACAAGGGGTTGCGCGGTTCGGCTGACGGGGTCGCACGGCGAAGCCGGCGACGAAGGGGTCGCCCGGAGAAGCAGGTGACGAACTGGGGACAAGGGAGGCCAGGCCCTTGTCGGGGGCTCTCAGGACTGGAGGGCGCACGGCAGAAGAACTACCGCGGAGACAAGGTAAACACGCAAGTCCACTTTATTGAGGGAGAGGCAACAGTTTTATAGGGGCTGGGGAAGGCTGATTGGTCGAAGCCACGCCCTGTTCTGATTGGTTGCCGGCGAAAGGTCAGTGGGCGGTACTGGACGGGGGAGGGGTGGTGGCTAGGGATTGGCTGTCGCTGTTGCTGGGGGAAGGGGCAGGGTTTAGGGATTGGTGGCTGCTGTTGCTGGGGTGGAGGGCAGACTTGAGTTTCCCGCCCACGCCTGGCTATTGCTGCTGTCGGGGGAAGGGAAAAGGGCGGGCTGGATTTTTCCGCCCACGCCTGGCTGTTGCTGCTGTCGGGGGAGGGGAAAAGGGCAGCCTGGAATTTTCCACCCTGCGCCTGCGCAGGGAGAAAGAAGAAGAAGGGTGCCACCCCACAGGCATCGTGTGGCGCCATCCGGAAGGAGGGGCGGCCGCAGAAGCATGGCTGCCGAGAAGGGGAGACCCGAGGGCACTCTACGCCCATGCCGAGCTTCCTTCAGGGGTGGCGGTGAGTCCGACCAGCCACCCTATTATGGGGCAGCGGCTTGGCCTGCCGCGGCTGCTCCCCCACCAGGCCAGCAAACCACACTTCAGCCCGAGGGGTGACCGCATTTCCCCCTTCTTTTCAAATAAGGGCCAGGATGGCAGCAGCAACAAGTAGCCAAGGCCCAAGAGGCAGTAAGCAATGAGGGAAGCGGGGCTGAAGAGGGAGGTGATTATGACGGGGATATAAATGTACAATTTAGGGGGTGGTATCTTGCCGTTGCAAGCAAGGGTGGCCAATGTCCAATTCTCATTGATCTCGGTGGCTATAAGGTCCATGTGCTGTTAAAAGTCCAGGATGATAGCGCGTTACAGGTGGTTGATCTCTTCTTGGTGGCGAAGAGTGGCAGAGGCAGACTGTGTGATGGTCTGGAGGATCGCAGCGGTGAGGACAAGTCGCGTCAGGGCACCAGCAATGGTGGTGGCGGCAGCGTCGGGAGTGGTGGAGACGTAGGCGAGGACAATAAGAAGGCCAAAGTCTTCACGGGCGCGAGAGAGGCCGATGTTAATGGGGCGGGCCGACATGGGGCGGCCCAATCTGCAACGCAGTAGGGGTTCAAGCGAAAAAAGGAGGGGGGCGGGGGACGAGAAAGGACGCTTTGGATGGCTGAGAAGAGGAGTGAGGTCGAGACAGGAGGAAGCTCCGCAAGCTGCGGGCCGGGGAAAGCGGGTTGCAGGCCGTTTAGCGGGGCTGGTGAGAGGGGTTAGCTTGGCCAGAGGTGGCGAGGGAGAGCATAAGGAGAAGGAGAGAGACTATGTTAATTGGCTCGGCAGCATGGCGAGGGTTGCGGCGTCTGCACTGACGGTAGAGTGCGAGCAGTGAACGGACTTCAGGGTTGGATGGTTGCCTCTCGGGGTGGAGGGTGAGCTGGCTCAGTTGGTGCTGGATCACTCACATCTGGCGCCGTGCCCTGCGGGACATCCGCTGCTGAGGTGGCGGGTTTGACGTATCTCCCGGGGACCCAGATTGGCTGAGCGGCATCCTGCGGGAAGACACAAGTGAAACCTCGGCCCTGGGTAAGAAGGGGGCACGGGCCACGCCACTGACCTGTTTGAGGGTCCTTCCAAAGGACCAGGGGGGCCTGTGTGGGGCGATACGAGGGGCCCCAATGCCTATGGACTGCCGAGAGACCATCCTTATCAAAGGTCAAGAGATTTAGATGGATTAGGACAGCGGTGATGATGTCTCCGGGAGGAGCGTGAGGGAGGATTTCCCTCTGTTTTTCAATTTCTTGTTTCAGACGGCGATGGGAGCTCTCCACAATGGCCTGTCCTTGTGGGTTATATGGGATACCAAAATGGTGGGCGATTTGGTAGAGCTGAAGGAACCTCGCAAAGGATTCACTGCGATAAGCAGGGCCGTTATCCGTCTTTAGGTCCCAGGGGACCCCCATGAAGAGAATCCCTTGCCGAAGGGCCTTAATGCAGTGCTTAGCAGTCTCCCCAGGCAAGGGGACTGCATAGCACATGTGGGAGAAGGTGTCAATTATAACGTGCAAGAACTTAAGGCGTCCAAAGGACGGGACATGCGTGACATCCATCTGCCACCTGGAATTAGGCCTAAGGCCGCGGGGATTCACCCCCTGCGGTTGCAGAGGCCCCAGAGGCAGGAAGGGGGCACAGGTTTTGCATGTCCGCACTAGGTGCTTACAAGTCTCAATTGGCAACTCAGGCAAAAGGTGGTGGAGTGAGGCGGCAGAAAAGTGAAACCTCGAATGTAAGGACTTAGCCTGATTGATAGCATCTCCGACCGAATCAAGGGCAAGGGCGGAGACCGTCTGATCCGCGGTGTCGTTGCCTGCCGCTAGGGGGCCAGGCAACCCGGAGTGGCTCCGGATATGAGCAATATACCAGGGTGCCATGCGTTTTTCAAGAAGGGTCTTAAGGGCATCCAGTGCCTCATCAATAGGAGAGGAGGTCGGGAAGAATGTAGCTAATGCCAAGACCCTGCAGACTTGCAGAGAATAGAGGCTATCTGTAAAGATGTTAACAGGTTCACAGGGGAAGGCGCGAAGCGCTTCTACAATAGCCAAAAGCTCTCCCGTCTGGACGGAGTGTAGGTTAAGATGTGTAAAGACTTTCGGCTCTGCGACTCCATCCAGGTACACAACCATGGAGTACTTAGTTCTAGACGCATCCGTGAAAATAGTGACGGACCTCGGAAAGGGGGAGAAAGACGGGAAGGGGAAAAAAGGACTTCGGAAGGGAAATTTGGACACGCCTTGGAGTAGGCGGTGACTAGGGAAATGGCAATTGAAATCGCCTGCAAATCCCTCACACAGCACCTGCATTTGCTCATTATCCCTAATGAGGGAGGTGGTTTCTTTCGCATTAAGCGGCCAAACAATTACGGCAGGCTGAGTTTCAAACGTATGGACGGACAGCTGCACTAAATCGGCTGCGAGAGCGATCCATAGTCTTACTGCGGGGCAGATCTTTTGCATCTTGCTTTTAGAAGGATGGAGCCAGAGGAGGGGCCCGTCCTGCCAAAGAACTCCAGTGGGCGTTCCCTTGGTGGGGAGGACCAACGCCTGGAGAGGCCGCTGGGGATCGAAGCGCTGGAGGCAGCAGTTATTAAGGGCCTTATCTACAGCGGCAATGGCGGCTCGAGCTTCGGGTGTGATGGCTATCTTTGCGGACACGGCAGAGGGGGGTTTATGACTGGTTTGTAAGAGAGCAAATAATGGCTGGAGCTGTGCCGTGGTAACAGACAGAGCCGGACGGACCCAATTGATATTCCCACAGAGCTGCTGGAGCTCTGTGAGGGTGACTCAGTCTGGCACATTTAGTCGCACAGCCATTGGGGTTACATGCTGGGAGATATGGAACCCCAGGAAGGTTAAGGGGGGTTCAAATTTGACCTTGTCATTCTGGATTGTTAAGCCAATGGCGGACAGATTATGCTGAAGTTGAGAGAGGACATACTGCAGCTTCTCATGGGTCTCACATGCGACCAGGACATCATCCATATAGTGAATGAGGTAGCCCAGATCTCGCAAGGGGGCGACTGCCGCGTTCACATACAGCTGGCAGATGGCCGGGCTATTGCGCATGCCTTGTGGAAGGACTTTCCACTGATACCTATCGGCTGCCCCTCGGTGGTTGGGGACAGGAACAGTAAAGGCAAAGCGCGGGCGGTCCTTTTGGTGAAGCGGAATGGAAAAAAAGCAGTCCTTAATATCTAGAGTAGCCACAAAAAAGTGTTTAGGAATGGCCACTGGGTGAGGGAGTCCCGGTTGGGGAGTTCCCATGGGGAGGATATGCTTATTAATCTCCCTCAAATCATGTAGGAGGCGGTATTTGCCAGTGGCCTTCTTTTTAATAATAAAAACAGGCGAATTGTAGGGACTTGTGGACGGTTCTATATGTCCAGCTTCAAGCTGCTCTCGAACCAACTCACGAAGAGCTTGGAGTTTGTGGGATGGCAAGGGCCACTGCTCCACCCAAATAGGCTCCTCTGTATCCCACCGCAGAGGAGTGGGTGTGGGAGGTGTTAATTGAGCAGTGGCGCAAACTATTGGGGGGGCTGAGTGGTTAACTGAACACCACACTCCTCCAGGACATCTCGCCCCCAAAGTATAGTATCAAGGGTGCTAAGGAAGAGGGGCCGGAATGTGCCCACACGTCCCTCACCGTCCTCCCAGGCAATAGGGTGACTGGCGCGAAGGGAGGTAGAGGAGCCAGTGGCCCCTTGGACGGAAGGGCCTTCTTGAACAGACCACTGGGCGGTGAAATGAGCAGGGAAACAAGAGACCTCTGCACCCGAGTCGAGGGTCCCAGAATACCAGCGGTGGTGAATCTTAAACCTCATGGTAGGCCTGGTGGACGTGATGGGGACTGTCCACATCAGGGCTTTGGAAGGTTGGGATGGGGAGCCTCTTTGGGGTGGGGCTGAGGCCTGCCCCTCCTGGAGTTTAAAGATGGCTGTTGCCGCTGCAGGGGAGGCTGCATACGGCAATGGTACCCCCGGCCGCAGGGGGGGCAGGGGGTAGAAGGGCCCCGTCGGGGCGGTGGGGGGGGAGGAACAGGAGGGCCCGGCGGTGCAGAGACTGCCGGGCATTCACGGGCGAAATGTCCTGGCTCGCCACATCTAAAACAAGAGGAGTTAAGTGCCATGGCTGTCGTGACAGCCTTGGCGAAAGAAGCAGCCTGTTGGTCAAGGCCGTTACAGGCAATTACCCAATCGTCTATCGACTTTTCTCTCACGGGAGCGATCGCCTGTCGACAAATGGGGCTGGCCCCTTCAAGGATAATTTCACGGGCGAGGGCGCACTGAGCCTGTTCATCGTGGACCCTGCGCTCACATGCCCGGAGGACTCTGGAAACATAGGTAGAAAAGTCCTCATCCTTGGTCTGTGTGAGCTTAGTGAACTTGTCAGCACTACTGGCAGTGCAGGCGCGAAAGGCCAGTAGGGCTACCTCGCGAATCTGAAGCCAGAAGCCAGCCGGAGCACGGTAGTAGGCCGCAGCCTGGCTAAACTAACCGGTGCCGGTGAAGGCTTCTGGTGGGTGATTAACACCCCTTGCGACGTTGGCCGCAACCTGCTTTTCAGCCTCGGCATGAAAATGGGCACGCCAATTTATAAACTGGCCAGGCGTGAGGATGGCACGGGCCAGTTGGAGCCAATCGAGGGGGATGCACAGAAGGGTGGACATCTCCTCTAACAAATGCTGAGCATAAGGGCTGCCTAACCCGTCCTCCTTAACGGCCTTGCGGAGCTGTTTAACACTTTCCGCATCATGTGGGTACCACGGAAAGGGGCGCTGAGGGGTGGGAGTTATGTTAAGGGGAAAGCAGGTGGTAGGAGGCGGCAGGGAGGTAGGCGGAGGTGCCCCGACGGGGGAGGAATACGGGTCCAAAAATAGGCTAGAGGGGGCCGCGCATGCGGCAGCTTGCCACGGATCGGATGGAGGGGGCTGCCAGGGGGAGGCGGAGCCGGGGGGGGCCGCTGGCGCGGAGGGCACGAGAGGAGCCGTTGCCCATGCGGTGTTACAAAATGGCTGTGGGCCGTCCCCAGCGGTGCTACAAAATGGCGGGGAGGGAGCTTCCGGCCCACCCAGGCAGGAAGTCGTCGGGGGGAGGGAGGGGCAAAGGGACCTCCCCTTTACAAGCGAGGAAGAAGGCAGAAGTTCGCCATCTTCACCGGCGCTCGGCACTGCTAGATTACATTGTTTAGGGGGACAATTTTTGAGCGCGTTATTAAGGCGCTCAACAAGCGACTCAGAGTCGGAATCGGAGTTGGTATCAGAATTCCAATTAGGGTCCCTGTTAAAGTCGCCGTCCTGACAATCACGGCAGCGGCGGTGGCTCGGCCGGGGGGAGTCGATGATAGGGGCGCCTTGAAGGCAGGAGCGGATGGTAAAAAGCACCGGTAATAAGCCAGGAGGGAATCTTTTACCTTCCTGCTCCACAGCAGAAGTGACCCTATCTATAAGGCGAGTATAGGTGTCCGGGTCCCAAAGCTGACACGTGGTTAGCCATGGATTAAAGGGGAGAAGAAGGTCCCAGTACACTTGAAGCTGTTTCAAAGAGATCTTACACCGGTGAGTGTCTAGGAGACCGGCAAGAGCCCGAACTTGTGGGGCTTGCTTAGCAGATAGGATGTTACCCATTGCTAATGGCCTTTTGGAGCCGATAAGAAAAGGGGCCCTTATCTTGAGAGCGCGGCGATGGGAGCCAAGGTGCGCTGTGAGACGAGGGGTCGGAGCCAGTGGGGCTCCGACGGTGGTCGCGGGCCAAGAGAAGGCCCCGACGAGGGGAGGGTGGGATGACGAGCAGTGGAGCAAGGCAAAGGGGAGCAAGCGCAGAGGGGAGGAGGCAGAGGTGAAGGCAGGGTTGGAGGTGCTCAGGCACGCACTCCTGAGAGTTTTATTGGCGCCTCTTAATCATAGCGGGTCGGTATAAGCCCCCGACATGGAAGGAGAAAGCCATCCAGCGATTCTCCCAGACCACCGTGGATCATATGAGGTCACCAAGGTTCAGGAGCAGCAATGCAGAGTGAAAAGATAGGGGTGAGAAAAGAGGAGGGCGTAGGGCTGTGGTAGGGTTACTTCAGACGTGCAAGCGCGTGCTCCCGAGAAATCCAAGGCTCCTCTTAATCATAGCGGGTCGGTATAAGCCCCCGACATGGAAGGAGAAAGCCATCCAGCGATTCTCCCAGACCGCCGTGGATCATATGAGGTAGCCAAGGCTCAGGTAGCAGCAATGTTGCACGAGAGAAGTCCCAAGGTGAGAAGAGAGGAGGGGGTAGGGCTGTGGTAGGATTACTTCAGACGTGCAAGCGCGCGCTCCCGAGAAATCCAAGGCTCCTCTTAATCATAGCGGGTCAGTATAAGCCCCCGACATGGAAGGAGAAAGCCATCCAGCGATTCTCCCAGACCGCCGTGGATCGTATGAGGTAGCCAAGGCTCAGGTAGCAGCAATGTTGCACGAGAGAAGTCCCAAGGTGAAAAGAGAGGAGGGCGTAGGGCTGTAGTAGGATTACTTCAGATGTGCAAGCGCGCGCTCCCAAGAAATCCAAGGCTCCTCTTAATCATAGCGGGTTGGTATAAGCCCCCGACATGGAAGGAGAAAGCCATCCAGCGATTCTCCCAGACCGCCGTAGATCATATGAGGTAGCCAAGGCTCAGGTAGCAGCAATGTTGCACGAGAGAAGTCCCAAGGTGAGAAGAGAGGAGGGGGGGCCGCCAGGTTATGGAGTGAGGCTGTGGTGGAGTTGCCTTGCCCCACGTTGTGCTGTGGTGGGGTTGCCTTGCCCCACGTTGGGCGCCAGCTGCGACGGTTTGCTCGGTCGGTAGAGGTGGGGTCTGGCTGCGGACGAGGGGTCGGTCCAGCTCTGGACGAGGGGTCGGTCCCGCTTGGGACGAGGGGTCGGTCCCACTTGGGACGAGGGGTCGGTCCGGCAGCAGACGAGGGATCGGTCTCACAAGGGGTTGCGCGGTTCGGCTGACGGGGTCGCCCGGCGAAGCCGGCGATGAAGGGGTCGCCCGGAGAAGCAGGCGACGAACTGGGGACAAGGGAGGCCAGGCCCTTGTCGGGGGCTCTCAGGACTGGAGGGCGCACGGCAGAAGAACTACCGCGGAGACAAGGTAAACACGCAAGTCCACTTTATTGAGGGAGAGGCAACAGTTTTATAGGGGCTGGGGAAGGCTGATTGGTCGAAGCCACGCCCTGTTCTGATTGGTTGCCGGCGAAAGGTCAGTGGGCGGTACTGGACGGGGGAGGGGTGGTGGCTAGGGATTGGCTGTCGCTGTTGCTGGGGGAAGGGGCAGGGTTTAGGGATTGGTGGCTGCTGTTGCTGGGGTGGAGGGCAGACTTGAGTTTCCCGCCCACGCCTGGCTATTGCTGCTGTCGGGGGAAGGGAAAAGGGCGGGCTGGATTTTTCCACCCACGCCTGGCTGTTGCTGCTGTCGGGGGAGGGGAAAAGGGCAGCCTGGAATTTTCCACCCTGCGCCTGCGCAGGGAGAAAGAAGAAGAAGGGTGCCACCCCACAGGCATCGTGTGGCGCCATCCGGAAGGAGGGGCGGCCGCAGAAGCATGGCTGCCGAGAAGGGGAGACCCGAGGGCACTCTACGCCCATGCCGAGCTTCCTTCAGGGGTGGCGGTGAGTCCGACCAGCCACCCTATTATGGGGCAGCGGCTTGGCCTGCCGCGGCTGCTCCCCCACCAGGCCAGCAAACCACACTTCAGCCCGAGGGGTGACCGCACAGGTGTCTTGAAAGATAGGGCCTTTTGAACATCTTGACATTATATAGCTACATACTTCTGTGGGACATAAATGTGCCATTGCTGCCACAGATACCCTAACAGTAGCTAACAAAATATTAAAATTCCTTCGTGTGGAAGGACTGCTACTTTCTCAAATAAGATGACCAAAATTTCTGGAATATATAAGCCTTGCCTAATAAAAGAAAACAGGCTAACAAACCAAGGCCTTGAGTGAGTATGGAGGTTATCTGGGAGGTTATCCTTATGCAGGTGTCAGACAGACTGCACAAATTACCACAGTAAACAAAGCCTCAAACAAAAGTGCTCCTCGGAGCCCTAGGGATTTCTGGACACCATAGACAAGCCACACCATCTCATGAAATCAAAACTCCCTCCGTGGGTTCTACCTGAGAATATACCAAAAGCTATTTTCCCATTTAACATAGTTATACTCATTTATTAAATCCTCTAATCATAATTCTTCTACTCCTTTTATTTGAAACTATTCTTTTCAATTTACCTGTTATGTACAGATTGAATCTGTCATCAAAAACCCTGAACATAGGAAAGCCCAGGTCCAGATGACTTCACATGTGAATTCTACCAAATATTCCACCAAGATTTAATTCTAATTCTACTCAAATTCATCCAAAAAATTGAGGATGGAACACCCCTAGTATTCTACAAGGACAACATCTCCCTCATACTAAAGCCAGACAAAGATACCACAAGAAAAGGAAACTACAGACCAATATATTTTATGAACATAGATGCAATGCTCCTCAACAAATTCTAGCAAACCAAATCCAACAGCATATTGAAAGTATTATACACCATTATCAAGTGGGATTTTCCCCTGATATACAAAGTTTGTTCAACAGAAGAAAATCAATGAATGTAATAACAGAATGATGGGGAAAAATACATCATCATCTCAACTGATATTTTTTAAAAAAGCATTTGACAAAATACAGTACCCTTTCTTTATTAAAAAACACTTAGAACACTAGCAAGAGAAGGACAATCTACCAATATGATAAAAAGCATATATGAACTGTCTGCTCTGACCATTGTGCCTGGGGTCTCCAGAGACCTCAGGAACCCCATGATTTCGGATATTGTTTAATTGAGCATTCAGTGAGTTCCTACTGAGATGTGCAAAAGCACAACCTCTGAAATAACCCTGATTCACTTTGAAGTCTCAGCCATATACACTCATTTGTCTTTACATTTTCCCCCTTTTGGTTAAGGTCTTTTTCCAGTTGCATTGTTAATTGGTGCTTGACAATAATCCCTTAGTGCCAGGGAGGTTCATTGCTGGGAGTCATGTACCATGCTGGGAGGACTTTATTGCATTTATATGCTGAGTTCAGCTTAGAGAGAGGCCACATTTAAGCAACAAGGAGGCTCTCAGGAGGCGCCCTGCAATACTATGCTAAGTTTCTATTTCAAGAGTAAAGATTCATAAGCACAGTCATCAATGGACCATCCTTCCCTAGCCATTGCCTCTGTACTTGGGGGATTCTTGCTGTTTCAGTAGAGAATGTGGCAGAATGTCCCCAGGATGGGAATTCAATATTCTTTCAGTTATTTGTGAATCTCCATCCACTGTGACAATGCCCCATGAACATTTGAACATCTTTATATGCCATATATGCCAAAGACAGAGAGATAACTGAGAACAGCAAGAGAAAAGCAATACATAACATATAAGTGATATCCAATAAGATTACATGCTGATTTCTCACCAGAAACCATGGAGGAAAGAAGACAGTGGTCTGATATATTCAAGATACTACAAGAGAAAAACTTTCAGTCAAGAATCGTATATCCAGAAAGACTGTCTTTCAAAAATGAGGGTGAGGGAAGCAGACTTGGCCCAGTGGTTAGGGCATCTGTCTACCACATGGGAGGTCAGCGGTTCAAACCCTGGGCCTCCTTGACCCATGTGGAGCTGGCCCACGCGCAGTGATGATGCATGCAAGGAGTGCCATGACATGCAGGGGAGTCCCCGCATAAGGGAGTCCCACATGAAAGGAGTGTGCCTTGTAAGGAGAGTCACCCAGCACGAAAGAAATTTCAGCCTGCCCAGGAATGGTTCCATACACACACAGAGCTGATGCAACAAGATGATGCAACAAAAAGAAACACAGATTCCCATGCCTCTGAAAACAGCAGAAGCGGACAAAGAAGAAAACACAGCAAACAGACACAGAGAACAGACAACTGGGGCAAGGTGGGGGAAGGAGAGAGAAATAAATAAATCTTTAAAAAAACAAGGTGAAATTAGAATATTCACAGATAAACAGAAACTGAGAGAATTTCTAAGCAAGAGACCAGATTTTTAGGAAATACTAAAGGGTGTACTAGAGCCTGAAAAGAAAAGACAGAAGAGAAAGGCCTGAAAGAGAGTCTAGAAATGAAGATTACATAAAAAAAAGTAACTAAAAGTGTCAAAAGAGTAGTGAAAATAAAATATGACAGATAAAACTCAAATAGGAATAAACTTAACCAATGATGTAAAGCACTTGTATTCAGAAAACTGCAACTCAGTGTTAAAACACATCAAAAAAGCCCTAAATAACTGGAAGAATATTCCATGTTCATGGATTGGAAGACTAAATATAATCAAGATGTCAATTCTACTCCAATTGATATACAAATTTAATGCAATCCCAATAAAAACTCCTCCAGCGTTAAAGAAAAAATTGAAAGCATGATCATCAAATTTATTTGGAAGGGTAAGGGGTCCTGAATAGCCAGAAACATCATTAAAAGGAAAAGTGAACTCTCATTTCCAGACTTTAAATCATAATACCTACATACAGTGGTAAAAATGGCATAGCACTGGCCTAAAGACAGACACATTAGACCAATGGAATCAAATTTCTGGTTCAGAAACAGACCCTCACAGGTATGGTTAAGTGATTTTTGACTAGCCTGTCAAGCTCACACACCTTGGGCAGAATAATCCATTCAACAAATGGTGCTGAAAGAATTGAATATCCATAGCTGAAAGAAGGAAAGAGGACCTCTATTTCACACCTTATCCAAAAATTAAGTCAAAATGGATCAAAAATCTAAAAATAAAAACAAGAACCATAAAACTTTTAGAAAAAATTATTGGAAATTATCTTTAAGACCTGGTGATCGGTGGTGGATTCTTAAAGGAGATAAGAAGAGGACTGAGTGAACTACTGATGTTTAATGTATGTAGAAGTTTTAATTAGCTTTACTGTAAAAGTGTAGAAATGTACAGAGTGGATGGTAACACACAGTGAGTAACAGCTTGTTTATAAATGGGAATGTGACTGAAAATGATAGTCTAGTTACATAAATGCCAATTGACAGAGTGCTAGAAACTAATCTAGGAAGTGGATAGCACAGTAAACCAAGAGGTGGATGAGGATTGTGGTTGATGGTACAGATGCAAGAGTGTCCTTTGTTAGCTGGAGCTAAAGTATATCACTTCTGCAGGGTGTTGGGAATGTGGAGAAGCATGGGAAAAATATAGCTGGAGTGCCCTATGGATTGTGGTTAGTAGTAATAATATAATATTCTTGCATCTATGCAAAAGATGTACTGTGTTGATACTGAGGCAGTATGGAAAATGTGGGAGAAATGTACATTATGAACATGGTAACAATCAGATGATATTGTTTTATCTGTAGCAAATGATACACCACATTGTGGTGTGCTGATGGAGGGATATTGTTTGGGAATTCTGCACATGGGCATGATTTTTTAGTATTTAAAATTTCTGTCAAAAATTATATTTAAAAAATAATAATAGGGTGGTTTCGGGGAAAACACACCAAATATAAGATAAGGACTATAATTAGTAGTAAGATTTTGACAGTATTCTTTCATAATTTGTAACAAATATCTCATGACAATGCAAGGTGTTGGTGGAGTGTTGATGTATGGGACCCCTGTCTGATGTTATGCATGTTTGTTCTGTAAATTCACAACTTTTACTATACACTTAATTGTTTATGTCTGTTCATATATAAACGATATAAAGAAAATAATAATAGGATTGGTTCAGTTAAAATTGTTTAGTAGTAATATTTTGACAATGCTCTTTAATCATTTGTTAAAAAGGTTTAACAACAAATGGAAGTTATCGGTGGTAGGGTGAGTTATGAGAGTCCTGTATGATGTTTATATGTTTGTGTTGTAAGTTCACAATTATTATTATACACTTATTGTTTATATACATTTATGTATGAGTGATATGCCTCAATAAATTTAAAAAAATAAAGAATAGGAAGACCCCTACCTCACACCATATTAAAAAACCAAGTTAAAATGGTTCAAATATTAAGTATAAAAGCTTGAAATATCACACTTCCAGAAGAAAATGTAGGGAAGCATCTTCAGGACTTTTGAAGTTTCATGGACTTTACATCCAATGTAGAAGCAACAAAAGAAAAAAATAGACAAATGCGACCTCAACAAAATTTAAAAAACAACTTTTCTTCCTCAAAGAACTTTATAATGAAAGTTAAAAAGACAATGTACAAAATAAGATAAAATACTTGGAAACCACATATCTGATAAAGGATTAACATCTAGAATATATTAAAAATTCTTCAACTGAACAACAAAAACACAAACCAACTATAAAAAGGGCAAAATATTTAACAGAAACCTCTTCAAAAAAGATATAAAAACGGTTAGATAGCACATTAAAAGATGCACAACGTCATTAGCCACCAGTGAAATGTCATCATTAGAATGGCTACTACTTAAAAAAATAATAGTAAGTGTTGGAGAGGATGTGGAGAAATAGGGGCACTCATTCATAGCTCTCGGCAATGTTAACTGATGCAGCCTTTGGGGAAGACAGTTTGGAAGTTCCTTGGAAAGGTAAGTATGGAGCTGCTATATGACTTGACAATCTCAATACTAGGTATATGTCCAAAAGAATTTAAAGCAGAGACTCGAGCAGATATTTACCTACTGATGATCACATAATTGCCAAAAGATTGAAGTTATCGAAGTGTCCATCAACCAATGAATGGATAAACAAAACGTGGTTTATGCAGATAATTGGATATTATTCAGCTGTAAAAAACGAGTGAAGTCCTCACACATAGATGAAACTTGAAGACTTCATGGTGAGTAAAATAAGCTAGACACAAAAGGACAAATATTGTATGATCTTACTGATTTGAAACAATTAGTATAAGCAAACTCATAAAGTCAGATCTAAAATGGGTTACTAAGACATGAGGTGGGTATAGTGAATGGGAAGTTAAGGCTTAAGATTTACAGTCCCTATTTGGAATGATGGAAATGTTTTGGTACTCAGTGTTGGTGATGGTAGCACAACATTGTGAATATACTTAACAGCACCAAAATATATATTATAAAATGATTAAAAGGGGACATGCTAGATTATATTTATGGTAACAATTTTTTTTTTAATCCATGGAACTACATTAAATGAACTGTGAACTCTAAATTAAGCCATGGACTTTAATTAATAATAAAATTATAAAACTGTGCTATTATTAATATCAATTGTAACAAATGCTCCACACCAATGCAAGATGTTGGTGGTGTGGTGGTATATGGGAATCATATTTTATGCATGATACATCTGTAAACTTACAACTTCTGTAATAAAGAAAAGAAGTTTTAATTGGGGAAAAAAAAAGAGTTCAAGAGGTAAGCCGGAAGGAAATGTTCCAGAAGCTTTGTAAATACAGCAGATCCAGTGAAAATAGGAGTTAATTTAAGAAATATTAAACAAAACCCTAAGCATATCATATGAAGATGTTAAATAAATCCTTTTTTCTTAAAAATATTTCTTGGGACAATGAAGAAAATAACTAAAAATGCAGAAAACTTGGAAGTACTAAAAATGAAAACATTAAGTAGAAGAAACTACACCATAGGGCTGAATAATACAAAACAGTAAATTTTATATTTTCTAACAAACAGTAATATTATATTGGGGTAGTTAAATGTTGTAAAACTGATTTATGATAATGGGTGTGCAATTCAATGTATTTGCTAAAATCATGTATTTTATACTGGAAATGAATGAATTTTATGATAAAATTTTGAAAAGTAAAATTATGATAAAGCAACAATGTCATTTTTGAAATAATATTGTAAGGGTTTATACATTTAATCAAGAAGCCAGAAAATAATCATGAAATAAAGCAAAAGCAGAAAAAAAGAAAATAATAAAAATAAGACCTCAAATTAATCCATTAGATTAATAAAATTTGAGACAATTAATCCCAAGAGAAGCATCTTTATAGATTAGATTTTTAAAATATAGCTCAAATTCACAAAATTATATGAGGAAAAAATCAACCCAAATGGATATTTTAATAAAATTATAAGAGAATCCTTTGATCAACTTTTTCTTATACATGTGAAAAGATGGTATGAAATGAAAATCTTTTGAGAAAAATAAAATTTCTGAAATTAACCCCCAAATCTAGAAAATCTAGATAGATCAATTTCCAGAGAAGTAGGAGAGATCATCTAACCTGGGGGTAAAACTCTAGATCTTGCTAGTCATAGTGTGGTCTGAGGAATTTATTAATAATGCAGAATCTTAGACTCCATACTCTACTTACTGAGCAAGAATCTGTATTTTTTTAAGATCTTATGCAATTCATATTCACCATGAAATTTGAGATGCAATGTTGTCGAATCCAGAAAATTTCACAGATGAATTTTAGCATGCATTCAAGGAAGTGGTAATTCTCATAAAATTAAAGTATTTAGATTATAAAGAAGTAAGGAAATTTCCTCTAGTATGAATTTCTATGAAAAATTATGGAAAATCAACATAAATTTCATATGAAAATATGTAAAAGACAGACAAAAGGATAGGTTAATATCTTCTACCTATACTGAAGAAAAATTAAATATAGTAGCAATCATTAGAATTCAGTAGCACTTTAGAAAGAATACACCTTGACCTAGAAGGCTTTATTAAGATTAGAAAATATGCTAATATAATTAATACTAATACAATGCTAAAATGATAACAAATGTATAATCAATTTTATAGAATGAAAAAATACATTTGATAAAGCATATCAAATCCTGCTTGAGGAAAGAGCTTATTAGAGAATAGGCCAAATGGTTATACATTTAGTTTCATAGTATATAAATTTCAGCCTAAATTCCAATATAATAGGATCACTTTAGGCAAAATCAGAATGAGTCAAGAATAATAACTATCAGTGTCATTATTTAATTTTCTTCTGATTGCACTTTCCAATGCCATTTGTCAAAAGGGAAAAAAATGATTATTAAAATTGAAAGGGGCAAATGTATCACTGCCTTCCATTTACTTATTATATACCTGGAAAAATCAAGATAAATAGAAAACTATTAAAATAATAAAAATCTTTTCTAATGAACTTATTCATAGTTTAGAAAAGTCAGTAAAAATAGTAAAACAATTAGAAAATATAAGAAAAGGTGTCCATTTATAAAATAAAACAAGAAAATAAAATTCAAGTTATTTACCTGAACCAACCACATAAAGACTACTAAGACCCATCAACGAGTTAACCAAGTAACTCCTTTAGTCCTTAATTGTTTTGTTATTAGTATTGTTACAGTGTAAATTTTTCCTAAAGGTTTAATATATAATATGGTTTTAGTAAAATTATTAACAGTATCTTTAGTTAGAAAAATAGTTTCTGAAATACATCTGGACAAATAAGCTTTAGAAAAGGTGCAAAAAAATCTGAAGGAAAAAAGTGGACAGTATCTTTCCAAGAGGGTAAGATGCATGTCTAAAGACATAGAATTAAAAAGGAAAAAAATTGACAGATCTATGAAATAGAATTGAAATTTTAGCAAGGGAATAAACTGCTCATAAGTTTATTACATAATAATGATGACATTATTAAAACACGGGTAAAAAATGAATACTTCATAAATAATGTTGGGACCATTAGCAAGATCTCTATGTAGCAACATGTACCAGAAAAAGAAGTCTGGATATGTCCAAAAATTAATGCAAAAAATGCAAAAAGAAAAGAATGAAGGCAGGTAGGAAGGAAGTAGAAGCATTTGAAGAAATACTAATAATATGTTGTTTTCATAATATTAAAATATTATTAGCAAGGCATAAAAAAGATAGAAAAGAAAATACTGATGAAATTGAAAACCTAAAATTTTAAATTACCTATAGAAAAACAATCATAAGCAGATCAAAATGCAAACATCATTCTGGGAAACTGGGAAGAAAAGTTCTAAGATGGCTCCCAAGATTCCCTCCTCACAGTATCCACACCTTTATGGAATTCCCTCCCCTAGGGTGCAGATGAAAACTGTGCCTTTCTTCTAAGGAATATATTATTGAAAAACTGATGGGATTTTGTAGATGTGCCCTAATTATATGACTTTCAATTAATCAAAATGGAGCTTACCCTGGCTAGGTCTGAGTTACTAAGCTGAACCCTTCAAAAGAGGCTCTAAGTGGCAAGTGGTTTCCTAGGGTCAGGAGAGAATATCACTCCAGGAGTCTCACATGCAAATTCACATGGAAGAGACGATTGCAGGAAGGATTTGCAGCATCAGAGGACCTGAAAGCTGTCTCTTGTGCATAGAAAGAAGAGAATCTGGGATTGTGATGTGTGAAATGAGTTTGAGAAACAGATAGCGTGGAACCATGCATAGTCTTGTGGAGAAAAAGAAATATTAGGTCTGACCAGAAATTGAAAGCATTTTACATAAAGGGTAGTGACATGTCAGGTTCAGATTTTCATTTTGACTGGTTACCTCTGGATGCAGTGGACAGAGTAAATTGTAAAGAGAGGAGTGAATGAACCAAGATTAATTAAACCTAAGATGATTATAGTATTAGTGTAGATGAAGAGAAGTGAAGTCTCTGGAGACATTTAGGAGATCAAATCACCATACCTCGGTGATTAACTGAATATGGAATATGAATGAAGGGGAGATACAGTTTGACTCCTAGGTTTCTGACTAACACAAAGTATTAGATAACATTAGCATTCACTTAGGTAGAAGATATTATAAGAGGACCAAAGGGTGGGGTGGGTGGCAAAGAAGATCTTTTAGTCTTATGCAATACTGGACTGAGGTCATTTTCATACATTTGATAAGATTATTAAGCAGTTCTTAGGTTCAGTTCTCAGAAGAGAGATCAGAGCTACATGCATAAGTTTTAAAAAATAGTTTAAAATACGTTATTAAATCTGCATAGTGAACAGGGTCATGAAAATATTTAAAAGAAATGCCCTAGGACTGTTGCTTTAGGAAATTGATGATTCAATAATAACTTGTTAATGAAAAGAGAACTCTTTTAAGTAGCTAAGAAGAAACAACTGTAGTGGCAGGAGAAAACTGAGAATTAGTTTTACATAACTGTCTCAAGATGGAAATCATGATCAATAGTAAAGACCTGGTCCTAATGAAAAGGCAAGTAAGCAGAAGACATAAAAATCACCCTTTAACAAAGTTGAGGTAATTGTAACTCCAGGGCAATCTCTTTAAGAGGAAGGTTGGGCTAAATAGGGGTAAATGGGAGAAAGGAAATAGACAATGAATATAAATGAGCCTCCCAAAAAAGTTGGCTGTGAAGAATTTGTAAAGTGGTGTGTTATAGAAAGAAGGAGGCGTGAGATCAAGGAGTTTTCTTTTACATTTTTATTTAAGATGGGAGAAGTAAAAATGTTCTTATCTATAGGAAATTTTAATTTAAAGGGAGTACATGGATAATAAGAGAACAGAATGAGAAATCATAAGTAATAGGGTAAAACCCCTTAGAAATGGATGACAATAATGGGCAAAAGTATAATTGGATGCACTGGCTTGAGACTGAAAGTTAACACCTCCTCCATGAAACAACAGAAAAGGGGAGAATTCAGGCAGCATAAGTCACATTTGTTATATTGAAGAACTCACACTTGATGGGTGATGAGTTCAATTTCCTTAGGGAGCAAATAATTCCTATCTGTTGAGGAAGCAGGCAACATGTTTTTAAGTATACTGAAGAGAGTACTTCCAGAGATGGTGATAATATGTTAACCAGGGGTATTTAACATCATTTTTAGACAATTAGTGTTGGCTCATTTGTACCTTTTTGATTATGATTGCATAGTGAAAACATTTCTGCACTTTGTGTTATTTTCTCTAGAAGAAGCCTTTTTGGTGCAGACTTAACTGTAGCACTTAGTGAGCATGATGCACATAGTAATTTCATGAAAAGGAAACAACAAACAGAAGAAACGGTAAAAGGAATTATGGTACTAACTAGAATGTTAGTAAAATGTTAGAACAGGATGTGCTATGCAGTTTAGAAAAGAATGGGCCATCCATATCTTGATTGATTGTGGTAGAAGTTACACAAACGTCTGGTAAAATTCTCACTCTGGGAAATGATACTGAGACTCCGGAATAAAATTATAAATTATTTTAACAGTTTGAATATTTAGCATCACATATTATTTATATAGTTTATTTTTAGGAAGGAAGCAAAGTCAGTGTACATAGACACCCGTATAAATAGACTTGTGAGTGAAAAGATGATGTTACATAAAGCAATAACTATAAAGAAAAGAGATGGTGATATTCGTTTTTAAATATAATGAGATGTTTAAATGCTGCTATAAAAGATACAAAATAAAGAGGAAGAGAGTCTGAAAATAAAAGAGAATAGGAAATGGTGGAATATGAATATAAGTCAAAGCTTCATTGTTTGAAGTCCAGTGTTCTAGTAGGGGACGATGGGACAGATGGGACAAATGGCACACTGAACCAGGGGAAGACAACACATTATTTCTGCCTGCAATTTTCCCCTAGCAACTTTATCATTTATTTCACCCCAGAAATCATGGCAGTAAATTAGAAAGTAACCTACAGATTACATAATCCAGTGATTTTCCAACTTGTATTGAGGAGGGAGGAGTGGCCATTAAAGAGAGATCTGACTTAGATGTAGTTATTCTCCAGGGAGAAGGAAGGTCAGAGGGCAGAGAAACAGACCATAGTCATAAGGAAGTGCCTAGAAAGACAGAAGCTATTTCAAAGAGCTGTCACATTTATAATCTAATTTTATCCTTAAACATGCCTGAGGAGATAAGCTAGGGCTTATTCTTCTATTTCAAAGGAGTGCCTGAGGTGCCAAAAGGTTAAGTGGCCTTGCTATATAGCAATTTCTGCACATATTTTGGAGATTTTTATCTATAACATCATGTGGAAACTAAGGGGCTTCAGTGGTTTTCTGATGATCAAAACACCTTTTGATCACTTTATATTCTCTAATCTTTCATCTTTGACCATTAAGTGCAACTTTTATTTTCTGATCCAAAAATTTCTTGACAGTATTTATCTCTGGAATAAATGGATATAGATGATTTTTATTTACCTCTTTTTTCATTTTCTACAGTAAGCATGCATTCTATTATAATCTCCAAACTGTACAGGTAATTAATTAATTTATTTCAATCCATTTTTAAATTTTAATTATTTTTTAAAGACACTTAGATTATATGTTAATCTATTTTTAAGACTTCTTGATTGACAACCATGCTTAAACTTCCTTTAAAAATATATAATGTAAGGGGAAATAACTTTTTAAAGAATGAGATATTTCTATAAAGACCAAAGTGAACATTTAAAGCAGGATGGGCAGGAGCATAGAGTACTGTCACAAACATCAGTTTTGAAACTAGACTGTCCGTGTTCAAATCTTAGCTTTGTCTTGCATAATAAGACTCAATAAATATTTGCTGCTGCTGCAGTTTTTTATGTGAAGTGGTTAGCATGTCCAAAGTTTAACATCAGTAAAACTTCAATTTGAAAACTGGTCTCACCATTTTGGATTTATGACCTTGTATTGCATATTTAAACACTCTAAACCTCAGTATTCTAATGTGTAAAAGATGAATATAGCATGTCATTTATAAAGTAACTTGAACTCATAACTAATGTTGTTCTTCATGAATAAGATTGTTGAGAATTATAATGTAACTGTCATTGATAATTAGAAAACCTAATTATTGCATGTGACAAACACTGTTCAAGAAGACTTAATTATCTTCTGTTATATTTATTAGGTAATTCTCTAAACCAGCATTTACAAAATAATTCTAAGACATCTTTGAAGCAAACATAATTGTACTAGGATCAGAATCTTAAGAATATTAGTGAGAGGGCAATTTCATGCCATTGAATATCCACCATGAAAAGACAGCAAATGCTTTCCATATCCATTTAGCTCCTCAAATTTTTAACTAAAGTGTGTTTTAGGGGAAATCTGGAACACACTGATCCATCTCAGAATCACCCTCAACTAAGAAGGACTAATATCTGCTTCTCTAATTACTTTATTACCATCCAGTGTCCTTTATTTATTCATTCAACAAATATTAACTGTGTACTTACTATATGTCAGGCATTATTCTTAGGTCATGGGTACTGGGTCTCAATAATCAATGAGACAGAGAAGTTCACTTTTCTTGTCAAGCTTAAAATACAATAAGGAGAATTAGAAATGCACAAATGAGAAAATTTCTAGTAGTGTAAATTTTATGATGAAACAAACAACAACAAAAAAAAAACACAGAAAAATTGATATAGTAGGACTAAGGAAAAAGAATGAAAGACAAAATATTACATAGGCTGAACACCACTCTAATATCCAAACAGAAAGAAATACCATGAGTATGAGAATAAGACTGAGAATGGTATGAGATTAGATTGTAGCTGTAAAACTATGACCAGATTCTGTACAATCTTTTAGAAATGGTCAAGTTTAAGGTAATTCTGCCTTTGTTTCTGAATAGCTATTAATATAAGAACAGTTTGTCTGGAAGTGAGAGTACCTAGTATTGTGGTACTCCATGTTGGTTATGATCCAGCAATGTTTCCTCAGACTGAGTGCAACCACATACATTAGCTTAAATTTCAAACTTTGGTTCTTTTTTTTTTGTTATATCTAGTTTAAAGATGTCAGATATTTTACTTTCCTTACACTTTGTGCTAATTAAAATACATTATTTTAAAATTTAATACATAAATAGATAATGATCCCTCTAAACTTTGAGTATGGAAGTATATGTATATGATGTCTAAGGATAGAGTTTAAAAGTCAAAAATGAAGTAATTATATGCTGTGTTTTCTCTTCCCCAGAGATGGCTCCTTCATCTACTTATTCATTGTTTTTCTTATTGTTTGCACTCATTGTCTGCTCTCTGTTTTTTGCTCATTGACCTCCAGTGAGGAATGCAAGCACTCAACTGCTTGAACATATCCATTCCCTGCTCATTTTTTGTTTTTGCTCATTGCTCATTTTTTGCTTGTTGTCTTACTCATTGTTTTGCTCATTGTCTGCTGATTGTTTTTACTCAATGTGTTCTTGCTGTTTGCTTGTCATCTCTAGGAAGCGCCCAGAACTGAACCTGGGACCTCCTGTGTGGGAGGTGGGAGGCAGGTGCTCAACTGCCTGAGCCACATCTGCTCCCTATGCTGTGTTTTTTCCTTTTAAGGACCTCATAATTTTAGTGTAACAACTCTCTTACAAAAACAGAGAAAGGGCCAAAAGCTGTTCAAGCACATGCTTTGGGGGGTCAGCAGACCAGGACAGTACTACACAACTCCCAGGAGGGTGAGGGATAGAGAGATGAAGAAGATGAAACTGCAAATGTGAGTTACCAAAGCTCTGTGGTTCTTCTCCTCAACCCCCAAGATATTAAGCCTGGATTAAACCCCTGGCTCACTGCAACCAACTGAGAAGGGACCAAACATCTTCCTACCTGTCAGCTGTTACAAGAGAAAAGGGAAGGAAAATCAGGGGTTTCTCTTCACTGAATTTGGCCAGGAGAGTGCACTTTCAATCTTGGCTCTGGCCAGGCCAAAAACCGGGAAAGCACAGGTTGAAAGAAATATGTCCCTGGAAAGGTGTGCCAATGAGCACCATCTGCTGGCCAGTCTAGAAAGTGCATGGAGAAAAACTATTTTTAAAACTCTTAAAACAAATTCCTGGGAGAAAATATATGCTCCATTACTGAGTCTCTGGACTGATTTTGATACCTTAAGATGGGTACTTTTAAAGCCTTAAAATAAGTTTAACAAAATATCAAAGAAGAGCTGTAAAAAAAATAAGCAAGAGAGATAAATTGACCATCAGAATAAATCACCAATGTATTCAGATGCCTAGGCACCAGCAAAAAATTACAAGCCATATATGGAAGCAGGAAGAGATGGTCAAGGCAGAGTAGCAAACCAAATACCCTAAAGACTAAAGAGATATAGGAGCAGCGGACTTGGCCCATTGGTTAGGGTGTCTGTCTACCACATGGGAGGTCCGCGGTTCAAACCCCAGGCCTCCTTGACCCATGTGGAGCTGACCTATGTGCAGTGCTGATGCATGCAAGGAGTTCCCTGCCACACAGGGGTACCCCCTGTGTAGGGGAGCCCCATGAGCAAGGAATGCACCCCGTAAGGAGAGCCGCCCAGCACAAAAGAAAGTGCAGCCTGCCCAGGAATGGTGCCGCACACACAGAGAGCTGACACAATAAGATGATGCAACAAAAGAAACACAGATTCCCATGCCGCAGACAATAACAGAAACAGACAAAGAAGACACAGCAAATAGACACAGAGAACAGACAACCGGGGTGGGGGGTGGGGGGAAGAGGAGAGAAATAAATAAATAAATAAATAAATAAATCTTTAAAAAACAAAACAAAACAGAAAAGGCTGATCTTATAAAAGAGATATAGAATTTAAGAAAAGTAATCAATGATAAGAACACAAATCTCCTAAATCAATTCAAAGAATTGAAAGAAAATATGATGAAAGAGATCAAAGATAATAAGAAGACACCGGATGAGCATAAAGAACAATTTGAAAGCCTACAAAGAAAAGTAAAAGAGCTTATGGGAATGAAAGACAAGATGGATGAGATTAAAAATACTTTAGAGGCATATAAAAGCAGATTTGAGTTGCTCAAAGAAAGAATAAATGATTTTGAAGACAGAACATCTGAACTGGAAAAGACAGGAGAACAGAAAGAGAAGAGAATGGAAAAAATGGAACAGAGCCTCAGGGAATTGAATGACAATGTGAAACATGAAAACATACACATTATCTGTGTCCCCGAAGTAAAAGAGAATGGAAAAGGGATAGAAAGAATATCTGAGGAAATAATGACTGAAAATTTCCCAACCTTTATGAAAGGCATAAATATCAATATCCAAAAAGAACAATACACCACAAACAGAATAAATCTGAATAAACCTACCCCTAGACACTTACTATTCACAATGACAAATATCAGAGATAAAAAGAGGATTCTGAAAGCAGCAAGAGAAAAGCAAAGCATCACATACAATGGAACCTTGATAAGATTAAGGGCTGACCTCTATCAGAAACCATAGAGGTGAGAAGAAAGTGGTATGATGTATTTAAGGTACTAAAAGAGAACAACTTCCAGACAAAAATTCTGTATCTGACAAAACTGCCCTTTTAAATGAGATAGAATATGACACCAAAAGACTAGAATTACAGGAGATGCAACAGGGAGTGATACAGCCTGAAAAGAAATAACAGGGGAATGAGACTTGGAGAAGAGTATAGAAATGAAGATTATTAAGAATGGGAAATTAAAGGGTAAAAAGACAGAAAATAATAAGATATATCAACAGAATGTCAAAGGATAATATAAATGAGGAAAGCAATGCCATTACAGTAATAACATTAAATGTTAATGATTTGAATTCTCCAATCAAAAGACAAAGACTGATAGAAAGGGTTTTTCAAAAAGTCATTTGTATGCCATTTATAAGATGCTCACCTGTAAAAACACAGTCAGGTTAAAAGTGAAAGGTTGGAAAAAGAAATTCCATGTAAAGAGTAACCAAAAGGAGCTGGAGTGGCTATACTAATATCAGATAAAATAGGTCTTAAATGTAAAATGATCAAAAGGGATAAAGAAAGTCATTATATATTAATAAAAGGGGCAATTTACCAAGGAGAAATAACCGTACTAAATATTTGTGAACCTAACCTTAGTGTTCCAAGATACATGAAGCACACACTGGCAAAATAGAAGAAATAGATGTCTCTACAATAGCAGTTGGAGATTTCAATACACCACCCAGTACTGTATAGAACATCTGGGCAAAGGATATATAAAGGAACAAAGAGATTGAATAATATGAACTAGACCTAACAGACATCTGTAGAGCATTGCATCCCAAAACAGCAGTATATACATTCTTTTCAAGCATTCATGAGTCCTTCCCCATGATTGGTCATATGTTGGGTGACTAGACAAGGCTCAATAAATTTTAAAAGATTGAAATTATATAAAACACTTTCCCTGGTCATAATGGAATGAAACTTGAAATCAATAATGGATGTAAAAGGGAAAAGTCATAAATATATGGAGATTCAAAAACACACTCTTAAACATTCAGTGGTTCAAAGAAGAAATTGCAAAATAAGTCAGCAAATATATCACTAGATGAATGAACATGAGAACACAAAATATCAAAACCTTTGGGACCTACAAAGGCAGTACTGAGAGGAAAATTTATAGCCCTCAATGCTTACATTTAAAAAGAAGATGGGAAGCGGACCTGGCCCAATGGGTAGGGCATCTGCCTACCACATGGGAGGTCTGTGGTTCAAACCTCGGGCCTCCTTGGCCCATGTGGAGCTGGCCCATGTGCAGTGCTGATGTGCACAAGGAGTGCCATGCCACGCAGGTGTGTCCCCCGTGTAGGGGAGCCCTGTGTGCAAGGAGTGTGCCCCGTAAGGAGAGTTGCCCAGCACAAAAGAAAATGCAGCCTGACCAAGAATGGTGCCACACACACAGAGAGCTGACACAACAAGATGACACAACTAAAAGAAACACAGATTCCTGGTGCTACTGATAAGGATAGAAGTGGTCACAGAAGAACACACAGCGAATGGACACAGAGAGCAAACTGGGAGGGGAGGGGAGAGAAATAAATAAAAAATAAATCTTTAAAAAAATAAAAAGAAGAGAACAAAAATTGATGATATAACTGCACACCTGGAGGAAATAGAAAAAGAACAGCAAACTAATCCCAAACCAAACTTAAGGAAAGAAATAGTAAAGATCAAAGCAGAATAAATTAAATTAAGAACAATACAAATACAAGAGAGAGAACCAACAAAACCAAATGTTAGTTCTTTGAGAAGATAAAGAAAATCATCGACAAACCTTATCTAGACTGACAAAGAAAAAAGAGAGAAGATGTGAATAAATAAAATCAGAAATGAGAGGCAGGACATTACCACTGACCGCACAGAAATAAGAGAGATCATAGGAGGATACTACGAACACCTGTTTTTTGCAACTGCTAAAAAGCAATGCAATATAGATGAGATGGACAAATTCCTGTCAACACATGAGTTACTTACAATGACCACAGAAGAAACAGAAGACCTCAGCAAACCGATCACAATGAAGAGATTGAAACAGTCTTCAAAAACCTCCCAAAGGGGAGCAAGTGCAGCTCAGTGGTTGAGCACCTTCTTCCCTTATACGATGTCTTAGGTCTTATCCTCAGTACCTCCTAAAACAAACCAAAACAACACAAACAAAAACCCAACTGTTATTAGGGAGCAGATGAAGCTCAGTGGTTGGGTGCCTGCTTTCCATATATGAGATTCTGTGTTCAATCCATATAAACTCCTAAAAACAAAAGCAAAAACAAAGATAAAAAGTCCCAAAGATAAAAAGTCTGGGACCAGATGGCTTCTCAGATGAATTCTACCAACATTCAAAAACAACCTAATCCCAATTTTGCTCAAGCTTTTCCAAAAAATTGATCAGGAAAAATGCTACCAAACTCATTCTAACAAACCAACATCACCCTAACAGGAAAACCAGACAAAAATACCAGGAAAAAAGACTGATATATCTAATGAATATAAATGTAAATTTCCTCAACAAAATACTTACAAATCCAATCCAAAAGCATAGTAAAAGTCTAATACACCACCTTCAAGTGGGTTTTGTTCCAAGTATGCCATGGTGATTCAACACAAGAAAATCAATTCGCATAATAAACCACATTGATAAATTGAAGAAGAAAAATTCCTTGATTCTCTCAACTGGTGAATTTTTAAAAGCATTTGACCAAAATCAGTACCCTTTTTTTTGAAAATACTCCAAAAGATAGGAATAGAAGGAAGCTTTCTCAATAAGAAAGTGCACATATGAAAACCTACAGCTAGCATTGTACTCAATGGTGAAAGGCTGAAAGCTTTCCAGCTGAGATCAGGTATAAGACAAGGATGTCCCCAACATCACTGTTGTTCAATATTGTGATAGAAGTTCTAGCTAGAGCAATTAGGTGACATAAGGAAATAAAAGGTACCCAAATAGGAAAGGAAGATGTGAAACTTCCACTATTCACTGATGTTATGATCTAGAAAATCCTGAAAAATCCCCAACAAAGCAACTAAAATGAATAGATGAGTTCAGCAAAGTGGTGAAATAAAAGATTAACATACAAAAATTAATTGTATTTCTATACACTATTGATGTGCAATTTGGGGAGTAAATCAGGGGGAAATTTTCATTTATAAGAGTAACTAAAAGAATCAAATATTTAAGAATAAACTTAACCAAGGACATAAAGAACCTGTATTCAGAAAACTACAAAACACTGCTGAAAGAAACTGAAAAAGACTTAAATAAGTGGAAGAACATTTCATGGTCATGGATTGGAAGACTATCGTGAAGATGTCAATTCTACCCAAACTGTCTTAAAATTTCAACAAAATCCTAATAAAAATCCAATGGCTTTTTTTTCAGAAATGGAAAAGTCAATTATCAAAATTATCTTGAAATATAAGGGACCCTGAATAGCCAAGACTGTCTTAAAAAGAAAACAAAGTTGGAGGACGCTCACTTCCTGACTTTAAAGCATATTACTTAGTGACAGTGGTAAAAAGAGCATGATACTGGAATAAAGACAGAGACTTTGAACAATGGAATAGAATCATGAACTCAGAAATAGACCTTCATATCTACAATCCAGTGATTTTTGACAAGGCTGTTAAGGCCACCCAGCTGGACCAGAATAATCTATTCAACAAATGGTGCTGGGAGAACTGGATATCCATATCCAAAAGCAAGAAAGTGGACTCCTATCTCACCCTGTACACAAAAATTAACACAAAATGGATTAAGGGGCTAAATATAAAATCAACAACCATAAAACTCCTAGAAGAAAATGTAGAAAAACTTCAAGATCTTTTTGTAAGGCAGTAGCTTCTTAAACCTTACACCCAAAGCATGAACAACAAAAGAAAAAAAATGATAAAGGGACCACCCCAATATTAAACACTTCTGCACCTCAAAGGACTTTGTGAGAAGTATAAAAAGACAGCCAATTCAATGGGTGAAAATATTTGGCAATAATATATCCCATAAGGGTTTAATATCCACGATATATAGAGAGACCATACGACACAATAACAAAAATAAAAACTACCCAATTTAAAAAATGGGTAAAAGTCTTGGGAAGCAGATGTGACTCTGGCAATTGAGCTCCCACCAACAACATGAGGGCTTCTGGGTTTGATTCCTGGTGCCTCCTAAAGAAGATGATCAAGACAGCTAGCTGACACAACAGGCTGACACATGGAGCTACCGCAACAAGATGATGCATCAAGATGATGCAACAAGAGACACAAGGAGGTAAACATAATGAGAGTCACAAGGAAGGGAGCAGAGGTGGATCAAGCAATAAGGCACTTCCCTCTCACATGAGAGGTCCCAGGTTTGGCTCCTTGTGCCTTCTAACTTGGAAAATGAGCACCCAATGAACAGACACAGCAAGTGCAAACAAAGTGTGTGGGGGGAGATAAATAAATAAAATAAATCTTAAAAAAAAAATTCTTGAAAAAACATTTAACCAAAGAAGAAATATAAATGGCAAAGAAATACATGAAAAAATGCTCAACAACACTAACAATTAGGAAATGCAAATCAAAACTGCAATGAGCTGTCATTTCACACCTATGTGACTGGCTAATATTAAAAAGTCAGAAAACTGTAAATGATGGAAAGGATGTGGAGAGATAAGAATGCTTATTCACTGTTAGTGGGAATGTAGAATGGTATAGCCACTGTGGAGGACTGTTCGGCAGTTCCTAAAGAATTTGAATATAGAGTTGCCACATGACCTGGCAATATCATTACTAGTTATATAACCAGATGAACTGAGATCAGTGATACAAAGAGACATCTGCACACCAATGTTCATAGCAGTGTTATTCACGATTGCCGAAAGTTGGAAACAACCCCTGTGTCCATTAACTGATGAATGGATAAACAAATTGTGGTACATATACATGATGGAATATTAGGCAGCAGTAAGAAGAAATGAAGTCGTGAAGTATATGAAAACATGGATGAACCTGGAGGACATTGTGTTGAGTGAAACAAGCCAGACACAAAAGGACAAATACTGTTTGAGTGGGCTATTGTGAACTAAATATATTAAGTACACTCATGTAGTTAATAATTAGAATATAGGTTCCAGAAAATCAAATGAGTGTAGAGAATGGAAAGTTAAGGGTTAATTTGTGCAGAAGTGGTAAAAAAGTTGTTTATTAATCTTTGGAAAGGAATATAAATGGTTAAAGCACATCATAATATTTGTAACTAGCAGACCTATTATATGGGTATGACAGTGGTTGAAAGGTAATCCTAAAACCATGTATATTATTAGAAGGAAAGCTAAAAATGTAACTAGTACTATATACCATATTGAAACCTCATGTAAAACATGAATATGGGTGATAGAGCATATATAAGGTTACTTTTATAAAATATAAATACAAATATACTAGAAGAAAGAAACAGAATAGCAGCTATGTTTGCAGGGGAAGCATAGAGATTGAGAGGTGATGAGTTTTGTTTGTTTTTTATTTATTATTATTATTTGAATAATGAAAATGTTATAAGAATGTTTGAAGTCATGAATGTACAACTATGTGATTACACTGTATCATTGATTTTACATGATTGAATTATGTACCTGAGTAAAAAGAAACATTCTTGTGGGTGTGAACTCATTGTTAATAGGAACTTTTGAAGATGTAATATTTAGTTGATGACCAACTGAATCAAATTAGGTTTTAATCCTGAATACTGGAGTCTTTCATAAGCAAAATGACATTCAGACAGAAATATTCAGGGGAAGAAGCTGGAAGTTACCAGAACCGAGAAGAGAAAGGAAAGGGCATTACCACATGCATTGTCACATGATAGATAAGTCAGGAATCCAAGGATTGCCAGCAGGCAGCCACAGAATATCATAGTCTTCAGGAAGAAAGCACGACCTGGGCCCAAAACCATGGGCCAATAAATTCTTGTTGTTAAGCCAAACCATTTTATGGTATTTGTTTTAGCAACCAGGAAATTGTAAAAAGAATTAATGTTTAATTGGTAGATGTTTTAGTAGCTTATTTTAAAAGCCGCTGGAAGCAATATACCAGGAATAGGTTGGCTTTTTCAATGGAGATTTTAACATATAAATCTACAGTTCTGAGACCAAGAAAATATTCAAATCAGCTCTTCATCAAGCAATGTTTTTCTCTCCATATACCAGCTTTAGTGATTCTGAAATCTGCTCTCATATGGCAAGGCACATTGGGATTCACAGCTTCCTGCTTTGCAGCTTTTTCTCTACTTGTATTCCATTGATTTCAGTATCTCACTTCTGTGGCTTTCTCTCTGCTTCCGGGGGATTACTGAAGTAATCAGATTGAATAGCCATACCTACAATAAGTTCACACCCACATCAATGGACCACAGGAACGGACAAGTTTAAAGGACATGATATTTTCTGGGGTACATACAGTCTCTGACTACTACAGTAGAAGTTTCTGTTTGAGGTATTGTGAAAGTTTTGGTAATGGGTAAACATTGTGAGTGTAATTAAAACCACTGAATTTTATATTTGAAAGTGGATATAATGGGAAATTTTAGGTAATATATGTTACCAAATAAAAATTAAAATAAAAAATGGAACTGTACAACATATTCAAAAACATAACCTCTCAATATCACAGCACTAAGGCATGGGTCTATTTATTAAAATATTAGGGTCAATGGATATAACAGAATGGACAGAATGGTTGTCTCCCTCTGTCCCTTCTCCACATGTTTCCCACTCTCCCAGGCCAAGGGTTCCTCAAGGAAAGTGCATCTTCCCCCCGCAATGGCTTTTTTTTTTTTTTAAGATTATTTTTTTATTTTATTTTATTTATTTCTCTCCCTTCTCCCCCCACCCCCCCACCCCAGTTGTCTGTTCTCTGTGTCCATTTGCTACGTGTTCTTTATTTTTGTCTGCTTCTGTTGTTACCAGTGGCATGGGAATCTGTGTCTCTTTGTTGTTGCATCATCTTGCTGTGTCAGCTCCATATGTGCGGCACCATTCCTTCTGGGCGGCTCTCCTTACGGGGCACACTCCTTGCATGTGGGGCTCCCCTACGTGGGGGACAACCCTGTGTGGCTCGGCACTCCTTGCGTGCATCAGCACTGGTTGTGGGCCAGCTCCACACGGGTCAAGGAGTCCCAGGGTTTGAACCGCGGACCTCATGTTCCCATGTGGTAGACCAACGCCCTAACCACGGGGCCAAGTCTGCTCTCCCCCACCCTCCCCAATGGCTTTTGATGGCAATGGAGACTATGGATGTGAGTCATTTGGGCCATGTTTTCACAGCTGCTAACTTCACATTCCATTTCCTTATTATAAGTGGATAAGTTTTCTTTATCTAACTATATTATGAATTCCTTGATAGGGAAAGCTTGTTGTTGTCCTTGACAATTAACAACAAATTTGAGTTCAACAGAATGAGAGTGACTGGCTAAGTTGTTAACCAGTTCTTTTTCTTTTCTTTCAATGCATACTGGTAAACTATATGTCTCAACTTGCCTGATAGTTAGATGTGGCAATTTGAGCAATTTGTAGCTAAAGGAATGTGAGCAAAAGAGGCATCTATCACTTCCTGACCTGACCCATAGTATCTCCCTTGTGTTATTTGCCACACTGTTACCTCAGCTCTTAGATTGATAAAGATAAGTGCTATGACCTGGAAGCAATGAATTGAAGATGGTGGGGCCACAAGTGGGAGGAGCCTGTATACTCAATTCATCTTGTTGAGAGCTACCTGTTAATCAGGGACACCTTTTTTTTTTTTTTACTTTATGGGAACAATAAATAGACTTCTCCGTGTTTGAGTCACTTTTTAATAGGTTTATTTTAGAAGATAGAACCTTAAATAAGCAATAAGTATTTTAAATTCAGAAAAAGAAGGGGGGGAGTTAAATAATTTTTGCACATCAAATAATATCATGGGAGCAAAATCAGAAACCTTTCTAAGAAGATCTGAAATATATAAGATTTCAGGCACCTTCATCCACAATGAAAATATTTCCTTTAGGAGAAGTAAATGTCCCACACTTGCCAGATTGACACCTTATAACTATCAAGTCATTGATTGCCAGAGAGCTTTAATAAGAAGAGGTAAAACTGAATTATCAGAAAAGAAAAATAATAAAAAATATTGATAATGTGTTTGGCTAAGTAAGTGAAATGTATCAATACACTTAAGAAAATTATGTCTTTCTTTGAACTACTTCTAAACTTACAGAACCATAATTTTAGAGATTGGGATAATAAGACACAAAGGCATGCTCTTTCTCTGATTATATTAAAGAAAATTACTGCATAAGGAAATAGAATTTGCGGAGGTGTTTGTGATATTTGCATGGAAGGGGATTATATGCCCTTCTTATTTTAGCTAAGAATTAAAATTTTATTTTATTTTATTTTCTGATCACTTTTATTTATTTATTTATTTGGCTTATTTTGGGGGAGGTTTTGAATCACAGAAGGGTCACAAATGTGGCAGGGAAGGATCACTGGTGTGGGGTATTAGTGATGGGGGAATGGGTGGAAGGGTATACCTGGGAATGCCTCCATAGCATATGAAAATGTTTGAATGATCATGGAATGTTGTCTTGGTGGGTGGAGAGCCATACAATAGCTGAAAGAATATTGAATTCCTATCCTGGGAAGTTCTGCTACATTTTCTAATAGAATAGCAAGATTCCCCCAAGTACCTGGGCTGTGCCTAGTGAAGGAGGACAGACAATTACACCAAACCCTTATAATTGATGGTTGTACTTATGAAGCTTTCCTTGTGAAATTGAAACTTAGCCTAGTATTATATATTGACTAAGAGTTACCTCCTGAAAGCCACCTTGTTGCTCAAATGTGGCCTCTCTCTATGCCAAACTTAGCATATACATGTACTACCTTCCCCCTACCATGGGACATGAATCCAAGCCATGAGTCTCCCTGGCACTGAGAGATTATTACCAATTGCTGACTAGCAATGCATCTAGAAAAAGATCTTGACCAAAAAAGGGGGAAAATATTAAGTAAAAATGAGTTTTAATGGCTAAAAGATTTCAAAGTGAATTGGAAAGTCATTTGAGAGGTATAGCAGTTTGGCATTGTTTATGATTTCTAAAACTGGATATTGGATTATATTTGTAAACTGGTCTGTTTCTCTGGGCATATTCCCCTTTGACTGTATTAAGTTCAGAGGTTTCACTTTTACTTGATTATATTAAAATTAGGAATTTGATTTGGCCACGTCAATAAGATATTGAATACCCATTCCCTTGGTGGACAGGGACTCACAGAAGAAAATTACCTGGCAAAGGAGATAGTCTGGGAGTTTTGATGCTGGAGCCCTGGGAAGTAAATTCACAGAGGAGAAGACAGAGAAGCAAATATGTGTGGAAAGAGAAAGTTCATTAGACATGGCAGAGGTCCCAGGAAGAGAGACCCTATAGTCTATGGTTGATCTTGTGGACAGAACAGAGCAGCTGAGCCTGGAAAGAATTGAAATCTGGTGAGAGAAAAAAAGCCATATATCAGCCAGCCTAGAACTGAGATTGGAAGGAGCTGGGACCATGGAGCCTTAGGAGGAAGAGGAAGGTTTTACCGTCACAGAGCGGGACAGCCATCTTGCTCTAACACGTGGTCACAGACTTTGTTGAGGGAAGTAACTTATATTTTCTGGCCTTGTAACCATAAGCTGCTACCCCAAATAAAGAGCCTTTATGAAAGTGAGAATATTTCTGGTAATTTGCATCAGCACCTCTTTGGCTGACTAATACAAGAGGTTATACTAATACACAGCCCAGGAGGATCACTGCTGTAGTAAACAGTCTCAAACACTGGAGACTCTAAGGGCTCTAGAGACATCTAGACACTATAAGCAGGCCCAACAATCTCAGAAATTCAGCACTCTGTCAGTGGGTCTTATTTTGGTATATATGCTCCCTAATACAATAAAGTTAGACTCACAATTTTCCTATACATGGCTCTTCTTTCCCATTTATTTGAACCTATAATTAGTACTATACTTGTTAAATATATGTCCCAGAGACTTAAATGTTAGATCTGTTCATATGCTGATTGGGTCCTGAATTTCAGCAAATTTGCAACACATATTTTCCAGTTCATTGGACTAGCCCAGGACAACTAATGAAAAGATGATGCTGGACAACACCCATCCCAAAAAACAGAGTATCTACAACTATAAGCAAGACAGTTCCATCCATCTGCCCCACAGGATCTAACCCCCTTTCATTCAGAAATGGAATGGGCATCACGATCCCAAAATCTTCAAGATTAGGAGTGAACAAACATAAGGGGGGAATGCAGCTATAGACAAAAGTAGATTTTGTTATTCTAGCAAAGGAAGAACTTTTATCATTGATACAAAGGCAGTGGCCACCAGAGGTTCTGAGGGAAGAGAGAGGGAAGAATAGGTTTAACAAGGGGGCATTTTTGGGACATTGGAATTGTCCTGCATGACATTGTAATAACAGATACGGGGTACTATACATTTTGTCAAAACCTGTAAAATTGTGTGGGGCAAAGTGTAAACTATAATGTACAATATTTTCAATGGTTAGTAGCAATGCTTCAATATGTGTTCATCAATTGTAACAAATGTACCACACTAATGAAATATGTTGCTAAAGAGGGAAAGTATAGGAGAGAAAGGGATGGAATATATGGGATACCCTCATATTTTCAATGTAGCATTTATGTAATCTAAAGCTTCTTTAAAACAAATTTAGTGAAATTTACAGTATATACCCAAGTCTTTCAAAACCTATTTTACATAGAAGCAATCAAGCGATATAGGAAGTTAATAAAAATAATGAGTGCTACATGGGTATTAAAATCATAGGCTCAAAACTAGGGTTTAAGTAAAGTATACAGAACTGAGATGGTCATTGTTTTCTAACTTGCATATTACACTTTTTTAAAAAGATTTATTTTATTTTATTTTATTTCTCCCCCTTCCCCAGCCCAGTTGTATGTTCTCTGTGTTTATTTGCTGTGTGTTCTTTGTCAGCTTCTGTTGTTGTCAGTGGCACAGGAATCTTTTTTTGTTGCGTCATCTTGTGTCAACTCTTCATGTGTGCAGCACCATTCTTGGGCAGGCTGCACTTTCTTTCACGCTGGGCAGCTCTCCTTACGGGGCACACTCCTTGTGCGTGGGGTTCCCCTAAGCGAGGACACTCCTGAGTGGCACGACACTCCTTGCGTGCATCAGCACTGCGCATGGGCGAGCTCCACCTGGGTCAACGAGGCCTGGGGTTTGAACTGTGGACCTCCCATGTGGTAGACAGATACCCTAACCACTGGGCCAAGTCTGCTTCCCATATTACACTTTTAAAAGAAGAACCAACTAGATGTCCAGCAAGATGGCAGCAGAGTAAGGAACTCCTAGAGTCAGCTCTTGCTAAAGGGCAGCTAATAAACACCCAGAGCTACCTGAGCTAGCTGAAGCACCTGTTTGGAGGCTCCAGGAGGCCAGAAGAGCATCTGGCAACATACTTGAGGGAATGGAAGGATGAGACTGCCCACCTGCAGAGATCATAAATAGAACACTCCACACTGTGGAGGCCTGGGCTTATCTTCCACTGGAGATACAAGCCAACTTGGGAGCTGTTCTGTGGCTGGAATTAAAAGACCCCCTTCCCAAAAACAGGGGAGGAAGAGATGACTGGGCACCAATGTCAGCTACTGATGAGTAAATTCAGTGGGCTAAAGTGTAATCCTGAGAACAGCTAAAGTTTGAGCCTGTCAAAGTGAGAAAGAAGCCAGCAGCCACCATCTTAACTCCATGCATGGCATGAGGAGAAGCAGGGTGGACTGAAAATCACAGTGCTGGTAGGAACCAGCTTCTTTCCATCTAGATCAGATTGCAGCTCTAGGCTAGACCCCAGGGTCACCTCCAACAGGGAGGAAGCTGTGGGAATCTGCCCCAGCCTCTCCAGGAAATTACTGCCAAGCCATGGGGACTGGTGATCATCCTACTCTGGCAGCATGAGCCATCCCAGGAGCTATTCTGTGGCTGGAATTGGAAGCTCCATTTCCCAAAAACAGGGGGGTAGGAGACTGTTAGTTGCCAATTTCTGCTACTGATTGGTAGACTCAGCTGGCTAAGATATAACCCTGGAACAGTGGGGTGTGAATCTGTCCAGGTCAGAAAGAGGTTGGTGGCCACCATTTTGACTCAGAACCCAGTACGAGGGGAAGCTTGGCTGGCAGAAAATCAGTGATGGGAACAACCAGTTTCTTTCACCTGAATCAACCTGCAGCCCTAGACAAGGCTTTGGCCCCCCTCTGGCAGGGAGGAGGATGACAGTCCCTGCACCGGTCTATCCAGGTAAATGCAGGTAACTTTGGGTAGCACAGACTAAAAATTGGAAGACTACCAGGGCAACTGTGGTCATCTTGGACCTGCACTGCACAGATTGCTGCCCTCACCTGTAACTCATCCCCGCCTGAGGCAGGGGAGAATGGGGTGTGAAGCTTCATCAGTCTCTCTGGACAACTATAGTCTAGTCCTGCACAACTTGGATTATTCAACACAACTTTGACTCTGTCCCTACCTGGCAAAGGAGAAAGTTGGGAGAAGCTTCATGGGTCCCTGGCACAATGAGGGCAGCTTGAGACTCCACAGATTATAGTACCTTGGCTCCTACTGCACAACCAGCAAGGGAGAAAGGGCAGGAAGCCCTAAATTAAAGAGAAAAACTGCACCCAGAATATATACTCTACTAATTCAGAGGCCCAAATACCAACAAAAAATTACAATCCACACCAAGAAACAGGAAGCTATGGCCCAGTTAAAAGAGTAAAGATAAGCCTCCAGATGACATAAAGGAGTTGAGATAACTAATCATCGATGTTCAAACAAATCTTAATAAATTCAATGAGATGGTTAAAGAGATTAAGGATGTTAAGAAGACATTGGATGAGCACAAAGAAGAATTTGAAAGCACACAAAGAAAAACAGCAGATCTTATGGGAATGAAAGGTGCAATCAATGAAATTAAAAAATCTTTGGAATCATATAATAGCAGATTTGAGGAGGCAGAAGAAAGGATTGGTGAGCTTGAAGAAATGGCCTCTGACAGTGAACATACAAAAGAACAGATAGAGAAAAGAGTGGAAAAAAATTGAACAAGCTCTCAGGGAAATAAATGACAGCAAAAGTCATGCAAATATATGTGTCATGGGTGTCCCAGAAGGAGAAGAGAAGGGAAAAGGGGCAGAAGGAATATTTGAAGAAATAATGGTAGAAAATTTCCCAACCCTATTGAAGGGCATAGATATTCCTGTCCAAGAAGCAGAACATACTCCCATCAGAAAAAATCCAAATAGACCAACTCCAAGACACATACTCATCAGAATGTCAAAGGCCAAAGACAAAGAGAGAATTCTGAGAACAGCAAGGGAAAAGCAAAGCATAACATATAAAGGATATCCAATAAGATTAAATGCTGACTTCTCACCAGAAACTATGGAGGCAAGAAGACAGTGGTCTGATATATTTAAGATACTACAAGAGAAAAACTTCCAGCCAAGAATCTTATACCCAGCAAGACTGTCTTTCAAAAATGAGGGTGAAATTAGAATATTCACAAATAAACAGAAACTGAGAGAATTTCTAAACAAGAGAACAGGTTTTCAGGAAATACTAAAGGATGTCCTAGAGCCTGAAAAGAAAAGATAGATGAGGGAGGCCTGGAAGAGAGTCTAAAAATGAAGATCATATCAATAAAAGTAACTAAAAGTGTCAAAAGAGTGGTGGGAATAAAGTATGACAGATAAAATTCAAATAGTCAGAAATAAACTTAACCAACATTGTAAAGCACTTGTATTCAGAAAACTGCAACTCAATGTTAAAAGAAATTTAAGAAGCCCTAAATAACTGGAAGAATACTCCATGCTCATGGATTGGAAGACTAAATATCATTAAGATGTCAGATTCAATGTAATCCTGATAAAAATTCCACCAGCATTAAAAAATAATTGAAAACATGACCATCACATTTATTTGGAGGGGTAAGGAGTCCTGAATAGCCAGAAACATCATAAAAAGAAAAGCAAACCCTCATCTCCAGACTTTAAATCATAATACCTACCTATAGTGGTAAAAATGGCATGGTACTCGCCTAATGACAGACACATTAGATCAATGGAACCAAATTTAGGGTTCAGAAAAAGACCCTCACACATATGGTCCCATGATTTTTGTCTAGCCTGTCAAATACACACAGCTAAGGCAGAAAAGTCCATTCAACAAATGGTGTTGAAATAATTGGGTATCCATAGCCAAAAGAAGGAAAAAGGACCCCTATCTCACACCTTATCCAGAAATTAAGTCAAAATGGATCAAAAACCTAAAAATAAAAGCAAGAGTCATAAAAATTCTTGAAGAAATTGCAGGAAAATATCTTTGTGACCTGGTGGTATGTGGTGGATTCTTAAAGGAGATATGAGGAGGACTGAGATGGACTACTGATGTTTAATGTATGTAGAAGTTTTTATTAGCTTTACTGTAAAAGTGTGGAAATGTATAGTGTGAATGATAACACATAGTGAATGTATTAGTCAGCCAAAGGAGTGCTGATACAAAATACCAGAAATTGGTTTGTTTTTATGAAGGGTATTTATTTGGGGTAGGAGCTTAATGATACCAGGCCATAAAACATAAGTTACTTCCCTCACCAAAGTCTATTTGGAGCAAGATGGCTGTCAACATCTGTGAGGGTTCAGGTGTCCTGGGTTCCTGCATTCCTGGGGCTTGCTTTTCTCTGGCTTCAAGGTTTCTTCCTTCCTGGGGCTGGCTTCTCTTTCCTCTACATGCTGACTTCCCAGGCCTCCAGTTAAAGTCTTTAGCATCAAACTCCAAAATCAAAACTTTAACATCAGAAACCCTCAGCTCTGTTCTTTGCCATGTCTTTTATCTGTGAGTCCCTACCCACCAAGGGGTGGGGACTGGGTAGGTACTCAATGCCCTAATCATAACTTAATCATGCCCAGGTCAGATTACAAGCATAATCCAATTTTTCTTTTTGGAATTCATCAAGTATATCATACTGCTACAGTGAGTAACAGCTAGTTTATAAATGGGGATGTGGCCAAAAATGGTAGTCTAGATATGTAAATGCCAATTGACAGAATGCTAGAGAATAATCTAGAAACTAAAAAGCACAGTAAACCAAGAGGTGGATGAGAATTGTGGTTGATCTTACACATACAAGAGTGTCCTTTTTGAGCTAGAGCAAATGTACATCACTACTACAGGGTGTTGGGAATGTATAGAAGCATGGGGGGGGGGAATAAAGCTAGAATGACCTATGGACTGTAGTTAGAAGTAATAATATAATATTCTTGCATCTATGTAAAAGATGTTCTGTGTTGATAATGAGGTGATATGGAAAATGTGAGCCAAATGTACACTATGAACGTGTCAACAAAGGAGATTGCCTTTGGCAATAAGAGCAGTTCCTTCATCCAATCAGTTGAAAGACTGAAAGGGAGATTTAAAGATTTCAGCAGTCAGAAAGAATTTCTTTCTCTACTCCAGCCTGCCAATTTCCCCTGGGGAATTCAACCTAACTATTAAGTTCCCAATTTGCAGTCTGCCCTGTGGAATTTGTTGTTGCCAATTCCCACAGTTGCAAGAACCAATTCCTGTAATAAATTTCTTAATATTTACATATCCAATTCCCATCAGTTCTGTTTTTCTGGAGAATGCTGACTCATAATACATGTGAGGTTTAAGTGAAGTAATGCATGTATGATACTTAGCATGATGTTTTACACCTGTAAATCTTCCAATATATGTTAGATATATTTTCTAAATAGCCTTTTTTGTTTTTCCCTTCTAGTTATGAAAATAATGCACAATACTCCAGAAAAGAAGGAGAAAAAGAATAAAATAATAATAATGAATCTTTATAATACTTTTCATATTCCCAGGCCCTTTAAAATAATTTTCCAGGTTTAACTCAATCTTTAAGAGCTATGTTATACAAATCATTAGCATCCCCCTTTTACCAAGGAGAAAGCTAAGCATCAAAAGTGCACAAGACTGGTATCAAAATAAAATAAATTAGATTGACTCACAAGTGTGAACTTCATTGAGCACATGTCATATCTGCCGTCCATGATCCCACTCACCAGAAATCCCACTGCCAGTCTATAAGACTTCTCTCTAGAAATAAGCACTGTTACATTTCGTATATACAATTTGTCTCACCATTATTTATTTTGGTCAGATTAGTGAATAGGATTTCTAACATAACCTAATGGTAATATTTGAAAACAGATTTTCTTCATTTATATCTTTTAGAAGTGCTCAAAATCAGGAACATAGTAGAGCAGTAAAGAAGGTTGTAATATTTAGTGATTTTTTTAAAAGCAAAATATTTTCTGTCCTAAAATAGAAAAACTGTATCATGGTATGGATAGTTCATTACATGTTTTCTTGGATTATCTAGATAAATACTTAAAAGTCCTTTATTGCTTACTCTTGTCTACAGACTTTGTTAATGGACAGAATAGACTGGAAACAAAACGAAAACTAGCCTCATTTCTGTCATTGTTGGTATGAAATTAGGTACTAATCAGAATAAAGATTAAACTTCTAGGCACATCTATTCAGTCACCATGAAGGTTATTGCCAAAGTAAAGTAATTTTAAAGAACTCTGGACGGGAATGAGAGATCAATCCAGGGTGACATTACTGTTCATTCAGCACCACTGGCTGGGTTAGCATCTTCAAGTCCAGTACTCTTTCTGCTCCATATTTCCTTTGTAACTTCATTCAGTTCCTACTATCTAATTGCTGTAGAACAATAACCATCTCACAATAAACATTGAACTTTGATTTGTAGCAGGATATACATCTAAAGAAAATGAAATCATCAAGTCATTCACTGTCAATTATTCATTGAAACCTATCAAGTACACAGTGTTATGTTAGGTACAGGAGATGATTCCAAAATGATGAAGAAACTTTTCTAGGCATTAAGGATCTCAGAAACAAATTAAGAAAAATTTCAGATTTGTAGACTATGCAATTTCATAACTCTACAATTTGTTCATTTTTACCCCATTTTATACCCTCCAAAATGGATTTAAGGGAACTCCATAAATACATTCCGTTTAATAAGACTTTTTAAAAATAGACTTTGGAAAATTTTCTAAATGCAATTTGGTAGCATCTTAATATATCATTAATTTGCTCTTGTCAAATACACCAGAGATCTCTTCAGTTACAAATTCTAAACTATAAAAATGTCTCTTCAATAGGAAGTACTAGAGTCATGTATGTTTTTTCATTTCAAGAACAAACCTGGAAGAGACCATGGTAAAAAAATTAATGTTTAGTGCTGGAATAATGCTAGTTTATGAAAACGAAACTGTCTATCTGTTTAGTGATTTTAGCTTTGGTGAACATTCATTACTGATTATTAATAAATACATTTTTCAATACTGATCAGCATTATCATTTCTAGCCTATTATTCAAATAAAATCCTTAAGTTCAAGATGCTAAATGTATGTATTCATATATATATCTTTAATGTGAAATTTTATTGAATTACAATACACATACAAATAATACACAACTATGTAATCTGTAGCTAAATCAAAGACTATTATGAGCCTACTAGAAAATTCTCTTGTGTCCCCTTCCTATCTATAATCCTTCAAGTATAAATGCTTTTAATACAATGGATTAGTTTTATCATTTCATTTTTTGTTTGTTTTTTACACTCCTCCCTTTCTCTTTCCCCATTGCCCCTTTCCCTGTAATATCTAATCTGCTGTCCAACCCCACAAATTTGCTATTTCTAGTCATTTTTTTAAATAAAATTTTGTCAGTTTTTGAACTAAATCAAATCATACATGGCCATCCATAGTGTTGGGTATGGTTTATTATGCTCATTCTCAATCTTTATACTGTTTTGTGCTGTTCCATGTTATGATTGTGCCACATTGTCTGACTATTCTACTCTTGATGGATGTTTGGTATTGAATATCTTAGATCTCTAACTAGTTAGTGTAGGTATTTCTGATTTTATAAATTGTTTTCAAAAGGTAAAAATATATTTTTTTAGTACTCTTAGAAATGATTCAAAAACCTCATGTGTGATTTAAAATAAATGCAATGCAAACAAAACTACTGTAAAAAAGTGGGATGGATCTTGAAAAATCATATTTTGAAATGCCGATAGCAGATTTCTATGACATATTCTTCTATTTCAAACTTTTTAACAAATAATTTTAAAGCTTCTTGAAATTATTCAACTTAGAAATTGCTTGACTTTTAAAGAGCTTATTCTGACATCTTAATCAGAGATGCTGTATTATTCATGGTATGTATGGAATTATTTTTTTACTTCCTGAGGGATTGTAAAGAATCCAAGACATGCACCATGATTAAGAGAAATTGAAAAGTCAAAGCCTTAAATACATATGACAAGGACTAAGACGAGTCTGTGTTATCCATGCCACTTTTTGGCAGGCTGCCGATGTTGTTCAGTCAGGCAGACTCTTTGACAGAAAGGACTGCCTTTGAATTAGAAAGCCCACCATATAATGCTAACTAAAACATTAGGTTAGTTAAGATGACCCAAATTTCCGGATCTGCTGAAATGAGTTTTCTTTCAGGATGCACAAAAAGCAAAAATCCCTTCCTACTCTCAGTCAGACACCCAAGAACCTTTTTCTTCCCCTCATGCAGAGCAACTGACAGAAGGTGGTGCAGCTTTGCTGAGATTCAGGGCTCAACCAGCGTATAATCACAGTGAAGATTTAAGTGTCTCAGGCATATCATTAAACAACTATAGTGTTAATTACAGGTTCAAATAAAAGAGCCAGAAGAGCCATGTAGGGAAATTATAAATGAGTCTAACTCTGATATATATATATATATCTATATATCTATATATATATATCTATATATATATATATTTATATATATATTTATATATATAAATAATTTGGAATATATGAGTAACATGTATTCCAAATTAAGACCAAACAACAATTTGCCGAATTCCTGAGATTGTCTGCCCTGCTTACAATGTTTACATGTCTCTAGAGCCCTCAGGAATTCCACTGTTTGAGGTACTGTTTATTGTGGCAGTCAATGAGATCCTGCTGAGATGTGCATAAACTTAACCTCTAGAATGATCTCTTGACTCATTTTGAACTCTCTTAGACATAAAAACTCATTTGCATTAAATATTTCCCCATTTTAGTCAAGATCTTTTTCAGGATGCATTGCTAGTTGGTGCTTGGTAATAATCCCTTGGTGTCAAGGAGACTCATACCAGGGAATCATGTCCTGACCCTGGGTGGGGAGGTAGTGCATTTATATATGTATAAACCCTTAATAATTGTGAATTTCCTTTACTTATTTAATTTGTTTCAACATTTGAGTGAGACTTTTTATAGCCTATGGTCACTTGACAAGGATAAAATAACTAATGTTCAGGTGTAAGTAAATTAACAGAGTAGAGATAGAGGAGCAAAATGAAATATTTTATTTCAGATAAATACAGTTGAAAACATCATAATCTTCTGGGTTTTTTTTTTGTTTGTTTGTTTGTTTGTTTGGCGATAGTTGCATTTGTTGTATAGGACATGGTATTGATGGAGCCAAAGAATGATCAAATTTTCAAGAAGCAAGGTATTTTTGAAAGTCCAATAAGTCTATGGACTTACAAGAAAACATATCACTAAAATTTTAATAAATTTTTAATGAAAAATTAATTGCTATGTATATAGTCAATTACATAATGAAACTGAGAAAAAGTTCATGATACTAAATCTAAAAACCTTATTTTTAAATCTGCATTTTTTTACAAACAAAATAAGAAGATATATAAGCATCCACAAATATACAATATTTCTGGATAATCCCAGAAAATACAACAGAAAATCAGAAATTATTGTGTTTTGGGGAGAGCGAGAGGAAAACATAGGTGATCACTTTTAGTGCATTGGAGTTGTTCTGCATGATATTGCAATAATGAATACAGGCCATTATACATTTTGTCAAATCCTATAAAATTTTACAGACAGAAGTGTAAACCATAATGTAAACTATAGACCTTGGTTAGTAGCAATGTTTCAGTATTTGTTCATCAAGTGTAACAAATACACCACAATGATGAAAGATGTTATTAATAGGGGAAAATGTGGGAAGGGAAGGGGTATTTGTAAACCTCCTCTACTTTTGATGTAACTTTTATGCAATTTAAAACGTCTCTATCAGTAAAGTTTGTTTTATGGGGGGAAAAAAGGAGAAAAAAGAATGAGTCAATGAATAATAAATAAGTAAGTAAATAAATAAAGCAAGCTAAAAATGAGAATATTATTTTTCCTTTATTAATTTCTAAAATTATATTTACTGCCATTTCTTAGAAAGAGAAAATTTCAAGGATAGATTTTGAGCTCTCAAGTTTCTAAAGTTATTAACTATTGCAGAATCTTTACACCTACACAATACCTATACACCTATAAAATAATTTTTCCTTCACATACTTAATACTAAATATAGTTGTTCTTTAAGTATCTTCATAATGAAACTTCACTGAGGTAATAATAAAGGTACTTGGATGTCTTGATGTAAAGGGGATTTAAATCAATTTATAATTTCAGACTAATTTCAGACTTTGTTTTCTAAAACTGCTCTAGATGTTGGTTCTTTGGTATTGAACCCAACATAGAAATTCCATTTTCCTCCAGTCTTCCTCAGAATAGCAAAATTAGTGGATATGAATAGTATAACTCTAGAACCATTCCATCCATCTAGGATTAAAGGTCAATTAAAGAATATTGGGAAAGTAGAATAACTTCAATAATCTAATATGTTCCTATTAATGGTAAATTTTAACAGACATAGTGATTTCTCTCAGTCTTTCATGGTATGATTTGGGGGCACCCATATTTTTTTTTTTTTTTTTTTTAAATAGGACCTTTTTTTTTTTTTTTTAAGATTTATTTATTTATTTAATGTCCCCCCCTCCCCTGGTTGTCTGTTCTTGGTGTCTATTTGCTGCGTCTTGTTTCTTTGTCCTCTTCTGTTGTCGTCAGCGGCACGGGAAGTGTGGGCGGCGCCGTTCCTGGGCAGGCTGCTCTTTCTTTTCACGCTGGGCGGCTCTCCTCACGGGGCGCACTCCTTGCGCGTGGGGCTCCCCCACGCGGGGACACCCTTGCGTGGCACGGCACTCCTTGCGCGCATCAGCGCTGCGCATGGCCAGCTCCACACGGGTCAAGGAGGCCCGGGGTTTGAACCGCGGACCTCCCATGGGGCACCCATATTTATTCCCCATTTATGAATAATAATGTAGCCCACATTAGGGCATACGCTTTCACTTCTCTCTTGACACATTTTTTCCTGAGTGTTATCTTCCAACTGCATTGCTCACTCAGGGAACATAAATCTGTGGATGATTCCTGAATCTTGAGCTCTAGCCCTGATCCCAATAATGATTGCCAGACCCTCATATCAAATCTCAACCTCATTCTTTCCTTTCCAAACTACTCTCTACTCTAACTGAAGCTGGCTAGTAAGATAGGGAATCAATAGATGGATCTGGAACCTGGCAAGAAGTCCATGTGGACATCAGTAACACCCAGATGGCTGCTGGAAGACCCTATGCAAGATTGTGCCTGTCAGTACAAGACTTCCTCTGGAAGAAGAAGCCCCAAATATTCCCCAAGGACTTTAACATTGGATCCTCCCAAGAGATTGATAGGTGGGGTAATCAATCAAAAGAGCAAGCAGCTGGGACTCCTCCCCTGCCATTAGCAAAGGGGTAGAATAATTAATGGTTCAAAAAGCTGGCACAAGTCCTGAAATGGCTCTCTCAAACCTTTGGACTCGTGTTCCTGCCATCTGCACCCTGCTCTTAATGGCCACAGAAGTAAAACCTGGGGATTTATAATCTATAGTGAGGAATTGTAGACTGTAAATCACCCCTCTTTATCACTTTCCAGCCCCTTCCTGGGACCCCTGATCTGTTATTTTCTCCCATTTCTTGTCCCTCCCTACCTGAATAAATTAGAGACCTAACTCACCTGAAGTGTTCTTAAAATTCATTTCTGCAGCATAGTCAAGAACCTAGACAAAATCTGGTAACATATTTGGCAAGCCAGGCAGGAGCTTATTGATGAGGGAAACTATGGCCTACTGTCTATTTAATGCCTTCTTTGGTTACTCATTTTAAACAGGTTCACCTACAATCCCCTACAGGATGTAATTCCGGAAGAGAAGAAGCTGGGGCACTGGAATTCTCAGCATCCATGCCATATGCCCAGGCTTATGAGATCTGACCCAGCAGAGAAGGCTGGGTCACAGGACAGCAGCTGAAATCATGGCTCTGCCAAGACATAGGTTCCCCAACAGAGCACCAGGTGCTACAAAATTTCTTTTAAAGCCCTTTGAGCAGCCAGAAGCTTTTTCCTGGGGCCTGGCTGCTGTTGCCTTCCCTAGCTCTCTCCCCTCAGAGGCAGCATGGCAATGGCATAGTTGGGGGTTTGCCCCTCCCAGTGGATCCACACCTTTGCTAGCGCCTTCCTATCTGACCACACCCAACTACCTGGGGGATGAAGTGGGAAGGCAGCAGGCTGAGCCATAATGGATGCTGTGAGAGTTCCTTTCCCCAGGGGTGTCACAGGCCAGGATACCCTTGCATATAATTAATTTTTACCCACATTTTTACCATCCTACTTCTTGCTACTGAATTTCTCTTTTCAGGTTTGTGTTAGAATGCATTGGAATGTCTTAAAAACTGTGAAACTGGGAAAATGCCTTTGCTATTAAGGAAGCTATTGCCTCAGGGCCCCAAACCCTGTTAGCTAGAACAATTGATATCTAATCACTTAATGACCTTTTGATGGCTGATTTAACTGGAAAAGTATCAGATAGTAAAGTCATAAATCTGGGACCACATCTAAGACTTCTGGAAGGATAGGAGGAAGAAACGTTCTGCCCTTCTGCAAGTAGGAGTAGTATTCAGCTTGGAGGGCATCTGGTTTATTTGGTCTGTCTTCCAAGTCCAGGACAGCCCTGGAAATTGCTGGCAGGGTCTCTGATCCTCAGGGTGACAGGAACCAGAGAAGCAACTCTGAATGTTCCCCAAGGCTTGAAGGCTTGGAAACTTCAATTCAGAGAGCAGTGAAATATTTCCTGAGACTTAACTCAGGAACTTCTGTTTGGGTAACAATGCAGTCAGTCTCAGACCTTGGAATGTAAGAGTGCTGAGAACCAGAGCAGTAAACTCTGAAAGGTCCTCATTCCTTGGGCCCATGCACTCAGAGGGCAACCAAATATCCCCTGAGACAGACATCGCAGGCACTTTGACTTGGGCAGCTGCTCAGAACATCTCCCATGAATTTGACTTGGATACTTTGATCTGATATCCAGAATCAGATATCTCCCAAGACCTAGGTCACCCACTGGGATGCCTGCAGACCAGGCAGGCTCTGAAAATTAAAATTCTCAGGACACTGAGAATAGAGCATCAGATCCAAATTATGTGGAGTGGTAAATGTTTTAGTCAAAATAGGACCCTGAGACACCAGATCATTTGACTAAAATTGCTAATTCATTTTTCCTAGAATAATGGGCACAGCTTCTAGCATACCAGAAAACTCCCCACAGGACTCTTTTCCAGGAATCAGGAAACTCTGCCTATTGCTGGTCCATGAGACCACATTATAGCTGAGAGCAGCCTCTGTAGAGGGCACTGAATTCCAGTTAAACCAGTGTCAGAAAAGAGAACAGATAGATCTGAGGCCCAGAAACCTCATGTACTGTCTCCTTAAAGAAAGGAGGAGCCACGCCTCAAATTTCCATTGGTTTAAACTCAGTTGTACATGTAAAATGTGTAAATAGAGATCAAGATCCAGACCAGTTACTAACCCTCTCCCGGAAAATTAGAAATCTCATGTGCCATCAATTAAGATCGAAGAGTTCCTAGAAATGCTAAATGTATACAATTCTTCTGTTTTAATCTGTGCTTAACTTTGTGTTCACCTTTGAAGTCTGCGTTTAACTTTGCAGTTGCTTGCACCTAGGAAATCAGATTTGGGGCTTACCTGTTACAAATTGGATAACAGTGAAAGATAACCTAAAAATGAGTCTTTAAATGTCAATACTGTCTTGCTAGTGGATTTAATGGATAAATCACAATTGGAATTACTTCAACTGCTAGAAAAGCATAGAAACTTCACAAAGTTTTTACTAATAAAATTCTTGTGGCTAATCAAGGTACCCAATTCACCTTACAGTAAAAACTTACAAGAAACTGTAAGAGTTAAGCTCTCTATAGATGTCTTTATATTGTAAAACAGCAGAAGGATAATAATTGAATATATAATTGGGTAGATGTAGCCTAAACCCACTATTATAAGTGTAAACCTTAAAACTGAACTTACTTTATTTATGATCACTTCAAGCCCAGCCTCACCCCTTGCCTTTGATTATGGTTTTTTTCATAACAGCTTCTACCCCTATGGCTCAGGGGAAAGCAAACTTGAGATATCCCTGTCTCCTGTCCTACTGGTATTAGTGACCCTGCTTTCTCTCATGGCCTCAAGTGTGGACTAAATTGCTGGGGTGGAATTCTTGATCCTTGGGGTTGAACGTCTACTCTTACAGTCCAGGAGCCATTGGAGTCCTTTTATCTCTAAGGACTGGGAAGTGAAGGAGGCCTCCTGACTTGACTTTTGGGGTTCCAAAAGGTGATAATTCATGTTTCCTTGAGGCTTCAATAGCCTCAGTGAATATACATGAAATTAGCCTTGCTCATCTAAGGTCTGCAAAAGTCAAAGTAATAAAACAAAGTTCTGAAGCAAAGGAAAATTGTATTATAGCATTGGAGACACTTTGGCTATAAGCCATTAACTAAGGAATAAAATTTTAGTGCAAAACTGCATGGTTACAGTGCAAATTAGAGTAACTAAAAGGAGTCTTCAAAGAAATCTTTTTTGTTTTTAAAAGATTTATTTATTTATTTCTCTCCCCTTCCCCCCCCCCCCACCACCCGGTTGTCTGTTCTCTGTGTCTATTTGCTGCATCTTCTTCGTCTGCTTCTGTTTTGTCAGCGGCATGGGAATCTGTGTTTCTTTTTGTTGCGTCATCTAGTTGTGTCACTTCTCCATGTGGGTGGCACCATTCCTGGGCAGGCTGTGCTTTCTTTTGTGCTGGGCGGCTCTCCTTACGGGGTGCACTCCTTGCACGGGGGGGTCCCCTATGCGGGGGACACCCCTGCATGGCACGGCACTCCTTGCGCACATCAGCACTGCGCATGGGCCAGCTCCACATGGGTCAAGGAGGCCCGGGGTTTGAACCACAGACCTCCCATGTGGTAGACAGATGCCCTAACCACTGGGCCAAGTCCTCTGCCCAAAGAAATCTTTTAAATTTATCTTGCAGTTAAACTTATTTTGTAAGAGAATGAAAATTGTAACAGTGAGTCCTGTGTTTCTGTATCAAACTCTATTCATACCTGCCTACTTATTCAATATATAGCTTCATACATCAAGATGATATCAAATTAACAAATGATCATTCTAAGTCCATATCTTATGAAATTAAGTTAAAAAATGTAGATCTGCCCTCCTTTAAATGCAACAAGTAAATTCCATTGGCTGCTAATTGTAACCTAAGGTAAATTAACCAGTCTGTGTGGTTGTGGTCAGTTATAGAGTTTGTAAAGCATCTTCTAAATTGAAGCATTTAAATGGCTAGCCCCAAGAAACCACTTTTAACTAGAAACCTAAATTGATATTAACAGCAGAAAGTAACTTCATAACAGTGAAGCCTGTCTGGGAGTCACCTCAATGTGCATTATCAAGTGGTGGTAATGAAAAGTTCTTAGAAACTGAGACACAGGGGTCTTGCAAGGAGATATGTTGTTTCCATGGCTATACTTGCACCTAAGGAATGTGGTAATTAAGAGTTCCCAGCAAACAGGAGGCTGAAAGAAAAGATGAGCACATACCTTTTGTAGTAAATACAACTCTTAGACTTTGTATCTTGAGATAAGATTTTTTAAACTCCTTAGCCTATGAGTATTGCTGATGGTTAACCACATGTTGCTGCTTGTTGTCACATGGACTGGGATAACAATAAAATTATCTGATGAGTCTCTGCTTGCAGACCCCCTGATACCAGTTCTCTCTCTTTCTTTCTCTTTTTTTTCATTCTTTTTTCTCTTTCTTTCATTCCCGATAACCTTCAGGCTTAAATCTCCAACAAAAAGTTACCTTAATTCCAGTGGGAATCTTCAGTTTTCATTTCAAGAAATGGAAGAAGTAGTTTTTCCTCTACTGCTAAAGTCATATACCTGCCAATTAAAGTCTTCATTTTAAAAGGGTAAAAATAAAAAGCAAAGTACTAAAAACTTCTTATGGTATGTTACACATTGCATTGAAAATGTTTAGAAAGTATATAAAAGTCAAGAGATAGACTTCAGCTTTGTCAAACTCTCTTGTGCTTTCAAACCAGGCCTTCAATACAGTGTAAGTTGCTTCTCCATGAGTTATTGGCCAGGTGGTCACTGACCCCTAAAACAATAACGGTATTTACTACATTTCTGGTTGTGCTTTTGAAGCCAATGGAGACTACATTGCAGTTTCAAAAAAATGTAGTCAATGGAGACTACATTGCAGCAGCCAATGATGGTTCAATATAGCCAAATGTATGATGGATATTGCCTCCAGACTGGCACTGTTTTATAGTGCCAAAGAGCACTATGCACCAGGCCAGTGGAATACTTTAAAGCACCTTCTTAGTTTCTCCCTAGGGTCAATGATGCTGCATCTTGCTGGCTGTGTGAAGGACATATCAAATGGAGCAATGATCACCAGAGTATTGTGAGTAGAACTTAAACACAATTGGCATTATGGCCTGCTCCCATGGAGAGTTTACATGTAAGGTATTGCAAACCTGGAACTTAAATCTATTAATTGCAACTCAGAGAGAAATGTATGCAATGAGTAGTATATTAACTAGCATAAAGTACTGTACCTATATCCTATTCTAGATATATGCCTGATGATTATAGTGATATCTTTTATATTCTAAATCATATGCAGAAGGACACTGAACATGTTAAAAGTTTTGGTAAACTTCATTTTCTAAGTAGTTAATGAATGTGCTTAACACAGGTATCCTTCTTAGCCCTTGTTCTAAAACCTGCCCCAGTCATACACTGGAGAGAACTGGCAAAACCACATGCCATCCTACCAGGGCTAAGCATTTCCCTACCAGGGAAACAGCAAATGAGGAGGCTAAAACCCACTTCAACTTAGCCCCTTTGAGATGGCCCATAAACAACCTTTCCTCACTCAGGACCCGCAAGCCAGGTTCTGATCAAAATTTGGCAAGAAAACAAGCCTCACTCTCAATTAGACCCAAAATGTAAAGAACTTTACTCTGTAGTTTGATCACTCCCACAGCTATTAAAGTTAAAGGAATTTCCAGCTTGGTGCACTAATTCCAAGTGAAGCCAGATACCCAAGAAAGTGTCAGCTCATCAGAATCACCTGATGGGATGTACAAATGCCAGTCATTGGTCAGCCAGAAATACCTCTTCAAGAGAAAAAGCTAAGTACTGTCTCTTTCAAAGTCAGCTGTTCTCTCTAACTCTAGCCACACTTCCTATTTCTAGGGGGAGCACAAACCAGACACTGCTTTAAAAAATCTTGTCTGTTTTCATCTCCTTTAACTTAATTAAAAAGGGAAAATCTTCTTTCCATTCTACTGAAGGAAGAATACTCTTTCCCATCAACTTTGGGAAAATGCAACCTTTATGGTTCTACTTTTGTGGTCCAGTATCCTCTTCGTGGGGCCATATATTCTCATGATTCTAATCAAGTTTATTTCTTCCAGAATCAACATCTTGTTAGCCATATGGTAACTTCATCCAGCTTTATCCAGGATACCAGACCCATCTTCTTCCAAGATAGAATAACAGGAGGGTTTTATACCTTGTTAGGTAGGGCCTACTTCCCCTAACCAGCAGGAAGTAGCTACAGAAGAATGATCATCTCCTTTCAGCACCCCTTTAAGAATAAAGGTGTAAACTCTCTGATGGGGAATGAAGCTGACTAGTAAGATAGGGAATCAATAGATGGATCTGGAACCTGGCAAGAAGTCCATGTGTATATCAATAATCCCGAGATGGCTACTGGAAGTCCCTACCCAAGATTCTGCCATTCAGTACAAGACTTCCTCTGGAAACCAGGAGAAGCCCCAGATATCCCCCAAGGACTTTCATCATTGGACTTTCCCAGGGGATTGATGGGTGGAGTAATCGATCAAAGCAGCAAGCAGCTAAGACCTCTCCCCTGCCACCAGCAAAGGGGTGGTATAATTAATGGTTCATAAAGCAGGTACAAGGCCTCAATTGGCTCTCTTTCACCTTTGGACCCATGTTCCTGTCCTCTGCACCCTGATCTTGATGTTTTATCCCTGCCTTGATGGCCATGCCAGTAAAATCTGGGCATTTATAATCTATAATGGGGTATTATAGTCTGTAATCATCCCTCTTTACACTTTTCAGCCCCTTCCTCTCTAACTCGAGCCCCTGATCTGTTATTTTCTCCCATTTCTCATCTTTCCCTACCTGAATAAATTACTGACTCACCCAAAGTGCTCTTGAAATTCATTTCTGCAGCATAGTCAAAAACCTAGACAAAATCCAGTAACATAACCAATATGTCCACATGTGCTTTCTATTTAATTGTGCTGCCATACATTTTCCCTTTAGTTTCTTGAACCAGAAGCATGGAAATTATCTTAGAAGCTTGTTTGTAGCAGTTTGGCAATGTTTATAAATTCCAAAAACAGTATTGGATTATGTTTGTAAACTATTCTGTCTGAAGTTTCACTTCTACTTTGTTAATGATTAGGGCTTTGATTGGGCTATGTCAGGAAGGCATTGAGGCCCAACCCATTGTGGGTGGGGACTAACAGGAAAAAGACATGACCAAAGACAGAGTTGGGAGTTTTGAACTGAAGCCCGGGAAATAAGAACATAGAGGAGAACAGCATCTGAGCCTGAGGAAAATCAAGTCCCATGGAGAGAGACAGAGCCAGTTGCCTGATAATCTACATCTGGCCTTGAGGAGCAAGGCAAAGCCTAGAAAGCCTCATAGTCTACAGCTGAGAGTTGATGAGCCTGGATAGTAATGAGTCCCTGGAAGAGAGGAACCCAGGAAGCTTGAACCTTCACAGACATTGGCAGCCATCTTGCTCCAATACATGGCAACAGATTTTGGTGAGAGAAGTAAGTTGCACTTTATGGCTTGGTAACTGTAAGCTTCTATCCCAAATAAATACTCTTTATAAAAACCAACTGATTTCTGGTATTTTGCATCAGCACCCCTTTGGCTGACTAATACAGAATTTGGTAATGGAGAGTGGGGTTGTGGTTTTGTAATTATCAAAATGCTGGAACGGTTTTATAAATGGGTAAGGGGCAATTTTTGGAGGAATTGTGAGATGCTTGATGGAAAAGGCCTAGTTCATTTTGAAGAAACTCTTTGTAATGTGGACACTAAAGAGACACTTTATGATGCCTTAGAAGTAAATGATGAAACTATTTTTGGAAACTGGAGGAAAGGCGATCCATGTTTTTAAAGTTGTAGAGAACTTAGCAAAATTAACTCCTGGTGTTTTACAGAATTCAGAGTTTGAAAATGGTGAGCCTTGGCATTTAGCTGAAGAACTTTCCAAGGTAAACTCAGAGAATGCAGCTTGGCTTTTACTTACAGCTTATAGAAAAGTGCTAGACAAGAAAGATGAACTGAGGACTGAACTGTTGGGAACAAAGAAAACAGAAACTGATTCTGGAAATTCCAAGCCTCTGGAAATCAGGTTCCCAGATGATAACACCCCATTTTAGGACATAACTAAACTTGGAACTTGTAAATCAGGATTGAAGGTGTAGTTATCCCAGAAAGACTTGTGGAAAGTTTTACTGTCTGATGTTTTGGAACCCAGCTTCTTGCACACTAAATCAACAGGCTTTTTGAGAGAGCTGTATGAACAAAACCACTGTCAACTTGGACTGACAGGGACATGGAAAGTAGAAATTGAAGGAGAAACAGCTTTAAGAGGAAAACCATGGAAGCTGAGATCTGGAATTAAGACATTGCCTTGGGCCAAGAGAGGAACCCCACCCATGTGTACAAAGAGGGTGAGTTTGCTTGCTCCAGCAGTTGAAAAGGGTGGATATTCCCACAGGATGTTCCTGGAGTGTTTTGCTGCTTCAGGGTACAGATAGGGTGGAGCACATTCCTCAAGGATTAGGAAGATTGAGGTCAATGTCCCATAGGTCTGAGAGAGGTGGGCCTGTCCCCCATGGATTAGGGAAGGTCAAGTGGTCAAGTCATTGCTCTGAGAGGGTTGGTTCTGTATGCCAAACGTTAAGAAGGATGTTGTCTTCACTTCACTATACTATGGGGTTTAAGACTCTAACCCAAAGATTGAATAAACTGTGGCAATCACCCCAATGCTCTTGAAAGTGAGGTCTGGAGCTTGGTTGACACCCAGATGCTTAAAGAGGGTGGAACCAAGAAAATGGCCATTGCAAAAGTCTGTGGAAAGGGTGGGTCCCCATGTGGCCCCTAGGAAAAGAAACCATCCTCTTAAGAATGACTCTCAGACTTTGTTTTTGGTTTTATTTTTTTGCTTTAAGGATTATACTTTATTTTATTTTCAAATTCTAGACTCTCAGACTTTGAAATCAAATGGAGGATGCCCTGCAGGTTTACTGAATTGTAGAAGAGACATGACTCATGTGTCCCTCCCAAATTCTCCTTATTGTAATGAAATGTTTGTCCTTTGTCTACTACGAGTATTGGAAGCAGATCAATTGTTTTATAATTTCAGAGCTCTACAGCAGATGGGACTTTGCCCAAGACAACCTGTATTTCTTTAAAATGATTATGATATGATTTTGTACTTAATTATGTTACCAATTTAAGGTTTTTTGATTATAATGTCTTTTTCAAATTCAGAGGGTGGAGTGTAACAGTTTGGCATTGTTTACAAATTCCAAAAATAGTTATTGGATTATGTTTGTAAATTTGTCTCTCTGAAGTTTCACTTTTACTTAATTAAATCATGATTAGGGCTTTGATTGGGCTATGTCAGTAGGGCTTTGAGTTGAGTAGGGACTCACAGAAAAAAGACTTGGCAAAAGACAGAATTGGGAGTTTTGAGCTGGAGCCCAGGAAGAAAGCACACAGAGGAGCAGAGCAGCTGAGCCTGGGGAGAATCAAGCCCTGAGGAGAGAGACACAGCCAGTTGCCTGATAATCTACAGCTGGCATTGGGGAGAGAGGCAACACCTAGAGAGCATCATAGTCTACAGCTGACCTTGTGGAGAAAGCAGATGAGCTGAGACTGGAAAGAAATGAGCCCTGGGAAGAAAGGAGCCCAGCAAGCCTGAACCCTGACAGATGTTGGCAGGCATCTTGCTCCAACACATGGCAATAGACTTTGGTGAGGGAAGTAACTTATGCTTTCTGGTCTAGTAACTGTAAGCTTCTACCCCTAATAAATACTCTTTATAAAAGCCAACTGATTTCTGGTATTTTACATCAGCACCACTTTGGCTGACTAATGCATTGTTTTACCCTTTATAGCATATATCTAATCCATCACTGAGTTCTGTCTATTCACCTTCCTATATAGCTCTCAAATCTATTCATGCCCTCATTTCCTCTACCTACTTGAGGTAACTTTGCTCTTGCAAGCCTCACTGAAACTGTCTCCTAGTTGACATCCTTGCCTTCAGTATTTTGTTTTTCTTCTTCTTTCCATTACCCTCACTGTAGCCAGAATGATACTAAGATGAAAATATGAACATCATATAACCATATGTAAACCTTCCATGATTCTCTATGCTCTTAGAATAAAGTACACACTATTTATATTAGCTTCTAAAACTCATCCTAGCCTTACCCATCATTATCTCTTCAGCATAGACTCACATTACTTTAGCAATTTATACTCCACGTATCTGGAACTAATTTTATGCCTTTAAATTCACATGCTTTACAGCCCTTCTTTATGAAACATGCTCTTGTTCATTGGCTAACTATTACTCATCATCCAGCTCTTATTTTAGATGTCATTGCCTCTAGGAGCTTTTTCCTAAACATTATTCCCCATTTCCCACCCAAAAACCATAGTGAGGAGGGCAGAGTGGGAGAGTTTAGTATACAATCTGACTTACAGGTCTACTGCAATGACAAAGTAATTCAAATAACTGTCTTTCACTTACTGTTATTATAAATGAATAAAAAGGAAAAAAACACTTTTTTCCTGTAACTTAAATCATGTTTACCATAAAGAAAGATTTTATTTTTAAAACAAGAGTTACCATTTTTCAACACACCAGATATAGTGCGCTTACATGATTACTTAAAGTGAATCAAATATCTCAACAGAGTTGCAACAACCTATTCCCCAGTTCATTAGACTCACCCAGGACAATTAACAAGGAGATGAGGATGGATAACAACCATCCCAAGGAACAGGGTGAGTCTATAACTGCAAGCAAGATAGTCCCATCCATCTGCCCCATAGGATCTAAGTCCCCTCTCAATTAGAGGCAGAGTGGGCATCATCATCCCAGAATCCTTAGGACTGAGGAATGAACAACGGACTAGGGTAGACTTACTTTTATTCTACTAATGACTTATTGTGATTCTATCAATGGAAGAACTGTTATCACTGATGTGGAGACACTGGCCACTGGAGGTTCTGAGAGAAGGGAGAGGTAAAAATAGGTGTAACATAGGGGCATTTTTGAGACTTGGGAATTGTCCTGAATATGTCCTGAATGACATTGTACAGACAGATAGAGGCCATTATATATCTTGTCATAACTTACAAAATTATGACTTACATAACTTACAAAATTGTGTGGGAGAGAATGTAAACTACAGTGTAAATTATAATCCATGCTTAGGGGAAATGCTCCAAATTGTGTTCATCAATTGTAACAAATGACCCACACTAATGAAGGATGTTTTTAATGTTGGAAAATGTACAAAGGGTAGGGTGCAGGGCATATGGGAATCCCCAATGTCTTCTATGTAACATCTATGTAATCTAAGGATCCTTTTTAGAAAATTTAAAAGTATATTATTTAAAAAATTAAGTGAATCAAGTATCACCAAGACCTGCGGGGGAGGGAATATATATATATATATGTATTATCAGAGAGGTTAAGCTCTAGTTATTAATACCTAACTGTCTGAGTTTGAATTCCAACTTCAATATTTCACAGCTGTACAAACATAGTAGAGTTGCTTACTTTGCCTGAATTTCAGTTACCTTGCTTGCAAAAAAGTGATATAAATAAAATCTTTCTTATAAGGAAGTTATGAGAATTAAATACACAAAAAGTTTTTATTGCAACGTTGGTACATAGTAATCACCTAATAAATGTCATTATATAATTATTAGTTTTAAGAAAAAGAAAATATTATAAATAAAAGCAGTTATATTATTCAATATCTTTTGTAGATTAAATAAAAACCAGCATCCCTGGAATACTGTTTCTTTGGGAAAAAATGAACAATCATATAAGTGGTCTCTTTCACAGACTGCCTTTTATAATACAAATGAGGCTAACTTTCATTTTTTAGTTGTTTTTATTTCTAGTAATGATGGGTTACTTATGGAGGATATTTCAGAATTTCCTACAGCTTATATCTTTGCCAGAATCATTGTCTCCAACATTTACTTTTTTTATTGTACAGAATGTATGTTATTAGATTTGAAAGACATTTTCTACCACTGTAACAATAATAGCAGTGCCTCTGAGAAGCATTAGCTTCAAATGGAATGGTTATAAAATAAAAAACCATTCTTATTTAATATAAAAATAATTTCCAACAAGCCAACCAGACTTCAATAGCAACACATCAAACGCTATTTTTCCACCTATTGTTCTCTCCTTCTCCCCTCAGAGCTTCTGGTAACCAATATTTGCAGCAATGCTACATGCTTTTCTATTACTACAATATTAATATGTTTACTTTGTGTCAGCCTTGTAATGCCCACTTTGCTTCAGATTGAGAGGCGCTTAGATCTTATGGGCCTGATGGAAGGAACTGTTTTGCTTGCAATTGTAGATACTCTGATTTGGGGGATGGTGGTTGTCCGTTCTATAATGGGTGAAACATAAAGCATTTCAAGGCATTGGGATTAAGTGCAAGCCACAGTGTAAACTATAGACCTTGGTTAATAGCAATGGTTCAATATTTATTCAATTATAACAAATGTACTACACAACCATAAGATGTAATAGGAGAAGGTGTGGGAAGGGAACGGAGCAGAACATGGGAGCCGTTTATACCTTATACATACAATGTAACTTTTCCATAATCTAAAACCTCTTTAAAAATAGTTTATTATTATTTTTTTAAAATGCTATTTGGTTATGCCATACAAATTCCAAGAGCTCAATAATGCGTTCTAACTGTTCATTTGTTTGCTAAGCAAATGTTGTTTTTTTGTTGTTGTTTTTTAATGAGCCATAATGATTATGATCACGGCTTACCTGGTTGTGCATGATCTGGCCCCTTGACTATAACTTCATCTTCTGCCATCTCATCTTGCTCTGGCTATAGGGGTTTCTTTCATTGTCTTGAATAACCTCAAACCCACTGTACTTTCTGTAGGAGAAATAAAAGCGCCCAAGAGCACCCTGTGCACAGTCGACAAGGCATAGCTTGTCAGTTGCGGACACACTATCTCTAAGGCAACCACACAGCTGAATGGAATGGCCGCTGACCACGAGGTCAGGCAGAATGGCAACCAAGCGCTGTCCAGCTACACCACGTCTTCTTCCTCCTCTCCGAGCCCCTCTCCCTTTGTTTAATCCCCACCAATCAAGCAGTATGGCATGAAAAATCTCAGCCTACGTGATCAACCTAACCGTCCCCCATAGGTTAACCCTCTCCTTGTTTGGGCATATATTCGCCCCCGCCAACCAAATACCGCCTAGCCCACCTTCCCTATTGCCCTGAACTATAAATTGCTGTTCCTAGGTAATAAAGTTAGACTTGGTCCAGAACCCTGTCTCCTGAGTGTGCATAGTCTCCGTATCCGCCCTCACTCCCCCGGGGCCAACTAGTTCGAGCCCACCGGCCTGGGGGACGCCTCAGTCGGGTGGAAAACGGTAGCAGTGTCAAATTGCGGCAACTTTCTGTGAGATATACTCATCTCCATGGAAAGTTTTTTCTTATTTTTCCAGTCTTCTATTCAATGTCATCTTTGAGAGTAATATTTAGATCAAATTTTAGGAATTTTTAGGAGGTTTCTTCCTCATAGCTCTTCCATATTCTAAATCTCTTTCAGATTTTAGAACCCCTAATCTTTGTTTCCTTCATGCTATTTTAATTGCAATTTTTAGCACTTTTTAATTAATTTTTTAAAAAATTTCTGTACAGAAGTTAAACTCTCTGAAGGCAGTGATGACTTCTGGCTCATTCTCCACACTATTTTCAGCACCAAGTACATTACCTAATGTCTAGTATGTGCTGAATATAAACTTATCAAATGAATGAATTAATGCATAAGGTACATAAGGTAATGTATTTTCTTGTGAATTCAAAGAAAACAAGCACTACAGGGCATAGAAAACTGAAGACGGATGGCATATTCCCTGTCTTTATTTTTTTTTTAAAGATTTAATTATTTCTCTCCCCTTCCCCTCACCCCAGTTGTCTGTTCTCTGTGTCTATTTGCTGTGTGTTCTTCTTTGTCTGCTTCTGTTGTTGTCAGTGGCACGGGAATCTGTGTTTCTTTTTGTTGCGTCATCTTGTTATGTCAGCTCTCCGAGTGTGCGGCGCCACTCCTGGGCAAGCTGAACTTTCTTTTGTGCTGGGCGGCTCTCCTTACAGGGTGCACTCCTTGTGCATGGGGCTCCCCTACGCGGGGACACCCCTGCGTGGCAGGGCACTCCTTGCTCGCATCAGCACTGCATGTGGGCCAGCTCCATACGGGTCAAGTAGGCCTGGGGTTTGAACCTTGGACCTCCCATGTGGTAGATGGATGCCCTAACCACTGGGCTAAGTCTGCTTCCCTTCCCTGTCTTTAAAGACATCATAGAAGTTTGTCATCACCAAGCAAATCCTAAAATGATTAAAGCCAGACATAGGAAAGAAATACATACATGAATATTAACTTGATTCTTCAGTGAGGCAATTGTTTGTAAGGTTAAATGCAGTCAAACCAAATAAAAATGAAGTCAATAGTTTTACCACCTATTACTTAAAACTTTTATATTTCCACAGTAATGTAAAGAAAAGACTTATAACAAAGTAAGCTAGGAAAACTATTTAAAACACAAATGGAATGCAAAAGATTGATTCTAAAGTTGTATATAAGTCATTCAAATTATTAATAACAACACAGTTAAGTAAAAAAATAATGAATTGGAATGGCAGTTCATATAATATAGCCAGTTGTAACTGAATTTTTACTGTGTACTCTGTTCAACACACTGTACATTATGCTTTTGATGTATTTCCTCATTTAAATCCCCCCAATAATCCTATGAAATGGATACTATAGCATTAGAAGAGTAATATAAGGAACAAAGAGGCTAATTAATTCTCTCAACATTACATACCTTAATAGTGGAAAAAAAATTCAAACCCAGTAACTGTGGGGCAATGGAAGTGTTCCACAAGATCATGAAATGATGGATATAGGACATGTTAAATTACATAAAAAATGTGTAAAAGTGTATAGGCTAAAATGTAAAACATAAGATAACTAAATATTTAGAAAATTGTATAGTCTAAAATATAAACCATAATGTAAACCAAAATGGAACCTTGCTTGAAAGCTATTTTTCAGTATCTGTCCATCAGGTACAGCAAATATAATATGAACATGTATAAAGATCATTGCTGGGTTAGGGATAAAGTGTTTGATGTTGAATATGTGGGAGTACCCTATATTATATATGTGAATTACTGTGATCTAAAACATTTTTGATGACAAACTAATAATTAGAAGGAAAGAAAAAAAAAGAAAGGATGTAGACACTGAGGAAGAAATGAAAATAATTGCCTTGCCACTGTACATACAGGGCAACACCAACTGCAGTGATAAAGGCAAAGTGTCAAAAACAAACCTTTTTCATTTTTTCATTTTTTGATATCCAAATTTATTTTTACTTAATTTTTCTAAATTAGTATGTATTCTGTATCTAACCTTTAAACCCATCTCTATATTCCTTATTACTATTAATGTAAATTGGCAATATATTAGGCTTTATTTTTGAAGTTTGGACCACAGAGAGGTTCAACTATGGCAGGGGAGGAACACTGGTGTGGGGTGTTATTGATGCGGGGGACATGGTTGGGAGGGAATTCTCCAGGACATGTATACAGGGTACATAAAAATGTTTGGATATTTTCATAGTGGTTACAGTTAAAAATGACAACTGAGGGAGTGCTGAGTTCCTAGCCAGGGGAGCTCTATCACATTCCCCATTGAACAGCAATATCCCCCAAGTGCAATGGCAAAGACCAATAAAGAAGGATGGCTCAACAATGAGCCCTTGATACTGATGACTATGCTTATGAGCCTGTGCACCTGAAATATGAACTAGGCCTAGAGCTGCAGAGTGCCTAAGAGTTACCTCCTGAAAGCCTCCATGTTGCTCAAATGTGGCCACTCTCTAAGAAAACTCAGCATATAAATGCATTACCTTCCCCTCAGCATGGGACATGACTTCTGGGAATGAGCCTCACTGGTGCTGAGAGATTACTACCAAGCACCAGCTGATGATGTAACTAGAAAAAGACCTTGAATAAAAGGGTCAGCTTAGACCAGCAGAATATCTCAGCCTCCGTGTAATATCATGTTAAAACCTGCTTTTTGACCTTTAATAAAAAGGGGAAATGGAAAGGACAAATAAGTTTATGTGGCTATGAGTCTCCAAAAAAGAGTCAGGAGTTCATCAGAGGGGTTGCACTTATGCACACCTTTGCAGGGTCCCAGAGACAGCCAAAGTAGATACAACCCCAGGTATTGGTTCTCCTGAAGGCTACAGAAGCCCATAAGTTCTATGGGCATGGCAGATGACTCTGGAGTTCAGTGCCATGTCAGTTGGTCCTCTTTGTTTTTTTTTTAAAGATTTATTTTTTATTTATTTCTTTTCCCTTCCCCCCTTCCCCCCCACCCCATTGTACACATTCTGTGTCCATTTGCTGTCTGTTCGTCCGTGACCACATTTATCCTTATCAGCGGCACCGGGAATCTGTGTTTCTTTTTGTTGCATCATCTTGCTGTGTCAGCTTTCTGTGTGCATGGTGCCATTCTAGAGCAGGCTGCACTTTCGTTCATGCTGGGCGGCTCTCCTTATGGGGTGCACTCCTTGTGTGTGGGGCTCCCCTACACGGGGTCACCCCTGCATGGCAGGGCACTCCTTGCGTGCATCAGCACTGCACATGGGCCAGCTCCACACAGGTTAAGGAGACCCCGGATTTGAACCGCGGACCTCCGATGTGGTAGGTGGATGCCCTATCCATTGGGCCAAGTCCGCTTCCCAGTTGCTCCTCTTTGGAGTGTGTGTTCCTGAGTGTGATGGAGTTGGACTCAGATGTGGCATTTCTACACATGCCTCTTCTGTCACTTTTATTGGACCTGTGGTTGGTGCTGGGGTTGGTGTATATTCAGGAGACTGGAAACTCTGGACTGTCCCTGTGACAGCCAGTCTCTGAGCCTCAACAGACTTGCAGCTCCTACCCTCTGGTTTATTGGACTTACCCTGACCAGCAAACAGGGAAGTGAAGAAGGTCAACCACCACACCAGGGAACCAACAGTGCCTACAACTGCAGGTAGGAGAATTGCATCCATCATCCATGTGGAATCTAAGCTCCCTGTGGATATAGAGAGGAAGTGGATATAACCAGCCCAGGGTCCACAGGATGGAGGAACAGAGTATGAATTAGAGTAGGCTTACTGATATTCTACTATAGAACTATTGTGATTAGTAATGGAAGAAATTGTAGTGGCCATTGTAGCTGCTGAGGGTAGGGAGAGGGAAGAAGAGATATGATGTGGGGGCATTTTCAGGACTTGGAGTTGTCCTGGGTGGCACTGCAGGGACAGATGCTGTACATTGTATGTCCTGCCATGGCCCACTGGGTGGACTGGGGGAGAGTAAACTACAGTGTAAACCATTATCCATGTGGTGCAGCAGTGCTCCAAAATGTATTCACCAAATACAGTGAATGCCCCATGATGATGAAAGAGGTTGTTGTTATTGGAGGAGTGGAGTGAGGAGGATGGGGGTATATAGGGACCTCTTGTATTTTTTGAATGTAACATTTTTTAAAAAATAAAGAGAGAAACATTTTTTAAAAAAGAAACAGGAGAAATAAATACTGGGAGAGAAAAAAAATTCTAACCCAGAGCTGTCTGACAAAAAGATCTAAGGTACTAACAACTCTGGCAGATTGACAATTCCAAAATATGGAAGTTTAATAAGAAAAAAAATACAACTCCACAAATTATTGAAGAATACTCCTCTATCCACTTTTGGCTTTGATATACTTTTTTCAAAACCCCAGTTCTGGTTAAATACAGAGTGGAAACCTACTCTGTCCATGACCCCGTATAGATGAAACACAATCTGCTGGACTCCTTGGTCTTACTTTATGTTCATGAACAGTATACTTTTTGTTCATGAACAGATGATGTAAGCCAGCAATAATTCCTTTCTTCCTTACTCCCTTCATTGTCCTGATTAATTTTATCAAGTTTGGAAAGTTTTCAGTCATTAAGTTTTCAGTTTTTTTTTTTTTTTTTGATCCCCGTTTGCTTGAAGTTATTCCACAGTTCCCAGATGTTCTTTTCAGTTTTTAAATGCTTTTTTCTTTGTATGTTTCATTTTGGATAGTTTCTACTGCTATGTCTACCGTTAATCCCATCCAGTAATTTTTTTCACTTAGTAATTGTGTTTTTATTTCTAAAAGTTCTATATAAATACTATTTATACCTGCCATGTCTCTACTGATCGCATAGGTATTTCAACATACAGGATACTGTTTTAATAGCCATTTTAAAGCCCTTTTATGCTAATTCTCAAATCTGAGATAATTCTGAATCAGTTTCAGTTGACTAATTATACTCCCTGTTATACGTCATGCTTTCCTGCCTTGAGTAATATTTGGTTGAATTCCAGAATTGTTAAATTTGCTTTATTGGATAATTTTGCATTCCTATAAATCTTCTTGAACTTTGTTGTAAGTTGCAGTTAAGTTACTTGGAAACAGTTTGATCCTTTAAGATCTTTCCTTTATGATTTGTTAGGTGGGGCCTGAGCAGAACTCATTCTATAGATAACTACTCCTCACTTTTGAGGCAAGGCCTTGAGTTACTTTACTCAATGTCCTAGGAATTACACATCTTTCTAGTCTGTCTGTTATGATGTTATGAACAGGTATTATTCCCTGCCCTGTTTGAGTGATGAGCAAATTTCCCTTGAATCCATTTGGATAATTCTTTCCCAGCCTTGAATAGTTTCCAGTCACACTTTCCTTGATCAGTAATTTTCAGGAAACTTAAGGGAGATCTTCTGCAGATCTCCAAGATTCTCTCTCTGTGCAGGACTCTCTCTTTCTTATGCTTTGTTGTACAAAGTCTCGTCAGGTTGTTTATCCCACCATAAACCACTGGATGGACTGTGGGAGAGTGTGGATTACATTGTAAACTATACTCTATGTGGTGTGGAAGTGCCCCAGGGTGTATTCACCAAATGCAATGAATGTGTCACTGATGAAAAGTGATGTTGATGTGGGAGGAGCAGGGGTTGGGGGTGTGGGGAGTGGGGTATATGGTAACCTTTTATGGTTTTTATGTAACATTTTGTATGATCTATTTATCGATTTTTAAAAAAGGACAATTTAAAAAAACACAGATGTTTTGTGTTTTTTGTCAATATGGTTTCTCTGGGCTCTAAGTTTTATCTCCTTAATTCAGGGAATCCTCTGGGTTCTCTTTCAATTACCGCTCTCTGCTACATGGACTGGAAACTCTCTCAGAGCATGATTATAGGGCTCACCTTAATTGTTGCCCATTCCCTAGAATGTTGCCCATTCTTGTCCTTCACTGAGTGTCTTAAAATGTTATTTCATGTATTTGTCTGCCTTTTTTGAGATTTTATTGTGTGTGACCTTTTACTTGTGAGAGAAAATCATATTCTCATTGCTCCATCTTGGCCTGAAACAGAAATTACTCTACAACTTCTTCTAGATTAAGAAAATTACAAGAGGTCACTTCTCATACCTTTTCTCCTTACAATATAGTGTTTCATATGGCTTAATTTTCATATTTACTTTTATAAGATTTATATAATTTAAATTTTTCTAAAATCTAACTTAAATTTACATTCATTTGAATAAATTTTAATTGTGGGAATTTTTTAAAAGTATGATATTTTCTTACCTCTATTGGATAAAGCAATTGCATCTACTCCTTAGGGATAGAAAGGAAATAGTTTATCAATTGCAATCTCAGATATTTAGATGGAACTAGTTTGTGAGATAATTTAAACTAACTTTCATCAAGACATGTTTCTTGTCACATAATCTTAATATCTGGTATTGAAATGACATTGGGATAATTTACCAAAGTCACGCACATTTTAAATTATTTTGTAAAATCTCAGTTGACATGGATATAGACAAATATCAAAGAGGATGATTAATTTTCAATCAGTAATAATGCTATCATGTCTTACTATACTTGTCAGATTATTGACTCAGAAAAAAATATAATTAACTTCAGATAATTTCTTTATTCTTATCTATATCTGCAAAATTCTAAAAACAAACAATACAGACAGTACAAGAGAGTGAAAGTTAACAATCCATTTTGATTAATTTTGTCTGGACAAAATTAAATTTTACAGACTGAAAACATGTGCGTTGTAATGATTTGGTGAGAAATACACTGAAATTGAAACAAAAAAATAAGTTTTGGCTTAGCATGTATTTGGCCTAAAGTAAATAAGCTACTTAAACTTTCTGGCCATAAGTATTCCTATACACAACATTCATATCTATATTTATATTTGTATCTATAACATATTAATACATATCTTACAAATTTGCTAGGAAGATTAAATGAAGTGATCCATATTGTAAGGCTTAACATTTACAAAATCACTAATCATTGCATAATATTAAACTGATTTTTCTAATGCCTATAATATAATTTAAAGAGATGAACTAAAACATACTAGGGATTGTGGCAGCCTGAAAATGTATCTGCTCAGTGAGGAATTCATTTTCAATTCAACTTCTCCAGTGAGGGAGAAAATCTTTCTGACATATGAAAATTCAAATGCCATTCCCATTGCCAATGGCCGTTTAAAAAAAACATGCTGTGCTAGTTTGAGGATGTCATTTACAACTAGCATGAAATACTCTACATAGTATAGTGAGGCAGTAGAGGTTATTTAGCAATACAATAATATATTTCAAGTGATTATTGGATATTTATAGGTGCTAAAATTATACTCTTTGCTCAGCTATACATAAGGACCTGGAAAAAAAATCATTCACAGAAAAATGATATCAAAAACAGTATGAGAAGAAGTTGTCTAAGGACATGATAGGCTAGGAAATCTGAAGGGAATGAATTCCAGTATAATATAACTAGACCTTATGTCAAATGTCATTTTAATGAATTTGCATTCTCCAAGAAGGAAGAAAAAAATCTCTATGGAATTATTCTCCTACTTGCAAAACACAGGTACAAACAAAACAAAGAAATAAAAACAAATACCAGAGAGTTAAAAGTGTCGATGCCTGAGGCAAAGGCTAATAAAAGGAGCTCAGAGACTTAAGCTTGAACCTGAAAGAAATGATGAAACTGAACATTAGTTATTCTATATTTAGCCTATTCACAAGGGCCAAAATCATCTCAAGAAAATTTTAACACCTGGAATACTGCAGAAACAAATTCAAACTATCTCTGGAATAAAGAATAATCAATTTGGCTCCTGCAATTTCACAGATTAAGATGAAAATTATATGAGCTCATATCCAATATGACCAAGTATAAAAATAATAAAGAACTAATTGGTTCAGAGAAACAAACACACTAAGTAACTTTCCCAGCCATTTTATATGTTAGAAAGTAAGATAGATTAAAGTAATTATGTAGAAAACATTTTAAAAATAGATAAAATCATAAGAAAATGAATAGAATACTAGAGATTATTAAAAAATTTAGGAAGATATAAAAATGAAGCACATATAATTTTAGAAACAAAACTCTTAAATATTGAATAGATGAGCTAAATGACAAATTAGACATAACAGAAGAAAGGTATTGTGAAGTAAAAAATAGATATGAGAATCTTATCCAGAATGCAATACAGAAATACAAAGAGGAGTAAACATGAATCTAAATGAAGGATAGAGTGAGTGTAGGGTGGCACCGTGTGGGAGCGCGGCGACAGCAAGGGTCGGCTCGTCTCCAGGCGCCGCTGCAAGTCGGACCCGGGTGGCGGGAACGGGCGTTAAGGCCCTCCGCTTGGGGTTTGGGCGTACTGCCCGCCCCTCTGCCCAGCTGCACCCGCTTCCCCCGTGGTGGCCTAACCCCGCCTCTCCCCCGAGGGCCACCGCCACGCCATGACAGCCCCGCCTCGCTGCCGCCGAGAACCCTGGCTACCCCGTCTTCTGCCCGCAACCAGTGATGCACCCCTGCACGAACCTATCAGCCGTCTGCCGCCCCCCGACCATGCCCCCTGCCCCTCCCCCGTCTTCGCCCTATATTAACCGCTGTACTTCCTGAATAAATCAGACTTGCGCACAGATCCTGGTCTCCTCGGTAGTCTTCTTCCTACCGCGCTTCCTCCGCACCTTGCCGGCCCCGGAGCGCCTTCTCGGAAGGCCCCTCCGTGTGTTGCAGCCCTCCGCCCGAGCCCACACCGCCCCTGCAGCGGCCCCCCGGGCGAGCCCACACTGCGACAAGTGAGCTATTCTAAACTCATGGAAATCAGACTTCTTATAAGAAACAAAGCAAGATAGAAGACACAGGAATAATTATCAAGGAGCTGAGAAATTTAAAAAATTTTTTTTTAGGAAAATGTATACTATTAGTATAGGGTGAAATGAATTTATTTTGGAAAAGTTAACAGAATAATATTAAACAATTTTCTACAGAATGTAAGGAAAAGAAAGAAATGAACTTAGAGGAAAAGATCTGAGGGAACTGAATAAAATGGGTGCCCATTAAAAAAACAAAACTAGAATGCATAACAAAATAGAATGTATGCCTTTTTTTATAGGGAAAAGGAAAAATAGAATAAGAAAGAAGATGTCTTTAGGCACTGCAAAAAGAAGAGGGCAGAAAAGGAAAAAAAAGGCATAAAAGGAAAGAATATAGGGTAATCAAAAGAGTATAAAAGTATAAATAAATTTACATATATTGTCAAAAGCAACAAAATCAACAGCATAATCACAGCCACGGGTTTATCAAATGAGAAATTGCTCTACCGTTGAAATCTTAAACCAGGGTTTCCAGACTGAGCTTCAATAGCTGCTTGGTCACAGTGGTTTATAAAGGTGTTTAGGGAATTTTCAAGCATGGGGCTACAACGGTTACCTGACATTAAAGTCCCTTATTACATTCAGAGGAAGCAGGGAGCACATATATATTGATTAGTATGGTATATTTATCCACTCAAGTAAACAATCTCTACTGTACCCAAACTGGCTTATTTGCCAGTTGCTGCTTAACTGAAGTTCCGTAGGGTGCATTCAGTTTCTGGGAAAGTCCCTGAGATCAACTGTTTTTGACTTCTGGAAAATCCTTTCTCTGAAATGGGTCACTCCTGACAATGCCCAAAGCAAGTGGCCATTTTATTTTACTTACCAATGTTTTTAAACTCTCAAATGAAAATAGATTAAACTTGTTTTTAATAAAAATGGCTTGCCCAACCAGATTAAGTGTATCTAGTTACATGCTGTTTAAAAACAACTCATTTAAATCAAGGGGGTTAAAGACTTAAAGTAGGTGGATAAAAGTTAAATCAGTAAGGAAGTTATCCCAAACCAAAATTATATATCAGATGATATCATCTCTGAGATAGTGTCTTATTATAGATAAATAAGGATTACTACATTAATATAAGATGCTTATTTTTCCAAGAAGAAAAAACAAATCTTAAGGATCAATACATTATTATGAGATGCCTCTATTTCACCAAGAAGGTATGTCTAATTCTGTATACACCTAATGAAATAGCTCACAATAATGAAAAGCAAAAATTGACAAACTATGGGAAGAAACTGATAATTCACACTCATAATTTTGACATCTATTGATAGATCAAGCAGACAGAAATGTTAGAAAGATTTATAAATTTTTAATAACAAAATTAACAATCTTTATTAAAAAGATATATGTTGAACTCTCCACTAATCATTTAAAGAATATTCTAATCAAATAAGTACTATCAGAAAGCAATATATAAAAAAATAAATCTGTATCAAACAGAACATATCTTTATGCAATTTAATTAAGAGATGTCAGTAATTTAAGATAAAAACAAATTTTCCATTCATTTGGAAATTTAAAGAAAATGCACTCCTTAGTAACTAAGTCATGGATAAAAAAAGAAATGCTAATGGAAATTTAAAATTAATTATAATGGGGTAATAATGAAAATGTTACATGGAAGATTTATGGGATACAAAACAGGGAATATTTTGAAGGAAATATATAGCCATCAATGCTTACATCAGAACAACACTGAAAATTAAATATTTCAATGTCTAAATGAAAAAGAGGTAGAAAAAGAATAAAAAAATCAAGCTGAAAATCTATAGAAAAACAAAGACAGCAATAACATTTGACAAAATAGAAAATGATCTCTATTTCTATCTTATTATCTATAAATCTAAATGTGTGTATATGTGTAAATATATAGAAAGTATCATTTCACCAAAGCCAAAAGCTAGTTCTTGGAAAAGACTAATAAAATTATCAAACTTCCTGTTATACTTCTATGGTAATAGAATCCAAATTATTAGCTGGACACATGGCTGCCTGGAATAATTGCTACATTTTCAGGCTCTCTGGCAGCTAGTTTTACCCATGTGATTATGTTCTGGTCAATGTTATTACAGCAGAATCTTCCTTATAAGTTAATTGTCATATGCAAGAGGTCTCTTTTTATTTTTGGCCCTTACTCTTTGCTAATGGCCATTTACAAACATGATGGCTGGAGAAAAAGGAGTCATCTTAATTCAGGAAGTATCTTTGGAGGTAGAGGCCAATAAAAACAAAAACAAAAACAAAAAACCGAACAACAGGCTAGAAGGAAATTGATTCCAACTGGACCTGTAAAGCAAAGACCTTATATGAACTCTGGACTGTCTTCCCTCAGATCTTAACAAAAATAGACAAAGTTTTATTTTACTTAAGGCACTGCTATTTTAGTCACTGTTTACTTGCACTTGTAGCTAATCCTATTTACTAAAGATATAATTTTGTGGGAAGAAAGCAACTCTTGAAGAGTTTCAGCAAGTTGGCAATAGTGTAGATAAGCAAGGTTCATCTCTTACAAAAACAGCAGAGGAAAGGAAGAAACTGTCTGGAGCACATGTTTAGGGATCTGCAGATCATCACTCAGTAGGCAGTGGGACAAAGAAGTGAAGAGGCTGAAATGAAAACTGTGAGTTAATCTCCCCCACAACAGAGAACTGCACCCATTCCCCACCATCAAGAAGAACAGCCTAGGTAAAACATGTCCTAACTGCTGACAATTGAGAGAGGAACTGGTATATTTCTCTCTGGAAAGAGTGAGGGTATGACAGGGGGCTGAGTGTGGTTTCTCTTCAGCAAATTTAAACATCAGGGCTAGGCTTTGAATCTTGACTCTAACTGGCATGGAAATATGGTCTGGTGGAGATTGGAAGAGATACCTCTGTGGAAAATTTTACTGAAAAGCACTATCTGCTGGCAGGCCAGGAAAGTGAAGGAGAAAAAAGCTTTTTTTGTATCTTTCCTGGCCCCCTTGGATTTGGTCTGTGCCCCATTACTAGGTCTTTGGCCCTGTCTTAATAACTTAAACATGGGCAATTTTAAAGGTTTAAAAGTTGAATCAAGAATCAAAGAACAGCTGTAAAACAAAACCAATTGATTAAAATCGTAGACAAGAGTAATTTACTAACAGAGTAAATATGCCAAGATAGTCAGATGCTTAGAGATCAGCAAAAAATTATAAGACATACTTAGAAAAATGAAGATATGGCTCAGGCAAAGGAACAAATTAAAAATCCTGATGAGACACAGGATTTAAAACAACCAATTTAAGATATTTAAACAAAGCTCCTGAATCAATTCAAAGAATTTAAGGAAAGTATGACTAAAGAAATAAAGGTATTAACAAGACACTAGGTAAACAAACAAACAAAAAAGAATTTCAAAGCTTGCAAATAAAATTAACAGACCTTATGAGAATATAAAAACACAATAAATGAAATTAAAAATACATTAGAGGCACAAAAAAGCAGATTTGAAATGGCGGAGGAATGAATTAGTGAATTAGAAGACAGAGCACCTTAGCATGAAAAAACAGGAGCATAGATACAGAAAAGAATGGGGAAAAAGTTGAACCAAGTCTTAGGGAATTGAATGTCAGTGTGAAGTGCACAAACATACATATTATGGGTGTCCCAGAAGGAGGAAAGAACAGAAAAGGGGCAGAAAGAATATTTGAGGAAATAATGGCTGAAAATTTCCTAGCTCTTATGATAGACATAAATATTCATAACCAAGAAGGGAAGCATATAATCCAAACAAAATAAATCCAAATATAACTATTCTGAGACACATACTATTCAGAATGTCTAGAATGCCAAGCATAAAGAATTCTGAAAGCAGCAAGAGAAAAGCAATTCATCACATACAAGGGATGTCCCACAAGGAAATATAGATTTTCCCACAGAAACCATGGAGGCAAGAAGGCAGTGACATCATGTATCAAAGACACTGAAAGAAAATTTTACCAGCCAAGAATTCTTTATCTGGAAAAACTATCCTTCAAAATGAGGGTGAGTATAAAGTTTTCACAAATATTCAGAAACTGAGAGAATTCATCATAAAGAGATTGACACTACAGGAAATATTAAAGGGAGTGTTGCAGCTTGAAAGGAAAAGACAGGAGTAGAGAGGCTTAGAGAAGAGTGTAGAAATAAATATTATTAGTAGGGGTAAATAAACAGGTAAAAAGGACAGACAATAGGTAGATATGACATAGGAAAGCCAAAAGATAAAATGGTTGAAGTAAGTATTACTCTTACAGTAATAACATTGAATGTTAATGGATTGAAATCTCCAATCAAAAGACAAGGACTGGCAGAATGGATTATAAAAGTATAAGTCATGTATATGCTGCCTACAAGAGACTCACCTTGGACAAAAAGATAAAAGTAGGCTGAAAGTGAAAGGTTTGGAAGAAGATATTCCATACAAACAGTAACCAAAAAAGAGTTGCAATAGCTATACTGATATGAGATGAAATGGATTTTAAATGCAAAACTGTTATAAGAGATGAAGAAGGATATTATATATTAATAAAAGGGTTAATAACTAAGAAGGAATAACAATAATAAATATTTATGCACATAATAAGAGTGCCCCAAAATACATGAGACAACCACTGGCAAAACTGAAAGAAGAAATAGACATTTTTACAATATTAGCTGGAGATTTCAACACACCACTCTCATTATTGTACAGATCTTTTAGACAGAGGATCAATAAGGAAACACAAAACTTGAATAATAAGATAAAATAACTAGACCTAACAGACATATACTAAACAGTGCAGTCCAAAACAGCAGGATTTACATTCTTCTCAAGAGCTCATGGATATTTCTCCAGGATAGACCATAGTGTTGGGTCACAAAAGAGGTCTCATTAAATTTTAAAGAGATTGAAATTATACAAAGCACTTTCTCTGATCATAATGGAATGAAGCTGGAAATCAATAATAGGTAGAGAATGAGAAAACTCACAAATATATGGAGGTTAAAGAACACACTTTTTTTTGTTTTTTTTTGTTTTTAATATTTATTTATTTTTTTATTGATTTTGTAAAAATATTACATAAAAAAAAATATGAGGTCCCATTCAACCCCACCACCCCCACCCCACCACTCCCCCCCCCAGCAACATTCACTCCCATCATCATGACACATCCATTGCATTTGGTAAGTACATCTCTGGGCATCTCTGCACCTCATGGTCAATGGTCCACATCATGGCCCATACTCTCCCCCATTCCATCCAGTGGGCCCTGGGAGGATTTACAATGTCCGGTGATTGCCCCTGAAGCACCATCCAGGGCAACTCCAAGTCCCAAAGGCGCCTCCACATCTCATCTCTTCCTGCCAAGGAACACACTTTTGAACAATCAGTGGGTCAAATAAGAATTTACAGAGGAATCAATAAATATCTTATGAATGAAAGTGAGAACACAGCATATCAAAACTTATGGGATGCAGCATAGGCAGTGCTGAGAGGGAAATTTATAGCCATCACTGTTTACATTTAAAAAGATGAAAGAACTGAAATCATGACCTAAAAGCACACCTGAAGGAACTAGTAAAAGGACAGCAAGGTAACCCAAAAACAAGCAAAGGAAATAAATAAAAAATACTATAGCAGTATAGGAGGTAGGGCAAGATGGCATTGGAGTAAGAGCATACATATAGTCCTTCCTACAAAAAAACCCCACTGAGTGGGGATAAAATCCTATCTGAGTGAGCTGTTTTGGGAACCCTCAAAGCAGGAGGCTACTGAACATCAATCTGGAGAGAGCACCACAAGAAGAGATAGCTCAAGGTAAAACTGTGGGTTTCTGTCCATCCCCCAGGCAAGAAGCCATGGCTTTCCCTGAAATTCCTTGGTCACACAGCCAAAGAAGAAAAGCCCTGAGAGTGGGAGGGTTCTGCTGAAGGGTGCAAAGGAGTCCTATGAGTTGAATATGGGTTCAGTTGTCTTTTGAGCTTTGAGGAGCATACCAGTTGGATTGAGAAGAAACCAGGAATAGGGGAGAGGTGAATCTGCCAAGGCAGCACAATTTACCTAACCTCTATGGGTTACATCTGGGAGAAGGTGGAGCCAGGCAATTAACTAATCCTGTGCAATACGCCTAAGGGAGTGGGGCAGTAGGAAGTACTTGGTAGGATGCCAAGAACATATTTAGGGTTCCTGGCAAAGTGTGCATGTTCTCTCTCAAAGAGACTGAGAGTCATTATTTACAGTGAAGATTTGGTTCAACAAACCCATTTGAATTTCAGAGGGGAGAGCACACACGAGCTTCCTGCTGCCCTGGAAGAGAGGTAAGTGAGAAAGGGAAAAAGGGGGGAGGACAGATTTCCAATCAGTTTATTCAATTGCAAAGAGTCTCTCCTCCCCATGGAAGGGGACTTTTTTGAGGAGCAAGTTGACCCTGTAGGAGGGCTTCTTTTAGTGAAGGAGTTTCAGCTTTGAATGTGCAAGATCTCTGGCTCAGCTCACATCTCCTCTTAGAGTAGTGATTCACTGGAATTTTAGCTGATACTTTGAGACAGGGAAAACATAGATAATATCCTTGTAGTAGCTTCCCTTGGGCCTCTTATTTTCCCTAAATAAGAGCTTAAGGGGGAAATCTGCTTTTTTTTTTTTTATTGTTTGGTTGACTCCTTGATTTAGGGCTTGTGTGTTTTTTTCTGATGATCTTGTCTTTCCTTCCTCTTCCCCCCCTTGCTTTTTCTTTCTTTCTTTTCTTTTTTTCTTTTTCTTTTTTTCCTTTTCTCAATTAGGCTCTGCCAGCTTGTTTATTATTTGCTATGCTTCCTCATCCTCAATCTCCTCATTTCTGTGTGTATTGATTTTGGCTACTAATGCTATTTCTTTTCCTTCCTACATCTTTCTACATTCCCCCTTCTGTTCTTGCTCTTACACTCCCTCTCTTTGTTTAGCCTCCAATTTTTTTTTACTTTTTATTTCTAACACTTCGATTCTGTTTTCTATCTTTTAACTCTTAATCTTATTGCCTTTTCTTTTCTCTTTCCCTCTCTCCTCATCATGCTAGTCTTTCAATTCATACTATATTCTTCTCCATATTCAGTTTCCCATTTCATTGTAGGTACTCCACTTTCTTATTTCTATATCTATGCACCGCAAGCATGAGTTTATTATTTAGTCTCCTAGTTCTTATATGGTTCTTCTGCTAACATTTACTACCAAAACTAATATTATACTTTTTCTTTTCTTATCTCTTTTGCTTTCCCTGGCTCTAATCTTTTTCTTTCAAGATGACTTAGGCAACAAAAGTTAAAAGAATATGAAGAACAAAGTGTCAAAGAGAAAATTAACACACACAAACAAAAGCAGCACCTAAAAAAAGCCCAAGACTAGAGGGAGAAGGAACCAACAGAATGAACCAATGAAGATAAAATGATGACCAGACAGCAACAAAAAGTACAAACCAAACCAATAATCAGGAAAACATGGCTCAGTCCAATGAACAAATTACAAACCAAGAAGAGAACCAGCATATTGAACAGTTAATCAAAGCTCTTCAATCAAATAACATGGACCAACATAATGAAGTGAAGGAAGAGATTAAGGATATTAAGAAAACACTTGGAAAACATACTGAAGACATTGTAAAAATACACACAAAAATAACAGATATGATGGTGATGAATGGCACCATTCAATAAATCAAAAATACACTCTAAGCAAATAACAGCAGATTTGAAGAAGCAGAGGAAAGAATTAGTGATGTGGAAGACAACACATCTGAAATCAAACAGATTGTAGAATTGACAGATAAAAAGATAAAATAGAATATCCAGCAGGGACCTAGGGATTTGAATGAAACATAAAATGCACAGACATATACATTATAGGTATCCCAGAAGGAGAAGAGAAGGAAATGGGGACAGAAGGGATGTTGGAGGAAATAATGGCTGAAAACTTTCCAAACCTATTGAAGGAGATGGATGTACATGTCCAGGAAGTGCAGCATACTCCAAACAGTATAAATCCTAGCAGTCCTACCCTGAAACATATACTTGTCAAATTATCCAATGCTCAAGACAAAGAGAAAATACTGAAGGCAGCAAGAGAAAAGATAACCATCACATACAAGGGAAGCTCAATATGATTAAGTGCTGAATTTTCATCTGAAACCATGGAGGCAAGAAGGCAGTGGTATGACATAGTTGAGGTACTAAAAGAAAAAATTTTCCTGCCAAGAATACTCTATCCAGCAAAGCTGACATTCAAATATAATGGAGAGTTCAAAATATTTACAGATAAACAAAAACTAAGAGAATATGCTAATAAGAAACCTGCCCTTCAAGAAATAATAAACGGAGTTCTGGAAGAGGAAAACAAAAAACAGGAGAGACAGAGTTGGAAGAAAGTGTAAGAACAACCAAAAAGACAAAAAAAAAAAAAAAAAGACACACACAAATTCAAAGAAAATATGGCCTAATGTAAATAATTCCTTGAGAGTAATAACACTGAATGTTAATGGATTTAACTCACATGTAAAGAGACACAGAACAGCAGAAAGGATAAGGAAACATGACCCATCTATATGCTGTCTACAAGAAACCCACTGAGGCCCAGGGATTCAAGGAGGTTGAAATTGAATGGCTGGAAAACAATCTTATAAGCAAACAATAACCAAAAAAAAAAAAAAAAAAAAAAGGCAGGAGTAGCTATACTAATATTGAACATAATAGGCGTTAAATGCAAAACTATAGTGAGAGACAAAGATGGACACCATATATTAGTAAAAGGGGTAATGTTTCAAGAAGAAAGAACAATCATAAACATTTATGCACCTAATCAGGACACCTCAAAATACATGAGACAAACACAGGAAAAACTAAGTGGAGTTATAGATGCCTATACAGTTGTAGTGGGGGACATTAATACACCATTATCAGCATTAGACAGCACATCTAAACAGAGAATCAATAAAGAAAATTAAGACTTTGAATAATATATTGGAGGATCTGGACCTAATAGACATATACAGAACACTACATGCAAATACAGCAGGATATGAATTCTTCTCAAGCACACATGGACCATTCTCCAAGATAGACCACATGTTAGACCACAGAGAAAGTCTCAATGAATTCAGAAAGATTGAAGTCATACAAAATAATTTCTCTGACCACAGTGGAATGAACCTGGAAATCTGCAAGGGCCATAGAAACAGATTAGGCACCCAGATATGGAAGTTAAGCAACACACTCCAGGGCAAATAGCGGGTCAAGGAGGAAATCTCAAAAAAAAAATCAGTAACTAACTTGAAACTAAAGAAAATGAAAACACAACATATCAAAACTTATGGGATTCCTCAAAAGCTGTACTAAGAAGGAAATTCATAGCCATAAATACATATATCAAAAAAGAAGAAAGAGCTAAAATTGAAGACCCACCTGCACACTTGGAGGAATTAGTGGAAAATAAAAACAGCAAATAACCCCAAAGGAAAAAGAAAGAAAGAAAGAAAAAACAAAGATCAGAACAGAATTAAATGAAATAGAAAATATGAAAGCACTAGAAAAAATAAACAAAATAAAAGCTGTTTTTTGAGAAGATCAATAAAATTACAAACCATTAGCTAGATTAACAAAGAAAAAGAGAGAGAAGATGCAAATAGACAAAATATGAAATGAGAAAAGGGATATCACGACCCACCCCACAGAAATAAAAACTATCATAAGAGGATACTTTGAAAAACTATATGCCAACAAGAAGGAGAGGTTAGAGGAAATGGACAAATTCCTAGAAAATACATAAACAGCCTACATTGATGAAAAAAGAAATTGATTATCTCAACAGACCAATCACAAGTAAAGAGATAAAAACAGTCATTAAAAAAGCTTCCAACTAAGAAGAACCTTAGGTTAGACTGATTCACAGGGACATTCAACAAAACATTCCAAAAAGAATTAACACCAATCTTGCTTAAACTCTTCCAAAAAGTGAAAGTAGTAGGAATATTGCCTAACTCAGTCTATGATGCCAATATTACCCTAATATCAAATCTAAACAAAGTAAACATAAGAAAGGAAAATTACAAACCAATCTCTCTAATGAATCTAGATGCTAAAATTCTCAACAAAATACTTGCTAATCATATTCAACAACACATCAAATGAATTATACACCATGACCAAGTGTGTTTCATCCCTGGTATGCAAGGATGGCTCAACATAAGAAAATCAATCAATGTATTACACCACATAAACACATTGAAGGGAAAAAAAAATCATGATTATATCTATAGATGTAGAAAAAGCATTTGACAAAATACAATATCCTTTCCTGATAAGAAATATTGCAGAAGATAAGAATAGAAGAAAACATTCTGGACATGAGAAAAGGTATATATGAGAAACTCACAGCTAATATCATTTACAATGGTGAAATTCCAAAACTCTTTCCTCTAAGATCAGGAATGAGACTAGGATTCCACTATCATTGCTTCTGTTTAACATTATGTTAGAAATACTTGCTTGAGCACTGAGGCAAGAAACAGATATAAAAGGCATCCAAAATTGGAAAGGAAGAAGTCAAAATTTCACTATTTGCAGACAACATGATGCTGTACATAGAAAGTCCCAAGAAATCTGCAACAAAGCTTCTAGAATTTATAAATGAGTTCAGTAAAGTTGCAGGTTATAAGATCAACGTGCAAAAATAAGTAACATTTCTGTACACCTATAATGAACAATCTGAAGAGGAAATCAAGAAAAAAAATACCATTTAAAATAGTAAATAAAAAATTCAAATACCTAGGAAAAAATTTAACCAAAGATATAAAAGACTTATACACAGAAAACTTTACAACACTGGTAAAGGCAGTCAAAGAAGACTTAAATAAATGGAAGTATATTCCCTGTTCATGGGTAGGAAGACTAAATATCATTAAGATGTCTATCCTACTGAAACTGATCTACAGATTTAATGCAATCCCAATAAAAATCAACACAGCATTTTTTTACTGAACTGGAAAAACTAACTACGAAATTTATTTGGAAGGGAAAAAGGTCCTGAATAGCCAAAGACATAATGAAAAAAAAAAAAAAGAAATTGGAGGAATCACACTACCTGACTTTAAAATATACTACAAAGCTATAGTGGTCAAAACAGCATGGTATTGACACAGTATAGACACACTGAACAATGGAACCGAATTGGAAGTTTGGATATAGATCCTCACATATACAGCCATCTGATATTTGACATGGCCACAAAGCCCACTCAACTGAGAATCACCTTTTAAAAAAGTAGTGCTTGGAGAACTGGATATCTATAGTCAAAAGAATGGGAGAGGATTACCATCTCACACCTTACTCAAAAATCAATTCAAGATGGATCAAATATCTAATAAGAGCCAAAACCATAAAGATCTTGGAAAGCAATGTAGGAAAGCATCTATAGGACCTTGTAATAGGAAATGGCTTCATCAACTTCACACCCAAAGAATGAACAGTGAAAGAAAAAATAGATAAATAGGACCTCCTCAAAATTAAAGCCATTTGCACCTCAAAGGAGTTTATCAAGAAAGTGAAAAGACAGCCCACACAATGGGAGAAAATATTTAGTATCCAAATATCTGATAGAAGCCTACTTTCCAACATATATTTTAAAAATCTTATATCTCAAAAATAAAAAGACAAACAACCCATTCAAAAAATAGGCAAGGGATTTGAATAAATGCTTCTCCAAAGAAGAAATGCAAGTGGCTAAAAAGCACATGAAAGGATGCTCAACATCACTAGCTATTAGGGAAATGCAAATCAAAACAGCAATGAGATACCATCTTACACCCAATAGACTGGTGGCTATTAAAAAAACAGAGGACCCCAAGTTTTGGAGAGGATGTGGAGGAATGGGAACCCTCATCCGCTGCTAGTGGGAATGTAGAAGAATCCAGCCATTCTGGAGGACAGTTTGGTGGTTCCTAAAACAACTAGCTATAGATATGCTATATGACCCAGCAATTCCACTGCTGGGTATATACCCAGATGAACTGAAAACAAGGACATGAACTGATATATGCACACCAATGTTCATAGCAATATTATTCACTATTGCCGAAAGTTGGAATCGACCCAAATGCCCATCAACAGATGAATGGATAAATAAAATGTGGTATATACACACAATGAACTACCACTCAGCTGTAAGAAGGAATACAGTACTAACAAATGTGCAGCGGCTTGCTCGGTCGGTAGAGGTGGGGTCTGGCTGCGGATGAGGGGTCGGTCCAGCTTTGGACAAGGGGTTGGTCCCGCTTGGGATGAGGGGTCGGTCCCACTTGGGACGAGGGGTCAGTCCGGCAGCAGACGAGGGGTTGGTCTCACAAGGGGTTGCACAGTTTGGCTGGCGGGGTCGCCCGGCAAAGCCGGCGACGAAGGGGTCGCCCGGAGAAGCAGGCGACGAACTGGGGACAAGGGAGGCCAGGCCCTTGTCGGGGGCTCTCAGGACTGGAGGGCGCACAGCAGAAAAACTACCGCGGAGACAAGGTAAACACGCAAGTCCACTTTATTGAGGGAGAGGCAACAGTTTTATAGGGGCTGGGGAAGGCTGATTGGTCGAAGCCACGCCCTGTTCTGATTGGTTGCCAGAGAAAGGTCAGTGGGCGGTACTGGATGGGGGAGGGGTGGTGATTAGGGATTGGCTGTTGCTGTTGCTGGGGGAAGGGGCAGGGTTTAGGGATTGGTGGCTGCTGTTACTGGGGTGGAGGGCAGACTTGAGTTTCCCGCCCACGCCTGGCTGTTGCTGCTGTCGGGGGGAGGGAAAAGGGCAGACTGGATTTTTCCGCCCACGCCTGGCTGTTGCTACTGTCGGGGGAGGGGAAAAGGGCAGACTGGAATTTTCCGCCCTGCGCCTGCGCAGGGAGAAAGAAGGCATCGTGCGGCGCTATCTGGGAGGAGGGGCGGCCGCGGAAGCATGGCTGCCGAGAAGGGGAGACCCGAGGGCACTCTGCGCCCATGCCGAGCTCCCTTCAGGGGTGGCGGTGAGTCCGACCAACCACCCTATTATGGGGGCAGTGGAATTAGGCCTACCGCGGCCGCTCCCCTCGCCAGGCCAGCAAACCACACTTCAGCCCGAGGGGTGACCGCAAAATGGAATAACATGGATGAATCTTGAGGACCTTTTGTTGAGTGAAGCAATCCAGGCATTAAAGGACAAATACTGCATGACTTCTCTGACATAAATTAAGCAAATCAAGTTGTCTCAGAGAGCTAGACTGGATGATGGGCTTACAGGAAATAGGTGGGGAGAGGAAGGTTGTAAACTTATGCCTAACTGGTGAGATCTATGATAAAGTAGAGGTAAGTAGCTGTGCTGTGAAGGGACAAGACAGGGGCATATGGACACTAGTGGGTGGGGCTTTGTAGGCTTAAGGGGGGCTAGGTTTGGGAGGATGTGTCAGATGGTCCATGGATTTGTGGGGAGAGTTTGGGGTTAGCAGGTGAACATGGGAGAGTGTCAGGTATGTGGTTGAAACTATAATGTTTAGAAAACTATTTTAAAAATATAATAAGGATTGGTTATTTGTTTGGCGTGTTTAATGGGTGTGCATCTGGCACAGGGTGCACCTGGGGCAGGCTTCTAGGGAGTTTGTGAGTGCTCATCTTGTCATATTTTGTTATATCAGGGGATGGAGACACATACAATGAGTGGGAAAGTGTTGTAACCCCATCCTTGGGTGGACTGATGTTCTCAAACAGAGGAGAGGGTGTCTCTCAAAAGCATGGGTGGCTCCCAGTGGGGGAGGGCAGACTAGAGTGTCAAGCCCTCAGCATTGTTGTAAGTATCTATGAATCTTGTCCTTCAAAGAGTGAAGCTTGGTTGTCACTGTGGGCCCTGAGGGGAGGGTGAGAGAGGAATAGAATGGATTAAAGTGGGTGTAGTAGTTTGATATAATTACAAGTTCCAAAAATAGATATTGTATTATGTTTGTAATCTGGTCTATTACTGAGCATGATTGAGTTACGATTAGGACTTTAATTGGGCCACATCATTAGGGCATAAAAGGCATAGCAAAAGACAGAGTTGGAGTTTTTGATGCAAGGGGTTTTTGATGTTGGAGATTTGATGTTGGAGTTTGATGCTGAAGACCTAAGCTGGAGTCCTGGGAAGCAAGCTCACAGAGGAAAGAGAAGTTGGCCCCAGGAAGAAAGGAACCTTGAACCCAGAGAAAAGCAAGCCCCAGGAACCTAGGAATCCAGGAAGCCTGAACCCTCACAGATGTTGGCAGCCATCTTGCTCCAAATAGACTTTGGTGAGGGAAGTTACTTATACTTTATGGCCTGGTATCTATAAGCCCCTATCCCAAATAAACACCCTTTATAAAAACCAACCCTTTCTGGTATTTTGCATCAGCGCCCCTTTGGCTGACTAATACAGTGGGGGTAACTGGAGGGCAATGGAACTGTTCAACAAGTTCATGCAACAATGGATATAAGCCATGTTAAATTTCACAAAAATTTATAAAAGTGTGTAGTCTAAAATGTAAACCATAATGTAACCAAAAATTTAGAAAAGTATACAGTCTATAATATAAACCATATGTAAGCCATAATGGAACCATGGTTAGTAGCTATATTTCAATATCTGTACACCAGCTGTAGCAAATATAACATTCACATGTAAAAAGATCATTGCTGAGAAAGTGAGAAAAGGGTTTGATGTTGGGTATATGGGAGTTCCCCATATTGTATACATGGCTCTACTGTGATCTAAAATGTTTTAGAAGACAAAATTAAAAATTAAAAAAAAGGATGTAGACATTGAGGAAGCAATGGAGGAGATTGCCTTGCCACTGTACATGCAAGGCAACACCTATTACAGTGATGAAAGGCAAAACTTTTTAAAAAAGTTTTATGATATTTTTCATTTTTTAATACCCCAATTTATTTTTACTTTATTTTAGTTTTTCTAAATTATTATCCATTCTATTTCTAATCTTTAAACCTGTCAATACTATTTCATTTTCCTACTAATTAAAATTAGCAATACATTAGGCTTCATTGTCGAAGAAATTTTGGATCACAGAGGGATTGAATTATGGCAAGGGAGGAGCACTGATGTGGGGTGTCATTGATGGGGGATGCATGGGTGAGAGGGAATTCTCCAGGGTATGCATATAGGGTACATAGATATGTTTGGATGTTCGTTGGGTATTGTCATAGTGGATAGTTTCACATGACAACTGAGGGAGCGCAGTTGAGTCCTGGGGAGCTCTGTCACATTCCCTAATGGAACAGCAACAATCCCCCAAGTGCAAGGCCAAAGAACAGTGAAGTAGGATGGTCCAATGATGGACTCTTGATACTGATGAATATGCTTATGAGCCTGTGTGCTTGAAATTTCAACTAGGACTAGAGCTGCAAGGTGCCTAAGAGTTACCTCCTGAGACCTTCAGTGTTTCTCAAAAGTGGTCACTCTCTAAACCAAACTCAGCATGTAAATGCATTACCTTTCCCCCAGCATGGGACATGACTACCGGGGATGAGCTTTCCTGGTCCCAAGGGATTACTATCTTCACCAGCTGGTGATGCAACTAGAAAAACACCTTGAATAAAAGGAGGAAATGGCAAAGTCAAATGAGTTTATATGGCTAAGAGACTTCAAAATGAGCCAGGAGGTCATCAGAGGGGTTGTGTTTAGGCACATCTCAGCAGGATCTGAGAGACAGCAAAAGTAGATACAACCCTGAGTACTGGTGCCCCTGAGGGCTATGGAGACACACAGGTTCTATGGTCATGACACATGGCTCTGGAGTTCATTGCCTTGCCAGTGAGCCCCACCTTGGAATTTATGCTCCTGATTGAGATGGATTTGGACTCAGATGTGACCTCTCTACATATGCTTCTTCTGTCACTTTTATTGAACCTGTGATTGGCACTGGGGTATGTGTATGCTCAGGAGACTTGAATCACTGGGCTGTCCATGTGCCAGCTGAGCCCTGGGCCTCAGCAGAGTTGCAACACCTACTCTCCAGTTCATTGGATGTACCCAGGTTAGCTGACAGGGAGGTGAGAATGGTGAACCACCACACAAGGGGACTGAGTGTCTACAGCTGCAAGCAGGAGAATCGCATCCATCAGCCATGTGGGATCTAAGACCCCTCTCTATTTAGAGGTAGAGTGCCATCACCATCCCAGGGTCCACAGGATGGAGCAATATAGTATGGATTGTAGTGGACTTGCTGGTATTCTCCTATAGAAAATTTGTGACCCTAGCTGTGGAAGAAATTGTATTATTGATGTGGAGACAGTGGCCACAATTGTTACTGAAGGTAGGGAGAGAGAGGAAAAAGTGCAATGGGGCATTTTCGGGACTTGGAGTTATCCTGAATTATATTGTAGGGACAGATGCAGGATATTGTTTATCCTGCAATAACCCACTGGATGGACTGGGGGAGACTGTGAATTACAATGTAAACTCTGGTCCATATGGTGTGGCAGTGCTCCAGGGCGTAGTCACCAAATGCAATGAATGTGCTCTACTGATGAAAGGGGAAGTTAATGTAAGAGTAACGGGGGGGGGGGGGCGGGGGTGTTGGAGAGTGGAATATATGGGAACCTCTTACATTTTTTTAACATAACATTTTGTGTGATCTACTTATCTTTAAAAGAAAAGACAATAAAAAGTTTTTTAAAAAGTCTATAGCAGAAATAAATGATATTAAGAACAATAACAACAAACAACAGAGAGAATCAGCAAAATCAAAAGTTGGTTCTTTGAAAAGATCAACAATATTGACAAACCCTTAGCCAGATGGAGAAAGAAGAAAATAAAGAAGATGCAAATAAAATTATGAATGAGATGGGGTACATTACTATTGATACTATAGAAATAAGAAAGATTAAAAGAAGATACTATGAACAACTGTATACCAACAAATTAGATCCATTAGATGAAATGGACAACTACCTAGAAACACACAAACTGCCTACATTGACTCAAGAAGAAACAGAAAACCTCAACAAACCAACCACAAGAAATTGAATCAGTCATCAACAACCCAAACAAAGAAAAGCCCAGGTCCAGGTAGCTTCACAGGTGAATTCTACCAATCACTTCAAGAAGATCCTACTCAAACTCTTCTAAACATTCCAAGATGAGGGGAGACCATCTAACTCATTCTTTAAGCCAAAATCACCCTAATATCAAAGCCAGATAAAGATATTACAAGAAAAGGAAATTACAAATCTGTCTCTTTAGTTAATATTGATGCAAAAACCCTCATTGAAATACTTGGAAATTGAACCCAACAGCACATTAAAATAATTATACACCATGATCAAATGGGTTTTATTCTAGGGATGCAAGAGTGGTTCAACAAAAGAAAATCAATTAACATAATATTCCGCATTAACAAGGAGAAAAATCACATGATCATCTCTATTGATATAGCAAAGGCATTTGATAAAATCCAGCATCCTTTCTTGATAAAAAAAGACTTCAAAAAAGTAGCATAGAAGGAAATTTCCTCTACATGATACAGGGCACATATGAAAAACCATCATACTCAATGGTGAAAGAATGAAATCTTTCCTTCTAAGATGGAAATAAGACAAGGATATCCACTATCACCATTGTTATTCAGCATTTTACTAGAAGTTTCTAGCTAGAGTAATTAAGCAAGAAGAAGAATAAAATGCATCCAAATTGGAATGGAAGAAGTAAAACTTTCACTATTTGCAGAGGTCATTATCCTTTACACAGTAAACCCTGAAAAATCTGCAAAGAACCTACTAGAGCTAATAAATGAGTTCAGCAAAGTGGCAAGATACAAGATCAACAAACAAAAATCAGTACGTTACTATCCACTTGAAATGAACAATCTGAGGAAGAAATCAGGAAAAAATTCAATTTGCAATAGCAACTTAATGAATCAATTATCTAGAAATAAATTTAAGCAAGGATGTAAAGGATCTGTATTCAGAAAACTCCAACAGATTGCTAAATGAAATTAAAGAAGACCTAAAAAATGGAAGTACATTATATGTTCTATGGACTGGAAGACTAAATATCATTAAGGTGTCAATTCTACCCAAACTGATTTATAGATTCAATGCAATACCAATCAAAATTCCAACAGCCTACCTTGCTGAAATAAAAAAATAAATTACTTGGAAGTGAAAGGGAACACTGGTAGCCAAAAACTACCTTAAAAAGAAGAATGAAATCTGTGGACTCAAATTTCCTGACTTTAAAGTATATTACAAAGCCAAAATTGTCAAAACAGCATAGAATTGGCATAAAGACAGACAGATAGTTAGATAGATAGGTAGATAGATGATAGATAGATAGAGATCAATGGAATAAAATTGTGAATTCAGAAATAGACCTCTATGACAAATTGATTTCTGACAAGGATACCAAACCCATTCAACTGGAACATAACAGTCTCTTCAACAAATGGTGTTGGGAGAACTGGATATCCATATCTAGAATGAAAGAAGTCCCCTATCTCACACCTTATATATAAATCAAGTCAGAGTGGATCAAAGCCATAAATACAAAAGCCAGGACCATAAAACTCTTAGAACCAAATGTGGGAAAGCGTGTTCAATTCTTTTGGTAGGAGGTGATTTCTTAGACCTTACACCCAAAACATGGGCAATGAAAAAAAAAAAAAGATAAATAGGGTCTTCTCAAGATTAAATGCTTTTGTGCTTCAAGATACTTCATCACGAAGGTTAATTGGCAGCCTACTCAATGGGATACAATATTTGGCAACCTCATATCCTATAAGAGTTTAATATCCATGACATATAAAGAGATCCTACAACTCAATGATAAAGACAAATGGCCTGTTTGAAAAATGGGCAAAGGGCTTGAATAGACATTTTTCCAAAGAGAAAATACAAATGACAAATAAACACATGGCTACAACTGTTAGAGAGGATGTGGAGAAACAAGAATGCTTTTTAACTGTTGGTGGGAATATAGAATGATGCAGCCACTGTTGAAGACTGGCAGTTCCTCAGGAAGTTAAATATAGAGCTGCCATACAATATGGCAATGCCATTCCTAGGCAAATACTCAGAAGAATTGAAAGCAGGGACACAAACAGATATTTGCACACTGAGGTTCACAGTGGCATTCACAATTGCCAAAAAATGGAAACAACCCAGGTGTTCATCAACAGATGAATGAAATAAAATGTGGTATTTGCATATGATGGAATATTATTCAGCTGTAAGAAGAAATGAAGTCATGATGTATATGACAAACTGGATGAAACTTGAGGACATTATGTTGAGTGAAACAAGCCAGAAACAAAAGGACACATATTGTATGATCTAAATAATATGAACTAAATATAATGAGCAAAATCAGGGAGTTAATTACTAAAAGATTGATTATCAGCAGAAGTTAGAGTGAGGATAGAGAATTGTGAGCAGAGGCTTAATTTGTTCAGAATTTATGATAAGGTTGATTGTAAATGTTTGGAATTTGATAGAGGTTACGATATTACAAAAGAATGTAATTAGCAGCACTGATATGGGAGTATGACTGTGGTTGAAAGGGAGAATTTTAAGGTTGTGTATGTCACTAGAAGAAAAACTAAAGAATGAAACATGCAATTGTATAGCATAGTGAACCTTGTTGTGATTAACAGTGAAAATATAAGAATGTTCTTCACTTTGGCTACTATTACAAGATATTAATAAAAGGGTTTGTATTTGAGATAAAATGCAACTAAAGCAAAGTATAGTCTATAATGAATAGCAATATATGAATATTTTTTCATCAATTGTATAAAATGAATTATCCTAAGTGTATTAGTCAGCCAAAGGGGTGATGATGCAAAATATCAGAAATCTGTTGGTTTTTATAAAAGATATAAATTTAATACTTTACAGTAGAAGCTTATAGTTACCGGGCCATAAAACGTATGTTACACCTCACCAAAGTCTGTTGCCATGTGTTAGAGCAAGATGGCTGCTGACATATGCCAAGGATTCAGGCTTCCTGGGTTTCTTTTTTCCTGGGACTTTCTACTCTCTAGGCTCAGCTGCTCTGCCATCACTACAAGACGAGCTGTACACTATCAAGCAAATGGTTCATCTCTCTTCTTGGGCCCTCTGCTGTGTCAAGCTTTCTCTCTTCTCCCCTGTGTGCTTACTTCCCAGGATCCAGCATTAAAACTCCAAACTCCCTTCTTTGTGGTGCAGTTTCTCTGTGAGTCCCCACCTGCATTGTTATACTGATGTGCTCCAGTCAAAGACTTAATCATTATTTAATCAATTAAAAGTGAAACCTCTGAATCCAATATAATCTAATATGCCCTGAGGAACAGACCAGTTTACAGACATAACCCAGTATCTATTTTTAGAATTCATAAATATTGCCAAACTGCTATATCCACCCTCTGAATTCCAAAAAAGACATTGAAATATTCAAAAAAACTTAAACCAGTAACAATGGAAGTACAAAATTATATTTCAGTCCTATTGTTGAAGAAATACAATTTGTCTTGGAGCAAAGTTCTCTCTGACTCTAGACGTCTGAAAACAATTTATATGCTTCAAAAACAGAAATGGACAGACAAACATTTCCATTTTCATAAGGAGAAAATGAGAAAGAAACATGAGTCATGGGTCCTCTGCGGTTCGGTAAACCTGCAGGAATATGTCATTAGATGTCAAAGTCTGAGAGTCATTCTTAAGGTGATGGTTTCTTCTCCTTGGGGCCTCATGAGGACCCACCCTTTCTACAGGTTTGTCAATAGCCATTTTCTTGGTTCTACCATCATCAAGCACCTAGGTATCAACCAAACTCTAGACCCCACCCTCCAAGAGTGTTGGGGTGATTGCTACACTTTACCTGATCTTTGGGTTAGAGTCTTCATACTCCAAGGAGAGTAAAATGAAATGAAGAAAACATCCTCTCTAACTTTTGGCATACAGGCTCAACACTCTCAGAGCAAGGAATTGACCACCTGACCTTCCCTAAATCATGAGCAACAAGTCCACCTCTCTCAGATTTATGGGGTGGTGACCCTAACCTCCCTAATCCTTGGGGAAAATGCTCCACCCTTTCTGTACCCTGAGGCAACAAAGCTCTCCCTTAACATCAGGTGGGAACAGCCAACTTTTCAACAGCTGGAGCAAACCAAACTCACCCTCTCTGTACACATCGGTAGGGTTCTAATCTTGGCCCAAGGTGACATCTTAATTCTGGATCTCAGCTTTCATGGTTTTCCTCTTAAAGCTGTTTCTCCTTCAATTTCTCCTTTCCATGTCCGTTTAAGTCCAAACTGACAGTGGTTTTGTTCACACAGCTCTCTCAAAAACCTTGTTGGTTTAGCATGCAAGAAGCAGGGTTCCAAGCCATCAGAGAGTAAGACTTTCCACAAATCTTTCCAAGATAACTGCTATTTTCAATCCTGATTTATAAGTTCCAAGTTTAGTTAAGTCCTCAAATGGATCACTATCATCTGGGAGCTTGATTTCCAGAGGCTTTGAATGTCCAGAATAAATTTCTGGTTTTTTTGTGCCCAACAGTTCAGTCCTCAGCTCACCTCTCATGTAGCATTTTGCTATAAGCAGCAAGTAAAAGCCAAGCTACATTCTCTGAGTTTACTTTGTAAAGGTCTTCCACTAAATGCCCAGGCTCACCATTTTCAAATTCTGCCTTCCATAAAACACCAGGAGTTAATCTTCCTAGGTTCTCTGTGACTTCAAAACATGGATCGCCTTTCCTCCACTTTCTAATAATAATTTATCATTTACTTCTAAGGCCTCATAAAAAGTCTCTTTAGAGTCCATATTGCTATGAAGAGTCTCTTCAAAGCGCTGTAGGTCTTTTCTACCAAGCATCTCACAATTCCTCTAAAAAATACCTTTTACTGATTTATAAAACTCTTTCAACATTTTGGTAATTGCAAAAACAATTCCCCACTCCTAGGTACCAAATTCTGTATTAGTCAGCCAAAGGGGTGATGATGTAAAATACCAGAAGTCTGTTGACTTATATAAAGGTTATTAATTTGGGGTAGACAGTTACAGTTACTGGGTCATAAAGCATAATTTACTTCTCTCACCAAAGTTGTAATGTATTGGAGCGAGATGGCTGCCAGTATCTGCAAGGGTTCAGGTTTCCTAGGTTCCTCTCTTCTTGGGGTTTGCCTATCTCTAGGCTCAGCACTCTGCTATCTCCACAAAACCAGCTGTAGACTATCAGACTAATGGCTCATCTCTCTTCCCAGGCCCTCTGCCATGTCAAGCCTTCTTTCTGTTCCCTTGTGTGCTTACTTCCCAGGCTCCAGCATTAAAACTTCAAATCCCTTCTGTGTGGTGCAGTATTTCTGTGAGTCCCTGCCCACAATGTCCTACTGATGTGGCCCAATCAAAACTTTAATCATTTTTTAATTAAGTAAAAGTAAAATGTCTGAATTCAATAAAATCTAATATGACCTGAAGAACAGATCAGTTTACAAACATAATCCAATATCTATTTTTGCAGTACATAAATGATGCCAAACTGCTATACTAAGTGAAAGAAACCAGACACAAAGTATTTATATTGTTTGACTTCATTAAATAAATTGTAAATATTAATAACATTATAGAGATAGAATTAGATTAGCAGATAGGTATGGCAAGGTAAGCATAGAGGGATTGAGAGGTGACTGCGAAAAAGTGTTTTTGTGTTTTTTGTTTTTGTTTTTGTAATAACGAAAATGCTCTACTATTGATTGCAGTGATAAATGCACAACTCTGCGATTATACCAAAAGTTATTGAATGTACACTTTGGATGGATTTTATGGTCAGTGAATACATCTCAAAAAAATTGTAATAAAAAAGAAATACACTCCATATGTTCAAGAAGGTGGAGGAAAATTTGTTCATGAAGAGGAAGGAAATGAAATATATAAAAAGGGACCCAAATCTTGTATGTCACTAGAAGAAATTTTTAAAATAAATAAAAGACTATATAACACAGTGAATCCAATTGTAAATGATGTACTATCATTAATAGTACAACTAAAAAATGTTCTTTCATGAATTGTAACAAATGTAACACACTAATGCAAGGTGTTAATTATAGGGTGATATCTGAAAACTCTACTTTTTGCACAATTTTTCTATAAACCTACAACTTCTCTGATAAAAAAGACAACAGCCCCCATAAAGCAAGTAGCCCTCGTAATACCTTCAATTTTTCAATAAAAAAATAAGTTGATATCATCAATTTAGAGTGAATTAGATTGAAGATGAGATTAAGTTTGTATCAGTAAAGTGAAATTAAATAATTTTTTCAGAAAATAAACTTACTAGAAAACATGCTAGCATCCCAAAAAATTCTAAGTGACTCTGGGTGACCATAACGACAGTTCATTAAAGTTTCACCTATTTTCTAAATGGTATGATTTGTCTCCTTCAAGGTTTAGATGTTTATATTCTAGTACAGAGAAGGTATATAGTTGAAATATCCAGATATGGGTTTTGCCAGATGAATATTAAGAATAGAAAGCATGGCAAAAATTGCAGGTATTTGCCAGAGGTTTATTATAATATGAAACATAAGACCTAAATCAATCCAAAGGAAAGGAAAGACAGAAATGAAGAACTAATAAGTTCAGTAGACCGTGGCTCTTAATGACATTCAAGAATTTTGTAATGGAAATACTTGCAAAAGTGATATGGAAAACTTGAAGAATGTGATTTGAGAGTGGGAAGAATGATGCAAAATTTTCTAATTTCTCCCCATCTTCTCCATCCAAATTCCTTATTTCCTGCTCTATGTACAAATAGGACAGGAATTAAAGTTGGAAAAACTGACTTATGTCATCACAAACAAAATGAACATATTTTTAAATGAGAATTTTTTTTAATTTCAAAGAAAGTAAAAGAATACCCTCATAATGGTCTTTAGAGGGACATATTCCTATTGATTATACATAATATTTTCTGGAGATTATTCATTATTGTATGAAGAATTATCCTACAAATTACTATAAATGCCTACAATTTTAGCAAAAATATTGGCATCCCTCACTAAACATACTCTCCTTACATGAAGTCAAAAATCTCATGGAATTGTATATATTATAAAACATATTTGAAGCAAATGTATCCCTGCTGTCTGTGCTGTTATTGTCTGAACTACCCTTGACATATGGAACCAGGACACAAATTAAAGCTTTCTAATAAGGGAATTCCTTTAAGAGTACATGTTTTCTTTCAATCTCCAACTGAAATTAATTTTTTTATTCCAAATGTTTTGTACTGTACTAATAAACCTTAGTTAAGAATTTTAACTTTTTTCCATATTTCTTTCTCACATCTCAATTTAATATTTTTTTTTAATTTTTTTATTTTTTATTGACTTTGTAATAATATTACATTAAAAATATATATGTGAGGTCCCATTCAACCCCACCCCCCCACCCCCCTCTCCCCCCCCCCCAACAACACTCGTTCCCATCATCATGACACATCCATTAGATTTGGTAAGTACATCTTTGGGCACCTCTGCACCTCATATACATTGGTTCACATCATGGCCCATACTCTCCTCTATTCCATCATGTAGGCCCTGTGAGGATTTACAATGTCCGGTGATTACCTCTGAAGCACCATCCAGGGCAGCTCCATGTCCCGAAGACGCCTCCACCTCTCATCTCTTCCTGCCTTTCCCCATACCCTTTGTCCATTATGTCCACTTTTCCCAATCCAATGCCACCTCTTCTATGTGGACACTGGATTGGTTGTGTCCATTGCACCTTTATGTCAAGAGGAGGCTCAGATTCCACCTGGATGCTGGATGCAATCCTCCCATTTTCAGTTGTAATCACTCTAGGCTCCATGGTGTGGTGGTTGTCCTTCTTCACCTCCATCTTAGCTGAGTGTGGTAAGTCCAATAAATCAGAATGTAGGTGCTGGAGTCTGTTGAGGCTCAGGATCTGGCTATCACATTGTCAGTCCAGAGATTCAAATCCCCTAAATATATCTTAAACCCCAACATTAACTGCACCTCCAGCACATTAGCATGCAAGTCTTATGAAGGGAGATCCCATCTGAGTCCAGATTCATCACACATAAACACCATTTCCAAAGAGGGGCCATCTGCCCTGGTAGTTAACCCCATCGGCCATGACCATAACTCCCATGGGTCTCTTTAGCCCTCAAAGGAACCAAAATCTGGGGGTTGTATCTGCTTTATCTGTCTCTCTGACTCTGCTCAGTTGTGCATGAGGGCAAACCTTCTGCCAGCCTCCAGACTCTTTTTTAGAAACTCGTAGCCATATAAACTCATTACTCCTTTCCATTTCCCCCTTACTTTAGGTCAAACAGCATTTTAAAGTCATGGTATTTTATGTAGACATGGATATTCTGCTGATCCGCATTGAACCTTCCGTATAAGGTCATTTTCCAGTTGCATCATCAGTTGGTAGTTGATAGTGGTCCCTCGTTGCCAGGGAGGCTCATCCCCGGGTGTCATGTCCCACGCTGGGGGGAAGGCATTGCATTTACATGCTGAGTTTGGCTTCGAGACTGGCCACATTTGAGTAACATGAAGGCTGACAGAAGGAAATTCCCAGGCACAAAGTTGCTCTAGGCCTTGTTATTATTTTGGGTTTATCAGCTCACAAGCATAGTCATTAGTATCAGGGGCTCACTGTTGAACCCTCACTCCCTCCCGGTCCCCACCACTGTACCTGGGAGACTGTCGCTGCTCCCCTAGGGACCACGACAGAGCACCACTGGCCAGGAACCCAGTACCCCCCCTACTGTGGTTTTTAATTGTTGCCACTATGAGTATATCCAAACATTACCATGCACCCTGGACATATGTTCTGTACAGCTCCCTGTCAGTCATATATCACCTGTCATTGGTATCCCATACCAGTATCCCTCCATTGCCATTGTTGAAACACTCTGTGATCCAGAACTCCCCGAAATTTGAAGCCCAATATAATGTCATGGTCCCTTACTAGGGAATGGCATATAGCGATGAGTTTAAAGGATAGATAAAGAACTTGGATAAAGTTAGATAAAGAACTTAGATAAAGAATGTTGACTTGAAAAAATTCCACATCCTATTTTTTTCTTTTTTTTTTTTCCCCCCCCCCCTAATTATTCAGCTTTTCTTCACAGGAGTCCTAGACCACAGCAATGTATATATATAATATACAGCACTCCCACACATCCACCAGAAAACCTTTTCCCTTCCACAGTGATACTCTTACGCCCTATTCATATCATATTTACTTAAAGTGATGTACAGAGTCTGAGACATTAGCTTTCTAACAAGGTGACATCTGTGTTTACATTATGGTGCATACTTTAGGATACACAGTTCTTTACATTTTTAGTTATCCTATGTTTTACATTATGGTTTACATTATCAGTCTGTCATCTCCTATATGTTATGGTGTAATATTACATGTTTTATATCCATCCTTGTGTACTCTCAAGAAACTCCTCTCTTACCCCCCATTTACTTTGGTTCCACACATTTAACGTCCATTTTCCCTTCCACCTTGGTGCCCTCAGTGATAGCCAACCTCTGTTTCCTGAGGAGCCACTTCCAGAGATAGATGGAATAGTGTTCAGGGCCTAACTTGCTCAACTGCCCCAATGCCCTGGGAGCCACCCTTTCTCTCGAGGGATACAGTTCCCTCTATTGGATGGCATTAGTCCTCCCCAGGATGTGGGTCCACCCCCACTCTCACTACTTGGGTTTCTACCCCATGGTGTCACCCACTCTGGCAGAATGAGCATTTAGACATTCCCCAGGAGCCCGTCCTGCATCAGACCCTCCCCTCCGAGCATTCTAAACAGGTAACCCTCTTTATTATATTTTGATATGATTTTCTCGGCATTTTACTCTCCACCAACACCTGACCCTCTCCTGGTTCGTATGCTACCCCTCCCTCCCCCCACTTTTGGGCAACGTTACCCACCCGTCCCTCCCCAGCCACCCTCAAACCCGCAAAGCCCCAAGCAAAGGCAACCCCTTGCCCCCCTTTTATCTCTTCTTTGTGTTCATACTTACCACCATCTCGTCTTAAATTCCACCCCTGCAGACATCGGCTCATATCCTTCCTCCACCCTCCGATTTCCTGCAAGCCTATCGTTCAGTCTCTTGCTATCTAGGGCAGCTTGTTTATTTCATATCATTGAGGTCATGTAGTATTTGTCCTTCAATGTCTGGGTTGCTTCACTCAACATAAGGTTCTCAAGATTCATCCATGTTATCACATGTGTTTGTAGTGTGTTTGTTCTTACAGCCGAGTAGTATTCCATTGTGTGTATATACCACATTTTATTGATCCACTCGTCTGTTGATGGGCATTTGGGTTGATTCCAACTTTTGGCAATAGTGAACAATGCTGCTATGAACATTGGTGTACATATATTGGTTTGTGTTCTTGTTTTCAGTTCTGCTGGGTATATTCCCAGCAGTGGTATTGCTGGGTCATATGGCAAATCTATGGCTAGTTTTTTGAGAAACCGCCATACTGTTCTCCAGAATGGTTGGATCCTTCTGCATTCCCACCAGCAGTGGATGAGTGTTCCCCTTCCTTCACATCCTCTCCAGCACTTGTATTCTTCTGTTTTTTTCATAGCTGCCAATCTTATGGGTGTAAGATGGTATCTCATTGTGGTTTTGATTTGCATTTCCCTGATAGCTAGAGATTTGGAACATTTTTTCATGTGCTTTCTTGCCATTTGTATTTCTTCTTCGGAGAAGTGTCTGTTTAAGTCTTTTTCCCATTTTTTAAATGGATTGTTTATCTTTTTATTTTCAAGATGTAGGAGTTCTTTATATATGCAAGTTATAAGTTTCTTATCAGATATCTGATTGCCAAATATTTTCTCCCACTGTGTGGGCTCCCTTTTTACTTTCTTGACAAACTCCTTTGAGGTGCAGAAGGCTTTAATTTTGAGGAAGTCCCATTTATCTATTAGTTCTTTTGCTGCTCGTGCTTTTGGTGAGATATTCATAAATCCATTACCTATTACAAGGTCCTGTAGATGTTTCCCTACACTGCTTTCTAAGGTTTTTATGGTCTTGGCTCTTATATTTAGGTCTTTGATCCATCTTGAGTTGATCTTTGTATAAGGTGTGAGATGGTAATCCTCTTTCATTCTTCTACATATGGCTATCCAGTTCTCCAGACACCATTTGTTGAATAGGCCACTCTCTCCCAGTTGAGAGGGTTTGGTGGCTTTATCGAATATTATGTGGTTGTATATGTGAGGTTCTATATCAGAGCTTTCAATTCGATTCCATTGGTCTATATGTCTCTCCTTATGCCAATACCATGCTGTTTTCACCACCGTAGCTTTATAGTATGTTTTGAAGTCAGGTAGTGTGATTCGTCCAATTTCGTTTTTCTTTTTCAGTATGTCTTTGGCTATTCGGGGTCTCTTTCCTTTCCAAATAAATTTCATAGTTAGTTTTTCTAGTTCCTTAAAGAAGGCTGCATTGATTTTTATTGGGATTGCATTGAATGTGTAGATCAATTTTGGTAGGATAGACATCTTAATAATGTTCAGTCTTCCTATCCATGAACAAGGAATAGTCTTCCATTTATTTAGGTCTTCTTTGATTTCCTTGAACAATCTTGTATAGTTCTCAGTGTATAAGTTCTTTACCTCTTTAGTTAAATTTATTCCTAAGTATTTGATTTTTTTATTTACTATTGTGAATGGTATTTGTTTCTTGATTTCCTCCTGATCTTGCTCATTATTGGTGTACAGAAATGCTACTGATTTTTGCGCATTGATCTTATAACCTGCGACTTTACTAAACTCATTTATGAGTTCTAGAATCTTCGTTGTAGATCTCTCAGGGTTTTCTATGTATAGGATCATGTCATCTGCAAATAATGAAATTTTGACTTCTTCCTTTCCAATTTGAATGCCTTTTATTTCTGGTTCTTGCCTCAGTGCTCGAGCAAGTACTTCTAAGACAATGTTAAATAGGAGCGGCGACAGTGGGCATCCTTGTCTTGTTCCTGAGTTTAGAGGGAAGGAGTCTAGGATTTCTCCATTGTAAACAATATTGGCTTTAGGTTTTTCATATATACTCTTTATCATGTTCAAAAAATTTCCTTGTATTCCAATCATTTGGAGTGTTTTTATCAAGAAAGGGTGCTGTATTTTGTCAAATGCTTTTTCTGCATCAATAGATATAATCATGTGATTTTTTTCCTTCAATCTGTTTATATGGTGTATTACGTTGATTGATTTTCTTATGTTGAACCATCCTTGCATACCTGGGATGAATCCCACTTGGTCGTGGTGTATAATTCGTTTAATGTGTTGTTGAATACGATTAGCAAGTATTTTGTTAAGTATTTTTGCGTCTAGGTTCATTAGAGAAATTGGTCTGTAATTTTCCTTTCTTGTGATGTCTTTGTTTGGCTTTGGTACTAGGGTAATGTTGGCATCATAGAAGGAGTTGGGTAATGTTCTTTCTGTTTCGATGGTTTGGAATAGTTTCAGCAGGATTGGTGTCAGTTCTTTCCGGAATGTTTTATGGAATTCACCTGTGAAGCCATCTGGCCCTGGGCTCTTCTTAGTTGGGAGATTTTTAATAACTGATTCTATCTCTCTGCTTGTGATTGGTTTGTTAAGATTGCTTGTGATTGGTTTGTTAAGATTCAATTTAATATTATCTGACCTCTTCAGTGATATTCTGAAATCTTCATTCTTAAAATAGTTCTGCCTCTTCAAAAATGTTTAAACCCATCTTGCTTTGATTGATCATGTGCCTATTTTTTAAAAGGTAATCTTGGCAAAAATTTAAAAAAAAGTTGAAAATCTATAATTCCAAATTTTTTCATGCAGATGACTCATATGGTTTCAAACACTTGCATATGTCAGATGCTACTTTCAAAGAGTGATGTTTAATGTGCAGAGTAGGTCAAGCTTGAATGAGATCACTGCTAATAATGGGTATCTCTACATTTCTTTTGTATTTCCCAGGTGGAGTTCATTAACATTGCCAAGCGATTTAAATTGGATAGGTTATGAGCATAATTTTAGATGGTTCAAAGTCTACGGCCAAAGGTAGATCGTAAATTGTGATACATAATTGTATGAGTTAATTCTACTCAGAGTGAGCTTGGGTAGGGTATGTAAGATAGACATAAAATTTAACCCTATTATTTCCATTAATGTTAGTAGTGAAAATACCACACCAGTATAATGTATAAAGCATGAAGAATTAAATTTAATAAGGGTTTGAGTTAAAGCAAGCTGCCAAAGTCACAGGCATCCATAAGCTATTAGCCTCAGAAACATTGGACTAGCCTAAAAGATATACTGTAGTCAGACACAAAATAAATATCCTCTATCTCAATATAGGAATTGTTCTATGCACCTTAAACATAATATCATTTAATTAAAGTTCTAAGAAGGCTCAAAGACAAAGACCAAATCTGGGATAATTTTTGAAAGACAACCAAAACAGCTATAGGTGAAGCTGTGTCTCAGAGGTTCAGAGGATTTTCAGCAGGCAAAGATGATTGTCAGATCATATGCCAGGGAAAGGGGAAATACAAAGTTACAAGGAACGAATTTATATCACCTATCTGAAGGAATTCTTTGAAGATAGAGGACAATTTACTTGACGAGAAGGGCAAAGGAAAATGGCTTTAAATGAGTCCTGTCAATTAGGGTATGGTCTGGTCATGACAGAACTTCTAAGTTTCCTTTGATGTGGATCAACTGGATTCTGGGTAGGCTATCGGGGAAGGCTAATGAGAGTGAAGAGCTTTCCTTCAAGAAGGCTATAGAGCAGAATGGAAGCTTAGTTTGGGGTTAAGCTGCTCAAGTAATTCATTCTCATACCAGACCCTGGCAATCAGAACCTGGGCAGGACTCCAGTTAACTTCAATAACTGATGATGCAAGATACCCTGAAAAACCTTTGAACATGTCGATATGGGAACCCGGAAAAGGATCATGGCTCATTGGGTCAGCTTCACCCTTTGATTAAGATGGGACTGGATAGGTGCAGGCAGAAATTTCCCTGTGAACAAAGCTTGTTAACAGCAGATATATCACCTCTGTTATAGATGACCTCTGACAAGCAGGGCCTGACACAACTTCTCCACTTTTTAATTTAAATATCAATAAATTCACATGGGTAAACAGTTTTATGGTTCTTCAGAAAGTTAAGTATAGAATCTCCAGTTAGCCCATCAAATCCACAGCTAGGTATATATCCAAAAGCGTTGGAAGCAGAGACTCAAACAGATACTTGCGCACTGATGTTCACAGTGACGTTCTCTGCAATTGCCAAAATGTGTAAGCAACACAAGTATCCATCAACAAGATAATGGATAAACAATATGCGACATATGCATAAAATGGAACATTATTCATCTGTAAAAAAGAAATGAACTTCTACTGCATGTTACAACATGGATAAATCTTGAAGACATCATGTTGAATAAAATATGCCAGAAACAAAGGAACAAATATTGTATAAACTCTTTGATATAAAACAATTAGAATATTTGTTAAAAGTTAGAATACAGGTTACCAAGGGCTGAGTGGGGTTGGAAATGGGAAGCTAATGATAATTGGTATAGAACTTCTTTTCGGGGTGAATGGAAAAGTTTTGGAAAAGTGTGGTAGTAATGATGGCACAATACCATGAACATGATTAACCCTACTGCATTTTATATGCGAAAATGGATACAATGGGAAATTTTAGGTTGTATACGTGTCATCAGAATAAAAATTAAAAAGAAAACAAAAGAAGCAGTGAATCCAAATGTAACCATACCAACACAAAATGTAAATAATGGAAAAAACTGCATGTGAGTGAAGGTATATATAGACACTGTACTGTTCACATGATTTTTCTTTAGACTTACATCTGCTTTAATAAAAAAATCAAATTATTTTGATACAAAAAGTATAACTGTAAACCTTTTGCTAGATTCTGTAAGGAATTTCCACTAATTAAAAATCTGATCAAACCTTACTTTTTTAAAAATGGGCTATTTATGCAAGTCTGCCCATGTGAAAGTAGAAATAAGGCAATTATTTCTTTTTCTACTGGTCTTTCCTCTGAATTAGAAAATGGAAAGTATTTGCTAATATTATCTGCTCTGAAAAAAAAAAAACTCTCCAGAAAGTTGATCAGGACCTGAGGAATGGAAGATTATGCTATCATATTGCACCTTGAAAAACTTAATTTCCAAAAGTTAAGTGCTATGGATAAAGAGTGGTGGACCCTAGTAACAGCACATTCTGGTGATTGGATTTGGAAACAGTAATATTGACCAAAATAATGTCACTGATTTCTAATATTTACTGAGCATTAAGTATGTGCCAGGCCCTGTATGTTGTTCAATTTAGTTCTCATAGTAGCAGTGTGAAGCACTATTATACTAGCCTTAGTTCATAATGAAGAAACTTTGCCCAGAGAAGTTAAATCAGTTTCCCAGGATCACATGACTAGTAATGGCAGAGCATTACTAACAGCATCAAAAATTCAGGTATCCAAGATGGGCAAGCTGGAATGTCAAACCAAGAGCATGTAGTATATAGAAACCAGCTAGATACAAATAATTAATCTGAAAGCTGGGACATAAAATACATTTAATTATAGATTGGAGAAGTGAACTAGAGTAAACAGCAAAAGGATGGAAAATGGAGCTAAGGATATGTTATACATGCCATATGTTGGAAACTATTGAAACTAGGTAGCACTAACTTGCTTAAATATTAGATAAAAGAGGGTGGAAAGGCATCTATGAAGACGGTGAAGCTATATGCCTTTGGAAAGGAGATCATCTTGAATACTTAGCAAAAAGCAGATTTCTAAAATGACCTACCACAATAAACAAAAATTTTAAGCTGTATTGTATTCTTAATTCTAATGCAAGAAAACATGATTGCTATGAAATGTGATCAGAAAGTCATAGAAAAGAAAGAATAAAACAATGGGGTAACAAAGAAAATTAGTGAGATGATGTATGATGAAAAACTGAAAGCTTAACAGAATTAAAATAAGAGTAAAAGGTTTAAAAAAAAACTAAGAGAAATCTTATTTGTCCCATTGGGGAATGAAATGGGAATGCTTCCAGGAATAAAGAAAGTGACACAAAAGAGAAAAATGTGACAAAAATTATGTGGCAAGAATCTGTTCACGTCCCTGCTTTCAGTTCTTCTGGGTATATACCCAGAAGTGAGATTTCTGGATCATATGACATTTCTAGTTAGCTTCCTGAGGAACTGACAAACTGTCCCCCACCAAGCCTGCACTAGTCTACATTCCCACCAGCAGTAGACGAGGTTTCCCTTTCCTCCACATTCTCTCCAGCACTTGCAGCCCTCTGTTTTTCAAATAGCCACCAGTCTAATAGGTGTAAGATGATATCTCATTATAGTTTTGATTTTCATTTCCCTAATAGCTAGTGATATTGAGTATCTTTCCATGTGCTTTTTAGCCATTTGTGTTTCTTCTTTGGAGAAGTATCTGTTCAAATCACTTACCCATTTTTTTAATGTGTTATTTGTCTTTATTTTCTACATGTAAGATTTCTTTATATATGCCAGATATTAGGCCCTTATCAGATAAATGGTTGGCAAATATTTTTTTCCCATTCAATAGGCTGCCTTTTCACTCCTTAACAAATTCCTTTGAAGCACAGAAGTGTTTAATTTTGAGGCGATGTCATTTATCTATTTTAGCTTTCATTGCTTGCACTTTGGGTATAAAGTTCATGAAACCATTTCCTACTACAAGATCTTATAAATGCTTCCTTACATTACCTTCCAGGAGCTTTATGGTCTTGTCTCTTATATTTAGGTCTTTGATCCATCTTGAATTCATTTCTATGTAGGGTGTGAGATGGTGATCCTCTATCATTCTTTTGCATATGGATATCCAGTTTTCCAAGTACCTTTTGTGGAAGACACCATTCTGTCCCAGTTGAGTGGTCTTGGTAGCCTTGTTGAAAATCAGGTGACTATATATGCAAGGATATATATCAAAATTCTTAATTTGGTTCCATTGGTCAGTATGCCTATCCTTTTGCCAATACTGACCACTGCAGCTTTGTAGTATGCTTTAAAGTCAGGTAGTATGATTCCTCCAATTTCATTTTCCTTTTTCAATATGTTTTTGGCTAGATGGGTCTCCTTATCCATCCAAATAAATTTCATAATTAGTTTTTCAAATTCAGTAAAAAAAATGCTGTTGTAATTTTTATTGGGATTGTGTTAAATCCATAAATCAATTTGGGTGACACTGTAAGACTCATTTATGATTTCTCTACACATGACTTTCCTGCACCTTTTATTTGAACCTATAATTAGCACTATATTTCTTAAATATATGTCCCAGAGACTTAAATCTTTGGTCATTTTATATGCCAGTTGAGCCCTGAATCTCAGCAAGGTTCCAAAATATACTCTCCAGTTCATTGGACTCACCCAGGACAAGTAACAAAAGGGTGATGGATGGACCACACCACCCACCCCAAAAAAACAGAGTACTCACAACTGCAAGCACAATGGTCTCTAAGTCCCTTTTCTATCAGAAACAGAGTAGACCTCACTATCCCAAAACCGTCAATACTGAGGAATGAACAAACATAAGGGGCAAATATAATTATGACTAAAGTAGACTTATTGTTATTCTAACAGTGGAAGAACTTGTATCACTGCTATAAAGGCCATGGCCACCAGAGTTTCGGACGGGAGGGAGAGGGAACAATAGGTGTAAAATAGGGCATTTAGGGGATATTGAAATTGTCCTGTATGATATTACAATGACAAATACAGGCCATCATATATTTTGTCAAAATCTATAAAATTGTTTGGTGCAAAGTCTAAACTATAGTGTAAACTATTGACCATGGTTAATAGCAATGCTTCAATATGTGTTCATCGATTTTAACAAATATACCACAGTAGTAAAAGATGTTTTTATTTGGGGAAAGTGGGGGAGTGGATGGGGTATGTGGTAATCTCCTTTATTTTTGATGTAACATTTATGTAATCTAAATCTTCTTTAAAAATAAAAAGAAAATCCAAATTATGCATTTTTGGCAAGCACAAAAACATTATGTGGCAAGTTGTATAACATAAAATGTTGTTCAAAAAGAAGGTTAATAGGTATTTTTGAAAGGAAAATTTGGAGCAAAACAGTAATTGCTGTACTTAAAAAATATTTTGGTTGTTTTTGGTTGTTTTTGGTTGTTTTTGTCTTCAAAATGAGTATAAAGACAGAAAATGTTCACCACTTAACAACCAAAAAATGTCTACATGTAATCTAGTAAAGTATTTGTGTATGTGAGTGTTCCAAATATGAAGGATTTGATAGCAGTATAACCTTAGTTTTCTCCACTGTAACTGTAGATGACAAAAAATAATGCAGCAGCCTCTATAAAATTCTAAAAAGAAAGTTTGTTACCAAAAACCTTTATATTCTATGAGTTTGTCTCTAATGAGTGATGACAACAAAGGAAGATTTTAGACTAGCATTGTTTCAGGATTTGTATCACTCATGCATCTTGCTAAAAGATAGATGACTCAAAATTAGGTTCTTAATAATAATGCTATTCATTTAGCATTTACCATTTGCCAAGCTTAGTTTTATTTATTTCTTGCATAATCCTCATAATAACCCTAGGGAGTAAATAATATTATTAAACTTATTTTAAAGGTAAGGAAACTGAAGCACAGAGAAGTTAAGTAACCCTTACAAAGGTCCTGTTAAGTCATGGAGTCATGAGTTACACATAAACAGTTTAATTTTTTAAAAAAATGCTATTTCTTACCATTCAAGAGCTTCTTTTGAGGGTTCAGTGGGGTGGTATATCCGAATCCTATATTTTATATATGATTTTTCTGTAAACCCACAACTTCTCTAATTAAAGGGGAAAAAGAGCCTCTGAGGCAAGAATAATATGGGATTAAACTTACTCAAAATTCTTCCCATTCAGTATGTTGACCCCAACAGAGAAATCTATTCATTGTTGATTTAAATCTTTTTCAGTTTCTCTTCCAATCCCACAACCTGCAAATGCATTTCTTGTGCTACAAACCACATACTTTACCTCACACTACTTTGCAAGGTTTAATCATCACCAAACTCATTAACTGCTGTTAAATTGAGTCCTTGCTAAAAGTAGCAATTATTTGAAAATAGATATTCATAAAATTATATTAAATAAATATATCAAAATCTTAAGAAGTGTGCTTAATTGAAGAGGCAGTATTTGATGTGGATTTTATTTTCCCCTTCCTTCCTTCCTTCCTTCCTTCCTTCCTTCCTTCCTTCCTTCCTTCCTTCCTTCCTTCCTTCCTTCCTCCCTCCCTCCCTCCCTCCCTCCTTCCCTCCCTTCCTTCCTTCTTTTTTCTTCTATTTATTTTCACTAATTTTCTAAGAAAAGCATGCATTAATTTTAGAATTAAGAAAAAGTAATTTCAAAACTCACTTCTATAAAATTTTCACAGGTTCAAAATATAGAAGATAAAATTTGTATAGGAAACCTGCCAAGATATGAATAATAATCTCTAAGCAATGAGACCATGGATAACTTTGCACTTCTAGTTTTTCTCTTTTTCAATACCCCATAGTGTATATTTTTTAGAGATTTACAATGTAACATACTTCCTTATTTGAGCACTAGGTACATTACACAGCAGAGGCCAAAAAAAAATGCATCCTGCAGCATAACTGAGCTTCTGACAAGTTGGTATTAGTCTTTAAAATCAGTATTATTTTGGCTCCAATAATCCAACTTGTACTGTCCTCACAATTGTGCTGTCACTCAAAACTCATTGCCCTAGACTGTTTGTTAGATTACTGTGTATGGATTTTCCAAAAGTCTTCCTGAAATTCAGGTACATAATGTTTACAACACCTTTCTAATCCAAGCAGTAAATGCCTGCTAAGTTAAATCAAGTGTCTGATCACATAACTACCCATTTGGATTTAAAAATCAGTGACTGATACTTCTTTTGATGAAGCCCTTGATAATGTGATCATACTTACATAAATATAAGTATGCTTTAAATTAGTGTCTAGACCAATAGCCAAAGATATTTTTTCTGTTTGTAATTTTCCGTTTTCCTGTTGTTTATTTTTTCCTTCTCAAGTTTCAGTTTTTTGCTATGGAAGGTCTCTCCAACCATTTGCCATGGTCCTAAAATACCACACTGTCTCTCTGCCACCTAATTCAACCTCCCCAGTCCAGTGCAAATGCAAACACCATTTTGACCAGTATTTTGCTTTCTGGCCTTCTATCCATTAAGGTTATAATGACTCACAGGACATGGTCCTGTCATCTCAGAAGGAAATCAACAGGGATCACACAGCACCTGTGGCATGTAGAGTGAAATCTTCATTAAGATCAAGAAGAGAATGATTTTCACAACAGAATGAGAGACACACTCTGGAATTGGTAATAGCAAAAATAATTTTAAAAGACTATAAAAATGAGAGAGTTAAATATTGTAGAAAAGAAAAACACTGTCCTGATGCAAAGAAGCCTAGATACTAATTTGAACCTTAATTGCACTTACCCAGTATGATCATATCAACTCTGACCTGTCAAACATTAATTTAAAAACTGGGCTGAAAATTCTGCATTTAGTAATATGACGAGTAAGAAAAAAAATGTACATATTGTGATCTTGACCTTGAAAAACTTAATTTCATTACAGACCAGAAAGTATGTATGTGAAAGTCATTAGTATATGATAATGAATATAAACTGTACTGAGGAAATATAAGGAAATAGAAATTGTACTGAGGAAATATAAGGAAATGATTATAGTGGTTTTTTTATCAGAGCAATAAGACACCATGAAGGAAAATAAATGTCTTCTCTCCACTGAATACAATGATATAAAAGTGGGGAAAATTCCGGCAGTCTCTGCCAATAGTCTTTTCATGATTTTACCTGTGACTTGGTAAATTTTTCTTTATCTAATGTATTAGTCAGCCAAAGGGATGCTGATGCAATATACCAGAGATGGATTGGTTTTTATAAAGGGTATTTATGTGGGGTAAGAGCTTACAGATACCAGGCCATAAGCATAAGTTATTTTCCTCATGAAAGTCTATTTTCACGTGTTGGAGCAAGATGGGCCGGCGTCTGCGAGCGTTCAGGCTTCCTGGTTTCCTCCGGGCTCAGCGTCTCTGTTTTTTCCAAAAGGTCAGCTGTAGACTATCAGGTGAACCGTTCTCTCTCTCTCCCTGGGGTTTCTGCCGAGTCTAAGGGGCCATCTCTATTCCTCTGTTTTCTTCTCCTGGCTCTGGTCCTCTCTTCTTGGGGCTTGCTTTTTTCTCTGCATGCTGACTTCCTGGAGCTCCAGCTTAAGGCTTCAGCATCAAACTCCAACATCAAAAGTCCAATATCAGAAACCCTCCAACTCTACCCTTTGCCACGTCTTTTATCTATGAGTCCCCGCCCACCAATGGGTGGCGACTGAACACCCTTAATCAGGTAAACCTCTGAATCCAATATAATCTAATATGCTCACAGGAAAAGATCAGTTTTCAAACATAATCCAATATTTTGTTTTGGAGTTCATCAATAATCTCAAACTGCTGCATCCAATATCTGACACAGAAACATGATGTCAGCAGGGCAGTGACTCTTCTCTTGGTGGCAGGCTCATATTAATCAAAATGTGGAAGTGATGCAGAAAATCAGAACAAACATGATGCTAACCTGATATCAGTCAGGTTAACAAATAACTATTACAGAGGCAAGAACATTCTGAGTCCATATGTCCAACACATTATCTCACTGTAGGCAGACCTAATACAAAGCCAAATAAATACTAATGAGGAGTTGCTTTATGTGTAAGTAATCTGATCAAAGGAACATGATAAATCAAATATCTGAATTAGGCCCACTTCTTCTGATAAAACCATTTTACAATAGGGATAATCTTGTCAATATCTAGGGACCAAGATATTCTGATCTCTTTCTTAAGTCTCCTTCCTTTCCATTCGAGCATTTATGGACACTGCAGATGTTTGCTCTAAAGATCTTCTGCTAGACTACTACGGCTGATCGACAACACTTTCAATTTAAAATTTTCTATTTGAAATGTTAACACTTATAATCAGGTTATAGTGACATCCATCAGAACTTTTTCTGACTTTAGAGTTCAACTCTCAGAATAAAAAATTATTTCTTTGATTTCCAGTATTTGGGGAGGTGGTAGTTCATATTTTATTGAATGACCAATATTTTCACTTTGAAGTAAAATGATTCTGGACCTAAAACATAATGTTAGGTCAATCTCTGATGAGTAAAATGCCTTTCAACTGAAAAGTTCAACATGCCATATATGAGTTTACTATGTAATTCTTAGAATGGCCTAAGAGCAATAATTGTAATCACATAAAAAGTGGCCACACACACAGCCATGGTCTGCTGGCTTAGAAGCTCAGCAAGATGAATCCCATTTTTTATTTATTTATTTTTACTTTCAGTTCGTAATTGTCATACCATGAATAACCTCTCTTTCTTTGTACATTAGCTCTAAATAGGCATACCCATTCATCCCATTATTCTTAACCTGTGTGAACAGCTGGGCTCATTACAAAAACAGAACTTTTTATTTTACAGGGAATGAAAAGAAGAAATAATTTAAAACATTAACAAGGATATTTGAATGAAATGCTAAATAGGCAAGTTGTGGGAATCATTTGGAGCTTTCTGTTCCAGTAGCTACTTGTTTTCCAGTCAGCAGAGTTCTGTGAAGCCCAAGTAGAACACTTGGCCTATAATTTTCTGGACAGAGTGAGCTGTTGTCTGTGCCAAGAGAACTACACAGTCCATTATCTTTTCAATAGGCCTGAAAATTATTTGTTTAAAAATCTTTCCCACTGTCACTTCTGGAAGTATTAACAAAAGTGGTTGTTATAAATTCCCTCCTAATTATAATTTTGGAGATGCCTCACATTGATTCTTTCCTATATTTCAATAGAAGCGAAGTTGAAGTATCAAAACCCACTGCCTTCTTTGGCTCTATCTTTCCCAAGAGTTGTTCCTTCTTTTATTCATCAATATTTTGGATCTCAAACTGCTCTCTTTTCGTGCATTCAATTAAGTCCTTTCATTCTCTTGAGGGCACTTCACAGTGCTTCTTCTGAGGGACAGATTGTGCTATGACCTTTATTTCTCTCTTCACTACCCACATAATCATCACAAAACAGTGCCGGAAATTTGTCTAGGGCAGCATTTCATTGCTGATGTTTTATAACTTACATAATGCTGTAATTCTAGGTTCTTTTTCTGCCACATTTGACCAGCGTTCATTTCTAAAGCATTTCATCTTCCAGTTGCTAAACATTTCTACAATTTCAAGGTTCTTATAGAGATTCAAATGTGGTATGCATAGAGACAATTTGATTTTTTCGTTTATTTTTTTTAACTCTAGCACAGACTGTTCAATCTCCTCTCTATTCTACATCTTTATAGCAACCAGTGAACAAAACTAATTTGAAATACTGTTGATTCCTGACATTATAACATCTTAATATTGGATACATTCTTTTTCTACCAACTAGATTCTACTTCCTGTAATCATCATTCCTTTCTTAATCTTTCCTCAATATGGCAGGTTAGAGTTCCTATTCCTGCCTTACAGATTTGGCATACATCATCTCTATCCTCTTTCTCACTCATGCCACTTTACATTCATCACCTCAAAATGTAGTTCCAAACTCACCTACCTTCATTAAGAGTAGTGGAATGGCATCAGGAAGTAAATAGAAATCTAAATAAAGTCCTTTTGATGTTTCTTACTTACTATTTAATTTTCAAAAAAAGAGCTATTTGCATATAAATATGGGTTTTCTTTTTAATGTGGCCTATTTGGAGTATATTTTATTTCTACTATACTAGAAATCAAAGTGTGACTAAGAATTTGGTGGATTGGGTGTCAAAATTGATTTCACCATACTCTGAATGTCTTCCTGTTCTATGAGATATAGAAAGTTAAAATTATTTTTCAGCCTCCCTAGAACTAGAGTTCTGGGTTGGGTTTACGTTTATCCTAAGCGATAAACTTTTGTAAAGTAAAAGCAAAGAGAAGGAAAAGCATCTCCTGCTTCTTCTGTTTATTCTAGTGAAGCATAGTATAGCAGATGTTGGGTTTTTCTGCTGTAACATTTACAGTGGTCCCACTCTCCTAACTCCACAGGACTTGAAAGACAGGTAATGGATATACATTTTTATGATTTGGATTATGACTACCATGGTATTCTTCTGTATCTAACCATAATGGCTATTAATTGCTTTTGATAGTTGACAGTTGCAAGCGAGTTAGTTCTGGCACCTGTGGCTTCCTTATCATAGAAGAGGAACCAACTCCCTTTGTGGCTGTTCTGCCATACAGTTTTGGGAAAATCTTAAACTTTAACCTAGAGCTAGTCTCCATAGTTTCCCAGTGGCTGGGTATATTATTCATATCTTAGGAGAAATCCATCTTTGCTTAAAATTGAGTGGACTTTATCTGCATTAAATAGTGACTGATAAAATAATTGGTAGCAAGAATGTTTACTAGTAATAGATTCTTAATGAATTGAGAATTTGGTGTTGATTAAGTGATTGAGTTTTAAGTTGATCGTGTTCTTATAGGCATTAAAAGATGGACCATGGCTAGTATATGAGAAGCAAGAGTGAAAAGGTGACTTAAATTATGAGCGGTAGTACATGACATAGGTTAAAATCATGACCTCTGGAGATTGAAGTCCTACGTTTGAATCCAGGTTCTGTCATATATTAGCTGGGTGATCTCTGGCAAGTTATTTAACTTATTTGTGCTTCAATTTCCTCAAATGTAATCATACCTACTTTGCAGGTGTTTTATGAAGATAAAATTAATTAAATATTTAAAGTGCCTAGAAAGATGTCTGGCAGGGAGTGCTTTCTTTGTTATTTGTAAATGTTATCATTATAATTGTTATTATTAATACTGTTATTATTCGTCAAGAACTGTGATCATGCTAAGAATTTACCCTACTTCCATGCTAACAAGTCAGTCAGCTGTAGTTTCTTGGATGCTAGGAGAAGATGTAACTCATGAGTCAGACACAAAAAGGAGTTAATTTCTTATGGCAATAGCAGTAACCAGAATATCACACTTTTGTGCTTATTCATCCAATGTCTACAGAGCAGCACAAAGATATTCAGAAAACACCTGCATATCCAGTGGGAAACACGACAGAGGAAGAACCTTAAACTTAGAGAATACAAATATTTTGTAATGGGCAGTAATTTGGCCTGAACTTTGCCCCAGAGAGAAAGATTATTTTTATTACTATGGACAGCAAACAAACCAGAACTTAGCTTCATAGGGAAATACTATCTTATTTCCAAGTCTCTTTCCAATACAAACATCTGAGAAGATACACTTGAATAAAGGCAATCAGTATCACTGATTACAAGATGACAAGAAATATGAGAGACTCTCAGATAATTTTTCCTAACACTATCCACCTCTTGTTTCTACATTCCCCTGGATTCTATTGTATTTTCCCATGAATACAGGCATTTCATTGCTCTCTCTTATAAATCTGACTGACATAGTCTGGGATCATATGTGTTCAATTTGTGCCATATAGCATTAATTAAGGCTACTCTCAGAAAGACACCAAGAAGCAGGATAAGGTCAACCTGCAGTGCAGTCCCCAACCAGCTGAGCAACCAGCTGAGCAAGTCCCACAGACCATTGGGGTCTACCTTAGAAAAAGTAAACTCTTTCCTTAACTTTTATATATTGACCTTCCCATTTGTGCCAAGGCATTAATCTATGTAGAGCAGAACATAAGAACAATTGCACAGACTCTGCCTTTGCTCTCAAGTAAAAAGTCTAAGACTTTTCTATCACATCTAACACCCCTGGCCAGTGATTTGAGGATGTTCTGAAAGGATTTCTGAGCCAAGGTGGTATCATTGATTATCCAAGCTTAATTTAGGGACACATTTCCTACCCTCTTTCTAATTGGATGTGTCCCATTGTAAGGATAACTGCCTTCAGGATGCATATAAATTATGAGCCAGTTATTTCTCCAGAACCCCTCCCCTTCCCCCCCCCCCCCCCCCCCCCCCCCCACTGAATAACCAATGATAGTCTCATTTTGGGACAATCTCTATAGTCCAAGGGATAAATGATCTACTAGTTCTGCTTTGTTAAATATCTGAAGGTCTCTAAACTGCAATTTATCATGATTTCAGGAGGAAGGCAAGATAATTCCTGGTTTCTACAAAAAAGGTGTAGTCCTGGAGGCATACACGGTTCTCCTGGAAAGAATGCGTTACTTTCAACTGTTGGGGTCCTTTCACTGGGACCTACATAAACTGGCAAGGGGGTAGGAAGTACAGATTGACAGTACCTGCAATGTGGCTGAAAAGAAATTAAATATGAAATGGTCTGAGGAAGAGGGAAGATAAAATTATCAACCATAATTTGATCAGCTAGAAAAGAAGATAATAACATTTACTCGCAATTTCTCACTTGTTTTGTTCAATATACAATAATGTATACACTTTCTTTCTACCCCCTCTTCTTTTTGCCTGATGTTTTGCATAAGCTGTAGTTGTGGCGATTGGCTCTATATAATTACAGGATATCAGCCTAGCGTTGTGACTCAGAATTGAGGCTTGAGATTGAACATCTCCCAGAGAAAGATGCCATAGCCATTAGAATTTATTTTTCCCTTTTGGAGAGTTGTTGAGTATATTTTTCCTGTTCAGTGATATTTTTTATTACATTTGACAGGAACTGATTATGTTTCTATAGTTTTCTTGTGTAAATTTAAATGTGAAAATAAGGGTATGTGTAGAACTTCAGTAGCCAAATGGGTGAACCGTGGTGAACGTGTTAGACAGTCAATGCATATTCTGCATTCTTTGGAGGGAGACATCCGATAATTTGAAGTTTGAAAGCAAAATATTATACACCCAAAATATTATAAACCCAGGATTTGTTATGCTTAACAAATCAGATGCAGTTCTGTGATATTTGGAAGACTCAAGTAATATGGAGACTCTTCTATTGTTCGATCCCTCTCTTTTGACATGCAGCCTGCTAAAGACTTGATTTTACTGTTTTAGCAACAACAGGCATCTCAGACTTTACCTTCACGGATGTGAAGAGGCAGGACACATAGCATGAGTTCATCTGCTATGGATTTTAGCTGGCACAGTGTATTCTGATCAGGCACCATCAAAGGAACCTACTGATTATGTTTATTCTTGATGTGGCAGTGATGGAATAGATCTAAACGAACAGTTTCTTAATTTTAAAAGAGAAAACAAACTTCTTGGCCTGGTTCTACAGTGAGTATATTGAGAACTTTTCTGAAAATTCATCCTGTGTTCTGTTTAATTAACTCTCTCAATAATTCTATAGAAAATTATGAAAACCCTGTAAAAAATCTCTTCCTGCTTAAGAGCTATAGTAGAGTCTGTCTCTCTGCAACTGAAGTCTGATCAATAAAGTGCTATAGACTTACTCAGTGAGATCAATTATTTTATTTTTCTTTATAAGGCAGTCACCTTTGATGCCTTATAAGCTACAAGCACAACTTATAGAAGATGACTTGCTCAGCTGGTTGGGGACTGTACAGCAGGTTGCCCAATATTCACATTCCTGAATATTTTCTTCTAAAATTAAAAAAGACAATGACAATTCCTTAAAACCTAAAATCAAAATCATTCCTTTTAAATTTGATTGTTTTGAATAATCATCCTATTTAGGCACTGAATTTTAAAATAGCTTCTTATTCCAGAAATGGGCATAATGTGTATAGAGATCCCTGCAGTTTCTCCATGGGTAATGAATTAAAAATGAAGATCATTTATAGCAAATACTAGCACAATGGCTTCAGTTGCATCATGATGTAGAAATGCTCTCCAGATACTTATTTCTTTAATAAGAACACCCTGCTTTGTTATCCAGTTGGAAAATGGACAGCACAACGAACACAGACAAGGATAGAAGACTGAATGATAACACACTCATAATGAAGTCATTCTTTTTGGGTTTTCAAGTAAAATAAGTTAAAGTCAACTGCCACATTTGTCATTTTAGAGACTTTTTCAATCAGGAAAATTTGTCCACATTTATTGAGCATTTACTATATGCAGAGAATGAAGTCTGCCATTGAGCATAGGAAAAGGACTTACCAGAACATGATTTTGAAAACTGACATTCCTCCACCCACCCTGTTTTACATGATTAAAACTCTATGCAGAGAATTAAATAAGGAAAAAACTCTAAGCATTTGGATGTGATGATAACCAGTTGATGAAGCTTCCCTGCGTACCTCCCCTAATGCTTTACCACAAATCCTGAATTTCAGCTTGGAGCTTTCCCAGGGCTAACCTATGATTTACATAAAGTCATTAAATATGCAAATATTTTATATTCAAATTAATTTTGTCCAAGGACAGAGAGTTAGACTCATTGTGGAATTTAGTCAATACCCCATGGAATTTGGAGTTCAAAACCTTCCAAGTCTGGTCTTAGGCAAATATCTTAGCTTATGCTCAAAAGGAAATAATCCAGAGTGCAGCATAGACTGCCAAAGACATGGAAAACATAAAAGATGGAGGATAGAGTGAGAATATCAAACATGTTTGTAAATGGCTTTCAAGAAAGAGGACAGAGAACAGAGAGCAAAGTACACTACTTAAAGTGGAAATGACTCAAAATTTTTCCAGAATTGGTAAAAGAAAACAATCCACAGATTCTAAGAACCTCAATGAAATTCTGTCAAAAGTTTGGGAAAGATAGGCATAATCCCTGCCATTATAATATTACTCACTTATCAGGAAAATAAATATTGAGTAAAGGTGACAACACGAGAGTCCAGGAACACTATACAGGGACAAAGTTTTAAGTCAGGCTTAAGTTTTCAGCAAAGGTGATTTGGAGCTTGTTCTACAAACTAAGCCAGTGGAAAAGGGTGAAGTAACATATTTAGCTTCACCATGAAAACCAGCTGGTATTGCAATAGGACTTCCTTCCTCCAGACAAGAATTCCTTAGATTCTAAGGCAGGATTAAATCTATGGATTCGCTTGTGGGATTTCCGAGGAAGGCAGACTGAAACGTAATGACATGGAGACTAATTTTGCCCAATATCAGTTTATAAGCTTTTATGAGAGTTTGTCTATGGTGTGCTCAACTCAAATAATAAGCTATAAATATTAAGTAGTGTTTTGGTTCCATTGTTATTAAACTCTTGTTCCATTAATTTTAGTATAATATACCAGGTACGATTTTATAAACGCTATGATAGTGTATGCTTAATAATAGTTAATCATCAAAAATAACATCCTATAGAAACAGAACCTTGTTCTATGCAGAAAGTGACATTATAAAATCATGTTTTCAGAATCTTATATTGTACTATCTTGAAATATACTAATCAAGTAAGTTAAGCCAACATTAAACATATTAGATGTTATCACTATTTCTGTATCAAAATTTCTCATATGGTACCCATTATCATCTCTGTATACAGAATATCAATATATTTCTGTATACAATATACATTTATTTACATAAATTAAGAGTAAGAATAAATGGCAAATTCTATCTTTTGAAAACAAGGAAGACCAAATATACAAATCAAGGTCCCTACTTCTCTTTACTCAAATTCCAAGATAATTTATTCATCTGCATCTATTACTTTTAACTAAAATAAACTGGTGTTCAATTCTCATGGCTCTCATTTCATCTTTTTTTTTGCTTGACATTAGTGTGACCCAGCATGCATCATGAGATTAGCAGGTAATGAAGGCAAGCGAAGATATTGCAGCTCCATTCTTGTTAATCAATCAGAATTCCCTTTCCATGAAAACCTGCTGATATCCATGAAAACCAGATGGTGATGGACATCTCCATCCCAGGGTACACTGAATGGAGGAATAAAATATTGATTAGACTGGACTTATTGGTATTCTACTATAGAACTATTGTGACTCTAGCAATGGAAGAAATTGTATCATTGATGAGACAGTGGCCAGGGGTGTTGTTGAGGACAGGGAGAGGGAAGAAGAGATGTGATGTGGGGGCATTTTTGAGACTTGAAGTCGTCCTAAATGATATTGCAGGGACAGATGCTGGACATTATATATCCTGCCATAACCCACTGAAGGTAATGGGGGAGAATGTAAACTACGATGTAAACTATAATCCATGTGGGGCAGCAGTGCTCCAAAATGTATGCACCAAATGCAATGAATGTGCCACAATGATGAAAGATGTTGTTAATGTGGGAAGAGTGGGGCAGGTGGGATGTGGGGTGTATGAGAATCTCTTATATTTTTTAATGTAACATTTTCATGATCTATGTATCTTAAAAAAAAAAAAAGACAATTAAAACAAAGAATTTCCTTTCCTTCATTTGCCAAGTGTTCCGATTCCATTTCAGTTCTGCTCATCTCCCAGCCCTCTGGTTTTGGCCTTGTTCCTGTGGTTTGGACCTGTCAATTGTTTGTAATTGTCCTGGACTCTTCTGTACCAGAATGATTTTCTGTTTGATATTAAGCTTTGGTCTCTTTCCAGTCCCTGATATTTTAGGTTAGGAAATCCACCTCCAATTTCATCCTGCAGGATCCCACATCCCAATCTTGACCCACTTACCTGAGGCAATAATCTGCCCCATGCTTCTTGACAGTGTGTGCAGATGGGGACAATTTTGAATTTCATTAAGTAGATGGTTTGTCATCCCAATACAAAATAAGCTTGAGTATCTTCGATCGAAGAAATGTAAATATTAATAATAGAGTCTATGATTTTTCTGTGTTCTTTGCTGCCCTACATAATTGGTTTGCATTTTATATTATATTCATTATACAGGGACATCAATATTGACACAACAATATTGACACTTCTCTTATAATTATATCAATCTTAAGAAGTTTTGATTTGTGCCAATTAGCAAATAATTGTAGAATATTCACTGATTATATGGATATTGGGTGCAATGGTCTATCTTTTGATTTCATTTTTTAAATATAATTTTAAATTTTATTTCAGTTTTAAAATTGTTCAATAGAAAAAAATCCTACTTGAGGGTAGTAGGCAACAGTTTTAGGTGTATGTCAAATGTGTGTTCCTCTTTATAGGGCATTGATTCTGCCCATAAAAGAGCAACCAGCAGCCATGCTTTCACTAGTAAAAGATTAGTATCTTTTTTACTCTATATACTAATGTAGCTGAGTGGACCAAATTGCTTCTATCAGATTATTTCACTGGAGAACTTGAACTGAATGACAAAGACCCAAAGTCTTGTTATTGCATCTTCATTCTATAGGAAAAGTACATAGCCCAGTTCCTCTTTCCTAAGTTCAGAGGATTTAATGTTTACTTAAAATTAAATAAGACATCTGACAGCCTTTCCCTGAATTCCTTTTGTGCTTAAACTAGTTTATTTCCATGGCTTTTAGACAAAAGATATCATCTCTAAGATATTAACTTTCAGGAAACAAGTTACTACCCTAACTTAAATTCAACACCACCTCAAGTTTTCCACCAGTCATGAAGTTTAGTATAATTACTGGATAGGTCTTGGGATTGAATTCTGTTTTCGACAATACATGTTCAAGTCCTAACCCCTGATCAGTGGGCACAGACTCATTTGTAAATAGAAACTTTGAAGATCCTATACAATAAGGGCAAATAGAATAAGGTGGGCTTTAATCCTATATATCTGGAGTCCTTATAAGCTAAGAAAATTTGGACACAGAATTAAAAAACCAAAGAAGACAGACCAAAGGAAACAGCTTTCCATGGAGGCAGAGACTGAATGTCAAAAAGTCACCACCAAAACACTACTGACTTTGGAGAAAGCACGGCCTGCTAATACCTTGATTTAGCCTCCAAAACTGTGAGACAATAAATTCCTGTTGTTTAATCTATTAGTCTGGTATTTATTATAGCTTCCCACCCAAACCAAGACAATAGAATACCAGAAAATCAAAAAGGAGATCAGTAGGTGGTCAAGTTTTTAAACAACTATAAGAGAATTATACATTTTTTTCCTCAGTTACAGCTTTAGGTGTCTGGAATGGATTGAAATTTGGGATAAACCTTAGGATCAACCTTGTACCTACTCCTTTGAAATCTTCCTGGAAGCTGTGGCTATAGAAATTATGATTGAAATCTTAGGTCAAAGGCTTTTAAATATTGAAATGCTGCTGCAATTTTGTACTACCTAGCATTTCATGAGACATTGAGTTTGGAAGTGAAGATAGTCTTCAAACAGAAAAGGAATGGGCAATTCTAAAACGATGTGCTTCACTTATTAGTTTACATCTTTTTATTATTATACATTTTAAGACATAACTTAGAAATTCTCCATAAGGTATTCTTTTTTTTTTTTTAAACTTTAAAGGATTTATTTCAACTTTACTCACTTAACATACTTGTTGGAATAGGAACATGTACATTATTCACCAGTAAATAATGCTTTAATTTTATAATTGCTTTATTGCAGAAACTTGGAAATCATTCCAATTTAATAAAAAAATGTACAAAAAGTTATCTTTGTTTTGACCTTATTATTCAAAATATACTCAAAATAACATTTTTACAGTAGCCAAACCATCAATGAAAAATTTGGAACCTCAATCTCATAAACTTAAACTGCCACATTCTAACTTTAATTATCTTATTAACACTGAAAAAATAAAAATATTGTGGCTCCTAAAACAAGGCAGACCAGCAACTGGTACAGCTTTCCCTTCTGGGCACTAAAAATTTTGCCCTTGATTATTATTTTTATTTTCTTTGTTAAATAATAGACAATTGCTCCAAATTAAAAGATAGTTTATATGGACTTTTGGCATTTAATATTAATGATGCTTGCTAAGATTTGAGAACTCCAACAATGAGAATCAGAAAATGACCCACACTTTAAAAAATTTTATCCTAAAGGACTTATTCCACAGTGGAATCTGATATTCAACATCAATAGTGTTTTTGATTATGTGATATTTTTTCACAAACATAGCACCTCATTCCAATATCTGGTAAACACTCTGCACACACACTAAAGGCTGGAAGACCAAGTTCCAAAGAGAATTATATGACTCATGTGAAGTAACACTGCAAGACCAGACCCAGGCATAATTAGATTAGGGACCCAATCTGTTGACTCCTGCTCTCTAAGGGGATGCTTATCTATATGGGTACCATCCTCTTAACACATGATACTTTGCTTCCAAAGCCAACAAATGGAAGCTAAACACTTTTGAAATGGACTCCTGGTATTCTTGTTGTTACTTGGATTTTAAAAACCATTAATGGAATAAGGTGCTCCAAAGGAGTGAATTTTCCAGGTAAATGAACCTCATATAATTAAGTTCCAAAAAGTGCATTGCAAATAATGATGGAGGAAGATTTTTAAAATATAATGCTCATTTCCCTGATTTCTTAAACCAAGTATACTGGATATAATTCAACATTTTCTTAAGGGGCACTTGAGGGATTTAGGGTTATTTTTACTACTCATATCCGCTTTTTCATTTTTCTACTTTTCTTTCTACATCTGAAGCCCAATGGGAGTTAATATTGACCATGGGCCTAAAGCATATAAAATCATTTCAGTTTAGCAGTGCAACAATCTTCATAGGATACTGCTAGTATTTAAATCTTACTGCTTAATTAGCAGACTCCTTGGCTTTACATTTTAAAGGTGATACAAAAATTCTTCCTCCATAGAAACTCTTTTGGACCTCCAGTTGTTAATTTTTCAAATTCCTTCAGGACAAAGGTAACATGAATATTTCTAATTCTACCATGTTTTCTTTTACATTATTTTAAAAAATCCTGGCCTATAAAATTAACTGATATACGTATATATATGCACATAAATACATACATATATGTAAAGAGATTTATTATATGAATTGGCTGCATTGCTCACATGACTATGGGAATTGATTGGCAAGTCCAAATTCTGTAGGGCAGGCCACATGCTGAAAACTTTGAAAAAGTTTAATGTATGTAGAAGTTTTAGTTAACTTTACTGTGAAAGTGTGGAAATGTATAGAGTTGATGGTAACACATTATAGTGAGTAAAAGCTGGTTTATAAATGGGAATGTGGCTGAAAAGGGTAGTCTAGGGATGTAAATGCCAATTGACAGAAGGCTAGAGATTAATCTAGGGACTGAATAACACAGTAAACCCAGAGATGGATGAGAATTGTGGTTGATGGTTCAGATGCAAGAGTGTCCTTCGTGAGCTAGAGCAGATGTACATCACTATTACAGGGTGGTGGGACTGTAGAGAAGCATGGGAAAAATACAGCTGGAATGATCTATAGACTGTGGTCAACAGTAATAATGTGATGTTCATACATCTATGCCAAAGATGTCCTTTGTTGATAATGTGGGAGTATGGAAAAAGTATGCCAGATATAAGCTATGGACCTGGTAATAATATGATGATATTATCTCATAATCTGTAGCAAATGTGCTACCATGGTATGGTATGTTGATAGAGGGGTGTTGTATGGGAATTCTGCACATGAGCATGATTGTTTCATAAGTTTACAACTTCTGTCAATAAATATATATATCTAAAAAATAATAATAGAGTATGTTTGGGGAAAATACACCAAATGTAAGATAAAGACTATAGTTACTAGTAAGATTCTGATGATATTCTTTCATAATTTGCAACAAATGTCTCACAACACTGCAAGGTATTTGTGGTGGATTGATGTATGGGACCTCTGTATGATATTACACATGCTTGCTTTGTAAGTTCACAACTCCTACTACACACTTTTTGTTTTTGTATGTTCACAAACAAATGATCTAAAATACTACTACTACTAATAATAATAATAATAGGGTGGGTTGGGAGAAAAATACACCAAATGTCAGATACTTTAATTATTATTAATATTTTGAGGATGCTCTTTAATCATTAGTTAAAATGTTTCAGCATAATGCAAGGCATTGGTGGTAGAGTGAGGTATGAGAGCCTGTATGATGTTATGTATGTTTGTTTTGTAAGTTCATAACTAGTATCATATGCTTATTGTTTATGTATTTTTATGTATGAATGATATACTTCAATAAATGAAAAGAAAAAAAAGTACAGGCTGAAAATATTTCCTTTCATATATGTAGGCACATTGTTCCTAATTAGCTACAGGATTATGGAGTACTAATTAAGAGTAAAATAGCAATTTTAATTGATTAATTAGAATAATAAAATTTCAAGATTGGATACTTTTTACTTAAGGATTGATATTATTATTTACATTTACTATATGAAAACCCAATCTTGGAAATTAATTTTATGGTTTTCCTTCTATTCTTTAATAACTTAGACTTAACTAAAAGCTATAGACTAGCAAGCAGAGGCCTCCAAAAAGAAACAGAAATTAGAAAGAGCCCATGAATAGGTTTATAAATTTAAAACATACATGAAAATAGTTTTGGTTTGAATTTTTTGGGGTTTTAAAAAAATTCCCATAAACCCTCCTCATTCAAAATTTTGATTTACTTGGTCTAGGGTGGGGCTAATTAAAAAAAAAAATCAAAGGTTTTAAAAATATGGTGAGATTGAGAAGTATTGAAAGATTCCGTGTTGATGGGCATTGCTTTGTTATAATAAGTTTCTGCCATATTAAAATACTTATTTTAGTAATACTAGCAATAATCAAAAAAGGAGGTCCTTGAAATAATATTGTATTAAATTAATAGATTGGATCCAAAAAGGAGATTGTATAAGATTTCTGGGTTTACAAGTGGGAAAATGAACTTGAGTCTATCTAAAGAATGGCAAATCTTATTTATTTTATTTAATAGTTTCATGTAAATGTGACTTTTTATTATAGAAGGTAGCCAATTTTCTGGTGAACTTATATTTTCCATAACATCATTTTCTTTAGTAATTCATGATTCCCCCTGCCAAGAATAGAAAATTTCAGAATGCATTTATGCCTTTACTATTACCCTGTGACTTTGTATTGCAAAAAGAATTTTTAGAAACTAAAAGCACTTAAAATTGGTATTACAAATATCAGTGTTCTATCCCATTATAAAAAGCAACATTTACAATAAATTCAAGTCTTGTAAGCAAACATGTAATGATTAGAGTATAAAAAGCACAATTTTCAGATCAAATGTATTTAAATTAATTTTAATAAGTACAAAAAGTTAACGTTTAGCATTAATTTGCATGTGGTTAGTTTTTTTTAAACAGCAAGCAGAATTACACATTCGATAAAGATCAAATTGTCTTACATTTGTAAAAAAGAGTGATTTTTTTTCAATTAGAGCAAGGTCACAAATTATGAATATTAGTTCCTGAATTATTTTCTCAAACCAGAAACCTACCAAATAAGCATACTGCCACCCAGAAAATTTCAAATTTCACATATTGTGAATAATCAAAGTTTAGTGTTGGGATATTCACTGGGCAATTCTCAGTGCATATAATCTCATTATTAATTTGTAATAAAGGAAAAATATTTCATTGTTTTGTGTTTGTTTTTTTCTAATTTAGCAACACTTATGTAGCATTTTTAAGTTTCCATGCATTTCACCTCTAAAGGAACTATTTCATGAAATGTCACATTCCTCAGCACAGAGCACACCCAAACCTGAATTTATATTTGTTCAGGAAAATCGTGAAAACAAATTAGGATACCAACACACTAGGAATCAATTATAGCCCAGGCATCCAAGATCAGCAAACAATGAAGGACATATTCATTGTTGGTAAAGTTGAATTCATGAAGATTGTGGCTAAAAAGTTCAGTTTCATTTAGTCCTTTCCTTTATGCTCCTTCATATATCATGCTGGGTTTAAACCACAGCCAAAGCTTCAACAACTATATTTAATATTTAAACAATAAAATACATTTTGCTAACGTAATTCTGTATCTGACTCCTTTGTTTTGCTTCACTAGTATTATCTGTTTTCACAAATAACCATTATTGGAGGTATTCATATTTATCCAGTAAGAGGCGTGCATTTTGGCAGCATGTTATGGTAAAGTAAATCTTGAAAAAAGAAGTCAGAAAAAACAAAATTTTTATACCAACTTAAGCTTCTTCAATATATACAGTCCCAATAGTGGTGTTCATTTGGGGTTAATTCAGGCTTCTCTCTGTAAATAATAATTTGTAACAAATTGTTTGATGCAATAATGCATAGTTGTTGCAGTTCAATGGTTTTCTTAAAGTTCCAAGTTTAAATATCAGTAAGCCAACAACAATATTGCCAATAAAGACAAAACATCCTCCAGTGACTTCCAAATCTGAACAAATAAGAAAAAAATTGAAGAAAATAAAGGGAAGTGTGCTTATTACTATGCACACACTTTTATACACATCATTATCTATAGTACACAAAAGAAAAATTCATTATAATCCCAGAGTCTAACTTGTAACCAGTATTAGTGAACAGCTTTACTAAAATGGATATTTGATTGCTGTACAGAGAATTTTCTCATTTAGCGTTTGCTGGATTTTGTCTTGCAGAAAGTCAGATAATGGCCTTCTGGGTGAATGTTCCCAAAAAATGCTTGAGCATAAATTTGGGATTTGTGAATGATATGTTAAGTATTTAATTTTTGAAGACTTTTCACAAATTTCCATTGAGAAAACTTGGAATTAAAAGATTTTCTAATCATAACTTACAAAACAGAAGTGAGAGATCATTTTGAATTTAATGGCTCAAGAAAAAAACAACTATAAATACACTGAAAAAATGTTTTACACCTAAATAAGGAAGAATATTTATAATCATGTTTTAGGGCCTAAGATTAAATCCTAAATAACTCTGTTATGTATCTATTTAAAAAGTCATTCTATTGATTAATTTAACTTCAGTCATTCTATTGATTAATTTAACTTCAAGTTTAATAATAGCTAAATTTGCTAATGGATCCAATAATAAACTATTTGAATTTCATATATTTAACTGAATTTCTTAAAAAATTCTTTCATATCTATATAAGAAATAAGGCTAAGGCTTCATTAAAGTTTCTTTGAGAATATTACTATAAACTGAAACATAAAACTGCTAATTGCTTTTCTGCATTTTGTTAAATGCTTGCTTTGATAGACTCACGAAGGGTAAAATATTTCTGTATATACATATGTATCATGATTTGCTCCCTTTCGTAGGAGAAAGGGAAAATGTTTCACTTGATTTGATTAGTAACATCCTCATTTCTTTAAAGGGTTCTTCTCTTTGAAATTGCTTTTCCCATTTTTAAGGTACTGAATTTGTCTTTGAATTTGATAACAATGTAAGAGCTTCAATGCTTATTGGAAAAAAGTATTACCATGCTTAATAATTTTGATGGCACAAAGATCATGGGTGTTTTTATTAAATACTAATCTTTATTTTTAAAGTAAAAACTCTGGAAAAAATATTTCATCATAATATTTATGTCCACAGTTACTAGTGTTTTGATATACTATCCATGGTTTTCAAGCATGCAGATGTTAATTCCCCAGTTTGAATTGCTTCTATTTATGCTTGCATTAATAATAAGGAAGCCCAACATTCCCACATGGCCTAAATTAAAAGGAAAATTAACATCACTGTGGAGGAACAATGTAACATCTCATGATACCCTTGCAATTCTGAGTTTTTCAGACAAAAAATTTAAAAAATAAAGCATTTGCCTCAAAAATATGAAGATGGATTTAGGAGTGCCAAAATCTTAATAACAGGAATGAACTTGTTTAATAGGTTTTTAAATGGACCCAGTTGTCAAATTAATAATAAAAACTTTTAGGGCGCATGGGCATTGCCATAAGGGCATAAAGCATGGAGTAGGTGAAACAAAAATTCTTAATAATTGTTAGAAACCCATGATAATGCAGAAAATGACTGAGCTACTTCCTTTCTCTTCTCATTGAATGCCGACAGGCCATGCCAGAGAAATGGTATTGAAAACACTTTGTTGTCCCTCTTAAATCCATGAGAATATCATAGCTGAGTTCAGTTTCCTCACCCAAGAGTACAAAAGAGCCATGTAAACACATGTGTAATATAGAGAGAGATACAAAAGAAAATACAAGGAAGAAATAATACATGTGCTTTAAAAAAAATAATTATGAACCATTTAAGGAAAGAATATTTTTGGAAACATGGCTCAAGGGGATTCACTTATCCAACCCTGAGACAAACTGAAAATAGAGGGAAACCCGGAAAGACTGTTCAACATTAAGTCTGGCACTTAAAAATATTACCGAAGTTTTAAAAAAAATCATTAAATGGTTATATTAATTCCATTTTATATTAAAACACATAGGGACAGGGTTAGCAAAAAAGAGCAAGGCAGTCACCATCTTAGCACATTAAGGATTTCATTTTCCATTTAGTCTTTCATTTAAGTTTTTATAAGAATGAGATATCCTTTAATTCTCAGTTAAATTCTATCACTGTCATATGAGTGGTATTACCACTAATTGCAGGGCATGGCATGAAGAGTTGAAAAATATTTGTTGATTAAACATTAGTTGAATCAAAGCAGTAGCTATACAATGATGAGATAAAAGCCCTCTGTATATACATCTGTTTATCTACATTTTATACATACCATAAATCTTTATGACAATGTACAACTGCATGAAATAGGTACAATATTTATGGGTCAAAGAGACCAATGCTAGGATATTAAAAAATGTGTTTCCTAAAAAATTGGTCTTAGTTTGGTTATTCAAGGGCTTGCATATTTTGTGTTTTCAATTTGTTTATGAAAGGGAGAATAATCATAAGGACCATGGTTCTATAATTGAAAAACCTTTTCCAAAAAGCATCTGCTAACAAGAGCAAAAGCTCCCTTTGATTTACCTAAACTTTTAAAAAGAATAGTAAGTGTGTAAAAGTATACTAATTTTGAGAAAGAATAGAAAATCCTTATCCATGTTATTGGAGCATCTGAACTGTCAAGATGTCATTAGGCTGAAATAAGATTTTAACAATTGAAACTACTAATAAGTATTCAAATAAAAATAATGATAACTTTTCTGTTCAGTCTGCCATAAGCTCGAGTACAGTAGTGCCATTGATATATGTGCAGCCCTTTGCCCAAGGGAGAGATGAGTCTTTCCTGTTGTCTTACAGAAACTGTTATTTACAAATGTATATACATATATACATATTTATAAATTTCTAATTTATGGTAAGACTTTAAGTGGGCAGTGCAGAACTTACAAGGAAAATATATTTTTTAAATATCTAACGGATGCATACATACAGAGCATTTTTATTGCTTGCCTTCAGGCATCACCTATTTTCTCAGACTATTGCACACTTCCCTAAATGATACAGGAAAGCAATGTTATGGTTAAATTTATAAGAAAATAGGATATCTTCTGTTTCAACGTATGAATAAAGTGTACATTTTAAAACTATTTAGATGACGAAGGTGTAATTGGAAGGGAATTAAAGAAATACATTTATTGGCTCATGTAACATTTTATTTTATTAAGGATTATCTACTGTGAGAGAATTTTACTTTCAATGCTGTCTTCATGGCAAATTCTGTTAATAATATGCATTTGTGACCTTGATATTAATACAATCATGCAAAGTACATAATAAAATTACACTAAAACAAATCAAATTCAAAATGAAATAAAATAAAATTTAAATGAGGCAAAGGAAAAGCAGTTTGTTTTGATTTTGCTTATTTCCATAAGATATTCCTTTTATTGATGTTTTTGAACATATTGATTTATGCACTAGACTCAAATACTGTACAAAACTGCAAGAAATGCCACTATTTGACTACTACGTTTCTACAAAGACACCATCATAAAGGTGTATCTATTATTAAAAGTCAACTAATAACTGCTAATGCACATGTGATCAAAAGGATTTTTAGATTTCTCAAAAACTTTGAATCTAGGCATGATGCACAATCGTTAAATTTTACTAGTATATTCCAGGGACATAAAGAGTATTTTAAAATATTAAAAGAAAAATGAGTTTACCCATTAATAATTATTAATTATATAAAATTGAAAATTGTGACTTCTATTTTAGCTACATATTTATGTGTATGTGTGTGTATGTGTGTGTTTAAGTGCATGTGACATAATCCACAATCTGTCAGAAATGTTTTAATATTTTGGTTTAAAAATGCTCAACTCTTACCAAAACCTTTTCTGCTATACAAAGCTGTTGCAAATTCGATTCCGTGAAATTTAAAGTTGCAATTTACAAAAGCAGATTACATTAATTCTTATCTGAAAGAGCTGCTTTCAAAGACAGAAAAAAGTGCCAATTAACTGCCCTTTCCTTTAAAATTAGTGGCTTCTGAATCCTGATGAAAAGAAGCCTTAAGGCAGAATTTGCAGTAAACAGGAAAGAAGAGAATCATATAAGTGCTTATCTATATTCTGTGACACCTATGAATTCTCATTATTGGGAGTTTTGGCACAATTTTCTAATCCAATATGAATGTTGCTCCACAGCAGCCAAACTGGATGCTATTTTCCAGTCTCCAGCACCAAGAAATTTAGCTGACAAATTTTAATACAACACGTACCTGGAAAGAGTAAGACATATATATTTTTTAATTTAGTTTCCAGTGGTTAAAGTAATTTACTTGATTTCATTTTTCACTTTCAAATAAACGCTGAAGCTACAAATGTAATGACCATGACATTCCAATAGCTAATAAATTCTGGCTTAATTAACATCCTGTGAGAGTTTACTCAATTGTTTGAGGTCATCATGCTGTAATATGTACATGGATATAGATACTATACAGAGTAATTAAAAGCAGATTTTGAATCTTTAGTTTTTCTTCTTTATGTGAGCCAAGCTTCCCATTATGTTAGGGATTCTAAGTATTTGGAAAGGGAATTGATGCTGCAGATATCAGTCCCTGATACTTAGGAAAATTCATCTTTGAATGACAGTGTTATCTTATATTATAATTAGGCAATAGTAGAAAATACTCCTAGTTAATACCTAAATCAAAAGCATCCCTAAAGTGTGGTGTAGGACCCTCGTTTTCATCTCTAGCAGGAGAACAGGAAATCAATCAAGACAACTGACATCCACTTTAAACCAGTTTTTAGGGTAAATCTTTTTAAAAAAGACAATGGCTCTTTTGGCATGGGGTGTTTTCTATCTGCAGTTCTACCGGTCAGCAAATGCATGTCTCTATTAGATATCTACTGGTAAGCTATATCATTATATACATACTGTACATGTAGGTTCACAGATTAGCAGTTATTAGTCAGACTGTACATAGCAAAACACACCAATTTTAATGTTGCTATACATCCCAAAGATAACCCCTGTGTCTAGATTCAAGGACTGAACCCTAATACAGGTTCCCTGTTTAAATATGTAGCCCAGTAAACTAAATTAAAGGTACCAAACAAAACTGGGAAAACTATTCTAGACATTCTGTCAATTTTGCTAACGCTGTTGAAGGTTTTCTTGGCTTCAGCTGGCTTGTTTTCCGGCTTCTTGCTGGGTTCTGGCGTGGTTGCGCTCTTGGAGATGGTGGAGAGAACTGGGTCTTTTGATAGATTTGGGGCGTAATTGGCAACAGCCACTGCATACGCATTGTTCTGTATCATGACAGAGGCTTTCTCTTTTTTCTATTGAAAAATACAAGAATTAAAGAGTGTAGATTGAGCCTGCTACATAACATTTTTCAAACTCCATTTCAAATTCTGAAGTGTCTTAAATATCATTATCCATTAGCAAGAATTTAAGAAATTAAAAGGAGTTAAGTTCTAAAACTATTAGAAAGAAGAAAGATGTCAGAACAAAAACAATTATGTCATTTTTCTGGAAAACCATTTTTTTTTTGGTTTACAAGCAAAAAAAATAAAAAATACAACTTTAATAAATGATGACAATATTTTTAACTCTTAAGAGTCACTCAAATCTTTCTTGAATGAATGCTTGAATAAGTGAAAATGCAGAACTATTTTAACAAGGGGAATGATCACCTACAAGGAATGATCCCAAATTCTGAACAAAGAATTATAATTTCTTTAACTTGATAATGTCTTGTCAAAAATTATAGAACTTTAATATAATTAAATCTGCTTTACTCAGATGGTAGAAAATTGTATACATATGTAGCTGACAAATAATCAATATGGAAACTGTAGGAGGGAAATAAAATACAAATTCTGATTTTTGCCTATCTCATTCCTAAACTGTTTCTCCTGATAATCTCCCAGTTCAGTTATCACCAACTGTAGTCTGCAGCACCATTAATTCCTGCCTGGACCAGGCAATACCTTTTGTGGTCTCTGCTTGACTTGACACAACCCAATTGATGGTTGCGTCAAATTATTATCATATAACAATTATTATTAAGAGTTGTGAATTCATAAGCTTTCTAATCATTAGTCTCTGATGTTTTATCCTAGAATTGTGAATGATTAACTTGTCCTTTGTCCTTTGGAATGTTATAACACTGCTATGCAGGCAACCCATCATCTGTTACCCAAAAAACAAATGTTTAAGAAGAACTAAATTACATACATGGCATTTGCACGTCCTGTTTCCAACCCCTATAAAACTGAAAGCTGAAAACCTTTATGTTTCTGTTCAATGTACCATGAATAAAATAGAACAAAGACCCTTTGAGACACTGGTCTCTCCTGTGGAGGGCTGCCATCCCCCCCATCACACCCCAGCCGGATGGATTCGGTTACTTTTGATGAAGTCATTCCTCATGAGTTGCAAGACTCATTGGAGTTCTGAGGTTCGGAACCCCTTAAAAAGATGGTCCCCAAGCTGCAAGCTGAAGTCTCACTCAGGAGAGGATGCTCTACCTGGGACTGTTTTTCCTACTGGGACTCTGATCTGCTGCAAAAGGACCCCCAGCCTCGTGAGAGATCAGATGTTGTGTTTACCCCTGATGTGGTGAATGGTTGTATATACTTTCATTCTTTCCTATGTCTTTAATTATTTACACTTCTTTTCTGTGGTTGCTCAATTGTTATAATAATTTGATGTAACCTGAAACTTATTTGATTGAATAAAACTGCCTTTGCATAGCATTTAGGGTTTCTGCCCCTTTCTTAGTGGAACACCGATCATTAGACTGACATAGCCACAAAGATCTTTTAAAAACATGAATGGGATCGTTCACTGGGTTCTTAAATCTCTTAATCAGCATCTCATGGAACTTAGCATAAAATTGACACTACTTATCATGGCCTCTTTCCTTTGCTCATAATTTACTAGTGCCCCTGGATTAATTTCAGTTTACAGAACACCACCTTGTCTTGCTGTCTTTGTGCCTTTGGTCATACCAGTCCTTTACCCTGGAATGCCTTCCTCCGCCCAGTTTTTCACACGACCTGTCCCCTCTCATATTTCGGTCTTAGTTTAAACGTCATTTCCTCAGAAAGACCTTTCCTAACCTCAAACAAATGTGGTTCCCATTCCCCCATAGTACCCATCGTGGTATTTTTCAGGATGTAAATATTTTCTTCATTTGTGTGATAATTTGACTGACACCCTCCTTTCATTTTAGGATCTAAGTTCAATAAAGGCTGGTGCCACTTTTGTCACTTTTGTAATCTCTATATTCAGCATGGTGCCTTCCACAAAGCAGGAACAAAATACATAGCTGAATTAGTGAAATCTGAAAATATAAATTTTATTTACCTGCATTTCTTTATTAATACAAATGTACTGTTAGTTATCTGAATGCAAACAAAATTAAGCCAGCAATGAATTATCTAAAATAGTGAGTAGTGTAAATCAACAGACTGACCTAGAAGAGAATTTAGAGTATTTGTTATTTTGAACTAGGAATCCCCAAAAACATCAAGTAAAATTAGATAAGAGGGACTCAAAGTCCAGGAGGATCTGCAAGCATGCCTGGATTTCCCCATCCTTCACTAGCATTGGTTTCTCCCTCTCTCTTCTTCCTGCTAACATTGCTTCTCTCCAGGGCTGGCTCGAGTATAAAAGAAGCAGGAGTATGGGTTTACCGTTTATAACTTCATAAGAGCCATAGAACAGCTTTCCTTAGGTAACAATGCCTCTAGTTCCTCTGTTACAAATGGATGCTAATCCCTAAATGTATTACAGATCATAAAATAATAGCTAATATTTTGTGCACCTAGAATGTGTCAGGCTCAGTGTTCATTCTGTCACAGGTGTTGTCTCTAACAAACCTCACACTGGATAAGAGGTAAATTTCTACTATCTCGGTAATGGTGGGTAAAGAGTGAGGGCCTTGACAGGTCTCCTGACTTTTAAATGGCTGAGAAAGCACACAAAGCAGATGCGTGTGGCTTCAGACCTCTGCTTTTCAACAACAAGCCATGGGACATACTGTGTGAGGAAGATATTTGAAACTAGGGACTATTTTCCCTAAAATATTCCTATTTAAACTTATAAAACTGGGTCAAATATTCAAAAAGGACTCTTTAACTCATAAAGTTAATAATGTTTATATTGCTATTTCAACTACACCAAAATATCATGTAAAATGATATGAGATAAATTTTTTTAAAATGATACCAAATTGCATATATAGATAATTGGGCCTCCCTTAAATACCCTTCAATTGTACATATATGCCCATATGTTACTAAAAATATTTAACAAATGCTAGATGAGAATACATTTAAAAATAATTATCTCAAATCTATAGTAAAGCAAACTGTTCCTATCTATTTAAAATTAAAATCATGCATACAGAGAAAAATTTTATTGAATTTATAGTTGATTTATAATTCTTGGATCTGCTAAAATAAGTGTAAAGATTAAGTCCCCATCATCCATTGTATTCCTGTTCTTTACACAACACTCATTTGCTAGAGTTTGAACCAAAGAAGATCTATACCACAGGCCATTACTGGGAGATATTATCTTGTCCTATCCACCATCAACTGTTTTTTAAAAAGAACCAACTTATGAGATACGGCATTATAAAGATCTCTTTAAATATCCTGTAGACCTCAGATCAACTCAGCCCACCAATAAGCAGGCTTCATATACTGGCCACCTGATCATGGTCCCTCCAGACTGATTTATTTTATTTAGTTCTAACTCTTGGTTCATACTCAGACCCTTGAAGAGAAAGAATACAGTGCAATCTATCATTGCCTTAACTGTTAAAAATCATATTCATTCTTCCCCACGAGGAATATTTTGTTTACTGCCTTTGTACCTATAAAGTTTTTGTTCCTTTTAAGAACTGAGCAAGCTCTGATAGTCCATACTACCTAATTCCCTATGGCCTAATTTTTTTTAACATTTCTAGTTTAAGGAACTTAAGACACTCCTTACAATTTGAAGAATAAGGCCAGGTAGGGGTGAAAATACACAGAAGTATAGACTGAATTTCTGAAGTAAAGAAAATAATGTTAAATGTTAAAAATGAAAACAAATGGAAGAGGAATGGAGGGAAAGAAGTCCAACTGGAATGGCTATTTTCTATTTGATTTAAGTGAGTCTTGTGGCTTTTACTCCTATACACAGGTACTGGCACATAAATCTCTAGTCAGATCTCAAAACTACTTTGTTTCACTAGACTTCTCCAACTACATGTTCCACAGGTGCTTAAAACTTAAAGTATCCTAAAATGAACTTATCTTACTCTCACTCCCAGTTTAAATCTATATATCCTCCCGTACTGCTTGACCTGTGAATGGTATCATGACTGAGCCAGGCACTGGTAATTTACTCCACATTGGTAGCCAAGTCAGGTGCATTTTCCTGCTGCCATCCAAGGCTAACACTGACTCTGCTCAGAATCATAACTACTGAGTCATCACTTCCTACTGCCTGCATTCAATATGTCTTCCATGTGCTTCCACAGCACTCTCTGTTTGTCTCTATAATGGTACATATATATATATGTATATATTTTTTTCACTTCATGTTTTATTTCCTTTCACTTGATTGTAAGCCTCCTACATGTGTAGTTTTGTATACTGCAGCACTCCTAGCATAGTTCCTGGCACAGAGCAGACTCAGAAATGATTTGCTTGACAAACAAATGAGTGATGTGTACCAAGATGATTATCTATATTTATATCTATATCTATCTATATCATCTATGTTATCTGTCAATCTATCTATAGCTATGCAACATATGAAGTATATGAAGTATAATGTAAAGGAATACATTGAATAGAATATAATACTTTACTAGATTAACAAAACAATTATTTTAATACAATTCTATTTTGTAATTTCTCTGAAAATCCTTATTTTTATCATTTATTGATGTAAGAAACTGGAAATTAATAAAATAAACTCAACCAAAAAACAATGTCAGTGGAATTTGTGTTATCTGGGATTAAAACTCACATAATGGGGTAAAGTATGGCTTATAAACAAAATCAGTAAGTGATGTGTATTTATACATTAGGTTACAGAAGAGTTCTATGCCGCTATAGAATTTGTTGTTTCTGTTGAAATGGAATGAAAAGAGAATAAAACCCAAGCTAATTATATGAATTTTCTATTTTTTCAATGATGCTTTATAGAACTAAGAATGTTTTGAGTTCACTGTATTACTAGGGTCTCTGTAATGTATTAAAAATGTCAAGGAAAACTCCAGTGCTAATGAGCTAAATACTTGAGCAAATGCTTTATCTAGAATATAGGCCCCTATTAATGAAGAGACCTGACATATGAATGAAAATAACAATCACATTGTTTCAGAGTTGGAAGAAGCCTCAGAGGTTGTCCCTTATGATAAGGATATGGAGCTCTCATGTCAAATTCTAAATGTAACAGATCTTGGAGTGAAAATGAATGATAAGGGAAACGGACTTTGGCCCAGTGGTTAGGGCGTCCGTCTACCATATGGGAGGTCCGCGGTTCAAACCCCGGGCCGCCTTGACCCGTGTGGAGCTGGCCATGCGCAGTGCTGATGCGCGCAAGCAGTGCCGTGCCACGCAACGGTGTCCCCGCGTGGGGGAGCCCCACGCGCAAGGAGTGCACCCGTGAGGAAAGCCGCCCAGCGTGAAAAGAAAGAGCAGCCTGCCCAGGAATGGCGCCGCCCACACTTCCCGTGCCGCTGACGACAACAGAAGCGGACAAAGAAACAAGACGCAGCAAATACACACCAAGAACAGACATCCAGGGGAGGGGGGAAATTAAATAAATAAATAAAATCTTAAAAAAAAAAAAAAAGAATGATAAATAAATATATATGTTTAAATAAACAAACAAATAAATAAATAAACAGGTTCCCTAAGCCACAAACATGTGCTCTTCTCCCCACACCATGTTTCCTTTTTACAGTCATTGTGGGTATTAGAAAGCCCATCAGTTGTAAAACAAGATGATCCCTGATCAGATAATGCTACTGTTAACTATCTGCTAACCACCCTGACTGAGAAAAGTGATACTTACAGAAAATTGTTTGAAGGTTATACAGTCCATCCACTTCTCTAAGTACTCTAAAGTCTTTCCTTGGATTAAATTGGACCATGAGAAAGCTATATACTTGGACCATATTAGCTTAGCTCCTTGAAGAATTGCCTTCACTGAGTTGTATGTTAATGTAATGCCTTCAGCTTTTATTGAAGGGGACTACAAGAAACATCAATATGAAATTCATTACTGCGTTTATTGGGAACATGCTCACATTATTTGCTACGTAAACCAGCTTTCCTTAATATAAAGTCTACATGATATTTTTTAAAAGAGAATTCAATGTAAGGAAAGCTTTACTCTGAGGAAATTTGTGCATCCATTTTTTTTATTAAAACGTAACTTTTTTTCCTCATGCTTTACTCTGGCTGCTAAGGAGCTCAGAATTTGAAGCTCAACTACTATAGCTATTGACTACAGCTACCGTGCAGACCGAAATGGTGGACATATTTGCAGTCTACTTTACTTTATCCTGATTTCCTACCTCTATTTCTATTTTATTCTCTTACAATTAAGGGCATGTATTCTTTTGGTAAACTGCCTGAAATTCTTTTGGACCGAGGCAGAAGATTTAAAAATGCAAATAAAAGATTAAATGCACTTGAAATGTAATGTTTTCTATGAATTGAATAGAGTGAACAAAAAACATGAGTTTGGACATTATGTTATTATGTCTGTATTTTAGGTTACTTTTCTCCACTGTTTTACAGATAATATATGTTCCTTAGCTATTGTAAGATCCTTGACTCAGATTTAGAAATGGTAACAATCTCAAATGATTAATGTTAATTAATTTTTATTTAATTAAAATAAACTATGTGCCAGATACTGTGCTAGATAATGGCAGATATAATGGCAAATAAATAAAACTATTTTCAAACCCCATATTAGAACCAGATATTTTTATTTAAAAATATATAATTTAATGAGGTGATACAAAAATAATTTATGCAAGGATTGCAGAAACATAATAGAGGAGCCAATTTCATTAGTATAGAACATTCCAAGATTAAGCAAATTCAGATAAATCTTAGAGATAAGCAGGTATTAGTCAATTAGGAAAGAAGGATAGGACTTCCTAGCAAGAGGTTCAGCACATCCAGTGTTAAGAGGCAGGGATGTTTGGGGGAAATTATGGCTTTGCATGATGAAAGGAAGAAGATGAGATGGACTTTGGATCTGTTAAGTCTTGGCTATATCACTTATTAGATGTGTGATCCTGGACAAATAACATATTTGACCAAATTTATTTTTCCTCATTGGATATCCAGAGACCTTTTTTGGGTTTTATAAAAAGCAAATTAGATAGAGAGCTAAGCATAGTATTTAGCAAGTAATAAGCACATAATATTTAACATAAACATTTCCTTATTGTTCATCATGTAAATGAGTATATGAGAAACTATACTTAGGCCATGTTAGCCTAGCTTCTTAAAGAATTGTCTTCAACAAACCATTAAAGAGATAAAGATTTCAATGATCCAATTTGTTTTAAAAAGATTACTCCATAGTAATATAAAGGATGGATTAGAGGGAGACAAGATTAGAGTAAGGGAACACTGAAGAGAACTATTAAAATAATTCGAGTGAGTGAAGGCACGGTCCAAGCTATGAATGAAGAATGGATGTGATTTGATGACTGGTTAGCATTGCTGCATATAAGACTACATTATATCATTAAATGAGGAATGGCTTTCTGATTAATAATTAGGTGTGGGCTGGAGAAAGATAAGAAATCAACTTAAATTACATTTTATGTTGCAGTTTACACTCTCTCACAGTCGATTCAGTGGTTTATAGCAGGATATATAATGTCCTGCATCTGTCCCTCCAATATCATTGAGGGCAGCTCCAAGTCCCCAAAATGCCCCAGTATCACACCTCTATTTCCCTCTTTCTGCTTCAGCAACTCCCATGGCCACTATCTCCACATCAATGATACAATTTCTTCCATTGCTAGCATCACAATAATTCTATAGTAGAACACCAGTAAATCCACTCTAATCCATATTCTATTCCTCCACTCTGAGGACCCTGGGATGGCGATGTCCACTCCACCTCTAAATCAAGAAGGGGCTTAGGTTCCATATGGCTGATGGATGGAATTCTCCTGCTTGCAGGTATAGACTTTCTCGGTCCCCTGGTGTGGTAGTTGACCTTCCTCACCTTTCTGTTAGCTGACCTGGGTAAGTCCAATGAACCAGAGAGTAGGTGCAGCAACTCTGCTGAGATTCAGGACCCAGCTGGCACATAGACAGTCTAGAGATTCAAGCCTTGTGATCATATACCAACCCCAGCACCAACCACAGGTTCAGTAACAGTGACCGAAGAGGCATGCATAGAGAGATCACATCTGAGTCCAACTCCACCACACTCGGGAATACAAATTCCAAAGTAGGGCCTGTAGCTGAGCGAGAGGGTTTCGTCCTCGCTCAGGCCCAAGAGTCAGGGGGGCTTGCTCCTGCCGAACCACCGGCGGGGGGTGCCCCAAGAGGGAGCACCGGTTCTCCAGGTGTGGGGGACGCGCGGTTGGGGAAAAACCACGGAGACCGCTTGAGCGCAAGAACAGGTCTGCTTTATTACGGAAGTACACTTAGCTATATAGGGTTGGGTAGAGGGAGGGGCGTGATGAAGGGAGGGTTGGCTAAGGGGCGGCTGTGGACAGGCTGAAGCTGATGGATAGACCTGAGGTAATCAGTTACTGGGGAAGAGGGCAGATTGTGGGTTGGCAATATGGGCGGGACTGGCGGGAAGGACGGCGGGGGCTGGAGGGGGAGGAGGGGTGGAGAAAGGCGGCAACAATTGCTCCTTTTGTTTTTAAAAGGAAATAGAGGCAACAAGTTTTGGTGCGCACTGTGGGTGTGAATAACTCTGTGTGCGCAGCAACAAAAGACAAGGATTATGAGGAGGAGGAGGAAAAGGAGGTTATAAGGATGGGTACTGGAATAGGACGAGGGGTGGGGGGAGACCACGAGGACCGGCTGGCCATGAGCGGACCACATAGCATCTGGCCAGGACGCATGTGCCCGCCATTAGGGTCGGCGCACGCCGGCGCCTGGCGCGCGCCGAGCCTTGCCAGCGAAACGGGCTCGTGATGTCCCCGGACCCCCCGCCCGAGGGGGAGGAACAGTTGGGGAGAAGTGAGGGGAGGAAGACAAGAAGCTATAGGCGTGCAGTCTGGAGTAGGTGGTGTGGGCGGAAGGGGCGAGGTGGACGGCTGGGGGGGGACTCAGCGGTGGCGAGGCGTTGGTAGTGGACTTGTACAAAGGAGCTGAACACTGCATTGGCTTGATCTTTGGCAAGGTGGACTATCCTTCTGATGGCCCAGGGGCCCACAGTGAGGGCTAAGAGGATAATGATAAGGGGTCCTAGGAATGGGAGCAGGTACGGGAGGAGAGAGATAGGTAATATCTTGATCGACCGCCTGCCGGAGGGCAAGGGCGGCGATCCCCGTGCCTGCTCCAGCGAGACCTAAAAGGGTGGCGACGGGAGGGGGCTGGGGTACAGAGTAGGGGGTAAGCGAGGCTTGGGGTTGTGGGAGCTGAGGGAGGCAGTGGCGAGGGGGGTGCCGGGCGAAGGAGCAGGCGAGGTGGAGTGGGGCAGAGAAGGGGGCTGTGCCTTTGGAGGATTGAAAATCTGATTTGGGCCCACTGGGGTGGAACGTGTGGGAATTGGCTCCTTTTTTATAGTGATAATGGCGCCGTAATCGTAGCCTACTGCATACAGGCGGGCTCCCCACATGCAGCCTCGTAACCAGAGGTCGGAGTTGGGGTCTTTGACTGTGAGTGTGATGGTGTTCCATCGAGTAGCATTACGCTGGAGAGTGAGGTATGGGTCTTTGTTAGGGACGCCGGACCATCCGTGGGCGATGGATTCGCACCCCCAGGAAGGACAGTAATAGTGCGTTGGGTCAAGGCATCCTCTGGCGGAGGATGGGCACATGTAGAAACCTGTGGCAGCGGGGTTGTGTCCCCCCCACTCATAAGACAGAAGGTTCGTGCGTCCAGTGAGGTTGGCGACATCAGTAGTGAAAGAGGGGGCGGAGGCGGTTACGTTCGAGCCGAGGAGCCTTTTTTGTTGCCAGAGGGAGAGGGTCCAATTGAAGGGCTGGTGACTCGGGTTGGCAGCGGCTGGGAGAGCGAGGGAAGCCAGGACGAAGAGAACGGCTGCGAGGCTGTGTAGAGGCATCATCTGACGGTGCGGCATCTTGATGATGGCTGGTGCTGGATCCGGGTGAACGGGGCGACCTCTGGGCCGTATCCACTGTCACCGGAGGCATAGGGTGCTGATCGTTCGGTGGAACTAGTGGGTCGGTGGCAGGCCGGATGCAGCGCCCAGGAATCCAGAGCGGCTGCGGCTCAGACTCTGGAAAGACACAAGCAAAGCCCCTCCCCTGTGCTAGGAGGGGAGCTGGATCTTGCCAACGATTTGTGGCAGGGTCTTTCCAATGGACAAGGGGAACTTGCGAGGGCTGCCACATGGGTCCCCAGTGCTTATGGGTGGGGGAGAGTCCATTGTCATCGAAGGTCAGGAGATTGTGGTGAATGAGGCAGGCAGTCACGATGTCGGCTGGGGCCTTGTGGGGAGAAGAGGCCCTTTCTTTTTGAATAAGTAGCTTGAGCTGTTGGTGAGTGCGCTCGACGATTCCTTGCCCCTGTGGATTGTATGGAATGCCAAAATGATGTGTGATGTGATACATCTGCACAAAGCTGGCGAAGGCGGCACTGCGATACGCTGGTCCGTTGTCTGTTTTGAGACCCCATGGAATTCCCATGAACAAAATAGCTTGGCGAAGCGCCTGGACGCAGTGTTTAGCACTTTCTCCCGCAAGAGGGACTGCATAGCACAGATGCGAAAAGGTGTCAATTGCTACATGAAGATATTTGAGGCGGCCAAAGGCGCTGACATGAGTGACATCTAATTGCCACCTTGAGTTGGGGCGGAGGCCGCGGGGGTTAACACCCTGAGGCTGCAAAGGCCCAAGTGGCAACAATGGCGCGCAAGTCCGGCACGCGCGCACAAGGTGTTTGCAAGTTTTCGGATGGACCGCGCAGAGAAGTGGAATTGGGAATGCAGGAGCTTGGCTTGATTAACAAAGTCTCCAAGCCACGGCCCGTCGGCAGGGTTTTCATGTAGGAGGACCGGGTTTACCTGGCGGCTTGACACAGAAGCATCAGCGAGGTCATTCCCTTGAGCCAGCGGTCCTGGTAGGCCAGAGTGGCTTCTGATATGAGCAATGAACCAGGGCTGCTGCCTCGCCTCAAGCAGTCACTGTACAAAGGCGAGCGCCCGATCGATGTTTGAGTCACCTGGTAGGAAAGTAGCAAGCAGGAGGCTGCGACACACCTGAAGAGTGTATAGGCTGTCAGTAAAGATGTTGAGAGGCTGGTCTGGGTGGAGATTGAGGACTGCAGTGACAGCTAGAAGCTCGCCCACTTGAACAGAAGAGTCATTTGCGAACAGCAGTTGCCGTGGCTCAGGATTCTCAGGAGTGTATATGATGGCAGCAAACGCCGTTTTTGAGGCATCTGTGAAGGCAGTGATAGCAGAAGGGATCAGGTTCCGTGCGGGCAATGGACGGAACGGGTTGGAAAACACCAATTGAGACATTTCCTGCAGCAATCGGTGATGAGGATAGTGGTTGTCAAAGGAGCCGCGAAAGAGCTCTACCAGGCTCTGCATTTGGGCATTGTTCATGATGAGGGAGGTAACTTCCTTGGCATCTAAAGGCCAAACAATAGTGTGTGGCGGGATGCCATACGTTTGTATGGAGAGAAGTACTAAGTCAGTGGCCAACGTGATCCAGGCCCTTATAAAAGGGCAGATTTTCGGGAGTTTGCTCTTTGACGTATGCAGAAAAAGGAGAGGGCCATCTTGCCACAAGAGACCTGTGGGAGTGATTGGTGTTGGCAGAACTAAAGCCAAGATTGGAAGGGTGGGGGAGAACCACTCCAGGCGACACTGTTGCAGGGTGGCGCTGACTTGTTGGACGGCTTCTCGAGCCTCTGGAGTGATGATGATGCTGCGAGTGGTCGCCGTTGGAGGGCTGTCCCTTGTCTGCAAAAGCTCAAAGAGAGGCTGCATTTGCGCTGTTGTGATGGGAAGCGCCGAGCGAAGCCAATTGATTTGCCCGCAGAGCTGTTGGAGCTCAGTTAATGTCATCTTCGGAGAGAGGTGTATTTTTGGGCTTGTGGGCTGGATAAACCGATGAAAATGAAAGCCTAAAAATTGGAAAGGAGGCTGGAGGTTTATTTTGTCAGACTGCACAGTAAGCCCGAGGCTGGAGAGGTTTGTTATTATTGCCGAGAGCAGATCATTGAGGAGTGCACTGGAGCTCGCTGCTAAAAGGAGGTCGTCCAAGTAGTGGAGGATGTATGTGTGCTCCGGATTGAACTTGGAGCGCAGCGGCTCAACAGCATGGTTGACATACAGTTGGCACATAGTCGGGCTGTTGCGCATGCCTTGAGGCAATACTCGCCATTGAAATCACTGAGCTGCGCCTTGGTTGTTGATGCGTGGAACCGTGAACGCGAATCTCGGACAGTCCCGGGGGTGAAGAGGAATAGAGAAAAAGCAGTCCTTGATGTCGATGGTTGCCGCATGAAAATGTTGGGGGACTGCAGTGGGGTGCGGGCATCCTGGTTGAGGTGATCCCATAGGCTTAATATGTTTGTTGATCTCACGGAGGTCGTGGAGAAGGCGGTATTTGCCGGTGTTCTTTTTGCTAATGACAAAGACGGGTGAATTGTAGGGACTAGTGGATGACTCTATATGCCCTGCTTGTAGCTGCTCTTTGACGAGGGCAGAGAGAGCCTGCAATTTGTGAGCTGGCAAGGGCCACTGCTCGACCCAGATGGGCTCCTCTGTGTCCCATTCCAGAGGGATAGGGTCAGGTTTTGAGATGGGAGCAGTGGCCCCTAGAAGGGGGGGGGGGCAGTGCAGCTGAGAAGGCTTCTGTGGTGATTCGGGCCTTTAGCTGGCTGAGAACATCTCTCCCCCATAAGATGGTCTGGACTGACGAAAGGACGAGTGGACGAATTTGGCCTTCGTGGCCTTCTCGGTTGCTCCAATGCAGAGGCTGGGATGTTTTCCAGGAGGCAGCGGCTCCTGTGGCGCCGATGACTTGAGGGCCCGTTTCGAGGGGCCAGTGATTGAATGCGGCGATTTCGAAGGGAACACAGGAGACTTCAGCGCCAGAATCCAGAAGCCCATCAAGCCATTGCCCATTAATCTTAAGCTCTAATGAGGGTTTCTGGCCGCGTGTGATGGGCATTGTCCACATTATGGCTTGGGAATTTTTCTGGGGGCCTCTTGGGGGTGGGGCTGAGGCCTGCCCCGCTGGAAGTTTAAAGGCTGCTGGGAACCTTGGGCGGAACGGCAGTCGCGGGCCCAGTGATAACCTTTCCCACAATGCGGACACGGCGTAGAAGGGCCCCTTGGCCGTCGCATCAGCGGGTCTGAGCGAGGCGCTGGGCCTGGCTGGGAGCACTCGTGGACGAAGTGGCCGGGCTGGCCGCACCAAAAGCAGATGGAAGTGGGGCTGGATGAAACAGCCATGGCAGAAGCAAAGGCAGCGGTGAGTGTTTTGACTTGTGGGTCGACGTCACGGCAAGCAAGGACCCATTCGTGCAGAGCTTTGTCGCGTATGGGAAGGATTACGGCCCGGAACGGTGCAAGGCACCCGTCAATGACTAACTCTTTGGCTAACGCAAATTGGGCATCCTCGCTGGAAATTTTCCGCTGACAAGCTTCCAGGACGCGGGCGACAAATGCTGGGAAGGTCTCATTGGAGTCCTGAAGCAGCTGTGCGAGCTTGGTGGGCTGCTTAGTGGAAACTAGAGAGAATGACCGCTGGACGAGGACCTTTACCCGGTGCCAAAACCCTGGGTCAATTTCGAGATAAGAACGAGGGTTTGCATAATTGTTGGTGCCCGTGTATGCATCGGAGGGATCGAGGACGCCAGCCTGGGCATTCTCCACGATTTGCCGGTCAACAGCCGCTTGGTAATGGGTGCGCCATTCGATAAATTGACCGGGCGTCAGGATGGCACGGGCTAATGCAATCCAGTCATATGGGAGAACGAGTTGGGTCCCCAACTCCTCAAGTAGTTGCTGCGCATAAGGGCTGCCAATTCCGTCTTCCTTTACAGCTTTGTGGAGGGTCCTGACCTCTTCCGCTGTAAAGGGTAGCCAAGTTTGGGGTCGCTGCGGCGTGGGCTGCGGATTCAGCAGATACAGCTGAGGGGTTTGAGGAGGCATGGCACCGGGGACCGATGGAGCAGCCAAGGCAGGTGAAGGGCTATTGCCGTACGGCGGCGGCAAGGGATAAGCGGAACACGGGTGAGAAAATGGTGGCTTAGCGGCTTCCGGGCGACAACAAAATGGCGGCAGGACCCTTCCGGGCGCCGGCCAAGATGGCGGAGCAGCTACATCTGGCGGCGGACAAAATGGCGCGGGGGGGGCTTCCAGTTTAGCGGAAGATGGCGACCCTGCAGTTTCCGGGCCCGAACCAGATGCTGACTGGGCAGGAAGAGGCGGGTAGAAGCGGGAGGAGGAGGATACTGGCGGAGAAGAAGCCGGATGCGCGCCATCTTGGGCAGAAGTGGGGGAAGAAGGCGGAAGTCCGCCATCTTGGGGAGTGGCAGGAGTGGTTTCTGTCTGCTGCGGGGAGCTCGGGCGGGGAGGTTCGCGCTCGAGAGCAGCAGCAAGTTGGTTAGACAGAGAGTCAGTGTCAGCGGACTCATCGGGATCACAGTCTAGAGGCCGTTTGGGAGAAGCTTCATAAACGACCTCGGTCGGGGCGCCAAGGAGACAAGCGCGAATGGCAACGAGAACGGGTAAGAGGCCTGTTGGGAAGGTGCGTTTCTCGTGCTCCATGATGGAGGTGACTCGATCTATGAGTCGCGAATAGGTGTCCGGGCTCCAGAGTTGGCAGGTGGCGAGCCACGGATTAAAAGGGAGCAAGAGATCCCAGTACTTTCGGAGCTGCCGCAAGGAGACGCGGACTCCATTGGCATCGAGCAGGGCAGCGAGGGCCCTGACTTGCGGCACCTGACGCAATGACAAAAAGGCGCCCATGACGGGATAGGGACGGGACGACGGTGAGGGGTCCCTTGGGGCTCGTCCGGGTGAGGGGTCCCTACCTGGAGAGGAGGACAATCACAGCAGCAGCAGCAGCAGAGAGGGGCCGGGGGAGGAGCCGCCACGTTGGGCGCCAGTTGTAGCTGAGCGAGAGGGTTTCGTCCTCGCTCAGGCCCAAGAGTCGGGGGGACTTGCTCCTGCCGAACCACCGGCGGGGGGTGCCCCAAGAGGGAGCACCGGTTCTCCAGGCGTGGGGGACGCGCGGTTGGGGAAAAACCACGGAGACCGCTTGAGCGCAAGAACAGGTCTGCTTTATTATGGAAGTACACTTAGCTATATAGGGTTGGGTAGAGGGAGGGGCATGATGAAGGGAGGGTTGGCTAAGGGGCGGCTGTGGACAGGCTGAAGCTGATGGATAGACATGAGGTAAGCAGTTACTGGGGAAGAGGGCAGATTGTGGGTTGGCAATATGGGCGGGACTGGCGGGAAGGACGGCGGGGGCTGGAGGGGGAGGAGGGGTGGAGAAAGGCGGCAACAAGGGCCCATTGGCAAGAGCCATCAGCCATGACTGTAGGGTCTAGGTGCCTCTGTAGTCCTCAGGAGCACCCCTACCTGGGGTTGTAACTACTTTGGGTACTCATCAAATGCAATGAATGTACCACACTAATGAAAAAAGTTGTCAATGTGGGAGGAGTCGGGGGAACTGCTTATATTTTTTAATGTAACATTTTATGTGATCTATGTATCTTTGAAAATAAAGCTAATAATGAAAAAAAATCTATTTAGAGAGTTTTATTTTTGTTTCTTTTATTTCTTTAGATATATAGATATTGAGATGTTATGTTCAGGTAGAAATGTCTAGGGAACAGGTTGGATATATGATCCTAAAGGTAAAAAAAAGGTTGTAGAGTATAGTTACAAGAGATGACCCTGTTAGTTAAGATAAAGGTGTGGGTTGTAGACATTGGTTTGGTAATTACTTCATTATTTTGTACAATATTATATGACACATAATATGTGCACAATGAACTGCAAAGGGACAGGAATAGATGATTTATGAGAGTAAGTGTGGTCATTGTTATCATGATCAATGAAGGAGTTGAGAAAGGAATATTCAATTACAAACACTGATAAGGGTAATAATGCAAAGGCAGAAGGTACTGTAAGTGCTTACAATGGAAATCTAATCAGTGGTGGTGGACAGGGATCAGAAATTTCCTGAGGAATTGATATTTGAGCTGAGAATGAGTGGGAATTGTATGGTTGGGGAGTGAAAGTAGTGGGCAGTGGGCTTAGTGTTGCAGATATTTCTGTAAACACTATCAGTAAAATCCTTAAAGGAGAAACTCACAGTGGATATTGAAAACAAAACCAGTATAAAATAAAACTGAAATGAATGCCTTTGGAGATAAATATGAGCAAATACTAGGGGAGCTGGATCCACTCTGAACTCAGGAAGAAAATTTCGAAGCATTAAATGAAAAGTGAGAGCTGCCAGGGAAAGGATGTTGAAATTCTGAGGTCTATTTTAAGGAGGTGAAAAAGAGAAAATCTTGACCAGGGACTGAAACGGAGTTCTGGAGCAAAGCAGTACAAAGATTCAATAGGGATCTTTTGAGAAAAATGGAAAATTATTATCTGAGCTGAAAATATGAAAGTTATTGGTGCCCTTCAGATACAGGAGAGTAAATGGAAAGGCAATCATCTGACACTGGGTTGAGAAATAAATTATAAGTGAGATGATGGCATCATACGCAATGCTTTCAAAGAGCATGAATGGAAAGGAATAGGACAGAAACTGAAGATTGGAGAAGGTAGTGGTATATAATCTGAGGAATTTTGTTTTGGCTTTTATGGTAAATGTTAATCTTCATCATAAACTGGAAGGAAGAAGGCAGTTGAAAGAAGATGACTTTGAAGATACAATAATTGATGGATGAAGACTGATTACAGAACAAGAAGGAAAAGGATCAAGAGTTGGAGTGGAAGAATTGGTCTTAGACAAGAAGAGAAATGGGTATGAGGTAGGTTCCAGAAGGACTTGAGTGTTCATATAAAAAGACACATTTGCACATGGAGGGGCATAAAAATCTGAGGTAGATCATTTTATGGAAACAATACATTTTTAGAATGGAAACTTGTGTTGTCCCAATTTGAGAACTACAGCAAATGTGGATAAAAGTAGTGTAATATCACAAAGCTAGGTAGAAAATGAAGGGAAAAAAAGGCAAAAAGCCTTGCCAATTGTCTTCCAACATATGGCTCAATAGTAGATTGAATACATGGATGAGTGGATATTTTTATTTACTTGCGAAAGCTAACTCTATCAGAGTATAATCTAGATGTACACTGTTAAATACATATTTTATTTTTTTCACACATATAATCTTGGTATGTATTTCTTGATTAATTATTCTTATAAGGCAAATTAATACTTGCTAGTTTACAAAATCTAAGAACTTTTCATATCTTTGGATTGACAGATAATTTAACTGGACCTATGCATGTTTAATAACTTCAAATCAGAGGAATTCTACCACTTTCTAGATGGCTAATCTGAAAGGGTACCAATATGACCTGTGGATAAGTATGCTGTATTTCAGAAAAGTATTATTTTCCACATAAAAAATTAATCTGAAAAAAACAAAAGTAGAGGAGATGGTACTGAATTATCTTCTAGGCAGTTAGGCTACTTTGGGACACTTTCCTTGATTTTCCTTAGTTCATATGACCTAGTTATTCCCAGGATAGGTTCATTTGAATTCATGAGATCAACTGAATCATGAAATTGGAGTGAGAACCTACTGATCGAGCCTTGATTGTAAAGTTTTTAAAGCTTTTAAATGAAGGTAAAGAAGGCTTCTTATTGGTATTACGTGGACAGATTTAATATCAGAAACCTGTTTCATTCATTTATCCAACAAATATTTCCAAAGTGCCTACTAAGTGCCAGATACTCTAGCTATGCAGCAGTGAATGAGAACAAGTAAGACATTTGAAGTAATGTTCCCTAAACTTAACCAAAAGAACTAAAATAATATATATATTGTTAGCTGCTTTCTGACAAAGTAGGTTGGAGCAGCAAAGGTTTTGACAAAGATTTATCTTGACTGTGTGTGGTTTGATGTGTGGGCAAACATAAACCAAGCATTTATCAATATTAGGCCATTGATTTCAGAATGCACCATCAAGAATTTGCTTTCTCCATTCATAAGTTTCTATTTTCCAAGTTCAAGGATTAAGAACACATATTATTTGATATGCCACATCTCAATGTCAATTTAATTGGCATACCATGGCATTAAAAGATAATATAATAGAAAGTTTCAGTATAATATAATAGTAAATTAGGGGCATTTATACCACAAAATGATTGTGATTTAATTTTATGTGATATATTTATAAAGGACTAACATTTTATCTTTAAAAAATGTAAGTATAAAAGTGCACATGTATTGAAATAGCTAAAAAGAAGTAATTGCATAAATAGCAATGAAATAGCAACACACTGCATGGGAAATGAAAACACAAATCAACAACAAAATTTGATGGAAATGTTGAAATAGCCTAGAAGTTAAGCATAAAATTTGATCAGCTTGCCAACTTTGTTAGTAAGCAAAACACAGCGTATAAAATGAAATAAAACAGCACTCATTAAAACTTTCATAGCTTACAAAATAAGGAAAAAGATAAAGACTTTTATGCTATAGCACCCATAGTATACTTAAACTTCAATATGGACTTAGAAATGAGAAAAGCTACTTATATTCAAATAACTTAAAAAGAAATCAAATCAGTATGTTATTCCAAATTTAACAGAAGAAACATTTAGGGAGCTATATTGTTTAAAGAAACCCTCAAATATAACTTTTTACTATTCTAAGAGTACTCTGTATGTTCTGATATGTCTCAAGCCTCCTCCTTAAGGCAGAGGAATAATAATCTATAAAATAAGAAAGGAAACATCTGTTATATAACGACACTTCTACTAGCTTCAATATTTGAAACCTAAAAATGAATACTAATAATTCCCGAAGAAGTTTATCTTCAAAGCAAATCACTTTCCCTTATAGACTGTGAACAACATAAAATTTCTCGACTTTCCAGCACCTACTTACTTATTCCACACCCATGGTGGGGATAAATGTGCTGCCTGGACTTTTATATTCAGGCAACAGAGATACGGAGGATGAGGAATTTCCCACACATTCAAGAGGGTCTGAAGTTCTATAATGGGTAAAGACAATGTCAAGGTTTTTTTCCAACTTCTTTATTATAATGCAATGTGATGTTTAAGTGCATGAACTTAATGGTCAGACAGACAGATATGGGTTCAATTATATCTATTGATAATTCTGTGAGCTTGGACAAGGTGCTAACTTTCTTAAACCTCAGTTTTCTCATCAAAAAAGAAAAGGGGGGGAGGGATTAAGAAGAGACCCTAATTACAAGGTTGCTGTGAGAATTACATGAGAAGCCATATCAAAAACTTAGCATAGAGCTTAACACATACAACTCAACTTAAGGAGTGGTTTTAACAGAAATATTACTTCTATATGCACTCCTAAAGGATTTCAGGCAAGAGCACACTTTGAAAGATATCTGTATGATTCTAATTTATTTCAATATATCTTTATAAGTTTTGTATATTCTTAATGTTAACTTTTAGAAATGTATCTCTTACAAGCTGACTCTCTTACAGATTCTCTTAATTACAATGAGAAGAATGGTGTCACTTACCTTGTCATTTACTACACTCTTCCCATCCCAAGCCCATCCTCTTTTGGTGAAGTAATTAACAGTGGCAAATTCAATTAGGGCAGAGAACACAAATGCATAACAAACAGCAATAAACCAGTCCATGGCAGTTGCATAAGCCACTTTGGGGAGAGAATTCCGAGCACTGATGCTTAGGGTTGTCATTGTTAAAACAGTTGTTACTCCTGCAGAAGAAAAGATAGGAACCAAAAACATCAGCCAGTGTGAACAGGATTAGATAGGAAGTATTTTTTAAAAAACTTTTTTAGAGACACTCTTTGCAGATCTTCTCAGTGACACTTTTATCCACTTAATTAAAAAAAAAAATTCTACCTGGAAGAAAACAGTACAAGTACATTATCTCAAAGTTGTTATATATCTTAAGTTTATAACTGAAAAAACTATGGAGCAGGTGTAGCTCAGTGGTTGGGTGCCTGCTTCACACATACCAGGTCATGGGTTCAATGCCCAGTACCTCCTAAAATAAAGAAAGCTGCCGGGTCTCATTTGGTCTACATGAACCACTATTTTCTCCTCTTAGGTACTGTTGTGTTTAAAAAAGACTGATGAAACAGAAGTAGAATTTCCTATGAAGAAGAAAGCAAGCACTTTAAACTGACCCATTACTCATTAACATTTATTTTTTAAAACTCCATCTGAGTTTCATGTTAATTTTTCATCACACATATGACTTATGTTAAGCAATGGAACAGTCATCTGCACAGGTGATCATGCTGGAAGGGTGATTAAGTTGTTCTTTGTTCGAAGTATGGCTATATAAGCATGAAATTAATTCTGGATTCTTTAGCATTGTGGGGACATAATTTATTTCTTAGTGAAGTTTACCATCTTTGGAATAAAACAGAAAATGAAAAGTGTAAAACCTTATAAATATGTAAATCATTACTTTTAAAGAACTTTTATACCTTTGTTGGTTTAAAACATAATTGATTTCCTGTCATTGTATCCCTTTCCTGTCAGCAGTCAGGGGAGTCACTACCCTTAATTAAAAAGAAGGTAGGTGGCACTATCAGCACCCAAAACATCTGCCATCACCAGGTTTATCAGAGAACCAAGAAAAGTATAAATATGTAAACAGGGGATCAGTTAAATTGAAAGAATATTAAAATATTAAAGAAATGTTCATCCTTATATTGCCATTTTTGTACTTTGTTTTTTTTTAAATTTTTTTCTCACCTACAATAACATCAGTATTTAAAACTGCAATTATTCTATTTAATCATGACTGAATGTATCTAGGAATTTGATGGTATTAGGAGTAAGAAAGGTAGAAAACTAAGTTAATCTGTTGCTGAGTCAATAGTAAAAAATCTTTATAGAAACACATTGCAATTGCATGCATCAAAGATGAAAGGTTTTAGATAGGGAAAATGTTTTCTTTTCAAACTGTCATATAGTAGAATAAATAAATAGAATAGAATTTCGATATATAAAACACATGTATTACTAATATGAGAAATGTAAAACTAGTATATGCAAATATGTCCAGCTTTACTAGCAGTCATATATTTATAAACAAAGCAACAATGAGATATGTTTTTTAGAAAACACCAGCAATTTATGTTAGCAAAACTTTACAAGATTAATTGTATCCTGGTAGTGAAGAAAATGTGGGGGAAATGAACACTATCATTCAAAAAAATCCTAAATTTGTTCCACATCCTTGAAACTAATATTTATTGGTAGTACCACCTAGTATTTTTTTATTTTTCTTTAATTTATTGAAGTATATCACCCACACATAAACATACATAAACAATAAGTGTATAGTAATAGTTATGAACTTACAAAGCAAACATATATAGCATCGTAGAGGAATCTCATAACTCACCTGACCACCAATAACTTATATTGTTGCTAAACATTTTAAACAAATGATTAAAGAACATTGTCAAAATATTACTACTAACCAAAATATTTCCCCCAACCCACCCTATTATTATTATTATCTTTATATCATTTATATATGAACATACCTAAACAATAAGTGTATAGCAAAAGTTGTGGACTTACAAAGCAAATATGCAGAACAGTTTATAGGGGTCCCATACATCAATCCTCCACCAACACCTTGCATTGTTGTGAGACATTTGTTACAGATTATAAAAAAATATTGTCAAAATCTTACTACTAATTATAGTCCCTATCTTACATTTGGTGTATTTTACCCCCAACCCAACCTATTATTATTTTTAGGTATATTTTTTTTATGACTGCAGTTGTAAACTTATAAAACAATCATGTACATGTGCAGAATTCCCAAACAACATCAATCTATCAACACACCACAGTGTGGTAGAACATTTATTACAGTTAAAATAGTATCATCTGATTGTTACCAAATCCATAGTGCACATTTGGCACACATTCTCCATACTGCTCCTTATCAAAACAGTACAAATTTGGCATAGATGCAAGCATATTACATTGTTAATGCTAACCACAGTCTATGGGTCACTCCTGCTGTATTTTCCCCATGCTTCCCCACATTCCCACTACCCTGCAGTACTTGATGTACATTTGCTCTAGCTCACAAAGGACACTCCTGCATCTGTACAATCAACCACAATTCTCATCCACCTCTTCAGTTCCTAGATTATTCTCTACTATTCTGCCAACTGGCATCTACATCCCTAGACTACCACTTTCAGCCACATTCCCGTTTATATATAAACTAGCTGTTACTCACTTTTTGTTACCATCAACCCTATACATTTCCACACTTTGCATTAAAGCTAATTAAAACTTCTATATACATTAAACATCAATAGTCCATCTCACTCCTCCTATTATCTCCTTTAAGAATCTACCACCTACCATCAGGGCTTGAAGATATTTTCCTACAACCTCTTCTAGAAGCTCTATGGTTCTTGCCTCTTTACCTAGGTTTTTGATTCATTTTGATTTAATTTTTGAGTAAGGTATGAGAGTGGGATCATCTTTTTGCCTTTTGTCTATGGATATCCAGTTCTTTCAGCACCATTTGTTGAATGGATGACTCTGCCTGAGCTGTGAAGGTTTGACAGGCTAGTCAAAAATTACTTGACTATACATGTGAGGGTCTGCTTCTGAATAAATTTGGTTCCATTGGTCTGTGTGTCTGTCTTTATGCCAGTACCATGCTGTTTTCACCACTATAGCCAGGTAATATAATTCAAAGTCTGGAGATGAGAGTTCATTTTTCCTTTTTAAGATGTTTCTGGCTATTCAGAACCCTCTACCCTTTAAAATAAACTCAGTAATCATGTTTTCAATTTTTTAAAAATGCTGGTGGAATTTTTGTTGGGATTGCATTGAATCTGCACATCAATTTGAGTAGAATTCTCACCCTAGCTGTTCCTTGGGTTATACCTTAGCCAGCCAACTATACTAATCAGTAGCCAAAATCAATGGCCAACCATCTCCTCCTTCCCTGTTTTTGGAAAATGGATCTTCCAATTCCAGCTACAAAATAGCTCGTGGGGCAGCTTGCACCACCAAAGTAGGTCGATCACTAGCCTCTGCAGCTTGGCTGGTAACTTCCTAGAGAGGCTGGCACAGGTCCCCACAGCTTTCTTCATCCCAGAGGTGGGTCTGGGCTTAGGTGAGACCTGCAATCTGATCTGGATGGAAAGAAGCTGGTGCCTACCAGCACTGTTATTTTCAGTCACTTTCAATATGGACGTTTATTGCATCTCAATTATACCTTAATAATGCTATTAACAATACTAGATGAGGAGACAACCAGCAAGATGGCAGTGAAATGAGGAGCTTCTAGCTAGCTGATGTTCAGTCCTCCCTGCTTCCCCTCATGCCAGGCATGGAGTTAAGATGGTAGCTACTGGTCTCTTTCTGACTTGGACAGACTCAAACTTCAGCTGTTCTCAGGATTATACTTTAGCCCACTGAATTTATTCATCAGAAGCTGAAGCTGGTGCCCAACTGTCTCTTCCTCCCCCATTTTTTGGAAGTGGAGCTTTCAATTCCTGTCACAGAACAGCTCTGAGGTGTCTTGTGCCTCCGGTGGAGGATGGGCACCAGCCTCCGTGTGAGGAGAGTTCTACTTATGAATCTTCTCTGCAGACAGGCAGTCTCCCCTCTCCACTCCTTCAAGGCTGTGGCAGGATGCTCTTCTGGTGCTTCAGCTAGCTCCAGATAGCTCTGGGTGTTTACTAACTGCCCTGTAGCAGGAGCTGACTCTAGGAGCTCCTTATTTCACTGCCATTTTGCTGGTTGTCCTCACCTAGTATTTTTAATAGCATTCTTAAGGTATAATTGAGGTGCAATAAACTGCCCATATTGAAAGTGTAAGTTTTGGAATATGTATACATATATGGAACATCACCACAATCAGGAAATGCACATATCTATTACCTCCATTGTAATCCTCCCTCTCTTCCCTGTACCCTCTTCCTCATCCCCAGGCTACTACTGACAAGCTTTCTGTCTCTAGATATTGAAATGCATTTTCTAAAAAGAAAAAAAAATTTAATTTAAAAGATGTTTTAAAAATTTTTTAATGCTTTTTCTAGAATTTTATATAAACAGAATTATACAATGCAAGTCTTTCTTTTTTTTTTTGGCTTGGCTTCTTTCATTCAGGATAATTATTTTGAGTTACACTATATTGTAGTGTATGTGAAGTAGTATTTCATTGTGGTTTTGATTTGCATTTCCCTCATGGCTTTTCATGTGCATATTGGCCATTTGAACTGTGTATTTAAATCTTCTGTACATTGTTTAAAATCTCTTTATTGATGAGTTGTTAGTGTTGAAAGAATTTGTTATATTTTCTGGACTCTAGCTACTTATCAGATCATATAATTTCCAAATATTGTCTCCCATTCTGTGGCTTGTCTTTTCAATTTTTGATGAAAAAATTTAAATTTGAAGAAGTCTTGTTTTTCTTTTGTTGCTTTGTTTTTGGTGTCATATATATATATATATTTAAAAATATCAAAATTATGAAGATTCAGACCTATGTTTCCTAAGAGTTTTATAGTTTTAGCTGTTACATTTAGATCTTTGATCCATTTTAAGTAAAATTTATATATAGTGTGAGGTAAGGGATCAAACTTATTCTTTTTGCTTGTTGATATCCAGTTGTTCCGACTCCATTTGTTGAAAAGATTTTCCTTTCCATAGTGAATGGTCTGGCAACTTTGTCAAAAATCCACTGACCATATAGGTTTTATTTTGGACTCTCAATTTTATTTCATTAAGCTATTTGTCTATCTTTATGCCAACCACACACTCTCTTTATTGCTGTAATTTCTGTTGAAACTGGATATTTTGAGCACTATAATGCAGCACATCTGAAAATCAGATTTTCCCCCTATCTAGGATTTATTGTTGCCAATATTTGTTTTAGTTTTTGTTTATTAGTGACTTCAATTAGTTAAACATTCAAAGTCCTTACGCTTTGCTGCCAAATGGCTCTGTATGTGGGTTGTGGCATGTCTTTAACACTCAAAGCATGCAATTCACAATGCTTTAGCCTTTACTTCCTGCTTGCATAGAGCCTCAAAGTCAAACAGAGATGAGAATTTATGGTCTTCTCAGGTCTTCCCTCAGCATATCTCCTCCCTGGGACTACACATGGCCTTCTACATTCCAAAGAATATGTCAGAACTTTTCAAAGCTTACATTTACATCTCATTCCTCAGCCTTTCCTCCTGTGGTGATTTGAAGCCATATGTGTCCCAGAAAAATATATTATTAAATTTAATCCATTCCAGTAAGTGTGAACCCATAGTAAGTAGGACATTTGATGAAGCTACTTCAGATAAGGTATGAGCCACCTCAATCACAATGCGTCTTAATCTTGTTACTGGACTCCTTTATAAACAGACTTGAGAAAGAAAGCCAAAGAAGCAAGTAGCTGGTATCAATGGAACCCAGAAGAAACCAACAGAAACCAGCAGAAACCATCATGGCTTTGTCATGTGACAGTGGAGCCAAGGATCGCTGGCAGCTGGTCTTCCTGAAGGAAGCATAGCCATGATGATGCCTTGATTTGGACATTTTCCCAGCCTCAAAACTGTGAGCAAATGAAATTCCCATTGTTTAAGCAAATCTATTTCCTGGTATTTGCTTTTAGAAGTTGGTGCGAAACTAATTGCAGTTTTGCATTGTTAAAATTTGCTGTTTGCTAGTGGCATACATTCTTAAATAAATGTGGTTATGTTATACATCATTTTATGTGTATTTTTTGATTTATGCTTTTTCACTAATACCATTACTTGCTGTTTATTTTATATTTATTTTAGACTATGGAAATGATATTAGACAAAAAGCAAATTAGAGCAATTTTCTTCTTTGAGTTCAAAATGGGTCATAAAGCAGCGGAGACAATTCGCAACATCGACAATGCTTTTGGCCCAGGAATTGCTAACAACATGCTGTGCAGTGGTGGTTCAAGAAGTTTGCAAAGGAGACAAGAGCCTTGAAGATAAGAATCATAATCGCAGGCCATTGGAAATTGACAATGACTGAAGCTGATCCTCTTAAACTGCATGAGAAATTACTGAAGAACTCAATGTCAACGATTCTATAGTCATTCGGCATTTGAAGCTAATTGGAAAGGCGGATAATGTTCAATAAGTGGGTGCCTCATGAACAGACCAAAAATTTTAAAAATCATCATTTTGAAGTGTCATTTTCTCTTATTCTATGCAACAACAATGAACCATTTCTCAATCAGATTGTGAAGTGCGATGAAAAGTGGGTTTTACAACAATCGGCGATGACCAGCTCATTGGTTGGACAGAGAAGCTCCAAAGCACTTCCCAAAGCCAAACTTGCACCAAAAAAGTCCATGGTCTGTGTTTGGTGGTCTGCTTCCAGTCTGATCCACTATAGCTTTCTGAATTCCAACCAAACCATTACATCTAAGAAGTATGCTCAGCAAATCAATGACATGCACTGAAGCCTGCAATGCCTTGAGACGGCATTGGTCAACAGAAAAGGCCCAATTCTTCTCCATGATAATGCCCTACCACACATGTCACACAACAAACACTTCAAAAGTTGAACAAATTGGGCTATGAAGTTTTGCCTCACCTGCCAAATTCCCCTGACCTCTTGCCAACCAACTACCACTTCTTCAGGCATCTTGACAACTTTTTGCAGGGAAAACGTTTCTACAACCAGCAGAATGCAGAAAATGCTTTCCAAGAGTTCACTGAATTCCAAAGCATGGATTTTTATGCTACTGGAATAAACAAACTTATTTCTTGTTGGCAACAATATGTTGATTGTAATGTTTCATATTTTGATTAATAAAGATGTGTTTGAGTTTAGTTATAATGATTTAAAATTCATGGTCTGAAACCACAATTCCTTTGGCACCAACCTAATGCCTCCCCAGCTTTTGGGGCAGGCTATTTTTGCCCCAAATTTTATCCTCTTTCTCAGACAGCAACAATATCATTTTCCTCTACATGTATACATTATTTTCAATAAATGCCTCCTCTTTTCTCCCACTTTTTGCTTTGGCAGTAGGCAATCTCAGAGTCAAGAGGAATAATGACAAACGTTTTGAGACGATCTTCTAGGGAGACACCAGACACATAAAGAAATGATCATTCCATTTGAATGAGTTCCACTTTCCTCCCTATTTATTGTACAGGAACATGAGTAGTTATTTCCAAGTCTATCATTTAATTGGGTCAGTAGGATGGGAAGAGGGTCAGTTAAAACACAAGAAAGGTCATCATTCTTAATGATATTGAGCACTTTTTCTTGAATTAGCTTTCCATGGGTTGCTGCAAGGCTTTGGTTCATTTTCAAAGTACTAAAAATATTGATTCTGGCAGCTTTTGCCAATATATTTGTTGCTTTTATGGAGGAGCAGGATTTCCCAATTCCTTATTCTCCTTATTCTACTCTTTCCATTAGTTTGTTTGTTGATGTTACCAACTCTCCCTACATTTTGAATGGGTATAAACAGAGCCCTACCAATTTCACTTCTGTATAAGGCAAGGGTAGTATAAAGTACCAGTTAATATTATGGCTATGGCCTCAGATGGCCTCAGAATCATTGGCCTGCCTGTTTTTGAATCCCAGATCCACTACCAGCTTCCTCAGTAATCACTTTCCTAATCAATAAAATAAGACAAGAATGGTACCTACCTCATAGGGATGTTGTGAGGTTTAAATATGACACTCTTTTTAGAGCACTTAGCATAAAGCCTGGCACATTATAAGTATTCAATGAATACTAGCTATTTTAATTCTTATTGGCAACCTATCTTACTGAAATGACAGCAAGAAAATATGCAAAGACAAAGGATATAAATACTATTCACTTGAGCACTGCTTTTAACAGCAAATGTGGCAACATTTGGCATATTCATTGATGGGGGATTAGTTTAGTAAAGAATATCTACATCATGTATATCCTCAAAGAAAATTATAAGGAATGAAACAGGGTTAAAAATTGACTATAAATATGTCTACAATACAGTATGCTTTTAAAAAGTTTCATGATTTAATTTTCATTAAAGTATATATGCTTGGATATGTATATTGACATAGACATACCTATAAGAATTTAGTAATTTTTATAGGTATATCTATATCACAGTTCTTATAGGTATATCTTTTTTTTTTTTTTGGATTTATTGCCATCTAGGGCATTAGCCAGTTTTATTTTTTTCCCTTTTTTTTGTCTTTATTTATTTATTTTTTAATGTTACATTCACTAATCACACCAATTCCAGAATAGAGCATCAGGAAGTCCACTCTAATCCATACTCCACTCCTTCATTCTGTGGACGCTGGGATGGCTATGTCCAAAATTCACCTCTGTATCAAGAGGGTGCTTAGATTCCACTTGGATGATGGATGCAGTTCTCCTGTTTGCAGTTGCAGGCACTCTTGGCTCCCTGGTGTGGTGGTTGACCTTCTTCACATCCCTGTTAGTGGCTGCGGTAAGTCCAATAAACCAGAGGCTAGGAGTTGCAAGTCTGTTGAGGCTCAGGGCCTGGCTATCACATGGACAGTCCAGAGATTCAGGTCCGCTGAGTATACACTAAATCCCAGCACCAATCATAGGTCTGGTAAAAGTGATAGGAGAGGCTTGTGAACAAAGATCACATCTGATTCCAACTCCATCACACTCAGGAATACAAACTCCAAAGAAAAGCCAACTGACATGGCACTGAACTCCATCTGCCATGACCATTGAACCTGTGGGTCTCTGTAGCCCTCACAAGAACCAATACCTTGGGTTGTATCTACTTTACCTGTCTCTGGGACTCCATTGAGGTGTGTATAAGGGTGACCCCTCTGATGACCTCTTGGCTTTTTTTTTTTTTTGGAGACTCATAGCCATATAAACTCATTTGTCCTTTCCATTTCCTCCTTTTATTCAAGGTCAAAAAGCATTTTTAACTCCTGATATTACATGTAGGCTGAGATATTCTGCTGGTCTGAGTTGACCCTTTTATTCAAGGTTATTCTCCAGCCACATCATCAGCTGGTACTTTGTAGTAATCCCTCCGTGCCAGGGAGGCTCATCCTTGGTAGTCATGTCCCATGCTGGGGGTAAGGGAATGCATTTACATACTGAGTTTGGCTTCGAGACTGGCCACATTTGAGAACAGGAAGACCCCCAGGAGCTAACTCTTAGGCACCCTGCAGCTCTATGCCTAGTTCTTATTTCAGGCATACAGGTTCACAAGCACAGTCATTAGCATCAAGGGCTCATTATTGGACCATCCTTCCTTATTGGCCTTAGCCATTGTACTCAGGGGATTGTTGCTGTTCCATTAGGGAATGCGACAGAGCTCCCCCGGCCGGAGCTCAGCACTCCCCCAGCTGTCGTTCCCAACTGTAACCACTATGAAAATATCCAAACATTTTTATGCACCCCGCACATATGCCCTGGAGAACTCCCTCCCAATCATGCACCTCCCACACCAGTATTCCTCCCTCTACCACTGTTGAACCCCTCTGTGGCCCAAAACCTCCCTGAAAATGAAGCCCAATATATTGCCATGTTCCACTAATAGTAAAAAGGGACAAAGTGTCTGATGTTGAATATGTGGGAGTATCATATATTGTATATATGAATTACTATGGTCTAAAACTTTTGTGAAGACAAGCTTAATAATTAGAAAAAAAAAGAAAGTAAGTAGACACTGAGGAAGAGATGGAAGAAGTTGCCTTGCCAGTGTGCATACAGAGCAAAACTTGCTGCAGTGATGGAAGGCAAAACATCTAAAACAAAGCTTTTCTATTTTTTAATTTTTGATACCCCAATTTACTTTTACTTTAATTTTTCTAAATTAGTATGTATTCTATATCTAACCTTTAAACCCATCACTATATTCCATCTTATAGGTATAGCTATATCACATTCGCCTAACAGTTACCACTTTGGAGGAAAAAGCAGTATATGGTTTGGATGAATTAAATAGAAGACAGATTTTAAAATTATTTTTATTGTTTTATACTTTTGGTATTTTAAAATGTAATATTAGAAAGAAAATTAAAGGAAAAAATTCTAATGATCCAAAACAACATGGTAGTGTGAGTTTACCTTTGGGGATTAACATAGAAAAGATTTTTCTCTGTTAAGATTTTTCCTTTCTCTGTGTTTCTTTCTCTGCAGTAAGCCTGCATTGCTTTGTGATAAGAAAAAAATAAAAGAGAGAGAAACATAAAATTTAATTTAAGCAAGGGAAATCCTTTCCAATTCAAGAGGGAATTCTATAGAATGACTGATAGATGCATTAATGCTGCTTTATTTAAAAATAACAAAAATATAAATTCAAATACTGACAAACTCTAAAGTTTTATTCTGTTTCTAAATCTAAACTGCTAATTTAAAATTATAATTGAAATCTTTTCATCCAAGCTAATAAAATGTTAAGGAATTCTTATATGGATCTAGTTTAAAACTACTTTTCGCCATATTAGAGTAAGGAAGAATATTTTCTCTAAATTTTATTTTTTCATCAAATTTTAGAAACCTCACAATGAAATTGTTAACTATGTCTATGGATTCCTTCCTTATTTATCCTCTGTCCCTCCCTACCTAACTTGCTTTTATTCTTTTCATTGGAAGGATAAGATTTTCATGAACCAATTTTTCTCCTTGTTCATATATTCTAGCCTAACCTGGCCCCAGGGAACTGTAAGTAGAAAGAGCTTGGTCTTAAATAAAGAGGTGATGCATTTACCTATAAGGCTTATAAAAACTTCTATGTGCCTGGTTTCTACTAATGGGGGCATATTTCTTCACATCATAGGGAATTTCATAAATGACTGTTTCCTTCTATGTTTCTTTAACAGACTTCTTTCCTTCTTCCCTTATCTCCTTGTGTGGCCTCCATAACTCACTCCTTTGGGAGACTTAGTCTCTTTCTCAGTAAAATAAAAAGGGAAGTATCTTAAAGTGCTTTCTATCACTAAAATATATGCTTATGTGTTAAATATAGTGTGACCTTTTTCCATACATGGACAGTATGTAACATATAATTATCCCTTTTATATTCTGGTTTTGTTTTAAATATTGTTTATCATTTACATGTATATGTGCTAACAGTCTTACATTATTGATATTTCAATTCATAAAAGCTGAATCAAAAATATCTAAGTAAAGGAATGCTGAGTGTTGGGTCAAAATATGCACTGAAAGGAGAAAGTCATCTCAGGATCAGGTAGTGGGTTTCAGCACAGAGCTGATACCATGGGTTCAAGGGCCAGATGCCTGAATTCTAATCATATGACCACGAGCAAATTTCCTAACCTCTTTTCCTCAATTGCAAAGTTGGGCTTAAGAATAATGCTTTCCAATGACTTCCTGAATTTAAAGCATTTAGACCAAGCCCCTAAAAAAAGTCATCCTGAAGGCAAATTTCAATCAGAAAAATAAAATTTAAAAAATCTACTCCTGTCAACCTTTATACCCGACATATGCTTGCCTGTGAGCATTTGCGGGTGGGATCTGGGATGGAGAGAAAGGGAGAAGTTCAACAGGCAGGGAAACTGCAATAGAATCTGCATGTAGAATTGTTTGACACCACCTGCTGGACACTGCTAGAAATGACAGGAACAATAACAGACATTCAGATAAGTGCACCCTCCCAATGGACAAAGCAATACCCTCCTCAGAAATAAGTAAGTAGGTAAGTCAGTTAGTCAATCAGTCAGTCAGTAAATAAATAAATAAACAAACTGTACAAATACCCTTGGTATTTGTGATTAAGCCTAACAAAACTAAGACATCCATCATATATTTTTTTGAATTTTCCACTGGTTTTAATGACTAAATCCCCAAATAAATGATATTGATTAGAGCCTGTTTTTCTTCTCTTCAAAGTGTCAAAATGTACCTGAAAAGGATAAGAGGTGTTTTCTGAATGAATCAATAATTATTATAGAAATGATGGGACCAAGAATTAGTATTTGATAGCACTCATTTTTTATATTACTTTCAATAACTAACTCCATTCCTTCTTAAAAAAACAAGCATGAATTTAGTCCCCCTTTGTGCCTGGCACTGTAAATGTGGGAATGAAAAGTGAGCAAACACAGAGAAGATAACTAAGAGATGTTAATAAAATAATAGCACAAAAATGATCTAACATGACAACTGGAGAAGAACTATGGTAGTCTATAATACGATGATCTGACCTAGACTAGGATGCAAAGTAAAGCTTCCCTAAGAAAATAAAGGAGTTAAGGAGGTTACCTGTGAGGTAAAGATAATTCTAGACCAAGAAAATTGGGGCATTGGTAGCATATGGCATGTAGAAGGAGTAAAAAGAAGCCTACATAAAGGGAGGCAGAAAATAAGGGTCTCATGTAAGGGCATGATGCCAAGAGGGAAATAGGAGTCACACTATACAGGGAATGTTCAAATGTATCAATATGATTAACTTGACATTAAGAGCAGTGGGGGAAGGGACTTGGCCCAATGGATAGGCCATCCGCCGACCACATGGGAGGTCCGCGGTTCAAACACTGGGTCTCCTTGACTCGTGTGGAGCTGGCCCATGCACAGTGCTGATAATGTGCAAGCAGTGCCATACCACACAGGGGTGTCCCTCGCTTAGGGGAATCCCACACGCAAGGAGTGCACCCCGTGAGGAGAGCTGCCCAGCGTGAAAGAAAGTGCAGCCTGCCCAACAATGGCACCGCACACACAGAGAGCTGACACAACAAGATGACGCAACAAAAAGAAACACAGACTCCCGGTGCTGCTGATAAGGATAGACGTGGTCACAACACACAGTGAATGGACACAGAGAGCAGACAACTGGGGGGGGGGGGTTGGGGAGGGGAGAGAGAGAAATCAATCAATCAACCAACCAATCAATCAATCAATCTTTTAAAAAAAAGAGCAGCGGGAAGGCATTAGACTTAATTTTAAACAGGTAGTGACATGATTCTTTTTAAAAGAATATTCTGACTGCCGTGTAGAAATTGATTGGAAGAGAATAAAAGAAGCAGAATAATTAGTTGAGAGGCTATTACAATGTTCTAATTAATTTGGAACAGGTTGGAAAAACTAAAGATAGAGAGAAGTGGACAGATGGCAAGATTTTAGGATGTGAAATCACGGTATAGTGATGGATTATGCCAGGAGGTCCAAATGAGGGATATTTCAAGCATAATCCCCAGTGGATTTTAAATAACTACTCTGTCCCTTTCAGTCCAAGCTGGCAGGGGTTCTGCCCATACAAATTTTGCAAATATCTTCTCATCTTTGCATGGAATTCAAATGAGTCCAAAGCATGACAAGAGAATTTCCCACAAATCCTTCTTGAATAACTGCATTTCCAAACCTGACCCCCATTGAAATGGTTGACTGGATCCACGTTCAACCAAAACTTCATGTGGAACCATAGCCCTAGGTACTCAGTTCCTGAAAGCTCAGGGAAATCCCTGAGAGACCTGCTTCCATACCTAATCTCAGAGCACATCAACTGGATAGGCTGAGAATTTTCCAAACCTTCAAGTTCTGGTTCCTTTCTACTTAACAGTTCAATTCTCAGTTTATCCCTTTCTGCTTATATTTTACTATAAGGGCAAGGAAAAGCCAAGTTACACCTTCCACACTTAGCTTAGAATTTTCATCAGCTATAATAAATAGCCAAGTTCATCATTTTCAAGGTGCACCTTCAATTTGATATCAGAACTGCAAAGTTCTCTTCCAGTTTTTCTTAAGATTCACCTTTTCACCAGTTTCCAATAACACATTCATCATTTTCTTCTAAGGCTTCATTGGAATACTTTTAACATCCATATTTCTACCAATAGTCTCTTCCAAGTAATCTAGGGTTTTTCTATCAAGCACCTCACAATTCTTCCAGCCTTCTACCAATTACACAATTCCAAAGCCATTTCCACATTTTAGGTATTTGCATAGCAGTATCCCACTTTCTGGTACCAAAAATCATTTGTTTCTCAATAGACGACAAAACAAATCCAATACAATTGGTTGGCTCAAACAATGGAAATTTACTGATTCGTGGTTTTGAGGCTAGAATCAGTCCAAAATCGTGGCAGCAGCAAGGTGATGCTTCTCTCTGAAGACTGGCTTTCTGGGGCTGGCTGCCAACAATCATTGGTCCAGGGCTTTTCTGTCACATGGCAATGCACCTGGCAGCATCTTTCCTCTCTCTTCTAGGTTCCACTACTTTGAGTTTCTTGCTGCTGCCTGTGGCTTCTCTCTCTGTATTCTTGTCTATAAGTCCTCCAGCGATAAGGTTAAGATCCATCGTGATTCAGTTGAGCCACACTTTATCAGAAGTAATCTTCATCAAAAAGTCCTATTTATAATGGGCTCACACTTACAGGAATGGATTAAGATTCATAAAATGTTTTTCTGGGATACCGAACTCAAAGCCACAACACTTAGATTTTTAAACATAAAAACATATGTTTACCAGTATATACTTGAATACTATATATCACATCTAACTTTCAACAAAAAATTAGAAGAACTAATGGCATGAAAAAAATCAGCCTGAAAAAGCGAAGCAATCACCAGAATCAGACTCAGATATGCCACAGATGTTAGAAATATTAGATAGGAAATTTTAATTAATTATGGTTACTATGTTTAACAATCTCATGGATTGGGTAGGCATCACATAAGAGCAGTTAGGTACTATTGCTGCCTGGCAAATAGCCCTCAGCTGAAAGATGGAAACTAAAAGAAAGAATCAAATGGAAATGCTAGGAGTGAAAAAACAAAAAACAAAAAACAAAAACAAAAAAACCCACAACAGAGATAAAGAATATCTTTGATGGACTCCTTAGTGATTTGGCACAGTCAAAAAAACAATCTGAAGATAGGTCAACAGTAATTACCCAAACTGAAATACCATGTGAATAGAGAGTAGAAAACAAAAAAAGAGCAGCCACAAGCTATGGGACAACATCAGAGTAAGAAATACACGAGTTGAATTCTAATTGGGCATAAATCTTTGGTGAAATTATGTCTTAGAATTTTTCAAAATTATTGACATGAAACCACAAATCCAAGAAGCTCAGAAAATGTCACACATAGGCATTTCATGTTCACACTGCTAAAAAAGCAAAGACAGAGAAAATGTGAAACCAAAGAGAAAAATAGGCATTAGCTATATAGCAACAAGGATCACCTAAAATTCTACTGCCAGCAAAAGAATCTTTCTAAAGAGAGCCATTTCTTGGCAGCAGACCTACTTGGTTAACAAAAAACTAAAGGAATTCTTCAGGCAGAAGGAATATGACATAGTTTAGAAACTTAGACCATACAAAACAATGATTAGAAGTGAACAACATGGGAAACAATGTCACCAATTAGAATATCAGTGTGATGTAACACTGGATACAAAGTGGTTAAAAGCATCGTATTAAGGTAAACATAGTATGTGCAGGACTGGGAGCTACCTAGGAAGTGTGAATGACCATGTTTCCTTTCCTGAGGTGATTCAATTTCATCATAGATGCTGACAAGGAAGTTTGTTCTCCCCTTCTTCATCCTTGTGCAGGGAAGTTCACACAGAGACTTAATTCCAAATGTACAAACACTTTTGGTTAGAGAAAAAAACCAAGTCAAAGAAAGTTAGGCAAACCCAAAGTATTAATAATAAATAATTATTGGCAAGTCTTTTTATGACAGCATTTGAACAAGCAAAGACTTTTATTCATATTGTTTATAAAAATTCAGTGCTCCAATTGAACTTTGTAAAAGGCAGTTCTGAAAATAAGAGACCTGAGGGGAAATGTCAACCCTCCCTTTTAGAATATAGGAAGAGACAAACAGCAGATGAGGACAAGAGAGACAAACCAAGAGGAAAGAGAATCCTGGAGCTGAAAAGAAAGCATTTCTTGAAACTTGCCTAGATATGTAATATTGCCAGTGTCTTAGTAAGTAATGTATCAGAGCTTTTAAAAAAATGTTTCATTTAACTGTGTTGTGCCTATACAGTTCTTTTTCCCCAAGCAGATTCAGGCATTCACAACAAGTCTTTTCCTATTCCATCATTGACACTGGAAACAGGAGATACACTGGCTAGGAACAAGGACTTTAGAGACACAAATCTGAGACCTACTGGGTATGGTAACTCCCTGGTAACCTGGGGAAATTGCTTAGCTTTTTGAGGCTCAGTTTCTCCTTACCTTCATCAGAGATAAGATTGAATGAGAAAACTTACGGGAAGTTATGTTTGTGGCCCAGATATTACTTTTAATTAAAAAAAGAAAGTAAGAGAGAAGGAGGAGTAAAGTGAGGAAAAAGGAGGAGGGAGAAGAGGAAAAGAGAAAAAGTCGTGTGTTAAGAAATCCTCCCAAATAAAAAAAAATAGATAGGCTTCAACCTAACAATTGCTTTCCATATTTCAGTGGCAGGTAAGCAGGACATTTTCCAGACTGTAGTGAAAGTCTTGTTTAATTATGCTCTGCCTGCTTCAAGTTAAACTGTAACATAACCATGTTCTCAAGAACAACTGACACCCATGAAGAGTTAAGATGTCAATTATAAGTGTTTCTATTAGGAAGCACTTTGCTGAATACTATTTAAATTGATATTTTTATTGGGATATCATTCGTAAAATCAGAAAACCTTTTACATATGCATGTAAAAATGCTCCTTTCCTTTTACTCTCATTATAGCACGTATTGGCTTTACTGTAATTGTTTGTATCAATGTCTACCTACTAGAACCAACGATTCATTGGAGACAGGCAGTCTGCATTTTCACTTGGTGTCCAGAGTATTGGGGGATATAGACAGGACCAATAAATATCTGTAGAATGAGGCATCAACTCAAGGCAGAAGTGAGAGGCCTTCAATAACCCAGTGCCCTGATTTGTATTACTTCTTCAGATGTCTGGTAGAAATAATCGGTGAAACCATGTAGGCCTAGTGTTTGTTTTTTGGAAGACTATTAAATATTAATTTGATTTCTTTAATAGAGATAGAGTTATTAAGACTATTTATGTCTCTTTGTGTGTTTGCTTCTTTTGTGTCTTTCAAATAATTGGTCTGTTTCATGGAATCAATAACCCTACCTTCATTTCAAAAACTATTCATTTGTGTCAAATGTCAAATACTATTCAGTTTTTTTCTTTTTTAGCATATTGATCAATTTACTGACAATTTCAAAGAACAAGTTTATTTTGTTGATTTTCTCTATTGTTTTCCTGTTTCAATTTTAGTGATTTCTGCTCTCATTTTCTCCCCTTTTGCCTGCTTCAGGCTTAATTTGCTCTTATTTCTCTAAAGTGGAATAATAAATGATTGGTTTTAGACCATTATTATTTTCTAAAACATGCAAATGATTATGCACATTTCCCTACAAGCACAGTTTTGCTGCATCCCATAAATTTTGATAGGTTCTATTTTCATTTTTACTTGGAAAACATTTTTGTTTGGAAAACATTTTTCTTTCATTTCTCTTCAACACCCTCTTTGATCCATGGATTAATAAGCCATGGATTATTTAGAAGTTTGATTGCTCTTGTTTCTCAAATATTTGGCAAATTTCCAGTGTTCTTTCTGTTACTGATTACTGGTTTAATTTCACTGTGGCCTGAGAACATACTCTGTTTGATTTCCATTCTTTTAAATTTGTTAAGATATGTTTTATAGCTCAGAATGCAGTCTATCTTTGTGGCCTATCTTTGTAAACCTGAGAAGAATGTATTCTGCTGGCAAAGGTGATGACTTTTCCTACTATAATACTGAATTTGTGTATTTCTTCTTGTACTTCTATCACTTTTGTCTTATGTGTTTTGATGCTCAGATGTTAGTTACATATATATTTATGATTTATATGTTCTTGGAGAATTTATCCCTTATTCCTTATGGAAAGGACCTCTTTATTCCAGATAACCTGCTTTGCTTTGAAGTTTGTTTTATCTAAAATTAATGCAGTGAATCTGGCTTTCTCCCAATTATTTTCAATGTGGTATATCTTTCTTCATTCTTTTACTTCAGGGCCATATTTAAAGTGGGTTTCTTATAGACAACAGATAGTTGGGTATTATTATTTTATTCAGTATGATGATCTCTCTCTTTTAATTGGTGTATTGGGAACATTTCCATTTAAACTGGTTTGTGATATAACTAGGTTAATATCTGTTATGGAATGAATCATGTCCAGCACAGTGTCATGTTCAAGTTCTAACCCCTGCTCTTGTGGATGTTAAAAATTTATAAATAGGACCTTTGAACATTTATTGGTTAAGGTAAGGTCAGACTGAGTCAGAATGAGTCTGAATCCAATGTTACAAGCGTCCTTATAGGCAGAGAAAAGTTGGACACTGTAGAAGGAGACAGACAAGGGGAGAGCTGGCCATGTGACAGAGGCAGAAATTGAGTTATGGATTGCTGGCAAGCCATGACCAGAATGCTACAGATCAGAGAATGCATGGTCCTGCCAAAACCTTGATTTTGGACTTCTAGCCTCCAAAACTGTGAGAAAATAAATTCATATTATTTTTTTAACTTACTTTATTTTTTTTTCTTTATTTTTTTAATATTACATTAAAAAAAATATGAGGTCCCTATATACCCCCCACCCCCCTCACCCCACTCCTCCCCCCATAACAACAATCTCCTCCATTATCATGAGACATTCATTGCATTTGGTGAATACATCTCTGAGCACCACTGCACCTCATAGTCAATGGTCCACATCATAGCCCACACTCTCCCACAGTCCACCCAGTGGGTCATGGGAGGACATACAATGTCCGGTAACTGTCCCTGCAGCACCACCCAGGACAACTCCAAGTCCCCAAAATGGCCCCACATCACATCTCTTCCTCCCACTCCCTACCCCCAGCAGCCACCACGGCCACTTTCTCCACACCAATGCCACATTTTATTTGATTACTAATCACTATAGTTCATGAATAGAATACCAGTAAATCCACTCTAATCCATATTCTATTCCTCCATCCTGTGGACCTTAGAATGGCTGTGTCCACTCCACATCTATATCAAGAGGGGGCTTAGAATCCACTTGGATGCTGGATGCAATTCTCCTGCTTTCAGTTGTAGGCAATCTTGGCTCCCTGGTGTGGTGGTTGACCTTCTTCACCTCCATGCTAGATGAGTGCGGTAAGTCCAATAAACCAGAGTGTAGGAGTTGCAAGTCTGTTGAGGCTCAGGGCCTGGTTATCACAAGGTCAGTCCAGAGATTCAGGTCCCCTGGGTATACATTAAACCCCAGCACCAACTACAGTTCCAGTAAAAGTAAAAGGAGAGACTTGTGGACAAAGATCACATCTAAGTCCAGCTCCATCACACAGAAACACAAACTCCAAATTAAGGCCAACTGAGATGGCACTGAACTCCATCTGCCATGATCATTGAACTTGTGGGTCTCTGTAGGATATTATCTAAGCCAACCTGTCTGATGTATTTGTTTTTCCTTTTTTTATTTATGTTTATTTTTAAGATTTATTTTTTATTTATTTCTCCCCCCTCCCCTCCCAGTTGTCTGCTATCTGTGTCCATTCACTGTGTCTTCTTCTGTGACCACTTCTACCCTTTATCAGTGGCACCAGGAATCTGCATTTCTTTTTGTTGCATCATCTTCTTGGGTCAGCTCTCCATGTGTGCCATTCTTGGGCAGGCTGCACCTTCTTTCATGCTGCGCAGCTCTCCTTATGGGGTGCACTCCTTGTGCGTGGGGTTCCCCTACTTGGGGGACGCCCCTATGTGGCAGGCACTCCTTGTGCGCAGGGCTCCCCTACTTGGGGGATGCCCCTATGTGGCATGGTACTCCTTGTGCGCATTAGCACTGCACATGGGCCAGCTCCACACAGGTCAGGGAGGCCCAGGATTTGAATCGCGGACCTCCCATGTGGTAGGCAGATGCCCTATCCATTGGGCCAAGTCCGCTTCCTTGTATTTTGTTTTAATAGTTCTGGCAATCTAAGACAACTATCCACCATATTTGTAATTGTTTTCTATCCATTGTATTTGTTCTTTGCTTCTTCTTTTTACATTTCCCCCTACCTTCTCTAGATTTAATTGAGCAATTTTTTATGATTCCATTTTATCTCTTCTTTTAGGGTATCAATTATAATTTCTCTCTTCTCTCTCTCTCCCCCTCCCTCCCTCCCTCCCTCCTTCCCTCTTTCCCTCTCTCTCTCTCTCTCTCTCTCTATATATATATATATATAGGTTTTGCATGTTTCTCTTAGTTTACAATATGTATTTTTAAGTAATCTAAGTCATCATCAAATAACACTATACTGCTTGATAGGTACTGCAAGAGACTTCATAACACAATATTCCCAGTTCCTCACTCCTGTCCCTTATCACATTGTCTTCATTCATTTCCCTTATCTAAATGCTTTAATCATCTAACACAATGTTAATAATGTTTCTTAAACAGTTATATTTCAGATCAACGAAGAATAAGAAAGATACAGTATTTTATTTTATCTTCATTTATTCCTTCTCTAATGTTCTTCTATTGTTTATGTAGATCCAAGTTTCTGACCAATAACATATTGTTTCTGCCTGAAGAAGTTTTAAAAAATGAAATTCCTTAAAAGAATTTCATTTTAAAATTTCTCATAGTAAAAGTCTTTTTGTGATAAATGACTTCATTTTTTCATTTTTTCCTACACATTTGAAGGATCATTTCACTGGATGTAGAATTCTACATTGATATTTTTTTCCATCCAATGCTTTAAATACTTCACTGAACTATGTTTTCTGCTTCCTTGGTTACTGACAAGAAATCCACTGAAATTCTTATCCTTTTTCCTCTAGAGTTAAGGTATTACTTTTTCTTCAATTTCTTTTTTCATTCTCTTTGGTTTATAAGAGTTTAAAAATGATATGCCTAGTTGTTTTTGTTGTTTGTATTTTAAGTTCCATGATGTTCTCTGAGCTTTTTGGATCTGTGGTCTGGTGTTAATCATTAATTTTAGGAAATTTCTCAGTCATTATTACCCAAAAGATTTATTCTGCTTTTCCTTATTTCTTCTCTTACACACCTGTTGGCATTGTCCCACAGTTATTGAATATTTTGTTATGGTATTTTTTTCTTCTTCTTTTCTTCAAAGTTTCAGTTTGGAAAGTTTCTGTTGATTTATGTTCAAACTCACTAATTTTTTCCTTGATCATTGACGAGGTCATCAAATGCATTCTTCACTTCTGTTACTGTGGGTTTTTTTTTTTTTCTATCTAGCATTTCCTTTTGATTATTTCTAAGAGTTTGCATCTCTCTGCTTACAGTATCATCTCTTCTTGCATAGTGTTTACTTTTTCATCATGGAAATTAACATATTTACCATAATTATTTTAAAACCTTTTTCTCATAATTCCAATATCTGTGTCAGATCTGAGTCTTGTTCTGATGATTACTGTGGCTCTTCAATACTCTGGGTCAGTTTCTTTTTTGTTGTTTTCTTTTTCTTCCCCCCACCTTTCTTTCTTCCCTTCCTTTGGTATGCATTGTACATTTTTTTGGCTGAAAGTTGGACATTTTGAATTGGGTAAAGGGAACTTATAAAAATATGATTATAGTGTAAGATTTATGTTCATCTGTCACGTGTTGGATTGCATTTAGGTCTTCGATAGTTATATATGTTATAGGCTTCAAATTATTCATGTTCTTGTTTTTCTCTCTCCTCTTGACTTTGAGCTTTTCCTAAGTAATCTTCATCAAAGATTTGATGTGGTTGTAAGTAATAGGAGAAGAGGATTTTTCTATAACCTTATGATTAAATCTCATTCTTTAATGGGCCTATGTCTCAGGCTGGAACCTTCATAAATTATTCATTCAAGGAAGCAGACTTGGCCCAGTGGTTAGGGCATCCATCTACCACATGGGAGGTCCACAGTTCAAACCCCGGGCTTCCTTGATCCATGTGGAGCAGGCCCATGCACAGTGCTGATGCACGCAAGGAGTGTCATACCACGCAGGAATGTCCCCTGTGTAGGGAAGTCCCATGCGCAAGGAGTGTGCCCCATAAGGAGAGCCGCCCAGTGCAAAAGAAAGTGCAGCCTGCCCAGGAATGGCGCCGCACACACCGAGAGCTGACGCAACAAGATGACACAACAAAAAGAAACACAGATTCCCATGCCGCTGACAACAACAGAAGTGGACAAAGACAACGACACAGCAAATAGACACAGAGAACAGGGGGTGAGGGGTGGGGGAGGGGAGAGAAATAAATAAATCTTTAAAAAAAATAAAAAAAATAAATTATTCGTTCCCCTTATTCTCTTCAGTGGCTGAAGCATTCATAATCTATTGCTTGAAGCTACAACCTCTGGTGACAAGAAAGCTAGAAGGGCCAGCAGTGTGAATAATGCCCTTCCACCAGCTAGGATTAGACTCTTCCTCTAGAGTATAGGTTTTTGTTATGGAGAAGGAGAAGGATGTGGGCAAATTTCACAGTGATTGCTCTTCTCCTCACCCTTTTCATGCCATATTCAGGAAGGGATCTTTCTTATCTTCCCTTTGGGAATCTGGTGGGATTAATGGAGGTTAACCTCACAAACATGTGGGGAACCCCATAATAAATAATGTGACCCCCAGGAGTTTCTCACTCTCACACTAGTCCACACTCAGCCTCCAGTAATTCATCAAAATAACCATTTAAGTATTTCTCCCAGTTTATGGCTCCAGAGGCTTCTGTTCCAGGTGCTAAAATAAAGATCTTGGCTGTGTGCTCTGAATCTACCTGCCTATCCAGACTTCAGGGTGGGTGATAATTTGCCTGTCAACTCAGTTCTTTTGTGAGTCTAAGAAAAGTCTTTAGTTTCAGCATTTTTAAAAAACTTTGCTTGTAAGGATGGGATGACTTCTAAGCTCTTCAAATATAAGCTGAAATCTGAAGTTCAGTTCCCTGATTTTAATAAGATTTTTAAATAACTTCTCATGTTATTCGTCAGATGACTTTTTTTTTTCTTCTGGATTTTTTGGCGTGTTCTGGGCACTTGAGTTTGACAGAGAATCAGAAAAACAGGGTCATAATTTAACAAGGAAATGAATCAATATGGTAACCTCCTCAAATTAAAGAATAAGCTGGTATCAGAACATGATGGATATTCAACAAGGAAAATTCACAAATCTCTGACTTTGGCTGGCATAATTAAATTTGAGACACATGGCTCTAGCACTTCACTGTGTTCCTGCTAACTGAATCTTAAGAGGGGAACTTTGAAATCATGTAAAAATGAATTAAAAAATAATTGTAATACAATACCAGAGGATTTTATAATACTGCTTTATCTAAGCAATTTCAAAATAAACTGCAAAAAACTAGAAAAATTCAAGAAATCAGCTAAGTGTTTAATTACTACTTATTTAATTGGCTTGCTAAATCTTTAAAGTTTTTTCATGAATGGCTTGATCATATTTTTGCCAAAAATATGACCTACAATGTTTGGTGAAATAATGATTTAATGCCTCTACCACAATCCTAAACAGCAACCACACTTTATGATTTAAAATAAGGAGAACATTCACACAGTAACAGTACTCACACTAATTTCACACTAAACATGCTAGGTGCTAAATTAGTAAGATGTTACATGGCTAAAAACTGACATTTATTTGTAGTCAGTATGAATATACAAGTCACACACATATACACATACCAAAATTCAGGAACCTTGGGAAATCAGTGGTGGAGCCTGAAGCTGTGAGACTGAATTAATATTACAACTCTGGGTTGAGTGTCCCTTCTATCTTATCAGTAAGAACTCATGTATTTCCATAACTTATATCACACTGTATTGCACGTTTTTATCTGCTCACCTCCCTATCTACAGTAACCTCAGTGAGGGTATGGGGCATATTTTTCTTATTTACTATTGTGTCTGTAAGGTCTAGCACAGCGCCTGGCTTATACTTTCAGGGTGATTAAATGAATAAATATAGTTTATAAAGCAAATACACCTATTTGTGTGTATATAGACACAGAAATGTGGGGTTATGTATGGGTGTGCTTGAGGTTAAATATACAAATACACAAAAATTGGCAGATGATCACTGTAAGTTCTAGAATTCATGAATTAGGAAATGGTGCCTTGAGTAATTTGGGATTAGACACATATATGATTACTCAAATAGAGTTCCTAAACAAACATTTTATGTGCTCAGTAAACCACTCAAAAAATACATGTGCATACACACATCATGTATGCATGTATATACATACACTCACATACATATGCACATATATAAATAGTTACTTCTTGTTATTTGTGGTTAGTATGTTCCACAAAGTCTCTGAACCTTGAATTAGGGAATACTAAATTTTGCCCTTAACTGAAATACAGGGTGAGGTTCCAGCAAGCCTTTGGTACAACATTTCATCAACCAATCAATGTATAACCTTACTTTATGTATATTTGTTTAAAGACACTGTATATCTTTTGCTTCCTCCTCAAATATTCATACAATGATTCCTCAGGAAAGTCTTTGTTTCACCAGCCTTTTAGAGAATGCTATCATTTCATCCAACCTAGAAACAGTATCACTACCTTCAAAACATTTTAGAGCAACATTTAAATAAAGCTTCTGAACATAAACTTAAGCAAGTTTAATCATAAATCCCACTGGGCAAGAGGTAATTGGAGCTCTTTCAATAAGGTATTCAATTATTAACACTGAATCCACAGCCAGCAACCCTAAACTCATGTTTGAGTGATTCTAACAAGTATATATTTTCTCTATATAGCCTAGTTGAACTTTTAAAGACTAGAAAGCACTTCAGCACTGTGATTGGGGACCATTTTATACAAGGAAATCATTAAAGCACAAAAATGTAAAATGTATCATTAAATATATCACAGAAAGGACACTTGGTTATACTATGAGAGCTGAAACAAGAAGGTTAAAGAGTTGTCTTGTTCAACCTCTGTTGGGAATGTCTGTGACTCAAATTTTTCATCACTCTGCACAGGTCCACAAAAGAAATGCTATAAATATGGAATCTATGGATAATGAAGATTGACAATAGATTTATATATATACATATGCATATATGACACACGAATATAAAGAACATAGTGTATATATATTATGTATATATAGTGTATATGTATATGTGTATATGAATATATGTATACTATCTATCCTTGTTAAACACACACAAAAATACACACATCCTGAGTTCTTTTAGAAAAGATGTTAAGCTAAGCACCAATTAAAGACTCCTCTGGAAAGAGAAGGTAGGAAAGTAGAGAAGATAAATGTGGGGTTTTGTTATTGTTGTTGTTTACTTTCCACCTCTCTTTTTCACTTAACAGATATAACATATGCCCAAGGACAGGCTGACCTTGTTCTCAGAGACCAAGGCTTCCTCCTTCTTATTTCTCTGCCCATGTGTTGGCCATGCTCTTGAGGTTCAGGAAGGCTTGCCAACATTTCCTCTGCATTGCAGCAAACAGAAAAGGTGTGTCCTCTCACTTAAGGTCACAAGTCAAAACTAGTACACCTGGTTTTCACTCGTATCTTTTCTGGGAACTTATTTATATGGACACATCTAGCTGTAAGGGAAGCAGAGATATGTAGTCTTGGTTTGTTGTGTGCAGCTAGAAGCAGGGCTTCTTTTACACTTAAGTTATTAGAAGTCAACTAATTGTTTCTGACAGAGGTAGGCTGTGATTATATAGACTGTGTTCTAAACTTGGGAAGGGTAGAAAGGAGCATTATATTGACCCTCTAAAATACTAATAAAACAACCCAAAATAACTCAACATACATAAAATCCTTGCTTCCTGTATTCTCTTTTAGCTCCCCCTGTTCTTTGCTCTCTCCAATCAAGCTGATTCTAGCTGTCAACACTACTCTCCTCCCATTCACTCTTCAAATTGTTACAATCAGACTGGTGTTCATGGTAAGCTACTTAAAGCTCTATGGCAAAAAGTCAGAAATGATTCCTATTGTTAAGTCCAATGGACTCTTTTGGCTTTCACTTTTCCTCTCTCACTTGGCACCAATGACCCCTCCCTTCCTAAATATCTTTTTTGGGCTATCCAGACCCAAGACTATCTGGGCCTGTGACAAAGCTAAAGAATGACTTAGGAAGTTTTGGTCATGTCAATAGTCTACATTGATCTCCTGCAAATCATCCAAATGTACATATAATCTCAGATAATAATGGGCCTGCTATGCAAATACAGCTTCCCAAGCCCACTTCCAAATATTTGGTTGCATCTTATAAGAAATTCTGGAGCCAATACTGTACTTTCTAGTTCTTGGTCACTCCTTTTTAGTTCTCTTTATAGACCATTCTTCACCACCAGCTTTGAACTGATGGTATTCTGCAGGGTATCATCTTGTTCCTCCACTTTTCTCACTCTACAGCTCTCCCCTGACAATTTCATTTACTTGCATTTCCTAAGCTGCTCTAATATGATGAAGATCTTCAAGGATGTATCTCATGAACTCCAGAGTCAAATAGATGGTTATGTGGATATCTTCCTAAGGGTTCAATAAAAAAAAAAAATTATTAAACTTTCTATAGTGCATTCATTTACTCAGTGAAAGTTTATCATGTCTACTATGTGGCAGTCCCTTTGCTAGATACTGAAATATGACATGAATTGTAGGCTCAAAGAGGATATAATCTAGTGGAAAATGCAGATAATTGATAGGCATAAAGAAAATAAGTGATAAAGAAAATATGGGGTGCTCTAAGACTACCTAAAGGGTACCTATCCAAGACTCTGGAGTCAAGAAAAGTTTTCCAGAGGAGGTAACATAAAAATAGTCTGTAAGAATCCAGGGAATATGGTCAAGGCAAAGCAAACAAACAACAAGAAAACAAAAAACCCCAATGAGTCCCTTAGAGAGAAAAGGAATTATTAGTTAAGTTGAGGGAGCCTCATGAAAGCATTTTAATCCATTGCAAGGATTCCAATCAATAGCTCCAATATAGAGCCATGGATATGGGGAGCATTATATAATTATATTTGTGTTTTAGAAAGATCACCCTTGCCATCTTGCACAGAATGGGCAGGCGGGTGGTAAGAATAGAGACAAGGAGATTAGAGATACATTTTATGGAATCCAAGAGATAGGTTCCCCATAGAAATCTCAAAGTTTAAGCATTCACAACTGAATTTATAGCCAAAACCAAAACCTATTATGTCTCCCATAATTTTATATTACAGAGAACAATATTCCATCTACCCACTTGCTCAGTTAGAAATCTGGGAGTATTCTGCTATGCTTCCATTTCTTTCCCTCTTATATACACTGCATCCTGTAGTTTCTGCTTCCCTAGTATATCTCAAATCTATAACTTCCCTTTATCAACATGCATTGCCAGATTTCAAGTGCTTATTTCTTACCTCTAAAATATATTAATCATCTCTTAGCTTGTCACCTAGTTGCCACTCTCATACCCTTTCAATTTTCTTCACTATTCACCAAATAGTCTTCCCCAAATAATCTTTCCCAAAATTCAAATGTGCCCATTTTATGTCCTTGCTAAAATACCCTTGAGATTGTTTCCATATCCTTAGCATGGGATATGAAGCTGTAGATGACTTGGCTTCCATCTATCTAACCAGGCTTACAAACAAATTAACCCCATGCCTGTAATATACTGGTCAAGATTTAGCTGTTCTCTATATGCTCCATGTTGCTTTTGATAATTGTACACTCTCTCCTTAGAATATGGCCTTTTCCATTATACTACCTTGCAGGGTTTGGTTTGATTCTACTTCTCAGTGGACTTCTCTTATTTCTTCAGATATAATTGTTTCCCTTGTTTTTTTTTTAAACTTTATTTTAAAAGAAGTTTTAGATTACAGAAAACTTACACTGAAAGTAGAGGGGATTCCCATATACTCCATCTCCTCTCCCTTTCACATTTTCCCCTATTAACATTTTACATTAGTGTGGTATATTTGCTACAATTGATGAGAAAATATTGAAGCATTACTACTAATCATGGTCTATAGTTTACATTCTGGTTTATACTTTGCCCTGTACAACTTTATAAGTTTTGACAAAATAATAATGCCCTGTATTTGTCATTGCAATATCATGCAGAACAAGCCAGTGCCCTTTGTTTTTAGACCCTAGCTTACTCTGAATATTTCTCTCACAGTACTTGTGATCCTTTATTCCACTTATTTTTTATATATCTGTTTAATTCCTCCATACTATGAGACACTTGTGTGAAGGGGGCATGTGGCTTATTTCATCTTTTTAAAAAGTGCCACAAAATCCAAACTCTGGCAACAGTAAATACTCATTGTCTGTTGGTTCATCAAAAGGAAAGAATTCAGAAGTTGTAAACAGTAACATGGGTAGACCATAGGTACATATTCTATAAAAAGGAATACAGAATTTATGAATCTAATAAGCTTTAGAATGAAATAGAGGTTTAACCACAACATAGTTTAAATATGAAAATAGTATAAATTGATGGCTTTTGTATCTAGATCCAATATTATTCCAAATAAAAAAATAAAAAACATTCACATAAGAATACACATGTTATGCCAGTCCTGTTCTAAGAACTTTTCATGTATTAATTCATTTAATCCCCATAACAGCCCTATAAGGAAGATAATAATATTATTATCCCCATTTTAAAGATAAGAAATTGGGGAAAAGAGACCTTTAACACCTTAATGATGATCATATTGTTAGCAAGTAGTAGATTTGGGATACAAACTCAGGCAGTCTCTCTCTAGAGTCCACACTTCTATTGCTAAATAATACTGATTAATCTGTAAGTGGGATTTTCTTTCAAACTCAATTGAATGCCCATATTATATACTGTTCAAAATCATTTAATCTAACCCTTACATTTTACTATAGCAGTCCCTAAGGTCTTTACGAACTTTAAAAGTTATACTGTGCATTGAAGTGTTTAAATTGCTTGAGAAGTGGCTATGCACAGAGAATATGGGAACAAAAGTCAGGCAAGGGTTTGGATTTTGTATTTGCCATAGCAGTTCTGAGATTTTGCTGAGCTTCAGCCCCTTCCCCATTTGCAAATGTTAGTGGTATTTTTGGGAGTTGTTGGGATGATAATGTATGAGCACATATGCTGGGTATAAAGAATTTCTAAAAAATGCTAAATGTCTCTTTTTTTTTCCTTTTCTTCTGAACCTCATTGACTTTACCTATAAAATGGGAATTATAATATATACCTAATAGGGTCCTGAGCATTAAAAAATTTATACATATTTCTTACGCAGAACCTGGCAACTAAAAAGGACTATAGCTTCCCTGGTATTTCTGATTCCTTTTGATGCCCCCCAGATAAAGTGTGGGATAAAGAAACTATGACTCTAAACCAAGGATGCAAGAGTCCCATCTAGTGGTGGTTTAAGAAAAATCACTGTACACTTTGGAACTCACTGTTTAAATGGTTGCCTATTTTAATTTAGTTGTTTATTTTTTATTTTGAGAAAGAATTTAGTGTGGCTCACAAGGGAAAAGAAAGTAAAGCTTTTGACTGGATTCCCTTCCATTCGTCCATTATTCCAAGAATGCCCAGAAGCTTTACAGAATAGATTCACATATTTCTGGTCCTGTTAAATATACAGTCTTTGTGACTGAACTACTCTATTCCTATATTTCTAAATGAACATGATCCAGCTGCCTAATTAGGCATAATTTCAAAGCCTGATAAAATCAAATGGACTCAGAGGGGACATTATGATCTAAGATTCTCTAGGAAGAACTATCCATCAAACCATAATCTGCTACATTTGAAAGATAAAGTGTATCATGTTTTACATCTAAACTCAAATGAAATCAGAAGAGAGCTGGAGATTTTGTAATAAGTTAAGAGTGGGTCAAGAAATGGCACTGGCTTGTTTAGGGATATCATTCTGTGAACCATGATATTGCTGTACACTTCTACACCATTGCCTTATGTGCTGTGACTGGTAAGTGTCATATTAAGATTCTGATTCCATGCATTTAAAATAAAATAATATATTCAGTTTTTAACAAGAAGACAATAAAAGAACAGAAGACAATAGAAAACACTCTCTTGTATAAAATCCCTATTGTTAACAAGCCCTTTTGCTATTTCAATCTTGTAACTGCATTGCCATAAATTCAGGATGAGTGTTCAAATGTTAATAGTTTTGGTGATTTCAAATAGGTCCCTGAGGTGATTTAAATGGGAACATATTATGTTATTTGTGATGAATAAAGCATTATTACAGAATGTTTTTTATCATTAAAAAGTCATCCAACTGGAAATCATTTCCATGAAAGACTAGTACATTAGTACATGTGAAAATAAACAATTTTTATTATTTTTTGAGAATTAAAAACCTAAGAATAAATATACACTGGAAGTTTTGCTGTAGTGAAACTAAATTTAATGACCTGAACCTGTATAACTATAAAATACTTAAGAGTGTAAAAGTCATTACCTTCCACTTCGTTATTTCACAGCCCAAGTGAAGAAAATTAAAACTATATTTACAAAAAAAAAAAAACTAAAATACAAAACAACAAAAACCTGCTTCCTGAAATACCTGACATCTCCTTCATTTACTCCATAAAGTAATCAAGATTTCACAGATAAGTTCCAAGACAAATTATATGATGGAGAAATGGGATTACAGAATGTAAGAAAAACCAGTAATCAAACACTTCACCTCAGATTAAATAGGTCTCTAATGACTAAGGTGATCCTATTTAAGTTTCTATAATTTTAAGTACCTCAGTTAATTAAATTGATTTTGCTGAAAAATGCAAAATATGACACTTAGGCATGGCTAAACTTTGAAAAACCATTTAATGTATCAATTTTTGTACCATAATCTGATAGTATCAATTTCTGGCATGGTATAAGGAAATTCAAATACTTAGATACAGATATTACTTATAGCTAACAACTAACTAGGAGAGTTTAAGTCAGAAGATTCATCTCAAGTTCTCATCTAGGTTTGTAAGCTTGGCTCTCAAATATAAATTACTTATGCATAAAGCCATCACCCAGGATATTTCTGACTTCGGATTCTAAAAGGAAGGAAAAAAAGTAAAAATTTAATCTGCTGGTAAAATGCTGTACTAGAAAGAGAAAGCATTAGAGGTCTAATATGAGAGTCTTTCTTTGGTACTGACCACTGAATGATAATGGATTTTCCTCTTAATGACTCTCAATGTTTTTTTCTTTTAAAAAAGGAGATAATGATATTTTCCTAACTGGGGATTTTTTCCCCCCAGGATTAAATATATAATGAGTAAATTCCATGTGCTTAACACAGTATATGACACATAGAAGGTGCACAATAAATATTAATTTTATTTATTTGTATCACTATTATTTAGATTTCCATGTAGGAAATACGAGACATTTGCAGTAAGTGGTCATTACTGTATTAAAGTGGCATTTGTATGTCCTTGTCAAAAACTAAAAATAAATATTCACTTACAGAAGGATAGTATATTCTCTTAATTCTCACCATGTCATTAGGAAATAATGGACAGTTCAATCACACCAATGAAGCTAATCAAGCCACCTTATATTCCTGAAACTTCTACAACTGCCTCTAGACTAGAAAGGCTTTCTAATTTTACTTGCATGGCTTATTAACGTATTTTGTTTCACTCACTTTCCTAATTGGCAGTGGGCTGACAGGGATGAGTCTCTGACCATGGGGAGGAGAGTGGCTGGTGGGCTGGCAGCTTGTCGATTAGCATGAGCCATGCTGTGCCAAAGCCAATTCTGGGATGCCAGGTGTGCTGCCTGTTATCACTCTGTAGCCCATGCCTTGTGGAAGTCAGGGATTTGGAATGAATTTCTCAGAGACTCTTTCTGCCCTGCACAGCCTTTCTGTTCATTGATTTCATAACCTGCTTCCCATCTGAGGTTCTAGTGCTCTCCCCTCACGACTTTCCAGTTCAAACCATCTATCTCTCCCTTACAGGCTGCCCAAACTCTTGACTTGGACAGGCTGAAGCTGCACTCAGGTGGCTTCCTCATTTTTCTTTGCATGTATTTGTATTGCAGTTCTCATGGCATGCCCTTTCCTATCTCTGCACGCCCTGACCCATAGGTTTCAAATTCACATGTGCACAGGGTGTACACAGATAATAAAATGGGTTAAGTGGGCAACAGTGAACGGTAGCGACATGACGAACTGTAGATTCTATGTCTAAAGGGAACTGCTGCTAGTGAATTCCAGCTTAGGGTTGCTTAGGAATATGAGCCCCTGTTTTGCCAAGTTTTTTAAAATTTTTATTCATTCCTTTTCTAAACAATAGAAACTAATTAACATATACATATATAGAAATACACACATAACGCATACATATATTCCTTCATGTCCTACGTAACTCTAAGCTCTATAGGAGCTAGTCAGATAAAGTAAATGTAGGAATGGGTTTGTATATGAATATGGGAAATAGCTGACACTTTGTAGAACTCAGATTCTGAGCTCAAACCAAAAGAATATGAATCAAAAAAGAAACACAGACATAAACACATACATTCATATATACACAGAAACACTTGGGTTTCTAGAACATATTACATTATCCTCAGTTCTTGGCAAACAAACTTGCTGTTTGTTGAACAGATAAAAGTGTAAAAATATAGATTTGCTTTAAAATACGATTTAAGAAACCCTTTACATGTATTGTTTCATGGCTCTTAATAGCATTTCTATGAGGTAGGTTGCATAATTTTTATATCCATTTATAGTGGAGTAAACAAGAGCTTAGAGAATTTACACAACTTGTTTGAACTAGAAGAGGAGTTAGGACTTCAAAAAACTATTCATTTCTGGCACAAGACTCTTTCTACCACATAGTGCTTACTAGTGTTAGTTGTTTTATTGCTAAAGGAAAACTTAGCTCTGTATTCATTGCTTCAGATCATAATAACCTCTTTATTAAACTACAGTAACCTCATTACTAAGGGACTTTCTACCCAATAGGAAACTGGTATCTCAAAAACAGAAATGGCTGCTTTCTATTATTTCTCTACCAATTTTCTTGTCATGTAAAATACCTGGCTGTGTTTCAAACAACAGGTTCATAGAGCCCATTTTCTGTACGGTTTTCCAGAACAAAATGAAGAAATATTTTTTTCACTCACTAATTCCACTGTAAACAAGATATTCCTAATATTAAATAACATATTGAACATGTTGGGGAGGAAGGAGGACTGCCCCACAGTAGTAGTGAATTTTAATTGGCAATAATAGAGAATTAGACAATGATGAGGGAAAGAGGAATAAAGGGAAGGTGAGAATGAGGGAGGGGAAGTAGAAAGGTAGAGAGTAAATTGGAAAAGGTATATTGATAATTAAGGAAGCAGAAAGATTGCTAACAATATGAGCATATAATAATCAGATATTCAATATTTAGTTTTAGAATATATACTAATATTTGGTTATTGATTGGCCCAATACCATTCAGCCTTCTTTGTTTTCCTGTGCTCTCACTTTCAGTTTATAGGCATTTGGTGTTGCCAACCTAATTCCTGTTGAATTCAAGAATGTGTATTTATTTATGAATTTATTACCTACTTATTTATCTAGCTCTCTATCTAGATACCTATAGATCTATCTAAAATAATTTTCTATTTACTTAACTATTGTCATATGCCTACATCAGTACTTAACTAAAATTTTATACCACAAAATTTGTAAAAGAAAATTCCTCTTCATCTCTCTTCCTTTTCCTTTTTTATTGCAAATAGATACTTTCCCGTATAGTTATGTGAATACATTGCAGATAATTTTCATTCAGAATTAAGTCTCTATACATGTATTCAAGTCTTTATGCATTCGAAATAAATCTTACAGTAAAGTTTGACAGACTTATTATTTAGATTACTCTAGGACAGTTACTGCTTTCTGCTGTTACGGAAAGTGGAATTATCCAACTCATTTTGTTAATATGCAGAGAATCTATGGATCTTGCATGATCATAAGTTCTAACCATTTTAATGAAAGAGTCTATAGTTGAATAAATTTTGTTTTACAGTATACTGTGATCCAGAATAAAATATACTTTTCCTCTCATTGATGGAGTGGGAATTTCCTTTTTCTTACCCAAATGTACCAATTCATTCTATAAAAATATTTATTGAGGATCCAGGATGTGTCAAACATTCTTATAGCATCTATACTCCTAGAATTTAACTTTCATGGGGGATAGCAATTAAACAATATATATATTTTATATATAATGTTGGAAGAGATTAAGAGCTATGATAAAAAAAAATAAAGGGGGTAGTACAAGATTCAGGGTTGGAGAAGGAGTTCACAAATTTAAGTAAGTTTGTCATGCAGACCTCTTTCAAAAGACGACAACTGAGAAAAGCCTTAAGAGATCTGAGGAAAAAGAGGTCTAGGCAGAAGAAACAGCAAAATCTGGTAGACTTATGCCTGGCAAAGTCATGGGGAGAAAAGGAGCCCAGTGTGGACTGAAGAGAAGGGTGAGGAAGAGAAAAGGTAACAGTGGTTGAGCATTCAGGAGAAGGGAGCTCATATTGCATAAAAACTTACCAACTTCTGAAAGATCTCTGGCTTTATTCTGATGATTCCATGAATGGTTTGAATTATAAATGTGACATGATTTGATGTCACATCTGATGTAATTTTAAAAATTACCATTTTTAAAATATCAATCTGGTTGCTCTGTCAAGAACAGGCTTCCAAAAGGGTTGAAGTAAAAGACAGTTAAAAGTCTACTAGGATATTTTAAAAGTATTTCTCAATAAATTGCATTTGTAGTACATGAAAAAGGAAACAGAGGAAGAATACTCCAAGATTTTTTATATGGATGATCAACTGAGAAAGTAAGACTGCACATGGAGTAGATATTGCAGAGTGAAAGATTAGAAGTTCAGTTTTGTGCTTGTTGAACTTGAGATATCTATTGGACATCTAAAAGAAAAGATGTAAGGAAGATAGTTGAATGTATGTGTCTTGAATTAGGAAAGAGTTCTGGATGGAAGATGTACATTTGATTATTCTCACATATAAATGATAGGAAACCAGAATAAAGACTGAGATCACCAAATTACAGGATCTAGATGAAATAATATGAAAATTAATAAATATTGAGTCCTGAAGCACTCCATCATTAAAGAGGTCAGAAAAAAAGAAGGGACCAGCCAAGGAGACTAACAATGAATAATACGTGACACGTGAATCAAGAAAGTGTGAAAAATGGGAAGTGGACTTGGCTCAATGGATAGAGCACCTGCCTATCACATGGGAAGTCCAGGGTTCAAACCCAGGGCCTTCTTGACCCATGTGGAGCTGGCCCACGCACAGTTCTGATGCCCACAAGGTGTGTTGTGCCATGCCGGGATGTTCCCTGCATAGGGGAGCCCAATGCACAAGGAGGGCACCCTGTAAGGAGAGCTGCCCAGCATGAAAGTCCAGCCTGCCCAGGAGTGGCGCTGCACACACGGAGAGTTGATGCAGCAAGCTGACGCAACTAAAAGATACACAGCTATCTGGTGCCACACAGTGAATGGACACAGAGAACAGACAACTGGGGTGGGGGTGGGGGGTGGGGAGAGAAAAAAAAGTCTGGTAAATTAAAAAAAGAAAGTGTGAAAATGATGGAAACCAAAGCAGAAATTATTTCCAGAAAACTTCTTCCCATTTAACAGAAGGGATCTCCTCTGTCAAAAGTTGCTGATAGGTTAAGTAAATTTATCTGATAATTGATCATTGGATTTAGCAATAAATATGGGGAATATTGGGACATTGGTGGAAGCAGTTTTGGTGACTGATGGAAATAATATCTTAATTAGGATGAATTTGAGAAATCACAGGAGGAGAAAAATTGGAGCCAGTGAATATTAAAACTCTTAAAGAAATCTGCTTAGCAGGAGAGCAAAGAAATGATGCGGTAAGTGGATGGTTAGTAGTCAGGGGATTTATTATGAGGACTGGATAAATAATAATATATTTGTATTGATGCTGGGGATGATCCAGTACAGATTACAGAGACAAGTATTAGAGAGAGGGAGGAGAGTTGCTGGAATGATGTCTTTGAGCAGGTGAGAAGATATGTGTTCTACTGCACAGGTGGAACAGTTGCTGTTATACAAAAGTATGGCTAGTCAGTGTACATGGGTGTAAAATCATGGGTTGATGATGTGGTGGGATTCTAGGGTGGTTCCATCCTACTTGTTTCAATTGTCCCAAGAAAGAAAAAATCAAGATTATCATAAAAAAGATAATGGAGATAGAAAATGGGTAGAAAATCAACAGAGAGTGAGAATCGGTGAAGAGTTTCCTCCTCCTAATAAGAATCTCAAGTTTTACTTTCTTTTAAGGAACTACCTCATCTCCACTTTCAGAATAGATTTGAAAATACCCACTGTTTCTAGGAGTAGGTCTGTGACCCAAGTCTTGCTAGCTGTTAAGTATTTGTCTGGCCAGGTTGATTGCATCAAGGATGAGCACATGACACATGTGTCACATATAAGACTCAATTATGGGACTTTGAGATGGCATACAAATCTAAGCAGAAGTTGCTGGTTTAGTTTCTGGTGGATATTTATGCATGCTCATTATTAATGAGAATGAAGTTAGCAAAATGGTATAAGTCAGTTTAACTTGGGTTTTGTTTCATTATAATTGAAGGAGTCTTGACCAAAGCTGAAAGCATACATGCTTGTGCATTTCAAATTTTCTGGAAATTCCCTTCCAACTAAACCAAATACAGATGACATGATACAGAAGAAGCTGGATTTCCTCCCAGATCTCTCTACCCTAAATGTTTACAGAGTTTATACCTCCTAAATTAGACCATCTTGGTAAGTGATTATTGTTTTTCAAACTAAAACAAGACCTGACCATCTTCTAAGTATTTTTGACATGAAGGAGGGAATTAAATTTTAGAAAATACATTAATAGTAATAATAGCAGCCACTTATATATCACTTACTGTGTTCACAGAATTAAGTGCTTTCTGTGTGTGTGTGCATGTGTGTGTTAATTTCCTAAACTATACTGTGAAGTAGATATTACTATGATCCCAATTTTACAGAGGGGTTAAACCAAGGTACAGAGAGGTTAAGAAACCAGTTTGATAATAACAGAGCCAACCTTTGAATCAAGATAGTTTGGCTCTTCAATATGTGCCATTAAACACTATGAACTTCATAAAAAATAAAAATTTTTCTTATTGGGGGACAGACTGCTAGCTATCAAGTCAATATTAATTCTATGATTAATATTATGAAATTGAAATTATTCAGGATGGCAATTTTTCAGATGCACAGATCAAGTTATGAATATAACATATAAAAAGATTGTTGGGAGAGATTAATGGAAAATCACATTATTTGGCAAAGAGAGTGCTGGAAGAGCCCTTTAGTCCTTCTTCACTTACTCTTTCCTGTTGCCTAGAATATCAATGTGATGCCAGGTGCATCAACAGCCTTTTTGAGCTAAGAAACGAAACTATCTGTAAGGAAGTCAAAATAGAAAGAGTTCTAGAAAGTTGGTGTCAGAGTAGGCAGGCAGGACTCAATGCTCTCTCTCTCTCTCTCTCTCTCTCTCTCTCTCTTTCTCTCTCTCTCTCTCTCACACACACACACACACAAATGCAGAAAGGGCCAAAAGCTGACCAAGGGACCTGCTTTGCAGTCAACAGACCAGGACAATGATACACAACTCTCAGGAAGGTAAGGGACAGAGAGAAAAAGAACTCAAAACAATAAATGTGAGTTACCTAACCTCTGTTGTGGACAGGAAGGGCTCCCAGCCCCACCCCAAGATATTAAGCTGGGATAAAACCCCTTGCTTACTGCATCAGACAGAGGGAAAGAGATATTTTACTCACTGCCAGCTGTTACAAGGGTAAAGGGAGCAGGAGTTGGGGGTTTCTCTTCAGTGAATTTAGCCACCAGAACCTGCTTTGAACAACAAATGCGGAAGAGAGATAAGCCCAAACAGATCTACTCCAAGACACCTACTATTCAGAATGACAACTACTAGAGATAAAGAGGATTTGGAAAACAGCAAGAGTAAAGCAAAACATCACATACAAGAGACCCTAGATAAGATTAAGGGTGGACCTCTCATCAGAAACCTTGGAGGAGAAAAAGAAGAAAGTGGTATGATGTATTTAAGGTACTGAAAGAGAAAAACTGCCAACCAAGAATTCTGTATCTGGCAAAGCTGACCTTCAAAAATAAGGGTGAGGTCAAAGTCTTCACAGACAAACAAAAACTGATATAATATGCTACCAAAAGACCAGAATTACAAGAGATACTAAAGGGAGGGCTGCAGCCTGAAAGGAAGAACAAGGACAAGAGACTTGGACTAGAGTGTAAAAATAAGATTATTATTAGGATAAATTAAAGGGTAAAAAGACAGACAATAGCATGATATGACAACAAAAAGACAAAGGACAAAATGGATTAAGTAAGTAATGCCTTTACAGTAATAACATTGAATATTAATGGCTCTTAATGGCTTGAACTCCCCAATCAAAAGGCATAGATTGATAGAATGCATTAAAAAAATATATGAGCTTTCTATGTGTTGTCTACAAGAGACTCACTTCAGACATAAGAACACAATCAGGTTAAAAGTGAAGGGATGAAGAAAGATACCATGCAAATAGTAACCAAAAGAGCTGGAGCAGAGATACTAATATCAGAAAAAATAGATTTTAAATGTAAAACTATTATAAGGGATGAAGAAAGTCATTATATATTAATAAAAGGGGCAATTCATCAAGAAAAAATAACTGTACTAAGTATTTATGCACCTAACCTGAGTGCTCCAAGATACATGTGGCACATATTGGCAAAAGTGAAGGGAGAAATAGAAGTCTCTATAATAATAATTGGAGACTTCAATAGACCACTCTCAATATTGAATTGAACATATGGAAAGAGGAAAAATAAAGAAGCAGAAAGCTTGAATAATATGATAAAGGAACTAGACCTAACAGACATCTATAGAGCATTGCACCCCAAAACAGCATGATATATATTCTTTCAAGCACTCACGAATCCTTCTCAAAGACAGACCATATATTGGGTTACAAGACAGGCCTCAAAAAATTTAAAAATATTGAAATTACACTAAACACTTTCTCTGATCAAAACAGAATGAAGCTAGAAATCAATAATGGATGAAAAGGGGAAAAGTCATAAGTATATGGAGATTAAATAACACGCTCTTAAGCAATCACTGTGTCAAAGAAGAAACTGCAAGAGAATTTAGCAAATATCTGGAGATGAATGAAAATGAGAACACAACTTTACAAAACCTATGGGACACCACAAAGGCAGAACTGAGAAGCAATATAACAGCCCTCAATGCTACTTTAAAAAAAGAAGAAAGAGCTAAAACGGAAGGTCTACGTGCACACTTGAAGGAACTATAAAAAGAACTTCAAACTAATCCCAAAGCAAGCAGAAGGAAAGAAATAGTAAAGATCAGAGCAGAAATAAATGATAACGAGAACAAAGAAACAAAAAATAAGAGAATCAACCAAAACAAAAGTTAGTTCTTTGAGAAGATCAACAAAATCAACAAACACTTAGCTAGACTGACAAAGAAAAAAGAGAGAAGATGAAAATAAATAAAATCAGGAATAAGTGGGGAAACATTAACATTGATTCCACAGAAATAACAGAAATCATAAGAGGACACTATATAAAACTGCATACCAAAAAAACTAGATGATTTAAACCAAATGGACAAATTCCTAGAAACACTTGAAGTACCTACACTAACCCTAAAGGAAATAGAAGACCTCAACAAACCAATCAAAAGTAATGAAATTGAAATACTCATCAAAACCTCCCAATGATGATGACATGGCTTTACAGATGAATTCTATCAATCATTCAAAGATGCTCTAATACCAATCTTCTCAAGGTTTTTCAAAAAATTGAACAAGAAAAAGTGCTACCAAACTAATTCTATCAAGCCAACAATATCCTAACACCAAACCAGATAAAGATACCTGGAAAAAAGAAAATTACAGACCAATATCTCTAATGAATATAGACCAAATATAGAAAATTACAGTCCAATATTTTTAAAGAATCCTCAGCAAAATACTTTCAAACTGAATCCAAAAGCACATTAAAAGAATTCTACACCATGATCAAATGGATGTTATCCCAGGTATGCAAGAGTGGTTCAACACAAGAAAATCAATTAATATAATAAACCATATTGGCAAATTGAAGAAGAAAAATCACATGATCTTCTCAATTGATGTAGAAAAGGCATTTGACAAAATACAGTACCCATTCTTGAGAAAAACACTCCAAAAGATAGGAACAGAAGGAAGCTTTCTCAATATGGTAAAGTGCATATGTGAAAAACCTACAGCTAGCATTGTACTCAGTGGTGAAAGACTGAAAGCTTTCATCCTGAGATCAGGAACAAGACAAGGATGCCTCCTGTTACCACTGTTTTTCAGTATTGTGATAGAAGTTCTAGTCAGAGCACTTAGGCTAGATACAGAAATAAAAGACACCCAAACAGGAAAGAAGGAAGTAAAACTTTCTATTCACTGATGATATGATCCTATATCTAGAAAATTCTGAAAAATCCAGAACAAAGCCACTAGAACTAATTGGTGAGTCCAGCAAAGTGGTGGAATACAAGATAAATACTCAAACATCAGCAGCATTTGTGTACACTATTAATGTGCAATCTGAGGAGGAAATCAGAAAAAAATCATTTATAATAATGACTAAAATAGTCAAATATTTAAGAATAAACTTAACCAAGGACATAAAGGACCTGTATTCAGAAAACTATAAACTATTGCTAAAAGAAACTGAAATGCATGACCTTGCAATAACAGATACACAGACCATTATACATTTTGTCACAATCTATAAACTTGTGCGGTACAAAGTGTAAACCATAATGGACACTGTAAACCATATCTAGTAGCAATACTTCAATATGTGTTCATCAATTGTAAGAAATGTACCACCCTAATGAAAGGTGTTGTTAAATGGGGCAAAGTGAGGGAGGGGGAGGGAGTGAGGTATATAGAGTACATGAGAATCTCCTATATATGGAATACATCATTTATGTAATCTAAAGCTTCTTTAAAAAGAAAAAAAAAACTTATGAAGACTTAAAATAAATGGAAGAACCTTCTGTGTTAATAGATTGAAAGATCTAATATTGTTAAGATGTCAGTTCTACACAAAATGATTTACAGATTAAATGCAATCCCAACAAAAATTACAACAGCTTTTTGCAGACATGGAAAAGGCAATTATCAAATTTATTGGAAAAGGTAAGGGGTCCTGGAGAATCAAAAATGTCTTTAAAAAGAAGAATGAAGTTGGAGGACTCTCACTTCCTGACTTCAGAGCATGTTACTTAGCTACAAACAGCATGGTACTGGCATAAAGACAGACAGCTTGAACAATGGAGCCCAATCAAGTACTCAGAAATAGACCCTCACATCTATATTCAAGTGATTTCTGACAAGGCTGTGAAGCCCTCCCCCCTGGACCTCAACAGCCTATTCAACAAATGGAGCTAGGAGAACTGGATAGCCTATATCCAAAAGAAAGAGGGACCGTATCTTACACCTTATACAAAACTAACTAAAAATGGACCAAGGACCTAAACATAAAAGTGACAACCATAAAGCTCCTAGAAGAAAATATAGAAAAATATCTTTAAGAGCTTTTATAGTTTCTTAAACCTTACACCCAAAGCACGAGCAACAAAAGAAAAAAAAAAGATAAACGGAACCTCCTCAAAATTAAACACTTGTTTACCTTAACGGACTTCGGCAAAAGGGTGAAAAAGCAGCTAACTCAATGGGAGAAAATATTTGGAAATCACATATCCGATAAGGATGTAATATTCATACTACATACAGAGATCATACAATTCAATAATAAAGACAAACTACCTGATATAAAAAATGGGCAAAAGACTTGAAAAGACAATTGTCCAAAGAAGAAATACAAATGGTGAAAAAACACATGAAAAAATGTCCAATATCACTAAGAGATTAAGGAAATGCAAATGGAAACTATGAGACATCATTTCATAACTGTTATACTGGCCACTATTAAAAAGTCTGAAAACTAAGTTCTGAAGAGGAAGCAGAGTGATAGGAACACTTACTCACTATTGGTGGGAATATAGGATGGTACAGCCCCTGTGGAGGACTGTCTGGAAGTTTCTAAGGAAGTTGAATATGGCCTTGCCATGTTACCCAACAACACCATTACTAGCCAATACCCAGGAGAACTGAGAGCAGTGACACGAACAGACATCTGCATACCAATGTTCATAGTGGCGTTATTAACAATAGCCAAAATTTGGACACAACCCAGGTGCCATCAACTGATGAATGGATAAGCAAATTGAGGTGTATAAACATGATGGAATAACATGCAACTGTAAGAAGAAATAAAGTCTTGAAGAATATAACAACATGGAGGAACCGGAGGACATTATACTGAGTGAGCCAAGCCAGAGACACAAAAGTAAAAACACTGTATGATTGTGCTCTTATGAACTAAATATGCTGTATAAACTCAGGAATTTATTAATTAGAATATAGGTGTGGCAGTTTGAGATGATCTATGAATTCCAGAAAGAGATTATGTTTGTCTCTTCTGTTACTCTGGGCATGATACCGTTTGATTATATTAGATTCAGTCAAGATGTCTGGATAAGATTATGTTAAGATTAGGGCTTTGATTCAATCACATCAGTAGGGTACAACTCAGTTTATGTCCCTGCCATCTTAGTGGGCTATATAAAATAACACTCATTCAAGAAGAAACACAGAAGCTGGCACAGGAAGAAAAAGAGCTCTATAGACATGGCAGAGGAGAGAGCTTTGATCCTCAAGCCCAAGGAAGAGAGATGAGTCATTTGCCTGATAATTTGCAGCTGAAGAGAACAGAGCAGCTGAGCTGAGAAAGCCCAGAAAGAAACAAACCCTATGCCAGCCTACAGCTGAGATCAGAAGAATCTAGGCCCACAGAGCCTTAAGAGGAAGAAGGGAGGAGGCACCAGCCTGCCATCTTACTTCAACACATGTAACTGACTTGGGTGAGAAAGTCCTCAAAGGGTCCCTTGAGTTGGATCGTTAGGGCCTTTTAACTGTAAGCTTTTACCCCAAATAAATACCTTATATAAAGACCAACAGATTTCTAGTACTTTGCATCAGTACCCCTTTGGCTGACTAATATAATAGGCCACCAGAAAACAGAATGAGGATAGAGAATGGAAAGCTGAGGGTTGATCTATGCAGATTTGGTAAAAAGATTGTTTTTAAATCTTCAGAGATGAATATAAATGGTGAAAGCACATCATAGTGTTTGTAAATAGCAGAGCTGTTATATGGGTATGACAGCGATTGAAAAGGAAATTCTAAAGTCATATATATTACTAGAAGGAAAGCTAAAAATGTAATATGGTACTGTATAAAATAGCGAAACTTATGTAAAATACAAATATGTGTGATATTGTACATATAAGACTGTTTATATAAAATATACACACAAATAAACGAGAGAGACAGAAACAGAATAGCAGCTATGAACAGCAGGGCAAGCACAGAGAGACTGAGAGGTTATGAGATTTTTGTGTGGTCTTTGCTTATTATTATTATTATTGGAATAATGCACATGCTCTACAAATGATTGAAGTGATGAAAGCACAGCTTTGTGATTATATTGAATACCACAGTTTGTACACTTTGGATGGATTTATGCTTTATTAATATGTTTCAATAAAATTGATTAAAAAAATAGAAAGATAGAAATATCTTGTTCCCTGATACCATAATGTTGCTATACCAGCCTTGGTCCACCTACTTCTAGACTTTTTTCACATTCAAAAACATTACCTATTGTATATTTAAACCATGATATTTTAGGTTCTCTGGTATCAACAAACTGAATCATGAGAATCTGTGGTACTAAGGAGAAAAATGAGCAATTTAAGCATATCCCTTTTGGAGTTTTAATTATTTCAAAGTTAAATATGACAAGCAGCCAATGCCCTTGCATATGGCCTTTACTTTGTATGCAGTATTGAGCATTTGAATTTCCTTTACTCTTTTACCAGACAAACACCCACAATATAATGATGTTTGTTGATTTTAGTTTTTAATGGGAAAATTTCCTATTATATAGTGACAAAAATATAAGGATGTATTCATATAAACTTATCTGCAACTTCAAAAAATGATTTGGTTTCAAATATAAAGACAATAGTTGGCAAATTCTTCATAATGATTTCTTATTCATATAAAAGAAGAATTTATATAACTTATATTCAGAAAGAATGTTAAGCAACTGAAAGGCCCAGAAACCACAATTTCACAAAATAAGCTTAATGTATCAAAAAACAAGTTTCATGTATTGTAAATTCACTGTACACTCTCAGGAGCCTTGAAAGCATAACACCTAAGGTATGAGGTTAACAGTTTTTCCAAGCTTACTTATATTATCGACAAGAGAGAGCAGCTGCCTCATTATGAAAGGAACTGCATTTGTTTTTTGTTCAAGGATATAGCCCATGTACCTAGAAGAATACTAGAAAATTGGTGTTCAGTAAGTATTTGTTGATGTTGAATGAATTGGGCATAAACATTCAGAAGTCAAAGGTGACTTTTATCATTAAAAGGCATGTGGGAATTCCCTTTGAATTAATATTTTTGAAATTCATCAAGTTGGCTCCACATAAGCAAAAAATAAATACAATATATAAAAGCAATAAAAGGATGAATAAACAATATAATGAAGCAAAATCTAATACCAAGGGATGCACATTCTAATTGAACTCCTCTGTCTACTGTCTTGTTCACTCTATTTTCTTATTCTATTCACAGCATGCAGCTCAGAAAGTCCTCAAAGGTTGAGATGTTAGAAATCAGTCTCCCAGGGCATATTAATTTCGTAACTGAAGTGTTTTTTACTTAGGTGGATTATCATCACAAAAAGCCTCTGGGGTACGGGGAGGGCAGATGATTTAATGATCTCTCACCACGTAGAGAAGTTAAAAACCTGACTGTGAATTTAGAGAGAAATTTCAAGAGAGTAGAAGCGTTGCTTAGGTAACTGCAGTGATTCAGTCAGAGATGATAATATTCACCTTCAGGAAGAAGCAGTAAAAAGTGACTGGAGGAATGAGGGTGTAGAAAAAGGAGACTGGGCAGTTTTCAAGTCCCATTCTGGGCATGTCTTCACAGTGCTTTTGTTTATGTTTTACTTGCATGTGCATGTCTACACATACAAACACATTCACACTCAGTTATATTTAGTATGTGCACACACATTCACAAATATATTTAGTTCAGGTTTTACACTGAACTAATTTGTAAAGATAATTCTAATAATCTTTTCATTATCAGACACAATTTACATGAAATATGAATTTTTAGATCCTTAAATCTGAGATGTAAGTAATTCAAACAAAAATTTATACTTTCAAATATAATCTGGAGTTTTAATTTGATATATGCAACACTTACTCACCAATCTTTACAAACATTTCTATGGCTAAACATGGCAGCCTGGATATTAACACATTCTCTTGATTCAATGTTAAATATTTATCCAAGTCCTTTGAACTTGGGACAAGTGAAGGCTTCTGTTGGTATCTTTTAACATCTCTCTATGAGATTTATGGTATAAAACCTTTATTTTTCTTAATGTAATATTTCATTTTCTTCACAAACTTTATTAATAGATCCTTCATTATTTTATTTTTTTCTTGCTTATCATATATTTACGTGTAAATTGGGCTCTTTCTGGAATATAAATTCTGTCCCATTCATCTTTTTCTCTTTTTTACTTACAAAGTAATTTTCCCTAAAACTTTTTTTTTAATAATTCAAATTCCAAAAATTCTGCAACCTTATTTTCCAAGTCAAGTGAATGAAAAATTTTTGTTGTCTAGGCTACATCAAATTTTGCATGTATTTTGGTTCAATAATTTGGCAAAATTTGCAAATAATTATCTGGGAAGATTCCTCTGAGTCCAAATTCCTTGATGTGCTAACTCAATGTTTTTCTTTCAGCTCATGACTTTTTCTTTTATTGTTTCTTCTGTGTATGTTTTTTCCTCTGCTATTTTCATTATTTCCAGACTAATTAGAGTAATTGTGCTCATCTATTTGTTTATATTCTTCCTTTCCTTCTACATGTTCTTTTAGTACTCACAACATAAATTCCTCTTACTGATACAAACTTTGCAGTCTTTCAGATTTTATCATTACTTCTCTATTGTATAATGAAGCATTTAATGACATTTAACTACTTCTATAAATATTATTCTGGCTTCTGTGGATGCATGAGTGTGCATGTCCTTTGTTGGGTTTTGTTGGTTTTATTTATAATAATTAAAACTCATTTTTAAGAAATTTATTCTTATTTTACAACTTGTTTCTAAACAAATTGTGCTAAAATACAGACATTTACAAAAGGCCATAGAACTTTGGAAAGGGAGCCTTTTTTGAACTAGTCAGTGCAGTAACAAGTGATGATATTAATGCATTATTATATCACATATATTTTATATTAAATGTTATCTATCAACTGAAATTGAGAACCATTACTCTCCTGAAATTTTCTATTAAAGCCTAATATATGGCCTAAGTTTAGCTGCTAACTCAAATGTCAGTATTTTATTTCTTAAATGTACAGTTCTTAAAGGATCATATCCTCTGAGTATTATATTCTGCAGTGCAATTCACTTATGGGTTATGAAAGTATTGGCAGCCTATTCTGTGAGCCCAAAGAATTGAATAAGAAATGCTTGGAAAATAATCAAGTTTTCAGTACCATATAGTAGTCTACTTTAATTGTTCTGTAATGAAATAGGAAAAAAATAGATCATCTACATGTAATAGTATAAAGAAAACATGGATACCATTGTAATAACATGCAAATATTAACAATCCTCAATTAAACTTTATTTTGCAGACATATGCTAATTGAAATTCTTGCTTGAAATATCTTTTTTATTTTTATATAAGTGCATATATTTTAAAGGCAAAATTTTTCTCCATTCTCCCCTTCTCTCCTCTCTCACACCTAATGCAATGGTGTTTGCTTAATTCTTTCTAAAACTTTCCCATCAAAACTAGTTGGACATAACTTGGTTATAATGCTAACTCATTATTTCTTGATTTTTTTACATTTTAAGTCATGTTTCTAATTAGCGATGTAGGCTCTATGAAAATTTTTTCCTCCAATGATGAAATAAAGGGCTTTCTTCATGATACGTATTTTTTGTATGTGTTCAGTAAATAGTACTGGGAAAGTTTGGAAACAAGGAAGCACTGACAAAACCTCTCTTGAGCTCTTTCCATCTTAATGCTGGAGAAGCGGGATTCCTTCCGCTGCTGGTTAACCTGATCTCATTTTGAGTATTTTCTTTAGGAAACTGTCCATCAGAAACAATCTGTTTTCTCTTTCTTGACACCGCCTACTTAAAAGAGAAACATGAAGCCAAGCTAATGGGGTTCAGAAACTTAATCTTTGGAGACACATTCTGCTTCAAGAACTTGAAAAAGATAGTTAAAATCTTAGCATCTCAGTCTTCTCATCTTTAAAGTGAGGTTTACTATTGTATCTCATGGGTTATAATAAGAAGGGGAAAAATGTGCAATGCACCTAAACACCTGACTTAGCATAGAGGAGTTACCCTGGTTATTGTTCAACTTTCCATGTTAATAGTCATCACAGATATGATGATGATAATGATGGTGGTGATGATGATATGATGCTTTTCTACTATGACTCACCTGTTTCTCCAAATACCTCAATTTCTCTTCTTCAAAGTGAGTCTATACTAATTTCTTCCCTTTATCACTACTTATTTATATTCCAATCTGATTTAACTCTACTATAACTGTTGTCACTAAATTCATTAATGTCCCTGACCACCTGCTAGTCAAATTCACTCAATCCCTTTTAGAATTACCTATTTATTTTAACACCATAGATCTAAAAGGGGTTTCACACACATACACAAACAAACCATAAACATATACACACAGACATACATGTGTATTAGTTTTTCTACAATTCTCCTCTTTTTCTCTTAGGGCATTGTTATCTCCTAGTTTCCTTTCTAATTCTCTGATCATTCCAATTAGTTCTTTTTTAAATTCTCTGATCATTCCAAATAGTTCTTTTTTCTCGTGTAAATCCTGCAATGTTTTTATATTTAAGAATTCTGTCCTCTGTTCTCTTATTCACCCACCAAATTTATCTGGGAACAAGTTATAAATCCACATGCTATATGATCTGGAAGCTGATGAGTCCCATATTTATTGACAGACCCACTATTCATCTGTATTCTGTATACTGATTTCTATTGGCCTAATAGACATCAATTTGATTTCACAAGGATTATAAAATGAACTCAAACTAATTAATGTTTGCTATATTTTCTCTTTCTCCCCTTTGTTTTGTGAATGGCAATATGGATGCCCAAGCAAAAACCTAAATATATTCCTAAATTATTTTTTCATTAGTTGCTACATGTGCTTACCAAATCTATTGATTCTACCTCCTGAGAATCCTTTGACCCTTTCCCTTTTTCCTCTTTTGCCACTGCCTTACTTTGGGATGACCTCATTATAATTACCAGTACTATTTCAGTAGCCTCCTAACTTGTCTCCCTGGCTCTGGTATTTTCATCTTCTGATTTATCCTCAAAGCAGCAGATCTTTTTCAAGTAAAAATAGGATCCGATTAATAAGAAAAATAGCTGAAAATTGTGTAGCATTTATTAAATAGTAAGCATTGTTCTAAGTGCTTATTTGTGAGGTCTAAAATAATTTGGCATTTTGCTATAACCAATAAGATAAAGGTATTTTGTATCACCATGGTCTAAATCACTCTTCTCATCTTGGCCTCAAAACTGTATTTCTATTTGTATACCACTGACACTGAAACACTTCACCACCACTGACCATATCATGTTCTTTCATCCCTCAATATCATTGCACAATCTATTCTTCCTGGCTGGATTTCATGCCCCATCACATCTGTCTGGGAAACTCTCATCCTTCAAAACATAGCTCAAATATTAACTCACCTACTTAATTGCGCTAGGAAGAATCAGTACTATGCTTGTCTCTAATAACCTACGGATGTCTATCTTAGTGCCTTCATCTTATGTTTTTTTCTCTGTTTCTATGTCTGGTTCTTCTGCTGCCCTCTATTATATAGAGCTAGTTGAGTGCAAGGACTGTATTTTATTTTTGTTTGCATCTCAATGGTAAAGTGTGCTATCTGACATAATAGGTCTTCAACAAAACTGTCCTAAATGAATGAGTGTAGCAAACATTCAAAGGTAATCTATTTGTCACAAAATGGGCTCAACGTAATTCATTTATCTAAAAGTCAGTAACAAAGTCATGTGAATGTTTTTAATCAAGAAAAACAACTTTGTTATTAAACATACTAATGGAAGTGAATGAGGTCTTTATATAGCTTACAATAAACAACTGAAATCATCTTTTTTTACCTAAAACCAAAAGTAAAATAAACCTACCCTCCCCAAAAAAACAGTAAAGACTAAGAAATACGGCACTGACATATAAACAGTGTGATGCTGACTCTGTAGTTTCCATTTTGGAGCCTCGGTTTCCTCATCTACATGGTGAAACAATACTGTCTGCCCCACATGTCACAAAGCATAATGTGAGGATGAAGAGAAATAATGTTTTGAAAGTATGCTGTGAAACATAATGCTCTATACAACCAAGTGTATAATTATTCACTCACCAAACACAGTTCTTGCAGGCACAGATTCTCTGTTAAGCCAGAATGACACTTGGGAGAGAATGACAGTCATGATGCAAGGCAGATATGTCTGAATCACAAAATACCCAATTTTTCTTTTCAAGTGGAAATGAGCTGTCATTACAGTATATTCACCTGAAAGAAAAATTTAAGAAGCTTAAAAAACTGTAATAGTCAAGAGTTTGAACATTTTTGAAAATGGAAAGGATTAGAGAAAGAACAGTCTCTAATAAAAATAGAAAATAATTTATAACATTTTGGACATGGAAAGTATATCACCGTTAAATGTCTCATCAGTATAGCAAGGTTATTTAAAAGAAAATTTTAATATTACCAAGAACCTAGCTTGGCATTTCCCATGCTTATGGACACGGTTATGGTATGGTATTCATTTTTCTCTCTGGGTGATGTTTGTTGACCAAGGGGGTAGAGAATTAATAAGTGCTCTTTGCCCCATGAATTATCTTACTTGCTCAGGTCCCTCATTCCGCTGGCACTCCCCTCAAGTCTCTGTGTTGATTGTTCTAACTCAGTTCTTTCTGGCTCCTTAAAGTCTTCATCTCTGACCACATCTCCAAGACTGGCCTACATTTTTCACTTTTAATCCCATCACTAATTCTGAATTTCTCACTGTTGTCTGTCTGTTCTAATTCACTTTCATCTGGTCTATCTGATCCTCATAGCTAGCTCCCTTTCTGCTTTCGGGTTTTAATTATTGCCAGATGTATGATAATTAGTCTACACAGCTGCTTTTTCTTAGATGAGGGTGGCCCTTAGAGAGGGCATCTGCATTCCCACACAGGCCCGTAGTAATTATCTATAAATCAAGAGCTGCATAATCATAAATTATCCAGAATAGGGAAGAAAGACTAGAAACTAGGGAAATTGTAGCATTTGTTTGAGGGAAATGTGACAATTAACTTGTATGAGAAGACATGCATTTCTTGAATAAGTAGTGTATTTTAGGCCAGTGTTTTTCAAACTTTGTTGCACATGTGAACCTTCTGGGAATCTTGTTAAAATGAAGATCCTCATTCAGTAAGAGTTGGGACCTGATATTTTGAATTTCTAAAGAGCTCCTAAGCAGAGTCTATGCCACTGGTCCCTGAAATACAAGGGCAGAAGGTTTTAGGCAATCTGGACCATTACCAATGACTTTGAACCATTAATTTTCTTAGGAACTGGACTTTCTTTGGACCATTTTACTAACCTGTACTAGATTTAATTGTCTCCTTTCCAATTGATTGGCCCAGCAGATCATATTGATTTAACCTGGAACCATCAGGAGCAACCTGTACTGAATCAGATGCATTGTAAGTCCAAATATAGGTGACTTCTGAAGTTGTATATGCATCTGTATGAAATCAGAAACAAATATTTGTAAACACTTTAGTAAGAACCATCAACAGAATGGTATATCAAAAGTTGTTTATTTCAAATAAATACTGTTTACTAAAAAAAAGAAAAAACGATATTTATGGAAAACATTTATAGGGACAAAATGTATCCTTAGAATTTTAAACTTCAATATTAAGGGTGTGAAGTAGACCAGGAGAAAAATCATGTGCATGAGAGTATTTTCATTGCAACCAGTGAGAGGTGAAGAGCACACCTCTCTTTAGAGACTAAAAAAATGAAAGCTCTGAAATGGCTGAAACACCCCCCACTTAGTCCCACAGTAATAGATGAAGACACTGTAGTAAACAGGTAATGGATGCCCAAAGACGAGTTGAACAATTTATTTAGAAAGAGTAATCACTCGTTAAATAACAGTCATAATCCAAAATGATATTTTTTCCTGGAAGTAAAAGTTACCTAGTTAAGAATTAAATGATTTAGCTCTCATGATACAGTGCATTGCATTAAAAGAATGACAGTGAATTATTGTGGACCATGTGAAATACATCAGAATACTATATAGTTCAAATTTGCAAGCCCTTTTCAACACATGTTCACTTGAAAATTCATTTCACTAGACTACACTTTCCTAGCATTCTGGTAAAGTTACAGATTGGCAGGCAGAGATCGAACATACAGACCAGGCATAAATTTATGATTTATTTTGTCAGGGATGCAGATTTTAATGGAACTGAGATGGTTCCAGAACTGCAGTGCAGGCACCCTGTTTTAGTCTTCCCCATTTTCTTTGCTTCTCTCTGTCCTGTGAGGCATAGAGCTGAACTCTCTGTTTAGGCACTGTCATGCCAGAGTTTAAAAGTCAGGCAATTCTGGCTACACTACTGACCTATTAAAGAACGGTTATGTATTTTTACTATGGGACTATTTCGAAATATTAGGTACTCCTGGTTCTTGAGCAAAATGAAGCCTCACAGTCACATCTCAAATGAGGGAGAGAAAGGGCAGTTGTTTCTGGCAGTATTTCTGCTTCTACCTCTCCAGGCTTCTGACATCTCTAAGTGTTATAGTTTAACACCACTATACTGAAGTGGTTCTGATACTGAAAATGACCCAAGTGGAAATCAATTTCCACTCAAGCATCAGTAACAATATAGCAAATGCTTATGAGTTTGTGTCTTATTTGCTGCATGGTCTTTTACTAACATACTGCAATGCTGTCTGGTCTTCTGATTGTCTGCTCAATGTTAATATTAGTGAAAGCCTGTTTTCATTGTGCATGTATTCATCTACATCTGTAAGAAAATTATATTATGGGGAATTAAATAGAATTATAAAACATGTATATATGCATGTATTTCTTTATATATATGTGTCATCATATATGTATATATGACAGCAAAGGCATATTGTAAATACTTATGTATTTACTAATATAAATACTTGTTATTTTAAGGTCTGAAATTTTTACTTGCCATTAGTTAATCATTAATGATTCTGTTGAGAGGATTAAATAAGGGGTAAAATTGGGAATGCAAATAGCTAGTAACTAATTTACAGACCATCAAGTGACTTGTTTTGTGTTACTGGACAAAATTTACCCCATGAATACATGTCATGGTTCTCTCTTCAGTCTAATTTCAAGTGGCGTGGACTTTGATAACCAAAAAGATACATCACATGGGCCACTTTACATAGAAGGACTTTACATTAATCAACAGTTGTAAATGACTTAATAAATTGTCAATTTTATAAAAATAATTACAATTTCACCAATTTTGAATTTTGATCTGAACTTTAAATATGACTAAGAGAAAGTGAAATCCTACAAAAGGGATAACATTTTAAAGAAACAATCTAGTAAGATACTGAAGGACAGGAACTGACAACTGTCTGATTCATGTCTATATATCCTGCACACTGGTACAGTGCCTGACACACCACAAACATGCTCAGTTCATTCCTGCTGGATAAATGAATGAACTTATAACATTTTAACTATGTGATTTACTGTTATGGAAGATAGAAAACTGGAAAGGAGCCCAAGAATACATTAAAGAAAATGACTGATCCTTCACAATGTTTTTTTTAAAAACGAGTTACTGTATTTTATTAGACAGGATTCTGTTTTTTAGATTTTGGGTTTGGTGAGAGAGGATGTAGAAGGAAATTATTCAGCGCAGATTAGAAGCTCTCCCTGGGTACGCGAATATACCTATAAACCAGGAGGCCACTGTAATGTTTCTTAATAAAGTATAAAAGGAGAGAAAGGCAGGTAGTTTGTTTTACAACACTCTTTATTATAAATTCTAGCCCACAATAAGGCTGTTATTAATTATATTCAATTATCTTAAATAATAAATATTTATGTCTGAAAGCTGCATGAAATATCAGGTGCATGCTGACTGATTATTAATCTCTGGTAGTCAAGAAAAACACTCCCAAATCATTTGTAATTACCAATTTTATACAAAAAAGATGATGCACATTTTATTTTGAGTAAATGCACAGAATATGGCTAGACTTGCACACATGATGTTTGAAGTCAGGGTAAAAAACAAGGAGAAATGTAAAGGAAAGGTGTGAGACAACAGGAATTAAAAGAAGAAAAATGAATTCAAAATTGTAACCATAGACAAAAGATGTTTATTTTATTTGAGGAGAGTAATATAGTTCCAGAAATTTCATCAATATTTTGCTTGTTTTTGTTGATTTTGAGGGGCAAGTGGTGTTAACAAAGAGAGGAATAAATGACTAGAAGAAAAAGCCATAGCTGTTTCTGTTAACCTTTGTTGTACCAACTTTTTAAAGTTTGGTTTGGCTTGCTACTCTACTACTCCAGACTTACATCTATATTATACATTAAGATTTAGCAATCAGGCACCTACTATATGGGCAAAGAAAAGTTAGAAGCAAATGGAGTATATACAAATTATTTATTCTCTGTATTGTAAAATAAACAAAAAATGAAATTAAAAATAATATCTTAAACAACGAATGCATAGCAACAAAAATTGTGTTGCCCATATGGCTTCTGAATACAGAAACACCTTAACTGCTAAATTTTCAAGGATACAAAATTTCACTACTCTGTGAATGTAATATAAGGTATTTTTAAATTTTCATTTAAAATATTTTCAGGTGCATTTAGTTCATTTTCAGAATTGAAACATACATATTTGATGTTAGTGACTATAGCTTGTCCACCAAAAAGTATCTTTCCATTTTACATTATTACTGAATCCCGAAGAAAATTTTTATTTGGTGTCAAGGCTTTTCAGTTTTCTCTTTAATCCCCCTTGTACAATGCAAATGAGTTTTCTCCACTGCATCTGCTCTGGTTTTCTCAGCACCATGTTTACATTGGATAACATGATTGACAAACAAATAATTTTGGAAGCAATGCCAGTAATTGAAGTGATGGTTTCCATGACAATAAAAGAAGGTTTTGTGGTTAAACGAAGGGGAGATTCTCAAAGAAAATTGAGAGCTGCCACCTTTTGTAAGAAAGTGCAGAACAAACAAGGTTGAACGTCTCATTCCACAAAACAATGGTCATCAAAATAGGGGGTATGCATTCTTATTAGCCATCATTTCTCCCTTTACTTTCTCTTGGTACTGTCTGGGACGAGAAAGCACACTATTCAGTCATATATATTTTTATCAGGTGAGAGGACTGCCTTTCTATTCATCAGAGAACAAAAAGTCAAAAGATGCCCAGAATGGACAAAGACAGGGATGTCAGGGAGAGTACAGTTTCTAAAAAGGTCAGGCAATGAAGCACTCTCAAACAAGAGGACAGCTGCTTAGCTGTGCCCACAAATTTATCTTGAACCTGCCCTGACTGCTTTGTATTCCTACGGATATGATTTGACTCTCCCTCTTTTCAATTATTCCAGGAGTGAGAATGCTGCAGTTTGGCATACAAGGTATAATCAATGACCTAAAGAATGGCCAAAGGAAAGCCCTTTCCGAAATGTTCTAGAAATACAGAAGAGACCTTCCTGTAGCAATCTAGTTGCATCATCTACTTCAAGTTTATTTTAGGAGATTTAAAAAAAATCCTGTTAGTTAGAAAGCAGAAAGATAATTGTTTCTGTGCTTACCATTTGCAATAGGCAATAGCTACTTAAATAAACAACTGAATTTGTCCTTTACAATTCACTCTTAGTTGACAAAATGAAACATTTAATATGTATTTTTAATGTGCTAACACTTGGAAAAGAACATAAATGGCATAATCCTGACAGTTAAGGAGTTAATTTTTCATGTACACTAAATCATATGATGTTCTTTATTAGCATTGAAGTAAGTGATGATTTCAACACCATGATTAAAATATAATGATGTTTGAGAAATGCCTTAGAGAGTTAGCAAATTACTTCCTTGAGGGCAATCCAATCAGCATGTCTTATACTTCTGAATCTTACTGGGCAAGTATTAAGCAATTCATAACATGAGAAGGGACTATACAATCAAGCAGTGCTACTGACTATATTTGATATTATTGACCCAAAATATGTACCTTTTTCCCTGTACTTACAGCTGCCAAATTTCAGAGGGCATGAATGAGCATCCATTGGAAAATCCTCCAAGTGCATGGGACATTCAGCTTGAACTGTAAGCCTAAAAGTCAAAATTCCACTCTTTGTTTTAGTAAACTGGCAGGTGAAGATAAATCATGTTATTGTTGCCAACAGAATTAATGATGTGGTAGGGCCTTCCTTATAATATTATATCAGGCTATTTAAGACTTAAATATGCTTTAAATTCTTTTACTGTTAGGTGACCCTTCAGAAGATATTGACACCCAAAATCTGAGCCCAAGTAACAATAATATTTATCAAAATTACACTTTACATAGCCATTTGTACTCAGTGGTTTGTGAAGAAATACAGAAGTTACACACACATCTTTGAAAGGCTAAGTTCTCATTGACTTCATTAATAATATCTGAAATCTTAAAAGAAAAAAAGTAAAAAAAAAAATCTTCTTCATGAAAAGAAAGCCATTTGTTCCATCATTTAACAACCATATAGCAAAACTGATATAAAAATTCAATATTGACTCAGAGGAGCTTCAAAAACATTTAAAACCTGAATGTGTCACTTAATGTATATAAATACATGAATATAAATACAGATAAAGAAATAGACATATATATAGATGAATCTCCTAGAAATCTCTTGTGAAGACTAGATATTTGGCTAAATTATGGACAAAGGGTATGAATGCTTAAATATTTTTCTATATCTGTATGAAAACTATAGAATAATCACAGAAAATTTGTTAATAAAGTTATTAGTTATTCCATTTCATATGGTATTGTGTACTCAGAGTACATAGCACAAAGGCAAAGTGGATAGATAGGAACTAAATGGAAATGACAGAAGAATTTCTCATTATGAGTAAAGCAAATGTGGCCAATAATTCAATTATAGTTTCTATATTCCAAAGAGGGTATTTAAACAGAATTCCATGCAGTATTTTCTAAAACTGTGTGTTCTGTGCTTGTATTTTTTTAATGCAAAATGTTCAATCGTTGCCTTGATCCCCAGAAATGAACAAAGTGTACTGCATCTGAATGTACTGAAAAGCTCAGCGAGTGGAAGCAGAAAGAATAGCTAATTCTTCCATTTCAGGCAATGGCCACCTAGAATGTATCTTCAGGACTTTTTTCTTTAAATATCAGAAAACAGCATAGGACTGTATTATTGTCCCTTCTTAAATAGTGTTCACAATTGAAATTCAGTACTTAACTTTTCATATGAAATGGTAATACCTCATGCCTATCTATATATACTGCTGAAGGATATCCATTTCCTGAAAATGAAAATTAAATAGCCTAAAAGCAATACTTAATAAGTAATGTGATTCTTAAGTTTTAGCACATTAAGATGAGAGTGAAACTTTTATCTTTAGCTTTTTAAAATATCCAAGCATTTATAAAACATATCATGAGTACTTTAATACACTGTTATGAAAATTGTCAACTTGTGCTAATACTTGACTGGTGGATTGGCTGATTGTTTAATATGTGAATTTCTTGGTATTCAAATGAAACATATTAAACCTAAAACATACCTAACATATCTAAATAATTCTAAAACCATACCTCATTGTATACAGTAGAGTTCCGTCATCCTGAATTCGAAGCAACTTATTTGGCATTGTCATATTATGAGCTACGGATTTTTTCCCATTATGAAAGAAGGTATCTGGAGTCCAGATTTTGCTAGCCATTAAATTGTTAAGTCGAAGGATGTTCATAGGACCTTTAAATTTTAACCGTTCATCTTTCCATTTTTGCCGGAAAAAGACATCTATTGTATATTCCTGAAATGTAAAATAGCATGCCTTTGAAAACAGTGAACATTTTTGATACAAGGCCCTATAAAATCCAACAAAAATTAAAATTTAAACAGTTAGAAAGAAAGCTAAATTGAAAGAATTCATTTTGGAACCAGAGGATCATTGTAGCTAATCAATAAATGTTGCAACTTTCAATAGGCTAAAGCATGTGCATTTCCACAATTAGCTACATATTCTTATAAATAGAAAATAATAAATTTATTTTATCTGGCCTTGTTTGGTTGAACAAGGAAGGTTTCAGTCAAACTGTTTTACTGCACACTAGTTTACAACTGCTTGAAGAGGGAGCATATGCGTAGTCAGGGTCTGGGTGGATTGTTTTAAGTATATGATCAAGAAAGTATGAGCAGGCAGCCTTCCCGGTGGCAAAAAAAAAAAAAAAAAGAAAGAAAGGAAAAGAAACTATTAAGCACACTGTCAGGTCTGTATGAGTCATCATCTCCTGTTGCCAAGGAAACTGTAGAATATAATATTTCTTTTCTATCCTTAAAAAATAATGGTGAGATATCACATTGTTAGCAAGAGAGTATTGGAAATGATTTCAGTAGTTGTTTTTTTTTTTAATTAGTTGTAATACGGGGACTGTGACAAGTTATTAGAACACTTAAAATATGGATATTTTGCACCTAATGTTAAAATGTACTTTAAAGTATTAATAGAGACCAGTTAATTATCCATTCCACTATTATGATTTCCCAAAACCATAACTAAGCCCTTTCTCCCTCCCTCTCTCATTCTCTGTCTTGATTGTCTCTCTTAAAATGAAAGAATATATTCAATTTAAATAAGATATATAGTTCAAAATTGTGATGAATAATGGCAATCTATTGGGTGTTAATATATTTTTGTCAATATATTATTGTGCTAACACTTACGTTACACATAATTAAAATGCTCAATTGCAACCTAAAATTAGAAATTCAGAAACTTTCCTTTCAGCACAAAACCATGGCCATTACATATTTGCAAATAAATACTTTGGCAACTGCAATTTCAATAAACTACATTTACGTTTAGCAAAAAAGAATAGATTTAAAAGGCCAAATAAGAAAATATCAAATTATTTGTACAAGACTGAATCAAGTAAATGATTTTTGGTGAACCCTCAAATATTGAATGGATAATTATACTAAGTGTCAACAATAGGTAATGGCTATTAAATAGGAAATAATTTAAGGGCTCTGGGTTGTGTTCCTACAGAGGAACAAAAACCATAACCTACTCCACCCTCAGTCTCTGCAGTCCAGGCATTACTTTTTTTTTTTTTTCCCATTTAATGTCATCTAAATGGAACTTGATTTAAAAAACTGTATTATGAGATGAGTCTTTGCCGTACAGTAAGTTTTTATCCTTTCCAACTGCAGTCCCTCAAATCCCAGCCTAACACAAATACCTATGCTATTTCCTTTTCTAGACAAACTGAATATACTTTATGACTTTTTTAGAAGCTTCAAATTTGATTTTTCCATTTCTGTAATATTATGGTATGTATTGCCTATTTCATTAGATATTGATGCAATGATTTCCTAGGACCCACCACAAAGGAGAATCTTAAGGTTTACATTCAGAAAGTTTCAGATATCTCTTTTAAAAAATTGTTCATGGGCACACTATTTGCTTTTAAGCATTCACAGTGTGCCCTGTTGAGTTATCTAGCATGAACTGTGCCTTTTTTTTCCCTTCCCCTACCCACTCACATTACTCTCTAGGGCAGGGATTCTTAATTTTTTTGTTCTATAGACCCCTTTGCCAGTCAGGTAAAAACCAGAGACCTTTTACTAAGTCCACACTACATTGTGTATTATTTAATAAATATATCACACCAACGCCAACACATATTCTTATATTCACATATTCCACATATTCTTATTCCCCACAAGAATAATGTTTTGTTCTTTTTAAAATTTCATTTCAAGTTCATGGACCCCTGGTTAAGAACCCCTGCCTAGGGCAGCTTAATTCTCACTCTTGCTTTTCCCCATTAGAGCATGTCCCCACTGGACTGGAGGGAGAATTCTACTCATTACTACACACCCAGTCCTCTGAACACCTGGACAACACAATGTCCACTCTCCTTGTATCTTTATAACTTGGAAAACTCTCCATTATTGTAAGATCATATATTGCAATTCTACATTGCAGTTCTACTTTCTCTCACCTAGCGCACAAATCTTCAAGAAAGTGACCATGGCTTTCATTTGTGTTTCATTTTATTTCATTTTCAGATCTATAAAAGTCCATAAATAATATTACAAACACCTTATAATTGTCACCCAGAAGAAATGTCATCTAAATATTACTGAAGTCCCCACAGTTTATTCTTCTACAATCAATCCTTCCACTTTCGGAGGAAATTATTATGTTCTATTTTTTAATGAGATATAGACATATTCTCTGTCTTTATGCTTTATTAAAGAACTTCTATATCTCATTAAGAAAGTATCATAAATATCATAGATTTACAAAATATCATGAAGTTATTCCCTTATGTTTTTCTAAAGATGTGAAAACTGACAGAAAAATAATAAAGAGTATAATTTTTCATACAAACTTAAGACTTCAGACTCATGAATCCAGGGCCTAAAAGAAACAAATAATAACATCAACTACATCATGCCTTAGTGAATATACTAATGACCACTGAGCAATCTAGAAACAAACAAATAAACAAATCCACAAAGACATATCAGAATGCATAACATCCTGCAAAGACATAACAGGCCATATTCTGTGGCCTATGTTATACAAGAAAAGTGAGGCAGATTGTTGAGTAAGACTGAAGAGTTGTAGAATCCATATACCCTAAGATTTGAAAAATTCCTTATAGGCAACTTGGTGACTTGTTCAAGAAGTAGGTATTAGTAGACAAGGATGCAGTTTCCAGTCCAGTGTTTTAAACACCACTAAAAATCTCCATGAATAAACTTCAAGTATCATTTCCATAATTTGTGCTGCAAACAAGGAAACCACTATTGCACAGTTTATTGTAGAAACATGATTTCAAGGACATATTAACTTAGGCAATACAGGATATTCTTTACTGCCTAACTAGATTAATTATAATTCAAAGCTTGAAGCCAAATTCTGAAGAATTATATCTACTCTCTAAAACAGATCCAGCTAGCAGGATAGCTCTAGGTGTGACCTCCCATTTATGTTAATTTACTGAGTGTATTTTAAAGTACCAAAATTTATTTCATTATATGATTTTACTAATAAAAGTTAGTCTCCCCTGAGTAAATTCCAATCAGTATGTTTCTACGGTAGTCTCTATAATGAAGAAAAAAGTGGTTTATGAAGCAGACATGTAGCAATTAACTAAGTGACAGCCTTGGAATGTATGAGACTCGTTAAGCTCAAATACTTGCAGTTATTACTCAAAGGGAAGTGGACAACAAATTTAAAGCAAGTGCTAGCACTGCAAAAGCAATAAAGGTGAGGAGTTTAAGAAGAGATCAGCAGAGTACCAATACACCCAGTTAGACAAAACCACCAAGTTCTGGTATATGAAGGAGCTCACATAAACAGAGATTGCAGAATACAGTTACTGGATATTCTGACTATTGTGGTGGTAAGGTGTTTGGGCTTTCTTTTTTGGCACTAGGGGCCTGACAAATTTTAATAATAAATTAGAAAATGATACTAAAGATTTGTATTCTAGTAAAAGATTACTAAAATATATCTAATCAAAATACTCACAATGATTAATAGTTATAACATTTGTATAGCAATTTACTTTGATATAGTTTAAACCATTTGTAATTCATAATACATTTATAAGTTATGCAAAATTATCACCATTTAATAGATGGGGAAAATTTAAAAGTCACATTTGTTAAAAAAAAAAAAAGTGAGCCAAAACTTAAAACTTTATGAATCTAAACACCATGCTCTTTACATTTCACCCTATGTAAAGACAATCCTTTCAGGCAGGAGATTAGTGTGAAATTTATTTTTCTAATAGTCCAGTAGAGGTACTAGTTATAGATTATGGAAGATTACTGAAGAATTTACTATCAGGATTGAGACTAGAGTTTCATAATCTCTATTACAATCATTCTACCATTTAAAATGGACTCCAACACAAGACTGAAGAATAACAATAACAATATCAATATCAATAGTAATAATACATTATGTAATTAGAAATAGCTATTAAAAGTGTAGACTCTTGGGTCAGGTAGATCAGAATACAAATCCTAGCTCTGACACCCATTATCTACTCACTTTAATAGTTTATTTAATCTCTCTTTTGCAATTGTCTTTCTACAAAATGAAGATAATAATAGAACCTACTTCCTAGAACTCTTGTAAGTATGAAGTATGATAATAAGTGTAAAATTCTTAGAAAAGTGTTTGGACAGCAAGGAAAGTAGCCTGGCTTGAATCACCATCTAAATATCATCACCACTACTATCCCCCCATACCCAACAAAGAGTCGATGGCCAAGAGAGGGGCACCCAGCAGCAAAAGGTCACGGAGTAAAGTGCCAGGGGCAGGGGCTGAGTAGAGTGCCACAAGAGGTTCATCAGAGAGTATGTCACTTGGCTTTTTGGTGATTTGTCACTGAGAAGAAATCACAAGTATGCCCCAGGAAAAAGCCAACATGTATCTACCAGCCATATAAATGGCAGTGATTGCCAAGAGAGAAATCTAATATATTCTAAAGTTTTATGAGGGAAACTTTTCTGACTTTTTCAAGCAATTGGTTATAAGACTTTTCATGAGCTGACTCTGAGTACTTTTCTAGCTCCATTGTCTCCCAAATCCCCAAAAGCATTCTCAGTCCAATCACATATTTTACTAAAGCCCATAAGCATTTCCAATTTGGACTAACACTCTTTCCCTGTTATGTGGCTGGCCAATACTTGTTTGTCTACCTCACCCATCTTCTCTTCCTAGAAACCTTCTCAGACACTGTTTCCTCTACCCACATCCCCTCTGCTACCGTGTCAATCCACATATTTCAGTTAAAGCATTATCATACTTTCAGTGTGCAACGTCATATAAAAGTATGAACACCATGTGGTAGAGCACAAGGAAGAGATAGACTGACTCTGCTTGAAGTAATCTAGAAAGGCATAAGAGAAGATGAAATTCAACCTTGGCCTTGAATAAATAAAAGATCTCCAAGTGGCACAGAGAGAAAACAACAGGCACAGAGAAAAACATTTGCAAAGCCAGGGAGTTGTTAAGATAATAGCATGTTTAAAGAACAGTAAAAAGTTCAATGCACATCTTCGAAAATAAAAACTTCACTGTTCAGTATAATGCATTCCAGTTACTGCCCTCTGTCTCGCCTCCTCTCCTCAGCCACACTGCTTAAAAATGTTGCCTCCTCTCTTTCTCCATTTCCTCACCTCCCACATGCTTCAACCCACTGCAATCTGCTTGCTTTTTACCATAATCAGCAAATACCTCCTTGTTCTTAATCTAATGACACATTTATGTCCTTTTTTTGACACCGTTTTCTTTTGCAATTTTAGAATGCTTACCTGCACTGCCTTTCTTAAACACACAATATACTGTGTGGGAAACTCGGGAGAAGATCCTCATCATGGGATCCGAAACCTTTCCCTAACCTCCAACATTCTGCATGTAATGATAGCTCCTGGAAAACATGTGGACACAGCATTGGGGGATGATATATATTATTCTTATTATTCTGTTATTCTCTGCAAGGATATAGAATCTGTTGCCCCTTCCAGAAATACAGGTTCCACACTTGCAACCTGGGAAAAAGGCATGTAATCTCTTCAATTTTCCCTTTAAAAATCAGTTATGTTCAGATGTCATTGTTGTTTCTTATTTAATTTCTACAAAAGATATAGGTTCCTAGGAAGCAAAGAGAGCTGAATATATTAAGTTCCTCCAACAACTTTCTCCCACCCTTCAGGAAGATAATGGAGGGTGTCAAAATACCTTTTCCATCCCCTCTTCTGAAACAGTTATCCCACTCCCTAGAGTAAGATTTTCTGTGGGCAAACTCCACACCAGTGGCCCACCCTATCACCAAATGAACCATATCACTTGCAGTGTAGAGAACCCCACTTTGGCACAGGGCTGTATGTGGTACAGATAACATCTGACTATTGTACATGATAGCTCCAAGAGGAAAGAAAAGGCAGTGGTCTCTGAGATTTGTCTTTAGGGATTAAATCATTCTGGCTCAGAGAAGGAAAACACTCTTCCTTTGGACAGATGTCCCTGGTTGCTCCTCCTCAGGCTTCTCTGAAAACTCTTTAATTCTCTTCCTGTCCCTTCATTATTAATGTTACAGAGTTTCTTGACCTTTCATTCTAATATTTTTCTTTAGCAATTTTATGTATGCCCATGGTTTCAACTATCATTAGCTGACTCCTCAAACCATCTCTAACTCACACCCCTCTCCTGAGCTCCACATCTACTCCTACTACCTTGACATCTCCAATTAAATATCTCAGAGATACCCCAACTCAACATGGCCAAAACAAAAATATTCATCTGTATCAGTGTGCAAAAAGGCTGCCAACACAAAGTATCAGAAACATGTTGGCTTTTATAAAGGGTATTTATCTGAGGTAAAAGTTTATAATCCCAATGCCATGGAAAGTCCAACTCAAGGTATCATAGAGTACTTTCTCACCAAGGTCAGCTACCACGTGTTGAAGCAAGATGGCGGACAATCACTGCTTGGTTTCAGGTTTCACTCTAGCTTTCCTCTACCTCTTGAGGCTCCATGGGCCCAACTTCTTCCTGATCTCACTTCAGGCTGGCATAGGGCTTGTCTCTCAGGGCTTCCTATACCAGGCTTGGATCTCTTCCCAAGATCAGCTGTAAGCTATCAAGAAAATGGTCCATCTCTTCCCAGGCCTTTATCTTTTTGAGACTTCTCCTTTCTGTCACATGGCAGGATTAAAAATGACAAATTCTCTACTCTGTGCATCTTGTTGAATGAGGGCCCTTTTATATCACACCCAGCACGGGGGTGGGGATTCACTCTGAGCCATGCCCTCTGACACAGTCAAATCTAAAAGCCCTGAGCTTAACAGGTAATCTAATTAAATATATCTCTGCGGAATTTAATGCAATTAAAGGGTATCTCACCCAGAGGAATAAATTAGTTTACAAACACAATCTTTCTGTTTTGGGGACTCAAAAATAATCTCAAACTGCCACATCATCCCTTTCAGCAAAAAAACACCTTTCCTCCTGTGTTTCATAGCTCAGTGAATGGTAGCACTATTCACCCAATATCCCAAACATTCTTCTTACACTACTTCGACCCCTATATCCAACAAATCACCAAAGCCTTGTCAATTCTACTATATGGAGATATTTTAAATCTTTTCAGTTGTTTCCATTTTCAGTACGTTGATACAGTCCACAAGCATCTCTTGCCTAGAATACAAGAATTTTCTAACTAATTTTTTTCCCTTTTCCATTCCCTGAATCCAAATTCTTGGATTGCTAAAAATTGGACCCTGTCACATGGCCTGTACATTATCCTTTACCTTCTACCAACCCTATAATAGTTCTCACTGCACTCAGCATAAAGTCAAAGTCTTTAACCTGTTAAAATACCCCGTAATTGCCATGTGTACAATTAGCAACTAGGATTCCACAGATATTTTAAAAGGCCCAGGAAACAATGGTTTTGATAAATACTCCCCAGATGATTCCCATGCAAGTGTCATGAATCCACTGTTGAAGACCATTATTATAAACTCTGGAAGGGTGTTGAAAAACATTGGCTAAGTTAATGAATGTTCCACAAGCCTAATTCTTAACCTTTAAAAATATCAGTAACCTTACTGTAATCAACTTCTACATGCCAGCTTTAATTTGAGTAAACTTTACAGCTTTACTTTATATATATTGTATTTGTCATGTTTTATTAAACACCTTTCCTCATCTAGCTCCATATACAAATGACAACTTTTCTTAAGTGTTAGCAGATTACTGCAGAGTCAATTTTTAACCATATATTGAGATCTAATAATTCTCAAAATCTCATTATAATGTTAACTACTGAGCTACATAATATTTCAATTGCTTCTGGGGATTCTAAGAGATAATATAATCTTTGTCTTCATAGAGATAAAGGAAATCCATATGACTAATAAACCAAGTCAGCACTTACCTGTCTGCCTGTTTCTAATAGTCTAATGTAATCTCTGGATCAGAAATCTGAAAATTATTTCAAAGTTTCCCTTTTTCATGCTCTAACCCTAACACTTAATACTGCTAGAGACAATAATTTGGGTTAAGAGTTTCTGTCTAGTCGTAGGTGAAATAATTGGTAGCTACACCATGTATGTCTGAAAAATATGCATATACAGTGAAAATGCTTGCTAATATGGGAAAAGACTTCCTATATAGAAACCAAGAAAAAATAAAAACAAAGTGAATTATAAATTACTAAAATGCACACGTCTACTACAAACTTTGTCAATTTGTCAGCTAGCAGTTCCTTTCAAAGTTTAATTACCTTCTTATTCATGAATTTTTAAAATGTTGAAATAAAAGATTTTAACTTAATTGCAGCCATTGTAATTAGAATCTTTAATTATAATATAGATCTGCAATTGTCTTTGGAAAAGTACAGTGGTTAATGATTCTAAGATAGTTTGTGTGTGTGTGTGTGAGAGAGAGCAAGAGAGAGAATATGTGTGTGTTTTCTTTTGGTTCTTAATTCTTTTGTAATGTTGCTTTTTCCTCTCAGGCTAATGTCACAACAAATCTACATCACTGACCTGAATTGGAGGATTTAATAGTTTAGGTCTTGCTACTGGGTATGCACACTGCATAGAAATAAGAATAAGTGAAATTAAATTTATTCTTTCCTTTCTTCCCATTAACAAATTGTTTCTTTAAGGCATTAGTTAGATATATCCACTTCCACTTTTATGTACGGGTATTCATAGTGTTATTCTCCCTGCTCCTTGCTCCTCATGGAAACATTTCCTTCTATTTAGAGTGGTAGGGCTGTTTCTTCCTTTTTCTTTTCTTTCTTTCTTTTTATTTATTTTGAGGTACCAGGGACCAGGAATTAAACCCATGACCCTATATGTGGGAAGTTGGTGCTCAAACACTGTGTCACATCAGCTCCCTGAGTTGTTTTTTGTTTCTTGGTTTTGCTTGTACTTTGTTTTTGTTTTTTTTCAGGAGGCACTGGGCAGCGAACCCAGGACGTACCATGTAGGAGGCAGGTGCTCAACTGAGCCACATCCGCTCCCCTATTTCATTTCTTGACTTGACCATCTAAACTAATATAAAGCCAAAGTTTCCTCATTATTTACTTTGCTTTTCCAGAAAGTAATATCAAGATGGAGAAAACACTCTTTTTGATCATCATGAAAACCAAATCATTTGACTTTTAATTAACTTTTATCTTTCCTAACAAACTTTCAATGTGAGCAAGTGTGTGTTGGTTAAATGGTGTAGCAGTCTGAAACAGTTACAAATTCCAAAAATAGATAATGGATTATGTTTGTAAACTGTACTGTACCTAGGAATGATTAAATTATGATTAGGGTCTTGATTGGGCCATGTCAGTAGGGTGTAGTAGTCTCCACTTTTGGGGGGTGGGGACTCACAGATAAAAGACATGGCAAAGGACAGAGTTGGAGCTTTTCGATGCTGGAGTTTTGATGATGGAGTTTGATGCTGAAGTCTTAAGCTGGAGCCCCAGGAAGTCAGCACACAGAGGAAAGAGAAGCAAACACTGGGAACAGAGGAATGCTGAGCCTAGAAAGAAGCAAGCCCTGGGAAGAGAGGAACCCTGAGCCTAGAGAGAAGCAAGACCTGGAAAGAGAGGAACCCAGGAAACCTGAACCCTGGCAGACATAGACATTGGCAGCCATCTTGCTCTAACACATGAAAATAGACTTTGGTGAGGGAAGTAACCTATGCTTTATGACCTGGTATCTATAAGCTTCTACCCCAAATAAATATCCTTTATAAAAACCAACAAGTTTCTCGTATTTTGCATCAGCACCCCTTTGGCTGACTAATACACATCAGTATATAGTTTATTCAAATCTAATTTTCATTAGTTTCATCTAGATTTGTAGGAATATTAAATAATACCTCTAGAGTGACCAAACTGTCTCCTAGCCCTTACTCATTATACTCCCCATATCACACATTAATATGTATACCAATTATCAGTGTACTGCCTTTCAGCTCCAAAGCCATCCTCCTTTCCCCTTCTTTGTGAAATGGAATGTGAGTCCTAAAAACATTGCTCCTTTGCCAGTGAAACAGTATTCAGCCTTTTCAATAGAAGGTGCTGAAGGGACACTGCCAAGTCATAGCTAGAGAAGGGAGCTTTATTTTTTTCTTTCTGGTTTTCTTCCTTTTTCTATGTGTTGTCATTTTTGGGCACAACTTCAGAGGACTGGCATACTGTGCATTTCCAGCCACAAGGCAGGATATTCCTAACAGCTCCAGCAAATATCCTCATATTTTTTCACCATCAGCACCATCATATTCCTGTGGCAGCAACACATTCTCCAATGAGGTCTGAATCTCAACTTTGGGGAGGGAGTTCTTCCAAGTCCTTAGTTAGTTCCTGCTTCATAATCTTTTACCCCTAGAAGTAGAAGAGGCTGCTTTCTGCATTTGCTATTTCTGTATTGCTTAGAATCTTCTTTCACCCTTTTTAGTATTTAACCAACCTTCAGTCACAAATAGTTCTTTATATTAGATTTCTCCTGCTCAAAGTATGGATATGAATTCTGTTTCTTGACTGCACACTGATCATATAGTAAGTGTATGCCCATTTAGTGTTTTGTGATTAATCAGACTTCCTCCAAACAACTATTGTTAAGATTGAGGAAACAAAGTTGAAAAAGGTATGGAAATAAAGTAGGAAATTTGATACAACAAAGAGAGCTCTTCAGTAGAGTATTAGGCTAGTAGCACTAAGGGAAATGCATCATTAGGAAAAATGTCTAAGGCCTGAAAACTTTCAAAAGCCTACCAAGATGCTAAATATGTATTTCATTTGAGATAATAGCTCCATATTTAGACTCTCTCTTTCACTAAACTAAAAAAGTCTAAAAGGAATATGTTTTTTATTTAAATATCGCCAACCACAGTATCATTCTACTCAATTCAACATACATATAGTTTGGAATATGGGTGCATTTTAAACTTTAACATGACATGGGGTCTTGACCTCAACTCTCTTATGAGACCAAAAGTTTGAACTCAATTTAGATATGAAGGAGTTAGTTAAATCTGTTCTGTTGCTAATCACAGCAATCCTAATACCAGCTATTAGCTTTGGAGATGTGTGTTAGTGATCTCAAATAGTGATCAGAACAAAGAGTGTTGGAAGGGTGAGGCTATTCTGTTACCACTCCTGGGAAAAAAATGAATCCATAAATTTTGTCAAAAATGTATGATTTGAATTTACCTAAAACCCCAAATACCAAGTATTTCTTAAGTATGTATAAATATATATATGTGTGTGTATTCATTCTTTCAGATGAATTCTCTTTACAAAACAAAATAAAACAAACAGAAATGCCCTGTTGACACTAATATTCACAAGCAAAAACAATAAAATTGTGGGGTCCTATGCAAATTGTGTTTCTTTCCTGGCTGGTAATAAAACACCAATGATATGAGGCAGTTTGATATTATTTATGAATTCCAAAAATAGATATTGATTATGTTTATATACTGGTTTATTCCTCTCGGAGTGATATCCCTTTGATTGTATTAAATTCAGAGGTTTCACGCTTACTTTATTAAACCAAGATTAGGGCTTTGATTCGGCCACATCATTAGGGCATGCAAGGTTGAGTCTTGTCCCAGTGGTGGGCTATATAAACAGACAATCAAGAAGATATAATTACATACACTGAGAAGATACACAAAGGGTTCTGTGATCCCAGGAAGAGAGATGAGCTGGATAGTTTCCAGCTGAAGAGAACAGGGCAGCTGAGAAATCCTAAGAGATGAGCCTATGCCAACCTACAGCTGAGATCAGAAGAAGTTGGGAACACAGACCCTTAAGAGTAAAGAGGAAGACTGAACCCTCACAAATATCACCCAGCATCTTGCTTCAACACATGACAACACACTTTGGGTGAGGAAGTACTTCTTATGATACCTTGAGTTGGACTCTTTAGGGCCTTGTAATTGTAAGTTTTTACCCCAAATAAACACCCTTTATAAAAGCCAACTGATTTCTGGTACTTTGCATCAGCAACCCTTGGCCAATATATAATTTGGTACCAAGAAGTGGGGTGGTGCTTTTGCAATTACCAAAATGCTGGAATAGTTTTATAAATGGGAAAGGGGTATTTTCTGGAGGAATTGTGAGATGCTTGATAGAAAAGGTCAAGATTACTTTGAAGAGACTGTTGATAGGAACATGGATACTAAAGAGACTATTTATGAGGCCTTAGAAATAAATGATCAAACTATTATTGGAAACTGGAGGAAAGGCTATTCATGTTTTAACATTGCAGAGAACTTTGTAAGATTGATTCCTGATGTTTTATGGAAAGCAGAACTTGAAAATGATGAGCCTGGGCACTTAGCTGAAAAACTTTCCAAAGTAAAGTCAGAAAATGTGGCTGGGCTTCTCCTTGCAGCTTCTAGTAACATGCTAGATGAGAGAATTAAGGTGAGAATTGAATTGTTGGGCACAAAGAAACCAGAAAGTGGTTTCAGAAATTCCAAGTCTCTGGAAATCAAGTCCCCGGATGATAGTGTCCCATTTGAGGCATTAACTAAATATGGAACTTGTAAATCAGGTTTGAAAATGCAGTTATCTAGGAAAGACTTGTGGAAAGTCTTATTGTTTAATGGCTTGGATCCCTGCTTCTCGCATGCTAAACTGACAAGTTTTTGTAAGAACTATATGGGCAAAACCACTGTCAGTCTGGACTAGAAGGGTCATGGAGGGGAGATATGGAAAGGAAAAATGGCTTTAAGAACCATGGAAGCTGAGGTCTGGAATTAAGTCATCTCCTTGGGCCAAAAAAGGAACCCCACCCATGTGTAAAGAGAGGGTGAGTTTGCCCAGGCATTTAAAGATGGTGGATGTCCCAGCCCAATATTCAGGGAAAATTTTGCCACCCAGGCTGCTGAGATGGTGGATCATATTCCCCAAGGGTTGGGGAGAGTAATGTTGACATCCCATAGGTCTGAAAGAAGTGGTCTTACCCCCCATAGATTAGGGAAGGCCAGGTTGCCAAATCATTGCTCTGAGTGGTTTGGGCCTGTAGGCCAGAGATTAGGGAGAATGTTGCCTACCCCTCCTTGTACTAATGGGGTTGGGACTCTACCCCAAAGATTGGGTAAAGTGTGGCTATCACCCCAATGTTCTTGTAGGGTGAGGTCTGGATCTTTGTTGCCACACAGATACTTGATGAAGATGGAACCAAGAAAATGTCCACTGGGCAAGCCAGTGGAAAGGGTGGGCTCTCATCAGGCCTCAGAGAGAAGAAACCATCATATTAAAAATGGCTCTCTGACTTTGAAATCTAATGAAGTATGCCCTGTAGGTTTACAAACTGTAGGTCCATGACTCATGTTTCCCTCCCAATTTCTTCTTGTAATGCGAATGTTTATCCTTTGTCTGTCCCTTTGTATAATGGAAGCAGATAAACTTTTTTATAAGTTTCAGAGATCTACAGGCAGAGGGAATTTTCCCCCAAGACAAACTGTCTTTCTATAAACTGATTGTGATATGATTTTGTACTTAGCATTGTTACTGATTTAAGTTTCTTTGAATTTTTTAATATCTTTTTGGAATTCAGAGGGTAGAATGTAGTAGTTTGATATTATTTAAGAATTCCAAAAAGGGATGTTGATTATGCTTGTAAACTGGTCTGTTCCTCTGGGCATGATACCCCTTTGATTGTATTAAATTCAGAGGTTTCACTTTTACTTCATTAAATCAAGATTAGGGCTTTGATTCTACCACGCCATTAGGACATGCAGGGTTCAGTCCTTGCCCCCTCTCAATCAAGAACATAGAAATAGATACACAGAGAAGATACACAGAGCATACTGAACCCCTGGGAAGAGAGATGAGCCTGGTAGTATGCAGCTGAAGAGAACAAAGCAACTGAGAAACCCTGAGAGATGAGCCTATGCCAGCCTGTAGATGAAATCAGAAGCTGGGACCACAGACCCTTAAGAGGAAGAAGGAAGGCTGAACCCTTGCTAGACATCATCCACCATCTTGCTTCAACACGTGGCAAAAGACTTTGGGTAAGGAAGTACCTCTAGGGTGCCTTGTGTTAGACTCTTTAGGGCCTTATAACTGTAAGCTTTTACCCCAAATAAATATCCTTTATAAAAACCAACAGATTTCTGGGACTTTGCATCAGCACCTCTTCTGGCTGACTAATACTCCAAAATAAAAGCCAGCATTTATATAAAATCTGATACTCTCTCAATGTAATGCTTGACAAAACTCTGACTGTTATTGATTCCACCTGGAAGTGAGCTTCTCATTCTCACCATGTCCATCTAATATTTGGGAGCATTTACAAAGCATGCTGCACAGAAAGATTATCCTTATGGCAAACCAATAAGGTTTTGCATATACATTCTGACTAATTATGTCTCTGTCATCTTTTCAAGCTCCTGTCCACTTAAATTAACCAATAGAAAGAGGCAGATTAATATTTCAGGTCACAATTTAAGCTACTGCAAGTGGGAGGAAGGGTTATGTTAAAGAGTGGAATTTTTCCTGTTGATCCAGAATTGCCTAAGACCCAAAGTTGAGAAAGAGAATAAAAGGAAAAAAAAACAAACAAACAAATAAGAAAAAAAAAAAAAACACATATTTTCACATTCTAATTTGAAAGAACTTCAAAACCCAAACAGTTTTGGGAATCAAGCACCTCTCCAAAGGTGGTAATCACCCCCTATCTCACACTTTGAGTCACCCATGTCAACATAAGGAAAGGACTGCAGGGAAGAGAAACTGTCCTGATGGAAGGGAAAGCAGATTGTTGTGATAAAAAAGTTGAATTTCTTTTCCCTTTGAAAAAATTGACTAATGATGTTTATGAGTTTGCCTACAAAAAAGGAAAAACTTTTGCTGTTTGTTTATCCAGGTGGAAAATCCCTACACTTATCAACCTTCCCCTTAGGATGCCAAAGCAAGGGAAAATTTTGGTGAGAGATAACATGCTTGAGAATGACCTGGTAAAGAAAGGGCAAGGGCATTTCCTCCAATTCCTACTCCCTGAAGCATGATAAGATGGATGTCTGAAGAATCATCAAGTCTGGAGCAGAGCATGTCTGAAGGACAAATGAGATTGTGAGCCACAAACTAGCCAAGAAGGAATAATGGGGCAAGAGATGTACACAATAAGGAAAAGCCAAAGTGAGGCAGGGTCACTTGGAAAATGTGACTGAATCTCACAAGTTACTAGCAATGAAAAATTATTTTAACAAAAGTTTCTATTACAGAACAACATAGCAGCAGAATGGAAGTCTGATTACTAAAATGTTTATGCTTAAGCAGGAATGTGAGTGTATCTTTGATGTTTCTAGTCCACCAATTTCATACCCACTAGACCAACTTCCCTCTCCTACCCATCTTATTTAAAACGAAAAAAATAAGCAAACACGAGTTTCATAGAAACTAAGACTATCAAGATTCCAGTATTCTTTAGATTGATTTAAATATACCTATTGTATATACAGATTGTGTTGATAACGAGACCTAGGAAGAGCTGGGTAGCTCCAGTCCATATACAAGACTTAGAGAGCAATCTAGAACAACAGCAGTTCTAGCCAACCTAGATTAGAACTCTAGATTCCTTGGAATCATCATCTAAGGCTGTACTGTTCAATACATTTGAAATGTGGCTAGCCCAAATGAAGATTCACTCTAAGTATAAAATAGCCACAGGATTTGAAAGATACACTTTAAAAAAAAAAGGTAAAATATCTCAATAATTCATATATTTGTTACATGTCAAAATTTTATTTTGTAAATGATAGTTTAAATAAATTCTATAATTAATTTCACCTGTTTTTTTAATGTGGCTATTATAAAGTTTAACATTTAAAATATAGTTTGCATTGTATTTCTGTTGGAAAGTGCCAACCTAATTAAACTCTGACTTTCCTACTTCATGATGCTGTCTCTCATTTTCCCTTCATAAACAGAGCAGCAGAAAAGGGAAATGTATGATAGTGTAAAACAATAGACTGTGGCTGGCTTTTTCCCTCCATTCAAGTCTGAATTGTAAAGACAAGCAGAAAAGATCCTTGAGTTAGAAAGGAGAATAATTTATTCAAATAAACAGAAGTGAAAGTCACCTTTACAGTTTCTAAAAGTACTAAAAGGAAAGAAAAGAAAACTCTGGAATTTGATTGAAATAACTGTAAAGTAACTGAGGTCCCATAGGAAAATGTAGATCACTAGAGAACAGTCAGGGAAGTTCTTGGGGAAAAAAATTAATCATTTTATTGCTATACCTTAAACAAGTTGAGATTCTTCAATAAGCCAGATAAATGTTACTTGTATGTGTCTCTGAAATTATGTTCTTTTGAATTTCCATCTTAACTCAATCTTCACTCAAGGATTGGCATCCTAACATTTTAGGTAAATTAATTAATTGAGTTTCTTATAGTTGTTTAATATAATGACATATTTGACCTAAAGAATATGTTAGGAATATTCTCTAATCTACCCAAGGATAGAGGGACAATAGCAATTACTCAAGGGCTCACAACAAACATTCCTTCTACTCTATTCATATTGTTACATAGACAAATAGTATCTATTTGGGTTTTGTACACACTGTCTATGGCATCTACAGATGAACTTATTACATACCTTTTGCTCCTGGATATGTCTGTTGAGACACTTAGCACACATAACTTTTTCCACTAAAAATATGATTTTAAAAAGTGTTTTGAGTTCCCCCTGGAAATGAGCAGGAATGATGGTCTTTTGTTCTACTTCAGATTCTGGATTTCTCCAACAGAAAAACACCATGGCTTCTAAAACTAATTCTTAACATTTTACCATCCTCTTGAGGTAATCAATTCAAGTCTTGTCCACCCCCATCTCCATCTTTAGTATTAAAATGTCTGTGAAGGATATCTTCCAGAATTTCCTCATGGTAACCGTGACAATTTTATTTAAATAATAAAAGCTTGAATAATTTCTGATATGACTATCAGGTTACCTGCTCACAAGAAATTCAATTTGTTTATAGAGTAGAAACTGTATTATATATATCATTTTTAAATCTAGCATTAACATTTAGTTCTTTGTCATTTTAAGAATATGCTTATATTCAGCATAACAGCAACAAATATTGCTAAAAAAGACTTTTAAAAACATTTATAATCCCTTAATATCATATTGAAATATACACAAAGATATCATTTTAATTGATATTAACCAGTATATTTATGTGTAGACTTTAATTTCTTAAAGTCAAAAGAAACCATACTGAATAATGATTTCAACAAAAGTTTCTATTGCAGAGCGCTATAATTAACAGGAAAAATGGAAGACTGATAACTAAAATGTTAAAATTAGTCAAGATTCACTGTTTATATTTCAAGTCCACAGGTTTCAAGCTCCTTCAATGAATTTCCTCTCCTGCCCATCTCATTTAAAAGAAAAAAGAATTAACCACCAGTTTCATAGAACCCAAGAATGTCAGGATTCTAGTAATCTTCATATTGAATTTTATGTACCTATTGTGTATGCAATTGATAATATTACAAGGCAACCACCTTGCTTCATGACACCCGGGTTTACATTTATAACAGTGTCTATTACCACGTTCTATAATAGCAGTTGCTTTGAAACTTTCCACTCTTTACTTATAGAAATCCAAGTAAGTGCTTTAATCCTAGAAATGGTCCTGAATAATATGATTATTTTTATTTAAACAATTGTTTGTCATACTATAACTAGGTAGACAAGTGTAGAAGTGTCAAAGGACTGAGCAAAAACACTCAAGCTGGAACTAAGCATCATAAATACAATCAGGTTAACATCCTTAACTCTCCATGTATTCTGAACTATAGTATCATAATTCTATAACGCTAAAAATATTTTCTTAAGTTATTCCCCACTTTCCATTATGTGAAGTAAGAATACTATTTAAAAAAAACAACTTACCATATCTGTATCAGAGACAGGGCCAAAACTGGTCACGTAGATGTTAGTGAAGACTTCAGTAATACTGTCTGATAGAAGAAAAAAAGATTGAATGCAGAATTATATAACGAGAGCCACAGAAGATAGAAGTGGTCAAGTACATGGTATAGTTAGAAAATGTGATATTTACATTTTTTTCAACTTTCATTACCAAAAATAATAGTTATAACTGCTCAGTTATTTAACAGATTCTCAAGGTCCTAAATGCCTATGACATTGTGACTTGGAAGACATACCTGACTAGAGCATGCTTTTTAAAGCCTGTATTGCTCATAATGAATAGTTCCTTATAAGTCATATTAAGTGAATTAGTGTACCATAAATTTACCACCAGTACTAAAATTAAAGCATGTTCAGTAGGGTCTTAAATTCAATTTTTAAACTAAATATTGCAGATGGTCTTTCAGGATGGTAGAGATTTTATTGTAGATTTTATCTCAGTATAACTCCCCTATAAATCACTGAAACAGACTGTTAATCATAATAAATAGACCTAATTCATATTAATAGAAAAAGTTTTATTATTCAGTGATATAAAACATAAAAGCAAATAACTTACACTAATCACAAAGCATTACTTCCAAAACAAGCTTGCTTATAAATGTATTTAACAATATCTGCAATGCTAAGATTGAAATGAACAGGATTCTAAAAATATGTAACTTATTAACTGTAACACAACACAATTGCTGTATTAACCTGGTGATTTAGATCTCTGATGTTAAATAAAATCAAATGGTGTTGGAAAGGAAGTTCAAATAAAGGATTCAAGAAAACAAACAGAATTCCTTTCAATGCTCTTGCAGGAAAAACAAATGCATAATTAATTTCAATCGTCATGAACTGAATGACTCTTCTACCAACTGTAAAATTTGTAATTCTATGCAAGAAATACCATGAAATATTTTAAATATTATACTGGAACAATGAGATGTTTGTGAGATTAAACTATGTCTGAGTTATTTTATCTTCTAGGAAAAAAAATAAGAAATTTAAATAAGAGTAAATTTTGTATGCTTACTGCATACTAGGTATACTTCAAAGGACTTGAGATATGATAATCTGCATGACAAATCAATGAGATAGATTATCTTTTATCATGCCTATCCATGAGTTCACTGATCCACAGAATGGTAAGGAAATGTCCAGTGACCCACAGCTACTATAGTAGACAGAGTCAGATTTTAGAACCCAAGCAATCTGGCTCCTGAGTCTTCAGGCTTACTGACAGCATTATACCACAGTCAACAATAAAATTGAAATTAAAAGTGATTTCTTTTTTACAACATATTTCTATTCATCAGAATATTCTGTGCAAAGGCATGGTTATAGGGTTCCAAATAAATGTGCTCATTCAATTTTATTTTATAGACTATTTTATTCCAAAACCTTACTTTTATGAAATTATATTATAAAAGTCATTTGTGGCATGGGATCTATTTCTAAAGTAAATTCCCAAGTTCTGCTTACCCCAAAGACTTGCAAATGGTCAGCCTTAAGTGTGTGCAAACTGCAATTACACAGGGCCCTACACTCAGAAGGGCACCTTGCTTGGTTTAATGCTCTGTTTTCATTATCTTGAAATTCTTAAATATTTTTGAACAAGGGAGCATGGATTTTCATTTTCAACTGGGGATAGCAAATTATATATAGGCAGTCCTGGACATGCATTACATGGGCTGTCAGAAAGAAATTGTGAAAATGGGTCCCATGCTTTTCCCTTTATTCATACCAAATCAATCATGAACAAATAAATATTTATGATTTTAGATATCAATTTATTTATTTCCAAAGAAGAAATTAAAATGTTAAGACAGCTTTGACCCAAATAAAGGAAATGAAGTTATTCCCCTTATTCTCTAGCACTGAACAAAGATGACCAAAACTTGTGAATATATTGATGATATTGGGATAAATAATATCTGTTACACGTCAAATGGCAAATAAAAGGTAAAGGAAGATACTATCAGTCCCTAGCAGCTGTAATGAGATGTTAGTTAAGAATCAGAAGAGAGAAAACTAGTGTTACCTTTAAAATTTTAAGTTGTAAGAACAACATCTAAAAACACAGATCACAGATATGCAAAGTTCTGAAAGGGGAAAAACCTCTCCCTGTGAGGAACTTAAAATATAGTGGCAAAGATAAATAACCAGAACACAATATGTTTGCTGTAACTCAGAAGCACCTTGTAACTCAGAGAAGCACCTTGGAGAGAGATGTACAAGTTAAGCTTCACTGTTTTGCGATTTTCAAAGGTTAGTAAACAGTCTCTATGCCAAGAAAATGGAGGAAGGATATTCCAGTTAGGGAAACCCTTTTGTGCAAAGGTCAGGTCTCTCAAAGAGTTGTTTGGTTCATGAACATTATTAACACATGCAGAAGGGTGTTATCAGAAGAAAGGCAGAGGTTGTATCAAAACACCTGCTATACTGAGAATATTGTACTTAAAATATATTGTAGCAAGGGAATTACTGAAGGACTTGGATATGGAGAATGGTATGTTTGATGTTATGTTACAGAAATGTCATATTACATTAATAACAGGGGTAAGATAAATCAGAGGTGATTGAAGACATGTATTCAGCTTGAAAGTTGTTGCAATAATTAAAAAAGCAAAAGCAAAAAAAAAAAAAAAAAAGAATTTGTTAATAGGAAAGAGCAAAAACCAAAGGAATAGACCTTAATAAAAAGGAAAAAAGGGGGTAAAATATCAAAAGACATTGAAATAAGATCTTTATTAGAAGACATTTAGAGGCAGGAAGTGAGCAGATTCAGTAGAGTTGTAAAGGCACACGTCAAGTGAAAGAAGGTTGGGAAGTAAATGGATGGTGAGGACATACAGTGAGCAAGTGGAGAATATTCTTCTATAAAGCTCATCAAAAAAATGTTTTGATGAATTTGTGAATAATTGAACTATGCTGAATAGTGTAACATATAGTAGCAATAAAACCATCCAAACAAGAGCAATTTTAAATTGTAACTGCTACACACCTCTCCATGGCTCTATATATTCACTTATTATATTTACTCTTTGCTATCTATATCTTTTCTGTCCAATATGGTAGCCATTAGCTACATGTGGCTAACTATATTTAAAGTTTAATTAATAATATGAAATAAAATTAAAAATCTAGTTCTTCAGTCAGACTACACACATTGTATACAAAATTGTTTAGTGATACCATGTTGCAAAGACCAATAGAAAATTTCCATCATCAAAGAAAGTTCTGTAAGCCTGTACTGATCCATATCCCCCCACTAGAAGGTAAGATCCAAGAAAAGAGTGATGTTTGTTCAGAAATGTAACTCCAGCAGAGATCAATGTGTATATTTTATACATATTGTGAGTATACAACAAATATTTATTGAATTAATGAATTAATAGTTAAATCATTTAAGTAGAAATAACTCTTGCTATTATAATGGACTTTATTTTAACCTAGTCAAGTAAGTATACAATTGTATGATAGCATATAACAAGAGAACACTCCTCCTGGAAATACCTTCTTCACTTGGTCTTCGGGACACCACAAGCTCACTAATTACTTCTAAGAATCTTTCACTCTTTTCATCACAATCTGATAATATTGAAATACCCCCAAATTCCGTTTTGAGCCCCTTACTCCCTAGATGATTTATTTAATATGTTCAATGTTTCCTGATTTTCCATTTCCAGCCCAGATCCTTCTTAAATCAAGATTTTCATATTCAGCTGCTTACTTGATATTTCCATGTCATTGTCTAATAGATTTCCCGAACTCATCATGTCCTGTTCCTTTGCTTTTTACTCCAGTCCTCTGGCCAAAAATCTTGGTTTCATTTGCAACTTCACTCTAAGCAACGGTAACTCTGATTATCAAAGATATCTACAGTCCATTTCTCTGGCCTTCATTGTCACTGCTCAGTTTGAAGCTGCCATCATCTCTCTCCAAGAACACTCTTTCCATTCATTCACCTCCACACACTCTTCTTTTAGAACTTTGAGATATAATTCATGTAACATAAAACATACCCATTTAAAGTATGAAATCCAATTTTATTCAGAGTTGCCCAACCATCACCAATATTTAACTTTAAAATATTTTCATCACCCAGAAAGAACCCTATACTCATTAACATTCATTCTCTATTCACCGTTCTCCCACAAATCCTAGTAACTACTAATCCATTATAAGTCTCGATGTATTTGCCTAGTCATATATGAATGAACATTTCTTATAACAGGAATCATACAAAACCTGGCATTTGTGGCTGGCTATTTTTACTTGACATTTTTTCGAAGTTCATCTATGTTGTAGTATCAGTACTTTATTCCTTTTTATTGCCAAATAGAATTCATTGTAAGAATATACTACATTTTATTTATCCATTTCTCAGATGATAGACATTAAGGTTGTTTGCAAATTTGGTCTACTAAGAATCATCTTGCTATGAACATTCATGTACAGGTTTTTGTGTGGATATATATATTCAATTTTCTCTTAGGAATGGAATTGTTGAACAATATTTTGTTTAACAGTTTATGGAACTACCAAACTATTTTCTAAAGAGCCTATACCACAATACAATCCCACCCTCCTTTTATGAAGGCTTCAATTTCTTCAGAACTTTGCCAATTCTTGTTATTGACTGCCATTTTTAATCCTCGTATGTGTGAAATTACATGTGTGTGCAATGCATGCATGTATGTGTGAAATTTCATCTCATTTTGGTTTTGAACTGCATTTCCCTATTAATGATGTTGCATAACTTTGTATGTGCTTCTTGGCCAATTTTATGTCATTTTGGGGGAAATGTGTATTCAAACCATTAGTCCATTTTTTAATTGGCTTATTTGCCTTTTTTAATTTGTTCATCATATATTCTTAATACGAGCCTCTTTGTAGATATAAAAATGCAAATATTTCTCTCATTCTTTGGGCTGTCTTTTCACTTTCTTGGTAATGAACTTTGAGGCCCAAAGTTTTTAATCTTGAACTCGAATTTATCTGTTTTTCTCTCTCTTGTGCTTTTGATCATGTGTAAGAAATCGTCACTTAATCCAAAGTCATGAAGATTTTCTCCTATGTATTTTTCTATGAGTTTTATAGTTTTACATTTTACATTTATGTCTACTAACATTTTGATTTAATTTTTGTATATGATGTGAGATAGAGGTCAAATTTCCTTGTTTTGATAAGGTTATCCAATTGTCCCAGCACCCTTTGCTGAAAACACTTCCATATCCCTACTCCCCAAACTGTCTTGGCATTCTTGTCATAATATAATTGATCATAAATGGTTAATTTCTGCATACACAATTCTATTCCAGCAATCTATATGCTATCCTTATAGCAAAAACATTCTTTCCTGGAATTATATAGTAAGTTTTGTAATGGGGAAGTGTGATTCCTCCAAATTTTGACCTTTTTCAAGATTGCTCATGTTTTATGGGTCTGATGGATTTCTATTTATGTTTTAGGACCAGCTTTTCAATCTCTGCACACAAAAAAAGTCACCTGGGATTTTGATAAAAATTGCACTGAATTTGTAGATCAATTTGAGGAGTATCACCATCCTAATACTGTAAGTCTTCCAATCCATTAACATATATCTCCTTTAATCTTATTAAAGGATTTTTAATTGTAAAAGTCTAACACTTCTTTTGTTAAATCTATTCCTAAGTATTTTATATTTTGATATTATTGTAATTGGAATTGCTTTCTTAATATAACTTTGTATTGGTCATTGCCAATGTGTAGAAAAGCAATTAATTTCACTATGTTGATTTTGTATTCTGCAACCTTGCAGAACTAAATTATGAGTTCTGATAGACTTTTTGTAGATTCTTTAGGATTTTCTATGCATAGGATCATGTCATCTAAAGAATTTTAGTTCTTCCTTTCTATTCTGGATGCTTTTTTACTTGTTTCTTTTGGGTAACTGCCCTTACTAGAACTTCTAATGCAATGTTTAAAAAAGGAGGCAAGACTGAATGTTCTTATGTTTTTCCTGTTTTAGGAAGAAATCTTTCAATGATCCATCATTAAGTATGATGTTATCTGTGAGTTTTTCATAGATATCTTTTCACATGATGAGGTAGTTCCCTTCTGTTCCTAGTTAGTACAGAGTTTTTATCATGAAAGGACATTGGATTTTTTGTCAAGTAATTTTTCTGTATCTGTTCAGATAATCATGAGTTTTTTTTTCCTTTACTAGTATAGCACATTATACTATATTCCACTTGACTGGAATATATAAATATATATTGAATATATATATACACACACACACATACACACACACACATTTTTGTGTGTTAAGGTAAAATTGCATTCCTGGAATAAATCTCAATTGGGTTCGGGCTCTAATCCATTTTATATTTTGCTCAATTTATTCTCATAATATCCTGTTGGGAATTTTTGCATCTATATTCATAAAAGATGCTGGTTTGGAATTTTCTGTCTTTGTGATGTCTTTTTTCTCTAGTTTTGTTATCAGTGTAACACTGGGCAAATGGAATGAGGTAAAGAGTTATCCCTCCTCTCCCATTTTTTAAAAGAGTTTGTGAAGGATTAGTGTTCATTCATTTCAAATGTTTGGTAAGATTCACCAGTGAAGCCATCTGGGACTGGGCTTTGTTTTGTGGAAAATTGTTTTTATTATTATTATTATCATTACTATTATTAATTTTCTTTCCTTGTTATATATCTGTAGTGGTTGGAAGCTACATGCACTCCCAGGGGAAAAAAAAAAACAAAATATGTTCTTAATTCTAATCCACTCTTGTGGGTGTAAACCCTCATAAGTAAGACCATCGGAGAAGGCTACTTTAGTGAAAGTGTGACCCATCTCATTCAGGATTGATCTTAATCCTATTACTGGAGATAGAGAAAAAGCCACAGAAGCCAGAAACTGAAATCAATGAAACCCAAAAGAGAAGGGAGAGACCAGCAGATGCCACAATGTGTCTTCCCATGTGGTTGAGGATTGAGTCTTCAATGACAGCCATTCTTTGAGGTGAAAGCATCTCCTTGATGATGCCTTGATTTGGAAGTTTTCTAGGTCACAGCCATGAGTGAAAAAGTTACCATTTTTTTAACTTAACCTTTCCTATTATTTACTTTGAGCAACCTAAGGAAGTAAAACATATGTCTATTCAGATTTTCTATTTCTTTTTGACTTGGTGTCTAAAAGTGTGTACATTTGATCTTGCCTACTTAAATTGTTGGCATACAGATGCTTATCATACTTACACTATTTTTTATATTCCTGAAAGGTCATTATTCATGTCCTTTTTTTTCTGATGTTTGTGATTTGAGTCTTCTCTCTTTTTTTCCTGCTTACTCTAGCTAAAGAAGTGCCAAATTTATTCATCTTTTCAAAGAAACAAGTTTCGGTTTCATTTTTTTCTCTGTTACCTCTTTTCTAATTAATTACTTTTACTCCTTAATCCTAGTTATTTGCTTTTCTTCTTCTTTCTTTAGTTTTAGTTTTCTCTTCTTTTTCAGTCCCATAAAGTGGAAAACTGGATTATTGACTTGAGTTCTTGCTTCCTTTTTAAAATATAGGCACTTACAGCTATAAATTCCCTCCTAAGTACTGCTGTATTAACATACCATAAGTTTTGGCATGTTGGGTTTTCATTTTCATTCATCCAAGTATTTTCTAGTTTCTCTTGTGATTTCTGATTTGACCCATTGATTATACAGAAGGATGCCCTATAGATGTCTATTAGGTCTAGTTGGTTTATACTGCCGTTCAAGTCCTCTATTTCTGTTTTGATCTTCGGCCTAATTGTTTTACCCATTAATGTAGTCTCCAAATACTATTGTTGAAGTGTCTATTTCTTCTTTCAACATTATTGGTTTATGATTTATTTATTTTGTGGCTCTATTGTGAGGTTTGTCTATCTTTATCATTTTTATGTCTTCTTGATGGAATAGCCCTTTTATAATTATAAAATGTTCTTCTTTGTCTCTAATAAAAAAAATTGTCTTAGAATCTATTTTGAGCTATATTATTATAGCTACTCCAGTTGTCTTTTAATTACTGAGTGCATTGAGTGACTGTTAATTTTATATGTACCCTTGGCTAAGTTATATTTGTTTGGTCAAGCACTGACCTAGATATTGATGTGGAGGTATTCTGTAAAAGTGATTAGCCTCTAACATTGACTTTAGGTAAAGGATACTTATATTCTCATTAGGGTGGGCCTTATCCAATCAGGAGAAACCTTTAACATCTAATTACTGAGATTTCCAAAGAAAAAGAAATACTGCCTCAAAGCTATTGTCTACTCCTATCTGAGTCCCCCACCCTGATGGTGCCCACTACAAAATTTTGTACTCAAGATTCAACATCAGCTTTTAGTGGAATTTCTGGTCTGCAAAATTCTTCTGAGAAATTCAGATAGACAATTTCAATATAATGCTTACTGTTATTTCCCTGCTCAGTGGCATTCAGCCTGGCCTGCAGATGATGGACTTGCCAGCTCCCACATTTGCATAACCCAATTCTTTAAAATAAATCATGTGCACACACACATGGCATATATACATCCTTTTGGTTCTATTTTTTTTTTCTGGAGATCCCTGGCTGATATATACGGCATATCATTTTCCATCCTTTAACTTTCAGCCTATTATGTATTTGACCTTAAAGTATGTCTCCTGTAGACAGCATATAGTTGGATCAATTTTTAAAACACATTCTAACATTCACTTCTTTTAATCAGAGTATTTTGTCCATATAGCTTTAACATAATTACTGATAAATTAGGATATATGTTATCATTTTGCTACTTGTTTTCTATATGTCTTATGTCTTTTGCTTTTGGATTATATTGATATTTTCTGGTATACCATGTTTAATCTCTTGATGCTCTGTTTTCTATATTTTTAAGTTATTTCAATTGTGTTGTCTTGAGGATTACAATTAATATCTTAATTTGAAACAATCTAGTTCAGATTAATACCAACTTAATTTGAACACTATGCAAAGATTTTGCTTCTTTTCCTAAAATTCTCTGCTGTGCTATCTGTGCCATACAGATTATATCTTATATGTTACAAGCCTATCAGCACAGTATGAGAGTCTTTTAAATCACATAAAAAGAGTTACAAATCAAAATGCATTTTTATGCATTTTTTAATATTCATTTATCTACTTACCTTTAGTGGTGCTCTTTAATATGGATATAGAAAACTTGGTTGGTAGACTTTTTCTTTCAGAACTTTGAATATGTTACCCCATTTCCTTTTGGTGTACATGGTTTCTGATGAGAAGTCAGCTGTTAATCTTACTGAGGATCCCTTAAATAACAAGTCATTCATTTGCTGGTTTTGAGACTCTATGTTTACTTTGGCTCTCCATAGTCTGACTACAAATGTATTTAGGTGGGGATTTCTTTATGTCTAACCCAGGTGGAGTTTGTTGAGCTTCTTGGATATGTAGAAGAATGTTTTTACTTGTTATCAAACTTGGGATATTTTTTGCCATTATTTCCTCGAATAATCTGCCTCCCACTTTGTCTCTCCTTTCTTTCGGAGACTCCCAGTATGCACAGGTTGTTTGTTTGATAGTGTACCACTATCAAATGTCTGTTCAATGTCTGGAATTCCTCAAGGAGAGTTTCTACTGACTCACTTTCAGAAAAGTCATAACTTTTGGTTTCACTATGTGAATTTAATTTTTGGTGTAAACTGGAAATCGTAAATAATAAAATATGATAACTTTGAAAATCAAGGTCCTGCTACTCCCAGGCTTGCCTTTGCTATTTTTTGCTATTGTTATATATTTATTAATTTTTTGGATGACTTTCCTGGATTACTTGTGTAAAATCTGTATAATTTCCTTTTTTGGCCATAGATGCTTTAGTTAGCTTAGTGATCACCTAATGATTCCACAGTTCTCTCCTTAAATGCCTTGAACCAATAAGTCGCCCAGCTTTTGCTGAATGGCTCTGTGCATGAGTGTGCATGTGTGTGTGTGTGTATGTGTATGTGTGTTTTGGGATATGTCTTCAACACTCCAGCAGGCAGTTTAGAACTCTGCCTTAAACTTCACTTTCTGCTTATTCTGAGCCCCAAGGTCAGCCAGAGAGGAGAGATATAGGCCTCATGACTTTCCCAGGCTTTCCCATGGTCCTTCATAGGTTCCAAGGGATATTTCTCAGCTTTTCAATGCCCCGTCTTGCTAGCTCAGTCCCCAGTTTTTCTTTATGAAAATTTTCTTTTTGGTCAGTCTCTTTATAGTCCCAATTGGGATCTCTGTTCAAGCAGTTTTGATGTTAAATAATAGCTGCTGATTTTTTTTTTCAATAAATGCCAAGGAGATCAGACTGTTTGCACAGAGCATGCTGATTCAAGTTCAATAAATACAAGCCCTGAGAATGGAGTTGTTCCTGGAGTTGTCAAACAGATAAAATAGAGACAATTCTCAGAATGGGGCATTTTGGAGATCTAAAAACCTATTCTTTCTCCACTTAGAGCAGGTGCTAGGCTGCCTGTTTTCACAAATAAGAGTTGTGAGACTTGGTTTTCAAAGCTGGCATGAAGCTTAGAAGAAGAGAATGGAAAAGAACAAGTGAAAATGCCACAAAGATCAGTTATTTCTGAGATTCAGCCATTTCCTTAAATAAATCCTCCTTGAATTGTTGGAAGAGTTTAGTTAATTTTCAGAATTCTGAGAAAGTTGATTTTACAATTTTTGCCAATGTTCCTGTTGTTTTTATGAAGGAGATTTTTGGAGGCCCTGACTCTGCATTGCAGAGGCTTTTCTACGTAGTCTCTTCTGGTATTATTTTACACCTCTTTGCAAAATCCTACGGTAGTCCTTATCTCATTCAGAGTTAAAGCTATATTGGCCTGCATGACACTTTATGATTAAATTCCCTGCTACCTTTTTTATTTTTTCCTGTGACTTTTCAGACTGGACTCCTGATCATTCATCAAACATGCCTGTCTTTGAAAAGCATTCTCCTCTACCGGGGTGCCCTTCTCTCAGTAGGCACATAGAAAACTCTCTCACTTCACATATTTAGTTATACGTGAGTGTATGCATGTATTTTTATAAACATTATAAAAATAAATGTTTACAGCATTTCATAAGTACTAGCTCATTTAAACCTTTGCTTAAAAGTCACTTTTTTTCAATGAGTCCAAATTTGACATCCTAAGTCATAATCCACCTTCCCTCATCTCCCAGTAGTTATGCTCTCCCTAGCCTTTCTCAATTTTATCCTTTTCCATAGACCTCTTAACATTCCAAATAATTTCTTAATTATTATGCCTATAGTTTAGAATGAAATTCTAGGAAGGTGATGATATATATGTATGTTTGGTTTACTAATTTGTTCCAAAACATACAAAGTTTCTAAAACATAGGTCTGAATAAATAGTTGTTGAGGGACTCAATCAATTAACCTGAATCCAGCCTAGGCACAAGGGAAGTGGGATTGGGATGGTTCCTTTGGTGACATTTTGATGAGATCAGAAGGACACATTATAGTGGCATTAGATACTTATGTGTGGAAGGGGGTAAGCAGAGACAGATTTTGTTTTTAGCAGCATCGAGAAAACTGCATATTCAAAGATCCTGAGATAGAAAAAAGATGGATCTCTTGATGGAGCACAGCAGAGGAATGAGAGGGAGTAGAGGAATAATATAAGATGAAAATAATTAAATAGACACAGAGAAGTCTTTAGTATATTAAAAAAATGGATGCAGATACCAACTGAAGTGAGAGAACTGGGAGCATAGGAAATGAATAGAATAAATTTAAACAACCCTTGAGAAATATGATTGTGAAGGGGAAGATGACTAGCAAAACTGGGAGGTGGGGAGAAGACCCATGTTTTCTTTTGCTTGTTTATGGTGGAAGATTGTTGGGCATATGGCAACATCAATAGGAGGGATTGAGCAGAGAAGGAAAGTCTGAACATGCAGGAGAAGGGGAATCAAGGACAAAGGAAGATTCCTGAGTAAGGAGATAGAGCACTGATTAGAAAGAATGAACAATAGATAGAAGAGATGCAAGAGAAGGTGAATATCCTTGATTATATCAGGAGTGTGCCAGGAGAGGGTTGAAAGGAATGGAAATAGGTGTTTATGTTTAGTGGCAAGAAAATTGTGGAAGTTCCAGGAGAAAGATTTTAAGTTATGGGCAAAATATCTGAATATCACTCTAGTTGTAATAGATGGTTATTTCATCACTAAAGTTGGCTAAGCAAACATATTAACAAAATGTAAAATATTATACATCCATAGAAGACCACTATAACATGCTGGCAGTGCCTTGTCTATCTTCCCTTCATAGTCATTATTCCTGTGCATGCTACGTATCCTACTGCAAGTACCTGCAATCCTCTGCCTGAGGATGTTCCCTAGCTACGCAGGGCAGATTGGAGGTGCAGAGAGTTTGCAGTCCTAGGAGAATTCCTCAAACAATGAAGGATAGATATTGCGGGAAACATAATCCAGCTTTCCCTCCCCATAATGGGACAACTTTGAGATGTGTTCCTTATCATATCACAGACCTTCTCAGTGGAAATAAACTCCAGTTGCCTTCACCAGTTACCTACCTATTCCCTGCATTGGCTTCCATCCCTTCCCTTAGCCATGTCCCCAAGTTCCTGCTGGTGGATCCTGAGATAACTTCTTGAATAAACACATATCTTAGGGTCTGTTTCTGTGGGAAACTAAAACCAATTACAACATCATTCACTTACATCAAGAAAGAAAAATGATAATTGTTACAGACATAGGGAAATATTCATTTCATTCACTGGAGCTAATCACCCAAACAATAAACCACATTGTCTTTGCCCCTGTAATGTGGATATTAACAGTGATTTTAATAAAGACCTGAATTCACAACACTGAGAGTAAAATCAAATTGCACATTTCATTACTTCAAGAATATCAGGATGCTAATAATTTTTGCTCACTGTGTAGCATAAATAAAAGGTTGTGCACTCATTTTAAGGTAAGGTAGTCTTTGCTGTGCTTTACTCTCTCAGCAACAAAAAAGTCACTTTGCTTCCTGGGATGATTCCTGTAACACCCACATGGGCCACTTGTCAACAAATAGTTATTAGGTGACTTTTTTGTATATGCATTTAATTTTCCTTATTAAAAGTTGAAAACCCTGAATTTAATAATATAATTTGTCATCATTCTACCACAAAGAATTTGGTGTATCTTCCTCAACATGTTTCTCACAGTAGGCCCTCAATACATTGATGAAGAGGAATAACTGAACAATATATAGTATTTGGGTGGTTGACAATTACCCATAGAAGCAAAAATAGTTAAAAACAATAATAAAACCACCATGTACTTTGTTTTTTCAGTCATTTTCATACACTGTTTGTATAGTCATTTTCATATACTGTAAGTGTGATGATTTGAAAAAATTAAATATAAACATATGCTGAATGGATGAATTTTTCTCTCAGTGAAAGATTCCTGGCATTTTTAATTTTTAATCTCTGCTTGCTGTTTTATTGTTGTTATTGCTGCTATTTTTTTGTCTTTTCCTATGATAATGCATTCATTTAGAAAGCCTGTCCCATTTGGAAATTCTGAACAATTATGCCCATGTACTTACAGACAAGATACATAAAAGATCTTACAGGAGAAACTTAAGGCAGTCAGACCATCATGATAGTCTCTGATTGTGGGTTACAAATGAATCTAACTTTGAATTCACTGGACCCTCTATACACATTCCTGACTGTGTTTGGAACTGTTCTGTTCCATAGTACCATTACCCAGATCAAGGCTTTAGAGTGCTTTCTCTTTCTTTGAAATGTTTCTCTGAAATAACTGATGATTCAACCTAGGATGGTGAGAGAGATGGATATACAAGCCTCTCCCCAAAACACTATAAAAGGAGATCAAATAGAAAAGGGAAGAGGACACTGAATATGTATTGACTTGATTTCCATCAATTTTATGGGACCACTTGGTTCAATTAACAAACAGCACACAAAGGCTTAATAAGTACAGCACAATAGTATCCCCCAAATTATAGAGGAGGGAGGAAATGTATACAAAGGGAACCTGTATTTGGTACCAAAAGCTATTTAATTTCCACAAGGCAATGCTTCATCCAGGAATTGCTACATTTTCAGCTTGGATCACTGGCAAGGAAAAGGAGTAAAGAAATTCTCAAAGTTACCCTTTCTACTATGTCAAATTAGGTTCCCCTTGGAGGTGATCCCAGTGAATCCTGTCACATCCAAGTTGTTAAAGATAGCATCCAGAGCACATGGGGCTCTAGAACAATCCATGTCCAAAGTTTCGGCAGAAGACCGGCTATTGTAGATCTAGTATTCCTGGGTCAGTTAGTACGTTGTAGCCAATTAAACAACATCCTGATATCTCTTGCAATTTCCTAAGGTACTGATCAAAAGCAGCTTAATAGTTTCATTATGAGAATTTAAAAATAAGACCTACATAAATATAAACTTACATTTTTTGTCCCAAAATTCATTTTAAGAAGAAGACTGAAATATCCAATATATGATAGATTAAGTTTTCATCCCTTTAAGAAATGAATTATTTTATAAATCAACAAATTTGGGTTTCTTAAGGCACTAAGAAATACAATTCATATATATACAGCTGTGCTGATATAAGGGATATAAAAGATAATATTTTTATTTTTTAATAAAAATAATTTTATAATTTATAATAATTTATATAATTTATATAATTTAAATTTATAATAATTTTATAATTTATAATTTTATAATTTATAATTTTATAATTTAAAGTATGCTATCAACCTTTTCACCATGCCCACAGAATATTGTTGTTGGCAATATTTCTGTATGACTTGCAAAATAATTTATCTGTTGGCTTTGTACAAGGAGAAATTTAGAATGTAGTAAAAATATTAATATTGAAAATAAAACTGGAACAATTTCAAATGCTTATATGGACCATGGCTTTTCAAACATTCAAAATTCCATCTCTTCAATTCCCGTTCTTAATAAAGACACCATCATCTAGGCAGTTGTCAAACTTTTCAACTCAATCTAAATTATCTTACTCATATTCTATATTTTAATTATTCATCAAGTTCTATTGATTACATTTCCTACCCATATTTTAAATTTTCCTTTCCTCCCCATTGTTTCATACAAAGACCTTTGGAATTGCTTCTTATGGTCTTCTGCCTCTAGTCTTGCAACTCTTATTTATTCTCTGTGATACTAATAAAGTATCCCTTCCTCAACAGAAATCTTGTGATTTCTCTTCTCTGATCAAAATTTTCTTAATGACTCTCTTTGCCTAAAGGTCAAGCTGAATGATCTTCGTATTGCACATAAGACCCTACATGATCTGTCTCTGTCCATGGATCCATCTTGATCCCCAAGACATTCTCCACTGTGTCCTTTAGTTATACCAAACTTCATGCCATTCTTCACAAAGGTGTTTATTTCTCTGTATTTGCTCATTCCTCTATTTAAAGTAAATTTAATCCTTGTTATTCAAAAACCATCCCAAATAAAACTTCTTCAGTGAGTTGTCTTTGCCATCTCTGGTATATTAAAATAGGCTTCCTGTTAGTTCCAGGAATTTGTATTTTTCAAATAAAATAATCAAATCACATTGTAACATTCAATGCAAGAGAACTTATTAAAAGTCCATGTGATTCCTGTGTTCTGTTCAACACTCAACAAATCCCAGAACATGGCTTTATATGAGTAACATAGAGAATTACAAAGCACCATAATAAGAAGAATCACTTCATCTTCCACTGTTTTCTATAATCTCATTTATTGATTTTTTTAGAAACCCAACTTTTAGGTAGTGTATTAGTCAGTGAAAGAGGTGCTGATGCAAAGTACCATAAATCTGTAGGGTTTTATAAAGGATATTTATTTGGGGTATTAGTTTACAATTACAAGGACCCAAAAAGTCCAACTCAAGATTACTTTCTCATCAAAGTCTGTTGCCACTTGTTGAAGCAAGATGGTGGGTGACATCTGCAAGGGTTCAGCCTCCTCTCTCTCAGCTAGAGGCTGACATAGGGCTTATTTCTTTCTGGGTTTTCTCAGCTGCCAAATGTCATGCTAATGGCCCATCTCTTTTCCCAGGGCTGCAGGATCAAAGTTCTCTCCTCTGCCATGTCTCTGGAGTTCTGTCTCTGTCTATATTTTCTGAGTGAGTGTCCATTTATATCAGCTCACCAAGGGGGCGAGTATTCAATCTGAGTCATGGCCTACTGATATGGTCAAATTAAAGTCCTAATCTTAACTTGTAATTTGATCAAGACACATCAGCTGAATCTAATGCATTCAAAGGGTATCGCACCCAGAACAGACTAGTTAACAAACATAATCAATATATTGTTTGGAATTCATAAATAATATCAAACTACTATATTCCACCCTCTGAATTTCAAAAAGACATTACAATATTCAAATAAACCTTAAATCAGTAACAATACTAAGTACAAAAACACATCCCAATCAATCAGTTTTTAGAAATACAGTTTGTCTTGGGACAAAGTACTCTCTGGCTGTAGACCCTACAAACTTACAAAACAATTTATCTGCTTCCACTGTACAAAGGGACAGACATAGGATAAACTTTTCCACTACTATATGGAAAATTTGGGAGGGAAACATGAGTCACTGATCCCCAACAGTTCTGAAAACCTACATGGCATAATTCATCAGATTTCAAAGTCTGGGAGTCACCTTGAGAGCTTGTTTGGAGGTTCTAGCAGGGAAGTGCAGCTACTCGTATACCCTTGACAGAACGATCCTCCTCTAGTGGGGAAGGCCATCCTCTTTGGCCAAGCATGCAGCTTCAGGAGGGATGGACATGGAGTGGTGAGGGAGGAAGGGGACACCTGCCTAGCCAGCCAGATCAGTGGAATCAACCCTGGCGATCAATGAGGTGACAGATGTCACAGCCAGATGTTGTGGCTGCTGATGGAAGAAGGTGCAGCATTGATGTGGAGAAAGTGGCCATGGTAGTTGCTGAGGGCAGGGAGAGGGAAGAAGAGATGTGATGTGGGGCATTTTCAGGACTTGGAGTTATCCTAAATGATATTGCAGGGACAGATGCTGGACATTATATATCCTGCCATAACCTGAATGGACTGGGAGAGAGTGTAAACTACAATGTAAACTATTATCTATGTGGTGCAGCAGTGCTCCAAAATGTATTCACCAAATGCAGTGAATGTGCCACAATGATGAAAGAGGTTGTTGATATGGGAGGAGTGGGTTGTGGGGGGGATGTGTGGGGTATATGGAAATCTCTTATGGTTTTTAATGTAACATTTTTTGTGATCTATGTATCTTCAAAAAAATACAATTTAAAAAATGATGGGGTAGGGGGGTGGGAAGTGGGATATATGGGAACATGTTATGTAACATTTTATGTGATTTATTAACTTTTTAAAAATAATTAAGAAATAAAATAAAACTTAAAAAAAAAAGATGATGGTTTCTTCTTGGGGCTTCAGGGGGACCCACCCTTTCCACAAGCTTCCTAATGGCCATTTTCTTGATCCCACCCTCATCAAACATCCGGGTGGTGACTAAGCTCTAGACCTCACCCTCCAAGAACATTGGGGTGATGGCCACACTTTAGCCAATCTCTGGGGTACAGTTTCAAACCCCTCAGTACAGTGAGGTAGTGGCAACAGTCTTTGTAATCTCTGGCATACAGGTCCAACCCTCTAAAAAGAATGAGTTGGTGATCTGGCCTTCCCTAATCTATAGGGAACAGGCCCACCCCTCTCAGAGCAATGAGGTGTTGACCTCACTATCACTGACCCCTGTGGAATATGTGCCACCCTTTCTATAGCCTGGGGTGACAAAACTCTCCCTGAACAGTGGGCTGGAACAACCCCCATCTTCAAATGCTGTGGTAAACTTACCCTTTCCATACACATGGGTGGAGTCCCTCTATTGGCCCAAGGAGAAGTCTTAAATCCAGACCTCAGCTTCCCTGGTTTTTCTCTTAAAGCAATTTCCCTTCCATCCTTCACCTCCACATTCCATTTAGTACAGGCTGGCTGGTTTTGTTCATACAGATTCCACAAAAAGTTTGTTGGTTTAGCATGTAGTAAGAAGGGGTCCAAGCCATCAGACAGTAAGATGTTGTACAAGTCTTTCCTAGATAATTGCATTTTCAATCCTGGCTTACAAGTTCTAAATTTAATTAATTCCTAAAACGGGACACTATCACCTGGGGGCTTGATTTCCAGAGGCTTGGAATTTCTGGAATTAGTTTCTGGTTTCTTTGTGCCCAACAATTCAATTCTCAGCTTATCTCTTTCCTCTAGTATTTTGCTATAAGCTGCAAGGAGAAGCCAGGCTGCATTTTCCACATTTAGCTTGGAAATCTCCTTAGCTAATGTCCAAGCTAGTAATTTTCAAATTCTACCTTCCATATAACATCAGGATTCAATCTTGCTAAGTTGTCTACAACTTTAAAACACGGATCACCTTGTTTTAAATAATAGTTTCATCATTCCCCTCTAAAGCTTTATTAGAAATAACTTTAGGCTCCATATTCCTACTAACATTTTCTTCAAATCAATCTAAACCTTTTCTATCAAGCATGTCACAATTACTGCAAAAAATACCCCTTAATAATTTAAGAAGCCATTCCAGCATTCTTGTTAGTTGCATCAGACTGTACTCCATTCTCCTGGTACCAATTTCTTTATTATTTGGCCAAAGGGGTGCTGATGCAAAGTATCAGAAATCTGTTGGCTTTTATAACGAGTCCAACTCAAGGTTACTTTCTTACCAAAGTCTGTTATCATGTGCTGAAACAAGAGGGTGGGTAATCTCTGTGAACAGACTTCCTCTTTCTCAGCTACAGGCTGGCATAAGACTTGCTTGTTTCTGGGCTTTCTCAGCTGCAAACTATCAGGCTAATAGCTCATTTCTCTTCCTGGGGTAGCAGGATTAAAGCTCTCTTCTCTGCCATGTCTCTGGAGCTCTCTCTCTCTCTTCCTGTGTGACTTCTTGAGTGAATGTCTGATTATATCAGCCCATCAAGGGGGTGGGTACTCAATCTGAGTCATGTCCTACTGAAGTGATCAAATCAAAGCCACAATCTTAACAGGTAGTTTAATCAAGAGCTGAATTTAATGCATTCAAAGGGTCACACCCAGAGGAACAGACCAGTTTATAAACTAATCAACATATTTTTTTGGAATTCATAAATAATACCAAAATGCTACAGGTAGGGAATCTGTTTTGACCACCTTATTCATTTCTTTTTAAATGGTCAGCAGAATATAATTCAAAGATAAGACCATAGAAATCCTGTCACAATAAATATTAAGTCAAAATGTAATCATTTATATGTATGAATAATGGAATAGATTACATGTAGGAAACTTATTATGATGGTAAACTGCTGAATTATATTTAGCATAGGTAGAAAAGTGTTAAATGCAGGATTTCTGGATTTGGATTCTAAAAACATATGTTTTAATTGGCCTTTGGCTCAAATAGAGTTCTATCCTCTCACATTTAACAATACAACATTTTTCATCTAGAACATTACAAAGTTAAATATATGCAGAGCCTTCTTGGCAATGTTACAAACTCTGCTATCTTTTCCTGAATCTCCTGGATCAGCTTCAGAAAGAAATTCTGTAGATATAGCATGGGGTTTATTGATGTTCTAATTTGATGATAGTATCAGTTTCTTCTTAAAATAAATTTAGTTTAAAGTAGTATAAAAATAAAACGGAAATCTAAAGTAATTAACTTTATCACATATCACTGGATGCTATTTCCTGAGGGTATGAATATAGGGAAATATTATGATTACTCTATGCCTAACATGTAATTAGGAACTTTTAGAAACTTATTTAGCAACCCCAAAGTACTTGTCAGATCTGCTGAATTTCACATGTGTGATAACAAAAGGAGTTACCACCTATTAAGCATTTATTATACACATGGACTAGGCAAAATTTTTACATATATGATCCAAATCGATCCTCAAAACCACTTTATGGACTGTGTATAGTCATTTTATTTCTCATCCAAAACACAGCTAGTGAGAGACAGAGCTGCGCCCTGACTTCAAATCCCATACTCATTACTACTCCAACAATGTAACGGTATTTAAAACACAACAAATACAATGGAATTTATCATTTAATTTAAGATCATTTGGTATCTTGACTAGTGTTAGTTTAATAAAACCTTATGTATTTACTACACACCAGTCATGGGCCAGCCTCATATACTTTGGGAGATACAATAATATAATTATAAAAATAAAGAAACCTCTAGTTCAGTTAAGTGACAAGTGCTAGTTGTGCAAAACACATTGACATTTGACATCTTAAACTTTAAGATGAAAAGTTTATGTATAGGCTTTTATATATATACATATGTATTTATATATTGTATATATATGTATTACATATATTTGTAGGAACATTTTGATGTTGAACTGCCCCAAAAGTCAAAAGATTTTCACTACTCTTTCTTAAATCCAGAACTTTAGAGGTGGGCTATGTGTAGAAAGCCACTGAAAAATGGATACACACATTTTTTCTTCCTTTCTGCCTTCCTGTTTTGCATCTTTCAAAAAATTTTGCTGAGCAGCTACTGTACTATGTCTTTAGATAAAAGACAAAGAATACTGTTTATAGTCACTGTGATCTTAGAGGGGAGAGAAATATGTAAATAGATTATTGACCACAAAGTGTTCATAACTGGTTAAAAAAATGCTAAGGCATTGTGTGGGGAGGTAGGAGGTAGAGGATGGCCTGGGAGAGAGTGGCAATGAACTTGGACCTGGGGATTTAGTAAAGGCTTTCCAGAAAAGGTTTACCAGACCATCTTTTTTATCCATAGCACATCCCTCTTCTTATTTGTTTCTTCTGCTTTCAGAAACTTTCCATTCTATAATGTCAACTCATTTCATTACATGAACTCCATGTGTTACAGGCTGAAAAAAAAGAACTACAAACTTTATTGATTGTTGATACTTAGAATAGTTTCCTTAAGTGAAATTCTAGGAGATCGAGATTTTTATGTTGGGAATAGACAAACTAAGGAATTAGATGCAGCATACGGATTGGATCCCAAAGTGAGTACAGAAACTGGTGCTAGAAGGGATTTGACAGAAAATATTCACCAGACCAAGAGAAAAATGAAAGAATAAAAAAAGATAACTATGAAACTAAAGAGATAGTAGAATTCTCTGGTGGTCTTCAAAAATTGTATTGGAGCCTAAACCTAGACCTGATCATGAAATACTCATTTAAATTCAATGCAAGCTCTGAAATACAGCATTCTTTGCAATTCATGACATTATTATTTTTTTAAAATCTGTTCTCGTACCCTAATCTGGTCTACTAATTTTTCAGAACAATAAAACATATTTATTTTAAACTTCTGCTGCTACAGAAGAGCAGATATACAAAAAACACATTTACTTTTACAATCGCGATTTTAAAAGGCAGGATATTTTAAAAGAAATATAAATGGAAAATAAAATTCTGGACTTGTGCATAAAAAAACTGACCTTCTAAGAAAAATGGCTGAAGACCATATTTGAAATAAAAAATTGGATTTGCCATTTATTATTCTCTAGCATATCTTTAATTTCTCAGCTTTGATCATATATTTTGTATAAAATATTTTAACACAAATATCCAAGTTGCTTTATTATTTTTTGATTTGCATTTAAATTTTGTCCTTTTTCTATTTCTGTTCTGATACACAGTGAATTTTTTTTCTCCGCCCTAAATTCAGTTTCCATCACTGCTTCTTATAAGAGTATCTGTTATATAAATTTAAGTTGGTACACTTGGGGTTTTATCAGAAAATAACTCCCACCTGACCACCCTTATTTGTTTACTCCATTCCTGTCAGTCCTTTAAACTGCTGTTTCAGCTCCACAGGCTGTTTAAAAAGGCAGCTGAGGTACAACCCCAGCTAACAGATCAAAGAAATTCACACCAGGTTTGCCCTTACTGAACTAGGAACGTGGGACTCTCAAACTTTTGCTGCAAGGGCAGAGAATTACTGATAAATGAGCCTTTGCACTTTATGCAATAAACCATATCCAGTTTGTAGTCTGAGGGACAGGTAGAGCTAAATCAGGGTATTGCATTTGTGCCTGGATACTCCTGCCTCACAGCTGTCCTATTTGGAACTGACACTACATTTCTGAACTCTATTTACAAATGTTGGGTCTTAACATTTTGCTTACATTTGTGACTGACAGATTATGAAGAAAAAATATAAATAGTAAGTCAGCTACATAATTTATTTATTTTTTGGTCCTTCCAGAAATAATAATGTTTGTTTCTCCTTTCTGTGTGAAAGTTTTTATGTATCCCAGCTGTAAATATTCACAAGAATATATATCCAGTACAGAAAGGAAATACATCATTTCCAGAAAGCATTGTGGCAATTCTCTTTAGTTCCTAGGGATATATCACCACATAAAAGAAAAATCGAAATTCCCTTTTACCCACATCAGAGAAATTGTAGACAAACATTTTGAGACTTATTTAGTCAGGTAATTTCATCCATTGTTCATTTCCTTTGACTGTACAGAACTTATGTGTACATGTGGTCAGAGAACAATGCGGCCAGACCACTACTGAGGCTCTTAACAAGAGATACCATTTTCTGCAATCAGAAGCCCATGGGCATCCATATTATTTTGGAGAATGACTGTAACACAGTGCCTGGAGCCAGACAATTTAATGGAGGATGAATAAGCAGTGGCAGACTTAGATCCAGCTGTAAAATAAATGGAGTTTTTCTCTAGAAGGCCTTACTCTTTTTCTTTGAGCATTAGAGTTATATCCATATCCCTCAAAGGTTCAACTATCATTTGTTGAGCACCTATTTTGTGCATATCATGTTCAATAAGTGCTGTGGGATTACAAAGAAGTACAAATTATGTTCACTGTTTAAAAAAAACGAATTAAATTAGAAAGTCCAAGTCATAAAATATAACAATCATTATGTTTATTATAATCCTTCCTGAAGTTTAAGCCCAAAACCTTGTACTTAGCCCTGACTTTTCTCTTTCATACCCACATCCAATCCATCAGGAAACCTGTTGGTTCTACCATCAAAACATATTTAGAATCCTACCACTTCTCAAGATCTCTATGACTCACACCCTGGCCCAAGCCATATCACAATCTTTCACCTGATAACAGCAATGCCTTCTTAACAGTTCTCTCAGCTTCCAACTTTGCCCTCTGTCAGTCAACTCGCATCATAGCACACAGAGTGGGCCTTATGTAACATAAGAGATTAGAATCATGCTTTGCTCTGCTCAGAATTCTACAACAATTTCCCATTTCAATTAAAGTAAAAACCACAACTCTCCTAACAGCCTACAAGACCCTAAATGATCCGAGCCTCCTCTATATTAAATATAGGATTTCGTTTCCTACAAATTTCTCCCTCTATCAGTTTGCTCTTGCTCTAGAAATACTCTCACCTTAAAGTCTTTGCAGAGTTGCACCTCTTCCCCCATTCTTTTCCCAGCCATTGATATAGTGGACTGATCCAAACTTCTTTAAGTGTTTGTTGAAATGTCAACATCTCAATGAGGTCTATACCAATCACCCTATACAAATGGGAAAATGCTCAACTTACTCGTAATTTTCCCACAATCCATTTCCTTGCTTGACTTATTTTTTTATTTACTCCGTAGCAATCGTCATTTACTGACATAGTATATAATGTATTTGTTAAATTTATTATGTTTTTGTCTGCTCCATGTACTAAGACTCAAACCCCAGAAAGCAGGGATCAGTTCAGTTCACTGGTGAATCCCACTGGATTAGAGCAATTGCTGACACAAAGTTTGCATTGAATATCTATCTCTTAAAGAAATAAGTAAATTTATGAAACAATGAATAAAAAAATGGTTATCTTTTATTGAGTGCATACATGTCAGTGCTTTGCTAAGTATTTTACACACATTATCTTATTTCCACTAAAAAAAAAATACTATTAAGTAGGTATTACTCCTCCTCTTGAAAATGCAACAACTGCCATTTAGAAAAGTATATTTTCCCAAGGTTACACTGAAGATAAGTGACCAAGTCAGAATTCAATCTCATATTTTACTCTAAAGCTTGTTATTTTAATCATTGAGACATGTTCAAAGTAGTAAGTTGCTTCACTTTCCAGTTCTGCATAATCATGAGTCCCTGTTACATACAAGAAAGAATTTTGGCTTTGTGGAATGGGAGGCAGAAAGTAATGACTATGTTATCTCAGGGTCTAATCTTAATTCAGGCATTTTCCAAAACAAAAGTCTGGTTCAAATTTTTTCATAGAAAAAGGCAAGAACAACACAGGAATTATGGATGGCTTTAATATTTTATCATTTTGACTCATTTATCATATCCTGAATTTTCCCAGTGTTTTACTCTTAAATTTCTCTAGTGATTGACCTCTGTTCTTGCTTTCATGAACACAGCATGTTAAAAGCATTTCAGCTCTTATTTTTTTAATCATACAAGCTGGTTGTTTGGAATCATATAAATTATATAAATTATATAAATTAACCAACCTGCTGAACCTCAACTGCTCTTGGTTCAATCATGGTCTCAAGAATAAACACATGTGTTCCCAGCTTGACAAAGTATGTAAATCTTTTCACTTCCCTCCTTCATGGAACCAGGATATACTCTTATCCCTCTTCTTGTATGCATTATCTTATTTCAGGTACAAATTTGTTATCCAGTTGTGCCCCATCTGTGTCATGTCTGGCTCCACCTGTGTCTTTGATTAAAAATTTCATGGGAGAAGGAGAAACCTGGATATAACTATAAACACTGACTGACTCACTTTATACATACCTCCTAGGCTGCCATGAACTGACTAGACTCTTAATATGCACATTCTGATAAAAATATCCTAGTCTACTCCCTTCCGAAGCACCCTCCACCCACGCCAACACTTCACTTTCTTTTTCATTTGCCTGGTGAATCATATCAGTGCTGGCAATTTATCTTAAATGGTTCAATCCCAATTTCATGCTTTCCTTTGTTGCCAGGTTTTTTTAACCCGTATAGCCTTTATAACTGCAATTGTTCACCTCTTTTGATATGAACATTGAGTATTATAAGCAGTCAACAGATTCCTAGAATTTCAAAGCAATAAACGATATATTTTTTAGAATAAAACATGCATTGTGCCTTAAAAATATTCTAACAGATTGTCTTCTAAATGTTGCCTTAAACAGCAGTTGTCCCCTCCTTTGCAAGCTCTGTAAAGAGATAATATATCCTTTGGGGTCAAGCTATGTTCCATTCCCCGCCCCCCCCCCCCCCCCCCCGTAAACCCTTAAAATGCAAATAACTTTTCTTAAATGGGGTCTCAAATTTCCTTTTAAATCATAGTTATTATTAAATTAAAGGAAATGAGAGGCAAATTTTTACATGTACAAAGCATTCACTTTAGCACTTCCAGCAGGGTGGCTCATTTAAATGTGTAGGATTACTGATTCTCCCATTGCCAAAGATACCCCCTGGGCCCAAATATGCCCAAAAATTTAGGACGATGCTAGGCACAGCACTATGAGAGACTGTTTGAGGAAAATACATTATAGCCTACTTTGCTGTAAGTTTTCTGCCTTGTTTTTAATTTATTCATAAATTTCTGCATTACTTTAAAAGATTACTGCATTAAATCAGAATGTCAGTTTAATATTAAGACCATTTAAGGCTCTTCTAAATAAATGTCTCATCAGATTATTAGATCACTTGAAGCTAAATGTGTTTACCTTTCTCATCCATTATTTTCATAATGGCACCAATTTATTAACCATTCCAAGAGGCATATGGACTCATTTTCAACTTCACTGAACCTGCAGAAATGTGACTTTTCTTGTCTTACTTAAGATGCTAACATTTACAGCCCTGTTCATCATTAGTTGGATCACTGTACTCTGTATCCCCACCCACATTAATACTTATGAAAGAATGTCACTCCCTTCCAAATTTACCCTTTACACTCAAAATCAATTTCTTCCACCACTGCTCTACTGTGCTCCTCAATTAACTAATAATTTCAGAGATCACTGAAAGTCAGGATCAGCTTTCTTTCACTTTGCTTTTAGTCTCCTTTTTCAAGACTTCTAATTTTATCATCCTGACCATTCCCTTCCTATGGATTTGTGAAAGTTACTCCATTTGTCGATTTTCTGATTTTTGGTAAAGCTCCCATTTAAGAACTTACTTGCCACAGCCCCTTTGTATTAATATTTGTAACTGTTGAGGTGTATGGCAAACTCACTGAGCAGGAAGCAGCCTCAGCTTTTCAGTGTCCCAAATTTGTGGCATCTAGCAGCAGCTCTCCTTGAAGTTTATCAGCAATTACATGGTATATGGCAGCTGAATCAGAATAGATATGCCTCTGATGAATCTGGAGCCTGCATATCAAAATCACTTCCAAGATTTACGTGAACCCTGGGCTTCCAGAGATTGTTACAAGACAACCAGGAACAAATCTAATGATTTCAAGATCAGCATAGTCTATTTTCCAAGGGATACAGAAGGAACAAGAAATAATTACTACCCTGTACTGCCTGTGGAGTTATGATCTGCTGTTAGGGGGAGACCTTATTTCCCACCCCTCACATTTTCATGAACCCTTCCCTCCCTAGAAAGAATATCACTGAAGTAACACTTCTAGCCCCACTTCCATTACCCATTTATATGGTCCCTGAGAGAGAAGTGACTTGTGTGGCAAGAGAAATTGGGAGAAGAAATTGAACATGCTCAGCTCTCCCACTTTCTCTGGTTTATGATCTACCTGCCCCAGGAGAGCTGTGTCTGTCCTCTTTTTGCTTCCATGTGATAGGCACACAATTGGACATAAGCCTGTGCCTGTCTTCTAGAAGAAGGTCTAAAAGAGTGGCCCAGCTACACCACTGAGGCTCTAGACAGAAGAAGCTGTGATGAGAGGTATGTGAGTCTGTCTGCAGACCCAAATTCTTTCTGGGATGGATTCTCCTAAGGGTAAGATGAGAAGTATTAGGGAGCCTGTAATCACATATCTTATTCATCAGTGTAGTCTTGTCAATTAAAAAAAAATTCTGATCTTCATATTTATACCTTCTAGGTCTGGATTATATTTGGGTCCCATAGACACTGAAAAGCTACTCAATGTGGTGGTTTCACTTTATTAATAAAATGTGGGGAAACGGACTTTGGCCCAGTGGTTAGGGCGTCCGTCTACCATATGGGAGGTCCGCGGTTCAAACCCCGGGCCTCCCTGACCCGTGTGGAGCTGGCCATGTGCAGCGCTGATGCGCGCAAGGAGTGCCGTGCCACGCAAGGGTGTCCCCCGCGTGGGGGAGCCCCACGCGCAAGGAGTGCGCCCGTGAGGAAAGCCGCCCAGCGTGAAAAGAAAGAGCAGCCTGCCCAGGAATGGCGCCGCCCACACTTCCCGTGCCGCTGACGACAACAGAAGTGGACAAAGAAACAAGACGCAGCAAACAGACACCAAGAACAGACAACCGGGGGGGGGATTAAATAAATAAATAAATAAATCTTTAAAAAAAATAAAATAAAATGTGGAGTAGGAAGACCTCAGTTTGAGTGTGACTTCTGTCCCTAATTATACGTATAATCTTGACAAGTTATTTAACCCCTAAATGCCTCAGTTTCCTCAACAACATATTCAAGTAATATTTAATGAACTCATACTATGTTCCAGGAACTATTCTAGGCTCTGGGAATACACAGTGAACAAACAGACAAAACGTCTGCCTTTGTGGAACTTTCATTCAGTAAAACAAAATAGTCGCATGACAAAAGGGTATTACAAGGATTAAATGGGTTAATATATGCGAAGCTCTTATAGTGGTGCCTGGACCTTAGTAAGTGATAAGGAAGAGGAGGAGGAGGATTTGTGCTTCATTTAGGGACACAATGCCAATTTAACTGAACAACTCCTGCAATTAATGCCTTTCTTCTTTCTCTGTGATTGTCTCTCAGCATCAGAATCTCTCATGATGTAATGATGACTCTGTTAAAATGTTTTATGATTTCTGATTTCTACACTCTACTCTTAACCCCGACATCCAACTCCTTAAAGGTTATTGTTATTTAAAATGCTATACTGTGTCAAGAGGATTTATTTTCTGATTTTGAAAATAAAGGATTTTCTTACTCTTGGCTGCCTGTCTCTCTTCCTTCCTTCCTTTCTTCCTTTCCTTCCTTCCTTTCTTTCTTTTTACAAAATTCAGGTAAAACATGCTCTGTATATCAGATCATATTTTTTATTGAATTGTGGTAGGTCATAATGTAAAAAAAATTTTTCTCACAGTCTTCTTTGAGTCAGAATGACACTGCTAAATAAATGCAGCTATGAAGTCAACAAGGATATTGCCAAACAGAATTGGCATCTTGAGAGTATTCTAATCACTATCTCGGTTACACACATTGGATAGTTAGGGCTTCAGGCTAACATTTGCTAGGTTGGTTCTAATATAGGGATGACCATCGGCATGCTATTACTTTAGGGCTATACACAGCCGCTGTCTCCTATGCAGCTGATCCAGGTTTAATCTCAGGCTGAAACTCTACATCACAGAGTCCTTTTAGCCACATGACTTGTCAGTTATGAGGATCTCACACACTCGCTTTGTCACTCATTAGAATTTGTCCATTTGGATTCCTGTCTAACCATCTGTGACCAATCAATTTATCTCAGACACATTAAGGCTTTATACCAAAGGAATGATGAATTATTCTCACAGGTAATAAATAAATATCAAACACAGTTCATTTTTTTCTCAATTTAACATCATAAACACATGCCTATTATGTACCAAATGCTATGCTCTGCAATTTTATCTTCATTTTGAAAGAGGAAATCAAATGTTAGAGAGCTTAAATATTACAATGTAGATGGGGTAACAAAGTTAGTAAGTGGCAGATGCAATAACCAATATAGTTTTCTCCTGATTCAAAGTCTACCACAATAAACACTGGTTTGAGGTAGTTTGACAAATCTCTCCATTTATGCAGTTAAGTCTAACAAAATCATTCACTCCAAATTTAAGGAAGTTTTAATAAACCAACTCTTTATGGAATCTAACAATCTCTGACACTTTAGGGCTAACCTTCAATTGTCAACATTGATGATAATCATTATAATTAACTCTGTAGGAACCAATAAAAAGCGCTGTCAGCCTCTTCTAAAAATGCCAAATATAAGATTGGCAATCACCATATTTATCTTTATTCAGTAACGTGTTGCTAAAAAACACATCCACAAATAACTGTTTCTTATATGTTTTAATCAATGAAATAATATTTGAAATACCTTTGGTGAGCTCTCTGTTAAAAAGAACCAGAAGTAATTATTTTCATAATGGAAGCATTCCCTCATATGGCAATTATGGTTTTTAACATTACAATGCAATGAAAAATCAGAGGCTGAAGAACTATATAAAAGAACAGTGGGAGCTCCACTCAGATCCCTAGAAAAAGAAGAGCAGAAAGAAGAAAACCAACTGGAAAAAATAGGATCTTCCCTTTTGTTGTAATAGTCTGAGTGCAAGGAAACTCAGATAGAAATGCCTTCTGCTTTTTGGGGATATTTAAAAACCTCAACAATAATAAAGGTCACATTCCTTAAAGTTTAAAGAAATAAACTTCATTTTTTAAAAAGTGATTTATATGTTAGAGGTTAACTTATCCATCCAACAAGGACAGGCCAATTTGGGAAAAGAATTGATTTCAAAACTATTTAGATGAAATCATGATAACAGACTCATAAAAAGTTCATAAGTTAAAGATAAAGAATTATGCCTGCAAACTATTAATGACTGGTTCTAAGTGCCATATGGTTACTTGGTGTCTTTAAAAGAAGAAATTCAAGCTTTAGCAGACTTATATGCAATAAAGCAATGGTTTGCAAAAGGACCAACAATTACAATGTTAAACTGATTTACCCTGGGTAGTAATATTGTGGTAAGTGCTATTGTGATAAAACAATTAAGATGACATAGTTCTTATAATAAAGAAATTCATAATCTACTCAGGGAGCTAAGATATATGAAAAAGTAACTGTAATTCACATCTCTCCTATTTAAGTATAGGGCAGCATTTTCCACCCATTTGCTTAAGTCAAAAACCTTTGAGCTAACTTTGAGGTTTTTTTCTTCTGTCTCCTTATCTAGTCTAACAAGTTATATTTCTACTACCTGGAAAATATACCCCAAATTATGTGTTTAAGAAAAATGCATAAGGCAACAATGGACAAGAGAACCAATAAGGAAGAGATAAAGATAAAACATGTAAGGAATGCATGAACGAAGCATTTCAATAGAACAGAAAGGAGATAAGTAGCAAGAGATTGTTAAGAATTAGTAGAGAGAGCTAATAAGTGAGCATTAATGGACAGAGCTGGGAGATGTTTACAACTACTAAGGCAGAGCAAATGTGAGATCTATAAGCTAAGAAAAGATTTTGGAGTCATGTACACAGGAGGACAGTTGAATCCCTGGTAACAGATGATACCAACATAAAGAAAGAACACAGGAGCAAGTAATACCTACATTTATTACGGAAGAGAGAGAAAAAGTCATCAGAGAGTAAAGAGGCAGAAACACACTAATACCAATGAATAAATATGACAATATAATGGCCTATTTGAGAATATATAATGACTTCTCATTGCTTTAAAGAACAATTTAGCAATGGAACACTTAAAGAAAAAAATAAACTTGATTATACAGAATTTTAATGTATAATACTTTAGACTTTTAAATATAAAGTTAATATACTGAGACTATTTCATATGATATCTAATAAAGGCACAAGAACATTAGCAATCTTAAGATGGTTTTAAAAGATATTTGTTCAATATAAGAGTGATAAAATAAAATTGAACATTATGAATATATGAATATTATACTTTATATCAAAGTCAATTTTGAATATGTAATTTTATTCAGATTAATAACCACTTTAAGCCATAACTGACATCCAAAGACATTTTCTGGTATAGTTGAACTTTCCCATAACAATTTTAAAGTAAAAATGTATTGACATTGTGGTAGATTGAATTATGTTCCTCAAGAGAAAACATGTCCTTAAATTTAATCCTATTAGTGTGGAACCATTTGTAAACAGTATTTTTGAGCATACTAAAGTGAGTCAGGGTGTAGACTCATTTGCGATAGGATCTTCTAACATCCTACTTAGGTGTGGTCCAAATACATTAGGCCTTAATCCATATTACTGGAGGCCTAATAGAAGAAAGCCACAGTGTGGGACCAAAAAGGCTGAAATCTATAGAAACCAGAAGAGCAGACAGAGGAAGAAAGAGGTTGCCACGTGACAGGAGGTAGAGGTGCAAGCCAAGGAATGGCCAGGACTGCAGCAAGCAGGCACCAAACTGCCACAGATTTGGGAAAGTAAGCATGGCTTTACTGATGCCTTGATTTTGGACTTCTAACCTTCTAAATCATAAGCCAACAAATTCTTGCGTTAAGCTAACCCACTGCATGGTATTTGTCATAGGAGCCTGGCAAACTCAAGCTAAGACAATATACAATAGTATAAAAACTTATCACTTACAGCTAGCAATGTTGTCATAAAACGTCGAATGAAACTTCTCTATCTCTTGCTGAGGGTTCAGAACTAAGCTATTTTGAAGGTCAACTGTCACATCAGGCTTTATTCTTATTTTGTAGGTGGAATGTTACCACCTTCATGAGATATCTATTTCTATATAAGGAAGGGATGTGAGACAGCAAGCTTTGGAATCAGAGAAATGTAAGTTCAAATCTCAGTCATACACTAATAATTTTGCAACCCTGGGCTGATCACTTGACTTGTAGGTGCTTCAATTTCCTCATCTGTTAAATGGGGTGTTAATGACTATCTTACAATATTTTTAAATAAGAATTAAATGAGATGATATCTGTAAAGTGTATAATGTGCCTGTAACAAGTTAAATACAGAAAATGGAATTCTTTAAAAATAGTACTTCTAGTCTTATTCATTTTCTCTTGCTTCATAACAAATTACCACAAATTTAGCAACTTAAAACAATGATTTATTATCTTGTTGTTCTGCAGGTCTAAATTCTGGACCTGACATGACTGGGTTCTCTTACACGGTCTTACAAGGTGGATATCATTAACACCAGCAGGGCTGCATTCCTTTTTCAAGGCTCTGGGAAAGAATCAGCTTCTAAGTTCACTCGAGCCGTTGGTCAAATCCCCCACTCCTTTGCTAGCTGTTACTCAAAGGCTATGTCAGCCCCTGATGCCACCCATATTCCTTGCTACATGGCCAGTAACACATCCAATCGCTGCCATGCTTCCATATTCCACTTCTGATCCAGATTTAAAGAGTAATTAAAAGTCCACCTGGCTAATCTCACTTTCTTAAAATCAAAAGGCCAAAAAAACTTAACCATATCACAAGATGGATATCCCATTATACTCACAGTCCAAGGGATTATACAGGATATGTAAAACGGGGATCAGGAACCTTGAGGGACATCTTAGAATTGTCTACCAAACTAGCTGTGGTAAAAGTCTTAATAACTTTTCTAATGTAAAATGCTTTTTGTCATTTAAACTAGTTACTTTTTTTAAGGTTTGAAGAAATTATAAGTAATCCAGAAATCTTAAAAAACCCTCATGTTTTTATGCCAGTAATGTTTAACTCTATCTAGAGGGGAGATACAACATATTTATGGGAATTTAAATTTCTGCAGAAGAAGCTAGAATATCTTTTACTTGAGTGCTAAAGTTTTCTCAGAAACACCTTTGTTCTGAATTTCCATACCCACAGATGAATTCTTGAAAACGCGCAATTCCCTTTTATCTAATTCCAGCGCATGACAAGAAATGCTATGCAATCCATTGATTTTGAGGAGATCCTCCCACAAACTTTCCATGGAAAGTCACCTCTCAAAGAGAAGTTTAATCACAGTTGACCAGAGGGTTAGTCAGCAGAATCCATGGATTTCCTTAATAAAAATATCTAAGCTATTTGTAAAAGGATTTCTCGTTTTAACTCATTATTTCTTATGTAGCAAACAAATTTCTGCCATGTGACATAATTGTGAAAATCAAACAGTGGTAAGGAGCTGGGCACCCCTGAACACCTACTGCATACCAGGTACTTTTATGGGCATATTACACACATAGTTTCAGTCAGCTTTCTTAACATCACCATGAATACTGGCAATTTTATACCTAATTTATCTAAGAGATGCTGAATCACAGAGAAAATGTATTAAAATGTACAAAACCTCATAGTGGGACCCTGCTAGAGCCAGAACCGAAACCCAGATTTATCAGACTCCAAAGTCTGATCAATTTTCAATATACACTATAATGCATCATAAAATTATACTGGGTCAAACTGGGGCAAAGGAAAATGAAGCAATCTTTACCTAATGCATCTAGAAGGAAAATTAACTTGCCTTTAACATTTCTTCATTTTTTGGCTTTCATAGGCATATCCCTTTTTCACATGTGCCATTCTTTAAATGTGACTTAGGGTAAGCCTGTAAGTTTCAGTTTATATGACCTACTGCTTCACTGCATTATTAATTACATAAAAAATTGAAGTACCTATTATGTACAAAGAAATGGAATTATCTACCTAGGCGCCGTGTGCCTTCTCACTAGCCAGTCTTGAGCATAACAAGAGCAAAAGCTCTGATTCAAAGCAAGTTAAAGGTAAAATCAGCAGAGTGAGATTTAAACAGTCTGGCTTCAATTCACAATGCCCTAGAAGGTTTTCTACTAATCACTGACCTTTATATCCCCAAACCTAAAGCCATTTCTAAGTCTAGGAGGTATGCCAAAGTCAAGGAAGAGCAAGAAATGTGATAATGAGGACCCCTCAGCAAATAAAAATGTGGGATGGTAACAATTTTTCTCCTTCAAGAGGTACTTTGTAGAGGCTAATGACTCCACAATTGTAAAAACCAGTGACCTCCAGACTTCCCAGAGCAGAGGTGTTCTCGGTGCCATTGACCACCTTTCGGAGAGGGTTTTTTTTTTAAAGATTTATTTTTATTTATTTAATTCCCCTCCCCTCCCCCGGTTGTCTGTTTTCTGTGTCTTTTTGCTGCATTTTGTTTCTTTGTCCACTTCTGTTGTCGTCAGCGGCACGGGGAAGTGTGGGCGGCACCATTCCCCGGCAGGCTGCTCCCTCCTTCGCGCTGGGTGGCTCTCCTTATGGGTGCACTCCTTGCGCGTGGGGCTCCCCTACGCGGGGGACACCCGTGTGTAGCACGGCACTCCTTGCGCGCATCAGCACTGAGCATGGGCCAGTTCCACACGGGTCAAGGAGGCCCGGGGCTTGAACTGTGGACCTCCCATGTAGTAGACGGATGCCCCAACCACTGGGCCAAAGTCCGTTTCCCAGGGAGAGGGTTTTTAATTCTTGATTCATGGGACACAGGCTCTGGAAAAAGATATCCTGGTTTGAATGCCCACTCTAACACCAAATAGTTGTATGACAAAAGGCATGTCCGTAGTCTCTAACTCTCATTTTCTTACCAATTAAGTGGATGATCGTCAAAGCACCTATATAGATAAGGATTAAATCATAGGTAAAGTGTTTAGGATTATACCTGGTACTAGATACAGGTTAGATACTATTAACTTATGATTAACATTATTTTAAAATGTTTGGGTCTGATTAGAATGTCTCTGTAAGACAACTTAAATATTTAAATAGCCCATAGGAAACTAAAAAGTTTTGCATAATTTTAACAAATGAAAACATTTTAAACTGTATGCTACTCAAGCTTTTTAAAAAGAATTGTGATTATATTTATAACATAAAATTTACCATTTTTAAATGTATAATTCAGTGACATTAATTACAGTCACAATTTTATGCAACATCACCACCAACCATTTTCTAAAGTTTTTGTCACCCCAAACAGAAACTGTTAAGCAATAGTTTCCCATTCTTTCCTCCTTCCAGCTTTTAGTAGCCTCTGATCTTTCTGTCACTATGAATTTGCATATCTAGATAAGTCATATAGTGGAATCATTATGTGTCTGTCCTTTAGTGACTGGCGTATTTCTCATCCATGTTGGCGCATGTATCAGAACTTCATTCCATATATGGCTAAATAATATTCCATTGTATGGATATACCATATTTTGTTTATCCATTCATCTGTTGATGGGCACTTGGGTTTTTTCTACCTTTTATTTGTGGTGAGCAATGCTGCTATGCACATTGGTATACAAGTATCTGTTTGAGTTCCTTTTTCAATTCTTTGGGGGTATATACCTAGGAGTGGCTACTGGGGCTTGTTAAATTCATATCATGTGTTTGTTTCTGTTTGTTTCATATGCAACTAGTGGCTCTTCCAGAGAGTTTGTTTGCATGTTATTATGCAGTACTATGTCCTTATGGACAACAGAAACTATGGAGCCTTTTGTTCATGATCATTGGACATATGGCCCCCAATTCAGTAACAGCAAGGGCTGCAGAATTAGTCCATTTCACTGTTTAAATCCAAGCTCATGATAATGGTTCTAATTTTATGTGCTACTTAATTAAAGTTCAGCACAGTAACTGAACCCATATGTCAATCAAGATTGTTTCTGAGAAGGATGACTCATTGTTAGCATGTCAGAATCCTACACCACTAAGATTTACAGCCAAAACTGATTAAGTGCTCAAAATGTATCTTGGAACCCAAAATAGATACCCATCCAAAGGATACATATGTCTATGTATTTTTATGTATATGCATGTTGGATTCACATGCATAATCAGTTTTCACATAGTGGATTCTAGGTATTGTGCCAAGTACTAAGGACTAAGCAGCAAACAAGAAAGGCAGTCTCTGCTCCACACCCATACTTCTTTCAGTGGCTATTCCACTCTCAATGGCAATTACTGTCATTGATGGTCGAGATTTCAGTCTGACCCTTTAAAGACCATCACGTCCTTAATACCGGTATTGAGGCTATAGCTTCACAGCTCAGAGGCAAAGCTCTTTATTCCTGGGAGATGGGAAAGAAGGCTTGGTTCATATATCAAATCCATTAGATTACAAAAAAACATAATAATTAACTTCATAAATATTATGCATATCACATACAAAACATACTTTCTGCATTATATATCTTGAAACAAGATATGATCTGCATCACCAAGGACTGTTCATTATCAGTCACTATTGAAGATGAGTTACATTCTAAGAAATATATCCATCTTACTAAGTGTGCTACTTTACATTAGGCTACTTTACAAATATTTTTAATTCTTCTAATTTGAAAAAACAGTAAAATTACACTTCACAGCCAACTTCAAAATGGGTGTTTATTTTCTTTGGACCAATGGAATTTGAGAAAAAAAATGACATGTCATATCTGGGCAGAAGCTTTAAGTGACAGAGTGAAACAGTCACATCCCTTTCTCCTGCAATGCTTTAGATAGTGGAAGTTCAGCAGTCTAGGACTCTAAATACAGATGTTGTTGAAGAGAGCTCAGTCCTATACACTCATCCAACCTCAGTAGCCAGAGTTGTATCATGAGAAAGATACATAATGAGAGAGAAATAAAACATTATTATTTCAAGCAGATAGTTGTTCCTGCAGCATAAGCTACTTCATTCTGAGTAACACAGTCAATAAATTTTAAAAAAAGTAATATGACTATAAAATTGAGAGCTAGCTCAGGGCACAGGTATACAAAAGTCACTCTGAGGTTATTGAGCAAAAAGTCTCCATAATGCCCAAATCATTCTTTGATCTGAGCAGCCCATGGGAAGCATTTGTAGTTGGGCTTCCTTGCTGTGATGCCCGAATGCTATATTGCACAGATTAGAGATTATGCTATGGAAAGTGTGAAAATGAGAAGCCATTGAAAGATGTTGAGCAAATGATTATACAATAAAATATAATTAAAAATAAAAATCTAGCAATATGGAAAGTTGGATAGGGTTTGTTTTTACATACTCAAATGTATAATTTAGGCAGCACAATATTTATATGACCAACTAATTAACTTGACTGAGTAACATGGACTGAATGAAATCTCTGGCTAAATGTAGTGAGCACACCCTCTATAACAGGGAAAAGTGCTACACTGTTTCAATAAACTACTGTCATGGAAAATTTCAGGTTGGGTCACCAAATCTGCTATTTTTAGAATCCATATTTTTATTGGTAATGTCCTGATTTCTAAATGTTGTAAGTTAATTATCTATTTAAAAGCAAAAACAGGCCAATCAATCAGTTTTCTACCTGTACATTAGAGGATAGCAGAAGACCGCAAAGAAATAAAGAGAATTTGAAAAACGATCCTCAGATGGAATTTTAGCTCTTGCAGTTTTACAGATATTAATACAATTAACCATGCAAGAGAATCACAGGATGAAAAGCAGTTTCAGCTGACAAAATTATGAGTTCTGTTTTCTAGAAGGTGAACTTGAGAAGTTCACATATAAAAGGGCACAGATCATCATTTATCTACTCATCCATTCAGCACATATTACCTTTACTATTTTCGACAAGCATTAGGCATAAAACCAGCAATATATTGGCAAAAAGGAGTAAAAAATATCTGCCCTTGAAATCTTAGATTCCAGTATGTAGATCATAGAATTACAATACAGCACAGCAATGTATAACAAATATAGTGCTTTTTAGGTGGGAGTTGGGGATGATATTTATGGGACGCTTCTAGAAAGCAGTGACATTTAAGCTAGAATCTGAAGAAAGGAAAATGTGTTCCCCACAGAGGCAACAGGGTGTGTAAAAGCCTACAGGTTAGAGAAAGCCAGGTACATTAATAATTAAAATCTGAAACACAGTCAGTGAATCTGGACCACTGAGTACAAGATAATGACA